>NC_141697.1:179240202-180440202 GCF_964263255.1 Lissotriton vulgaris
CAATTCTGGTGGTGAACCAGCTCCCCTCCCTCTGTGTCTGCAGGGTCTCACCACTGTCTGCAGTGGAGCTCAGCTGCATATGTGGAAGAACTCAGTCTGTATGCCCAGGGCCGCAATGCCTTGCATGTAAGAACTCAGCCCCAGCTCAATGTGAGAAATTTCCTATGGGTACATGGTCCTTGTCTCTATCTGTGCATGAGTTCAGCACTCTTTATGCAGGGACTTGGCTGCATCTGGGCTGAGCTATGCTCTATCTGCAGAGGAGTGAATTCAGCTCTAAAAGATGAAGTGGTCTGTTTGTGGCAGAGCTCCCCTCTGTATGAACAAGATCCTACTTTTTATCTGTTCAATTTATTTCCTCTAAGTGTTCAGCCTATCTCCAGAAGAACAACCAACTTCTTCTTCTTAATAAAATAGGCACTAAAATGAGCTTCTTGATACTGAGCAGACTTCACCCTTTTGAATGGTGATTATTTAATTGACTATTTAGCTTAGACACATAGTGCTGATCTCTGCTGACCATGTCTTACCTCCTCTCAATGTCACACCCTCTTCATTCCCAAAGTGCTCTTTGTTGTGAACGTCTTCTTGATGTTGTTTGCTTTTATGACATTATGGTATGTCCTTTTGGTATACATTTGTTGTGATGAAATTAAGAAAGAGTGGAGAGGATCAGGCAGGGACAAGGAGACAATGTTAAATATGAAACCAGACAAAGGTGAAATGTATTGGGTGGAAAGCTTCCGGTTGAAAAAATGAAAAGAGAGGAAAACCATAGCACAGTATTCCATCAAATGAGACAGGTGCAAGAGGTCGCCCAACACAGGGCACATCAAAAGCTGGCACTAGTAAAGCGACTGAGTCCAACTTAGATGGACAATTACAAATGCATAAAGTGTTTGTGAAAGGGCCAGTACCCTTGGCTATTGTCTCCCGGAATGTTGCAGGCCTAAAACAAACTTTACAACCCAGATTGGCACAGCTATATAGACAAATTCGACCTCTGCCTATTCCAGGAGACTTGGCTGCTCACACCCCACTCCCCCCCCATTCAAGTTGAGATACAAGACATATTATAAGAATGCTTATATAAATATTCTTATAATTATAAGAATGCTGTTTCATCGCAGAGAGGAAGACCCTGTGGGGGACTTGTAATATGGATTATGATTACCCTGGGGATGCGCAATAATACCCATACTATAGACTCGCTTGATCTATTGGCAGTATAGTTCAACATGAGCATTGGTAATAATGAGAAACTGTAATTTTTTTTAATGTCTACAATAGACCAATCACGCTAAACCTCAACTCTAAGATCATTGATCTATTAAATAGTTCCCTGGACCATGTATACCCTAGTGACAATGCAATCGTATGTGGGGACTTTAATTGCGTCTATGAACCACTAAATGGCCTTGAAAGTTTTGCTAAGATTGGTCTGATAGACGCCATGTGGAATTGCTTTCGTTCATTTCTGGATGAGCGTGTTGAGCAGATCTGGATTCCGCCTTCCTCCTCCGCCCCTCAACCGGCTTGTACGGGTGTCCCTCAGAGCTCCTCCCTTAGCTCGATTCTTTTTAACATATATGTTACTCCGCTGATCTATCTGGCGGAGGAGTGGGGGTTCAGGTGATGGCATATGCAGATAATACCCAGCTGCTCTTTACCTGGGACAAAGATGTGGACACGGTACTACTGCTACATCTCTGCCTGTCCTCCATTTTTAAACGGTTGGCTGAGGCGCAGCTGAAATCCAATGAAGAAAAATCGGAGGTTCTGCTCTTTGGCAAATTTCCCCCCAATTTTATAGAGGATCTTTGGCCTCTGGGTTTTCCTTCCCCGACCCCATCAGGAAATGCAGTAAAAAACCTGGGGGTATGGTTTGATGAACGTCTTTCTTTTTCGACTCACATCAACAAGCTAGCTTGATGTTGTTTTGGCCTACTTAAAACCCTCGGAAGATTCTTCCTCCTCCTTCCTCTAGCAGCGAGAAAAAACCTTTATGCTGGTGTTCCTGAGTATCTCTTGAAAAAACTGCAGGTGGTTCAGAACACAGCAGCCAGACTTTTGTTGGGCATTCTGGCTGATAAGTGTCCGGCAGCAGCTACGCTTTCTTCACTGGTTCCCCATGAGGGAGCGAGTGAAATTTAAATCCTTGACTTTGGCCCGCCCCGCTCTGCATGATTGTGGTCCTCTCTACCCACAGTGACACCTTTCCTTTTATGTCCCTGCACGCTCTTTGATGTCCTCGTCCTTCTATTATGCTCTGATCCCCCCGTTTTAGGTTTCAGAGATTAGGGGGCAGCTTCTTCACAGTGAGGACGGCGGCGGCCTGGAACGCTTTTCCCCTTGCTTTACGCCCTATCCAGGATCCAGTTGTGTTCAGGAGGAAGTTGAAAATGTATCTATTCTCCTGCTAGCATTTCACCCTCTTGCCCCACTAGGCTCCGCGCCGGGATACTCCTGAGTAGCTGTGCGCGCTACAGATTTATGTAACATAACATAACAAACTTTAACTGCGCCAGAGGACATGGCCAGGGGGTTACCCCAGTTAGAGACTGGACCATCGAAATCATGCACTCATGCCGCTATACAGATAATGCAGCTCAGTATTGAACATCATCTAAGGGCATGCAATGGAAGGGTGACTAACAATGGGACCGATAATTCATCTCTAAACACGTTCAAACGAGGTAGTTCGCAGTCAATAATAGACTTTATCATGTACAGCAGGCATAGCTGGAACAGGATTGGGAGCTTTAGAATAGATACAAGCAAGGACAGCGATCATCGCCCACTTTACCTAGAAGTAACAGGCTAGGGATGTTCCATCGGTTACTTGCCCGTTAAAAAAACAGCCTATAAAGGGAATAACCGTAGAGTCATTAAATGGCCCCGGATCAAGGAAAATATAGAACTGATGACTAGCATTTACAAGGTATTTACAGAGGTAGTAGGTGTTCACATAGAGATGGGTGGAACACCAGAAATAACTATGCACAACTTTCTAGTTGCAAAATTAGAACCCCTTCTTACTAGTGACACTAGAAATAAGTTAAAGCCTGGTTGCAAGGCAAACACAAAAATAAATCCCTGGTATACATCAGACTGCAGGAAAGCTAAGAAATGTTTACTCGAGAACCTACGTCAAGGAAGTGCAGATTCTATAAGGAAGGCTAGGGATAGCCATAGGAAGACATTCCATACCGCAAGGAAGAAATGGGAGGAAAATAGTTGGTTGGATCTCCTCCGAGCAGCAAAAACCAATGATATGACAGAGTTTTAGAAAATAGTTGCTTGCTGGGGTAAGAATCGTGTAGTACTAACAGAGCATCACTTGGATCCAACAGCTTGGATCGATCATTTTACCAATCTATATTCGAGCTTTTAGTCACTCCTGTTGAACATTGTGAACACTGCGAACCTGCTAGCAATGAATGAGATACAGAGGTGATCACCTTCACGCTAGAAAAAACTGAACAAGCAATCAATTCTATCTAGCTGGAGAAGGCCCCAGGACTAGACAGACTCCCCGGAGACCTGTTCAAGGATGATAAGAATGTCTGGGTCCTGTATGTGATTCTAATTAGCAATACTGTAGGGGCAGGGACACCTGTACCAGCAACATGGAAAGGGGCAGAAATCGTTCCAATACATGAAAAAGGCAGCAAGCAGAAACTTGAGAATTATAGGCCAAATAGCCCAATAGATGAGCTCCAAAAAATCCATGCCAGACAAATACTGAATCGACATAATGAATGGATGGAAACCAATAGCATAATGTCTCCTTACCAGGCGGGGGTTAGAGCCCGCAAAAAAGTACGGTGGACCAAGCCTTCAGACTCCTATGTATCATCTGGTAGTACGTCAAGGTAAAAGGGGGCCACATTTACGTGGCATTTGTAGACCTAAGGGTAGCCTTCTATCTAGTGCCCAGATCCTTAATGTGGAACTCGCTAAAAAACAAGATGTACCTGCACCTCTTTAAGCACAGATAACAAGACTGCACCATGACAACTATGCAAGAGTCCGTTGGGGCATGAATGGGGAGCTTACGTAACCGATCCTAATAGACAGAGGAGTGAGACATGGATGCGTACTCGCCCCCACCCTGTTCTCACTCTTCATAAATGACGTGGTCAGTTATTTACAAAAAACTGTAAATTATCCCCCAAAGCTAAGTGCGAACTTGGTTCCCGCACTCCTATTTTAGACAATACGATCTTGATGTCACAGACACCCAGGGGTCTGCAAAATCTATTAAATGATTTTAACAGGTATTGCGGCATAAAATGTCTAGAAATAAATACTGGCAAAACTAAGTATATGGCAATAAATCCTCATAAAGGGTGCAGACACGATTTTAAGTTAAATAATCGAAATCTAGAAAACGTCCCAAACTTCACTTATTTGGCTATATGGCTCAACTCAAAGCTGTCATGATACTGCAGGTAAACAACTCAGCACTATGGCTTACTCAGGGGCAAGGGTTGTCCTTAAAAAATACAGCTTATCATCAAGCAAACTGTTAACACCAGCTCTTGAACTATACAAATGTAAGGCGCAAGTAGCAGAATTGTATGGATCGGAATTTTTGGGAATCAGTGACACTAAACAGTTAATAAATTGTCAAAACAGGTTTGCGAGGAGATTAATGGGGCTACCACCATCGACGCCACTTATCCCAATGTTCCATGATTTAAATGTGAAGCGCATAGGACAAATTGCAATATTACGACCATTGCTTTATTGGGTATGCCTGTGGATAATACCAGAGCTAGCGGTATTCAGAGAAGGTGTAAGAGAACTTATAGCCATTGATAGCTGTCTCACCTTCCCCTGGCTAAGATTCGTCAAGAAATGGCTCGCAGAATTGGGTCTCAGTTCATACTGGTTTGAGCCACACAATTTAACATCAAGCTGCAAAAATGTATTGAAAAGAACTGACTGGCTACACACCTTGAATGCCCTCCACTGTGACCCAATCCTAGGAAGGCTGCTAACACAATAATAAAACCTAATCCGAGTTTAAAACATTTTTGTATGAGTATGAGTGAGGCAAATTTTGAAAAAATGGGGTATAATCCAGGGCAGTATTACACCTCACTTCTTTTAAACATCACCAGCAACCACTGACGCCAATACTAACTGGTAAGATGTCAATGGCCTGAGCTGCGAACTTTGAAATTGGGGAACTAGGTCTGAATCCCAGCTTCAGCTCAATATCTTGTGATCCTGGGTAAATCACTTGATCTCCCTGTGCCTAAAAAGATAAATCTGATTTTGTGTAATGTAATCTGGTGCTCATGTAAAGCATCCTGATGTCTTTGGTTCGGGTTTGCTCTATATAAAACTACACAAATAAAAAACGACAGGTAGCCCCCTCTCCCTATTGACTGAAAAGTTTGGACTACTGGATGGTCACTGCATTTTTTTTAGCATTTATTCAGTGCTTATTACCTCTCATGTGTAGAAAGTACTATATAAATGCAATTGCAAATAAAGACAATTTGGAATTTCTGCCTTGTTTGCTTGGAAGCACAGGAAGATGGCAGCGATCGCATTTAACGCCTTAACCGCCGCGTTCTAAAAGGTGAGCGGGGCTTTGTTGGTCATTGGCCAACGGCAGCACTGGGGAGGGAGCACGGAAGGGGTTAAAGTGCTGATGTGGGGTCTTGAATACCAGAGTTAACGGGAAAGCATTGTCTCTCTTTAAAGCAAAGAGTGATCAGCAAATCACATTGCCTTGCAGAATTAGAACTCCTACTGCGGTTTTTTTTGTCCTCGATGCTGTGAATCACTTGATTCCCACCCCCATCACCTCCTTTGAGGATACAGCAAGCAGCAAGATAAGGTGAAGCCCTCTGTTGTAGAAAAGAAAATGTTTATTCTGATGCTCTCTTCTCCAGCTGTTCTTCTGACGGACATGCACAAGGACGCATGTGCATCACAGACAGACAGACAGACCCGGGCTACGAAACATGACGGGTGGTGGGAGCTGAAGCCCTTTCAGCCCAATGTCCATTGCGCACCTGGCCCTGGATAGTGTTTGTAGTGTTGGCTTTGCAGAACGCTTGTTTTCCCTTCGGCATTTGTAGTGCCCCTCTGGTTTCACCAAAATGATGGCGGTGGTTGCAGTTCCTTGAGAGGTCAGGGCTTCCAGTCTTCCCTTACTTCAATGACTGAATGCTGAAGGAGGGATCACCCCAGACAATCATTGTCCACCTCCACACTGTGGTGAACCTCTTGCATTTGCTAGGGTTCATTAGCAGAAATGCTTTAGTCACACCTGACTCTATCCCAGAAGCTCCCTTTCATTGGACCATTTGTGGATACCGTGCAGTACTACGCTGTCCAGCACATTTGATCTATGATCCCAATGTTTCTACCTCTGTCCTTGATTTTGGTGAGACTGACTCAGAGGCTGAGGGGCCTGATGGCCTCCTGCATCCTGCTGTTGCTGTACAGCTGTGCACTTTATAAATGTGTATAACATAATATAACACACCCGATGATATATGCGAGCTCTGCAGTGGGACCTCAAGTCCCAGTGGGCAAGCAACAGAGAAATCTCTCCGACCTGGTCCAGATTTCAAATGAGACTGTAAAATAACCGCAGTGGTGGCTAATGAAATGGACCAGCAGCAGAATCGTTTCCTTTCCCCACCCGGAATTGACAATGGTGACTGACGCATCACTGCTGAGTTTTGGCGGCCATCTGGGCTAGGTGGAGGTGAGAGAACTCTAATCTCTGGCAGAGTCTTAGCGCCACATCAACTTTGACGTTATCTTGACAGTCAGGCAACCTTTGATGAAAACTGTATACACCGGCCTCTGGGACAAATTTATGGCTTGGTGCTCCTCTTTCCATGATGACCCACTTTCAGCTCCTTTGTTGGAGATTTTTCTGTTCGTGTTACTTTATTCCGGCAAGGCCTTGCCCTGGGCACTTTTAAAGGTTACCTTTCATCCATGTCAGCTTTTTTGCTGTTCCCGGATCAGCCTTCTCTATTTCAGTCACCGGTTATGACTCGTTTTCTAAATGCTTTGCAACATTTTTTTTCTTCTACCCATTTCATAACTTCACAATGGGACTTAATTTGGTCCTTATGTTCCTCATAGGTTCACAATTTGAGCCTCTGAATTATTGTCCTCACTCAAAGACTGTTCCTCACTCAAAGACTGTTTTTTTTCTGGTCATTAAAGAGGGGAGGAGGATCAGAAAGCTTCAAGCTTTTTCAGTTGCCTCCCCATACACCAGCTCATAACCAGACAAACGTTGTTATTTGGACACATGCCGCTTATCTGCCTATGGTGGTCACTGTGTTTCATGTTGGCCAGAACTTCACACAGGCAACATTTTTTGCTCTACCTCATCTTTCTAAGGAGGAGAAGAGACTCCATCACCTACCCCCAGAGAGAGCTCTTTCTGTATTAATTGCATCTAAGATCATCAGGTGGATAATCAGCTCTCCATTAGGTACATTGGAGTGAAAAAGGGCAAGGCTGAGCAGAAACGGACCACTCTTGATGGCTTGTACTCTTTATCAAGGTCTAATATGATTAGCTAAAAAGCAGCATTCTGGGGACTTGAGGACCCATTCCACCAGGGTCAAAGCCACTACTCTGCGTTGGCTTGTGGTGTACCTTCCTGAACAGCTACTAAGCTGTCATGTGAGTGTCACTCTAGCTGTTCACAAAGAACTACTGCTTAGACTTCAGGACTTTTTGGTCTACGACAGTTTGCAGAACCACCTCTGGGAAGGTATTGCTTGAGCATCTATTCAAAGAAGAGGAATCTTTGCTTAGAAGTCTCTATCAGAAGACCAAGTTGCTTACCTTCTGTAATGTTTTTTCTGTTAGGGACTCTCCAGATAACTCACCAACCCTTCCATCCACCCCTCTGTGTGACCTGAGATCTTCACCCTAACATCCTTCTGCACACTCGTCATCCACTCAGTTTGACGTGGCGCTGCTTTTTTGGTACGTAAATAGTCTCAAAAGAAACTGAAATTTGCCTTGGTGGCACCTATATAGGCACCGCGCACGCCTCTTCCGGCAGGGAAAAAATTGCGCAGCTGATAGACGCCTCCTAATGACACGCAGAGGTACTTCTCAAGATTTTCCAGATCCACTCTGACAATTAGGGATTATTCTAAGGTGAGTAATTTGCGGGTAGATTATCTGTACCAGAAAATGCGTTACCATAAGTATGTAAGTTGTTCTTCATGACTCCTATGGGTTGGTATCAATATAGGAGATTGCCATTTGCACTGGCATCGGCATCTGCTCTATTCCAATGGTTACTGTACCAATTATTTGGTAAAATATTGAATGTAAACTGTTTCCAGTACAACATAATGGTTTATGGGAACAATAAGACAGAACACAATGACATATTTAAAAACGTTTTGCAAATTCCTAACTGATAAGGGTTGATTGTAGAGTACACTAAATGCTAGTTTGCAGTGGAATCTGTAACATATTTGGGTCATGTTCTAAGTGTGGCAGGAGCCACTCCGAAGCTTACATTAGTAGATGCAATTCAAATGGCGCCTGCGAACAAGGAGGTTGTACGATCTTTCCTAGGGCTTCCTGAGTACTATGCCAAATACGTTAAGAATTTTTCCTGTAAAACCTTTAATATTCGTCAATTGTTGAAAAATAAAGAGTACATTTGTGTGGACTGATGAATGCCAAAGTGATTTTGAAAAAGTGAAGAAGGCTATTGCAGATGCACCAGTTTTGAGTGGTTTTGACCTCTGTTGTTGGATTGTGGTGATTACCGATGTGAGTTGCAATTGGTTTGGTAGAGTACTTTTTCTGACAGATGAGTTTTGGTACAGAAGTGATTAAAGCATATTTTCCACATGCCTTATCTCCTTTAGAAGCACATTTTATGGAATTGGGAAAGAAGCTCTAGCTTGTATGTGGACAATAGAGCATTTTACATCTTTTGTTTGGGGGCAAACCAGGTTCAGTTCCCAGTGATCATAAAGCATTAGTGAAAGTACTCACTACAGAGGGACTGGCCAATGCTTCGGCTCGTACAGTCAGAATGTCTATGAATTTCTTTCTAGATTGCATTTGGATGGGGGCGTGGCTTAGCACTGCACCAAGATGGCGGTGTTTTGATTTAGATCTGTCGGCCTGAGCAAATATCCTTCCGACTCTCCGTGCTGCTGCTTGTCTTTTGGTGGTATCAGGATGTGAGCAGCCCACCAACGATATTGGGGCCAGCGGACGTGGGCGGCGCCCGGCAGAACACATAGCGGGAGAGAGCCGGAGGAGGACTACCTGCACCGGGCCTGCGGCCCTGGGTTGCAGCCACAGACTCCCGACTCTTGGAGCACTGTGCTGGAGTGTGACCTCGAATGCGGGAGAGATGCGCCGCGTGAAGCAGAGACTGGGCTGCTGGCTTGTGGCGGTGGACCCCCAGGGGTGCTGGACGGGCTGTGGCCGGCTAGCGGTGCCTGTCAGCGGTGAGGTGTGTCCGCGGCCTAGTCGAGGCCTACCTGCATCCGACTTGGACCTAAGTGGGGTGACCTAAATCTATGCACAGACACTGTGCTCCTGTCGGGGTCAGCATTGGTATGATGAGAAGCTGGGATCACCATCCATCCCCTTTAGTTGGCCAGTAGATGTGGTTCATTCCGGGCAGTTCTCTGCTGCTGTTCTAAATGTCCCTGGTGAGATTGAATCGCAGTGTTGGCAACCCGGACTTGCCATTATAACACAGGTGGCCCTAAACGTTACGCAATTTCTGCTTGGGTTGCCTTCTGCTGGCATCGTACTCTGCTCAGTCTGGGTAGGAATGTGTTCATTGACACCAGCCGGACCATTCTCTTACTCTCATTATCTTTGTACCCTTCTGGTGCGTTGCCTTATCTTATTGACTGTATTTTGACAGGCTACTTTTCTTAATTACATAATGGGCAAAATGGATCCTCAGCAACAGCGCCTGACTTTTGAGGCTAAGCGCCAGACGCAGCAGTCCGAGACAACTGATGCACCGCCCCTAGAGGAAGGGGGAGCTAGGAGGGGTGATTCCCCCCTCAGGATCAATCAACCAATCAGGGTTTTTTAAAGAGCAACAATGGGGGATGAGGGTCAGCAGCTCCGTTTCAGTCGAATAGCCAGGTCTTCAAGGCCTTCCTGAAGGAGTTCAGGGAGGTAGCAGGTATGATGTCGGCGGGGAGCTTGCTCCAGGTCTTGGCCGCAATGTAAGAGAAGGATCTTCCCCCTGCTCTGGCTCTGCAGACACGTGGGGTTTCAGCGAGGAGGAGGTTGGAGGAACGGAGGCTTCGTTTGGGTACGTGGAGTGTGATTCTGTCAATGAGGTATTGGGGTCCAGTGTTGTTTAGACATTAAAACTCTCCTGTTGGACATGCAAATAAGTCTAAGTGCTATTGATCATAAATTAGACTCGCTCACTAGGCGTATGAATGATCTAAAAGACCACCTGAACAAGCAGCATATGAGATTGTCTAATGCTGAACAGTGTAGTTATGACATTGAAAAGGTGCACGTATAACAGGCCAAGATTTTAGAGACGTTAATGATGGAGCTATTCAAACTGCAACTTAAGAATGTAGATTTGAAGGCCAGATCTAGGCGAAATAATGTTCGCATTCCCGAACCTTTAGCTATAGGGCGCATGGAAGACTACGTAGCGAACCTTATCTCCACCTTGTTTGGCGCCGAACACTTCTCTCAGTCCTTTGTGATCGAGCGCGCATATTGATCCTTCGCCCTGTCCTAGGAGCCTCTCTTCGGCCTATAATAGCTATCTTTCTAAACTATGGAGACCGGGATCAGGTGCTTCGTCGGGTGCAAGAGACTAGGGAAGTGTGTCATGATGGTATGCACCTCCACTTTTTTCTAGATTTCACACAATCAGTACAAGATGCTCGCAGAAAGTTCATTGCGGTGAAGAATAAACTGCAGGAACGCAGCATTACATATGCCGTGCTGTATTCAGTCAAATTGCATTTACATTGGAAGGGTAAACAAAAGATCTCCACCGAATCAGCCACAGCATTGACTTTTATGCAGCAACATCCTTCATCGCTGGGGGCATCCCCACCTCATGCAATTGTCAATGCCAATCCCCCTCTCAATGAAGTGGAATGACTGTCCACATTTGCTCCTCTTCATACATGTTAAAGTGTTTGGCCTGATCTTGTCATTTATGCTGATTGCTAATGTTTTATGGTTCACTTGAATGCAACTGATAAAATGTTGATAAGGAGTGTTTTCGGATTGACGTCATATTGATTGGTTTGCGCTGTCTGCCTTATATGCTTTTCCGCAGAGTATTGTACCTTTCACCCTGTGCTTCTCCTATGATTGGCTTACTATATCTTTTTCATCTATGCTCTGGCTGCCCCCAGCTTCGTGCCGAGCTATGTAAATTGGAGTATTATTCTCACTAATGTTTATTTTTCTTCTAGGACTGATCGCTTTTCTTGTTTGGAGGTAGCACTGGGAGTTTAGGTCCTGGTGTGGGTGGGTTGGGTGGGGGGTTTAAGGTAGTTTGGCAGTACAATAAACTTCTTCCATTCTCTAATATTGGGTTGATGGCACTAGCACACACATTTAGCCCTGTACTTTTAAGGTCTTATGGTGCACACACAGGAGCATAGTGATCTCCCTATCAAATGTGTTACTTGGAATTTCTGAGGCCTTAACAATTCTCGAAAATGTCATCAGGTCTTGGCTATCTCAAATGCCATCGGGTGGCCATAATTTTTTTGCAGGAGATTAATTTGCTGCCTGGGAGGGAGTCTCGGTTGTTTGCGGCATGGGGCCACATCCGATACTTTGCATCCTACTCCTCCTATTCTAGAGGGGTTGCCATTCTCATACGCAAACAGGTACTCTTCCAGCCCCTTCGGTCCATTGGTGACCCTGCAGGACGAAATATTTTGGTATAGGGCCTTGTTGGGTGCATACAAATTACAATATTGAACACATATGGGCCTAATCCGGAATATCCTGACTTTGAATAAACTTTTCACTCATCTGTCTATGACCCTTCATCTCATCTTTACTTCTGGGTGGGATCACGGGATGTTCTGGGGTGGGTAACAGGCATCCAGCATCTACCCCGTACTCTATCTAATCTCTCCACGGTGATATTACAAATTGCCCTACCAAACAGATGGAAACTTCAGCTGTTAAGGCACCTTCAACCTAAAATTTAGTTGGATAATGTTTTTAAAGAGGAAATTTGGGCTGCCATTAACAGCTATGTTGCTATAAACAAGGGTTCTGTAAGTTCGGTTGCTATTTTTTGTGAGGCCCTGAAGTTTGTTATCTTAGGGGAGTGTATGGCCAAGGGGCATGGTATCCTCAGATCATTCAGGGGTAGACGTGTGAAGATAGAGCATGACCTTTGCTCCATAGAGCTATATTATGATGAAACCAAGGACAGTGGACTTTTAGATCCCATGCGCTCCCTTCTTCTTGAATTTCAGGAGGAAGCTGAGAGGGAAGTGAATTTACTGGGCAAATATTCCCAGACTAGAGAGTGATAGACTGAGGCATACCCTGGCTATGCTACTCAAGCCTAAATGGGCTTCCAATCACGTTCATAGCTTGGATATACTGTATGGGCAATTGGTGTATGACATTTGTTACTTTTTATCAACGCCTATACACCTCACAGTCGCAAACGGCCCCCTCAGACATGTCTACTTACTTAAATGACAGTGGCAGAAATTAAATGTGCCATTACACTGCTATAAAATGGGAAAGCGCAGTGGAGCAATGGTCATCCCGTCAAGTTCTATACAACTTATACCAAAGAACTATCACCATTACTTTTAGCCATCTAAGAAGAGGCATTTCAGACGGGTCTTATACCGCTAACAATGCGTGAATCTATTATAACCCCGTCCAAGTGTGAGTCTTACCGTCCCTCTCACTTATCAACGTGGACGGCAAGGTCAGACCATGGTGGATAATCTCCACTTACTTTTTGCCCACACACACCAGCTAAACCTAGACTTCTCGACTGTTGTCATGTTTTTGTATGCCACTAAGGCATTTGACACAGTTGAATGGCCTTTTATACTTATTGTGTTGTCCAGGTTGGGCCTTGGTGGTATATTTGTAAAATTGGTCCAGATTTTGCATACTGCCCCCTCAGCTAGATTACACCTGAATGATGGACTGTCTGTACCGTTCGCAGTTGGTAGAGGGGCGCAATAGGGATGCCCTCTGCCGGCTCTTCTTTTTGCCCAAACTGTGGAGTCTGTGGAGTACGCTCTCCATTAGTTCCATCATCAATACCTGGGTGGGGGGGTAAATGTGAGATTCCGATATACAGTACTGTCCATGTATTCTGATGATGCAATGTCAATAGTTAGGGACCCAGCGGTTAGTTTGACCCCTGTTATTGAGGAAAGGTGAAGTCCAGCCATTGGTTAGGCCTGTGGATTAACTGGGATAAACTGACCATGGTCCCCTTGACCAGTGCTGCCACTGGACCTGACATACTATACCTGCTGCAGTGGCAAGATACGCATATTAGATATTTGGGTATCCTTTACCACACAGACACCCCTACTGTGATCCAGGCAAGTTATGGTCAATATATAGACACCCTGCAAACCCAGGTTGATCATTGGATCACCCTGCCCCTCTCTTTGGTGTGTATAGTGGCTCTGAAGGAAATGATTATTTTGCCTAAGTTGCTTTATTTGTTTCAAAACATTCCAATTCCCTTAAATAAGACCTTCTTTACTCAATTACGGTCTATCATGATTAGATTGTCCTGGGCGAGCCGACAGCTGCCGATTGGGTGACATACATTGCTGCTTCCATATCATAAACAGGGCTTTGCTGCCCCACATTTTGAGGTATGTTATTTGGTGGCTCAGGTACTGTTCATTCATCATTGGTTTCATAACAGTCCACAGGCCCTCCATGTTCTTGTTGAGAAGGGTTTTAATCTCCCCCATTCCTCTGCCTGCTGCCCCATTGTGACGTTTCTGAGGCCGCCGAGGGAGATCCACATTGTTCACTGTACCATTTGGGCCTGGAATAGGCTGGCTTCACTGTGCAGTGTTTCCATCCCACATTCACCCCAGGTGCCCATCAAGTACTATCACAAGCTGCAGCTTGGCTGTCTCCCACAATTGGACACAAGGGATTGTGACACTGGGAGATTTGTTTACAGCACAAAAGTTTAAAATGTATCAGGAATACCTGCGTGAATCCCGGCTATATAGCTAGATG
The DNA here is from genome assembly GCF_964263255.1 of Lissotriton vulgaris. NCBI lineage: Eukaryota > Metazoa > Chordata > Amphibia > Caudata > Salamandridae > Lissotriton > Lissotriton vulgaris. The sequence continues at coordinate 179,254,450 of NC_141697.1, forward strand.
TATTTAGGTATGGTAAGCTCTGCCATGAGATTTGCCATTTGTTTTTTGGGTTCCCAATGGAGCCTCCGATATGGCTTGTTCTCACAATATTGCTTTCCAACCCATTCCAAATACACTAATCATAAGATTATATACTGCGGTGATAGAGTGTATGCCCTTGGAGACCCCACAGGCTCGTATGGCATGGGAGGGTTATCTGGGTCATTGTATTTCTGATGACACATGGACGTTTTTGTTGTCAGCAAACAAAGGAGGTGTCCCCCAACAGTAGATAGCGACATATACACTTTCACATTTTCATTTTATTGCATATCTCTCACTTAAGATGGTGTAGTGCATTGTTAAATAGCTCTGAGAACCAGTTTCGGCTAGCATTGTACAAAGAAATATTTGTAAATATGAAAGAAAAAAGTGCTATTTTTAGGAATAATTTAAATGCATTAGCAATGTTTGGTTTAGATAAGGATGGGGCTGCGGTTCTTTGCAAAAGGGCTTTGAAAACTATAATTAAGAAGACAATCTACGGGGTTTCTCGTGAAAGAGATATTAAAATGTGCTTAGAGAATAGAAATATTGATCGTATTGTTGGGAGCAGTATGGCCAAAAACCCTCAACCTTATTATTGAACCTTAAACATGGAGTGCACAGAGTGATTCTGTTACTGAGATTGAATTTACTACCTCTAAGAGTTGTAACAGGAGCCTGGGAGGGTATTCCTAGACATGAAAGGTATTGTCCTGTTCGAGGCATGTGGGCTGCTGAATTCATATCTTAGCATAGATCGCAGCCTGGTGTTGGGTCCGGATGTTTGCACCTTGTTGTCTTGGAAGAGTCTTCGAAGTATCACGAGATAGGTGACTCCTCCCCTGGACTACAGTGTGCATGGGCATCTTCTTCATCTTCAGATTGTTTTTCTCCGCCATTGAGTTTGGATGCACCTCGACAACTTCAACTTTGGGACCGAAGTTTTCCAACTTTCTAAGGCCAAAAACCTTATACTTTCGACTGTATTGTTTTCGCTCGGTATCCCTCGACTCGACAACTCTTTCCATCTATCTCTGGTAGTCGACGCGGGCCGGTGGGCCTTTTCAACGCCACGTGGGCCTCCTGCCGATGGAAAGGACCCCGTTCAAAAGATGTCCACAATGTCGATCCAAGTTTCCACATAGCGAAAGCATACAGTATGCAACGGGTGCCTATCTCCGGAGCACAACAAAGAAAACTGTCCAGCTTGTGCTCAGTTCCGGTCAAAGAAAACTATCCGGAACCGAAGAGCTGCTCGACAAGAGATGCAGCGACAGGCACCTGAACCGGAAAACATTTTCGACGACGAACATGAACTCCCAGAGGCAGCGGACTCCGACCTAGAACTAGTCACAGTAGAAGACCGGTCAGACTCCGATGACGACATCCCACCGGGGCAAACCGTGAGTACCAAAGGCCCTTCCCTGCCTCCACCTCCAGATAAGGCTCCGGTCAAAGCATCGCCTAAAAGCCTTGGCCGCGACCGAAACACCGCTTCAGAAGCCCCGCCTTCCGGCTCAGCTCCGAAGACCATACCCAAGCCTTCCTGTACCCCGGGTCCGAGCAAAACACTTACCAAGAAGGCCGTCAACTCATAAAAAGGCAGCAGAGCGGCGAACGAGCGCCGACATTAAAAAAGTCGTCGATCCGAAAAAGGCCGTCGAGCCAAAGAAGGTCGTCGATCCGAAAAAGACCGTCGAACCGAAGAAGGTCGTCGAGTCGAACAAGGCCGTCGAGCCGAAAAGAGCTGTCGAGCCGAAAAAAGCTTAACAGAAAAATAAAAACAAGCAAGCGACGATCCAAAAACATTGGCGCCAAAACCACAGACAGTGGAAGAAGAGCTTTTTCATCCTGTTCTAGTGAGCCCAGACCAAAATAGACTGCATGTAGAACCTAATACAGGACATATAGCAGTTTACAATAAGAACAAGAGAAGACTGGACACTGAGGCTCCTTCTCCTGTTCCTCCTAAGAAAAAGGACTTTGGGACATCCCCTTCCAGACCTTTCAAACCTCCTCCTTTCACTCCTAACATGCCTTATGTTCCATATTCTCCTACACCGCCACACTATGATGAGGGAGAAGACATAGGTGAAGACCCTCACAGGATTTTATAGACTCTGATGATCAAGGAAACCAGGATCACACATGGGACCATCAGAATGACCCTGATGACTCATATGATACACAGCCCAGACCCGATCCTTCGCCATACCCCACAAAGCCATCTCCTACAGACGACACTTTCGCTTTTAATCAGTTAGTTGACAGAGCAGCTCAGTATCATAGCGTAAGCATGCACACTGACCCTGTAGAGGAGGATTTCCTATTTAACACCTTCCTAACATCAGAGAAAAGTATGTATACTCCCTATGCTACAGGGAGTACTAAAGCACGCACCAGACATTTTTAAAGACCCAGCCAGAGCGCGTGTCCTCAATCCAAGAATTGAAAAGAAATATAAACCAGCCCCTACAGACCCCTCTTATATCAAGTCTCAGTTACCACTGGGCTCTCTAGTTGTTTCCAACGCTAGGAAAAGGGCAAATTCGCAAACAGGTGATGCCCCCCTCCTGACAAGGAGTCAAAAATCTTAAAAGCCTCAGCAAAAAGAGTGGCCTCTCAGGCAGCAAATACCTGGAGAATTGCCAATACAGAAGCTTTCCTAGCACGCTATGACAGAACACACTATTATGAACTGGAGGGATTATTACAACACCTACCAGAACCCTATAAGGCAAAAGCTAATGACCTAATACAGGAAGGGAAATTCATCACTAACCCATCCATAAATTGCGCCCTTGATGCAGCTGATACAGCCGCTAGGTCTGTCAACACTGGTGTGTTGCTACTCCAGCATGCCTGGCTCCGCATCTCGGGTTTTAAAAATGAGGTGCAATCTACCATACTCAATCAACCCATTAACCAGGATTTCTTGTTTGGCCCTGCAGTTGATACCATCTTAGAAAATATGAAAAAAGATACTGACACCGCGAAGTCCATGGGTGCACTTCAATTTCAACAGTCCAGGAGCTCCTTTCGTTGCTCCTATTTTCGAGGCTCAGGCAGAGGCAACACATCCCTAACCTCTTCATCATTTAAAAGGACTACACAAGGCACCTTTAATAAAGGCTCCAACAGAGGAGGTTATAGAGGGAACAATAACAAGGGCAGAGGCCGTGGTGGTAATAACACCAGAGCCTCCACCGCCAACAAACAGGTACTTGTTCACACTCCCTCCAGACCACTTAACACCAGTCGGAGGCAGAATAACACAATTTCTACCAGTCTGGAACACCATTACGACAGACAGGTGGGTGAGACAAATTATCCAGTATGGTTACTGCCTGGAACTCACTTCTACTCCACCCAACATACCGCCCAAACGCCGTCCAATGTCCAAAGAACATATTAAGCTGTTACAACAAGAGGTGCTATCCATGCTGGAAAAGGTTGCCATAGAGCCAGTACCTTTTCAACATCAAGGGACAGGAGTATACTCTCTATACTTCCTCATTCCCAAAAAGGACAGATCCCTCAGACCAATATTGGACCTCAGACCTCTGAACCAATACATACTCTCAGAGCATTTCCAGATGATCACTCTACAACAAGTACTCCCACTACTCCAGCAAGGTGACTTCCTTGCTACATTAGACCTCAAAGATGCATACTTTCACATACCTATATATCCAGCTCACAGGAAATACCTCAGGTTCACAATAGAAGGTCGCCACTATCAATTAAAAGTTCTCCCCTTCGGGATAACTACAGCACCAAGGGTTTTTACAAAATGCCTAGCAGTGGTAGCAGCACACCTCAGAAGGCAACACATCCATGTGTTCCCCTACCTCGACGATTGGCTCATAAAAGCCAACTCATACGCACAGTGTGCAAGCCATACGTCGCAGACAATCCAGCTTCTGCACAGTCTAGGATTTTCCATAAATTACCCAAAATCACATCTGCAACCCTCCCACATACAACAATATCTGGGAGCAACAATAAATACCCCAGTGGCGAAGGCATATCCAAATCCAGCCAGGATAGCCAACATACAGTCTCTCATTCAAAGATTTCAGCCACAACACTCCCTGCCAGCTCGAGTGTTCATGCAGCTTACAGGCATGATGGCCTCCTGCATATTCATTGTCCCTTATACTCTGCTTCAAATGCGTCCCTTACAGGAATGCCTAGCACGTCCCTTACAGGAATGCCAAGCTTAAGGACAACTAAAAGACCTAGTGTTGGTAGATCGTCGCACTTACAACTCTCTGCAGTGGTGGAACCCACAAAACCTTTCCAAGAGCCAGTTCCACAAGTAGTATTAACAGCGGATGCATCACTGACAGGTTGGGAAGCCCATCTCCTTCAATACACAGTCCAAGGTCTCTGGACAGTCAAGCAAAAGACACTACATATAAACCACTTAGTTACTGGCAGTATTTCTAGCAATGAAAGCCTTTCAGAAATACTTGCGCAACAAGGCTGTGTTAATCAGGACGGACAACATGACAGCCATGTACTGCATCCAAAAACAGGGAGGGGCACACTCTCTGCAGCTATCTCACCTAGCACAGAGCATATGGAGGTGGGCAATTCCAAAGAACATCTTTCTCCTGGCAGGACACCTCCCAGGGATAGACAATCAGATAGCAGATCTACAAAGTGACACAGTCAACAAATACATGAATGGGAGGTTCACCCTCAAGTTCTACAACCATTCTTCCAAAAGTGGGGACTTCCAGAAATAGATCTCTTTGCCACAAAAGAAAACTCAAAATGCCCGTCCTTTGCCGCCAGGTTCCCACACCTGTTGTCACAAGGCAATGCGATATGGATGAACTGGTCAGGCAGATTTTGCTTACGCTTTTCCACCAACCCCACTGATTCCATTAGTGGCACGCAAACTAAGGCAACAGTCACTCACAATGATCCTGGTTGCTCCCACATGGGCAAGACAGCCATGGTACACGCCACTCCTAGAACTCTCAGTAGTTCCTCACCAAAGACTGCGTCTTTCGCCACAATTGCTAACACAGAACCATGGAGAAATCAGGCACCCAGATCCCAATCAGATGAACCTAGCGATCTGGCTCCTGAGGTCTTAGAGTTTGGATATCTTAACTTGCCTCCAGACTGCATGAACATTATGAAGGAAGCAAGGCGTCCCACTACCAGAGCATGCTACGCAGCTAAATGGAAAAGATTTGTAATTTATTGTAATAATAATCAAATCAATCCATTAGATGCCTCCATTCAAAACATAATCTGTTACCTGCTACATCTTCAAAGATGTAATCTAGCATACTCATCCATAAGGCTACACCTTGCTGCTATAGCAGCATATCTTCAAAACAGACAACATGTGTCCCTGTTCAGAATACCACCTATCAAAGCTTTTATGGAAGGACTTAAAAGAATTATCCCTCCAAAGCATCCACCTTCGCCAGTCTGGAACTTAAACATAGTACTTACCAGACTCATGGGACCACCCTTCGAACCACTTCATTCATGTGAACTACAATTCTTAACATGGAAGGTGGCATTTTTATTTGCCATTACCTCCCTCAGGCGAGTGAGTGAGCTACAAGCACTAACCTTTCAGGAACCCTTCATGCAAATACACCACAATAAGGTTGTGCTTCGTACAAACCCTAAATTTATGCCAAAAGTTATCTCCACTTTCCACATCAATCAGTCCATAGAATTGCCAGTTTTCTTTCAAAACCCGCAGTCAGTGGCTGAAAGAGCTCTACAAACACTAGACATCGTTAAAAGAGCCCTGCTATATTACGTTGACAGAACTAAATCATTCAGAAAGACAAAGCAACTATTTGTTGCCTTTTCACCACAACATAAGGGTAATCCCATTTCTAAAACAGGAATAGCCAGATGGATAATTAAATGCATTCAAAAATGCTATCAAAAGGCAACGCACACTTTAACAGTTCCCCCAAAAGCCCACTCAACATGCAAAATAGGGGCATCCATGTCTTTCCTAGGAAATATTCCCCTAGAAGACATGTGTGGGGCAGCTACATGGTCTACCATACGCACTTTCACTAAACATTACTGTGTTGACGTGCAAGCTAAGCAACAAGCTGCTGTGGGCCAGGCTGTCCTTAAAACTCTTTTTCAAACCACTGCAGCTGTTACAGGCGACCACCGCTAGAGGTGTAACTGCTATACAGTCTATGCTAAGATATGAATTCAGCAGCCCACATGCCACGAACGGAAAATGCTACTTACTAGTATGCATCTGTTCTTGGCGTGTAGGGCTGCTGGCATTCATATCACCCACCCTCCTCCCTGGTGCCTGTCACAGCTGCAGGGTTATCTTCTTTACATACATTTACATGGTCATCTCTTACTTTCCTATACTCTATCTTTGCCACAATGGCGAAAAACAATCTGAAGATGGAGAAGATGCCCATGCGCACTGTAGTCCAGGGGAGGAGTCACCTATCTCGTGATACTTCGAAGACTCTTCCAAGACAACAAGGTGCAAACATCCGGACCCAACACTAGGCGGCGATCTATGCTAAGATATGAATGTCAGTAGCCCTACATGCCAAGAACAGATGCATACTGGTAAGTAGCATTTTCCTTATGTAATTTTTGTATACAGGACCTGAATCATGTTTTATTCGTTTGTCCCACATAACAATCAACACGTCGTAGATATCTAAGGGATTGTTTGAGTATAACATTACCACAGCAGAAGAGGCCCGAAATTGTCTGCTGTACCCCTCATCTGAACTCATGTGTTTTACATTTTTTAGCTTTTTTAAACAATTTTTAAATATATACTAATGTCGTAAGATTCTTCTGAATATGTATTTACTGAGCACTTGAACTTTCTTGTCTCTTCGGTCTTTAAGGCTGATTTACTTTGTTTACAATTAAGCATTTGCACTTTTATAAACTTTTGCTGCTGCTACTTACTTATTCTCTAGGATCTCAGGCACTTTACTAAATTTGAGTTGCTGCTAAATCATAGTGTACTTCATGAACTTTTTAATACGTATGCACTGAGCATTTGCACTTTTTTTTGACTCTTCAGTCTTAGGCTGTTTTTCTGTGTTTGAAATTAAGCATGTGCACTTTAGTAATTATTTCCTGCTGCCATTTACTCATCCTTTAGGATCTTCAGCACCTTAAATTCTTGTTTTGTTGCTAAACTATTGTAAACTTCTGTACTTTACAATACATTTTAATTTGTAATGTTTTATGATAGAAGTAGATTATAACTCTGTATAAGTGTGTAAGAAATTCATGTATGGCAATCTGATTACTCAAGGTTCACCCCTTCGGGCACTGGAAAACCTCTAGAACGGCTGGGTCTGATTTGCTTATTTGTGTTTTTAGACTAAATGATATTTTTTCAAGATGTACTTTTATGTGGAATTCTTTGGAATTCCAAATCATAATAAAAAGAAAATTGTGTGCATATCTCTCACCGGTTGATCTTGCATGATATCACGGCACCAATGACACCAAATGTAAGAGATGTTGGGTGTGGGGGGGCAGATTTCCTCCACTTAGCATTGTCCTGCCCAGCGGTGGCTACATTTTGGAGGCAGCTGATCGCTGCAATGCTAGACAGATAACAATTTTCAACTGGCTCCTATGATGGTTTAGTTGGGTTATGTCCAGTGGCGGCTGGCACGGATCGTGGTGGCGGGAGGGTATGGGGTGTTTAAAAAAAAATCAACTTACCTTATTGCTGCATCTTTCCTCCATCGATTTGCGTCAGGCTGGAAACAGGAAGCATTTAGGCTTCTCTAAGCCAATCACAATGCAGCGTTGTGATTGGTCTGAGCGCCCTGGTTCGGCGCTCAGCTAATGATGGGAGCCTGGGCATGTTCTCTGCCCAGGCTGTAATACAACCTGGGCGGAGAACATGCAAAGTGTGCATGACTGTTTGGCCGACCAAACATTCATGCGCACTTAGAGTGAGCCCAACCTCTCCTCCCCCTACTCTCAGAGCAGAGCAGCCCCGCAAAGCAGCAGCAGCAGGAAAAAATGTAATGATAACGTCAAGTTATAATCATTTTATTTTGAATTTTTTACACTGCGGGAAGCAGTGGGGTGACTCTCCTCTGCCTTGGTGGAAGAGCCACCACTGGTTATGTCAAGGAAGTACCTAAGCAGTTTTTGCAAATTCACAGCCAGGGTCTGCTCCTGGAAAAGCGTAGAGTGGCCTTGGTGTGGGGTGGCAGGAGAGTTCTGAAATTCCAAGGTTGGTTATTGGATATATCAGTATGTAAGGACTGATCTGGGACTTATGTTGCTACTCTTCCGCAGGCTGCTCGCCCCGGTATTTTTTAGACCATCTGAGATCCTATTTATTGAAATGACACCCTGAGTGCTGGCCCACTAGGGACTATACTGATGCCTTGCTGTCAGATATACCTTGACATTTGGAATTCCTTGACCTGTTTGTATACAATCTGTTTGAATATGACTACTAAATATGCATAGTGTCACTCGGATGTGCTGGAACTTTCTATTCACTGTATTGCTCTTGTGTAAGGCTGTCGCGATGTGTGTGTCATATTTGACAAAATGCTCGCCTCTTTAGTTTTGTCTCACATCATGTTATGTACTGCAATGCTGAACTAATGTTTGTAGTTGTTATGGGTTTCAAACTCTTGGTATAAATCTATACTACTATTATAAAGAGAGAACACAAACCTTTGAGCCAGGTAAACTACAAAAGTAATGCACCATTCACTACACCCAATACACCATTTAAAAGGGGAGATGTGGCAGAAGGACATAGGCTATAGATATGTACACCATATACATTAAAAAAGCAAAAACGCCAAAAATGGTAAAGTAGTCCCTTGGGGGCGTGGTCGTGGCCGTGGTCGTCTCAAACAACAAATGTGGGCGTTTACAGGGCTGTGCCAAGTGCAAATAACAAACATAGGCCAAGCGACTTCACAACACACTTACATATGCACACATAGAGCGGAAATGCGCTTTCACTGAATTTAGAACGCACAATATGCAGACATAGAGCGGAAATGCGCTTTCATTGAATTTAAATTCACACATACAGCGCGGTAACAGCAATATACAAAAACAGCAGAGGTGCGCGGTATAAGAAATATACACACATTCGTTGCAGTTACCCAGACAACATTGACGCCTTCGCATTAAAAACCGGGCGGGCCTTCCATTGACGAGGAGTGTCAAATGACACCACACAGGGGGCAGGATTAATCGCATACTACACCAATCACAACACACTAAAGAAAACACACACACGACTTCGGCTTACCAAAAAAAAAGTCTTTAACCATTGGCCATTGACCAACGACGTCACAAGGGGGTAAACACGAACAAAAAAAGCTGACATTTCTTAACGGAGAAACGCAATCGACTGCGCATTCACAAGACTTTCCTCACATCTTGCGGACAAGATAAAACGCTTACAATAAGACATACGAATAACGAAAATAACACAACTGCCCATAATCACTCGAGCACTCCCAGGACTTCACCACACAATTGACAAAACGAAAGGGAAACTTCTTTGAAGGGATACAAAAACAAACACACGGAAAGAGCCTTCGAAAGAAAAAAAAACATTAAACAGGTGACACAACACTTTTCCTCACATCTTGCGGACAACATAAAACGCGGAAAACAATACATACGAATTAAAAAAATAACACAAGTGGGCCAAATCAGTTGAACAGGGCCAAGACTTGCACAGACAACTCTTCTGCGGGGCGAGCGGGGGCCCTGAAGCAGTCTTTTGCTATCGGACAACGTCGGGACGGGCTGCTAGTAAATGAATAAAAAGAATGCTTATGGATATTAAAGAAAGTTAGGAGAATGATTGGCAGGATTCTCAGATTGAATTAATCTGAGATCAAGACATTCTGATTATTATTATTATTTTTTTTAAAAAACCTTTATTATATTTATGCACAGTACACAGCTGTCAGCCTACAACCCAGCAGGCCGGCCGCTATGACATTTAAACAGTATGACGTCTCACATTGAGGCTCCCCAGTACCTTGTTTGGGGGTTAAGCGACCCGCAACATATTCATGTACATTCCGTAAAATCAAAAGACAAGTACTGTAGGTTTAATTTTGGAATTTTGATGAACTGAACTAACAACATAAAACACAGACACATGGCAGTAATTAATTACAGGGAATTAAAGGGAGAGGGCGATGGAGTCCGATTTGCATACGATAATGGAGCATATGTCTCGAGATGAAGGGCTGTGAGGAGATCGATGAATACATACTATTACAAACATAAGTCCGGAACGCCAACTAAGGGGACAGTAAGATATCAATGGTGTAGTCCTGCGGGGGAGTGCAAACATTCCCACGGTAAGTATTCCATTGGGACCAAATTCTACCCCATTCCTTAGGCCGGCCCCGGGCCACATAGACTGTCTTTTCTCTGAACATACACCAGTCCATGTTCTCCTTCCAAGCCGCTATCGTGGGTGGTCCGTGGGAACCCCAGAGTTGTGCTATATCCCTCTTGGCAACCATGTTACCAAGAGTCGCCCAAAAAGTCGGGGCCGTGTTATAGTCCGTAGGTTCCCAGACATTAAGAAGGCATCGTCTGGCCTCAGGCAATAAAGAGACCCCGGTGACTCTTTCCATAATCGCATGCACTCTAGACCAGAAGGCAGCCACCTCAGGACACTCCCAAATGATATGCAGGAAAGTACCACTCATACCGCAGCCGCGCTTACATAGCCCATCAAGAGAGTAACCCATTTGCACCAGACGCGTGCCTGTCACATATACACGAAGGAGGATCTTCAACTGTACAAAACGGAGGCGGGCGGGAATGGCCACCTCCTTAGGGGAGGAGACGGCCGTTTGCCAATCCTCGTCATCTAGTTCCAGGCCGTCCGCGATCCACGAGGCTCTGAGGCGCTCAAGCAAATCAGCCCTGTTATTGATGAGTTTTTTGTAAACCAGGGATATGGTACTGTCCGGCACATGGCAGTCAAGGATACGGTCCTCCAGAGGCGAGGATTGGGGAATCTCCATTCCCGGGGGGGAAACGGAGGTCAAGGCATGTCGCACTTGAAGGTACCTGAAATGCTCCTTGTCGTCAAGCTCATATTCAATTTCCAGCGCCTCAAAAGTCTTAATACTACCTTTAGACCAGAGATCCTCCACCTTGCTTATACCAATCATGTCCCATTCATCGAATCCTTTCGTTCTCCACAAATTGCCCAGACGGTCAGAATCATACAACGGTGTCACTCGGGTTAATTTATCACTCCACCCTATAGCCGCATTCGCGTCTCGCCACACTCGCACAGCAATTTTCGTGGGGCCAGTCAGGGCGTTAAACGGTTTCTTAGAATACAGTGCCCTGTTAAAATTCCCGCCTGGCAGAAGATGTTTATCCATCGCAAAGGCAGGAGTATGACCTGGGGCGTAGGTTACATGATAAACTGCGCATAGCTGCGATGCCACCGTCGTACCACGGCAAAGTGAGTTTGGGTAAGGAGATACGAGCACGCCTGTCCCAAATCAGTTGCCTCTGAAGGCTCTCAACCTCACGAAAATACCCAGGAGGTATAGGATCAAAGAAGTTCTGAAGTGCATATAGGAACCTGGGGAGAGACATCATCTTAAAGAGAGTCGCACGCCCCAATGGGGAAAGGGGCAGTCGTCGCCACCGTGAGACGGAGAGACATGAATCCCCAAGTATCTAAAACCAGTCTCGACCACCTGAATCGGAAATCTACTGGGCAACGGGGGAAGATCCCCAGCTAGAACGTAGACGCAGGACTTAGTCCAGTTAATAACAAGACCCGAATTCTTCCCGAAGGAGGTAAGAACATCGAAAAGCACATTGAGAGACTTCCGGGGGGAGGTGAGATAAAGGAGAATGTCATCTGCATATAACGAGACACGATCTTCAAAGTCAGGGGTCCACTGGATACCCTTGATCGAGGGTTCCCAGCAAAGCCACTCGGCCAATGGTTCCAGAGCGAGGGCAAAAAGCAATGGAGACAGCGGACAACCCTGACGGGTGCCACGCCCAAGTGCGAAAGAACCAGACACCCTGCCATTCACCACCACCTGAGCTAGTGGTCGCTCATAAAGGAGCTTCACCCAGGCGATAAATGTCAAGCCGAAACCAAACTTGGCGAGAGCTGCCCAGAGATAAGGCCATTATATCGTGTCAAAAGCCATAGTGGCATCGAGGGAAGCCAAAATGGCCGACTCAGTCAGAGTTCCAGCTCTCGCGAGAACTCCGTGGAGTCTCCTAAGATTAAGGGCGGTATTTCGGTGCGGGATGAAACCGGATTGATCCGGATGGATCAAGTCGCCAACCACCTTAATCAGTCGATTAGCCAGTAGTTTAGCAAGTATCTTGGGCTCAGCATTAAGCAGTGAAATAGGCCTGTAGGAAGCGCAACAATCACGCGGCTTACCTTCCTTGTGAATAACAACGATGGTGGCCAGGCGCTGGTCAATAGGAAGGATACCAGTATCGAAGGCCTCGAGAAACATATCTCTCAGATAGGGCGCCATTTTGTCGGGCCGTAATTTGTAAAGCTCAATAGGCAAGCCATTGGGCCCCATGGCCTTACCAGATCGAAGGGCACAAATGGCACCAGCGACCTCATCCACCTTTATAGGCGCATCCATCATGGCCCTATCCTCGTCAGAGAGGCAGGGTAACGCGATATCGCGCAAGAGCAAACTAGAGTCACACTCATCTCTATCGCTCACCGAGGCATAGACCGTCTGGAAGTGGTCCACAAAGCAATCAACAATCCCAATCGGGTCAGACACACGATCCCCATTTGACTTTTCAATCACCGGCACAACTCGATTCGCTCTCTCAGACCTGTCAAACCACGCAATAAGCTTACCCGCCTTATCACCCACATCGTAGAGTCTACCCTGCTGTTCTGTATTCATGACTTTAGCCGCGTCTGTCACCAGGGCTCTGTAGTCAGCCTGCTTCAGAGCTAGAGAGTGTAAAGTTGCAGGGGTATCATTCCCACCCAGTTCACCCTTAAGCACTGTTATCTCATCCTCGAGACGCAATAATTCTTCATGTTTAGCCTTCTTAGCGGCAGCAATCAATGACAGTGAATGACCCAGAATAACAGTTTTGAAAGCCTCCCATAGTGAAACAGAAGAGGAGACAGACCCCACATTTTCATTAAAGTAACAATCAATGGCCTTGACCAGCTCAGAGCGCGTCTTGGGGTTTCGCAAATACCACGGGTTAATGGGAGCAACTCTCCCCTCGCTACCTACCCCAACCGCAACCCTTAGCCACAGGGGAGAATGATCAGAGATGCCCCTGGGGAGGTGACGGACCTCTCGCACGGAGGAAGAGTGGGCCGATGGCAGTAAGAAATAATCAATTCTAGAAAGACTACTGTGGGCCCCAGAATGGAACGTATATTGCAGTTGCGCAGGGTGTAGCATCCTCCAAGCATCCACTAACCCAAAGGTTTCCAGCAGTACAGAAAGCCACATCTGGAAATTCGGCAGGTCTCTGGGCGGGTAGCGATCAGAATTACCAGAGACCACAGAATTAAAGTCCCCCCCAAGAATAAGGAGACCATCAGGAAGCCCCAACAGAAGCCGACCGAGGTCAGCATAAGTAGTGGCCTGGAGACCCGGGAGGACGTATATATTAACTATAGAGAGCATCTTCCCTCCCATCTCCCCGAAATAGCAGCATATCGACCCCTATCATCAAGTATTACCTCGTCTATTTCAAGGGGCAGAGAGGATCTAATCAGAATGCCCACCCCTCTGGAACCGGAGGTGAATCCAGCATGAGCAACCAGCCTATACCCACGTCTATCCAAAGCCCGGCAAGCATTACCTATCAGGTGTGTCTCCTGTAACAACGCAATGTCAGGGGACTGGCGTCGAAGGAACTGAGAGACAACTCCACGTTTTATCTTATCCCCCATACCATTAACGTTCCAGGACAGAAACTTCAACTCCCCACCCCCCATCCCGGAAAAGGACCGTAGCCCTACCTCCCCGGAACCCAACTACAAAAGGATAAAAGCAAAGCATACAGTGCCATGTGGAAAAGACAAACACAGAAACAATAACAATCCTACCCCCCACCCCCAACAACCCCCCGTAACAACACCACCCACCCTGCACCCCTGCATATGACTCAAGAGCCACCCCAATTTGCAGTGTGCCTGTTGCCCTCTCATAACTACACTACACAAAGAACCCCGGAGCAGGAAAAGAGTCAACCCCCACCGAACCACCCTCGGGCTCAACCCTAACAATAATGAAGCAAATGGCATAACTCAGCTGATAAGTAGTAACAAGAAACCAGACGTCGAGAACCATAATGTCACTCCTGGGCTGATGCACCCCCCTCTGCTCCACCGGGGCGTCCGTTCAGATCGTCTCTTTTAGGCAATGAGTCGAGCCAGTCACTGGCACAGTCTGGTCGATCAAAGAAAAAGGTTTGTTCCTAATATTTGATGCGTAATCGAGCTGGAAACAACATCGCATACTTGAGGCCCAAGTCCCGCAATCGCCTCTTCACTCCCTGGAACCCCATCCTTTGTCGCTGGACCTGAGGAGTAAAATCCGGGTAGATGTTGACAGTACTGTTGTCGAACTTCAATGGGCCACGACCTCGAGAGGCTTGGAGGATAGCGTCTCTATCCCGAAAATGGAATAGCCTTACAATGATAGGCCTCGGGGGGGGGGCCCAGGTTTAATCTTCCCACCCGGGAAGCGATACACCCGTTCAACAGCGAAGAATTTGCTGAGTCCGGCGGGAGCAAGATGGTTGAGGATCAAATCCTCCACAAGAAGGTCGACGGTGGTGTCCTCGGGATTTTCCGGCACTCCCACTAGGCGTATGTTGTTCCGCCGGGCCATATTTTCATATTTGTCCAGGCGTCGGGCCATCAAGTCGTGCGACGATCCTAGGTTGCCAATTTCCGACTGTGCGTCCGCCATATCAGTGATGAGACTGGAGGTCTTTACATCCAAAGCCTTAACCCTCTCATTAGTCTTGGCCAGATCCGCTCTGATAAGTGTGACATCGACAGCCACAGTATCGATCTTGGAGGCAAGAGCCTCATACTGTTGTCCCATATCAGCTTTCATCCCAGTAATGGCACTCATTAGGTCCTGGAGAGAAACCTCCGATGGCGCAGTGGAGTCCGTCCTGGGGTCAGCAAGAGTACGGCCGGTACTGCCGGGGGAACCCTTCGGTTGCGTATAGCGGTCCATAACATTAGTCTGAGTAGGTCCCCCACGGATCGGCGTCTTCGTCTTGAGCCTCTCGAACTCAGGTTTGGAAGCCATATTGGAAGCTGTGCCCCGAAGGGGCCCTCAGGACCTGGTGAAAATGGCCGGTGCTGGTGGGATACCAAATCAGAATTGTAGGCCAAAAACGGTAGAATGCAAATCGAGGGTTAAATCGAGGGTAAAGAGATATGGCAGGCCAACACAGCGGGTCGAAGCAGCACCAAGTTAGGAGCCGATCCGCTCGTAGAATAGTCGAGGAGAGATCGAAACTGAAAGCGACAATGAGGCCGACTGGGAGGATGTCCCTAAGGCCGTTGTTGTTGACTTACTCCTCGGCCCACCAAAGCAGTCCCCGGTCTCGATCGGGGTGGGCCAGAAAGATGAAGTCGACGTAAAATCGGCTCCCGACATCCAAATTCAATTTTTGAAAGGATAGTGGAGTCAGCAAGAGTAGATCTTCAAAAGCCCATAATAATAACCAGGATATTTCGAGGATAGTCGCGAAAGGGCGGCGCGGGTCCCGGGAGCCCTCTGCTTACGCGACCATCTTGGACGCCCGCGTAGCTCCTCCTCCGACATTCTGATTATTGAAGTAAAGCGTATACGAGGGGGTTGTATTTTATGAGACTTATTGCATTATGTGGAAAATGGTTGGCCAGTAAAGGTTATGCTCAAACTTGAATTGAAGTATTTTTGGGAAGTAAGACATAATTTGTTTTCCAGTAATGGGATTGTGATGAGAGGAGACAAAAATTGTTCCACCAATTTCTTTGAGAGACACGGCTACCAAACAGTGTCATGAGGCCCATGGTGGTACAGTGAAAAACAAACAAGCATTCAAAAAATGGTATTGGCGGATAGGTGTAAATATGTTAGTAGAAAGGATTATACCTGAGTGTGTAAGATGTGGTAATACTGGTAAGTCATTAAAAACTCTAAGACCTAATATATTTGAGCCTATAGTTCTGCAGAAACCTAGGTAGGCGGTTACTGTGAACATCATGGGTCCCATAGGCTAGTAATCAAACTAGGTACCAAGGCGGACACAGATTCTTTATTAGATTTCATGGTTAAGATGTTTATGAATGAGTGTTTGCCAGTGCAAGTAACCAGTGGCAATGGGATTCAACTTGTTTCCAATAAGGCTAAGTGGTACTTTAATAAGTTAGGAATAAAACACCGTACCACATCTTTTTATTATCCCAGCGGGAACGGCATGATAGAAGGATTCAAAAGAGTGCTCAAGGGGGAGGTTTAGTAAGCTTTGAAAAATGAGTATTGGGAATTGCAAGGTCTCAGCACTGATTGGATCTATAGAACAACTGCTTATGATATGACTTGTTGTTCTCTATTTGAGATCATGAGCGGTAGGTACCCTAGGTCTAAAAGCAATAATGAGTGGTTAATTGAATCATCTTTTTGCAATATTTATGTGGCTGGAATAAAGGAAAATAATTTGAAGAGACATACATGAAATACAAGTAGATATATGATGCTAGTAAGTGTTTAAAGAGTGGGTCAGATGTCAAAGTGGGAATATTCTTGAAGGAGAAAACCTTGGAGAGTGCTTAAATGGGTGAGAGTCAATTCTCAGAACCTCTGAAAGTTGACAAAATAATGAGGAATGCTGTCCAGTTCACTGACATAAAGGTGTGGAATCTTAGAAGAATTGCTGTTTTGAAAGGTGATGTAGTAAGAAGGTGTACACTGATGAAGGTTTGCGAAGTGTGATTGGGATCTTTTAGATGTTGAAGATAAAGTAATGCATTTTTAACAGGATTTCAGGAATGTGGATGAAGAGGAACTGATACATAGTGATATGGTTAATGATAATTTTGTGGAAGATAGAAATACTAGAGAAGAAGGAAAATGAGTTAGTGATCAATCCACTTTCACAGGGGAAGTTTATAACAGTAAAAGATTAAGAAGGAAACCCACATTTTATCAGACTTTATTCATGAAGAAGATGAAGTAGTTGATACCAATTGATTATTTTATTAATTCCATTTTGTTAGTTATGTTGTTTTCTAGTTTTTGTCTCCTTTATTGTTCTTCATTATTTTGTTAACAGAAGAAGATATGTTAAGTTAAAAGCTTTATATTTTAGAGGTACTGAGTCTCATTACAGAATAATCGTGTTAATCAGAAAAGCAGAGCTGGAATCAGGAAAGTTGCCTGGAAAAAGAAGTAGTACACGCTCCTTGTTTACTGGTGTTTTAGTTACGAAATGCAGCTTGGAAATATTCTGAAGATTGTTTATTCTCATCACTGCAAACTTGCACGCCCTTCAGATATCCATTCCAGTGCTCTCATCCATGGGCAGTTATAAAAACTTGGAGGCAACTCAGTTTAAAATATGCAGTATACAAGAGTAGTATGCTGTAACAAAAGAAATAAATGCAGAAACAGAACATCCTGGAAATAGTAAACACTTTTATGAAATAGAAGATTATATAAAACATGTGAAATATACACAGGAATTAAATAGATCATACTTGTTACCCTAATGTGTTTTTACAATTTTGTTCAGAAATGGATCATTGTTTTGCCTATAAAATGAAGGATATATATGTGGGGCCCAATTTCAGTATCCCTTTTCAAATACTATTGGGTCTGAAACCTGGAGGGACCCAGCACACTTTCCAGGTGTCATTTGACATTGTTTCCCTGAGTCACAAAACATGTTTTGTTCCGCCGATCGTATTACAGTGCTCTCTGTCCTCTTGGAACTCTAGTCACCAAAGGTAGTTTCTCTCTGCCTTAGAATAATTTGCAGGAGCATCAAATAGGGAACAACCATTCTTGATAGGTCTCATATTTAATGTTCTTTACAGTGAAGCATTTCTTTTTTTAGGGGGGGAGAAACATTTTAATAAGCTTTTTCAAAAAAACTGTTTTAATACAACTATACTGGTCCAACATCCGTACCACACCCATCTTAAATGAGAACACTTACATACCCACAAGTGCCGGACAAAAGGGTCAGCATAGTCCGTGTTAAAATGCAGCTCAAAAGAAGACCATACATGAATACTCAGGAAATTACATTGGCGGGTGCATGGACTCTAGGGCGGTGGGGTCCCTAAAATGAGTTTACCCGTTATGCAATATTACACTACTCTGATGAAATACAATGCCTGAATAAATCCTTAATGCGGGCTTGGAGTTGGGCATAATCTATTTATGGGCAAATAAAGATACATTTGAGTATACATGAAACTTCTCCATGACTTGTTCAGCTTGAGATTTACTCAAGGGCAGCCGCAGCATTAATCCTTGTCTAAGGTTGGAATGGGTACTAGGGAAGAGGTTTAGCCACAGAGAGATGCATCCTCGTTTAGAGAACAAAAGTGCAATTGCACTCATGCGAATACATTGTTTTACGTGCACAGTTGTACCCTTAGGACAATTGTATATGTGGATCACCCTTAATATGCATGTTAGGGGAAATTCCCGAAACTTCTTTCGGTTATTTCAGTAGTACTTGGGACAACCTAGTGAATTCTTAAAATACGTAAATCTATATATAGACAATATAGTACATTTACAACTTTTTTAAGATTCAGCCTTTTAAATTTCAGCAGCATTGCTTTCATGAAATATCATATGATTTATTTGTTGTGACATCAGTTTCCTGTATGCTAACATGCTTAATGTTTACTTTAAAACACAGCTGTATTTTGTTAATCTTCGAACAAGTAATAAAACCTACTTATGGAAACAAATTAAGAACTTTAAAGGTCAGCCACCAACGCCTCGTGACAAACTTTCTTGCTGGGTGTACAAAGACAGGTAATTCTCAAACTTACTGTATTTATACAAAAGGTGAAGTATGTGCTTTGGTTATTTTCAACTGTTTAAACAAGATTGTTTTATAGCACATTTCTAAATGACTATGTGAAAGCTATGAGATGTATCTTGTGCTCACCTTGCAATAAATCATATGCATGATAAAGGACATGCAACTACAAGACTGGTTGACCTAAGGATTGAGAAGAAATTTGTTTGTACTGGTTTTCTGAAGGAAGAGATACCTGAAAGGAACAATACACTTTGACCTCCTTTGGTTCACGTTGTTTTAGATAGGCACAAAGGCTAGATATTTTGGTGTATGGGACAGTGGTGGCTGGGACAGAGAAGGTTTAGACAGTACATCAGGTCAGATCAGCCTCAGTATCAATCAAGGTAAAGATTAGAGAGGCAAGAAAGGTTCTTCCAGTAAAAACGTAGGCGATAATGGAGGTTTCCAGTTGGTACCTGAATAGCTAGATTGCCCACTTGAGAGGCCTTGTAATTTGGGACTGGTTTGACATGTTTGAGCAGAGATACTTGTAATTCACATTAATTCTTGTGTTGTTTGGTAGAAGTCTAGCACTTTGAGTGTGTGATACTATCCTGGCAAGATTTAACTGTTATCCATAACTAACCAAGATGCTATTCCATCCGAGTGATAAGCCACTCTCTCTCACTTCTCTTCCAGGGGATAGTCATCAATAGTATTAAGCACTGAATAGTCCCGCCCACATGGGGGACTCCGGAGCATTAACAATAACATATGCATATATAACCATATAATATATATATATATATATATATATATATATATATATATATATATATATATATATATATATAAAGATCTATATATATAATAATATGCATATATCTACAATATACACACATGCATATAAATATACAGCCCCAACTTCAAAACTTGGCTCAAATGTACAAATATTGCTTTTCATTTTTCCTTTGAAAAGCATCATATAAAATAACATTTCGAAACAATAGATAAATGTACTCTCAACTTGTTTGAAACACAGCCTTTATTTTCAGAGAAAAAGTCAAGGTGATAGCAAGCAGATTAGCCTAGAAGGTTGACTATAGAACACTCAGAGAAAAAACTGGCGCCGTGCCTTTAAGACCTCCAGGCTCCCATCATGCCCCACAGATGACAGTTCTTTTTCCTGGTTCCTTCTGGGAGGATACTGGAGTATTGAGCTCGTCAGTTAGTGTTTTTTTGTCACTAATTGGTCTTTTCAATTGAAATTTTCTGTCTTCATTCGACGTTTTTAGTACTTATTGTATTTTTCCTGTCAGAATGCCAGCCTTATATAATAAGTGTCCTTCCTGTGGGAAGAAAATGGCTAAATCAGATCCACACTCAGCCTGCATTGTGTGCTTACCATCTACACACTGGCCTGATAAGTGCAACTACTGCCAGCAGTTTTCGAGCAGTACCCTTCATGAAAGGGAGAAGATCATGCTGCATGCTATGCAGGAGAGAGGAAATGAGTCAGTTAGTGGCAGAGAAGAACACCCCTCTAAAGAGCTCTCCACTCAAAGAAGATCAGAGCACAAGAAAAAGGAAGAGAAACAACAACATCAGTCAAATTCGCTGTTGAGGGAACGGTCGACTTGTGCTCTTCTTCAGTGTCGACATGTCCGGTGCCAAGATCGACATTGAAGACCGTTTCGCCATCAAAGTGGAGTACTCCAAGTACGACTAAGAGTTCTCACTGACCGATGTCGAAATCCTCTTGCAGGCGGTCAGAGTCCGGCTTGCCTACGGTGGTTGAGGGCAGACACTCAACGTCAAAGACACATCGCTGTCAGGTGAGGTCGCCGTCGAGAACCTCTGCTCCGACATCTAGACCACTGACGTCGAGGGTACCTAGAACATCGACGGCAAGCCCGGCGCACAAGACTTAGGCGTCGGCAAGCATGGCTCATGGCCAGTTGACTGCTTCGTCGCCGACGGCAGGGCGAACATTGCCATCGAGAAGGTCGACGTTGAAGAAATCGCCGGCGAGGAAATCACCTTCGACGTTGAAAAGAAGGTCATCTTCGACGTCGAGGAGGTCACCGGCGAGGGGGGGTCAACAACGAGGAGGTTGACGTCGAGACCTGCTTCCACCCATAAGTGTCTATCGGCAAAGAGACTGAGAAAAGGTTGTTCATCAACATCGACGTCAAGGGATCCATTGACGTCGAGAGAGATCCACGATCTGACTGCTAAAGGCATGACATCGATGAGTGTGTCATCCTCTCCGGAACTATGGATTTTTCAGGTCACACAGGAGGGCTGTCTGGCTCCAGAGCACCATACACGTCCTACTAACCTCTCCCTGAGATGGTTAGAGAGTGTAAAGGACTGGAGGATGCGGAAACATACCCCAGCATCTGAATACTCTTAGATATACTCGCCTTCTCATTCTCCTGAAAGGCAGGTGCTATATTCCACTCCTCAAAAGTCTACAACCTCAAGGAGACGTAGATCAAGATCTCCCCTATGTCGCTCTAGGTCAAAATCTAGACAGTGTTCACCTACAGAGCGAAGACACAGGTCTCCTTCATGGTCTTCTGAATCCATTTAATTGAAGGCTGGTTACTCTCCAACTTTGTCTTGCAGCCCACCAGCTAGAATATCGCCAGTGGATGATATTGTCACATTCAATGAGATACTGTGTAGAAGGGCTTCGAAGCTCAACATCGAAATACCTGCAGCTGCCCACTCAACATCAGTGATATTTGAGAGTCTGCATCACAGGTCCTCCACTAGATCTCTTCTTCCTTTGGTGCCTGGGCTGCTAGAACCGGCTCTACATACCTTTCTGATGCCGGCTTCAGTGGGAGTGGCTCCTTCAAGGATACTGAAGACATACAGAGCCCCAGAACAGGGCCCTTTTTTCTGAGTTCTGACCCACCACCAGAGTCAGTCATTGTATCAGCAGCCAGGAATGGTCACATGGGGACCTCCTTATCTGCTGTTCCCTTGACAAAGACAGCAAAGCCATGGACTACATTGGGAAGAGAATGTGCAACACCTCTGCCTCCTACATGAAGGTGGCCAGCGCTCTGCTCTGCTAGGTCGATATGACCGTCTATGTTGGACTCTCATTTACGTTTTATAGAAAAATTGCCAAAGGAAGATCTGCAAGATTTTCAGGAGATTCTGCACAAAGGAGGGCTCTAGGCGAATCAGGTCATCAGTGCGGCAGTTGATGCCTCAGACCTTGCTGCCCATGGTTATTCCCATGGAATCTGCCCTAGTAGATCCTCATGGCTGAGACTCACTGGCTTGAAACCAGAGGCCCAAACCAGGATTCTCAACCCCCCCTTCAATGCCTCATCTCTCTTTGGCTCTCATGCAGACGATGAGATGTCAAGGATGAAATCCGAACTGGACACCTTGAAAGCGGTTAGTCTGGAGAAAAGAAAGAATTTCCAACGTCGCTACCAACCCAATGATCGTCGTCAGTACTAGCAGAGGGTTCAAGCCCCTCATAAGTCCTCGCAGCAATACCATGTGAGATTGCATTTCCACCAGCGACGACCTCGTAGAGGAAGAGGGGGCTCTAGGCAAACCCCCCCTGCAGCAAAATAACAGCCTAAACAGTAAGTTCTTGCGTCCCCAACTCTCTCCGGTGGGAGGAAATGTATGCTTTCATTTGGAAGAGTGGATAAAAAGAACGCAGGACAACTGGGGGCTCAATATTGTGCGGAATGGGTACACAATCAGATTCAAGTCCCCACCACCATCTGTAACTCCTCGGAAAATCCCAGTCAGTCGGATAGATCTGCTGCGAGAGGAGGTCTCAATCTTGCTTCAAAAGCATGCCATCAAAAAGGTTCCCCGGCACCATCGACAGGGAATCTATTCCCGCTACTCCTTGGTCCCAAAGAAAGGTCCAAACAAGGATTTCACGCTCATACTAGATCTCAGACTCTTAAACAAATAGATTCTTAAAAAATACATTCTCAGAGAGACATTCAGGATGTTGGCCTTACACCAAATCATTCCACACATCCATCAAGGGGACTGGATGTGCTCCATAGACCTTAAGGATACGTATTTTCACATCTAAATTTCTCTGAAGCCCTGGAAGTTTCTTTGATTCAGGATAGAATCAGACCACTTCCAGTTCAACGTACTGCCTTTTGGACTCAAGTCTGCGCCTCGCACCTTTTTAAAATGCATGGCTGTGGTGGCTGCCTTCCTGAGAAAGCAAAAAATCTTCGTCTATCCTTACCTAGACGACTGGTTACTCAGGAGTGCTTCTCCCAGTCTCTTGCAGGATCACCTGAATCACTGCATCCAAATCTTAAATTGGGACTGTATATAACCTTCAAAAAATCTATCCTCAACCCTATTCAGGAGATTCACTACTTGGGCTCTATGTTAGATGCTGCAAACGCAAGAGTGTTTCCTTCAGAGGAGAGACCATTATCAATATTCCACAAAGGTCGCATTTTTCTGAGAACACCTCATCCAACAGATAGGTAGGTGTCCTCTCTACCAGGCTCAATGTCATCCTGCATATTCATTGTTCCGAATGCCAGGTTACAGAGACCCTTACAACAAGCTCTTGTGGACCAAAGTTCTCAGGTGTCCAACTGAGGACACCATAAACCATCCTCAAGCAGTTCAAATCTCGGTAAAATGATGGATGCAAGGGTCTCATCTTCCGAAAGGTGTTCCTTTCCACCATGAAATTTCCAAACGGAGTATATTCACAGATGCGTCTCTTCAGGGCTGGGGTCCTCACACGGGATCTCTTCAGGTACAGGGGATGTGGTCGAAAAAGGAAAAAACTTACCACATCAACATGCTAGAACTCAGAGCTGTGCATCTGGCTCTCAAAGCGTTCTTCCCCTCCATTGAGTCACGCTCCCTGTTGGTTCAGAAGGACAACACCACAACAATGTACTACTTGAACAAAAGGGAGGGACCAGATCCAGACCCTGTCTCTGGAGGCTCCAGCAATTTGGAAATGGCTACTGGTGAGGAGCATGTCCATATCTGCAGTTCACCTTCCAGGAGCTCTCAATGCACAGGCGGACGTCCTAAGCCGAAACTGTGTCAAAGCACACGACTGGGTGCTTAAAGACATGATAGCACAAGACATCTTTGAGAGTTGAGGTTCTCCAGACATCGACTTATTTGCAGACGCAGCAAACACAAAATGCTGCGCCTTTGCATCCAGGTACCCTCAACCAGGCTCCGGGGGAATGCACTGTTAATCAACTGGTCAGAGAAATTACTCTACGCCTTTCCACCAGTCCCTCTCATACCTCTGGTGATCAGCCATCTCTACAAATCCAGGACAGAAAT
Source organism: Lissotriton vulgaris (assembly GCF_964263255.1). Lineage (NCBI taxonomy): Eukaryota > Metazoa > Chordata > Amphibia > Caudata > Salamandridae > Lissotriton > Lissotriton vulgaris. The sequence goes on from NC_141697.1 coordinate 179,278,861, forward strand.
GATCCTGATTGCACCAGAGTGGCCTCACCAGTGGTCGTAGACTGACCTGTTGCACCTCTCCAAGACATCACAGAGGAGGTTGCCATGCCTTCTGGATCTGTTGATCAAGTCAGGAGGTAAGGTTTTTCACGCCAACCTCCCGTCACTGAGATTGACAGCATGACTCCTGAGTTCTTACAATATGGTCACATAGGCCTCTCTCAGGACTGTATGCAAATCTTAAAAGAAGTGAGAAGGCCTTCGACGAAAAAGTCAAATGAAATTGTTTTTATCTATGGTCTACAACTAATGGTCATGACCCCACCTTGGGTCAAGAACAGGGTATTTTTGCCTTTTATTCCGTACTAAGCTAATGGAGACCTAAAAGTTTTCTCTATCTGAGTACATCTGGTAGCAATGACAGCCTATAGAAAGTCTCCCGCTCAGGCTTCTTTCTTTCAAATACGAGTTGTAAAAGACTTTCTGGAAGGGGTAAAAAAGTTCTACCAACCAATTTGTTTACCTTCCCGTGCCGGGGAACTCAATGTGATCCGTACTAAACTAATGGGTCCCCCCCTTTGAACCCATTCACAAAGCTTCTCTTGGAAGCGAGATTCAGGCCTTATGGTCTTTAAAGCCTAATCTCGTTTTCCATGCAAATCGAGTGGTTATGAGAACTCACTTGAGTTTCCTGCCTAAAGTGATCTTAGACTTTCATATCAATCAGTCTATCACTCCACCCACATTTTTTCCAAATCATACCAAGCCTCCTGAGAGGGCACTGCATTCACTTGATCTGAAAAGAGTGTTAAAATTCTATCTGGTAGAACGAAGGATACAAGAAAGTCGGACTGTCTCTTTGTTAACTATGGTCCAATGCACACTGCTTCTCCCTCGTCTAAAAGGTCCATCGCTCGATGGATAGTATCTTGCATCATATTAGCCCATCAGCTAGCTCATAAACAGCTCCCTGGCAAGCCAAGGGCTCACTTTATAAGGGGTAAAGCCTTTACTACGGTTATGCTTAAAAATGTACCTATTCAAGAGATATGTAAAGCAGCTACCTGGCGTTCAGTCCACACCTTTGCCCGCCATTACTGTTTAGATTCTGATACTCAAGCGGATGCTCGATTTGGGCAAGCATGCATGAGAAATTTATTTGTATAATCATATATTTCAATATAAATTTGTTATGCAGGTATTCGTCTGCAGGGTTCAGGGATGGGCTTGCTCCTCTATTCCGTGCTTATGACTATTGATGAGTATCCCCTGGAATCTTAGTTCTCTTCCAGGGGTATACTCATCAAAGTCATAATCAACCCTCCCTCCTCTGCGGACGAATACCATGCCTATTACAGAATGTGTTTTTTCCTCATGTTGTGTACACAATGTAATACGCCGTCTAAAAGACCTGACCTGTCGCCTGTGGGGCATGATGGGAACCTGGAGGTCTTAAATGCACGGCACCATTTTTTTCTCTGAATGTTCTATATGCAGCCTGCTAGGCTAATCTGCCTGCTATCACTTTGCCTTTTTCTCTGAAAATAAATGCTGTGTTTTAAACAAGTTGAGAGTACATTTATCTATATTTTGGCAATGTTGTTTTATATGATGCTTTTCAAAGGAAAATACAATGCAATATTGGCATATTTGAGACTAGTTTTGAAGTTGGTGCTGTATATGTATATACATGTGTGTATATTGTATATATATATATATATGAGCTGTTGCTTTGTCCATGAAGAGGGGGCGTTTCCAGCCCCGAAACGCGTCGGACTTTCAGAAACTATTTGGAGAGAGGAGGGAGGCGATGAGGCTGCTGGGTGCTAACTTTGAAGCCGGATGGCTGAATGCCGTGGTGAAGCTCTTCTACAAGCGCTGGGGCGCTTTGCTTTTCTATTTTCTGTGCGGTCGGCTCCTACCGTGGGGAGAGGCTCCACTTCATATTGGTGTGAGGAAACGCTGCGCCAGTGAAGGCTGAGGTGAGATGACAACATCTCCATTTCCAGCGCGACATTCTGTTTTAATTTGCAACCTCTAAACCCACCCACCGCGACCTACCAAAGGATGTAACTTAAAGACTTAATAATCTGCACAAAATCACGCCGCCTACTTAAGGAAAGAATCCATGTCACCTTTAAAGAACTACAGTAACCAGCCTGCCTGGGGACCTGCTCTTCAGAAACCACACCCACTTAGGGTGTAACTGGTTCAAATAAACTGAATTTGAATCATGGAAGGTGAACAAGGTGTGAGCTGTTGCTTTGTTCATGAAGAGGGGGCGTTTCCAGCCCCGAAACGCGTCGGACTTTCAGAAACTATTTGGAGAGAGGAGGGAGGCGATGAGGCTGCTGGGCGCTAACTTTGAAGCCGGATGGCTGAATGCCGTGGTGAAGCTCTTCTACAAGCGCTGGGGCGCTTTGCTTTTCTATTTTCTGCGCGGTCGACTCCTACCGTGGGGAGAGGCTCCACTTCATATTGGTGTGAGGAAACGCTGCGCCAGTGAAGGCTGAGGTGAGATGACAACATCTCCATTTCCAGCGCGACATTCTGTTTTAATTTGCAACCTCTGAACCCACCCACCGCGACCTACCAAAGGATGTAACTTAAAGACTTAATAATCTGCACAAAATCACGCCGCCTACTTAAGGAAAGAATCCATGTCACCTTTAAAGAACTACAGTAACCAGCCTGCCTGGGGACCTGCTCTTCAGAAACCACACCCACTTAGGGTGTAACTGGTTCAAATAAACTGAATTTGAATCATGGAAGGTGAACAAGGTGTGAGCTGTTGCTTTGTCCATGAAGAGGGGGCGTTTCCAGCCCCGAAACGCGTCGGACTTTCAGAAACTATTTGGAGAGAGGAGGGAGGCGATGAGGCTGCTGGGTGCTAACTTTGAAGCCGGATGGCTGAATGCCGTGGTGAAGCTCTTCTATAAGCGCTGGGGCGCTTTGCTTTTCTATTTTCTGCGCGGTCGGCTCCTACCGTGGGGAGAGGCTCCACTTCATATTGGTGTGAGGAAACGCTGCGCCAGTGAAGGCTGAGGTGAGATGACAACATCTCCATTTCCAGCGCGACATTCTGTTTTAATTTGCAACCTCTGAACCCACCCACCGCGACCTACCAAAGGATGTAACTTAAATACTTAATAATCTGCACAAAATCACGCCGCCTACTTAAGGAAAGAATCCATGTCACCTTTAAAGAACTACAGTAACCAGCCTGCCTGGGGACCTGCTCTTCAGAAACCACACCCACTTAGGGTGTAACTGGTTCAAATAAACTGAATTTGAATCATGGAAAGTGAACAAGGTGTGAGCTGTTGCTTTGTCCATGAAGAGGGGGCGTTTCCAGCCCCGAAACGCGTCAGACTTTCAGAAACTATTTGGAGAGAGGAGGGAGGCGATGAGGCTGCTGGGTGCTAACTTTGAAGCCGGATGGCTGAATGCCGTGGTGAAGCTCTTCTACAAGCGCCGGGGCGCTTTGCTTTTCTATTTTCTGTGCGGTCGGCTCCTACCGTGGGGAGAGGCTCCACTTCATATTGGTGTGAGGAAACGCTGCGCCAGTGAAGGCTGAGGTGAGATGACAACATCTCCATTTCCAGCGCGACATTCTGTTTTAATTTGCAACCTCTGAACCCACCCACCGCGACCTACCAAAGGATGTAACTTAAAGACTTAATAATCTGCACAAAATCACGCCGCCTACTTAAGGAAAGAATCCATGTCACCTTTAAAGAACTACAGTAACCAGCCTGCCTGGGGACCTGCTCTTCAGAAACCACACCCACTTAGGGTGTAACTGGTTCAAATAAACTGAATTTGAATCATGGAAGGTGAACAAGGTGTGAGCTGTTGCTTTGTCCATGAAGAGGGGGCGTTTCCAGCCCCGAAACGCGTCGGACTTTCAGAAACTATTTGGAGAGAGGAGGGAGGCGATGAGGCTGCTGGGTGCTAACTTTGAAGCCGGATGGCTGAATGCCGTGGTGAAGCTCTTCTACAAGCGCTGGGGCGCTTTGCTTTTCTATTTTCTGCGCGGTCGGCTCCTACCGTGGGGAGAGGCTCCACTTCATATTGGTGTGAGGAAACGCTGCGCCAGTGAAGGCTGAGGTGAGATGACAACATCTCCATTTCCAGCGCGACATTCTGTTTTAATTTGCAACCTCTGAACCCACCCACCGCGACCTACCAAAGGATGTAACTTAAATACTTAATAATCTGCACAAAATCACGCCGCCTACTTAAGGAAAGAATCCATGTCACCTTTAAAGAACTACAGTAACCAGCCTGCCTGGGGACCTGCTCTTCAGAAACCACACCCACTTAGGGTGTAACTGGTTCAAATAAACTGAATTTGAATCATGGAAGGTGAACAAGGTGTGAGCTGTTGCTTTGTCCATGAAGAGGGGGCGTTTCCAGCCCCGAAACGCGTCGGACTTTCAGAAACTATTTGGAGAGAGGAGGGAGGCGATGAGGCTGCTGGGTGCTAACTTTGAAGCCGGATGGTTGAATGCCGTGGTGAAGCTCTTCTACAAGCGCTGGAGCGCTTTGCTTTTCTATATATACATATATATATATATATATATATATATATATATATATATATATATATATATATATTGTTTTTTATTTATTCGTTTTCAAACTGGCTCAGAATGTATATATCTCAAGTACACAATATAATGTAAGTGCTTATAACTGGACAAACCCATCCCCCCACCCCGAACCTTCCTTTCTGCAGTACATGACATAGACGACTCATTGTCCTTATCTAAACAAATAGTCTCATAGGTGCAGCATGATCCCACTCAGTCCAAAAACAATCAGGGAAAGACCAATCAACAAGTTGGCACTATCCGGAACGACGAGACCCCGGGCCCAGCAATGTCACTCGGGTTGTTTACTGCGTGCCAACAGATATTCCCGCAGCGGGGCCCAAATGTCTTTAGGTTGTGATGCCGCCGGCAGTTCTTCCACAAAGAGCTCCAACTGATCTTGGCAGTACACCATGTCGGTGAGCCATATGGCAGCCCGTGGGCTCTGGTGCTTATCCCATGTAAACAGCACACGCCTCTTGGCCAGCAATAGCGCCACCCTCACAAAGCGACCCAGAACACCTTTTAGTCCCGGCACATACCCCAGCAAACATTCCAGCATGCGGCCAGTCATAGTATAAAGCAGTTCAATCACCTCCACCTAATATAAGGGCACCATCCTGCACTGCCAGGCTAGATGAAGGAAGTCGGCCCCTTCCTGCCCACATCTCTATTACTAGATTACTATTAGACGACAGCCTCCCCGTCAACGTACAAATCTGCTCCCACATATCTACTGTGACCTGTGGATTCAAAACCTTGTTCCACCGGCCCAAACTTTTATCCTCTGGGAGAACCGTCTCTTCCTGTGCCGCCCTGTACAACCTAGTGCGCAGATTTTTCTTTGATGCAGCTACAATGACCATCTGCAGAGCCTTTGACATTGCCGGCTCCTCTGGAAAACAAGTGTAGTGATCGTGAACAGCCCTTCGTAGCCTGTAGCAAGTGTATTGAAACAGTGGGGTAGGATTTGATAAATAACCCAAGTCCGAACTCGTTAGATATGTCCCCTCTTTGTAAAGATCGCCCATAGTAGATATTCCTGCCTCCCTGAGAGAATTAACCGGCCCATGCTCACCCGCCACCGAAATAGCAGTGTGTCCTTAAATGCACATAGCCGGAGCATACAGGGGCAGCCTATTCGTCCGCCTACCAATTTCCTGCCATGCTGAGACCGTGACGTCGATCGTATTGATCTCTGACCTGGGCGTCTGCCTATGGACATGTGTGACGATGCTTTTCAGCGGCACTGGGTCTGCGTCGCCCTCCTCAACCGCCACATGAGGAATGAAGGCATGCGGGCGGAACCAAAAGTAAACATATTGAGCCTGCCCGCAGAGATAATACGTGAAAAAATCGGGGGCATTAAACCCACCCTTTGCAAAAGGCAACGTCAGCGTGGCCCAGCCAATTCTCGGAGGTTTCAACCCCCACACCAACAGGAGTAACTGAGTCTGTACCGTTTTGAAGAATTGTTTGTTCAGTCGAATGGGGATATTGCAAAATAAATACAAAAACCTATGGATCACCATTTTTATCACTGCTATGCGATCAGCTAGCGAAAGAGGCAGTCCAACCCACCGGTCAACCCGCTGTACCAGATCTGAATAGGCCCTCCCGTAGTTTTCACGGACCACTGTCACAGGATCTCGATGGATCCAAATACCGAGGTACTTAACTGGATCCTCTGACCATACTAAGGGGTATTCCACCTGAGGTGGAACTGTGGCGGGCGTAAGAGGGACAAGTTCCGATTTCTCCCAATTGATGTGCAACCTTGAAAAAAGACCAAATCTGATATATTCCTGGAGGACCTGTGATAAGTATGTCTGTTGCTCCTGGATGTAAAGGACCATGTTGTCCGCGTATGCAGATATTCCCACCAGCCGATTGTTAAAATTCAGGGCAGCAGCCCTATAGGATTGACAGATTTTACAAGCAAGGGGCTCTAGCACGATGGCGAAAAGAAAAGGAGACAACGGGCACCCCTGTCTAGTGCCACGCTGAATAGCCGGCGAATCCGAGGTAAGCCCACCTACCCGCACCCTCGCCGATGCATCCGTGTATAAGACCTGTATCCAACGAACTAACACTGGAGGAAAACCCATCCTATACAGGGTGGATATCCTATATTGCCATTCGATCGAGTCGAACGCCTTGGCCGCGTCCAATAACACGGCCACGGCAGGCAACTCCGGGTTCAGGACATGGAACATGGCGAATATCGTGCGAAGATTCCAGGAAGTAGAACGATCCAGAATAAAACCAGATTGATCTGTTAAAACGAGAAGAGGCATCAGGGGATGTAGCTTAGTGGCCAGTAGCCTGGCGAGAAACTTTGCATCAATATTGATCAACGATAAGGGGCGATACGACTCGCATCGTGTGGGAGGCTTATCTTTTTCAGCAATGTGATAAGTGCCTGTCTCAAGGAGGGCGGGAGGTAGCCCACCTCATGCGCTTCTGCATACATCGCCAAAATGTGCGGCGTAAGGAGATCCACATATTGCTTGTAAAACTCTGCCGTCAATCCGTCAGGTCTCGGAGCAATGACAGAATGGCCTCTTTTATATCCGCCTCATCTATAGGAAGGCTGAGGTACTTCCTATGCACATCAGAGAGCCAAGCGCACGCAGTATCGGCCAGGTAATCCTGCAATGCGGAATCGGGCATGCCCCCCGGGAAGTATAAAGAGTCTCATAAAAAGCACGAAATTGGGCTAGAATATCGTCGCTAGAAAAATGGTCATTACCTTGATCATCCACTATATGGTCGACCAGAGGAGCGTCGACTGGCTAAAACCCTACAGGGCCTTCCACCTTCACCATATGCCCTCGCCACATATCTCTTCGAGAGATATTTTATCTCCGTAGCAGCTAAAGAGTTGTACTGTTCAAGGTACTCTCTAATGTGTGCCAATATTTCAGGGGAGGGCGGTGCGTCGTACTGAGCTTCAAGTTCACGCAGCCTTCACTTGTGTATATTGTAGATATATGCATATTATATATATATATATATATATATATATATATATATATATATACATATATATATATATATATATATATATATATTACAAAATAAATAAATATTACCTACTGGCGGTCGCCAGTAGGTATATACAGTTAGGATTTTTTCTCTATGGGACTTTTGAAAATTCTATGTCTAATAACTTTGACGTTTGTGGACGGAATCGGCTGAAATTTTCAGGAAAATTGCACATTTTGTTTCTGAGCCGCCCCAGAAAATTTGGGGGGTTTTCGTCAAGGGGGGGGCCGAGAAAAAAGGGGGGTCCCAAAACGTGTTTTTCCCTTTCATTTTTCCATAGGGCGTTTGGCCTCACTTTTAGCTCGAACGGCTGAATGGATTTGCACGAAACTTGGCAAAATTGTAGGGACTGTTAGCCCGATGTGCCTTTGCTAGGTCTCAATATATGGGCTCCAGTGGATTTTGAGAAATTAACGTTTTAAAAAACAGATATATCTGTGACAGCGTCCCGGTTAGCGCTCCGGTTCGCGTACTTTTCGCGTTACGGAACTTTGCGAAACGAAGCTGATTGGCTCTCCCGTGTCTGTCAACATTCTAAACAGTCCGGAACGGCCGCCATCTTGTCTCTCGGTAGGATCGAGAGACAAGAGGAGGAGAAAAACGAAGGGGGAATTTAATGAAAGGGGGCAAGGTAGACCCTTCTTGACCCCCTAGGAATGATATTGGGGTTATTAAAGGGTCCCGTGGGGCAAATAAAAAAAAATTGATTTTTCGCGGTAGAAGCGCTTTCCGGTTCGCAAACTGGGTAGCGAACCGGGTCGCGAAACGGGAATTCGCCATTTTGTGTTTCGTTTTAATTAAATTACAAGAAAGGAAAAACAATGTGAGAAATGGGTATAAGGGGGTAAGGGAGACGTATCCTGACCCCCTATGTTTTCTGAGGGTGGCTGAGGATGCTCATATATGTTGATACATGTCTTCCAGCGGCTGCGCGTGTGCGTTTTTTTTTTTTTTTTGCTGCGTGACGTCTGTTAATGTTTGATTTGAAGGAAATCAGGAAGTGTTGACCGCCATTTTGACACTGCGAGTAAATATATTGTTAAAAATAATTGTTATAAATTAATCCGTATTGATAAACATTGTCTGCGCCATCTTGCCTTTTTTCCAATGCCACACTTTTGTCGTGCACGGCAGCCATTTTAGATGCCTTGACCAGACCCACTCTCTGCACGCCGCCGATCCTCAGCATGGCTCCCCACCCTCGCAAGCATCTCCCCCACGCACTGGTCACCCCCGCTCTCTCTCTCATGCATGGGCCATAAACCTCCCCCCATCTGCGCTGCTCTTCCCTGAGAATCACACCCTGTGCCCGCCCGACACCTCCCTTTCACCCTATTTACTACCGCACCCTCTGACACTCCTCTTCCTCTGTGTCTGATTGTCCAGGCCGGTCCCAGGCTATCACCTAGCCCTGTGGATGTAGTTTATGGCCCCAACTGTAAAGAATCACCCCTCTTCAAAGGAGTTACAGTAGATCAAGGCCCCCACCCCATGAGATCCGTCACACCACACGCGTTCCTACTAACTGATAACGATCCTGTATTGTGATTGGGGAGGGGATTCTCACTGTGAGGGTGTGTGGGACCGAGCCTGAAGCGGAAGATTCCAGGGATGCCTTTTTGTACATCAAAGTTTTCACAATTATGTGTCACATTAAAAATATATAGCACTCCAACAAAGTAGTAGGATTATAACACTTTAATAACTTATAAATATATACAACGCTCCAACAAAGTAAACACGTTTAAAAAAATTTTTTAAACAAAGCAACAATGGGCTGCATTGGTCTGTCTTTTAGTCGGCAAAATCCGTCTGCCTGTGAGGTGGCGTCAGTAGCGGTCCGTTGTGCGAATAGGCCGAAGGCAGCACAACGCGCCGAGATCCGCACGGCACCCAGGTGATGTCCAGTAAGTTGCCGCACTGGTCTTGGCATCCTACAATGCTGCGCCGAAAAACGGCGTGGGGCGCCCCGGAAGGGGGGGGGGGGGAGGCGGCGCGAACGGGGCTCCCCAGGTGGAGGCTCCTCTGCTGCAGTGGGGCGCCCCTTTAGCGTTTCAGTCGCCATTCAGCTGTTTACCGCCCGCTTTTGCTGTACTGTGCCTCATCCGCCATTCAGCTGAGTTGCGCCCGCTCTTGCGGCTACAGCGTCTTGCCCACCATCCACTTGAATTGCGCCCGTTCTTGCGGCTACAGCGTCTCGCCCACCATCCAGTTGAATTGCGCCCACTCTTGCGGTGCAGCGATAGGCGGCTGCCACAGGACTCTTAAAATGGCGGCCGGCTCTTCGGATTTGGGCCTGGTCCACTAAAATGGCCCTGGGACACATTTGAACTCGGACATTTGCCTGCTAGGGCTTGGGCCCCATTCTCGAAAGCGTCCCCTCAGCCTTGAAGATTCTACAAAAGTCATCGGGGCCCCCGACTCCCGTAGGCTTCCGGTGGGGAGCGGCTGCCATGATTGCTTGCGAATGGCCACGACGGAGCTACGAGATGGTGGTGCTCTCATGCTGACGCCAGCTTCAGTCTGAAACATCCAGAAACACTGTAGACTATCAATTCGATAACTTCCGGTGGAGCCCCAACGTGACCCGGTAGGGAAGAACTTGCCCTCCCCTCTTTTGACTGACGGTTCTTGTTGCCTGTCCCCTCTGTTGTCATCTAACGGAACCTTTTTGGATTGCTGAGTGAGAAAAAAAAAGGTGGGGCTTTCATCATTTGGGGAAAAAAAATGTTTCAATCCAATGAAAAGTGTTATTTTTAGGTCATATGATCAAGCATTTCATCATTAGGAAACCAAAAGTAAAATGAACCAATGAAAAGTTTTATAAACAAGTCACATGACCTGTTATGCGGCTTTGGGCTATAAAAAGCCTACAAAATCCGTTGGCCTGTGAGGCGGCGTCAGTAGCGGACCGATGTGCGAATAGGCCGAAGGCAGCACAACGCGCCGAGATCCGGATGGCACCGAAGTGGTGTCCAGCAAGTTGCCGCACTGCTGTGGCCATCCTACAATGCTGCGCCGAAAGACGGCGTGGGGTGCCCGGGGGGGGGGGGGGGGGGGAGCGAGGCGGTGCGAACTGGCCTCTCCCGCCTCCCCAGGTGGAGGCACCTCATCTGCAGTGCGGCGCCTCTTACCGTTTCCCTCGCCGTCCAGCAGAGTTGCGCCTGCACTTGCTGCTACAGTACGCCGAAGGCAGCACAACGCGCCGAGATCCGGATGGCACCGAGGTGGTGTCGAGCAAGTTTCACTGGTGTGGCCATCCTACATTGCTGTGCCGAAAGACGGTGTGGGGTGCCCGGGGGGGGGGGGGGGGGGAGGCGGTGCAAACGGGCCTCTCCCTCCTCCCCAGGTGGAGGCACCTCATCTGCCGTGGGGCGCCTCTTAGCGTTTCACTCGCCTTCCAGCTGAGTTCCGCCCGCTCTTGCGGCACAGTGCCTCACCCCCCATCCAGCTGAGTTCCGCCCGCTCTTGCGGTACAGTGCCTCACCCGCCATCCAGCTGAGTTGCGCCCGCTCTTGCGGCTACAGCGTCTCGCCCACCATCCAGCTGAATTGCGGCCACTCTTGCCGTGCAGCGATAGGCGGCTGCAACAGGACTCTCAAAATGGCGGCCGGCTCTTTGGATTTGGGCCTGGTCCACTAAAATGGCCCTGGGACACCTTGGAACTCGGACGCTTGCCTGCTAGGGCATGGGCCCCATTCACGAAAGCGTCCCCTATTTTGACTGATTGTTCTTGTTGCCTATCTCTTCTGTTGTCATTTAACGGAACCTTTTTGGACTGCCGAAAGGGGTTCTGGTCCGACCGCTGGTTGGTGGAGACATTTTGACTATATCCTGGACCTGCCCGGCCTCGCCCAAAATGGCGCCGGTATAAATGGAACTCGTAACTCCTTGTTGTGTACTGGTTGCCCAACCTTGATATCACGAGATACGTATACAGTTTTGAAGCACATGGCGGGCGGGGACGAGTACTGATTGAACATTTGGACATCCCTATTGATATTAAGTTCTGATGTGTTATTGATTACTGTACTATTGAAAGTTCGAATTAACGTCACCCATGGTACTTGCCCGCAAATGTATATCTAGATAATTTTATTGTAACTGGCCCTGTCGTACTTTAATTATAAAATGTACGTCCACCGATTCCGCAACTGTTAGACACCTTAGTTCTTGCAACCTAATGGCCCGCCCGTTACGTTCTTCTACAGTGTAAATGTCCCCTCATCATATACGATTACAGTTTGCTCCGTGGCCGGCCCACGTGGTTATAGGCCCGTATTTGTATACTGACATTTTCACAATAAAGGTTTTTAAAACAAAACATGGTAGTAGTACCTAGATTGGTAAAGTTTTGAATAATAGCCACTGTTTTCGAATCAGTAAAAGGCAAGTGAAATAAAGCAGCCCGATTACATGACGGTTAAAAGGTATAATACGCAGGAACGCAGTAAAGATAAATGGTCAAGGGCTGTTGTGTTTTCTACTCCTGCAACATAAAGTGATCGATAAGAATCCGATATTCATGCCTGTCAGCGACTAAGACAGCAGGCCGAGCCTCTTTTGTTCAACGGCTCCCTCATAGGACGAAGAAACGCCCTTTTTCTCGAAATAGGAATATTTTACTTGCAGGACAGTTGTAAATTTCCCGGGAAAATACATTAATCTGGAACATTGTTAGTGATAAACTGTAAATGCATCTGGGTCCTTTGCTTTACAAGTCAGAGTGAGAAAAAAAAGGTGGGGCTTTCATCATTTGGGAAAAAAAAATGTTCGAAAGCAATGAAAAGTGTTATTTTTAGGTCATATGACCAAGCCTTCCATCATTAGAATAACAAAAGTAAAATGAACCAATGAAAAGTTTTATTAACAAGTCACATGACCTGTTATGCATACGTTACGCGCTGCGCGCCGCGCTCTGGATCGCTTCCGGGAAGCTGCGCCTCGCGCACCGGAGCACTTCCTGGTGCGCTAACGCGGCGCGTCATATGACGCATTACGCGACAACGCAGGTCCAGAATATAGTCAAAATGTCTCCACCAACCAGCGGTTGGAACACAACCCCTTTCAGTAGTCAAAAAAGTTCTGTTAAATGACAACAGAAGGGACAGGCAACAAGAACCATCAGTCAAAGAGGGGAGGGCAATTTCTTCTCTACCGGGTCACGTTGGGGCTCCACCGGAAGTGATCGAATTGGTAGTCTACAGTGTTTCTGGATGTTTCAGACTGACGCTGGCGTCAGCATGAGAGCACCACCATCTCGTGGCTACGTCGTGGCCATTCCGCGAGCAATCATGGCAGTCGCTCCTCACCAAAAGTCTACGGGAGTCGGGGGTCCCGGTGACTGTTGTAGAATCTTCAAGGCTGAGGGGACTCTTTTGAGAATGGGGCCCATGCCCTAGCAGTCAAGCGTCTGTGTTCCACGGTTGCCCAGAGCCATCTTTGCAGGCCAGGCCCAAGTCTGTGGAGCCGACCGCCATTTCGTGAGCTCCGTAGCAGCCGCCTGTCGCTGTACCACAAGATTGGGTGCAATTCCGTTGGATGGCGGGTGAGACGTTGTAAAGCAAGAGCAGGCGCAATTCAGCTGGCCGAGCGAGGCACTGTGTCGCAAGAGCGGGCGCAAGTCAGCTGGTCGAGTGAAGCACTGGGGTGTAGCTGAGAAACCTCCACCTGGGGAGGTGGGGGAGGCTCGTTTGCGCCGCCTCTCCCTTCTAGTGCACCCCACGCCGTCTCCTGGCGCAGGTATATGTGATGGTCGGACCAGGGCACCGCAGGACGTGTCTTCAGGTCAAACGGATTGTGGGACAAGGTGTGGAGCAGGCGCAATTATCTCAGGGGCTTCCGTCAAGCGGTTCAGGGAGGCACCGCATCACATTGTTTTCCAATGCAGTCAAGTCCACAAACAGCCCCCACTTACTTTGAGAATAGTGAAGCTGCAGCAGGTGCAAATAAGCTTCAGACAGTGTTACAAGCGCTGCTCGGAACCCTCAACTATGGCACTCAACATCCAGGACTTATGCTATTTGTGCAAGGCAGTGACATCGAAGCATCTCAGGGACCAAGCAACATACTATATTCAGAGTCCTTACCACAACCTCTGCCTTCCTTCTTACCTAGTTATTGTTCTTTCACTCCCACTCCAGGCTTTTAGTCTGTGGATGGAAAACCATGAACCTACACTCACCTATGAAAATCTTACTATTGATGGTTGATTTTGAGCTCCAAATACAAAGGCTTGTTTGGATCGATGTTTCAGCAGGCTGCTATGTAAATAGATATTTAATAAAACGTTTTACCCTGTTACTTGTTGATTTTGAGTCCCAAATACAAAGGCTTGTTTGGATCGATGTTGCAGCAGTCTGCCATGTAAAGCTGGTGTGTTGTATATATTTATAATATTTGCATAGGGTTTGTCGTTATTTTGGGTGGGGTGGGCGGCGGAGCCGAGCTGTCTTGCAGCCATCATGGTGTCGAGCTCAGTTCCTCTCACTAGTTTCGTATTTCTCATGAGGGGTTGTTCATAATGTTTCTATTTTAGCGAGGTCAAAAAGAGATCCCATTAGTGGCCTATTGATTTTGCTTGATTCCTTTTGTTTTTTTAATGATTTTTCACTATCTGCAAAGACTAAACAGAGTATTGCGACTCTGTGCTTGTTTGTAAATAGAGAATGAACCAAAGAGAACCAATTCCAAAACAATAAATGCTAGGATAACAATCAATCAAATGGAGAGGGAAGCAGGCACGACGGATTACAACGGGGGCAAAGGCCAGTGTTACCTACCCTTCACTATCTGCAAAGAGAGAATACTCCTAAAAGAAAAGAGGAGGGGGGGGCAGCGTTCAAAGCACATCAGCGTGCATAAATACGAAAATGTTTTTACCTACCACGTACTTGACATTTTACAGCTTTTGATATTTGCTATTAAAAAACCATTGAAATTCACTGAAAAAACCATAGGTTATAGACCATATATAGTTAGGAATTAGCATTTACAAAACCTTGAAAATTCACTGAAAAAACCATGGGTTATGGACCATATATAGTTAGGAATTAGCATTTACAAAACCTTATTTTACTCACACAAAACCATTGAAATTTCATATATAGTTAGTTGCACTAACTATATATCGCGCACCCGCAATCCACTGCTGATCATGTCACATATTACATCATTCATGACATGATCAGTGACATCACTGATGACATCACTGATGACATCACTGATGACATCTAATTTGACATTACTGATCACATCACTGATGACATCATTAATGTGATAATACGGTAAACCTCTTCAGACTCTAATATAATCTTAGATACACTCAGAGTAAATAGACAATCACAGACTGTCACTCATCCATGGAGTTACTCACACACCTAGTCAGTCATGCAAAGAATCAATCACACTTCCATTTCCTCAACTATACAGTTATACACACCTTACTTATTCAAACATATACTAACACATATTTACTCTCTTATACAATCCCTGATACAAGTTCACAATGATCCATACAGCCACTCACAAATTCACTGGCTCTTATGCACAGTTATTTATATATGTCAACTCTCACATGTACTGTGTTTTACATATGTACTTACTTTGACATGTAGCACTGAGATATCCATTCACTCACCAATACACTCATGTACACAGTCATCCGCCCATACAGCTGTTTCCACATGCACTTTTGAACCCATACATCTAGTGAATCAACTGCTCACACATCTATGCACAGAGTCATACACCTCCCAGCCACCCACACACACACACTCAGTCTCCCATACAAATACTTGGGCAACCAATCAATAACCCATATACTTAATCATAAAGCTACTGATCAACACATGCAGCAGTTTAAAGTACAACAGATATAATGATGCACAAATTAAGACAGTTTAGTCACTAACCCATGCACTCAGTGAGACACATTTAATCACTCACTCATACAGTCAGTCATGCACCTACTAAATCCTTCATCCAGACACTTATACATCCACTCATTCTTCAATATGTAAGACATATTTTGACTTTACAGAAACACAGTCACTGGATGTTGTCATCAGTGATGTCATCAGTGATGTCATTTGAGATGTCATCAGTGATGTCATCAGTGATGTCACTGATCATGTCATGAATGATGTAATATGTGACATAATCAGCAGTGGATTGCGGGTGCGCGATATATAGTTAGTGCAACTAACTATATATGAAATTTCAATGGTTTTGTGTGAGTAAAATAAGGTTTTGTAAATGCTAATTCCTAACTATATATGGTCTATAACCCATGTTTTTTTCAGTGAATTTTCAAGGTTTTGTAAATGCTAATTCCTAACTATATATGGTCTATAACCTATGGTTTTTTCAGGGAATATATATATATATAAATATATTTATATCTAAAATATATTTTGTGGTTCTATATGCATATATTATTGTTAATGTTCCGGAGTCCCCGCACATGGGCGGGTCTATTCAGTGCTTATGACTTTGATGAGTATACCCCTGGAAGAGAACTAGTATTACAGGTAAGTAACTTATCCTTCCTTACTCTCCATGTTTTACCCAAGAGAAATTGCAGTCTTTTGACTGGGGGACTAGTGACTAGATTTTTCAGCATTGAATCTTTGATAGATTCACATTCTTGTATCTTCCCCCTCGTCATGGTTGGAGTCCCATGGTATTAGTTATAAGCAGTGAACAGAGAAGCATTAAAAACAATAGGCAAAATTAATCAGTTAGCATTTGTAAAGCTCAACACTGTCACCTCTAGGGATAGCTGAGCCCTCATTGTGACATTGTTAACCAATTCACATTGTTTTAAGAGGGCCAAAACTCAGCCAATCAGAGAGCAGCCCCTGAACCACTCTTCCCCTGCAGAGCCACCATAATTCGAAGCCTAACTGCATCTCGTGATTGAGGGAGTCTCCTTGAGTTCAGCACTGTAGACTGAGTTCTGCTCAGCCTACAGTAATTCAGTCAACTTTTGACCTTTCTCTCAGTGATGTTTTCGCATTTTGACTCTCCAGGCAAGTTTGAGGTAACACCTGTAGTTTTTCCCAGTCTAAACACCATGTCAGAAATGTCTAAAAAATGACTGTTTTGACCTTGTTAGTCTTGTGATCCTCATAAAGAATGCCATTACTGTGTAAATCCTCATCACAAACCAAAGGAATGTAAGCATTGCAGGACCTTTTCTGCAAAATAGGAAGGCTAGATTACTTCTGTGGCTACAGAAGAAAACTACCTTGGGGGAATCCTACTTCTGGTGATGAAAGTACTGCCGAATCCAGCGCTATCGCCATCAGCCGGCCTAGGTGAGATCTAAGGGGAAAGGTCACCAGGTTTGGGAGACCCAAGAGGACACAGGCCGGGAAGTGCGGTATCTGTGTATCTAGGCGCATGTCTATCTCGTCTAAGATCTGAGTCCAGTACCCCTGAATGTGCGCGCAGGTCCAAAGCAAGTGTACTAACGTGTCCACCACCCCGCATCCCGGCCAGCAGGTGACATTTGAGAGGGGTCTATGAAGTGGAGTCTTTTGGGGGTATAATACCAATAAGAGTTTGGTGAGAGTTTCTGTCAAACCCATGTGGTTAGCCGAGTGGCGGGCCCTGTAATAACAAGGACCTACAGCGCCACCGAACTCTGCGCACTCAACGCCAGTAGAACCCCGGGCTGCTATCGAGCCACCCCGAGACGCACCCACGGACCCTTCTGCTGCCACTCATGCAAGTTCACCTGCATTCGGACCTGCACCACACCAGCACCGGCCAAGCCAAACTACAGCAGCAACCACCTCAAGTGCATCCTGCTCAACACCCGCTCCGTCCACAGACACACCATCGAACTCTGGAACCTCCTCGACACCACATCTCCAGACGTCGCCTTCCTCACGGAAACCTGGATGAACGCCTCCTCAGCGCCCGACATCGCCATCGCCATCCCGGACGGCTACCAGATCATCCGAAGAGACCGCATCAACCAGACAGGAGGAGGCATCGCCATCGTCCACAGGAACACTATCCGCATCACGACCAACACCGACGACACCCTCGCACCCGCCGAAAACCTCCACTTCCAGATCCACACCAACCCCAAGACCACCCTCCGCGGCACCCTCATCTACAGACCCCCGGGACCACGCACACAATTCAGCAAAGACATCGCCGACTTCATCAGCCCGCGCGCCCTCCCCTCCGCTGACTACATCCTCCTCGGGGACCTCAACTTCCACCTGGAGAACAACAACGACCGCAACACCACCACCCTGCTGGACAACCTCGCCAACCTCGGTCTCAAACAACTGGTGACCACCCCCACCCACTACGCCGGACACACACTCGACCCCGTCTTCTCATCTAGCAAGGACATCACCTTCAGCCACGCCACCGGACTCCACTGGACGGACCACAGCTGCGTCCACTTCAGCTTCACAAGGACCACGATCCACAACCACCAGCAACAGGTGGCACGCAGAAGCTGGAACATGATCACAGCCGACCAGCTCGCGACCTCCCTGAGCATGAACCCTCCCACCAGCGCAACAAACCCAAGCCAGGCGGCCACCAACCTCGCGAAGTGGATCAGCAACTGCGCAGACGACCTCGCCCCTCTGAAGACCCCGCGTAGCAGACCCGGCAGCTAGAAAGCCCCATGGTTCACCGACGAACTCAAGAGCTCCAAGAAGAACTGCCGAGCCCTCGAGAAAGCCTGGCACAGAGACCCAACACCGAACAACATGACTGCCCTCAAGCTCGCCACCCGAAAACACCACCAACTGATCCACGCCACCAAGAAAACTGCATTCAAGGAACGACTGGACAACAACGCACACAACAGTAAGGAACTCTTCAACATCGTTAAAGAGCTCTCCAACCCCAACGCCGTAAACAACGACATCACCCCTTCGCAGGACCTCTGCAACTCCCTCGCCTCCTACTTCCACAACAAGATCGCGGACATACACAACAGCTTCAGCTCTCAACAGACGCACGCCACGACTGAACCACCGCCCCCCACCACCACCCTCCGCGCCTGGACCCCGATCAGCACCGAAGACACCATCCGCACGATGAACTCTATCCACTCCGGATCTCCGACCGACCCCTGCCCTCACCACATCTTCAACAAGGCCGACGCTGTCATCGCACCCCACCTGCGGGACATCATCAACACCTCCTTCGACACGCCACCCTCCCGGAGAGCTGGAAGCACGCCGAACTCAGCGCTCTACTAAAGAAGCCATCAGCCGACCCCACCGACCTCAAGAACTACCGCCCCATCTCACTGCTCCTGTTTCCTGCTAAAGTCATCGAGAAGACCGCCAACAAGCAGCTGGCCGCCTTCCTCGAGACGAACGGATCCCTCGACCTCTCGCAGTCTGCCTTCCGGGCCAACCACAGCACAGAGACCGCCCTGATCGCAGCTACCGATGACATCCGAGCCCTGCTCGACAACGGAGAAACAGCGGCCCTCATCCTCCTAGACCTCTCCGCGGCTTTCGACACTGTCTGCCACCGTACCCTAGTACAGCGCCTCAGCAACGTCGGAATCCAGGAGAAGGCACTGGAATGGATCACCTCGTTTCTCGCCGGAAGGACACAGAGTCCACCTCCCCCCGTTCAGATCAAAAGCCACCGAAGTCATCTGCGGCGTTCCTCAAGGCTCCTCGCTCAGCCCAACCCTCTTCAACGTCTACATGAGCCCCCTCGCAGCCATCGCACGCCAAAACAACCTCAACATCATCTCCTACGCCGGCGACACCCAGCTGATCCTCTCCCTCACCAACGACCCCGCCACCGCCAGAGCCAACCTACACGAAGGGATGACAGACGTAGCCAAGTGGATGATGAGCAGCCGCCTGAAACTGAACTCGGACAAGATGGAAGTCCTCATCCTGGGATCTTCACCCTCCGCCTGGGACGACTCCTGGTGGCCCCCCGCCCTGGGCAGCGCACCCAAACCAACAGACCACGCACGCAACCTAGGCTTCATCCTGGACTCCTCCCTCTCCATGACCAGACAAGTCAACGCCGTCTCTTCGTCGTGCTTCAACATCCTGCGCATGCTGCGCAAGATCTTCCGGTGGATCCCCACCGAGACCAGGAAGGCGGTCACCCAGGCCCTCGTCACCAGCCGTCTGGACTACGGCAACTCCTTTTACGCCGGAACCACCGCCAAACTCCAGAAGAGACTCCATTAGATCCAGAACGCCTCAGCACGACTCATCCTGGACATCCCCCGTCGCAGCCACATCTCCGTACACCTGAGAGATCTGCACTGGCTCCCGGTCGACAAGAGAATCACCTTCCGTGTCCTCACCCACGCACACAAAGCCCTGCACAACCAAGGACCAGCATACCTCAACAGCCGCCTCAACTTCTACGCTCCCACACGCCAGCTTCGATCGACCAGCCACGCCCTCGCCGCCGTCCCCCGGATCCGAAGAGCCACCACAGGAGGAAGATCCTTCTCCTACCTGGCCGCCAAGACTTGGAACTCCCTCCCGACCCACCTCCGCCTGACCCAGGACCACCTCGCCTTCAGGAAGCAGCTCAAGACTTGGCTGTTCGAGCAGTAGCGGACCCCCCCCCTCCCCGAGCGCCTTGAGACCCTCCGGGTGAGTAGTGCGCTATATAAATGCTGTGATTGATTGATTGATTGATTGATTAATATACTCCTTCCCATTCCTTATGAGTAAGTGTTCTACCCTAGTCTCTCTCCCACCTCACACGGATGTAGGTGGGAGCCTGTTGACACCCGGCTGCATCTGGGGGTGAACGACCCAGTGTTGGATCTGACCATAGCGGAATCTCTCGGATTCAGAGTGACGGATGCCCCACAAGACTCACCTTTGCTTGTGAAGCGATTCCACAGAGGCGACAAGAGCCACCGCCCTTGTACCCACCTGACCCGTGCGGAGAGAGGCACCCAGCAGGGATGAGTTGGAACCAGGGAAGGGAGCTAAAAAGGAAAGAAGAGGTCTTGGTGGTTGTGGAGCAGGGAAGGATCTTGATATAGGTGGGGAAAGAAGAAAGACCCAATCAGGGCAGTCCACACCACCCCCTTCAGGGTAGACCACTAAACACATGCAGGTACAAGCACCTCGTCCATAGATTCACCAGGGCTCATGTGGACTCTGGAACTCAGGAAAGGAAACAAAAAACGAGGTAAAGCGCTCCTGCGCGGTGATAGGGTAACCAAAGTAGAACCACCAAGTATAAGCGCTCCTGCGCTATGATAACAACTAAAGATACAGTGCTCCTGCGTGGTAAACCTATGCTGACCAAATGAAATGTAGCGCTCCTGCGCGGTAGTGCTCCAGAAGGAAAGACCAAGGGTAAGCACTATAGCGCGGCCCAGTACAAAGAATAAATAGCGCTCCTGCGCTGAAATGGTGCAACAACAGCAGCGCTCCTGCGTGGCTGGAAACGAGAAAAGGAACACCCAGGCAAGCTCTTAGTGGCAAAGCAATTTTCATGAACAGCGCTCCTACGTGGCTGGAAACAAGAAAAGGAAAACCCTTGGCAAGCTCTTAGTGGCAAAGCAATAATCAGGAACAGCGCTCCTGCTCGGTTACGGTACCGTGATGGAAGACCATGGCAAACGCTTCTGTGCGACGGTGAACGGAGACCGGAGGACAGTCCGCAGCTTCTCTGGGCTCCAAAACGGGTTCAGGAACTGAATCTGAAGCACAGAGCCGGCGGGAAACGCAGCGTTTAAACGTTTCCCCCGGAAGTGCTTCGGGCCAAGGAAAACTAGACCGGGACTCAACTTCCGCCCGGAAGTGAGGATCCCGATGCCTGCATGTGTTTGGCGGTCGCTCGGGACGGCAAGATGCCGCAACGTGACACGGAGAGTCCATAGTCTATTTTCAGCTGGTGGAACGCTATAATCCGCAGAAAGAAGTTTTTAAGGTGCTCTCTGAATTAAGGAAAAACAAGGAACAGAGGTCTGACATCTCGCTGGAGGACTGTCAAAGATTCCAGGATTTTTTCATACAAAAAATTGAAGATCTCCTGTCAGAAATCTCTCACGCCCCTGTTTTAAATTGTTCACTACAAGTCACCCCTCTTATTCCGAAATTTGATAATCCCTTAGAAACCTTTCCCTTGATTACTAAGGAGACGTTAGCTAGCCTGGTAGGGAGGGTAAAGTCAGGCTCCCAGGTGGATCCTTGCCCCCCGAGCGTTTTCAAGCTAGCTATGCCAGGGCTGGAAGAGGATGTTCTCAATCTTCTAAATACATCTTTGGAAATCGGACAAGTGCCGGCTATGCTTAAGGAGGCCCGGCTGATTCCGCTGCTTAAGAAGCCAGGGGCTGACACAAAAATCTTAACGAATTATAGGCCCATTTCCCAATTACCTTTTTTAGCAAAGGTTTTGGAACAGCATGTGCTGACATACCTCTCAAGACATCTGGAGACCAATGATTTGCTAGAGCATAATCAGGCAGGCCTCCGGGCACATCACAGCACGGAGCTGGTGATGGTGTCTATTTTAGACGAATTGAGGCGGAGAGCCGACAAGAAGATCCCGGGGGCGGCCCTGGTGCTACTTGATCTCTCTGCAGCTTTTGACACGGTGTGTCATAGTCATCTGCTGTCGCGCGTGAGAGACTTGGGCATCGGGGGGCCTGCACTAGGTTGGCTTACCTCCTTTCTGCAAGATAGATCGCAGAAGGTGCAGCTGTCCGACCTAGTATTAACATCAGCTGCCATCAAATGTGGAGTACCGCAAGTTTCGGCTTTTTCGCCGCTTCTTTTTAACATCTACCTGTAGCCACTGATTTCTGCTCTCAATCAGATGGAGTGCCAAATTTTTAATTATGCTGATGACACACAGATCGTCATCCAAATAGAGGATTTCCCAGGAGCACAAGCCAGGTTGCATAACATTCTGAGGTATACGGTAAATTGGATGTCCGCAAACTCCCTGAAGATTAACCCGGACAAAACAGAGGTGCTGCCAATAGCCACCTCTGGCAGCCCCTGGAATGACGGGTTTTAGCCCACGGAGTTGGGCAGGACGGCGGAGCCAGCAACTGTGGTAAAAAGCCTGGGTATCCATATGGATAGCACTCTATCTATGAAGAAACAGGTGTCGGTAGTGGTAGGCACATGTGTTGGTCTCCTGAGACAGCTCCGCAAGGTCGCCCAACTGTTGTCGTTTTCCACTTCAAGAAGTGCGGTGTCAGCTACAATTCTGGGTCGACTTGATTACGGCAATGCGCTGTATTTAGGGTTGCCCAAGCAACAACTCACGAGGCTTCAGACAGTAATGAACGATGCAGCGAGATTGATTTTTAAGAAGCCAAGGAAAACACACGCTTCACCTCTCCTGCGTCAGTTACACTGGCTCCCCGTCAGACAGAGGGCATTGTTTAAAGGACTATGTATCACACACAAGGCACTCTACGGGAATGTGCCCAGTTACATCAAAACCAGACTATCTAGTTACGTTCCTGGTAGGGTGCTTTGGTCCTCTGATGCCACTCTTCTGGCTAATCCACGCTTCTGCCTATCCACTGTGGGAGGGCGTGCTTTTTCCACCTTACTTCCTGCAGCGTGGAATAAACTACCAACTAATCTCCGTAAGGAGCCCAACCTATTGTCTTTCCGTCGAATGCTAAAAACTATTCTTTTCCGGGAAACATGGGGAGGATTATAAAGTAGCCAGTTTTTCTTTTTCCTGTAGAAGTCGGTTTCTATCTTTTCCCTGTACAAGCGCTTAGAGACCTTAGGGTGAGAACGCGCTATATAAATTGAAATAAATAAATAAATAATTCAGTTCAAGTCAAATAAATGGTCTGTCGAGCTGCAGCCCGAGGACCTCCATCTGCTGGAGATCATCCCCGGTTGGAAATCAGGGTTTTTAAACAGCGGAGTAAGGGGCGACGGGAAGATGGTGAGGTTGTGTTTTAGGTTGGTGTGGTCCCATGTGTCTAGGAGGGCCCGGGTGATGTGGGACACATACAGGGATGTCGGCCTGCGATTCTTGTTGAGAAAGGGAATACCCTGCAGCGGTTTGACGGCTATTGCCTGGTCCTGGAAGAGCCAGTGTTTCTCCGACTCCAGGTGGTTCCACTCCACCAAATGGCATAACTTGCCCGCCTGGAAATAAAGGAGGAGGTCAGGGACGCCAAGTCCGCCTGCCTCAGGGGGAAGCATCGTCAAGGCTTGTTTCATCCGAGGTTTGCGGCTGTTCCAAATAAAGCGCGCAGGATCAGACTGGGTCTGTTTAATCAATCCAGCCGGGGGTCGGAGAGGCAAGGTGTGAAATATATATAGAATTTGAGGCAGTACAGTCATCTTGATTGCAGCTATTTTACCAAGCCAGGAGAGCGGTAGTGCCTCCACTGGCTCCGTTCTTTGTGAATCTTCTGACGCAAGTTGGTGTAGTTGAGGTGCACTATATCTGCCAGGGAGGAAGTCAATTGGGTCCCTAGATATTGGATTGCATTGGTCGCCCACTGTATAGGGTGGCGCTCTTGAAGGTATGCACGAGTGTGAGGCGTGAGGGTGAGATCAAGCGCTACTGATTTAGCCACTTTCACCTTGAACCCCAACGCCAAAGCAAAGGACTCCAACTCTGCTAAGCTTACCGGTAGTGTGCTGAGAGGGTCCGAGATCAGGACATCGTCAGCGTACAAGCTGACTGTGTGAGTGTAACCCCTGAACCGGATTCTGGAGATCCCGTGGTGAGTGCGGAGGCGGTGGGCCAGTGGCTCCATGTAAAAGGCAAAGAAGAGCGGCGACAGGGGGCATCCTTAACGTGTGCTTCTCTCAACGGGGAATCGAGAGGATGTGTGGCCGTTTACACGTACCGTCACCGAGGGGAATTTGTAGCAGTTGAAGATGAGCGAGAGGAATTTCTCCCCCACTCCTGCCCGGGTCAAAACCTGTTCCAGGTATGGCCAGTGTACCTGTTCGAATGCCTTTTCTGTTACTCTTTTTAAAGAGTCTTCCTCTGGTAAAATTCGATCGATGACTGATCTGTTGTCAATGAGTAAATCTTTGATGGGTGGCATGTTAACAATGAAACCATTAACACCATCAATGGCATTGGCATGTATTAAAATGACTATGCCTACAACCCGGATGATTCTGACAACCTCTTTCTCATCTTTGACGACTATGATAGCTTTGTTGATGAAGCCGTCAACAGCGATATCTTTTACAAGCTCTTTATCGTCGATGGCAACATTTTCACAGTCTCAGAAGTGAGCTGTTGTGAAAGCAAAACCTCTTCTTTGACAACATCGTCGATGGGATCCGTTTACCATGCAAAAAGACACTATTTTGATTAATAAAGAGGGGACTCCAGTGACTAAGCGCTTGGAACTGGCATCCTGCCCAAAACCTGCAGCCATTGCCATGTTGGGCGGGCGGAAAACGCACTCCCGTAGGAGCAAGAGTCTGTGGGAGAGATCGCTGAGGCACTGGCAAGCTGCTGCCGTCCCTCAACCTAATCACCTTAAGGTGGCAAGCCATCCGGTGTACCTTTGAACATTGACTGTCTCTTTCCTGTTAGGTCCCTGTTTTTCTCCAGTCTTCTTCTGTTGGTTTGGATCCATCCACCTTAGCCATGATTCCTGACTTGAAGTCTCTTCAGTGTCCAGAAGTCTTCTTTGAGGTTTTTTGGCATTGGGCTTTTTCCTGTTGCCTGGGGACAATTCCTGATCACACTTTCTGTGTAGTCCCTTCCTGTGTCAGCAGCAACGTGGCTACTGGAAGGGGTTGCCCATACTTCCGGCAATCAAGAACTGTGAAAACCTGGGCCTCCAGTCCAATCTGCAGCCAAAGACTCTCTGCCATGCATCAGCTCAGTGACAGTAACAGGCATCACCTAGCAAGATGTCATTACTACCTCCCAACGTTTGACATGTGTTTCCTGTGGACACAGGAACCACTCCTTCCTTGCACTCCTTTCTCTTTCAATCAATTATTACTCCATTATTTCGAACCACTGTTTGTAAATTTTATTATCATTTCCAAACTTTACTTTGTAGCGAGTTTTTCAATCAATATATTTCATTTTCCTTATTTTATACATTTTCTTTTCATATTTATGCTAAGTCCCAATGCATTTCAAGCAATCTGCTCTTCATCAGGGGATTACTTTCTCTGAAAATATAATACGCCATATTGAGTACCTGGTCATTTACCATATGCATGCATACTGAAGCTAAATTAAACATTTATACATGTACTTGCTGGTGCCCATTATATCGTACTCTTTTCACAGTGTAAAAAATGTAGAAAAACGTAAATAGAAAGCTGGTGCGTGAGCCTGGGGGTCGATATAGGAGGATGCCTTTAAAATGGAACTACGAAGTGAGTTTAAGATCGAATAGAAGGGCTTCACAGGAGGTGAAGGGGATATGTGATATTCTTACCATTATGTGATGGCGGGCAATGATGGCTAGTCCTCCTCCACGCTGCCCTACTCTATCTGAGCGATAGGCTTTGTAGGCTGGGGGGGGTCGCGACTGCCATATCAGGATCGGATGCTTCATCTGTCCATGTCTCTGTAAGAAAGAGGCAGTCTAGGTTGTTATCCGTGATGAAGTCATGTATTTCCTGCCGGTGCTTTACAAGGGATCGTGCATTAATAAGTGCACCGGAGATATCGGTGGACTTAGCTGCAGTAGCAACGTTTGTTTTGCCCTTTTCATTGGCTATCTGTAGCTTAACGTTGCAATGGGGACATGTGAATTTTGTGGTTTCCAAAAGTGTGTGCGGATTATATTGAGCGCAGTGGGTATTTATCGTGCGCAGTGCCATCAGTGTGGATTTGGGATAGACTTGGGGAACCTGTCGAGGATGTTGATCAGGGGTTCTGGCCCTTGGCCTGGTCTCGGCACGGACGGGCACAGACGGGCTTGCCTTAGGCACGCCTTCGGCGCGCAAACGGCGCGCCCGCGGCGCGTCCGGAAAGGGCACATTTTTATGAGACACAGAAGTCGACTACAGAGGGCGTAGCCTCGGGAAAAGGGGTGTGGCCGTGCTTCACGCCAGTAATGGCGTGGCTGCCTTTGTTGTCGTTTTTCCGTGAACAGCGCTAATATCCGCTGCATGGAGATGCAAGGAGCGTCAAGATGCGCTAAGGGTGAGCTCTAAATGTTAAAATTCACAAGTGGCAATAGTGACAATCAATTTTAAAAAACTAACAGCTAAGCTCCCGGCTTCCGCCTCAGGAGACACACAGTATCTGCAGGTCGCTCGTAGTCAGCGGCGCTTTAATAGGCGGAAAGTGGGCATGGCCTCGGGGAAAGGGGCGTGGCCGTGCTTCGCGCCAGTAATGGCGTGGCTGCCTTTGTTGTTGTCGTTTTTCCGTGAACAGCGCTAATATCAGCTGCACGGAGATGCAAGGAGCGTCAAGATGCGGTAAGGGTGAGCTTTAAATGTTAAAATACACAAGTGGCAATAGTGACAATTAATTTTAAAAAACTAACAGCTAAGCTCCCGGCTTCCGCCTCAGGAGACGCACAGTCCATTTTTCTGGCTCTCCCACGCCTCCAGTTACTAGCTGACCTCCGGAGGATATCGAATGTTTCACAAGCTCCTGGAATGAGCCTCCACATGATTCAACCTGCCTGCACCAATACACAGACTGTTTTTTGTATGATTTCAACAATTCCGCAAGGAAATTGGTCAAGTCCGTCCTCATTGTGTTTCACATTTGGGAAGAAGGACTAAAACTTATGAACAACCCTGCCTCAGTGGCTGCAGTCATTCCTAGACTTGATAAAAAGTATGCTCCTGAGTGTTCACCTTCATGTCTGATTGGGCGTCCTCGACTGGACTCAGTTGCGATGCAAGCTGCCCAGCGAAGATCCAGAAATCCTTCCATACCATGTTCGCCACCACTGGACAAATAAGGCAGACGTCTGGATAACTCGGGGACATTCTGACCTTCCTAGAATTTCTAAAGATATGCTTCAAGAGGGTGAAAGGGCTTCATCAGAAGTAATTGATACATCCATGAATATTGCCTCAACATCATACAGACAGATGGCTGTCACAGTAGTCTTTCATCAACAAGGATGGATAAAAGCCACTTCTTTCTGTCCTGAAGTTCAAGCAAATGTGTTAGAAATAAATTTTGACAGTGAAAACCTTTTTGGCAAGCATGTGAATGATGCTCTCCAGACTATAAAGGCTAACACCATTACAGATTCTGGGTAGTAGAAGAGGGCAATTTCTGCTTAGAGGCTCTTACCAATCATACAGATTCCAACCCTATCTTCATTTACAACAGGGTTTTCTTCAGCAGTGCACCCCACAGCAGCAATACAGGACAACTCGGCAGCAGCCTAGACAAGGCATGAAGCTTGTAAAAGACCTACTGCAGGGGGAAAAGGTAACTAAACATCTCGACACCAGTGACAATTTTGAGGCACTAGTCACCTCAACCATTCAGAGATAATATTGCGACCCCAGCAGTTATTACGATTGTTGGAAAAATATCTCTTCAGGCAAATGGGCGTTAGATATAATCCATCACGGTCACACCCTGTTCAAAAGCCTCCCATAAATCCTCCTCACAAGAAGTCTCATTAACATCTAGATCAATTAATCAAGGAAATTCGATCACTTATTTCCAAAGGATCAATAGAGGAAGTTCCATTGGTACATCAAAATAAAGAATTCTATTCAAACATCTTTCTTATCAAAAGGAAATCTGGAAAATGGAAACAGGTTATGAATTTAAGTCTTCTGAACAAATTCCTTAAGAAAGAGCCATCTAGGATTTTGCAGCTACTAAACCCCAGAGATTATCACTGGATCTCCTGGAGGCATATGTCCACATTCCTATAAATGTGAAACATTGCATATATATTTAAGGTTCGGGGTGGCAGGGAGCCATTACCAATTCAAATTTCCTCTTTTTGGTCACCGATCAGCTCCCAGAATTAGTACTAAGTGTATGGCGCTAGTGGTGGCTTTCTTGAGAAGAAACAGTCATCAGGTGTTCCCTTACATAGACGACAGGCTTATCAAAGCTTTGCAAGAAGGTCAATTATTCAAGAATTTAGTTCTCAAGTAAATCAAGGAAAATTCTTCTGTAATGCCGTCCAGGTTGTCGACATTCCTAGGACGGTTTTGGGCACAACAACTTGCAAAGCCTATCCCACAGAGGAAATGGTTTAACGTATAATAAAATTGGTATCATCCCTGTCAAAAAGAAAATCTACTTCTATTTGGGTATACAGATCAATGCTTGGAATGATATTGTCTTGCATTCCATTGATTACAAATTACCAATTACAAGTGAGGCTGCTACAGGAGCACAGTGGGTTCAAGTTCACTGAACTTTCGAAGTACATAAATCTCATTACTCCTAACATGAAGTTATCGTTGCCATGGGAGGGAGAAGACAC
This sequence comes from Lissotriton vulgaris, assembly GCF_964263255.1. Taxonomy (NCBI): domain Eukaryota; kingdom Metazoa; phylum Chordata; class Amphibia; order Caudata; family Salamandridae; genus Lissotriton; species Lissotriton vulgaris. The sequence continues at coordinate 179,307,871 of NC_141697.1, forward strand.
AATTTCTCAAAGCCTGTCATTCATTCCCACTCAGCCGCACTTTATAATGACCACAGATCCTTCCTTAGAAGCATGGGGGGCACACCACAACGATCTAGAGGTTTATGGCAAATGGAAGTCTTAAGAAGCAAGAATGCTTATCAACCTTCTAGAATTTAAAGCAGTTTATTTAGGTCTTCAGTCTTTTCTTCTCAGAATAAAAGAGTTAACAGTTTTCATACATACAGACAATACCACTACCATGTTCTAGCTAAAACAAAGAAGGAGGAACAAAATCAAAGATAACGCAAATGCCAGCCCAAACAATTTTGAGGTGGATTCTTCTTCACAACATTACCCTGAAAGTGGAACATGTCCCGGCAGTAGAGAACAGATCGGTAGATTCAACCAACAGAATTACGAAAGAGTGCCACGAATGGGAACTAAATCGGCAGAAAGTATTAAAAATCTCCCGATAGTGGTGATCTCCAAATGTACACCATTTTTCAACTCTTCAGAACAAAAAAATGCTGCAAGTTAGCAAGCAGGTTTCTTCAGAGACTTTCGTGGGGAACACAGTTCTGATAGCTTGGACAGGAATGTTTGCTTATGCCTTTCCTCCTTTTCTGCTAATTCCCTTCGCCCTTCGAAAATTAAGACTAGAATTGTGTTGTTTAATACTAATACCAAATCTTCTCTTGATGCACAAGGGGTACATTCTTTATCCGAAGATGCAGTCCCTAAATTTATCAGCATGGCTCCTCTCAACAATGACTTTAGCTCCCTGAACATTCCTCAAGAATGAAAACAAATTTTAGAGAAATCCAGGGCAGATTCTACAGGGAAATTGTTGAGTGTGAAATTGAAGAAATACTTTTGCTGGTATTCAAGTGACAGCCTACATCCTTTCACATCTTCTCCTAAACAGATTCTACTTTAATTACTCCATTTACCACTGGGAGGCCTAGCTCACAATTCAATTAAAGTTCATTTGGCTGCAATCTCTAGGTTTCGTAGAGTAAGGGAGAATGTCTCCCTCTGGTCTAACAGACTGATCAAGGAATATATGAAAGGACTCTTCAGGGTTTTCCCTCTTTTTAAAATTACCACCTGTAACTTGCCAATTGAACACAGTTAAGGTTCCTAATTCCTTTCATTTGAATGAACTGATTGTCCTAACAGCTTTTTTTCAAGAACACTTCTAAGTCAGTTGCATTCCTTGGATATCAAGAGATGTCAGAAATTCGATTTTGGAAAAACAAAGACTTCTATGACGTCCAATCAACTATCAATAGAGATTGCCCCACCTAGGAAAGGATAAGCTTACTCAAAAAGCAGTATAGCCTGGTGCGATTCTACAGCTATTGCATATTGTGATCTTTTTTTTAAACCAGTTTTATTGGTAAGGCATGTACATTGACAACACATCTATGATGTCATATCTATTTAGAGTTACTGGTTTATATTTTAAAGTAAAGATTATAAACAGAATATAACATCAAGTCATGTAGGGGTGTCATCTCATATAATACTCGGACGATTGAGATGCAACTATGTAGTCCAAATAGTGTCTGTCTTCTCCTGCTGAATCTTGGTATATAGAAGGAGAGGGTACATTTCAAAGTGCTCCATAGCCAAATTATCAATCTCACATGGGTGTTAGTTATTTAATTCCTCTATGTGTGTCTGTAGATTCAATAGCACCTCCCAATCTGCTGCAATAGGGAGCTCACGCAGCCCAAAGGCTTCCTCTCAACTCGATGCTGTTGCCTTAGCCCTGCCCCTTTTAAGCGTCATTGCACACCAGTGGTTAACATCCGGCAATGTTTGTTCCTCTCAGTTTATGGTGATGAGCCTGCGGCCTATCATTAGTGCCAAATCAATTAAACAAGTTGCAGCCATAGTAGTTCACAAGCGCTTGAATAACCCCAACAACATTCCTTCTATCGTGCAAACTTCCGTTTGGCTAGTCATCTCTGTTAATGCACGTGCAACTGTGGACCAGAATGCCACAGCTGCTGGACAGCTCCAGAACACGTGAGCCGTGTCCGCCCCCACTTGTTGATAATAAGGCGGGAAGAACATTGACTTTAAAGGTTAAAGCACATTCATAAAGGAAAATGGCAACTTCTACAGCAAAAATGCCAGAGCCTGTGTACCTAACATTTACAGAGCAGCAACTTGGTCCAATGTTCATAACTTCATCTGTTCATCTGTGGTTGTTCAAAACCCTTAAATGTTTAAGAATGGTTTGCTTCTTTATTCTGATTGAATGGTTATTCCCACCTCCACTTATATTGGATAATACTGCTCACTACTCTGATTCGCACATGTGAATCTATGAAAGATTCAATACTGGAGAACACACAAGTTACTTACCTGTACATTGTGGTTCACAGTTTTGCTATCTTTCATAGATTCACATGTGACCCTCCCTCCTCCCCGTTTGGGGCCCACCAAGTAGAACAATCAGTTTATTCATTTTGGTACACTACTGCTTGAAATCTGAAGTATGTTGGCCCTGCCTGGCAAGAGTGGCTCTGCACTCTGAATGGCTGAGTTTTGATTCTTTTAAAACAATGCGAATTGGCGAACAATGTCACTACATTTTGCCTATTGTTTTAAATGCTTCTCTAAGCACTGCTTATAACTAATACCATGGGACTGCCACCATGATGACGGGGAAGATTCAAGCATGTGAATCTATGAAAGGTATCAATAGTGGAGAACAACAGTTTACAGGTAGTAACTTGTTTTTTTCTATGTCGTGATCCTCTAATCCTATTACAGGGGCTGTACTACTAAATCACCTGTCACTGAATTTAGGATTGGAGAGCGATTGAATGTTGGAAGGTTGGCTGAGCCCCTTAAGGACATCGGAATGATTTTGCTGCAGAGTTAGAGTTGGCGGTACCAGCAATCCTTTTATTTCAGGTTTAGAAAAAGTCACTGGTAGTTGTAAGTTACATTTCTGATGAATAATTCTACCACAGATTCCTCAAGTACCTGGAAGAAATCGTATAATAGTTCCTGAGTGCTGACAGGTGGCACCATCTTCCTTCATTGTAGCTCCAATCTGACCCAAGAATTAAGGTCAGACCATCTCCTGGTCCACTAGTCACCTAGGTCAAAGGACAAGAAGTAAAATCTTTATTTGGATAAAAAAAATATCCTTAAAAGCATTACAAATTGAATCCACAAATCGGTACATTGTAATTAAAACATTTCAAAACGTATTTCACCACAATTGAACAGTAAAAATTGATCAACACCTGTTACTCGAGAAACACCTTAAAACTTGACACAATTGTGGGATAGACAGCGATAACACTTAGTGAAAGAGCAGAAGAATTTGATGTACTGACATTCAACAGCTAAAACTCAACATTTTATTTTTCCCTTTGTCTTAAAACTAAGTGCTAAGATGCAGGTCAAAGGACAAGTCGAAAAAGAAACACAAACACAAGTGGGAAGATCATATCGACTGCGTTCACAGAGCCCGCTAGAGCCCAATCATAATTCCGATGCACTCTGAATTCCACTGGCCTTTATCTTTGCAGCATGTGGTGGCTCTCTGGGATGTAATGTTGCATATCTTTAACTTTGATCCTGCTCCCTCTGTTGTACCCTCCAGGCCCATGGTGCCACTGGGACTCTCAAGTGCACTTCCGCTGACTGGCCTTCTCTTGGCACCGACTTGCCACTGCATCATACTGATTATGGCCTATACCTGGACTTGCAGAATGTCAGTGGTCTTTAAACCTCACCTGATTTGGCTCTTGATTTGCCACACGGTCCTTCATGAGGAGAGTGCCTTCTTTGCAGTACTCGTTAGGGCAACTTTTGAAGCTCCATCTTCTGACAGAGGAGACAAAAGCCAGTTTGCTTATGGTGATCCTCCAGCCAGGGCCCTATATGTTTGAGCATCTTTTGCATTCAGTATGGCTCTATTTTACCTGATTTTGGCAGTCTGGACTCATCCCTTTTCGACCCTGGCTGCTAGCTGCATTTTTCAAACGCCACATACTAGCACCTGGGGACCTGAAGTTTCTGATACAACAGCCTACCCCTGAGAGCCTCCACTTGTAATGTTAACTAATCTCCATCCCTTTTATTCCTTACAGTAGGGAATTGAAAAAGATTGACAGGCTTGGCCAGAAACGTTTCTCTTATGCCAGCTTGATGCTACATTCTTTGAATGCTTTTTGCCTTCTGGCCTGGTATTGCCACCTCTTTTGGCATGTGGCAGGGTCTGCCGGTTCACTAGAGGACCTTTGAGTGTACTATGCACAAACGGTGAAGGATAGCTAGGCAGGGACAGATGTTGCTTTCTGGCCTAGATTCCATAGACATGGTTGCCCGTCCTATGAGAACTAATGCCATCATCCATAGACATTCCTGGATATGATATACAGGATTCTAAGGAGACGTTCATGCTGCTTTGATGGATATAAATTTTGATGGTGCCTGGCTTCTTGTGAGAAAGCTAACTCTGCCTGGGAGAGATTTAAGATCAGCCATGCAATGATGCATGTTTGGGGTTTAGCCTCTCCAGAGCCTCTGTTCTACTAACAGTATCTGAAGTTTTGAAGTCTACTTTATTTTAACAAGCATTTGATGTTACTCCAAGGGACTTGCCTTAAGTCAACAGCAACTGTCACAATCTATTCAGCAGCCCGTGTGGCATTTTCCACCACTCAGAGCCAGGTGCAGCTAAAGGGAAAGGAACAACATCAACAGCAATCTTTCTCTTCCTCTTTGTTGGGACCGCAATAAAGCTGATTTCGTTTTTTCTTGGATAGACTTGGGTGTCCATTGGGGATCAGATTCCACATTTTTTGTCTCAGTTCCTTTTCATATCTTGAGACCAATGAATCCTGCAAAATCTATGGATACTCCGAACATACTGCCACATTCTCATGTTCAATTCACCTTCAAGGAGATGATGATGTTGCTCACCAAGGGCACAACCAAAATGGTGTAGAGGATGGACAGAGGCTTCCATCCAAGTCGGAACCTCTGAACATTAAACTTATTCCCCCAGAAGAAGTTAAAAAATAATGACACTTGCACATGTTCTGCTGATCTTACCTCCTGAAGACTTGTAGTTGTCCTTGGGCCTGCAGAACGATTGTATTCCTGCTGTCCTACAAGAAAGAGCTGTATTTCGTTGTGTGTTCAACTCACTTCCAATTTCCTGTCCTTTAATTTGGCCTCACTTCAACTCCTCGGGTCTTTATGAAGATCCTTTCTGTGGTTTCATCCCATTTTCACAACTCAGGAGTGCATATGTTTCTGTACCTTGATGTCTGTCTCCTGACAATGGACTGGCATTTGCTAGTCTTGAGCCACCTGCAGAGCACAAAATCACTACTATTCAACCTGGGATTCACCATCAATGACACCGAATGCCACCTGAATCAACACAAAGTCATCTTGAATACGGTTGTTTTAAAGGTCTTTCCACCTTTAAAGTGAGTCTGAGACATTCAGGCTATGTTCTCCAGTATTAGGGTGTCTTTCATAGATTCACATGCTTGAATATTCCCCGTCGTCGAAGTGGGAGCACCACGGTAAATAAAATAGCAATAAAATACTAATAACATATGTATGTAAAATCATAACACATAAAATACACACTAGAAAAGGTAGTAAATACCAAGACATAATTCCCACATAGGAATACATGGTAGAGAGAAAAAACACTTGTAACATATTCCTGTCATTATGTTAGTCTAAACTACCGCCAAACAGGTGCAAGCTCCCCCCAGAACCTTCTCCTCAGAGCTCAGTCCCTCAGATTTTCTACTGCATGTCGTGTGAAGGGAGTGTCCCTGAGCTCTGCTCGGTTTTCTCAACTTCTTCTGGTGTTCCTGTGATTTCTAGCATGTCTTCAAGTAAGAAGTCTTTATTTAGATCTTGTTCTTCTGCGGCTTTACTCTGAAGATCCCCACATGAAGTGTATTTACTGTCTTTATCCCGACCATGAGGTTGGCAAATGTAAAGTTTGCAGGACCTTTTTAACTAAGACCCTTAAAGACAGGGAAGGCCGTCTCCTCCTGTGGCTTCAAAGACTTAAAGACAAGGATTCAGCACTTTCTGACGCAGAAAGCCTGGTACATCAAACAGAAGAAGAGTGAGGGAAAGAGACACTCCTGATCCCCCTAGAAAGTATACTCAATAACAACAAAAGAGTGCCTAATTAAGCGTTAAAAAAGGGAACACACAGATGTTAGTAGAAGGACCCTCACTCACCAACCTGGTTGGTGACATGCTTCATCATAGGGTCCCTACCGAATCGGCGGAGTGCCGTTCCGGTGTGCTACAATGCCTGCAATTGCAGCGGAGCAGGTTTTTGTTTTGTGCTGGTGGAAGTGATGTAGTGTAGTTTAAAAAGCAACCAGATACTACCTTAGGAACAGTTTATTCTGGGTGATTTGGTTTCTAGCTAAAAACAAGTGGCAGATCTATACCAGCTAGGTGATGAGGCTGGGAGATCCGATTAGGCACAAAAGGTGAAAAAGTTGGTCAAAAGTCATCCAACCTTGCAGCAGGGACTTCTTTCCTCTCCACCACTCCAGAACTCACTCTGACAACGGACGCTCCTTAGAAGGATGGGGTGCGCACCTTCAAGGGGTGTCTATAAAGGGCAAGTGGACTCTGCTTCAACGCTCTTGGCACATCAACAGGCTGGAGTTGATGGCCATCTTTCTGGCACTCAAGTCGTTCCATCCTCTGATCCAGGGAGAATCGGTGCTTATACAAACAGACAATACAACCAGTATGCACTATGTCAATAAGCAGGGCGGAACCAAATCTCCTCTCTTGTCTCGGCTGGCTCAGTCGATCTGGGATTGGGCACTCCGTCACCAGGATACCCTGACCGCAGTTCATCTACCAGGCATCTCCAACATCCTAGCGGATTCCCTCAGCAGATCCACGTCGTCGACCCACGAGTGGGAGTTACATCAACCGACTCTCGACTTAGTCTTTCGACGGTGGGGTGATCCGTCTTTGGATCTCTTTGCAAACCCGGAGAACTGGAAAGGCCCATCCTACGCAAGTTGGCATCCCCAACACGGGTCGTGCGGGAATGCCTTTTTGATGAACTGGTGCGATCTATTCACCTACACTTTTCCTCCGATTCCGCTGGTGCCTCGCATGTTGTGGAAGATGCAGAGACAGCCTTGCCACATTCTCCTGATCGCCCCCAGATGGCCCTGGCAAGCGTGGTTCTCGGAGCTGCTTCTTCTATCCCAGTGCGAGCCCATCCTCCTTCATCCTCGAGCGGATCTCCTCACAATGGACAAGGTTCAGATTTGCCATCCGAACCCCTCCTCTCTGAAATTATCGGCCTGGAACCTGAGCACCTTTAATTTGCCCATTTGAATATTTCGCAAGACTGCAGAGACATTCTCGCTGATGCCAGAGCTCCTCTACAGTTAAGACTTACAAGCTCAAGTGGAAGAGATTCTGTCATTAGTGAGCAGCTGCCAATATCCATCCTATTCATTCTACTCCGGCTCAGCTGCTCCCGTTCTTTATGCAACTGGCTCAATCAGGGCTTTCCCATTCCACTTTGAGAGTTTTTTGGCGGCAATTTCTCATTTCCGTCAAGATGGCTCCTCCTCACTCTGTTCTTCCAGAGTAATTCGCCAATTCTACATCAACAGGACGGCACCCTTTCGCAGGTCTGAACAACTGTTTATTGCCTATGGACGCATGCGCAAAGGGCGTCCTGTTACCAAGCCAACTATTGCACGTTGGATTTCTTCAGCAATTGCCATCTGCCATCATAAAGCCGGCAAGCCTCTTCAGTCTTCAGTGAGGGCTCATTCCACCAGGGCGATGTCATCCTCTACTGCCCTGTTTGCCGGTCTGCCGCTTCATCAGATCTGCAGAGCAGCCACGTGGTCCAGCAAGCACACGTTCACGAAACACTACTGTCTGGATGCCATCAACGAAGCAGATACGGCAGTGGGACAGGCAGTGCTTCGCAATCTTTTTAACAAAGGTGAGCCTCTGTCTTCTCTCCACCTTTATGGTTTTATATGATTATGATTATTACTTGCATGACTACATTATGTCTCATTGAGTTTCTTCCATGCTTTCGCATGGCTTATTCGAGCCTTGATCTACTACTACTGCTCTACAGCTCACTATTCTATTCAAGCATGTGAATCTATGAAACCCTAATACTGGAGAAGAACAATTGTTACTTACCTGTAAACAGGTGGTTCTCCAGTATTGGTGTCTTTCAAAGATTCACATGCGACCCACCCACCTCCTGTCAGAGGCTCTCTTCTCCTCATAGACTCTTGTGTCACTCCTGTGCTACGAACATCTGAGGGACTGAGCTCTGAGGAGAAGGTTCTGGAGGGGTGCTTGCGCCTGATTGGCTGTCGTTTGGACTAACATAATGACAGGAATATGTTACAAGTGTGTTTTTCTCTCTACCATGTATTCCAATGTGGGAATTATGTCTTGGTATTTACTACCTTTTCTAGTGTGTATTTTATGTGTTATGTTTTTACATACATATGTAATTAGTATTTTATTGCTATTTTATTTACCGTGGGACTCCCACTTCGACGACGGGGAATATTCAAGCATGTGAATCTATGAAAGACACCAATACTGGAGAACCACCTGTTTACAGGTAAGTAACAATTGTTCATACTGATGTTTTGGATGAAGGTGTTCTTCCAACCCTGGCAGTTTTGTGGCTGTTAGGCCTATTAACTTCCTATATCCTGCTAGAATCCTTTGCCTGAGGGCAAATGCAGTCCCTTCAGTGGGACTTATGACTGCAGTGAGCCCAGCACCTGGAATGCCTGTTTGACAAGATCCACATTTAAAATTGGGCAATAGGCATTTTGCGACCTACAGTGGTGAATGATTTGATGATTGATACCAGTCTGACATGAGTCAGGCAGTTCTTCCATCTTCAGAGGCAATGGTATTGAATGATGCATTGTCCCTTTTTACAGGTGAGGTCCTTTGGACTTTGGTCCCAGTCAGAGTGGTGCTGCCACATTCACCTGCTGGAGTTGAGCACCATTCAGCTGGCCCTCAAGAAGCTTATGTCAATCTAGAAGCTCACAGGCAACACAACTGCCATGTAGTACTGCAACTAGCATGGTGACATCGGCTCTAATGCTTTCTGGAGGTGTATTTGTGCCACTATCCAGAACACATATGGATTTTGCTGATGGTGAGTCACCTAGTAAGATCCCTCTCTATCATAACCAATGACCTCTGTAGGCATCATGTTGCCAACCCTTAGTGGCATCTATACCTGTAGGTGGATCAAGAAATCTTTGCTCAATGAGGTACACCCTTGGTGGACCTCATCACCACCTCTGTCCAGTGTTTTGCACTCTAGACTTTCAACATCAATGTTTTTAAGGGACACGTTCCGCATTCAGTGTGACTGTGTCCTTCTAGGCATATTTCCAGCATTTCTCCTGACCCTGTTTTTTCTGAGGAAAGTCAGGCAGACCCCAGCACTGATTATTTTGGTAGCCACGGATTGAACTCTGAGGGTCAGGTGCTCCAAACTTCTGACCTGTAACATCTGTCCTTCACTTCGACTTGCCCTGTAGGAAGGACCTTCTGTCACATTAATAGCACAATATACTCCATCTCAACTTCCCCTATCTGCTCCTTTTTACATGCACCTGATAAGAGGTTTTGACTTTCAAGCTGAAGTGGTAGATGTTATTCTGGCTGTCTGGCACCCTTAATCTTCGTTTATACACTCTGATGCTTGAAATCGATTCATCTTCAGCCATGAAGCAAAGCTTATTAACCCCTTTCAGGCAGAGCTATCTGAAGTTGTGTTGTCTGTCCAGTCTTTAGACCAGCAATGTTTTGCTATGGGCACTATCTGCCCTTTCAGCCTTTCTTTGTTTGTGATTGGCCTTCATTTTCAAAATGCCTACCTCTTATGTTTCTCCTGCTTCATTTATCAATCCGTGTTTGGTCTCAATCTGGTTTTGACCATCCTGATGTGTGCTCCTTTTTAGCCTCCTTGAGCTATAGGATTTCCTGTTTCAAACTCCATCTACAATCTTCTTCTTCGACACACTAGCTCATCAAACACAGGCATCCTTTCTTAATTATTCCTGTGGTCCATGTTGCTTCCAGTTTCTGTCTATTAGCACACAGGAGCTGATATAAGATTTTTCTGGATTCAGTCTTGCACCTTGCGGAATTCAAATTCAAAAGGTGATGAATTTGCTGTTATCAGGACATTCACTAGAAAGAATGTTCGCAAAGGCAAATAACTTTATCAGTACATGATTGTGAGAAATTGGGTTGTTGGTTGACTTGGGCATGAGCCCTGGTCAAGCAGCAACCACAATTCTTGTCAGGGAGAGGCACAAGCCAACCCTAAATTAACCTGTGCCCAACCCGCTGGTAGCTTGACACACAGCAGTCAGACTTAACCTAACTTAGAGGCAATGTGTAAAGTGTTTGTACAACACTTCATTCATTAATAAGTTGCCAACACCATACAAAAAGGATCCCACACCAAGTTGGAAAAATATAACTTTCTTTCATTAATAAAACAATACAAAAATCCAATCACTACAAGCGTAAATATGCATTATTAAAGAGTTTAGTGAAAATTGCACCAAAAAGCACAAAGTGCCAACTGTGGATATCTGGTCACACTGGATTGGTACAAAGTCACAAGTTCACAAGACCCAATGTAGCGTGGGCCGGCTACAGCGACCCAGTTGGGTTCATTGAGCATAGTACCTTAAATCGTGGTTTGTGGATCCTTGTGAAGATCCAGGTTGAAGATTTGTCTTGCAGCCAAAGCAATGCGTTTGTTACAAGTTTCCGCATTGGAAGGGCCTGCGTTGTCTTCGATGATCCTGTTGATGGAGCTTAAGATGCAAAGTCTGGTGTCTCGGATGTGGCGCATGGTCAGGGCGATATGTCTGTTCCGAGGAGCTCCAATGCGAAGTTCGGCGTTGTCTTCAGGGCTGCCGCCAACAAGGAATGCAAGGGGCTGCGCGTAGGATGCTTTGCACAGTAGCAGTTCCGAAGGCGTTTTGTGTTGTTGTCTAGGAGGAATGCACAAAACCTGACTGCCTACTATACTCAGATAAATAATCAAATGGAGGGATAAGGGATCAGAGTCTCCGTATTCGTTCCCCAATGGTTAGTTGACAGTTATCAAAAGTAGAATTACGGACACTAGTTACACCTTATGACCTTTGGCATAAGGGGTACAAATCAGAGTAGCCTCAATAAACTCTGTGTTATGGTAGGAAAAGGTGCGGTATATGTATTTCGTCCGCCCCACACTAGAGTTGTGGCAGTTATCATTGGCTGCTCTGAAGTAGTGGGTTTGCCAGCCTCGCCCGAGGCGCCTCTGGTCAAGGGTGCAGTGTCCAGAGATTATACGTAAAAAAGGGTGTAAAGAAAACTGTGCAAAAAAGGAAAAAATGTTTAAAATAGAGGGTGAACAGCCCCAAAGTTCTTTAATAGGGGGGTTGTTCCTCACCACAATTAAAATAAGTGGTACGATCTTAGACCGAGTTACTAGGTCTGATAGTGTAGTTAATAAAATGCGTCGACATGTTTCAGCTCCTGGGGCCTGGAAGGGTCTGCGGAGCTTTCGTCAGGACTCACAAAAACATAAAAGTGTTGTACTCACACAATTTGTGCAGTCATTATGGTACAAACATTCTTGTTCAGATTGTATAACATTAGGGAATTTCCCTTCGTAGTCTGCAATGAGATAGACAAAAGTACAGGTTTGGCATGCACACATATATCTTACACCAAATGAATGTAGGTTTCATTATCAGAGTTTTGTGACACTTTCAGCAAAAACTTCTATCTTTAAAAAGATGGCAAAATACTGGAGAGTAGAGATGCTAGGTTCTCTTATGTTACAAAACGAAATACTGGTTGAGTGTACTTAATCTAAAGGGCAATTTGGAGCTGTACAGAAGGTACAAACAGCGTTTTCTTGGGGCACCCGATAGGGAACACAGTGAGAGGTCAGGCTATATGCGTGACGCTATTTCATCGCGTGTAGATTAAGCAATGTTTTCCTACCTGAAAAACAATACGCGTTCTGCCTCACCGGGGTCTCATTATTATGAAGCCGCTTGAAGCTCAGAGCTGTCACAGAGAGCGTTTCGTTAGTATTCGGAGGGGGTTATTTTATCTTACCGATATCACGATGTGCTCGCCGCCATTACCCGCATGTGTAGATGCTTGCGCCTTGTGCTGACTCTGCCCCGGGGTGTGGTTGGGAACGAGAGCGCTGAGATTTAAAGGCGCAGGGCGGGCCAAATAGGCGTGTTGGTTTTTTCGGAGTTTTTTTCTTTTTTTCTCTGAGGCGGTAGCTTTATTGATCTGATGGCCCTGAATTATTATCTGGCGGTTTAATGAGGAGTGCATTACTGTAGCTTATTCAGTGGCCAATGTTAATAGGCAAAGCGGTGCCAGGGGATGGCATCGTTCAGCCCATTTTCACAGGTTTTAAGGCGATCCACCCACCTTTGCTCTTTTTCAAACAAACGGCGCTCGCAGTTTGTGTTTTTATCAGTGAGCATCTCAAGCACTGTCCATTGGAGCTCCTCACACGAATGGCCCATCTCAATGAAATGGGCACATAGTTTTGTGGTGTTCTTTTTAAGGCGGATATTACTCTTATGTTCGCCGATCCTCAGCTTAATCTTGCGACATGGAGTGGACACTTTCAAACTTAAAAGCGAGTTAGCAGAGTTCTGCAGAACCCTCAAACTAACAAATTGATAAATAAGAACTGGCACATTCTAAACACCGGAGTCTTCAACTGGCCGAAGCCAAGGTTTGCCAATCGCAGAACAAAAAACATCAAAGATGTTCTGGTCCATACCCGCCCACAGAAGAAACAACAACTAACTGTTACGAGGGACGTGAGTATGAATCCAGTAACAGGCCACTACCCCTGTGGCTCATGTGTAGCCTGCAAAACTACCACGATGTCTAAAACACTGCAGCTAACCGAAAAACTGGTATGGACACAACGCCAACACACAAACTGCAACTCCTCACATGTCATATACATGATTACTTGCAAATGCAACAAGAGATACATTGGCATGACATGTCGCAAGATTAAGCTGAGGATCGGCGAACATAAGAGTAATATCCGCCTTAAAAAGAACACCACAAAACTATGTGCCCATTTCATTGAGATGGGCCATTCGTGTGAGGAGCTCCAATGGACAGTGCTTGAGATGCTCACTGATAAAAACACAAACTGCGAGCGCCGTTTGTTTGAAAAAGAGCAAAGGTGGGTGGATCGCCTTAAAACCTGTGAAAATGGGCTGAACGATGCCATCCCCTGGCACCGCTTTGCCTATTAACATTGGCCACTGAATAAGCTACAGTAATGCACTCCTCATTAAACCGCCAGATAATAATTCAGGGCCATCAGATCAATAAAGCTACCGCCTCAGAGAAAAAAAGAAAAAAACTCCGAAAAAACCAACACGCCTATTTGGCCCGCCCTGCGCCTTTAAATCTCAGCGCTCTCGTTCCCAACCACACCCCGGGGCAGAGTCAGCACAAGGCGCAAGCATCTACACATGCGGGTAATGGCGGCGAGCACATCGTGATATCGGTAAGATAAAATAACCCCCTCCGAATACTAACGAAACGCTCTCTGTGACAGCTCTGAGCTTCAAGCGGCTTCATAATAATGAGACCCCGGTGAGGCAGAACGCGTATTGTTTTTCAGGTAGGAAAACATTGCTTAATCTACACGCGATGAAATAGCGTCACGCATATAGCCTGACCTCTCACTGTGTTCCCTATCGGGTGCCCCAAGAAAACGCTGTTTGTACCTTCTGTACAGCTCCAAATTGCCCTTTAGATTAAGTACACTCAACCAGTATTTCGTTTTGTAACATAAGAGAACCTAGCATCTCTACTCTCCAGTATTTTGCCATCTTTTTAAAGATAGAAGTTTTTGCTGAAAGTGTCACAAAACTCTGATAATGAAACCTACATTCATTTGGTGTAAGATATATGTGTGCATGCCAAACCTGTACTTTTGTCTATCTCATTGCAGACTACGAAGGGAAATTCCCTAATGTTATACAATCTGAACAAGAATGTTTGTACCATAATGACTGCACAAATTGTGTGAGTACAACACTTTTATGTTTTTGTGAGTCCTGACGAAAGCTCCGCAGACCCTTCCAGGCCCCAGGAGCTGAAACATGTCGACGCATTTTATTAACTACACTATCAGACCTAGTAACTCGGTCTAAGATCGTACCACTTATTTTAATTGTGGTGAGGAACAACCCCCCTATTAAAGAACTTTGGGGCTGTTCACCCTCTATTTTAAACATTTTTTCCTTTTTTGCACAGTTTTCTTTACACCCTTTTTTACGTATAATCTCTGGACACTGCACCCTTGACCAGAGGCGCCTCGGGCGAGGCTGGCAAACCCACTACTTCAGAGCAGCCAATGATAACTGCCACAACTCTAGTGTGGGGCGGACGAAATACATATACCGCACCTTTTCCTACCATAACACAGAGTTTATTGAGGCTACTCTGATTTGTACCCCTTATGCCAAAGGTCATAAGGTGTAACTAGTGTCCGTAATTCTACTTTTGATAACTGCCTACTATACTCAGTCATGTGACCCAGAGATATGCTGCAGGCACCAAATGGCTAAGGCAAGGAAATGCCAACTTTCTAACAGTGGCGTTTTCAAAATGTTAATGTAAATCCGATTTTGCCATAAATTAGGCTTTTAAATTCCGATTCCAGAGACCCTGACCTGGCCACCTGTATCCATTTGAAATGATACTTATAAAATGTATTAAGATGACTCCAATGATATCCTAAAGGAGAGGTAGGCCCTGCAGTAGTGCAAAAGGTTTTTCACTACCAGGACATGTAAAACTTAAAAGTACATGTCCAACTTGTTAAGTACATTGCACTATGCCCTATAGGCTGTTTAGGACCTTTCCTAGATGGTGACTCATATGTATTAAAAAGGAAGGTTTAGGCCTGGCAACAGGTTTACTTTGCCAGGTATAAATGACAGTTTAAAACTGCCACACACAGGCCGCAATGGCAAGCCTGGCACGTTTAAAGAGCTACTTAGGTGGGTGGCACAATCAGTGCTGCAGAAGAAGAATAAATCCAGATTTTGCCCTCCCACCACAGAAATACCATCACAGGTGACGGTCTTTGAATAAGCTATTCTTCGTCAGTTAAGTCAGTTGCACCAAAAACATTTGTTTGTGCCCAAGAAACTTACATACAACACATCACAGGCATAAAAATCTCTATCATACAATTCTCAGATTATAGTGAAATCCGCTGACAAAGGCAGAGTAATTGTAGTGATAGACAGTGAGCAATTCGATAGAGAAGTACTACGACAATCCGTCATAAAGAACATTATCGGCTACTTTCACAGAGTCCCACTACAGAATTTAACCGTCAGATACTGTCCATTACAGAAGAGGCCCATGCTAACAGTTGGACCAGATATAATGAACTTTTTTTAAAAAATAAAAAAACATCCCGGAGTGGCAGTAATGTATGTACTGGCAAAAATTCATAAAAGTCTACAGAACTTCCCTGTATGTCGCTAATTTCGGGATGTAGATCATTATTTGAGCCCGTCGCTCAATCCATTGATTTTTTTTCTTAAATCCCTACCACAAGAGACCAAATCATACAGCAGAGATTCCATGGACTTCATGACTAAATATGAAGGTTTAACCTTTGACACAGAGAACGAGCTGTTGGTAACAATAGACATTGAGTTCCTCTAAACCAACATCCTGCAAGATGAAGCCCTGACAGTCATACGACACGTTTTGGCCAAAAGACCGTAGCCTATAATAGTCCCCACCAATTTCCTTATTGCACTTGCTACTCTATATCTTAGGAAAAAGAAATTACCTTCCAAAACAACCTATACTTGCAAGCGAAAGTAGTAGCCATGGGTTCTGCATTTGCCCCTGTGATAGCTAATATCTTCATGGCATACTTGGAAGACAAATGGATTTATGATGGTGACCATATATACATTGCCAATATAAAATCATGGCATATATATACAGATGATATCTTTCTTATTTGGCAGGGCTCAGAAGTTTAACGTACCCATTTCCGTGGATGGCTTAATGATAGGTCTTTTGACCTTCAGTTCACGATGACCGAAAACAAGGAGAGATTAAACTTGTGCGACCTGTGTATTACAACAGAGGAAGGCCAGGTATACACTTATTTTTACACCGTACCCACTGTCCGCAATACTCTCCTACACTATAAAAGTAGGCATCTCAAGTCAATTAAAGATAAGCTCCCACTTTGTCATTCTACTTATACGTAGAAACTGCAGCTGCAAAGAAGAATATTTTGCTAATGGAGATGTTCTGTGCGGAAAACGTATCAGCTGGGGTTACTCTAAGATTTTGGTAAAGAATGCCCTCAAAACAGCTTGGTTTACACCAGGAGAAAGCCTCTTAGTACCGAAGGTCCAAAGTAGCATCACTCCTTTCACCTGTGTCTCAACATTTTCTACCATTGCTTATATAATAAAATCATCAAAAATAATTGGAAAATTCTGGCACCTTTTGATGTACCTAATCCATTGTTCTCATTTAACAGCATCTAGTCAAAGCTACCAGAAAAACAGAACGTAAAAATCTATTATCACATCTCTAGCTCCCTTCAGTTACAAGATACCACAAAAGTGGACAATACACAGCTTGTAACTACATTAATAATTCCAAAGAGATGATCATTAACTGCACAAAACACATGCAACCAAACTACTTCTTGGGCACCAAGAATAAATCTTAACTGAAGAATTACTTCAATCAACATTTCTTCATTTTGCTTGTGCTTGTCGTTGTGTGATTTTCTATTACGTACAGAATTAAAGACTATTAACTCAAGAACGTGTGCACAGATCCTTTGTCTGTGGGCCACGGCCCTGTGGGAGGTTGTGGGTTTTCCTCCTTTCTGTGGCACCGTTCCCAATATTGTACTTTAAGAAATTTCCCGTTGAATTCTGGAGGCGCCACCACTTACCGCAACAAGAATAACCCTTCCTGTGTGTTTAGTTCCTGTGTGTCTGGTGTCCTTCTGGTAAACCATACATAGGACAAACCACCAACCAGTTAATTTTACAACATAGATCACAGATACGCTGCAAAACAGTTGGAGCACCGTTATTACATCATTTTGAAGAGGCAAACCATTCTGAAAATGAGATTAGGTGGTCAATCCTTTTAGTGGCAAACACAGGCACAAGAGGAGGCTTCATAGAATCCCATAGACTAAAAATGGAATCCAAATACATCGAAAAATTTCAGACACACACACACACACAGGGTCTAAATAAACATGATGAACTGTGGGGGTTAATTAGAACTTAACAGCACTATGTGCGGTACCTCTTAACTGTATGTTCCTGAATTGTAATCTATCTGTATATATACATTTGTATGCCCTATATTGCTGTGTTACATGTATAATTTGATATGCATAACACTACGTTTATACACTCTGCCTTTCTCTATACCTTGATTCAGTGAATATAATAGGCTCTTTTTTTAGGTCACGCCTAGGCAGCGCGCAAGCACTGCTTAAGAGTGACCTCTTGGAATCACTCAGAACTTTTTGGGAAACTCGTGCATGTACTACACTGTTTCCAGTGAGCACTCGTGCATGTATGGCGTTTACCTTGCGGTAGCGAGCAGCTGCGCCATCTGTTTCCATTTATCGCGCCCGCGCTTGTTTACACTTGCCTGTCTCGCGGTCGCGCTAATTGGGAACAGATGGTGGTCGCGTTCACTTTTGAGGCTGCTTGTTTGTATTGTCTGCCAGGAAAGGACATCATGTTTACTACATGTATATAGTATATTAAAATATAAATACTCAAGAGTTATAATATTGTCGAATCTAAACTTAAATGTATAACAAACGTGCTTATTTAGAGCAATGTGACACTTATTGCGAGGACACCTTTCCTTTCGAGCTGTTTTGCTGTGTGAACCTACAAACTGATGAGAAAAAGTTTGCCCTACTATGTTAAAGAAAACCAATCAATAAATCCTAACATCCCCTCAATGTATACCAATTAAATTAAACTCCAAACATTTCACAAGCTTTTTCTGAAAGAAATGAAGGAGTTTTTTTTTTTTTAAAGCAGTTTACTGTGGAAAAGCCAATTTCGTCAAGATTTGGCAGGGTGGTAGAAAATCAAGTTTTTTAGACTTCCTTTTGGCTTTGTTCTCCCATTGCTCATTTGTCACAGTTGCGTGCATGCTTTATAACAATCCGGATGTGAAAACGAAGTCTACGGATTGCGTCGTGTAAATTGGATTCAACGCCCAGTCCGAGAGAAGACATTTATATGCTATGGCGGGAGGGTTGTGGTGGTGAGGACTGATGCCTCCTCTCCAGCTCCCGTTACCTCTTGTAGATTAAAGCACCAGCTTTCTGGTGAAAAATTACACATTGTTTTCCTGTTTTTTACCCTCCCCTGATGTATGCTTAGTTCGCTGATAGCACACGCTTGAAGTTATGAGAGCCATGGTAGTTACCGGGGCCACATTTTTGCAGACATGTCTTAAAAGAATGTCTGGTTTTGGTGTCTTCTATTCAAGTGACAACACGTGCCTCCAAACGATGGACCAGGAAGGCTGGTTCTAATCCTGCCGGTCACCTGCTAAACAAATAGGCAACTTTTTGTCACAGTGTTCAGTCCTCAGGATCGGTTTGTTGCTCATAGGGGGATCCACCTCTTGATATACCCAAGCCTTATTGCCGTAATGGCGCAGGTCAGTGGGAGGATCAAGTGAGGGAAGGAAAGGAAGGGAACAGCAGGGAGGGAGATCTGTAAAGTAATAGAAAGGCACAAGTAGAGCAAGATTCCTCTGTCACCTAGATCAGGGCTCGAAATAACATTAACAATGCACTAGACCTGCTGGTCTAGTAACCTACAAAATCTCCTCGACTTGCACTTGACCTCTGACTCTGAAAGGTGAGCAAATGTGACAAGTTAACAAGATTTAAAAGCTTTTTTTATTGCTCATTTACTTTGTGAGCAATAAAGATGCCTTTAAATCTTGCTATTTTGTCACATTTCCTCTGCTTTCAGAGGCAGAGGTCAAGTGTCAGTTTGTATTCCTACTCGCCAGAAAGGGCGAGTAGGACCTAAAAATAGTTGATCCTGAATTAATCTAACTCGCAAATGCGAGCGGTCGACTGAATTTTTCGAGCCCTGTAGATAGTTTGGTAGAGGGTTCTTTTCAGAGTTATTGTTGGTCCTTATTACACTCCACAATGCCTCACAGGGATAGAGTGTAGTCCTATACCACTCCAACGTACCCCTGTTGAAATAGAGTAATACGAAAAGAAACAAAATCAATAACTCTTGTCCCATGAAATGTAGTTTCAAAATTATAATCCAAAGGAAAATCTTGTATGTTGAAATCCAGATTAAATCACCGGGACTTCTGATTGTGGTAACAATGTACACTATATATTCAATAGTTTTAATAATCCCATCACTATATAATAGTGAATTCAATTGATATGTCAAATGTACATAGAACAAATAGCACTGTAGACAGGCTCGATACCAGAATATATTTGTAGACCCAGAATATTCCAGTACTACGGTACACAATATCCCATAGGATCCTTAGTTAGTGAGTGCCCAGGGGAGGCAACAACCAATGATCCTAGAATTGGCCACACAGGAAATAATGCGGTACAAATAGTCAGTCTATACCCATGACCTTCCTCCCTCCGCACGAGCACCGCAGGTGCTCACCAACGGAAGATGGAAACTAGGACGAATCAAGCAACAAGGGAACAGCCGGTGCATAGCACCCTTACCGGACCTTCAGGACTGTAGACACCCGTTCTCCAACACAACACCGCCGAAGAGAATTTCCGACGCGTCATACTGCCGGGGATTCTGAGGAATGTAGGCGAAGGTTACCGAGGCTCCGTGCGGCAGTAAACAAACCCGTTATACCGCACGCTCGAGCCGGGACTTGTAACACTTTTCCAGCCTTTGAGCCCTCTTTATAGCTGTATCTATCTAACAGATCTGTTTTTCCAGGATCTATGTATGGAAAACTTTAGGATATTAAAAAGTACCCCTCTTTAAATTATTATTCCATCACTAGTACTGTGTGCAGTACTTTGCTGTCCTTTAAATAAACATAGCTCTTCCCGCCTTCATCCATGTCTTGAAATAAGAATAATTTTAGCTAACATTTGATGAATAAGTACACCCCAATCATAATAGTCTTTCCAAATTTTTAGTGGGGTTTACTTTTGGAATTTCAATAAAACTTCGTAAATGTGCTATTATCCCCTATGTCTATCCTCCGCATTTTATCTTTTACTTATGAGGCTGTCCTGCCTCATGACAGAGAAACGGTACCCACGCGTTCTTCTATTTTTATAATAACAAACAGAACAACCTATGAGTATAAAAGTCCCTCCCACTCTCTATTCCTGTTGTTATATAAACCACATGTAATTATGTACTAGAAAGGGAGGGAGGGGAGGATGCTGCTATAACAAACAAGGCTATGCCCATAGTACACTTCTAAGTAGAATCCCTGAGGGTATCTTTTGGGTATATAAGCACTACATCTTCACTGGACAAACAAGAGGAGAAAGACTTCCATGCTGACACGCTGAGGTCCCTGCACGCAGACACACCAGCATGTAGTAGTCTGACATCCCTTGCGGGGCATCCATCTCGAGACCAAGACGGGTTCCTTTGCTCTCCCACATCAGGAAATGGGGTTGGCTCTATCCTCTTGGCTACACACATGCTAGGTACATCTACTTTGCATGGTAGGAGTACGCATTATTACTGTTATATTTATCTATGCCTGCATATATTAAGAGTTTTAGCACTATGGCAGAATTCTACATTTTCTTTACTCTATTTGTGCTCATAACCGTATATATCTGTTTGTGTCTATTGGTTGTTGCAGCACACGTATTTTATACTAGAATGACGCTGGTTGAATAAATGCTTATTGAAAACGTCCCAACCGTTTATTCTGTGTATCTCTCTGAGACAAAGTGAGCATGAGTGACTGACCGAAAAGTACTGTACTGTTTCCATAATCCCTGAGGGGGCAGGGTTGTCATGTTCGATAGTTGCCAGAAAGTATTCGCTCCCTGGTAATAGAGGTTCATAGTGGCACTGTGAGCTAGCTGGTCTACAAACTAACATATCCTTTGGATGTGCCTGGAATGAGTCTGGATACCAATACCTTAGTTTATGTTGTCTAAAATGCACAGATCCTATATAGATTTGCAGGAACTACACAACAGTAGTAATTCCAACCCCATTGGTGCATAAGATCGGGATATGGCATGACTTGCCCATCTACTGATAGAGGTAGTAAAAGCTTTCTTTGTCCTACTAACTGATCTGTCCTCTTGGAATCACTCAGGACTTTTTGGGAAACTCGTGCATGTACTGCACTGTTTCCAGTGAGCACTTGTGCATGTATGGCGTTTACCTTGTGGGAGCAAGCAGCTGCGCCATCTGTTTCCAAATATCGCGCCCGCGCTTGTTTACATTGGACTGTCTCGCAGTCGCGCTAATTGGAAACAGATGGCGGTCGCGTTCACTTTTGAGGCTGCTTGTTTACTCCAGTATTGGAACTTTCATAGATTCCCGTAGCTTGTATCATTCCCCGTCGTCGGAATGGGAGCCTCAGTAAATAAAAAATAACATAGCAGTAGGTACAAAAGAGAAAGAAAGGCCTAGGCCTCATCTCATTTTGTAGCATATCCACCTCTTTTTGCAAAAGAGACCAAAAACATGTAACAACCAATCAGATTAGCCTCACCCCACAGAACCTTCCTGTGAGAGCCTCAGAGCCTCAGATTTTCTACCCCATGTTGTGCTAAGGGAGTCTCCACTGAGCTCTGCTCAGATTTCTCTACAACTCCTGGATTTTTCATCTTTTTCTCTTCAAGAATGTCCGACAAGGAGAAGAAGGCTTTATTTAAGGGCTGTGCTACTTGTTCTAAGAAAATACTTTACATTGAGGACCAGCATAAAGACTGCATTTATTGCTTGTACCCTGATCATAAGGCTACTGAGTGTAAGATCTGCAGGACCTTTTCCACCAAGACTCGAAGGGAAAGTGAAGGACGTCTGTTAACCTGGTTACAGAAGATGAAGTCACTTAAAGAGGTACTATCCAGTGACAGTGAGGATTCCTCCTCAGCTTTATCTTCAAGGAGGTCTAAAAAGAGGGGTAGGACTCCCCTTCAACTTCGTCTGAACCTCCTTCTAAAGCCTTACAAAAGACCTGTGATAGGTCTGACAGGCCCAGTCCCAAGAAATCTCCTCACCGAGGTGTGAAGGAGAGGACGGGACCAGTTCCTGAGTGTAGGGTCCTAGCTCCGGTTGCACTGGCTGCATCAGAAGGGACAATCAGGAAGCGATTTGCCCTCCCGGAACTACATTTCCCATCAGGCATAGCGGAATGCATCCCGACGTGATGCTACGCTATGCGTGGGAAACAGGATATATGCGCGATCTACAAACAAGCCGCTGCCGATTATTCTCGTCCTAAGCGGTTGTCTATCATAGTATCCTGGTCCCTGTCCTGTGGAGACCCGGCGGTTTGAGAACTTCCTACGTTCTTTGGGGGTACCCTGAGTACTTTACCGAAACCATTGGGGTTTGGATCTCGTGGCTTCAGCGCTGCTTCCGCTTCTCTGTTGGCGGGACTACTTTTCTGAGTCTCTTGCAGAGGAGCCCGATAGCGCTCTGTACCTGCTTGGCGCCTGGGATTATTTGTTCCTGTGTTCGCCTCCCAAGCTCCAGCGTTTCATTCCTCTGTTGGCGAGATAGCATTACTGTATCTCTTGCAGAGGAATATTATAGCGCTTTGTGTTTTGTCGTTTTCCCTCCTCCCTCTCCTCTGTTGGAAGAGACAGCTGGGTCTTCTGTCTCATGCAGAGGGGGATATTCGTGCCATTACCAAAGACTTTGCATATTGTGCTCTGAACTTGTTTTGATAACTTTGTTTCACCATACCAATTCCTCAGGGGGGGGGTTTTCTTGCGCAAATTACTTTCCTCATGAAATGACTATTTATGGTTGAGAAGTGCCTGGCTCACTAGAATTGTTTTTTGCATGGTATGCCATTTTACAAACTGTTACGTGCTGCATAAGGAAGCCTTGGCGTATTATGCAGTAGTCATTATCGTAGAAGAAAAACTATTCATCTCGATTAATTTGGCAGCAATGTACAGAGGATGATTGTACCTATGCTGCCACATTAGTTACTTCATATTTTTCTTGTTTCTTATATATTATTTCCCTAGGAGAGAGATCCAATGGAGGGTGTGTTGGATGCTATCCAATTGCATTTATTACTGAGCCTCATTTGCCTTGGGTCGGTGGAGGGGAATGTTCTCAGTTGATTACAATCAGGGAAAACGGATGCACATATGTGACGTATTTATGGTGTGTTTTTTCTTCCTACTAGTTACATGCTGGAGATTTGCATTCACCCTCTTCTATCTTCGGGTATTCTACCTTCTCTCTTTTTATTTCAGGTAGTGTGTTCTCCCATCGAATATGGTTTTATGATATGCTTTTTCTAATGGGGTTGTGGTAATGACAGCATAGACTAATTGTGTGTTATTGTGTCCCCACAGATCTCCCTCCTTGCAGTCCCTATCCTTTCCTTCCCTCGCTTAACTATCTCACCAGTACGTGTGTATATATATATATTATTCCGGACTTGGGGCAGTTGAGAGGTGGACCCCCTTGAGCATCAGTACAACCCCGAGGAGGATTCTGGACGGTGGAACCTGACACTGAGGTACTTTCAACTCAGAAGGTGACCCACAGACCTTCTGTTGCCTCCCCACTATCTGAAAAGCCAAAATTGTTTTAAAAAAACCTGCTTCTGTACCTCAGGAGGGAAGATCAAAGAAGAAAATCCGTCCGTCGATGACGACAATATCAAGTACGTCGACGACGGCATCTAAAACTCAGCTGGCGTCGAGTACAGCTCCGCTGACTGGCCCGTCGTCGAGAGCTTCGCCGCCGACGACTTCGACGATGCTGCAAGTACCTGTCACTATGTCGTCGACGATGTTGGCGACCTCGACGGCGACGATGTCAATGACAACAGATACGATGGTACTACCGTCGAGCTCGTCGACGGTACCGTCGACAATCAGCCCATCGTCTTCGACGATCCATTCTCCGTCGATGATTCCTTCAACGACGACCTCGTCGACGACGTCGTGGTTGTTAAAAAAAAGTTCATATTTCTATTAAAAGACACCAAATCACACTGGAAATGACCTATCCTCGTAGAGTGACACCGTTACCTCCTGCTTTGCTCTTGGATGAGGAATATTCAGAGGAAGAGGAAGGTCCTCATGGGGATGCTTATAGTCCATCCCAACTTCAAGTAAAGTACCAGCATTCTGTTTGTGAAGATTATTATATGGAACAACAACTATACGTTACACGGGATAGACCACAAGAGCAATCACAGCAGGGTATGTTGGCCATGCCGTCTTCACTTATCAGTGACTTGCAGATCATGTTGTTGGATTACAAGAGGAGATTTCCATCCCAAACCTCTGATCAGCAACCAATGCAACCACCGCCTCCACCAACTTCGTCCTATCCTTCGGCTACAGTGGCTCCTCAAGTGTCTCAACCTCCGGAGCCGGAACCAGTGTCAGGTCACCAGAATGTTGTAACGGTACATGAGGATGATGATGATTCATCAGATGATGATCAGAATGTGGAACACGTCCCGGATCCGGATAGGGAATGGGACGATTATGATGTTCCGGATCCTGCTTCACCACCACCAGATCCTGTAGATTCCCCTTCAGCAGACATCGAAGGTTTCCATAACCTTATGGAGAGAGCTTCCAAGAGGTTTGGCCTTCCCATTCCAACTGTACAATCGGAATGCTTTCACTATGATTTTAAAGAGCCTCAAGAAAATCCATCCACTCTATCCCGATTGTGGAGCATGTATGGAGTGAGGAAATAAAGGTGATGCAATCTCCAGCTACCATCATTCCTGTTCTTCCGCGACTGGAGAAAAAATATAAGGCTCCGGAAGATAGTCCCGCCTGTCTGGTTGGTCAACCAAAGCCGAACTCTGTTATCTCGCAGACGACTCAAAGAAAATCAAAGAATCCATTGGCGCCCCTCACCACACCACCGGATAAGGAGGGCAGGCGCCTAGACAACGTGGGGAAGAGGTTCTCCTCTATGTCTAGCCTTCTTGTTAGAGCTGCTAATGCACTTGCAATTTTGGGACGATATGATCACCAAATGTGGTGCGATTTGTCTCCATTTATGGATCAGCTGCCAGATAGCTCTGAGGCTGATGCGAAGAAGATTCTAGAAGGAGAGCGGTCTTCTTCAGAAATTATAGATTGTGCAATGGACTTTGCTGACACTGCTTTCTGTGCCATGGCAGGTTCAGCTGTTCTGAGACAGCAAGGCTGGCTTCGGGCTACCTGGTTTCGCCCTGAGGTCCAGAATAAGATCTTAGACTTGCCGTTTGATGGAGAAATGCTTTTTGGAAAGCATGTTGAAGACGCTCTACAGGACATCAAAAAGGACACAGAGACGGCAAAGTCCCTGGGGACTTTGCAATACCGCAAGGTGCCCTTCCGGGGGGCAAGAAGACAACGTTTTTCTACATACAGAGGAGGATACCAACAACGTTACTCCTCCTACTCACAGTCTTCGCAATCACACAAACTTCAGTACTCTCAGCGACAAGGCGTCTTTCTCTCACCAGCCTTCCAGAGGACGACAAGGCCGTCAGGGAAGATATTATTCTAAACGTCAATAGCGGCATACCAGCTCTGCCTACTGGTCCTCCACCCCCTGTTACATCAGTGGGGGACAGGATATCACAATGCCTCCACAGCTGGGATATCATAACATCAGATCGGTGGGTCCTCAATATCATCCGGTATGGCCACACGTTAGAGTTTCAACACCTGCCACCTTCCAGAGCCCCTTGCTCCACCAAATTAAAACGTCTACTTCTTCGTCTCGAAGCTCATCAACTGCTCATGGAGGGAATAATAGAGCCTGTTCCTCTATCCCAACGAGGGACAGGGTTTTATTCCAGGTTTTTCCTGGTTCGCAAAACAGAAGAAAAATGGCACCCAGTATTAGACCTGAGGGAGCTCAACACCTATCTCATACAACTCTCGTTTCGGATGGTATCTATTCAGGATATCTTGCGTCTCCTGAATCAAGGTGATTATATGTCAACTCTGGATCTCGAGGACTCATACTTCCATGTTCCTATTAACCCAGCCCACAGGAGGTTTCTGCGCTTCACATTAGCCAAGAGCCACTTTCAGTTAAGGGTCCTGCCTTTTGGACTCATATCCGCTCTGCGGATATTCACAAAGGTGTTGGCCCCAGTTGCAGCATTTCTCAGAAGACAGTCACTGCAAGTCTTTCCCTACCTAGACGATTGGTTGATAAAGGCTCCATCTTCTCAAGCAACGACAAGAGCAGTTGAAAGTTGCATTCAGCTTTTCAATCATCTGGGTCTTCAGCTAAACAGAGACAAATCAGTTCTTCTTCCATCCAGGTCGGCCACGTTTCTGGGTTCCATTCTGGATACAACTTGTTGCATGGCTTTCCCATCAGAGGAAAGACAGAAAAGGCTGATTCTTTCTGCCCGTCAATTGCAGAAGAAAGAAACTTTGTCGGTCTGGCTTTACAAGTCTCTCCTAGGATCGATGTGATCCTGCATTTCCTTAATTCTGCATTGCAGGCTTCGAATGCGCCCCTTGCAAGAGCAACTAGACATGCAATGGCGCCAGGCGGAAGGCTCTTTCGACGACAAGGTAAAAGTCACATCACTTATGAAGCAGGCAGTAAACTGGTGGACCGTCAAGGTCAACATCTCGAAAGGTCTCACTTTCAAAGTTGCTCCAGCTCCTTTAATACTGACCACGGACGCCTCGCTAGAAGGTTGGGGAGCGGTGTTGCAAGACCTTCAAGAGAGCGGTCACTGGATACCCAAACAGCGCACTCTCCACATCAATCTTCTGGAGCTCAAGACGATTTGTTCGGCTTTACAAGCTTTCCTTCCGAGGATTCGGAACTCCACCTTCCTGGTCCGTACGGACAATACGACAGCAATACACTATGTGAACAAGCAAGGGGGAATGAGATCTCAACTTCTTTCAAAGGAGGCCCAAGATATTTCGGAATGGGCAATTCTTCAAAGAATTACTTGCTCAGCAGAGCATCTTCCAGGTACCCTCAACACAACAGCAGATATGTTGAGTCGTCTGAAATCAGTCTGTCACGAGTGGGAACTGGGTCAAGGCACTCTGGGCGGAATTTTCACTCGTTGGGGCACTCTGTCCATAGACCTGTTCGCTACACCAGACAACAGGAAATGCCGGTTTTATGCAAGCAGGGATAACCATTGAGGATTGCTGGGGAAAGCGCTTTTTGATGGCCTGATCAGGTGCATTTGTTTACGCCTTTCCGCCGATTCCCCTGATTGCTCAGGAAACTTAAGTCAGAACCCTGCACAATTTGTATTTGTATTTGTATTTGTATGTCGATTTGTAGAGCGCGATTGCTGCCCGGGGGCGTCCAAGCGCTAAGAAACCAACAGAACAAGAGGAGGTAGCCCGGTGTTATTGGGCAGCAATGAAGAGGAATGTTTTCTTCATTCAGGAATGATCCTAATAGCGCCGACTTGGCCCACCAGTTCTGGTTCCAGAGCTTCTCCTACTCTCTAAAGATCAGCCGCTTCAGCTGCGTCCCATTCATTCTCTATTGACGATGTCCAAGGGCCAAGTGGTACATCCGGACCCGAGCTCACTTCAGTTGACAGCGTGGCTCCTGAGCACCGAGAGTTCCAGAGTCTAAATATCCCTCAAGACTGTAAAGAGGTTTTAGGTCAAGCCTGTGCACCAAGAACAAATAAAACCTATCGCGCAAAATGGAAATGATTTTGTTTATGGTGCCACCGTGAGAACCTTCATCCGTTCTCTTCTGCTCCTCATCAGATATTACCTTACATTCTGTCTCTGGCCAAATCAGGTCTGCCACATTCTTCCATCAAGGTTCACCTGGCGCTGTCTCTAGATTCAGACGGACAGCCTCTGGCCCTTCCCTCTAGTCTGCGAGGATTGTTAAACAATTCCTGAAAGGTCTCTTTAGAGTTTTCCCTCCGGTTCGGCCTCCACCTCCAATGTGGCAGCTCAGCTTGATTCTTGCTCAATTCATGAGACCTCTGTTTAAGCCTATTCATAGAGCGGATCTTAAATTCCTGTCACAGAAGGTGGCTCTCCTTCTAGCCTGAACATCAGCCAGGAGAGTTGGGGAACTTCAAGCTCTCACGATTAAGGAAAAGGAACCCTTTTTACAGTTGAAAAACGACTCACTAATTCTAAGGACAAATCCGAAATGTATTCCAAAGGTCCCTTCGGATGTCTATTTGAATTAACCTGTCGTTCTAAATTCTCTTTCCTCGACCTACGACTCCAGCGGAAAGGTCTCTTCATTCCTTGGATGTCCAGAGATGCCTAAAATGTTATCTTCAACGCACAAAGGATTTTAGAAAGTCCACACAACTCCTTGTCTCGTTCAGTGCTCCTCAAAAAGGTTTTCCTCTTTCAAAACAAGGGATTTCACGTTGGATTGCCAGCGCAATACACTACTGTCACCAAGCGGCGGGTAAGCTGCTAGAAGGACGTGTCCGGGCTCACTTCACAAGATCAGTTTCATCATCTGCTGCTCTCTTCGCTGGAGTTCCTGTAAAAGACATTTGTAGGGCAATTACATGGAGCAGTGAAAACACTTTTACAAAGCACTACTGCTTGGACTCTTCCACACAGAGTGAGGCGGCAGTGGGACAAACATTCCTGAGGAATCTCTTCCAATAAGCGGTGAGCTTTCCCTTCTATCCCTCCTTCCTATTATCTCGCATTTTGTATCTGATAATGTTTACTGATTATTGTTTCAAGATTTGTTATCTTATTATGAAAGTATGGATACAGTGTTGTTTCATTATTTCTGTCACAAAATGTGCTTTATTGCTAACTGCTAGCTACTCTGATACAAGCTATGGGAATCTATGAAAGTTCCAATACTGGAGTAAGAAAACAAATTACTTTCCTGTAACTTTGGTTCTCCGGTATTGGTAACTTTCATAGATTCCCATGCGCCCACCCTCCTCCCCTGGGAAAGCTCAGCCTTCAGCAAATGTGGTTACTGTTACACAACGGCTACTGGGCTCTGAGGCTCTCTCAGGAAGGTTCTATGGGGCGAGGCTAATCTGATTGGTTGTTACATGTTTTTGGTCTATTTTGCAAAGAGGTGGCTATGCTACAAAATGAGATGAGGCCTAGGCCTTTCTTTCTCTTTCGTACCTACTGCTATGTTATTTTTTATTTACCGAGGCTCCCATTCCAATGACGGGGAATGATACAAGCATGGGAATCTATGAAAGTTACCAATACTGGAGAACCAAAGTTACAGGTAAGTAACTTGTTTTCTTGTATTGTCTGCCAGGAAAGGATATCATCTTTAGTACCTCATTTTCAAATATTACAATTTATATCCTTTAACCCGTTCCTTGAGCGCATCAGCCAACGGCCGTCGGGAGCACTACCTCTGTAGTGCTGCACAAGTCTGTTGGCCGACGCAGCCCCGCCCATTGATTAAAACTCCTGCACCGCGGCGGAATTCGCGCCGCGGTTGAGGAGTTAAACATGATTTATTTGTCTGCTTAAACCTCCGGTCCCATTTAATTTGCAGTAATTTCACGGTTATAGGGACATCTAGCGGTAATGGTGTCAAAGGTAATCTTTTCCTTACTTGTGACGTGAAAATAGTACACAACGATCTACACTAGCCGCTTAACCGCAGCGTCAATTCCGCCACGGTGCGGCGGTTTAGTGGAGTGGGCAGAGCTGCGTCGGCCAACGGACATGCGCAGCACTACGGAGGTAGTGCGCGCCACGGCCGGTGGCCGACAGAAGCACGAAGGGGCTAGAAACCCTGTGCAGTGTCAGAGGAAAACAAGCATTTATTTATTGTTTTTTCTCTATGGTATATTTCGTTGCCAACTGGAACACGTTTATGTGTAACAAATCTTGCACTTGGTTATATTCAGAAGGCTCATAAAGGGAGAGACACTGTACTGCAGCTATATATCACATACTTGCTGGTACACGAGTCTTGCACCTTTGGTGCAAAGCTGCTTCAAAACCCTGGTTTTTCTTGTTTGTTTTTAAATCGAAAAGGATCATAGATGAAAAAAATGTAATTCCATCTGATACGCCAAAATGTCTGATGGCCCAAGTAATTTTATTTGAATCCTCAAGAAATGTTTACAATTCTGATTTCTTATAATAGTGTTAATAATGTCATATTTGCTCATTTCAGTCCCTAAAGCTTTCTTAATTTCGAGACATTATCAATTATAGCAGTGCCTCCCCTGGTTTTAGTCCGGCCCTTGTGCTACTTACCAAACAATAATGTACATTTTCCCTTGAAATATGCAGTACTATGTAATTTTTCGTTACTGCATTTCTGTTCCCATGCTGGTCTCTTTACGGAATTGCCCATTTGACAGGTCCCACATCATGGATGTAATCAGGTGCGTGCAACATTCGTATAATTTGCTGTTGTGTAATTATGTAGAATTCTACAAAAATTACATTAAATGCAAAACCGCCACTTGGCGCTATATTACAGTGCGGAATGCATCCTCGCGGCCACATGGATACAGTTTACGTGTTAATAAACCTTGAGAAATGCATTTGATTTTTTTTTATCTCTGCCCAAGGGTTTGAGGTGGTTTTCACGGATAGAAGAAACGATAAGGATACAACCTGACATTACATGCAAAAGGAACGTTGCAAACAGTTTGATTTGCATCTGTTTATTACCCTTTGCAGCATCATGCAGCAGGTGATGCTCCACTGCTGCTTCCCCCTTTTTTTTACCAGTCTGGCATGTAGTAACTAGTAAGAGAGGTGCACCAGACTGTCTCCTGGGGCTAAGTCGCCCTGTGTTCTTTTACTGAATTCACTTGACGGGAGTTGAAACCACTTGATCCTCAACACTGATCAATAAAAAAAAATCTATATATATATATATATATTCATTAGACCTCAAAAATCGATCCTGTACTTCTGAAAGCTTGTGCCCCCGTTCTGTCCAGTTACTAAGCATTTTGTCATATAAGAAACACTGTCCACTCCATTTGTCTACGGCGTGGAGCATTCGGTCTGTTGTAAACTGAATTAAGTACAGTATAGCAATTTTCTAAACATAAATTCTTTCCTCTCTCAAAAGGTATATCTTACCCGTGATGCAGTGTCTGTCTGTAGATTAATGGGTCACTTACACCTACTTGACTGTTATTTAAGTTGAGCATTCAAGACCTCTTGTATATACTTTAGTATATACTTATATGTGTATGTACTTTGTGGGCTCTGGAGATCAGCCCTAGGACTTGTTTTATTTGGAATGTTTAGGCTAGGTATTTAAAAGAGTAATGGATGATTTTTGACCTGCTTTTGGGGTGCCATTTAAGTTTCCAGTTTGGTACTACATTCTCCCTGCAGACCGCTGGATTAGATTCCAACACAGCCTCTTCCATCTGTAAAGTATTTGTTGGTCTGCACCGCTTCTGGTTTGCACTATGCTTCTGAACCCACACACTGCTCACTGTTTCAGCTTTGCTTTCTCAAAATTTTCTACCACGTTTTTTAGATTTTTCTTTGCTTCATTCAAATCACCCAGTTCCCCAAGACATCCATTGATAAAGCAGGTAGATATTTACCAAAAATAACGAGACGAGCAGATGTGCAAGCTGGACTAAGGCGCAGAAAGTTTGCTGTAACCAGACGCTAATTTTAACAACCCTGTCAAAACTGCGCTGCCTGTAGAAGGAATTGTTTCCTTCTTCCACCTCCTCCTGCTTTTCTTAAACCCTTTCTTTCTCCTGCTACATTCAGGGCCTCTACTCGCACCCTCTTTTCCCAGCTTGCCACCCTGCCGTTCACACTCTTTCTCACAAGAACCAGAGGAATTTTACAACTGTGCGCAGTCTTTGTTTAAATGCATAGCTCCTGCTGGTTCTCACCGCCAGGCTTTTAATCATAACTTTAGCTGGAAGAATATATTTGCAAAATGGATCCGCCAACTGACAGATGGAGTTTGTCCGAGTAATTTACACCATTGTCTTGCCACTGGCCACTTGTCTGGGCCTGCTTCAGTAAAGTATTTCAGGTCACAGGGTAAATGTGCTTTAAACAAAACTCTATGTATGAGGAGAGGTTACAAGTTTCAATATGTTTAGTCTGTATTTAATATGCTCGTTTACAGATTACCCTGGCACTATCATAACTGTACCACCTCGGCATACACAGGGTGTCTGGCGGAAGCTTGGGGTGGCATTGGCTTGAAAATCCAGGAAAAGGGCAGCTGCAGTCACTGTCCGATTAACCAAGCCAAAGATCAAAGTGTAAATGCAGAAAGTGTGTCCATAAGTGAGACCACCTTCCTGACCCTATCCGTTAAAAAAAAAAGTCCCTGTGATTTTGTATTGCCTGGCTTGTAGTTGCAAGCCTCCCTGTGTAATTGTGGGACTACAAGTCCCATAATGCAATTTGTGCTTAGTGAAAGTCAGGCCTGATTGGTGTTCTTACACATAGTATGGGACACGTATCACCTTTGCATCTCATCAGTCCCACCTGACACTTTCCTTCTCCCACAAACTCTCTTTTTCTTAATTTCTGTTTTCCTCTACCTTTCTCACTTCCTCCGTCTTCCCCTCCCCATTAATAGACTCTTTCTTGCTCACTGTATTTTCTTCTATAGCTCTGCAATCTCTTGTGGTACAGCACCCAGGATAATATGTTACATAGCTAAACACTTATAAGGTCCCAAAGGCGAGACCTATTGGCTATGCCAATGCTTGTTAAATTATTCACTCACTTATCAACAACGGAGGAGCGTCAAAAATTACCAAAAAGGAGTTACTACAAGATAGTGGCAACAAAAAGGTTTCTTAACACATTGTTGTTTTGTTATTCGGAAAAAACTCAATAAGTTTATTAGGACGGCCCTCACTCACCGACCTAGTCGGTGACATGCTTCATCATTGGGCCCTTGGTACCTTAATATGTTCGTTTATCCCTCTATGAACAACCCTGTTACTATGACTACACAGTAACTAAGTCACGTGTAGCCCTGTGGTTTCTGTTCCGGGAACCATGATAGGCTATCTTTTCATGTTTTCAAAGCTAGAGGTCTCCGTATAGGCCGATGGCCTTAAGATGTCGGGTTTGGACAAGCCCCAACCACGTGATTGCGACCTCGGCCAATCACGTGAGCCGTCCTCCCCGAGCCCCGCTTGCCTACGCCCCCACAGTTATGGCGGGTTTGGTGGAATCCGCCTATATCTATTCCAGTGACCCAGGATACTTTGTCCCTCGGGGTCCGGTTTGAAGAGGGTGTTTCCAGGTACCGAGAGGGTGCCTAGCTTCCAGGGCGTGAGTAGACCTGCACATGTCTGGAGATAAGTACCAACTTTCTCTATGTAGATTTTACTACCTGTACTAGCTTTCTCCCCCCCCCCCCTTTTTTCTCCTAACAGGGTGTGCCAAATAGCTATCACCCTCCTCCCGAGATCCATGATGTGCCTCAACTAAGCACTCCTGTAAGGATGGCCTCTATTTGCTCTTTTATGCCACAGAATAGTGCGCGCATTTAACCTCGAGCCACCGTTATTTTTAAAGGTGTTTTGCGCTAATGTATGCAATAACTCGAGTATTTTGCACAGTATGTCTTTCTCGATATGGGCTCTTCACTTTATTCCGCCCGCATTGACTATCTCACCTATAGAGACCCTGATCGGGGGTCTCCACTTGGTTATTGTTTATAACCTGCTAGGAGCACGAGTAGATCACAATCTTCACTCGTATATATGGTCTGACTACTTGATTCACTAAGGAAGCACCCAATCAGGTCGGTCAAGCAACATATGACAATGGATATAGTCTAACCTATGTCATTCTTTTTTATGTTGTTTGTCTTATGTTTGTTATGTCAATGTTTCTGTCCCAACAGAATAAACTCGGTTCCACTCCAACCTTTAGGAATCTGAAGTATTTTTTATATTTTTAACATAACTGACCTTTGGCAGGGTGGGCCTTAGCGCGCCCATACCGCCGAGGTTGCTACACACACCACTGTAAATATTGTCACACGCTGGTCCTGATGAATGCCTCATAGAACATTTCACATAGGCTGAAACATGTTGACCAATCTCTCACTAAGATAACAGTGGACCTTTAATTTGTGTCCGTTATCCTTTCATTTTTTACTCTGACCCTTTGGCGAAACTAATAAACCTTTTTTTCGACTCAACTGGCCATTTTAATTTTCACTTCACAATCACAATCACAATACCAGCTCCGCAGTAACCTGGCGTTGAAGCACACCAGGGTGGCACTCGGCCACTCCTGGTGGGGCCCAATGATGAAGCATGTCACCGACTAGGTCGGTGAGTGAGGGCCTTCCTAATAAACTTATTGGGTTTTTTCCGAATAACAAAACAACAATGTGTTAAGAAACCTTTTTGTTGCCTCTATCTTGTAGTCACTCCTTTTTGGTAATGTTTGACGCTCCTCCGTTGTTAAGTATCCTTAATTGAGGGGAATAGGACCTTCCTCTCTAGTTGTTATTTAGTAAATTATTCACTTGCCAGAACTCCTCTTTGTTTCTACAAGACACGGAACAGAGGTTTGGGATTTTCTTGCATTTTGATTTTACTCATTTTGTAAAAGTATTTTCGTGCCGAATTGAGGACTAATACGTACTCTAGAAACCTTTGCATGATGGCGACTCAAGTTTGACCCTTTCCAACCAGACATGCCACATGTTCCGGCATGGTTGCAAAATATAGATTAAATTTGATTTCGGCACCACCTTTATTGGAGTTGTAACTTCCAATTCACTAAATGCCAAGTCCATATCCTTTTGGTACACAGTCCTTAATCTCTTTTTAGATTTCCCCACCACTTTTGATTACCCAGAACATCTTGTATTATGGCTCGCACCATCGCTACATAATGGGTCTACCACCAGGCTAAGATAGCGGGGCATACAACAGCACAAAACCACATGACTATGCATAGCACACACACGCCCACTGCGCCTTTGGTTTTAATAGTTCCCAAACACCCGAGCAATGCAGATGCTTCCCGGAGGGTAACACTGTGTTCACTCCCCCTGGCAGAAACCAAACACTCAGACGTGTCACTGGTTTCTAACATTTACTGAGACATCCAGCAAGCAGCAGGAGCATGTGAATGCCACCCGGATTGCAAAACTGCGTTTACTGAGGGATTTTGCTTCCCCAAAGCCAGAAGTCATGCTCTCTGACATTCAATCTCCCTCAACATGTAAGATCTCTCTGTCTAGCATCTTTTTCACTCCATAACTGTTAAACTCTTCAAGTTTTAATCTCCACAAGCCTAATTTGTGCTATAACGTGATATCTAGACCATGTTATAATTTAGTGACCGAGTGTGTTCTAGGGATCGGATCTTCTTACTCCCAAGAGAGCCTCTGCCCCACAGGTCGGTCCACACCAATAAAAGCATGATAAAATTTGGTAAACCTCACCTCTATTCACTTGGCTCACACACTCCTCTGCGGATACTGCCTGTTCTCCCTTTTTCTTGATACTACAGAACAATGGCTTGGTTTTTGGTGGGTTGCAGTCCTACAATATATATACATTGTGTATACTAAATTTCCCTGCACGAATATTACATATACGAGGGCTATTCACTGCATAAATGGCTTTTTTGTGTTGCTGTGTTTCGCATGTCACTATACATTGCTTGACGCATGTGCATGTGAATGAACTTCATTGATGCATCATTTATTGCTGTTTGTCTAACGAAGGGTCATTACGACCCTCTGACTATATGGTTTTAATCTATCCCCTTTAAGTGAATGTATATACTCTTGCCCAGTCTGAATAGGCCTAGAACAACCAAGCCGAAACGCGTTGACAACACCATAAGGGGCCCACCGGACAAGACCTTTAAGAGACACTATTTGATTGAGGACCACTGCCCCAAATAAATAGAGACACTGGATACGTAACTCTTTGAGCTGGTCTTCTTTTGAGGGGTGATCTATTTACTGAAGGTACAAAGCCTGTATTTGCCGGATTGACTGTCACCTTCCAAACATATTGCTTTAGCAACGATTTTGCACTAACTAAGAGATATATGATTTTCTTTTGTGAAATTGACTTTATTTGCACAAGTATGTATTCTTTTGTTTGATTTTATTTTTGTTCTGATATAAGGCAAAATGAAAATGTTTTCTTGCATCAGTGTGTGATGTCTTACATCATAAAACAAGATATCCAGGTTTATATAAAAAATCTTTTGAAAGTATTCGAGTGTGATCATAACAATCCTTGCCAATAAAAGTTAAAATAATAATTTCGTTCGATTTTTGCTTTTATCCTGCTAGAGCTATCTGTATATGGTATACTTTGCAGGCCCATTAGTAGCGTTTAATTTACAGGCCCTCGGCATAGATAGTTCCACTTTAGTAGGGGCTTACAAGTAAATTAAATATGCCAATTGGGTATATGCCGATGTAACATGTTTTACACCGAGAGAACAAGCACTTTAGCACTGGTTAGCACTGATAAACGTGCAGAGTCCTAAGGCTAGGAAAACTGAAGTCAGCAAACACAGGAGGTCTGAAGGCAAAAAGTTAGGTGGAAAACCACACCACTGATCTTGTTGCTGGGAGGGCACCAGAGAGCCATGTCGCAAAGTGAGGCTCTGCTGGCCATTTTATTAATACGTCCTTTATCCACGGTGCTGGGGTGACAGTATACATTGCGCTGGCCTGAGTCTGCAGAGGGGCATCGTAAGGATCATCTGAACCCAGTATTTCTCCATTATTGGGGTGTCTTTCATAGATTCACATGCCTGAATCATACCCCGTTGTCAAAGTGGAAGTCTCACGGTACATAAAAAAGCAATAACATGCCTATAGAAACACCAAAACCTTGGTAATAACAAACCAGGAAGTGAAGTAGCCCAAGCTACAGTACAAAAAACTTCCAAACTCATGACTATCCTAGTCATTTTGTATAGACCAAACTGCAGCCAATCAGGCGACTGCACCAACCAGAATGTTCTCCCCAGAGGCTCAGGCTCTCAGATTTTCTACTGCACGTCGTGTGAAGGTAGTCTCCCTGAGCTTTGCTCACTTCTTCATAACTTTGGTTGGTTTTTACCTTCTAAAAGATGTCCTTTTCAAAATCCCTCTTCAGGGCTTGTAATTCTTGTGGGATGCTGAGGCTGAGGATCCTCACAAGAAATGCATTTATTGTTTACATCCAGATCATGAGGTAAAGGAGTGTAAGATCTGCAGAACCTTTCCTCAAAAGACCCTCAGAGACAGGGAAGGTCGTCTTCACCTGTGGCTCCAGAAGTTCAAGGACCAGGATAACCCCCTTTCTGAGGTAGGGAGTATATCCTCGGGGTCAACTATATCCTCTAGAAAGAGGAAGGCTGAGGTTGAAAGGACTTCTCCTGGGGCAAACTTCTAAAAAGCCTTCTCCACCTTTTTAAATCTGGTCCTGGTACGCCCCCGAGAAAAACTGGAAAATCTTCAAGGCAGCTTCTCATAAAATATTACCTCAGAAAAAGACCTCATCGACTTCAGCGTCGACGACTGCTCCAGCGGCGACGTTTCTTAACGTCAACGCTTCTTCGACATCGACGGTAACATTCTCCTCACCAAGACCTGAAATGGTGATGTCTTCAGCTTCCTCACCATCGACGCTGGTTCAGGTAGCGGTTTGTCCCATCTCGTCGACGAAGATAGTGCCATCGATCGTCGACACCCCTCCGTCGATGAAGATTTTGAAGGTACCGTTGAGGAGCACTTTGTCGTCGACACATGCGTCGACGAAAGTCATACCGTCGACGGGCTCATCGTCGACAAAGGTCACCCTCCCGTCGACGTCATCCTCGCCGACGAAGATTACCATACCGTCGACGACATAATCGTCGACGAAGATTTCATCGTTGACAGCCACACCGTCAACGAAGATTACCTCGTCGACGATGACGATTGCCTTGTCAACGAAAGCATCGTCGGCGAAGATTGAAGTTCCACAGACGGTTGCTGGTTTTTCTCCGTCCACGACACCGACGCCGGTGGTACCGTCGACGCCTCCTCTATCAGCTTGTACAGAACTGCAAGTGTGGTCAGCTATGCCGTCTACAGTCCCTTTACCTTCGCCGTCTACGACAGCTTCATTGCTAGAAAGACGGGGATCAACCTTAGCGGTTCTATCACCGTTAAAGTTGTCAGAGCAGTTATTAGATTATGAGGAGGAGGAGGAGGAATCCTATGAAGATTTAAGTTTTCGTGCAGCCAGAAGCCCATCTGAGCTGCTTATAAAATATCAGGAGGAAGATCACGAAGAAGAGGAACAGTTCCTTGAGCCTTCTGGTCGGGCTCCCGTGTTGTTGCCTACCGCGCAGATTCTATTGGATTTACTCCATAACCTTCAATATATGTTGAGTGATTATTACCGCCGATTCCCACCTTCGAAGTCCGGTGATTCACGCCTCTCAACGCCTATGCCACAGACATCTACGGCACCATTAAGACCTCCAAGACAATCTTCTCCGCTGCCAATCTCGGAGACACAACCTACAATACCTCCTTCGCCGGTACCATCTCATCACACCCAGGATGATGTTACCTCTGATGAGGAAAGAGAAGAGGGTGAAGTAGATGACAAATCAGTCCTGTCAGAGTGGGACGAATATCAAGCTCAAACTCCTTCTCCAGCTGGTCCACCTACGGCGGACTCTCCGCCGGTAGACATCGCAACTTTTCATCAGATCATGGAAAGGGCAACAAAAAGATTTCTAATCACCATGGAGACTAAACAGGATGAATGCTTCCTGTATGATTTTAAAGATCAACCTCAAAGGCAGTTGAAGACCATCCCAATAATTGACTTTATTTGGAAGGAGGGTTTGAAGATAATGGCTACGCCAAACTCTCTCCCTGCAGTTCTACCTCGAGTAGATAAGAAATATAAGGCGCCTCTCACTTTACCGGCATGCCTTATTGGTCAAGCTTAAGCGGACTCAGTTGTCACCCAGGTGGCTCAGAGGCGGGCCAGGAATCCTTCTTCGCAAGTCACTGCTCCTCCTGACAGGGATGGGAGACGTCTAGATTCAATTGGCAAGAAGGTCTCAAGTATAGCGGCAACTACTGTCCGTGCTGCAAACTCCCTAGCGATACTTGGGAGGTATGATAGGCAAATGTGGTCAGACATAGCGCCTTATATTGAGAAACTTTTGAAGCCTGATAAGTCTGAAGCCAAGAAGATATTACATGAAGGTGAATGTTCTTTGGCTGAAATAATTGATGCTGCGTGGACGTGGCAGCTACAGGTTTCAGACAGCTGGATGGTGCAGCTGTTCTGAGAAGGCAAGGATTGCTCAAATCTACGTCTTTTCGCCTAGAAGTCCATACTAAAATCATGGACATGGCTATGATGGAGAGTTCCTTTTCGGCCAACACGTGGATGAGGCTTTGCAAGCCATAAAGAAGGATACGGAAACAGCACCATCGCTGGGAACTCTGCAATACCGTAAGTCGTCCTTTCGTGGTGCAAAAGGAAGAGGCAATTTCTCCAATACAGGAGGTTACTCTCAGCAGCTTTCATATAGCAACACGCAAGGTTCTGTAGGAGGGGAACTCTGTGTATAGTCATAATCTAGAGAATAGTCCAGCCCATGTGCGTGAACCCCGGAGCAATCAAAAATAATCTCTTAAGTCATCAAAAAATGCAGACATGCACAGACACTTAAAAGAGAATTTAAAGACAGATAATGCAGCCTATATCCACCGGCTACACTGTCCAGTACTTCAACTAGAAATTCTACCAAACACCCACAAATAGCACAGCCTGTCCAGCCTTCTGCACAGAGAAAAACCTTCTTTTTCCAACAAAAGCCTCTGGAATGATAGAGAAGAAGGAGTGGACAGACAAACCCCATAGGCTGCCATTATGTGGCTCAGAACAGGATACTGTGCCTTTAAGAGAACCTTCTAGAACTCTCAGTATCCCAGAATGCACAGCAGGTCCCTTTTACTTTCAGTTCTTTTTTCCGGCTCCTGTAAGCAGGACCGTGGAGCATTGAGCTCTCCCTTTCTAGGATTTTTTCACCTTTCAAGTGTTTGAGTGCTTTCATTTGAAGTACTTTGGTGCTTTCTTCCTTGTTTGTATATTTGAGCACTCTTTTATTTGTCTCAATGCCTGCTTTGTTTGACAAATGCCCAGAGTGTTCGAGGAAGAAGGCCAAGTCGGACCCACACGAGGTGTGCATCATCTGCCTTCCCTCATCTCATGTCCCGGAGGAAAGTGACATTTGCCAGAACTTCTCCAGCAGGACCCTGAGAGAGAGGATGAAGATCAGGCTCCAAGGCCTGGAAGATAGAAGACTGAAGGCACAAGGTGGGTCTGGGCATACTCCATCTGCCCATGCTGAGGCCTCTGGGGGGCTCCCCAGGGGCAGGAAGACGAGCAAACGTCCCTGTTCTCCGCCGGCGTCGATAGCACCGATGACGGCGTCGAAAGGATGACAGCAGTCTGTTCCCTGTCTCCCCAGGGCTCTGGGTCGAGGCGGCGTCAACGTTCCGCGTCGAAGGAACTGACTAGGCCGCCGTCGAGATCGCCGTTGACGGTATCATCATCGTCGTCATCATCGACATCGAGAGGCGGTCCGGCATCGGCGCTCGCCGTCGAAGCGACACCGGCATTCGCCGTCGGCGAAGAAGAGGAGGTCGGCGTCGAGGGGATCCTTGATGTCGAGGAGGATGTCGAAGTCTCGCAGGCGTTCGGCGTCGAGGAGACGCTCGTCGTCCAGGAGGCGTTCGCTGTCGAGACGGAGGCGTACGACGTCGAGAGAACGACGGTCGCCGTCGAGGCGACGTTCTTCGACGCCAAAGAAGCGCCAGGAGTTCCTCTGGGTCCGCTGGGACGCGCCGGCAACGTGCGCCGATAGGCTCTGCCTCTCCATTGCCTCCGCCTAGGAAGAAGAGGGAGTCACAGGGCTCTGTGTACTCCGAGGTATATACACCTCCTAAGCTGAGGACGCCTTCCCCTCCTCCTCCATTGCCCAAGGACCCTCCGCCGAGGACTCCCACTCTGCCTCCGCTTCCACCACCGCCCCCTCCTCATTCTCATCCTCTGCTTCCTCCTTCTGGACCGCCTGCGGTTCCGCCGAGGACGGCTTCACTACCACGGTACCCGACGCCGCCTAAGGGGACTCCTCAACCGAGGCGCCCGGTCAGGCCGCAGTCGCCTACTCCTTTGAGACCTGTGGAGCGTCCGGAGCCGAGGAGATCGCGCTCTCGCTTCGACCGAAGGGGGAGATCGCGGAGTCGTTACCGTGAGATCAAGACGACGCCACAGGAGGCGCAGATCAAGATCCCACACAGACTCTTCTGGGACAAGGGAATACTCGCCGACTTTGTCGGAACTCCCAGGGACGAGGGTGTCGCCAGTGGACGACATCGTCTTATTTCAAGATGTTCTGCTGAGGGGTGCGGCTAAATTGGGCATCACGGTCACGGTGCCCACGACGTCCGTGATTTTCGAGACGCTACATAAAAAGCACCCGTCTTGACCGTTGCTGCCGCTAGTACCAGGATTGGTAGAGCCCGCCATGGAGTTGTTTCTCACTCCGGCGGTGACGAAGACTGCTCCCTCCAGGCTCCTCAAGAAGTACCGGGTGCCGGATTCTGACCCGGCTTTTCTCAGAATGGATACGACACCGGACTCAGTCATAGTGACGGCGGCTAGGAAGCAGCATGCCACCACCCCGTTGTCTACAGTACCTCCTGATAAGGAGAGCCGCTGGTTAGACTCGGCAGGCAGTAAGGTCTGTGGGACGGCGTCTACTGCAATGAAGGCTGCAAGTGCTGCGGTTTTGCTAGGGCGATGCGATCGAGCCCTATGGGAGTCCCTCCAGCAATTCGCTGAGCTCCTTCCTCGAGAGAAGAAAGAGGACTTTCAGGAGATTCTGAATGAAGGGATGTTGGTGTCGAACCAACTCATCAGCGCGGCTGCTGATGTGTCTCTTCTGGCGGCGCATGGGTACTGCCATGGTGTCAACCAACGGCGCAACGCTTGGCTTCGACTTACATCTCTCAAGCCAGAGGCTCAACAACGGGTGGCCAACCTGCCTTTCTCGGGGGAAACACTGTTTGGCAAGCATGCAGATGACGAGATGGCCCGCATGAAAGTGAAGGCCGAGACCCTGACGGCTGTCGGGTTGGAGAAGCCCAAGGAGAAGAAAACCTACCGCTTGTTCCAGAGACGGTTCGGGGCGCAAGGCAGAGGGCGGGGGCAGGCTTCGGGACAGCAGCAACAACAGCAGCAGCAGTTCCAGAGGCGCTTCCAGAAGCGCCAGAAGGGCAGAGTCGGCCAGCAGTCCGCAGCGGCGAACAAAGGCCCGGCTGGGTCTAGGCCCTGAGCGGTTACTTCCCCTGCATCCGTTACCCACTCCGGTGGGGGGAAGCTTTCAATTTTTTCTGGCAGAGTGGAGAAAAATTACTCAGGACAAGTGGGTGCTGAATATTGTTTGCAATGGATACAGTCTTCGGTTCACCAGCCCGCCTCCAGCAATTCCACCGGTCAGCTCGCAGTTTCAACTGCGCAAGCTCCAGGCGGAGGCCGATACCCTGTTAAGGAAAAGGGCGATAGAAGACGTACCTCTGTCTCAAAGGGAAAGAGGTCTGTACTCACGGTTCTTTCTGGTTCGCAAGAAGGACAGGAATGAGTTCAGGCCCATTCTGGATTTGCGACAAGCATACAAGTGGATTCGCAGAGAGAAATTTCGCATGCTGTCGTTGCATCAGATTTATCCTCAGCTGCAACAGGGAGACTGGCTATGTGCTATAGACCTACAGGATGCGCACTTCCATGTGCCCATTGCACACAAACACAGGAAGTTCCTGAGATTCCAAGTCGGTGCCAATCATTATCAGTACACAGTACTGCCATTCAGGTTGATGTCTGCGCCCAGAACATTTTCAAAGTGCATGGCAGTGGTAGCTGCACACCTGAGGAAGAGCAAGGTGTGTGTCTACCCGTACCTGGACAATTGGTTGATCAAGGCATCCTCCTTCTCGGAAGCTCAAGCGCACTTCCAGAAGGTGTGCGTTCTTTTGAACAAGCTGGGGTTAAACATCAACTTGTCCAAGTCTGTCCCGACTCCGGTCCAGTGCATACAGTACTTAGGAGCCTCCATCAATACGCTGTCAGCAAGCGTGTCTCCTTCGGAGGAGAGACGATTATCACTCCTTCGGAAGGCTCAGGCTCTTATGTCCGCTCCATCTACAACAGTCGATGGCCTCTTGTATCTTCCTCACGCCACACGCACGGCTGCATATGAGACCATTGCAGGAGTGCTTGGAGGATTAGTGGGATCAGAGGAAAGGGTCTTGGGACGACAAGATACGACTGTCTATGCATGCTCTTCAATCTCTGAAGTGGTGGTGTTCAGCGGAGAATCTCCTCAGAGGGGTTCCCTTCCACAAGGACATTCCCACACAGACTATCGTGACAGATGCCTATCTCCACGGCTGGGGGGCACACTCCGGAGACTTACAGATACAAGGAACGTGGTCCCCGACGGAGTCCACGTATCACATCAATTTCCTGGAACTCAGAGCTGTTCACTTGGCGCTGAAGGCCTTTCATCCGTCCTTCCAGACCAACTCTCTGCTTGTACAGACGGACAATACGACCACAATGTATTACCTCAACAAGCACGGGGGCTCGAGATCACGCACGCTGTTGCAGGAGGCGCAGGCGATCTGGCGCTGACTTCTGACCAGAGGACCGACGATAACGGCTACCCATCTATCAGGTGTGCAGAATGTTCAGGCGGACGCACTGAGCAGACTGATTCAAGAAAACCACGAATGGGTCATAAACGACAAAGTACTAGGAGAAGTCTTCGCAAGGTGGGGGACTCCAGACGTAGATCTGTTCGCCACCGCCGAAAACAGCAAATGCTGAGACTTCGCCTCCAGGTACTACCAGCAGGGGACGCTGAGGAATGCGCTATGGATCAACTGGTCTAACAGCTTTCTGTACGCTTTTCCACCCATTCCCCTGATTCCGGCGTTGCTCATCAAGCTGTCCCAGTCCAGGGCGCGGATGATCCTGATTGCCCCGGAATGGCCCAGGCAGTGGTCGTTCACGGACCTGCTTCACCGGTCCCTCTGTCCTCACATACGGCTGCCTTGCCGGCCGGACCTTCTCACGAAGTTCGGGGGGCAGATGGTGCACCCAAACCTCTCGTCTTTGAGTTTGGCGGCATGGCTCCTGATATAGTGCAATATTGCCATTTGAATCTACCAGAAGATTGTATGGACATACTAAAGGAGGCTAAGCGACCTTCCACTAGGACTTCCTATGCTTACAAGTGGAAGAGATTCTGCGTCTGGTGCAAGTCTAAGAACTATGATCCAACGACATGTAAGGAAGATGTCATCCTTCCGTATCTTCTACATTTGGCGCAGCCTGGCTTTAATTTCCATTCCATTAAGGTTCATCTCGCTGCACTGACTGCCTACAGGAAATGCCCTTCACAGACCTCCTACTTCCAGATCCCTGTGATCAAGGATTTTTTGGAAGGCTTGAAGAAAGTGTTTCCTCCTGTCCGGCTTCCTTCTCCTTCATG
Organism: Lissotriton vulgaris; assembly: GCF_964263255.1. NCBI lineage: Eukaryota > Metazoa > Chordata > Amphibia > Caudata > Salamandridae > Lissotriton > Lissotriton vulgaris. The sequence continues at coordinate 179,352,737 of NC_141697.1, forward strand.
GCAATTGAATGTGGTGCTGTCCAGATTGATGAAGGATTATTGAACCTATTCATAAGGCTTCGTTGCGGCACCTGTCCTGGAAGGCGGCTTTCCTCGTGACCATTACATCGGCCCGCAGGGTGAGTGAAATTCAGGCGTTGTGTTGCCAAGAAACTTATACTGTATTTCATGCTGCTAAGGTTGTTATGCGTACTCACCCTAAATTCCTTCCTAAGGTTGTCTCGGATTTCCATGTTAACCAGACCATAACGTTACCTACGTTTTTTCAGAATCCTTCGTCTCTAGCGGAAAGGTTTCTGCATTCCCTGGATGTTAGGAGGGTGTTGAAATTTTATCTGGATAAAACCAAAGATATCCGTAGGTCAGACCAATTGTTTATCAATTATGGATCAGTCAGGACTGGTCTTGCAACCTCAAAACAATCCATCTCGAGGTGGATTGTGTCCTGTATACAATTGTGTTACCAGAAGGCTAATAAGACCTTAGGGGGTAAACCTAAGGCTCATTCCACCAGGGGCAAAGCTGCCACGACTGCTTTGCTACGTAATGTTCCAATTGCAGAAATCTGCAAGGCGACCACTTGGAAGCCGGTTCATACCTTTGCTAAGCATTACTGTCTGGACACTGATGCCAGGATAGACGCTCAGGTTGGGCAGGCTTCGCTGCGAAATCTGTTCGCACAGTAGTGGTGTTATGTTTGAGGATAAAAGTGAGGAGAAAGGCAGTCGCCGGGTGGAGACGAGTTAAGCCGGTGGCAGTGGCTGACTCTATCTGCTTTGCGCTGTGTATCACAAGTATCGCACTGCGAGCGCTGAGTTTAGAGCGTTTATACATTTTAGCGATTGTTATGCTAATTAAAAAATTTCACAGTGTATCTTGTTATGTGCTTTAAAATCTGATTGCACTTTACTTCTGGGCTGATTGGATAGCTCGGGGGTCACTCACTTATTCTACTCCCGCCCCAGTCCGCCGCGTCCATTCTGGGCGTTTGATGCGGAGGGTGAGGAGGAGCCCAGCACTTCCGGGCTCAGTGCTGCCAGGTCAGCGCTCTAGCTGCGCTGTTTGTGTTTGAGGATAAAAGGTGAGGAGAAACGCAGTCGCGGGGTGGAGACGAGTTAAGCCGGTGGCAGTGGCTGACTCTATCTGCTTTGCGCTGTGTATCACAAGTATCGCACTGCGAGCGCTCAGTTTAGTGCGTTTTTACATTTTAGCGATTGTTATGCTAATTTTAAAATTTCACAGTGTATCTTGTTATGTGCTTTAAAATCTGATTGCACTTTACTTCTGGGTTGATTGGATAGCTCGGGGGTCACTCACTTACTCTACTCCCGCCCCGGTCCGCCGCGTCCATTCTGGGCGTTTGATGCGGAGGGTGAAGAGGAGCCCAGCACTTCCGGGCTCAGCGCTGCCAGGTCAGCGCTCTAGCTGCCCCTCCCTCCCTATAAATGTGTGTGGGCCTGCGACCGCTCAGCGGACGCGTGCAGCGGGCGCGACGGAAGCGCGCCGAAGTCGAGCCAAAGTCTAGCCCGTCTGCGCCCGTCCGCGGCCGACCGGGGCTCGGGGCCACGACCCCTGGCCATGTTAGGCCCACCCGTATACAATATGGAAGACAGGATCTGCTAGATCTTTGCCCATCGATTGAGTCACCCTGTTGGCATACTATGGAGGCTACAACACTCCGAAACTGCACCATGTGCCCCTTTAGGAACTTAAGAGAACCTACTACTGAGGCAGACAAAGGGAGGGTACAAGGAGGCTTGCTTAATTGTAGATCACTTAGCAAACACAGCAATCAGATCTGGGACCTACTTGAGGATGAGTAACTGGATGTACTCTTCCTAACGGAGACGTGGCTAGGGGAACACTCCGACCCTGAAATTATAGAAGCCATTCCACCGGGTTATTCACTCTCCAGATTAGATAGGAAAGAGGGGAGGGGCGGAGGGATTGCAATTGCTATCAAGGCTCCGCTGGAATGCACTCTATCGTCCTTGCAGATTGATAACTGTGAGGCTGGTCTGTTTACCATTAAGCTTGGACCTCAACACTCTGTATCGGGAATCCTTGTCTACAGACCTCCAGGTAGGCTTTACGATTTTAAAACTAGCCATAAGGAAGAGCAGAATCCTGGTATTAGGAGACTTGAATATCCATCTTGAAGATGCACTAGCTAAAGAGGCAAGTGACATCAGGCAAGAACTACAGGCCTTACAACTGGAATTAAAAAATAGTTCCCCGACCCATAAACATGGCCACCTATTGGATCCCGTGTTTTGTAGCTGGAACCGAGTGAGGGTGAATTCGCCCTTACCTGTACCATGGCCGGATCATTTCTTAATTCCTTTTCACATCCTTATACCAGAGTCTGACACTCACAAGGAGAACAACAACTGCTACCCGCGTCGCAAATGGAAGAACTTCGCACAAGACACCTTTAATAAACTACTAGAGTTAGTTGGTCAGCCAGGGGGTGCGGACTGCGAAAGCGCAAACAGTAAGCTAGAGAAGCGCATTTTAAACGCACTAGATGCTACAGCCCCGATATGTCTATCTAAGAGAGAGAGCAGAAGAAAGAAATCCGCCCGTGGTTCACACCCGAGTTACAGGCTGCTAAATCACTGTGCAAAAAATTAGAGCGGAGATGGCGATTAGATTACTGTCCTCAAATTAAGACTAGCTATAAGAAAGCTCAAGGGAATACAACACTAAACTACGAACAACTAAAGCTATGCACTACAAAGCTCGTATTGGGGAGGCAGAAAACTCCTCGAAGGAGCTTTTTAAAATTTTCAAGGAGATTTCAGTGGTAGCTAATGATAACACTCCTAAAACGACTCAGTTGAAGCATGTAATAAATTAGCGAACTATTTTTCAGGAAAGGTTAGAGATATTTATGCCACTTTCTCTGGCAATACGACACCTGGACGTGACTTTGAAGAAATAGTAGGAGTAAGTTCTGTGAAGGTATGTCTACAGGTCTTCTCTGTACCCCTTACCAGAGACACTAAGCAGTATATGTAAGGGTATCAAATCTGGTTCCCCTCGGGACCCAGCTCCGCCTAGGGTGCTGGGCGAGAGCCTCATGGTACTGGAGCCGTACATTAGGCGTGTGCTCCAGGTTTCCTTTGTATCCACTAGACTCCCGGAAGATTGGAAAAAAGCGATTGTTCTCCCCATCAAAAAGAAACCTAATGTCAGCCATGAAACACTTGAAAATCTAAGACCAATCTCCTTGCTACCGTATCTAGCCAAGGTGGCGGAGAAAGTAGCGAACAGTCAGTTAATGTCACATTTGGAGAAGAACAATCTCCTACACTCCTCTCAGTCTGGCTTCAGGCCGGGCTACTCTACAGAGACAGCCCTTCTGAGAGCGACGGAGACCTTGCGACAAGGGGCAGATGCTGGACACACCATGGCACTGATCATGCTGGACCTCAGTGCGGCGTTTGACACTGTAGCACATTCCATCTTGCTACAGTGTCTAAACCATGCAGGTGTCACTGAATCCGTGCTGGGCTGGCTGAAGGCGTTTCTTACAGACCATAGCTTTCAGGTCCAGCGGGGCTCTTTTACATCGGATAAGATAGCATTAGAACAAGGGGTGCCTCAGGGCTCTGCCTGAGCCCCACATTGTTCAACTTATATATGGCCCCCCTAGCAGATGTGGTGCAAACGTACGGTGTAGAATTAGTCTCATACGCCGACGACACCCAACTGCTGATCTCCTTGTCCCAAGCCCCAACAATAGCTGCAGCAAACTTCAAGGCCTGCATGCAGGATCTAGCAGGATGGATGAATACTCACTGTTTGAAGCTTAACGGCTCCAAGACAGAGGTACTGGTTATCGGAGGGAATGACTCAAGCTGGACGGTTGATTGGTGGCCATCTTGCCTGGGCACTATGCCCACTCCCTGCAAAGAGGCAAAAAATCTGGGTATTTGGGTTGATCCCAAGCTATCCTATGATGGCCATATTCACAGACTAGTGGGAAAATGCTTTGGAGTGCTAAAAACTCTTAATCGCACCCTAGATCTACTTCCGTTGGAGGCCAGACGAACAATGACTCAAGCTTTGGTAACCTCCCGTATGGATTACGGAAATGTGCTATTCCTAGGTACCACGGAAAAAAGCTTGGGGCGCCTGCAAGTCCTCCAAAATACAGCAGCACGTTTGGTCCTAAAACTCCCCAAAAGGGTATACACCTGTTACAACGCAACTTTTACAACTACCTACTGTTACAACGCAACTTTTACAACGCATACCATTACAACGCATTGCGCTGGGGGGCGCTCTAGGATAGGGAATAAGTATAATTTACTATCCAACACCTTCCCTAGTGTCCACGGGGACTGGAGTTAGAATAGTAAATTATACTTACCACTATCCAGCACCTCAAAGTGCTATGCGTTGTAATGGTATGCGTTGTAATGGTCGCGTTGTAACAGTAGGTAGTCGTAATGGTATGCGTTGTAACATGGTACATCCCCCCAAAAGAGCAGCATCTAAACCCTCTCTTGCTGCTCTACACTGGCTGCCAATCAGGAAGAGAGTCATGTTTAAAGCACTCTTAATATGCCACAGGATTATATGGCACAAGGCTCCGTGTTATCTCCAGGACCTTGTCCATATTTATGAGCCTAATAGATCGCTTCGCTCAAAGGGAACAGGCCTACTGAGGATTCCTCGTGTGAAAAAAGCTAAACTGGGATGCCGCTCTTTCAGAGTGCTAGCAGCCAACAACTGGAACCGACTCCCTGTTGGCCTCAGGCTAGTAGAAACAGAAGCTAACTTCAGAAAACTCTTTAAAACACACCTCTACAATCTATAGAGCGGGGCCTACCTATTCACTGAACTTTTCTCATCTCCATAACGCGGGGACACGCCGAGATGGCGTCACCAGGCGCTTTACAAACCCCTTTATTATTATTATTATTATTTCTCTTCTCTCCGCCGCCGCTTTGGTGTGGGGATGGGCTTGCCATTCTATTCACTAGATTATGACTATACACAGAGATCCCATACTACAGAAGGAGTAGTTTCTGTCCTGTAACTCCAGTTCTGTAGTAGGGGTATCTCTGTTATAGTCATAAAAGCCCGCCCTCCTCCCCGGTGGAGAGAGATATTCATGTAAGGAATGCTACAGGTCTGGCGTGTTACGCCTTCAAAAAGAACTGAAAGTAAAAGGGACGTGCTGTGCATTCTGGGATACTGAGAGAGTTCTGGAAGGTTCTCTTAAAGGCACAGTATCCTGTTCTAAGCCACATAATGGCAGCCTACGGGGCTTGTCTGTCCACTCCTTCTTCTCTATCATTCCAGAGGCTTTTGTTGGAAAAAGAAGGTTTTTCTCTGTGGAGAAGGCTGGACAGGCTGTGCTGTTTGTGGGTTTTTGATGGAATTTCTAGTTGAAGTACTGGACAGTGTAGCCTGTGGATATAGGCTGCATTATCTGTCTTTAAATTCTCTCTTAAGTGTCTGTGGAGGTCTGCATTTTTTTGACGATTTAAGAGATTATTTTTGATTGCTCCGGGGTCCACGCACATGGGCGGGACTATTCCCTAGATTATGACTATAACAGAGATACCCCTACTACAGAACTGGAGTTACAGGACAGAAACTACTCCTAACCAAAGATACCAACCGTACAAACAACAAACGTACGGTCGGAGAGGAAAAAATTATTCCCAGACAAGAAGGAAATCCTCCTATCGAGGAAGAGACGCCAACAAGAGCAAGTGAGACGAACAACCTGCCACCACTTCTAACCAAGCCAAATTTGCAAATTGGAGGAAGAATATCCCACTACTTATCAAATTGGTCCAAGATTACTACGGACAGATGGGTCCTGGACGTTGTATCCAGGGGCCACATTCTGGAATTTGTCAAAGCCCCTTCAAATTCTCCCCCAAAGGGTCCACCACCAGCTCATCTCAAAGAGCTGTTCTCCCAAATATATGTCATGATTCGGAAAGGAGCAATAGAAAAGGTACCTCAATTGCAAAGAGGGAGAGGATTGTATTCGAGATTTTTCCTTATACGCAAGAAGTCGGGAGAGTGGCGTCCCATCCTCGACCTGCGTGCCCTCAACAAATACCTCAAAAAATTATCCTTCCGGAAATCCTCCAGTTTCTCTCAGAAGGGGATCACATGGCAACACTCGACCTTCAGGATGCTTAATTCCATGTGCCCATCCTTCCCAGGCACAGGAAGTTTTTAAGGTTCAGAGTGGCTGGCAGGGACTTTCAGTTCAAAGTTCTCCCATTTGGACTGCGTTCAGCTCCCAGAGTTTTCACAAAGATATTAGCTCCGGTAGCAGCTCATCTTCGTTTGGAAGGAATTCAAATTTGCCCAATTCTCTAGTCACAGCAGAAGCACACGTTCAAAGGTGCCTGTCACTATCTCAGAGCCTGGGTTTCTCAGTCAATTTCGAAAAGTCCCATCTAACTCCATTTCAAAGGAAGTCTTTCTTGGGAGCAATGTTGGACACGCAACTCGCCCAAGTTTGTGTTTCAAAAGAAAGGCAGATAAAGATCCACAAGATGGCTTCCATTCTGCTGAAAAAATAGTGCGTTTCTGTTCGCAGGTTCAAATCTTTCCTAGGGATGATCTCCTCCTGTATCCCTCTCATCCCCAACTGTCGTCTCAAGATGAGGCCCTTGCGGGAAGAGCTCAGTCTTCAGTGGGTACAGGTGGTAGGATCATTCGAAGACATGATCAACATAACTCTTCAGATGAGAAACTCCATTCAATGGTAGATGCAAAGATGCAACCTACAAGAGGGATGCGCATTCCTGACAGAGGTGCCTAGATTTATTGTTACCATGGATGCTTCTCTGGAGGGATGGGGCGCACACCTCCAGGGAATGACAATCAACGGAAAATGGAACGTACAACAGAAAAAGTGGCACATAAATCTCCTGGAGCTACGAGCCATCTTTCTAGCTCTGAAGTCTTTTCAAAGAATCATCGAGGGTTCCACGGTTCTAATTCGAACAGACAATACAACCAGTATGCTTTACCTAAACAAACAGGGAGGTACAAGGGCGGCTCGGCTATCTCGTCAAGCGCAAGAGATTTGGAATTGGGCTCTGGATCACAGCATCAATCTTTCAGCGATCCACGTTCCAGGGGTCTCCAACGTTCTAGCGGACTTCCTCAGCAGGTCTGCTGTATCCAATCATGAATGGGAGATCCATCAGGCGACCCTGGATCGAGTATTCCGAGAGTGAGGTCACCCCGACCTGGATTTGTTTGCGACGAATCAGAACCGGAAATGCCCACGCTTTGCAAGCTGGATTCCCCACAAGAACTCATGCGGGGATGCACTTTCGATGAACTGATTTCAGAAATTTGCATACGCCTTTCCACCAATTCCTTTAGTCCCCAAGGTCATCAGGAAGATGAAGAGACAACCATGTCGCCTAATCCTGATTGCTCCAAGGTGGTCTCGACAATATTGGTTCACCGAGCTTCTCCTCCTTTCGGAGTGCAGTCCAATTCAGTTGCCACAAATACCGAATCTCCTGACCACTCAAGGGGGTCAAGTTTGCCATCCGGACCCAGCTTCCTTGAAATCAGCAGCTTGCCTCCTCAACACAATGAGTTCGCCCACTTAGACATCCCTGCTGATTGTCAAGAAGTTCTGGCCAATGCTAGAGAGCCAGCCACGATTAAGACCTACAAGCTCAAATGGAAGCGATTTTGTGCCTGGTGTCGCTCTGCCGATCTGCATCCCATCCATGCTAGACAAGAACAGATCTTGCCTTTCTTCCTTCATCTGGCTAGATCAGGTGTATCGTATTTAACTCTGAAGGTATTTTTGGCAGCTATTTCCAGATTCCGGCAGGACGGATCTAATTCTCTTTTTTCTTCAAGGATAATTCAACAATTTTTTAAAGGACTATTCCGTATGTTTCCTCCAATTCGACGTCCACCTCCATCTTGGTACTTGAATGTGGTCCTCGCTCAACTCAGGCGTCACCCCTTTGAACCCATTCATAAGATTGATCTCAAGTTCCTTTCATGGAAGGTCTCTTTGCTCTTAGCATTGACGTCAGCTAGAAGGGTCAGTGACATTCAGGCATTCACTTCGAAATCTCCTTTCTTGCAATTTACTTCAGATTCTGTGGTACTATGTACTAACCCTAGATACATGCCCAAAGTTCCATCGGACTTTCATCTTAATGAGCTGGTAATTCTCCCAAATTTTTTTTCCAAATCCACAATCAGCGGTTGAAAGGGCCTTACACTCTTAAGTTCTACCTTCAACGAACAGCCACTATTCGCAAAACAGACCAACTGTTTGTGGCCTATGGAAAACTGTGCCAGGGATGCGCTGTATCCAAACAGACTATAGCCCGGTGGGTCTCCTCAGCAATTGGACTCTGTCATCAACAAGCAGGAAGACCTTTACAGTCTTTACCAAGGGCGCATTCTACAAGAGTGGTCTCCTCTTCTACGGCTCTCTTCGCTGGTGTGCCTCTTCTTCAAAACTGCAGAGCTGCAACTTGGTCCGGCAGGCAGACCTTTACCAACCACTACTGGTTGGACTCTGCCAGTGATGCAGATGCTTCGGTGGGAAGAGCAGTTCTTCGCAATCTTTTCAAATAAGGTGAGCCTCTGTTCTCCCTCCTCCTCTTTGCTCTTTTTAGACGCGTATTACATGTTTTTTCTATTTTACTATTATGCATGTATACTGTAATACAAATAGCGTCTAATGAGCATTATGTTATGAGTACTGCTATCTACTCTGATTCAGGCATGTGAATCTATGAAAGACACCCCAATACTGGAGAAGAACAATAGTTACTTACCTGTAATCTGTGGTTCTCCAGTATTGGTTTCTTTCATAGATTAACATGCACCCGCCAACCTCCCCTCAGAGGCTCCTTCAGGCGATTATGTTGGTTTCACTCCTGTGCGAGAAAATCTGAGAGCCTGAGCCTCTGGGGAGAACATTCTGGTGGGTGCTGTCGCCTGATTGGCTGCAGTTTGGTTTATACAAAATGACTAGGGTAGTCATAAGTGTGGAAGTTTTTTGTACTGTAGCTTGGGCTACTTTACTTCCTGGTTTGTTATTACCAAGGTTTTGGTGTTTCTATAGGCATATTATTGCTTTTTTATGTACCGTGGGACTCCCACTCCGACGACGGGGAATGATTCAGGCATGTGAATCTATGAAAGACACCAATACTTTAGAACCACAAATTACAGGTAAGTAACTATTGTTACCCCATTTGGTGACTCAAGGGTGGTGGGACACCTCTCGCTGTGCTAGGCCTGGGCTGTGTGGCTGGAGCCGCCCGGCTGTCGGACACCTCCTGCTACTGCATTGCTGGATGTGCTGTTGTGGCAGGCCCCTCTCCCCTCCTCCCCGGATCCGATTGGAAGACAACATTGGTACCCTGGAGGGTGGCTACAGCACGTGAGACCCGGGCGGCTTGATCCTGCCTTGGGGCCTAGGGTATAAGTGAGGAGCTGCTGGCGAGGTTGGAGGCGGCGAGATCTGTGGCTCGTGTGCCCAAAGGCCTTCTGTTGCAGCTGAACTTGCCATCAGAATTGCCCTAAGGGTCCCATCCTACCCCATCCCCAGGTGATGGCAGCTTCTAGCTGGGACATGCCATTTGAGGCAGACTGCGGTGCTTGCCCTTAACCCCCCTCCTCCCCTGGGCCTAGGTCTGCTTGTGCCCCCCTGTTCCTTTGCTGAAGGACTTGTGGGAGGCTGGGCTCTGGGGAGTGTGGAGCTGGGGGACTGACCCTTTACATGTTTGACACATGGGATTCGGAACCCTGCTCCGACCCTTTGGGCCTGTGGGAACCCAGACACGGGAAAAAGCAGAAGCAGAGACAGAAGCAGCGTCGGAACAGCGATCTCGTGGTAGGAGACTCGGACCGGAGTAGAAGCGGAACAGGAGACCGAAGAAGCCGAAGACGTGTGGAGTGAGGACTGGTGGAGTCCAAAGGAGGAAGCTGGAGAGCACCGGAGAGTTGCGGCGGAGCGTGTGAATACCACAGAACAACCTCCATAGCACACTAGGTGCTATGTATATATAACTCTTTAGTATCACCTGGCCTGGCCCAACACTGTATTCATTCTGTATAGCGCTTCATCACTTGTATAGCACCTTAGCGATAGCCCATTCCCTCACGGACCCGTCACAAGACACCCTTTCTCTCTCTATGCCCTGTCCCTTCCTTCCCTACCTCCTCCCTACCTTCCCCTCCCTCACGGTCGCTTTCAATCCCCTCACCTGACCCGGGTATTTTTTGCGGGTCACGTGTATTATAGTCCGGTCGGACTAACGGCTCCCTTGTTTTCTCTCTCCCCCATACCTTCGAGGACCACCCCAGCTCCGGACCTCCTCGAAGACCCAGCAACCCCAGAGCGACCCCTGAAGAAGCCGAGCCGCCATCCTCTGGAGACTTGTTATTTTGGTGCTTCCCCATTGACACTTGATTTGGCAACTACCAGTATTGAAATAAAGAATCGGTCATTGCCCACTATATTCGGCCTCCTTGCCTGATTTTCCGGCCCGCTATCACCCCACGAGGACATCCACCAACCGCAAAATGTACGACTAGCTATTCTAAAGAATTGTTTGCATATGAACTGGGAGTTTTCTCTCTCTGCAGCTTAACAGCTTTGCATGTTGATATATTAATATTTTCTTTGCATATAGACGGGGCTTTTGGATGCCTACTGTTTTGTTTATGAGCAAGAAAGGGAAATTCCATCGCCCAAACTATGTTTGAGTAAGGCTTGAAAAACTGTATAAAACCTGTCTTGATTTGAATGAAGGGCACTTCCCTCTGAGACACTGCACTACTGGTGTCTTTAATGACGGAATCCCGCTCATGAGCAAAATAATACATTTGTCTTTTGCATTTCACTTCAGTGTTGATTCTGATTTTGGTATCTGTAGACAAGGTGTTCTTACACCAATGAGACCACCAAAAAGTCTAATTTCTACAGCATCAGGAACTATTGTGGCGTTATGACTTCTTCCCTCGGGTGCATCAGGACGCTTCCCAGTTGACGTTCTTCAGCACGCCTATGTCCCCACCTCCCACCTGACTCTCAGCTTAGTCAGTGTTGCCGGCGCATTATTGTTCAGCATCCTATAGGTGAGCGAGATGGCCTCCTGTTCTAGCTCTTCAAGTAACAACCTACCCTCCAGCGCAGCATATTCAGGAAGATGAAAGTCTCCCAATCTCTCCGGCCATGTCTCGGCTTCGTATTCTGGAGATACTGGTTCAGGTGGATGGAGTACTCACACTGTAGGGATGAAAAGGGCATCAAAATCCTGTGCTCTACGAGATACCCTATCCAGGAGATTCCCTGCAGGTCCCAAGACTCGAAGCCTCTGATTTTACTCATCTCATGCATCCTCCCAGACCGGCGTCGCCTGTGCTACGTTTCTCCCAAACCAATGCACCTCGTGGGTTTCTGCCAGGGGTCCAATGCCACCTGAGTTGCCGACAGCAGCTGTCATACTCTCTTCCTGTCATAGAGGTAGTTCAGGCACTATAGCCTGGCAAACTGTGCTTGCTCCAGTCTGTAGGTAGACAGATCTTGTGGCATAAGCAGCCATTGATTTATGGCCACCATATGGGCCACCCTATAATAGGTCCGTATGTTTTGGAGAGCAATGCCACCATTGTAAGGATTGCGCTGTAGGGTTGCAAGTGCTATCCTGGGGTGTCCACCACACCACAGCAAGGTCCTCAAATCACCCTCCAACTTGGCAAAAGTAGCCTCCACGATTGGTTAGTGTTTTGCAGGACATAGAGTATCGTAATCATTTTAAAAACAGCCGCCCTCCCCATCATGGTAATGGACAGTATGCACCACCTCCCTGCGTCCGCCTGGACGTCCTGCATCACCCTACCCAGATTTTTAGCCAGACACGTGTCGCTGTGGGGAGTGACATAACTGCCCAGGTATTGGAGGCCATCCTTTGCCACCTGGAGCATCCGGGAAAGAGCAGTCGGATCAAGCAAACCATAGGGTTGGCAGAGAACCTATTTTCCTCAATTGATATGATAGCCAGAGTGAGCCCCATGGGTCTCAAACAACTGTAGAATAGCTGAAATTGTGGTTGACGGCTTGGTGACATAAAGGAGGATGTTTTCTCTGTATATCCTCGTCAGTATTAGAAGTTTTTAACCCATGAATGTCAGGACAGGCATGGACCATAGCAGCCAATCTATGGTAAGGGCTAGTAGCAAGGAGACTGGGGGCATCCCTGTCGGATGCCCTGCTCAATCTGGAAGGCAGTCAATAGGACACCTTTCACACTCACCATTGCAGTGGAGGCTTGGTAAAGTAAGTAAATTCACTGTCTGTATTTAGGAACAAAACCAAATTTCCATAGAGTCTGGTGGAGGAAAAGCCTGTGAATTGCATTGAATGCCTTTTCGGCATACAACGTTAAAAATACATGGGGTTCCTTCCTATGGCGAACATTCGCCATCCAGTTGTGTAGAGGATGGAGGTTAAATCTGGTGGATCTGCATTGCATGAAGCCCGATTGATCCTTGGGAATAAGTTGGAGTATCACCTTTAGAAGCCTGGTGACCAGAATACTGGGCAACAGCTTTGTTTCGATATTTAATATAGAGTTAGGGTGAAAGGAAACTCTACCGACTCCAGCTTGCCTTCTTTATGAATTAGCACAATGGCTGCACACTAGAGATCTGGTGGGAGCTCAACCATATCCCAGGCCTCTCGAAAGAGGTCAAGCATGTATGGGCCCAGCAGTCCTAAGTAGCGATTGAAGAACTCAGCTGGAAGGCCATTTGGTCCCAACACCTTCCCAGTTTAAGATTGCCTCCTGAACTTCCTGGAGCATAAGATCCTCCTCAAATGCCAGCCGATCCTCAGCTGGTACCACTGGCATGTCAATCATAACTAAATAGTTCACTGAGAGTCTGCCAGCGGTCAGGCCCTATAAAATGTGGCATAGAACTGTGCAAAGATCTCAGCAGTTGCTAATCTGTCAAGGCGAGAGCCCCAGTCTCGTCCTCAATACACCGCAACCAGAGTGCCTCCTCCACCTGTCTGCTGAGAGAGACCAGAAACTTGCTTGCCTTGTCTCCTGCATCATAAAGGTGGCGTTGCGTGGCTAATTGCTGTTTCCCAACCTCCCCCTGAGGTAAATCCCGATATTCCCTCCTGAGCACCTCTAAGGGGCAGAGGATCTGTGGATCTGTCCGGGCACCTGGCGATTCCTCAAGGTCTTTGAGCTAACACTCAATCCCAACTATCTGCTCCATTGCTTTAACCCCTTAGCCGCGGACGCGATTTCGCGGCAGTGCGGCGGTTCTGTGAAATGGGCGGGGCCGCGACGGCCGTTATACGTTCGCAGCACCAGCGAGGTAGTGCTCGCGACGGCCGATGGCAGCAGGGAAGGGATTAAGCTTATTTTGCCATAAGATATTCTGTTCTTTGTCCATCATGACTACCTCATAAGGCTCCCTGAGCACTATTGCTGAGTCCACAATCCCTTAGTTGTCTGCATAATAAAGTTGAGAGTCAAGCTGCAGTTCCCGGTCGGCTTCCGCGTCTTTGAGTTCCCATGCATTAAGTGTCCCTTCCAGACCAGGGGGGGACACCTCCCACTCACGGTAATCCAGAGAGGGAAATGATCCAACAGTCTTCGTACAGCTCTGTCTACCCCGGTCACCTCACTCACAAATCCAAGACGCAATGGTTCTACAGTTGCGGTCATTCCACAGTCCTATCTCCCAATTACAGGCATGGACTCGTCCACTGTAAATTCCTGCATAGACTATACTGCACACCTGCTCTAGTACATCGGATGGCACTTGTGGAAAATGGATGTTGCCTGCATTGTGCTGCCTCCAGAGGCTACATTCCTCCATCTCGCCTGAGTCTGCCCTAACATAGCAAATTACTGGACTAGTGTGTATCAAGAGGTGGCCCAGATCACTAGCCATCTTCTGACGCAGACGCTGCTGGTGTCCCTACTAGGAAATGTAAAGGAGATTCCTCCCGAAGTTATCCGACTTACTGCCATGCTACTCCTTCTGGCTAAACGAAGGGTGGCCATTCCCTGGGGCCGGAGATTAGCGTAAAAAAACGGGGATTGGCTGAAGGACGCCATATATTGCCAGGAAAAACTTGCATATTACTGGGAACCTATGCCGGTGCACTCCCTCCCCTAGAATATATGGGGGCTTCTGGTTCAGCATCTGGGACATCGGGAGCTGGTTGCAAATCCGGAGCCGGTAGGGGATTCCGGCACCGCCTTCCCACTCACAAACAACCCCCATTAAGGACTCGCCCAAGACTTAGATTGGCCTACCTATCTTGACCTCTGTGCATTACTTCAGCCTACTGCCTGATATGGTAGAGGATCAGTAGCTGTGCTTTTCGATCATTATTGGTTCTCCCCCTTTAATTTTACAGTACCGTGCTGTGATTCGACATGTGAGGCATGATTTTTGTAACTCATCTGCCCCCTTATCTCTTTTACTTGTTTGCTGTTTTCTTCTTCTGAAAATACCAATAAAAACATGTAAAAAAAAAACAATGATCTTGTTCTTATTCTTCATTCCAATCCTCAAAGAATTGCAAGTCTTTGGATATGTCCATGTCAGAAAGTCATCAGCGTATGAGTTGAAAGAAATGGTATGCTTTTACCTGCTCTCCACCAAGTTTTCTTCCCTTTCTACTGATGATGATTCGGTTGAGTTGGCTGGAGCTCATGCTACCACCTCCCCAAACCTGCCCATATGCTCGTCTCGCCTACAGCCTTCCCTTGTTTTCTTTCTTTCTACCACCTCCACTGGTCAACCTTGGTGCTGCACTACGTTCTGTGCCCCATTTATAACTGCCTTTCTCCAGGCTCTCCTTTTTTCTTACAGGCATTTTTTGTGACCTAGCACGAAGAGAACATTGGTCCCACTGGCATCCCGATGCTCTTAGCATCCTTTCTCCACCTTTTTCTCATCTTTCCCTCCTTGTCTGCCTCTCTCTTTCCCCACCTCCATTTTTGTTTCTTCAGCTCTTACCTTCCAGGACACCACAACGCTAGGAGACCACCTGAACAAGCATTGTAAAACCACAGGTCATCCCAGAATAAATCACTATCATTCAAATCATGCTATAGACAAGTGTCTGGACATAGTGAAGAAACCACCATAGCCATGGATAGGACAATTATATCTACACTAGCACCACCTACTTGGCTAGACTGCCATCTCTCAGTCAGACCTTATCAACTCTCTGAAAGAACCAAAGAATAAAATTATCATCAATGCAATAGCTATATCAAACAGCAAACAAAAATGACCTAATCACCGTCAACCAATTGGACTTTCTGTACGTAATAGAACATGTATAGTGGGTGATGCAGCCCTCAAACCTGCACAAAGCCAAGATCTAAAAATATAAAATCTTTGAGTAACTGCCCTAATATAATATTTCTAGGAATTGAAATTGTGGATATAGTCTCTGCACACATTGTATTTACGTCCGCATCTGAATGCAAATCCCTTCTAATTAAACATAGCCCAGCTCCTATTATTTAAATCTACGTACTACTGATATACTGTCCTCTCCCTTGGATAATCTCTTTTCATCAACTGGCTTTCACTCTATCATCTCTCTTAGTATTTGAAAGGTATTTGTATATTTATAGAGTAACAAAACAAACTGCATGAAACATTCACATGCGAACATGAAGAAGTTAGAGATTCCAACTGCTTTCACCCTTTTTTCCTACTGTGGTATGCGCAGATGAGGGGTTTGTTCCATGATGTGCGACTGGCCATAAAAGATTTCTTTTTTGTCCTACCCATAAATTAAATGACTTCTACCTTGTCTGCTTTTAAATTTCAGTTGTCCTCAGCCAGTCTGTGATCTTATTTAGTTTTGCGGCCTGATTTAGATCTTTACGGTATTACCATCGTCTCTCCACGGCAGAGTATTCAAGTACTCCGCCAAGCTCACGGTATCCTACCCACCAAATTAAGATGTGTGCTGGCTGAACTGTTGCTGCATCTCCATTGATGTGGCGGCCTCCTCTGCTGGCTCGCATTACTCCAGTGCAGTCAGGCTGACAGGATCGTGCAGACCCTATTTTGATCTCACTGTTGTGCTGGAGGTTTCCCTGAGATGGACACCCGACAATGGCTCTCCACTTTAAAAAAAAGATAAATTACCAGTGTCAATACATATGTGTGTAGTTCAACGAAACAAGTAAAGAAATACACACAAATTCATTGCACATTTGGAAAGATTGATTGTGACAGCAAGGTACAACATCCCAGTCCACAGCCATTGCAATAGTGAACTAGTAGAAAAGGGGTCACCTCGATGCTTGAGACAACGGGATGGTTTTCTTTTGTGGGCAAATGGTTGTAGCAAAGGGGGGACCTGGACGATCGGCTCTGTGACGGAAAGGGGAGAGGAAACAGGAAATAAGGTAAGCTTGTGCTGCCAACTCGGGTGTGGAGGTTTTCCCGCCACAGTTGCCTCAATGGAAACGCACATTGTAATTGGCACGGCGGTAATAGTGACTGGACTTGGGAGAGAAATCCTGGCAGATGCTGCAGGACTCAGGCACACTGTCCTCTATAGACCCTCCAGCAACTAAATACAGTGGCGGACTGCCTAGTCGGCAGACAGGGAGTTTGACGAAAAGCGATGGTGGGACCAGTACCACCAAGATCTAAATCAGGACGTTAGACTTATAGTTATATTAACAGGCCCTGATTCACAAAGAGCCTCTGTATTTGGACGGAGGCTCCGCAGTCATGGCGGGATATCCTCACTCGTTGTGAGAGCTCCGCAATAGGAAACTGCAGTGCAGCGATCCTGTCATGAGGGCGGAGATCTCACTACGACTGCGGAGTCCCTGCCCCAATTGCGGTGACTCTTTGTGAATCAGGGCCACACTGTAAGGTGGCTGCAGGGTATGTAAATTCAGACATCTTCATAAACGTGAGAATTCAGTTCTCGTGTAGATATAAATATTAAATACCAAGGCAAAGAAGCAACCTTTTGGTAGTCTTTGTTGCATCATTTTGGTTTCCTTAACACATGCCTTGAGAAACCATCTGCGGTAAATAAAAGTGCTAATCCTCAGATGTGGACCATTATATCTCACACATCTCATTACTAACCGAATGAACTTTGGAGGACCTACCTTTAACAGAACTGTTGGCAGTGCCAACTACTTTCAAATATTTCCCTCGACCTGGAGCCAGCACCTCACCAGTGCAGCAAAAACAACACTTCATAAATCCGTGAATACAAGCTCATATAGGAATAAACAGAATCTAGACAATTTAGAAACAATCCTTGTAAAACTCGATATAATTGTAGCTCCAAAGTGTCGCACTCTAAGAGAGCTCTGACAGCCCAGCGTGCAGTCCTGCATAATCCTTGCATGGAAGTCATCACCGACCTGTGAAACTTACATTTATTATTATAGCGTGAAATGCTGACTCCTATTGTGGCGCACAGGACCACAAAATGGCTGTGTGGACGGAAGGGCTAATCTAGGTTGCACAGTCGCAGATTCCTGCAGGTCTGAAATGTGAGAGCGGCACCGCTAGATCGATAGTGTGGTCTGCCGATGCAGACAAGATTCGTGGCATGCGGTAAAGAGCCATACAGATCTGTGGCACTCCTTTGTTGTTTTCTGTGATGAGCTCTACACACCATTTATGACTATCTTGTTTATGTGGCACATTTATTAGTATAAAGACCCATGGTCCTCGACAATTAATGTGCAGTGTTCCACCGACTGCTGATCCCTGATCACCTTATCAATGCTTGGGTCTAGGAGAGCAGAATAGGTGCCTAGGTGCTCCAGTTACACAGAATCCTAACTGAAAAACCAAATTGGTAGCTAAATAGGCACTTTAAGATTTACTGAGCCCACTTGATACTCAGGGTCTCTGGGCTAACAAACCATTCACTCATCAATTAACTACTAAATGTTCCTGTAAGAACAATGGGGAAAAGAGACCAGCGTCAGTCCAAGTTGATATTTGATCCAAGAAAAGCTACAATAATCATGGATAAAGGGGCTTAACCCATGGGTACTGGTGCTGAGACTGTGAATTGAAGAGTAGAGGACATGGGGGTTAAACTCCTGTTGATTGAACTGCAAACGAGCCTCCAAATAATTGATAGGAAGGTTGACTTGTTAACACAAAAGATACAATGAGGGTCTGGAGAAATGTGTGTTGAGGATCTAAATGACCGAAAGAAATATATATATCCGATATGGTTCCCTGATTAAATATCGAATACAAAAATATTGATTCTCTCTATACTTAAACAGGTAAGTACAATAATATTAACCCCTTCGAGGCTGATGACGAGCTGGGCTCGTCATGGTGTAGCCTCCTCAAACACTGATGACGAGCCCAGCTCGTCATGAACAATGGGTTTTTTAAAAAGTCAGCATTCCAGTAGAATCAGAGCAGCGCGCATGTGGTTAAATCAAAACTATCTAAAGTAAAACATATAGATGTAAACAATATCGACTTAAAAATATATATAACTTAAATATAATAAATATTTTTAAAAAATTACAAAATAAATTGCATGTAATATATATTTTAACTTAATATAATAAATAGTTAGTTAAAAAAATATAAACACAAACATTTGTACATATACATATATATACTTAATTACATTTTATTAACTATTATATTGATTTAATTTATATATTTTTTTTCATTATATGAAAATAAAAATAAAAAAATATATATATATAGCAATAATTTTAAATAAAATAAAAATTCTATAATTAACACATTAAACTAATAAAAAATAAAACATACATTTCGCAAAACAATAATTACAACAGTAGTAAAAATGTTGGATAGCGGAGGGGTAAAAATTACTATTCCCACTCAAGTGAGTGCAACAATAGGGAAAGTGCTGGATAGCGGACGGGTACAAATTACTATTCCTACTCCACTGAGGGCAAAGCAGGAAAAGTGTTGGATAGCGGAGGGGTATTGAATTTTAAATATATTATTGTTAAAAAATATAATAAACATTAATTAATTACACATTATTTACTACTATAATATACACAACACACACCTTAAATTAATTGCATTTACAATTTATTACCAATTAAATAATGCAAATTAATTAACACATATTTAATAATTATTCAATAAAAATAAATTACTTCCCACCATTTACACCTATAAACACCACAACCAACCCCCATAAAATTAAATATACAATTACCATAATTAATTAATTTAAAGTAATTAACAACGAATGATCAAACCATTATTAATCAATTAATTAACAAATTTAACTCTAATAACATCACAATTATACAATTAATAATAAATATAAATTATTCAATAAATTACATATAATTAAATTACTTCCCACCCTATTCCCCTAAAAAACCCACAACCCGCTATGGAACTAAAAACGCAAAATTCTATAAAAAAAAAATATTGACTACTAAAATGTTAACACATATAATAAAAATATAAACAATTCTCGATAAAAAATACTAAAATACATAAAATGAATAATGAATCGATATTTTTAACTACTATATTTTTGTAAACAATATTTAATACTTAAATATTTTTGCAATCAATATTACTTACCTAACAATCGATATTCTTGACCACAGTATTTTTTACATCAATATTTCTGTCCCACGATATTTTTACCTTGATATTTCTGTATATCGATATTTATACATCGATTTTCTAGCTTTGCACCATCCGATATAGAAGGTGAAATACATGGCAGAGAGGAGAAACCCTTGAATATGGAGAAACTCTTGGATGTCACACATGCCAAGAGCAATATACAAACCATCAACCTGCCAGAGTCCCCCTCTGTGGGAAAAATGCTACTTTATGTGTAGAAGATTATCCCTGAACTGTTCAGTAGTTGCCTAGAGCCCCATCCCGTTTCCTCCTTGCATCCAAATGAAACTACGGGGATGTGAACCTGGCACTCCACCTGCCCTGAGAGAAGCAGGTCTATACTAAGAAGTGCACTGGTGCAAGTTGTAAGAAAAGCCATCATGGAAGTGAACAAAAAGGGGGCGCGGTCAGACAAGATGGCCAAGTAAACATGTCAACGGCGCTCCTGCCGACACAGACATAATCTTGCCCGTATTCTGTGACATTCTGTCGGGACTCATTCCCGGATAGCTCCCTTCTACACTGGAGCTTTCCTGAGGTGTGCTGGGGGCTCAGTCCTGTGGCTCTGGGCAGTTTGGCCATGGTTGTTTAGGCACAGGCCTGGTGAAGTGGACTAGCACCATTTTTCCTGCTGGGGTCGAACAGCTTAAGTGATGTCCAGGGGAGCGGCTAGGGCCCGGCCCGGGATGGAATGTCTGAAAGACACCTCTTGGGGGCGGCGGAGGAACAGCCCACTTCCAGGTGACATGCGGCTTGACAGGGGTGAGAGGGCGTGCTGATGGGTCCACTCTCCTCTGTATGCGGTGGGGCGAGCGACAACTGCCAGCCTGTTGGTGGTGGCTGGCAGGGGCCCACAGCCTCTGCCTGTGGGCCCCTGCCAGAGATAGACCAGACAAGGCCATGTAATGGAGGGGCCTTATTGGTGCTGACCTATGGGACGCGATAAAGGCCCGGTCGGGTTCAGAGAGAAAGGACCCTTCACCTGAGTGGCCAACGAGGTTGTATTGTGGACAGGGGGTGGAAGCTCATGAGCTGGGTGATCTGCAGATTTAGCCTTTCGAGAGAGAAATACTAGAAGCAACACTGAAGAGGAGAGACTGTTGCTCTGAGCTTTGAGGTCTTTGCTGGTGGGTGACCTGTGCTCCAGGGAGGAGACGAAACAATAGAGAGGGGCCAGCCACTGCTACCTCCGCAATACCCTGCTTGCAATTCTCTTGGGTCCCTTGAACTGCTTCCTTTAGTCTGGAACTTTGTGTGATGGATGTTGGGTCAGGAGAGGAGCGCTGGATGGAGCTTAAAGCTGAACAAACAAGTGGCTGTGCCTGAGCGGTCATGGTAGTGGTGAAGGCCCTGATGAAGATCCTTGTGGCGTCCCCTCTCTGATTGCTCTTGGTGCCGGGGGTTGCTGCTATTTTGAGCCTAATGATGGTGAAAGAGAAAGGGAAATGGGCGGCCCAGACTAACAACATTTTTAATTATGTGCAACTGGTTCCTCCGGGGTTGCTGTAACAGTTACATTAGATGTCTGTATTCTCTATGACTACATTGAGTCAGAGTTGTACGTAGAAAATCTACGGAGGCGCGGCTCGTTCAGGCGAGAGTGGCGAGTCAAATGGTGGAGCTGCGTTGAAGAAAAGGTTGTCATTCAAGCAGGTTCTTATGGAACCAATATGAGTAAATGCGCTACAAACTGTGCTTGTTTGAAAATCGATTTAGAAGAATTAAAGACTAAGGGCCAGATGTAGGTCGGTCGGTAACGGCCGAAAATCAGTATTTTCGGCCGTTACCGACCGGTATTACAGAAATGGTATGTAGGGGCATTATTTTACAGAATCAGTAAATTTACCGATTCGGTACATTTACCGATTCTGTAAAATACCGAATCGGTATTTTTACCGATTCGGTAAATATCAGATGTAGGTGGGACTCTTCTGAGTCCCAAAGGCCCTACAAATTCGGTATTTTATCACCCAATCCAATTGGGTGTTAAAATACCGAATTCAGGTGTGCCTGCACTTGTGTGCATGCACACCTAGCCATGTGACAGACAGACATGCCCTTAGGGCATGTCTGTGTGCCACATGGCGCACATGCCTATTTTTGGGGTGCCGGAGGGTGTCAAAGTGACACCCCCTGCACCCTTGCAAAAGTCGGTATTTACTGAATCGGTAAATACCGAATTCAAACGATTCGGTATTTCCACATCGGGAAATAGCTACATCTCCCCCCTTCATATTTACCGACTATGAAATACCGAATCGGTAAAATTCGGTATTTCAGAGTCGGTAAATATGATATACCTACATCTGGCCCTATGCGCCTGGTTTGTAAGGGCACACGTTCTGTTATGTTCATGTTACACGATTAATCAAATAAATAAATGAATAAAGGAAAAATGCCACGTTTAAGAAAACAAAACAACGGTGAGTTGTTCATATCAAGCAAATAGTGTTAGGTACGGTGACTTATAGAGAGAACCACGTTAGTGATGTTAAACTATTGGGTGCAGATGGAGATTACCAGCGCTCTAGACGTATTTCACCTTCTATTTTAAGACTTGGCCGTGAATGCAAACACTGGGTGCTTCAAGGTTCAGGGGAGGATAACACCCAATTCCTCTCTGTGTAATCCAACGATTAAACACATACAATTTAACACAAAGTTTGAAGCACTCCAACTTATAATAGCCCAAAATTAGCTATAGTCCATACAAAGAGACATCCAAAAATTTTCACGAAGATTTTCTTTCTTTATTTCCTTTTTTGTGTAGATCCAATCCCAACCAACGCGTTTCGCCGAGGTTATTAACTACCATTCGGCTTCGTCAGGGCTGGCAACAAAACAAAATAATATGCTTTTACCATTATGTACATTTGCATAAATTTGAAGAAAGAGGATAGAGCCCCACATGGCCCATTCAAAAAAACCTGTGTCCATATTTACAATAGAAGTGAATGCATGCAGTTTTAGAATTCATTCTAACAACTCAATAGTCCAAAATAAAAAATAAAAACAACTATCAGTGTATGAAAGTAACACCTGCCATCACCTTTACGGTGAGTACTGTTCATGCACAATACAAGTGACAAAGACATTGTGTGAAATTGCTCCCACATATCCTTATAATTCATTGACTAGCAACTTCATATACTAGTGTTTTACCTTATCTTCAAATTGAACCTGCCTGAAAGGGGGAGACAGATCCTTACTCTCAAGTTCTGGCAAGAGGACAGACCTAAATCCATTACAATCCTACTCAAATGCATTGTACATATAAATATATCATGTTGCATACCTTGTGTGTTTCCAATGTGTTTTTCTATTTTTTCACATGGGTGCTTTATGATTAATCTGTTGCTATATTAGCTTGGCGGAGGGACAAATATCCTTATACTCTCAAGTCCTAAAAGAAAATATGTATCCATGTATCAAAACAACTCTTAGCATCTCCACTATCTTCATTATCTATTAAGTCCTGACACGACTGTTAGCTTACAAGATTTCCAGCCTCACCTGCACTTTTGTCTAAAGTCTCCCACTCGATATCATTTGTATAAGTCTCGCCTTATCTCTCAATTTCCGTAATGCTCTCTCTCTGAAAGTAAAAAGCCATCATCAGATAACCAACTCTACCAACCCCGTTACATTCGACACAAATCCTTCTTATGTCAGTTATTCAAACGCATACCTGTCGTTTAGTGCTTTACGCTGTAAATCACTCCGCTCCGCTGCCCTTCATAAAGCTGCACCCTAAGCAGAAAGGCGCGTCATTAGTATTCTACAGAAAAAAACACTCGCTCTCCTGGTCCAGATAATTATCGCTTTAGCGCCCTTACCTCACTACTCCAACTGGCGTCCCGTGTACAGGCAGCGCCATTCCCTCCTCGCACACCTGTTTAAGTGGCGTTACTAGATAGCGAAGAGGGACTAACCTACAAAAATATATGCGCCATCTTAGAGTGGGGAACGATATGTCCTCGGCGTCTTGTACTCCTCGGTTACCTTGTATTAGAACCATTGATGCCCATTTCTCCCTGCATACGCCGACGTCCCATATGCCGGTAAAATCACCTGTTAAGCTCATTCTCCCTTTTATTTCGGCGCCCCCAAAAGAACAAGAAAGGACTCCCTCTCTACACATAGCATAAGCGCCATTTTGACGTGGGGTAGACTCGATCCAGTTTGTCTTCTCTATTCTATTCACAGATCTGAGCATATTCATGATATTAAATGTTTTGGAATTTACAATTGTAAATTAATGTGCAAGTTTATATGCCTTATATTAAACATTATCGGCACACAAATATAATTTGTGATCCCATGCATACCATCTACCGTCAATCCACATTATTGATGTTACCTTTCATGTGCCGTTTTCTGGCTTCCTCTGGGTACCGAAGAGCAATGCAAGAACCTTAATCTGTAAAAGTAAAAGGATTTAGTAATGTGTACCTTATACAGTTCTTCCGTGCCTCGTGGTCTCTAGATGGCAGCTTACCAATTCCTACAAGTCAATATCTTGTTCTGTCTCTATGTGCAGTGCCCCGGTAGACGCAAGGCCGTATTGAGCTTGTATTTACATAGGCTCTGGTGTGAAAATAGTAGGGGGACTAGTGTGCCAATGTTGGTTGGCATAAATGGTTTTCACTACAATGGGCAACATGGTAGAAAGACTGTTCTAACCATTCATACATCATGTTGTCACTTGTAATAGATGCTTAAATGTCAGAAGAGTCAAAAATGGAGATGGATGTTACCGTATTAATTCTATATTTACAATTTGAATATATCGGGCGGTACTTGACTGTTTTTGTTTTTTAATTAATCTCAAAGTCTATATTTTTCCATATGCAACCTTCATGTCATTAGGGCAAGATCATATTCCTAGAAAATAGGAAGATGCCCTAGCTGATTGTAGAAAGATGGTGTCAGGTGTTATTATATTCAAATTTTAATTGGTAAGGACTAGTGTCAGGACTCATGGTCAGCCTGGCCTTAAGTTAAAGAGTGGAAAGTCACATTCGTGTATGCCAAGGAATATTATCAATCAATCCTTCATTATCAGTTTGCAGACGATGGATCCAACGTTGTTCTTTCTCAAAGAGAACTCGTTCATAATTTTTGGTTTTCATGTATAATGTCTCCAGAACTACCCATTTGAGGTCATCTGCACTATAAATCGATCTATCAATAAGAACGTTTGTAAAGCACACTAGTTACCCGTGAGGGTCCAAAGGCGCTGAGGGTGGGGGGTGGGAGGAGTGCTGCTACTGCTCGAAGAGCTAGGTCTTGAGGAGTCTTCTGAAGGTTAGTAGGTCCTGGGTCTGCCGTAGGGGGATAGGGAAGGTGTTCCAGGCCTTGGCAGCGAGGTGGGAGAGCGATCTGCCGCCGGAGGTCGCTTTTTGGATGCGGGAGACTGTGGCGAGGGCGAGGGCGGCGGATTGGAGCTGGTGGTTGGAGGTGTAGAAGCTGAATCGTCTGTTGAGGTATGCTGGTCCGGTGTTGTGGAGTGCCTTGTGTGCGTGGATGAGGAGCTTGAAGGGGATCCTCTTGTTGATGGGGAGCCAGTGCACGTCTCTCAGGTGGGGTGTGATGTGGCTGCAGCAAGGGATGTTGAAGATCAAGCGTGCAGAGGCGTTCTGAATGCGTTGAAGTCGTTTCAGGAGTTTGGCCGAGGCTCCTCCGTAGAGGGTGCTTCCGTAATCCAACCTGCTGCTGACGAGGGCCTGGGTGACTGTTCTTGTGTCGGTGCTGATCCACCTGTAGAACTTGCGGAGCATGCGGAGGGTGTTGAAGCAGGAGGACGAGACGGCGTTGACCTGCTTTTTCATGGAGAAGGTAAAGTCGAGGGTGAACCCTAGGTTGCGTGCCTGCGTGGTCGGTGGGTGTTGGAGCTGTTCCCAGTGCGGTCGACCACCAGGAGTTGTCCCAGGCCTAGAGGGTGGATCCGAGGATGAGGACTTCCGTCTCGTCCGAGTTCAGCTTCAGTCGGCTGGTCTTCATTCATTCGACGGCGGCTTTCATTGCTTCGTGGAGGTTGGTTTTGGCGGTGTGGGGGTCTTTAGTAAGGGAGAGGTTCAGGTGGGTGTTGGAGTTCTGGACTTTTTGGTTCCGTCCAGAGGTGTCAGGGACAACACCCGAAGACCCCGGAGTTCTACCTGTCTCGGTGCACAAATAAACAGAAACACGGGCTTCTCGATGGTGGCGTCAAAGACCAAAGGTTTATTACTGCAGGGACACAGAAGTCACAGAAACTACACACGGGCAGATTCTAGGAGCCTGTTCGATTTGTACAAAGTGGGTTGCTCCTTAAATACTAAATTTTCAGCTTGGGGCAAATTCTTTACATGCTAGTACATTTCTAAACCTTCATGTCCTAAACAATAAATATTTGGCGTTACACAAGAATCGTCAACAATATCTGATGTCAAAACATTACGAACGAGGGGGTTCCCACTGTTCCATCATAATCCCATGTCAACTTTTCATTCAAGAGCCTCATCGTAAATTTCGTTACCTCCCCCTAATAAAGGCCCAAAAGGAAAGGAGCAGAGCCAGGTGTAGAAGATAGAAAAGCGGGATAAGAGATGTTTGTGGGTCGTAAATGGGCAAGGCTACCAGCTTCGGCCGCTTAATCATGATCAGGCCAACGAACACGAGACTTAAAAGACAGGGATGTCCCCGCGAGAGAGCAGTCTTAGACTGAGTTTCACACCTGGTTCTTAAATTCTAGGGTGAACATTTCATTCTAAAATAAAAGTATTTACGAAGCATGCCTTTAATATGGCGGGAGAGGTAAAGTTACAATGATTTGTACTCAACTTCTATAAGTGTATGGTAAGACCAACTACTTGCTTGTATCACTAAAGATGCCAAATACAGAAGGAGATGATTGTTATATACCCTTGTTCAAACTGCAGTTATTACGTATTCCCCACCATGAACACAATATTTGGTTGTTAAACAAAAAGAATAAACAAGACCCAATGACAATAATGTAAAAGATAGAATGCAATAAAAAAATTTCACACCATGAGTTACTCTGTCAAACATTTATTGTATATACACATTGTTAAAAATTTCATTGTTACACAGTATAAAATCTTTTTCAAAAACATTTAATACATTTGAATGAACACAGTTAAAAACAAAGAATCACAGGTCGACGCGGCGTTTCGGTTTCTTGGATTAGTACCTTCTTCAGGATAGATTCTACATCAAATTTAAAAATTTAAAAAGACAGAGTTACTCTAAGTTGCATTGGTGCAGTCTATTAAGTTTTCACAAGTTTATGATTAATCACAATTGTGGTTACTCCAGTTACTCTTTAGGCATCTCTAGTACAAACACACATCTATTTTACCACAGTGTTTTCAGTTTACACACTATTACTATTATAAAATGTCTTATTTAAACATTATTCGCCCCTTTGAAACATTGAGTTGTGCGAACATATTAACCATATTCTTTCTGCCCATACACTTTGAACAAAACTAATACTGTTTACCTCTCTCATGGACTTGAGTGGTCCAATGCTTACGGAGCTTTAGATGAAAAATTTTTTATTCATGCACTAAAGGTATTTGTAAATTTATTGCATACCTTAAAACCAGTGGAATAAATTCCCCACCGGACAACGTTTTCTGTTCACAATCTTGCAGCCGTCTTACTTATGGGCTTAATATTTGGTATTTCACCTTGGATAAGAAAATAAATATAGGCAAAGGATATTAACACCTCCATTTTTACATGAGGTGTCTGCGTGTACAGGGTTGAAATGTCCCTGACTCCAAATTTTGTATATGAATATTAAAAATTTGATATATACCTTTCATTCACACTTGGTCTACTTTGTCTTTGACTACCAGGAGGAGCCACCGTATTTTGTCCTATTTGGGTTTCCTCAATGACCCTGGGAGATATTAGATTATTTGATTAGTACTATATACCATTTAATCCAATACAGAATATGGCCTCTAGATGTTTGCTTATTAGTGGCTGATTTGTAACTCACCAAAAAAGTGTTTCTGCTTATTGCAGTTCCTTGAGTGTTCTGATTCTCAGTTCCTTTTATGGATATCAGGGTTCGTGGCTGTATTGAAAAATAAAGAAAGCTTTCTTTGTATCTTAGTGAATTCGCGCATGTTTCTCGTTTAGTTGCTCCCAAATGGGAATCTATTCTTATACATGCTCTCAATTTATAGTTGTCCATACAGGCATTTAATAGGAAAAGCCATTTACTTGTCTTCCTCAATTTTGGCAATTTTTCTTCAGTTATTACCAGTCTGGGAATTTCTTTACAATTAAAGTATCAATATTTACAATTCTTCCTAATTTTTCATTATAATTCCTTATTCCTTTCTTAAAAAAGGGGGTTTAAAGTTCGCCTACCCTATTAGTGATCCTTACCTTTTAATTAGCAATCGGCCTCCCTGCTCCTTGGTCCTGGCAGTCTATTCTGGCATTTCTCCTTCGGTCTGCTCCGATCCGGTAACAAGAACTGAATGTGTGTCCTAGCGCGATGTTCTTATATTAGGCGCGCTTTGATTGGGTTAATATGTCCCCTTCCGTAATTGGTTGCCTACCGGCCAATCAGAGTCAGGTTGCCTAAGCAACCGAATGCTTTTCCCCGATACCGATCCGGCACCATTCTATTGTATTTATTGTTTCTTATGATCTGGTTGCAAGATTATAAGAAAAACTAACGCGGTTTTCTTCACCTCTTAGTTTTAGCTTATGTGTTTTCCTTGACGGAGTAAGATGTTTATTCAGAGTGTTTCCGTGTGGAAACACTATCATCCTGATTGGTTCTATATAGGCCAATCAGGGTGAGGTTACCTCGACAACCAGATGCTTGCCGTTTTCAATACGGACTCGGCAATCCATCTGTCTTCCGCTTTGTTTACAATTTTGTATGATAGCATTACAAGGTTGCTAGCGCGTTTTTCATTGACTCGTAATATTAGCTTTTAGTTGCAGGATTGTTCGGTAATTTTACGCGTTAATGTTCGCATCTAGGTACTCGATTAAGGGAATTTGCGTGGTGTAGCCAACCAAATGTTTGCTGCTTTCACGCGGACTCTGCAATCCTTTTGCCTTTTACTATTGTTTCTGATAGCGTTACAAGGTTGTTAGCGCATTTTACATTAACTCATCGAGTGGCTTTTAGTTGCAGGATAGTTGGGTAATCTAAAGCGTTTTTCTTCGCATCTTTATGATTTTCGTGGCGGGGTTTGATGTCTATTCAGAGTGCTTCTGTGAGGAGACACTCCCATACCGATTGGTTCTCTAGGAGCCAATCAGGGTGAGGTTGCCTTAACAACCAAACGTTTGCCGCTTTTAATGCGGAATCGGCAGTCTATTTGCCTTGTGTTACATTTACAATTTTATCTGTGTTGGCTTTTAGTGTTAACGTGAGGGATACTGATATTTACTTAGAATCCTGCTATTTAGGAAAATTGTTAACATTCCGAAAACGGAACTTACACAAAATGACTTCCCTCTGTGCTTATCCTTTGAGGAGAAATGGCAAAAAGCACAGAGGGAAGTCATTTTGTGTAAGTTCCGTTTTCGGAATGTTAACAATTTTCCTAAATAGCAGGATTCTAAGTAAATATCAGTATCCCTCACGTTAACACTAAAAGCCAACACGAGGAGGCAATGAAAAACGCGCCAGCATCCTTGCTATTCCATCAGATAAAATTGTAAATGTAACACAAGGCAAATAGACTGCCGATTCCGCATTAAAAGCGGCAAACGTTTGGTTGTTAAGGCAACCTCACCCTGATTGGCTCCTAGAGAACCAATCGGTATGGGAGTGTCTCCTCACAGAAGCACTCTGAATAGACATCAAACCCCGCCACGAAAATCATAAAGATGCGAAGAAAAACGCTTTAGATTACCCAACTATCCTGCAACTAAAAGCCACTCGATGAGTTAATGTAAAATGCGCTAACAACCTTGTAACGCTATCAGAAACAATAGTAAAAGGCAAAAGGATTGCAGAGTCCGCGTGAAAGCAGCAAACATTTGGTTGGCTACACCACGCAAATTCCCTTAATCGAGTACCTAGATGCGAACATTAACGCGTAAAATTACCGAACAATCCTGCAACTAAAAGCTAATATTACGAGTCAATGAAAAACGCGCTAGCAACCTTGTAATGCTATCATACAAAATTGTAAACAAAGCGGAAGACAGATGGATTGCCGAGTCCGTATTGAAAACGGCAAGCATCTGGTTGTCGAGGTAACCTCACCCTGATTGGCCTATATAGAACCAATCAGGATGATAGTGTTTCCACACGGAAACACTCTGAATAAACATCTTACTCCGTCAAGGAAAACACATAAGCTAAAACTAAGAGGTGAAGAAAACCGCGTTAGTTTTTCTTATAATCTTGCAACCAGATCATAAGAAACAATAAATACAATAGAATGGTGCCGGATCGGTATCGGGGAAAAGCATTCGGTTGCTTAGGCAACCTGACTCTGATTGGCCGGTAGGCAACCAATTACGGAAGGGGACATATTAACCCAATCAAAGCGCGCCTAATATAAGAACATTGCGCTAGGACACACATTCAGTTCTTGTTACCGGATCGGAGCAGACCGAAGGAGAAATGCCAGAATAGACTGCCAGGACCAAGGAGCAGGGAGGCCGATTGCTAATTAAAAGGTAAGGATCACTAATAGGGTAGGCGAACTTTAAACCCCCTTTTTTAAGAAAGGAATAAGGAATTATAATGAAAAATTAGGAAGAATTGTAAATATTGATACTTTAATTGTAAAGAAATTCCCAGACTGGTAATAACTGAAGAAAAATTGCCAAAATTGAGGAAGACAAGTAAATGGCTTTTCCTATTAAATGCCTGTATGGACAACTATAAATTGAGAGCATGTATAAGAATAGATTCCCATTTGGGAGCAACTAAACGAGAAACATGCGCGAATTCACTAAGATACAAAGAAAGCTTTCTTTATTTTTCAATACAGCCACGAACCCTGATATCCATAAAAGGAACTGAGAATCAGAACACTCAAGGAACTGCAATAAGCAGAAACACTTTTTTGGTGAGTTACAAATCAGCCACTAATAAGCAAACATCTAGAGGCCATATTCTGTATTGGATTAAATGGTATATAGTACTAATCAAATAATCTAATATCTCCCAGGGTCATTGAGGAAACCCAAATAGGACAAAATACGGTGGCTCCTCCTGGTAGTCAAAGACAAAGTAGACCAAGTGTGAATGAAAGGTATATATCAAATTTTTAATATTCATATACAAAATTTGGAGTCAGGGACATTTCAACCCTGTACACGCAGACACCTCATGTAAAAATGGAGGTGTTAATATCCTTTGCCTATATTTATTTTCTTATCCAAGGTGAAATACCAAATATTAAGCCCATAAGTAAGACGGCTGCAAGATTGTGAACAGAAAACGTTGTCCGGTGGGGAATTTATTCCACTGGTTTTAAGGTATGCAATAAATTTACAAATACCTTTAGTGCATGAATAAAATTTTTTTCATCTAAAGCTCCGTAAGCATTGGACCACTCAAGTCCATGAGAGAGGTAAACAGTATTAGTTTTGTTCAAAGTGTATGGGCAGAAAGAATATGGTTAATATGTTCGCACAACTCAATGTTTCAAAGGGGCGAATAATGTTTAAATAAGACATTTTATAATAGTAATAGTGTGTAAACTGAAAACACTGTGGTAAAATAGATGTGTGTTTGTACTAGAGATGCCTAAAGAGTAACTGGAGTAACCACAATTGTGATTAATCATAAACTTGTGAAAACTTAATAGACTGCACCAATGCAACTTAGAGTAACTCTGTCTTTTTAAATTTTTAAATTTGATGTAGAATCTGTCCTGAAGAAGGTACTAATCCAAGAAACCGAAACGCCGCGTCGACCTGTGATTCTTTGTTTTTAACTGTGTTCATTCAAATGTATTAAATGTTTTTGAAAAAGATTTTATACTGTGTAACAATGAAATTTTTAACAATGTGTATATACAATAAATGTTTGACAGAGTAACTCATGGTGTGAAAATTTTTTATTGCATTCTATCTTTTACATTATTGTCATTGGGTCTTGTTTATTCTTTTTGTTTAACAACCAAATATTGTGTTCATGGTGGGGAATACGTAATAACTGCAGTTTGAACAAGGGTATATAACAATCATCTCCTTCTGTATTTGGCATCTTTAGTGATATAAGCAAGTAGTTGGTCTTACCATACACTTATAGAAGTTGAGTACAAATCATTGTAACTTTACCTCTCCCGCCATATTAAAGGCATGCTTCGTAAATACTTTCATTTTAGAATGAAATGTTCACCCTAGAATTTAAGAACCAGGTGTGAAACTCAGTCTAAGACTGCTCTCTCGCGGGGACATCCCTGTCTTTTAAGATTCATTATCCCCCCAGTCCCCTATAAGCCTGTGCGGGGTCCTCCTTTACTTTTTAACAACGAACACGAGAACCAGTATAGCAGGACTGGCCTCAGGCTGGGGAGGCAGCTTCTGCCGAGTCATGTAGCCATGGCGTTTTCTGTCCTAAAGTGCACGTGTCACTAGCAAGGTGAATCGCCGGCTAAAGCTTACGTGTCCTTAAGTGAAAGAGGTCACTGCGTGTCCATTGACTATGTGAGGGCAAGAATACAAAATGGCTGCCGTGATCTAAGATGGATGCCATGGGTAAATCAGAAATGTGTTTATAACAGGAGTGCTCTTGCTCGTAGCATAGCGAAAACACCAGGATATGCTAAATGGATCATTTGCGGTTCACTGATACCAAAATTATGAATTTACGACAATGTTGAAAACACGGGTTCAAATCGTCACGGAACCTCAGACCCTCCTTTTGCCCTTACATAGGCAATTACTCAGTCTATGTCAGAGTCTATCTCGATGTTCATTAGGTCAGTGACATGTTGTTGCATCATCATCCTTTCTCGTACCTTGTCTCCAAACACAGGTGGTTTTCTAAGACAGGTTGCAGTACAGGCGTTTTAACAAGTCTAAACCAAGCAGATTTTCATTACAACCAGTCGTCAAAATCAAGGGTGCTTTCAATTGACGGGGTCCAACAGAAATAGACAAAGGACCAGATACGGGGTTGTAAACAGGGGCGCCTGAAAAACCTACAGAAACATTTGTTGAGCCGGACAAAGGTGCGCCAGGGAGTTTCGCATGTATGATAGAACTTTTTGCTGCACCAGTATCCAACAGAAACGGTTCGACTACACCTGATGTTGCTACTGCGACATAAGGCCCACTCTGATCTACTGGAACTGATACTACTCCCTCTCTTTGTCCAAGGCTGTCCTAGTACTCATTTTGCTGAAATTCTTCACTAACTTCACAGTAGTCTTCAACGTGATATTGTTGAGATCTAGTAGGTTGGGCAGACTGTCCATTTCGCTGATCAAAATAATTAGAAGGGCGATCATTCGTTTGTGGAGGCATAGCACTTCGTCCTCGACCTCCATAATTTTTTCGTAGAACCACCACGACCTCTCTGAGCTGCTGCAGCATTATTTTGTGCTAATACTGGACACTCATTCTTATAATGACCTTCCTTCTTGCAGTAAGCACACTGATTCCATTGGTATTGTGGTCTCTGAGAACCATAATCTGTCCTCTGATATGGCCCTTGCTGTGTATTAGTCTGATTTGCGCGAGGCGGATATGCTTGCTGCAAAAGAACTTTAGTTTTTAAATCTTTCGTTTTCTTATCTGACTTTTCCTTTTCTTCTTTATCCCTATTTTCATAATACTGGGCAGTTGCAAGTATTTGCGCAGTCGTAGAGACAGCCCACGCACTTTCAGAATCTTTCAATTTATTACTGAGCTCTGGTAACAGATTGTGCACAAATTTATCAACGAATAGTCTCTGTCCTCCTTCCGTGCTCATATCCTGACCACTGTGATCTACGAAAGTTTCTTCAAACCTTGTGAAAAAGTCGGAGACACTTTAGTCCTTCTTCTGCCTGCATGCGGACAACTTGTCCCAGTTAACGCGCAATGCTGGCATCAGAGTCTCCATTAAATCGATTATTGTTCCGGGCAAATCAGCAATTAGAGGTTCAGGTTTAGACCCACCTATTTGTTGACCATCTGCCGGTATTATAGCTGCCCAATCACCACCTAGGGCAACTGGATGATTTTCTTTATGAATTTTAGCCCAAATTGGTTGAGGTACTACATTGCCAAATAACATGTCAATGTCCGCTAAATTCATTACACAAGCTTCAACTGTTTGCGCTAACTCTTTGTAGTATCCGGCTGGATTCTTACGCGGATCTGGCAAGGCCTGTTTCACTGCTAACACTTCGGCTCGTTTCCACGGAATGTGTATCCACACTCTCTGGAATTGGGCCGGAGCGGCTGCGATACCAAGGGCCGCATCAGCTTGTACAGCTTCGCGCCAAATTGGAGGAACCTCCCTCATAGGATATTGTCGAACTTGTTTCGTACCACGCTTTTCTAAATCTCTAGGTGAACGAAGGGAAGGATCGAATCTAAAATCTAAAATTAATTCCATTGCTTCTTTTATCTCCTGACCAACTATCATACCTGCAGCAAATTTCTGTTGAACTTGGATTAGTTCATCCGGTACCTGTTCAGATTCGCTCTCTTCCCATTCTTCACGTAAAAGGGAACACATGACATCAAACACATAGCGTTGTGTCGGTTCCTTCCACTGCATGAATGTATCTAATACATCTCGCACACTATATCTTCCAACTTTTGAAATCCATCTAAGGGCAGTGGAGTCTAATATTTCACGTTCTTCACTACTAGGAAGCTGACTACGTCTCTGAACGGAGTCAGAGACAGGACTCCTAATCAAAGTTTTGTAAAAGGGAGATAGAATGTTAGTGACAGAATCAGTGATTTTCCGACGAACAGAAAGCGGAGTCATATAGCTTGCAGAAGTTTGAAGAAGAGTAGTAGTCGGGACAGAAGAGACAGCGACAGTAGGGGTAACAGGCAAAGTAGCTTGTGAAACAACAGGTATGAGCGGTACAGGCACAGGCAGAGGAGCTGGCAACCCTGGAAGAGGGGGTGCCGGAGGAACATTAACATTGACTACAGGAAGTACAGGAGCTTGATTCAGGGGAGCAGGAGCAGGTATACCAGGTTGTCCAGCAACCGGTAATTGAACATTCGGCAAGGGTGGAGCTGTAGCACCCTGTGCATACGGTGGGGGTGACCGTAACAAGTAAGACAGCAGGGGATCCTTTTCGGGGTCCTCTATTACCTTAGCTGTACTCGATGGCAAGGCAGGATAGCACTTGTCTATCGCTAAATTACGCTCTCTATTGGCCACCTCCATCGCTTTCTCAGACTCGTTGAGTTGCAGCTGCTTGGCAGACTGTTCTAAAGTCAACTCTTGCTCTTTCTGTTCTTTCTTTAACTTTTTAATTTCTCTCTGTTTAGATTCTTTTCGCCAATAACGGAAAGAATCAAACATTGCCGGCCGGGCTTTCTTCTTAAATAATTTCATTTCCAAATTATCAAGAATTTCGGGTTCAAAACTACCATGCAGTGGCCAACTAAGGACACCGTCTTTCTCGGTATATCGGATCCATACCTCGTTATAAGATATAGGACCCACACCGA
Organism: Lissotriton vulgaris; assembly: GCF_964263255.1. Lineage (NCBI taxonomy): Eukaryota > Metazoa > Chordata > Amphibia > Caudata > Salamandridae > Lissotriton > Lissotriton vulgaris. Next base: position 179,388,053 of record NC_141697.1, read on the forward strand.
ACTTACAGTACAGATCATAAAGAGGAGTTCCAATCGGAGGAACCAGACATGAGTCCTCCAACCGGGAATCCCTGTTGCAACCAAAACACGACAACATACAATTTTTCCGACTTACCATTTTATAATCCGGAACACAGAAAACACAAACAAAGGTGCGCACTCGAACCAAGAACTTAGGCCTACCAAAGCGAACAAATGTATCGATACCCAAACTAAACCAAATGATTATCGTAACTAGAACAACCAGTGATAATCTTACGAAACCAAACCAAACCAAGGACTAAAAGGATTATCCAAACAGGAGCAAATCCTTACGAAGTAACCAAACAACTAGCAACCACTTAATACATAACTGAGGCACTGAAGACGTCACCAAGGAGAAACCCGTCTACGTCTCGCCGTACTAAGGTCTGCACCTCGGGTCCAAGACAGGGCGACAGTCAAGGCGGCGGACCACTGCAGCCGTCCGAACGGGAACCCTCGTGGAAGAGAACGTCGGGCCACTTGTGCGATATGCCGGGATCGATGAAGTGGGGCGCCTCCCTCTGGAATCTTCACACGAAGCTTCTCGAACTCTTCAGGCTTTTGGACCGGTACCGAATGACGTCGCCCCACGTGGGCGCCAATTGGAGTTCTGGACTTTTTGGTTCCGTCCAGAGGTGTCAGGGACAACACCCGAAGACCCCGGAGTTCTACCTGTCTCGGTGCACAAATAAACAGAAACACGGGCTTCTCGATGGTGGCGTCAAAGACCAAAGGTTTATTACTGCAGGGACACAGAAGTCACAGAAACTACACACGGGCAGATTCTAGGAGCCTGTTCGATTTGTACAAAGTGGGTTGCTCCTTAAATACTAAATTTTCAGCTTGGGGCAAATTCTTTACATGCTAGTACATTTCTAAACCTTCATGTCCTAAACAATAAATATTTGGCGTTACACAAGAATCGTCAACAATATCTGATGTCAAAACATTACGAACGAGGGGTTCCCACTGTTCCATCATAATCCCATGTCAACTTTTCATTCAAGAGCCGGACCGCCTCATCGTAAATTTCGTTACCTCCCCCTAATAAAGGCCCAAAAGGAAAGGAGCAGAGCCAGGTGTAGAAGATAGAAAAGCGGGATAAGAGATGTTTGTGGGTCGTAAATGGGCAAGGCTACCAGCTTCGGCCGCTTAATCATGATCAGGCCAACGAACACGAGAACCAGTATAGCAGGACTGGCCTCAGGCTGGGGAGGCAGCTTCTGCCGAGTCATGTAGCCATGGCGTTTTCTGTCCTAAAGTGCACGTGTCACTAGCAAGGTGAATCGCCGGCTAAAGCTTACGTGTCCTTAAGTGAAAGAGGTCACTGCGTGTCCATTGACTATGTGAGGGCAAGAATACAAAATGGCTGCCGTGATCTAAGATGGATGCCATGGGTATATCAGAAATGTGTTTATAACAGGAGTGCTCTTGCTCGTAGCATAGCGAAAACACCAGGATATGCTAAATGGATCATTTGCGGTTCACTGATACCAAAATTATGAATTTACGACAATGTTGAAAACACGGGTTCAAATCGTCACGGAATCTCAGAGTCGTCGGCATAGGAGATGACGTTGAGGTTGTGCAGTCGGGCGACGTGGGTGAGCGTGCCATGTAGATGTTGAACAGTGTTGGGCTGAGGGATGAGTCCTAGGATATGCTGCAGATGATCTTGGTGGCTTCGGAACAAAAAGGGGGAGGCGGACGCTCTGGGTTCTGCCAGCGAGGTGGTCCAGTCCAGGGCCTTCTCTTGGATCCCTAGAAGAACAACACGAAGGCCAATGCTGAGGGATACTTTAGAACAAACGGGGGGTATAGGGGTTTGAGTAAAGCAAAAACCACCTGCTTAATTTCTTTAGCAACGTATAAAGATTTATTCTTTTTCAATTGTTTTTTTGCTTTGTTTGATACACAAATCTTCAGTGCAAGGAGAAGCAACAATTTTATATATACAATATATACAACAGTGAAACAGGAACATAAGCATTTCAAACGTTCAATCATACATGGCCGTCCAGTCATACAAAAACATACATACACATGACACAATGATCAATAGAAAAAGAGAAACAAATGGGTTCACGTATCGGTCACAAATAAATTGGAAAAAATCCCTTTGGATTATGCAATTTAAAAGTCTTTTAGTGAATTGACACCAAAAAAGCCTTTCTCTCAAGGTTAGTGAAGGGACTCTGTTCTTAACACAGCACGTGAAGACCTGATACGGGGGTGGAGTGGTCGACGCGTTTCGAACCCCACTTGTTATGGGGGGTTCTCCTCAGGACCAAATGGTTCTGAAACAATAATAAAAAGGGTGCTTAGGGAGGGGTTTCATAACAAATGTAACGAGAGACTCAAAAGTCCCGTGAGTACAACAGCCTACCTTAGACTTCAAACCAAAAGTCATCAATATCCATAGGCGGTGAGTCAAGGAGTTTGACGATAGAGTGCTCAAAGTGGCTGTAACCAAAAGAAATAACCGTGCTGACTTTAGTACCAAGCGCTTACTGTCATTCATTCAGTCTACCCTAATGTGCAGCTAGGCGGGGCTCTTACCTGAACTTCGACCGGCTACTTGCTTGCCGTCGCGTCCATACTTCTCCTACGATCTGTGGGAGGGATTTCCTAGTAACTGAAAAGGAATGTGGAAGGACGGTCAGTGCTAGCTTGAAACTGATCGAGTGCGCTAGCGCGTGGAGAGATAACCAAAACGTCCGCATTGGACTGGAAACGTACCGATGGAAAGGAAGGCATCTGTCCTTGTTTCCGTAATGCAAGTTGTGAAAAAAAGTTGTGAAAAAATCGCCGATAGTTGAGACTTGAACTTCCTGTTTTATAGCCCCAAGTGGTTATGGGACTTGTAGTTTGTTTAGACCCAGCAGCAAACGGTAAAGGGAAAAGTCAAAGAGGCATATAAACTGAGGTGAATATTACATGGATCTAGGTGTTATTTTTGTATATTTCAGCAATCTCATTCAAGCCTTTTAGGGCTGTATTAAATTTCATAATAAGTAAAGCCTCACGTTGGGATAGTCTCGCGTCCAAGTCTCCTCCCCTTGGATCTTTTTCAATTTTTGAAAGCACTGTCCATTTCAAGTCAGTTTGTTCATGTTTCATCCTGGCCCAATGGTTGACCAATGGGGCATTTTCAACTCCTTTCCTAATCCTGGATTTGTGCTGAGTGATCCTATTTCTAACTTCCTGTGTGGTTTTACCAATATATACCAAAGGGCACGGGCAGACAATGGCATACACAACATTTTTGCTTTTGCAATTTGTGAATGTGTCATGCTTCCAATGGATTTTGTCGACACTGAATATAGAATTTACGATTGTTTCATTGCAACAAGTGCAAGTTCCGCACTTGTGGTGGCCCTTGGTGGGAGGGAGTCCAAATAAGCTTTTCAATGTTGGTGCTTTGGTTTTAGGGAGGGCAGCTCTGACTATATGGTTGGCTATGCTCTTTTCTTTTTTGTACGCGAACAATGGGGGTGCCACGAAATCCGCATGAAGGTCTTTTAATAAATGCCAGTTAGACGAGATCAGTTTCTTGTATTGATTGGCTGCTGGGCAGAATGTAGTCACACAGACCAGTCTTTTTAAGTCTTGTTTGACTTTCTTTTCCAATAGAGTCTCTCTGGGAGTCCACCAAGCTCTTTTGAGGGAGTTCTTTAACAGTTTTTTGGGGAAACCCCTTTGCATGAGGCGTTCCTTCAGCTCGCCAGCATGTTTGAAGTAATCCTCCTTATCTGAGCAATTACGGCGAATCCTGAGGAATTGTCCGTAGGGAAGGTTTTGTTTCAAATTGCGCGGGTGGTTACTGGTGAAATGCAGCGCCTTATTCCTATCAGATGGTTTTCGGAATAAGGTGGTACTTAGTCCCTGTGCTGTAGACTCTACTTTCACGTCCAAAAATGTAATAGATTCGTTAGATGCTGTAGCTGAGAATTGGATGCCAACAGTTCTCGAGTTCAACCATTCAATGAATCGGTTCAGTTCCTCCTGGTTTCCTGTCCAGATCAGGAACACATCGTCTATATACCGCATATAGTTTGAAATGCGGGGACTGAATGGATTATTATTATATATGAATTTTTCTTCATATAATCCCATAAACATTATGGCTAGCTCCGGAGCAAAGGGGCAGCCCATAGCTACCCCTTTTATTTGGAAGAAGAACTCAGAATAAAAATGTAAAAAAGTTCTTCTGCAGTGCAAAACGAGATAGATCCAGTATAAATTCTGTGGGGACTCTCACTGGTCTTTCCCGACTATCCAGAAAAAAGGTTAAGGTTTCCAAAGCTTGATCTTGCGGTATTTGGGTGTACAAAGACACTACGTCAAGGGTTACCAATAGCTGTGTTCTGCTGTCAAAGGTGGTGTTAACTAGTCGGTTGAGAAATGAGGTGGTGTCTTGCAAGTGGGCTGGAATAGTGTCAATAAAGGGCTTCAGAAAGAAATCAATATATTTTGCAACCGGTTCAAAGAGGGATTCACACCCAGATATTATGGGGCGACCTGGGGGATTGACCTCATCTTTATGCAGTTTTGGGAGGGCATAAAATACCGGGGTTCTAGGGTTCTTATTTTGTAAAAAAGATAATTCCTTGGGTCCAACAAATCCTTTGTCAAAGCCTCTTTGGATAACTTCAAACAATTGGTTTTTAATTTCCAAAGTGGGATCCTTGCCAATCCGTCTGTAACAGGCTTGATCATTTAATTGGCGGTGGACTTCCTGTTCATATTTGTTGACGTCCCAGATCACAATCGCTCCGCCTTTATCGGCCTGTTTTACCACAATGGTATCGTCTTTTTTTATTGTCAGAAGGGCATCTCTCTCAGTTTTAGCTATATTATACTTAACAAAGGTTTTCCTTTTTTCGAAAGCAGAGATTCCAGATAGTATGGTGTTTTCAAACGTTATTACTTCCTTAGGGATTTTTGGACCTTTGGGACAGAATGTTGACTTTCTTTTTAGACCTGTGACTTCCTCTTGTTGTTCTTCAACAGAGTCTTGAAAGAATGTTTTCAAACGTATTTTACGGCAAAATTCAAGTGTCTCTAATTTCATCTTGACGAAATCCGTAGGTCGTGATGGAACAAAATTAAGGCCTTTGGTGAGTATAGATGTTTCAGCTGGCGACAGAACTCTGTCAGAGAGGTTAAAGATCGGAGACATGGTTAGTTCTTGTAAAATTTCTGACGTGTTCTCATTTCCCATGGTTGGGTTTGTTCGAGTTCGGCCCCGAGGTTTCGGTTGGCCTCGTCCTAAAAAAGGCTGTTGATTTTGCTGCTGTTGCTGGTATTGGCCCTGGCGATTATCGGTCCTGTTTTGAAATTGTTGGTTGGTGTTATCAGGCTCGCTCCCAGACGATGAAGATGTATCAGAGAAGGTGACGTATTTTTGGCGTGATCTTCCCTGATTATCCTGTAAATACCGACGTGAGTCCGATCGAATATAGAAATCCTTACTTAAGTATGGATAAATGGACTCCAATGAAAAATTCTTTTTATCGACTTCAAATTTGTTGTTTTTCTGGGTGACTGTGAAGTCCTTGAATTCCAGGATCTCTTTCTCAATCTTTTCCAAAAGGGTTTTGGAATCCGAAATGAGTTGATTATTTTCAATTTCCCTCTGTAAAGTGGCTATTTCTTCAAGTTCTTTCTGGGAAATCCTATGTGCAGTTTCAATGGTTAGGACCATCAGGTCCCTACTACATTTAGTTTCGATTCCACTAAATCCCTTTTTGTATTCCGGGTCATCCGTGAAGACGACGGGGATATTTCGAATGACTAGTCCTGATGGAATCGTTCCTGCACGGAGGTGCTGAAGTAAAAAATGACCATGAAGGTCCGTACGAATCTGTTTTTTCCGTAGACGGGTTAGTTTGTCCGACTCGTTCTGAGTATTGGCAGTGAGGCTAAGGGATGCGGAAGCAAACACTGGGGGGTCTCTCATTAAATTCTGTATGTGCTCCTCGCTAAATGCAAGCGTGTCTTTATCAGCCATTCCAAGTGCAACAAAAAATAATAGTAGGTGAAAACAGAAACAAGTGAAAACTCAAAAAACGAAGTGAAACAGTAGAAATGACCTAGCACTAGTGCCCCAATGCTGGGCAGACAACAACGATTCCAAACAACAAATACCCTGTGGCAGGACTGTCCCTGCCAGACAGGACCTCGCGGGCACTTGCCCGCCAATAAGTCAAAAAACAACACGGGGTCTTGACTCCTAACTCAGCTAGGCTGAGCCACAATTAACTAGAAGAACAACACGAAGGCCAATGCTGAGGGATACTTTAGAACAAAGGGGGGGTATAGGGGTTTGAGTAAAGCAAACCGACTAGTTAACACCACCTTTGACAGCAGAACACAGCTATTGCAAAAAGGATTTTATTTAAAACATTGACCACGACTTTCAAGGCCTTGCATGGCATAGGCCCCAAATATATCTCCAAACGACTGTCTTGGTATACCCCTCCTAGATCTCTTAGATCCTCGTCCCTATCAAAAATGAGTGTTCCCACTATCAAACGGGCAAGAGCAGGAGGACGGTCTTTTCGTCACTTAGCCCCTCATGCCTGGAATGATCTTCCAATCTCTTTAAGACAGACTGCCAGTCTTCTGTCTTTCCGCAAGGCCCTTAAGACTTGGCTCTTCCCGTAATCTTGATGCTGTTTTTGTGTTTGTATGCCCTTTTGGTGTTATGTTTTTCCCCATCTTCGGTTGGGAGTCTTCGTTAAAGCGCCGGGATACTCCAGTGGAGTGGCCGTGCGCTATAGAAGTGTACAAATAACATAACATAACATAACATAACATTGGTAACCCTTGACGTAGTGTCTTTGTACACCCAAATACCGCAAGATCAAGCTTTGGAAACCTTAATCTTTTTTCTGGATAGTCGGGAAAGACCAGTGAGAGTCCCCACAGAATTTATACTGGATCTATCTCGTTTTGCACTGCAGAAGAACTTTTTTACATTTGATTCTGAGTTCTTCTTCCAAATAAAAGGGGTAGCTATGGGCTGGCCCTTTGCTCCGGAGCTAGCCATAATGTTTATGGGATTATATGAAGAAAAATTCATATATAATAATAATCCATTCAGTCCCCGCATTTCCAACTATATGCGGTATATAGACGATGTGTTCCTGATCTGGACAGGAAACCAGGAGGAACTGAACCGATTCATTGAATGGTTGAACTCGAGAACTGTTGACATCCAATTCTCAGCTACAGCATCTAACGAATCTATTACATTTTTGGACGTGAAAGTAGAGTCTACAGCACAGGGACTAAGTACCACCTTATTCCGAAAACCATCTGATAGGAATAAGGCGCTGCATTTCACCAGTAACCACCCGCGCAATTTGAAACAAAACCTTCCCTACGGACAATTCCTCAGGATTCGCCGTAATTGCTCAGATAAGGAGGATTACTTCAAACATGCTGGCGAGCTGAAGGAACGCCTCATGCAAAGGGGTTACCCCAAAAAACTGTTAAAGAACTCCCTCAAAAGAGCTTGGTGGACTCCAAGAGAGACTCTATTGGAAAAGAAAGTCAAACAAGACTTAAAAAGACTGGTCTGTGTGACTACATTCTGCCCTGCAGCCAATCAATACAAGAAACTGACCTCGTCTAACTGGCATTTATTAAAAGACCTTCATGCGGATTTCGTGGCACCCCCATTGTTCGCGTACAAAAAAGAAAAGAGCATAGCCAACCATATAGTCAGAGCTGCCCTCCCTAAAACCAAAGCACCAACATTGAAAAGCTTATTTGGACTCCCTCCCACCAAGGGCCACCACAAGTGCGGAACTTGCACTTGTTGCAATGAAACAATCGAAGATTCTATATTCAGTGTCGACAACATCCATTGGAAGCATGACACATTCACCAGTTGCAAAAGCAAAAATGTAGTGTATGCCATTGTCTGCCCGTGCCCTTTGGTATATATTGGTAAAACCACACAGGAAGTTAGAAATAGGATCACTCAGCACAAATCCAGGATTAGGAAAGGAGTTGAAAATGCCCCATTGGTCAACCATTGGGCCAGGATGAAACATGAACAAACTGACTTGAAATGGACAGTGCTTTCAAAAATTGAAAAAGATCCAAGGGGAGGAGACTTGGACGCGAGACTATCCCAACGTGAGGCTTTACTTATTATGAAATTTAATACAGCCCTAAAAGGCTTGAATGAGATTGCTGAAATATACAAAAATAACACCTAGATCCATGTAATATTCACCTCAGTTTATATGCCTCTTTGACTTTTCCCTTTACTGTTTGCTGCTGGGTCTAAACAAACTACAAGTCCCATAACCACTTGGGGCTATAAAACAGGAAGTTCAAGTCTCAACTATCGGCGATTTTTTCACAACTTTTTTTCACAACTTGCATTACGGAAACAAGGACAGATGCCTTCCTTTCCATCGGTACGTTTCCAGTCCAATGCGGACGTTTTGGTTATCTCTCCACGCGCTAGCGCACTCGATCAGTTTCAAGCTAGCACTGACCGTCCTTCCACATTCCTTTTCAGTTACTAGGAAATCCCTCCCACAGATCGTAGGAGAAGTATGGACGCGACGGCAAGCAAGTAGCCGGTCGAAGTTCAGGTAAGAGCCCCGCCTAGCTGCACATTAGGGTAGACTGAATGAATGACAGTAAGCGCTTGGTACTAAAGTCAGCACGGTTATTTCTTTTGGTTACAGCCACTTTGAGCACTCTATCGTCAAACTCCTTGACTCACCGCCTATGGATATTGATGACTTTTGGTTTGAAGGCTAAGGTAGGCTGTTGTACTCACGGGTCTTTTGAGTCTCTCGTTACATTTGTTATGAAACCCCTCCCTAAGCACCCTTTTTATTATTGTTTCAGAACCATTTGGTCCTGAGGAGAACCCCCCATAACAAGTGGGGTTCGAAACGCGTCGACCACTCCACCCCCGTATCAGGTCTTCACGTGCTGTGTTAAGAACAGAGTCCCTTCACTAACCTTGAGAGAAAGGCTTTTTTGGTGTCAATTCACTAAAAGACTTTTAAATTGCATAATCCAAAGGGATTTTTTCCAATTTATTTGTGACCGATACGTGGACCCATTTGTTTCTCTTTTTCTATTGATCATTGTGTCATGTGTATGTATGTTTTTGTATGACTGGACGGCCATGTATGATTGAACGTTTGAAATGCTTATGTTCCTGTTTCACTGTTGTATATATTGTATATATAAAATTGTTGCTTCTCCTTGCACTGAAGATTTGTGTATCAAACAAAGCAAAAAAACAATTGAAAAAGAATAAATCTTTATACGTTGCTAAAGAAATTAAGCAGGTGGTTTTTGCTTTACTCAAACCCCTATACCCCCCCTTTGTTCTAAAGTATCCCTCAGCATTGGCCTTCGTGTTGTTCTTCTAGTTAATTGTGGCTCAGCCTAGCTGAGTTAGGAGTCAAGACCCCGTGTTGTTGTTTGTTCTCTTGGATCCCAGCATCGTGAAGGCGTGTGCGTAGAGTGTGATGGCAGACCGTGTCGAAGGCGGCTGACAGGTCCAGGAGGATGAGGGCAGCGGTTTCTCCGTTGTCTAGCAGGGTTCTGATGTCATCGGTGGCGGCGATGAGGGTAGTGGTTGCTGCGGAACACGGACTTGGACAGGTCCAGGATGCTGTTTTCCTCGAGGTAGCGGGTCAGTTGTCTGTTGACGGTCTTCTCGCTAACCTTTGCTGGGAACGGGAACATGGAGATGGGCCGGAAGTTGCTCTCGATGTAGTGCTTGCTCATCTTGGTGGTAGCTCTCTTGCAGTTTACGTTGCTCTTATGTTCACCTTTGCGCTGTTTTATTTTGCAGCATGTCATTCCTATGTATTTACATTCACACCGGCATGTAATCATGTAAACCACATGGGTGGCAATACAGTACTTGTGCTGGCGCAATGTCCAGGTGAAGTTAGGTAAGAGTTGTAATCTCTTAGTGACTTGTCAGTTTGCACACCGTGCATGATCCGCATGGGTAGTGTCCCACGGTTGGACTGAAGGTCCAGGCTGCAAGGCTTTTTTTGCTGGTAACTGGTGCTGGTCTTGTATGCCCTAGGTGATCCTTTATGTTTCGTGTTCTTCTGTTGGCAAATCGGGGTTTAGGCCATTGTAAGTTATTTGATGTAAGGATCCTCCAGTTTCTATTTATAATTTTCTTTACAGTATTTGTTGATGTACTGTATGTGGTTACGCACGTTAGTAAATCCTCTTGTGTTTCTCGTGGTGTTGTCTCTAATAATCTCCATCTTGGTTGGTTGCGAGCTCTCTTTTGACATTTTCTGATGGTTTTCACCAGGTAATCTCTCATCTCTAGTTTATTTCCCAATTCCTTGGCTTGTTCTTTGTAGTCCTTTAGAGTGCTACAGTTACGTCTTAAGCGCAAAAACTGGCTGTAAGGTAGGTTGTCTCTCAATGGGCGGGGATGGAAGCTGTTCTAGGAGAGTATGCTGTTTTGTGCTGTAGGTTTGTAAAACGTCTTGGTTTGAAGAGTGTCATTCTCAGTGTATAGCGTGATGTCTAGGAAGTCTAATCGTGTTCTGTCTGGCGTGCATGTAAACTTCAGACATTCATCTCTACTGTTTATCCATGCTAGGAATTCCTGCAGTGCTTCCTGGGAGGCCTCCGATATCATGATGACGTCATCTATGTAACGCTGCCAAAATCGTATTTGCGTGAGGAATGGGTTGCTTTGGTTTTGTATGTATTGTTGCCAGGCCCGGACTGGCCGTTGAGGGCACCGGGCAATCCCCCGGTGGGCCGCATGGTTGGGGGCGGGTTTTGGGCCCCTGGGGCCGTTTTTGTTACAGGGCCGTTATGCTGCAAAAACGGCCCTGTAACAAAAACGGCCGAAAACCGGCCCTGCCACAGAGCGCGATCGCACCTCTCCCCCCTCCCCTCTCCTCCCGGAGGGGGAGAGGGGAGCCGGCCGAGCACTTTGCCAGGGCCGGTTCTGGTTCCCAGTCCGGCCCTGATTGTTGCTCAAAGCTACACACATATAGCCCGGCCACACTCAGGGCAAATGTACTCCCCATAGAAGTAACATGGCATTGTTCGAACAGTGTCCCTTCATATTCGAAATAGTTCTCTGTGAGCACTCAAGGACAAAGTGCCTCAGTGTCTTGTAGTTTCAATCTTCTGAGAATAGAATGTTTTCCAGGGTATCCAGAGTTTTCTTTTGAGGGAGACTTGTGTAGAGACTCTCTCTACATCGAGTCCTACTAAGTACATGGTTCTCTCATCATATACTTGACCTTAGAGCTGGTTCAAGATGTCCCGTGTATCTTTAAGGTTCAACGGAGTACTCTGTACTAAATGTCTAAGGAACTGGTCTGCAAATTGAGACAGGGGTTATAACACGGGCCCTATCTGTGAGGCGTGGACGAGTAAGGAACTAATGCGCACGTAAAAACTACTAAGATGGCCGCTGAGCAGTATTGCGCCTGCGCGGGAAAAGGCCGGAGTCATAACCGGCCTCTTCGCAAGCACAAATGCTTCGCGTTCTCTTGCTCTCGGATGGTCCATTACTCACCAGCTGTGTTCTCTGAGGCGGTGCTTTCCGGGGCTTCTCATCAGGTACGGCGTCTTTTCTCCGTATTGACGGCTTCTCTTGTTTCGTTCTCGGCAGGCCCTTTACTAATTTTGGTGTTCACGGGCCATTCCTGGTACCAGTGTTTCTTCTCTGCTTCTTGGAAACTCCAGATGGTCGGACCTGCATTTCAAAGGGAAAAGAGGACATTTAAATCAGAATTTCCTTCTGGTTTACAAAGTAACAGCGCTTCTGCGCTGTCAATGTTAATGCTATTGTTTTTTGTATTACTTACCTGATCCAGTGCTCCTGCGCTGTGGAACTCGCTCTTTTCTTGTTACTGGCATTTATGAAAAGAAACAAGGCCTCAAGCAATTCAGTACCTACATGAAGGAGTTTTATGTTTACAATTAGTTAGTTTCATTTGTAATATATTCAGCGAGCTACGTTAAGAATAGGTAAAGAAACAGGCCAGCTTATTCATACCTTTCGCCTATTACAAAAAAGAAAGTTAGTGAATTTCTTATATTCTGTTTTATTCCTAGCACCAGTATTCCTAGCACCAATGATCATCCTACACCATTGCATAAGGAATCACGCATTACACATTGAAGAAGGGAAACTCAAGGTAGTTATACATTAAGAAGTAAGCGGTACAATAGGTTAATAGATATATTATCACTTCTGTAATTGCTATCCTTTTCCTATTCACAGCATATCATCTGATAGCAAGTGGTGAATTGGCGAAGTTGAGGACCATACCTCAATTCCATCACGTTCCTGCGAAAACAAATTAGGTAAGATTCTGACAGAACGCGAACCCCAAAAGAATAGTATTTCTTTTCGCCCGAACGTCATGGATGATAATCAGGTCACTCTAGCTGATTTGGCTCACATGCTAGGTAATTTACAATTAGAAACTCAATCCCTCTCTACTAGGGTGGACTCCAAACAGAGAGAAATGAGAACCGATCAGGGTAGAAACCCACCCAATCCAGGTGCTGCCATTCCAGTAGTCCAGTAACAACACCTCCGTCTGTTTCGTTGGCACCTCCAGAACTTTTTCATGGAGACACTACTAAGTTTGCTGCTTTCATTAGCCAGTGTCGGCTCCATTTCATGTGCAAGGCTTCTTGTTTTCCTACAGACCAAGCAAAGGTAGCTTTTGTTATTTCTTATTTAAGGGGATCTGCGGCAAATTGGACGATACCCTTGATTAAAAGAAATGATCCACTATTACATGACTATAATGCCTTTAACAGAGAACTTTAAAACAAAATGTTTATAAACTTTATGTTTCCAATTATAAAATAGTAGACACATTGCATTGCAAATAGTATTCCAACATATCAACCTAATTATTTCTGACAGCAATAATCTCAGTAGTGATTGTACATTAGAAACAATGATGATGCAGTTCAGTATAAAAGCAATCCCGCACAATCCCCCACCCTCCACCCACCATCCCCAACCCAACTAACCAGATCTCTTCAAGCGATGTCGTCCGGCAGTAGCAATATAACACAGTCTAATTGCACATACCGGTCTGAAAGTGAAATCATAGCATGACAAAAGTAAACAAGCACCCCATTAACCCACCCCACTGGTACCAACCCGTCTTCCACCTGGAATGTAGGTGTCTGTTTGGAGGCCTCAAAGTAGGACCGCAGCGGCCCCCATATGTCCCGTGGCCGGGACGCAGTTGGCAGTAGACTGGCGTATGTTTCAGTGGTAGTGTTGCAATGTGCCAGACTTCCCAGCCAGTCCTGCAAGGTAGGAGTGGATTTCCGGCCCCAGTGTATGGCCACTTCATGTTTAGCTAAAAGCAGCCCCAGGGACGCTAGCTTCCTGACTTTCTTAGTGATTTGCACAATGTACCCCAGCAGGGCAATCTCGGTAACGGGAATCAAAGGCAGCCCAATTATCCTCCCAAGGGTTGTGTGCACCTCTGACCAATAGGACAGCAGACGTGGACAGGACATTGCCAAATGAATAAAATCAGCGTGCAGTGCAGCCCATTTGAGATAGATATGCGGTCATTCAGCATCAATCCTATGTGCTCAGGCTGGAGTAAAGTAAGCGCGGCGGAGGAATTTAAAGTGTAACAGCTTATGGCGACTATTGAGTGAAATGTCTTTTGTGGCTTCACAATACTTGACCCATTGCTAATCAGTGATGGTGCACCCCGTGTCTGTCTCCCAGGCTTGTCTGAGGACCGACACTATGTAGGTATCTTCCTAGACAAATTGAATCGCTATAAACAAATACAGAATGTGTTTCAAAAATCATATATGAAAAAGCAATGCAAATAGTCTATTTTATTTAATATTAAAAAGTTATCAAAGTAAAAACAGAATACGTGATCAGCATATAATATTCACTATTAATAAAAAGGTTGTCTGCTAAAAAAGAGCATGCAGTTCATAAATACAACAATTAATTATAAAACAATACAATCCAGTTATTAGTGGTGCGGCAAAGTTGTTTGTAATTCAATTTGACGCGTGTTTCGGTGTGTAGGGAGGCCTTCGTCAGGAAAATGAGCCACAAATTCCTGTAAAGATGGAGACAGGGGGGCGTGGCCAAGATGGCGGGGTGAGCGGACGCTTCCTCCCGTAGCTCCTCCGGCCCAGCTCAGCTCGAGCCCCGATTTCTGCGCTTCTCTCCCCCCGCGGCTGCACTGCGGGCGAGAGAACTGTGCCGGAACTCTTGGAGCACATTTTGATGCCACTTTGACTTCTGTTGCCCCGGGGGAAGTCCCCGAAAAGTTTGTTCAAGGACCGAGGCGAGGAGTGGAGCCTGGATCGCCCCGAGGAGAAGGGCCTGGAGGCGGAGCGTATTGCGGCGCTGTCCGCGCGCCTCGGCTGGGCCGAGTGCTGAAAGCTGCGGATCCCGAGGGAGCGGACTCGACGGACTCCGCGGAGCGCGGCGGCTTCCTGGCCGTTGCCCCTGTGGCCAGAGTCATCGCTGGACGACAGACCCCAGACCTGCGTCGGCGATTTATCCCCCTGCTATGGGTGTTGGTGTGTGCCGCCTTGCGGACTACGAGCCTGGAAGCGGGGGACGGCGGAGTTTGAGCGGTGACCGAACCGGGAGCACTAGCCGGTGCGACTAGGGGACACTGGTTTCGCACCTTCCCGACCCATTGCTGTTGAGGGTCGCCCATAGACTTGCTGGCCCGGGCTGCCCTCCTGTTCCGCCCTCCCGCCATCTTGTCGTTGAGGAGCAGGTACTGGTGACCCTCGCCCGCGCCCTTGCCATACGGGCGCCTCGGTTCATCCTGGTGCCTACGCATCTGCCGTCCTCCCTGGAAGCACGCGGCTGCAGGCCTCCGACCTGAACCTGGATTATCGCCCTGACTGGCTCGATGGTTGTCTCGCCCTGGCCCGTGCCGCCATTTTGTCGCCTGTGACGTACTACCCTTGTCCTCGGCGAGGTCTTCACATCTGGTGCCCACGAGCGGCTGGGCGCATCTACAGCGGCCAACTCTCGGCTTCACCCACCACGGAGGCCAAGATGGCTGGGAGACGAGGTGCGGCGCGGGGTGATCGCACTCTGCCGGACATGCTCAGCAGGGCCCAGCAACTGCGAGACAGGACGCAGCCGTCCCCGGGGTCCTCCCGGGCCTCAACGGACGCCACCGGAGGCGAACCGCCAGTCACGAGGTCCTTCATGGAGGACTTATTCAGCTCCCTCAAGGAGGAATTCCAGACTCTCAAGACCGAGGTGGCCGGAGAGGTCCGTGAAGTGCGCAGAGAAATCGAGGGCCTGGGCGAGCGGGTCGACACTGTTGAAACAGCGGCCCAGCGTCGTGATGAAGAGATAGTTCATCTCCAGCAGGACGTTCTCCGCCTTCGGGAGCAATGTGTCGAGCTCCAGGCCCACTCTGAGGACCTCGAGAACAGGTCCAGGCGGAATAACATCCGGGTGCGAGGCGTTCCGTCCGCGGATGAGGGTGCGGACCTGGTGGCCTATCTGCAGGACCTGTTCCGCGACATCTTGGGAGAAGAGGCGGACTTCCCGATCCGCATCGACAGAGCACACAGGGTGGGCCACCAGCGCCAGTCATCGGCACCCCCTCCTGATATCCTGGCATTCCTGCCGGATTTCCCCCTAAAGGAGCGCATTATGACAGAGGCCCGCAGGAAGCAGCCGCTCTCCTTCCGAGAACGACCCGTGGCGCTCTATCAAGACCTGTCCGCCATCACACTGCAGAAGCGCAGGTCTTTCCGCATCGCTACGGACTTTCTGCGAGAGCATGAGACGGCCTACTCCTGGGGTCACCCCTTCCGTCTTATTTTCCGATGGAATGGGGTGCTACATCAGCTGCGCTCCTTACAAGATGTCTGTGGGGTGCTGGGACTCACAGCTACAGAGGAGGAGGGGGCGACACCCGCATGGAGGCGCCCCGAGCGACGGGGCCGACGGAGATCGAGGAGGCGCCAATCGTCAGCGACAGCGAGTCGCCCTGACTCCCCTACCATCAGGGCGGATATGGTGGAGGCCCTGAGGACTGCGGCCAGGAACTTGCCTGACTCTAATGGCGTGGCCCAGACGGCCTAACTTTTCTCCGGGGGGAGAGACTCTTAGCGTCTGCGATGCTGGGTTGGGGCTGGGGGTTGGGGGGGAGAAGTTGGAGGTGTGTGGCTGGACGTCCACTTGACTGGTTTCTACAGACTCGCCCACTTGGGCTAGACTGAGACAATGGGGTGTTTTTTCTTGTTTTTGGTGTTGGCTGGTTGCCATGGGTTGGTTCTGGGGGGTTCAAGAGCTGGTTTGGTGTTGGGGGGGTCCCGTCCGATACTGTCCGAAGGCGGATATCTGCCTCCTGCAGGAAACCCATTTACTCTCTAAAGACTGCCATAGGTTGCGCTCTGCCAAGTTCCCCACGCAACTCTTTTCCTCAGCTGCGACTAAGACTGCGGGGGTAGCCATTCTTCTAGCCAGCTCCTTCAGGGGTGAGGTGTTGTATAAACATGCCGAGCAGAAGGGGAGGCTTCTGGTGTATCGCATGCGTCTGGGGGGAGTTGCCTTCACGGTTGGCTCCGTGTACAGCCCAAATGACCACCAGGATCGCTTCCTGGAATCTGTGTTGGTAGACGTTACTGCCTCGCCCGATCGCCACGTCATTTTGGGGGGAGACCTGAACATGGTCTTCGACTCCACCTTGGATAGGTCTGCCCAGAGCTTTCCGCAGCTGGGGGAGCTTTCCAGAGCGGTACAGGACCAGATTGCAGAGATGGATCTGCATGACCTCTGGCGCACCTTGCACCCCGCCGATAGGGACTACTCATATTTCTCCCACGCACACCGCACTTACTCGCGGTTGGACTACCTCTTAGTGAGCGGGCCGCTTCGCTCGGCCGCCACGGCGGCGGACATAGGGGTCTTGTCTCTATCCGACCATGCGCCGGTTTCCGGAGTATTCGCTTGGCCGGCAGCCCCCCCCTCCAGAGGGATGTGGCGGCTTCGGGACACGCTTCTCCATAAGAAATCGGTGGTGAAGCGAGTGGAGGAGGTCATTCAGGAGTACTTGACCCACAATGACAACTCCGACACGTCCCTAGCAACGCAGTGGGCAGCTTTGAAAGCGGTCGTCAGAGGGGAGTTTATCTCCATCTCCTCGGCGGAGAACAGGGAGCGGCAACGTAAGAGGGAGGAACTAACGGCGCAGGTCAGGGAACTCGAACAGGTTCACCGCCGGACGGGGGCTCCTCGAGTTTGGAGGCAGCTGAAGGCGGCGCGGAAACTCCTTTCTGCGTTGGACCTGGACCGGGCGGAGTATGCGGCGTTGCGCTTGAAGCATGCCTTCTACACCGGCGGAGACAGATGCGGTAAGCTCCTGGCCCACCGGCTCAGGGCTGCGCAGCAACGCAACGTAGTAAAGGAGCTGGTAGGAGCCGATGGGGTCCCGGTTTCCGGTGACGCGGAGGTGGCGGATTCCTTCCGTGCCTTCTATGAGGCGCTGTACGCTGCAGAGCCCTCCCCACCGGGAGAGGCTGAGGCCTATTTGGAATCGGTAACCCTCCCTGCCCTAGATCCCGCCCAGGCGGACCACCTGGAGAGGGGCATTCATGTGGAGGAAGTCATCTCCGCTATTGCACGGTTAAAGCACGGCAAGGCCCCGGGCCCGGATGGCTATACGGCCTTGTTTTACAAGACCTTCTGTCCCACTGTCGCGCCTCTCCTGGCTCGCTTGTTCAATTCCTTTTCTGAACCGGGAGCCATACCGCCGGACCTTCTCTCGGCGACTGTGTCGGTTATTCCGAAACCGGGGAAGGACCGGACTCTGTGCGGCTCGTATCGGCCCATCTCGCTTCTAAATGTGGACCTCAAGCTTTACACGGGGATCTTGGCGGCCAGACTTGGTCTGCACCTGCCAGGTCTGGTGGAGGCGGACCAGGCCGGTTTTGTACCCGGTAGGCAGACGGTCGACAACACTAAGAGGGTGACGCACGTGCTAGAAAAGGCCTCACGCGTCCCGGGGGAGCGGATGCTGCTGTCGGTCGACGCGGAAAAGGCCTTTGATAGGGTTCATTGGCCGTACCTCGAGCTGGTTCTCGGGAAACTGGGGATCGGCGAGAAGTTCCGCACTATGGTTTTTAACTGTTATAGGAGGCCATCAGCATCGGTGCGTGTCAATGGACACAGCTCCGGCAGCTTTGCCATTGAGCGCGGCACGAGACAGGGCTGCCCCCTTTCGCCGCCCCTGTTTGCCCTCTATATGGAGCCGTTTGCCCAGAGGATCCGCGATAACCCGAACGCTATTGGGGTGAAGATGGGGCAATACACACATACTGTCAGCTTATATGCGGACGATGTCTTGCTGACCCTGGATGACCCCAAGCGGTCGCTCCCTGCCTGCGTCCAGGAACTGAACGCTTTTGCCCGCGTAGCGGGCTTCAAAATGAATATGTCTAAATCGGCTGCCCTGGATGTGTCACTTTCTGTCGACACCAGGCGGGACCTCCAGCGTCTTTTTCCTCTGCAATGGTCCTCCTCCACGGTGCCTTACCTGGGGATTTTGCTCGCACCCTCCCTACCTGCAATGGTCGCAGCTAACTATTCCTCCCTGGGCAAAAAGATTAAGGAGGAACTCGGCCGATGGAACAAAGGCCTGCTCTCGTGGCTAGGCCGTATTGCAGCGGTGAAGATGACGATACTGCCTCAGATCCTGTATCTTTTTCGCGCTCTACCTCTCCAGCCCCCTGTAGGTTGGATACGGCAGGCGCAGGCTGACATCTCCCGCTTTGTGTGGCAGGGCCGTAAGCCTCGAATGAAACGGGTCCTCTCCATGCTTGCCCCGGAGGCGGGGGGTCTCGGTGTCCCGGACCTCCGGAAGTACTTTCAGGCGGCGCAACTCCGATATTTGGTGGAGTGGAGCCGGTGGGAATCGGACAAGCACTGGCTCTTTCAGGACCAGGCAGTTGCGGGCCGTACTCTCCAGGAAGTCCCGTTCCTACGGCGCACTCACCGCCCGCCTAATCTCTACGCCTCCTTTATCACCCGAGTTCCGCTGCGAGTGTGGGAAGCGGTGTGTGAGCTTCGTGAGCTCACCACTTTTCCATCACCGTTCACTCCCATCGCTGGCAATCCAGACTTCACTCCGGGTCTGGAACCGGGAGCCTTTTCCCACTGGGTGAGCGCGGGTTGTAGGGCACTTTTCCAGATCTACGGGCCGGAGGGTGTGCTCCCCTTCCAGCAGCTCCGACAGGAGTTTGGCCTGACGGAGGGGGACAGACTGCGTTACATGCAAGTTCGCCACTGGGCTCTTCAACCCCCAGTGCGCGACGTCGCTGCCCGCTCGATTACGCCCTATGAACGATGGCTGGTGACCCGGACCTCGGACGCCAAGCTTATCACCGACTTGTATAAGTTTCTCCAACCCCCGCCGTTTCATTACCATAACCCAGGGAGAGAGCGCTGGCACAGGGAATTGGGCAGGACCTTGAGCCACAAGGAATGGGACAGGATCGCGTACCGGGCGAGGCACTCTGCGTACCACACTGGGCTGACGGAGACCTTTACTAAGGTGTCCACCTATTGGTACTACACCCCGGAGAGGCTCTACGAGATGCACAGAATCGGCGATAAAGGTTGCTGGCGCGGCTGCGGACAGGATGGTACCCTCACGCACATTCTCTGGGAGTGCCCGGTGCTGTCGGCCTATTGGAAGGAGGTCTTGGATGAGGTAGACAGGCATTTTGAGATAGAACTCCCGCGCTTCCCTGCGTATGTCTTGCTAGGCCTCCCCAATGACCTGATGTACCCGCTGAAGTCCCGCAGGGGTAGACAGATTGCGATTGCGCTAGGCTCAGCGGTTCAAAACATCCTTATACTCTGGCGTACCCCCACTGCCCCCTCTATCACTGGCTGGCTACACAGGCTCTGGCAGGTACTGGGTATGGAGAAGATGTCGCTGACAGTGGCTGGGAATGTGGACCAATTTGAAGAGCTCTGGCACCCCTTTTTGGCACTGCTGTCCACGGAATTTCGCGAGCTCACGTGTCCACAGTACCTGCGACTCCTTAGGCTGACGCCGCCGGCGGCTCCAGCGGAGTGAATGTGGCGGGGTCAGGGGTTTGGGGCTGGGGGTGGGGGGCAGGGTTACATGCTTCTAATGCTGACTCTCGGACGAGGATGTTGGGGTGTTGTTTTCTTTCCTTTTCTCCTTCGCTTTTCTTTCTTCTATTTTTCCGGGGAGGGGGGGTTGGAGGGATGGTGTGTTTTTTTCCTGTGTTGCGGGACGCTACTCTAGCTCGGCCTTGCTCGGGGAATGGGGATCTACTGGAGGGTCATTTGCACTGCCTTATTGCCTTATGACTTACGCTTGCTTCCTGCTTCCCCACTTTTCCTCTGACTCACTGCAACGCTTCGCGCCTTGTATTGTATGTTCGCTTGACCTCCTATTCCCTTCCCCATGTTTTTTGTACCTTAATAAAATACTTTAAAAAAAAAAAAAGATGGAGACAGGAAACTTGGATAATCGTGGGGCAAATAATGCTCCTATGTATAAAAGCTTTTAATGTTCTAGTAATGTATTAATGGTGACGATAGGCTTCATGGATCTTAATTATTAAATTGCTGAAGGTTCAACAAGTTCTGAAACAGAGAAGAGTGGTCTTCAATGGAATAACGACTTCAAAGAATTAGAAGTTAAAAAATCTTATTTATTAAAATGAGCAGTCTTGTAGCGAGTCTGTCATCTTGTAATTTATATAAAGATGCTGGAGTCGGCAGATGTGACACAAACGCAGGGATAGATGCCCTGGTATTTGTCGTCTTTAATCTCGGCTGACGCGGGAGTATAGGTGTATTCTATTGTGGCCGCCTCCCACCCCACACTAAACGAGTCCTGAATGTCTGTAATGTGCGAAAGAATCCATCAAAGAGGGGGATCGGGATGTTGTTAAATAGATATAAAAAATTAGGGAGTAGCACCATTTTTAATATAGCCACCCGGCCAGCCAAGGACAGAGGTAACCGTAGCCAACGTTCCACCTGCTCCTCTAATTTGTGAAAGGCCTGCCCATAGTTTAATTGGATGATTTGGGAGGTGTCCAGATGAATATGTATGCCAAGGTACTTTACCGAGTCTAGGCACCACTCAAGCGGGAACTCACATTCTCATCGGGTCGTGCCAGACGTAAGTGGGAAAATGGTGGATTTGTGCCATTTTATGGCAAGCCCAGAAAAGCACCCAAAACGGATAATCTCACAAATAAGTAGGGATAGATTGATGTGTGGCTCCCGAACGTATAAGATGGTGTTGTCGGCATACAGAGAGGCAAGTAGGGGCCCTCTGTGGAACTGAAGCCCTCTGTGCAAATGTCGTTCTTGGAGATGCCGGACGAAAGGGTCCAAGGCAAGGATGAACAGGAGTGGGGACAGGGGGCAACCCTGCCTGGTCCCGGGATATAGTCGAAACGGCCTGGACAAGGTGCCGTTCAGGGGAAATCTAGCCGACAGGCCACTATACAGCAGGGGAACCGTTGAAATGAAGCCATAGGGGAATCCCATGCGTTTCATCACCTCTACGAGAAAAGGCCATTCGAAAGAGTCAAAAGCCTTTTCAGTATCCAGCAGCACCACAGGGGACGTCAGGTTGTATCCTATGCAACACAGCCAAAAACGTGCGGGCGCCGAGGAACGAAACCAGATTGCATGGGGGAGATGATATATTCCATTAATTGTGACAGTTTATTGGCCAATACTTTTGCTAGAATTTTGTTGTCTAAAGAAATGTTGTTGTCCTGTTGGGACAGCGGTCTGTACGAACCGCATTGTGTGGTGTCTTTGCCGGGTTTCGGATGGAGAACGATTACGGCTTCCCGTAGTGCAGGGGGCCTGCCGCTCCAGAACCTCCGCCTACACCTCAATTAATTGAGGGGTCAGAATGTCTTTGAATTCTTTATAAAAATCTCCTGTTTAGCCGTCAAGCCCAGGGGCAGAGGAGCATTGCAGGGTGTTGATGGTCAGAAGAATGTCGGTAACCGATATGGGCTCAGCCATAAAGTCGAGCGTGTATTTTTCTCGGAAAACTAGCTCAATCTCGTCTAAGTACTCCGTTTGGGCAGAACCATCAGAGTCGGCTTTTGAGGAATACAGTGTGGTGTAATATTGCAAAAATTCCTCACTGATGGCTAACGTGGAGGTGAGGGAGGCACCGGAAGAAGTGCGGAATTACGTAATGTAGGATTTGTTATAAGGTGGTCTCAGCATCTGTGCTAGCACTCTGATAGGACGTTCGCCCTCACCGTATCTGCGTGCTGTCTGGTATTTTCCCATGTACAATGTTTCCCTCTCTGCCATGTCTCTGTATTCCGTCAGGAGAGCGAGTCTCACCGCCTGTTCCTGCGGAGTCGGGGAGGAGGAGAGTCGTGAGTCTAATCTAGCAATGTCTTGCTCAATGCGGGCCAGAGTGTTGCAAAGGTCCCTTAGCACTCCAGACTGTTTGGCGAATGAAACCCCTATCATGACAGCCTTGAATCCCTCCCATAGTACTTCAGCCATTTCCACGAAGCCAATATTTATTTCAAAATAGTCCTCTATGGCCTCATGCACCTATTCTTGAAAACTTCATCCAGAAGGGCCCTGCTGGGGAAACGCCACTGCCGTGCATACCCCTCAGGTCGCGGGAAAAGTAAATGCAGGAGCACTGGGGAGTGGTCGGAGTATGTGCTGGGGAGCGTAGTAAGAGAGTTGAACCAACCCACCCGCAGGGTGAAAGCAGCCAGTAATCTATTCTCGACCATGTGTTGTGTGGGCCAGAGTAGTGGGTGTAGTTGGTAAGGGTGGGATTGCGTTGTCGCCAAATATCAATTCGCGTATACTGGGCGCAGAGGTCCTCCAGGACCCGTCTATCCCGTGGTTTAGCATCTGGCGCCCTGGACGTGCTATCTAGTGTAGTGTTTATTAATAGGTTCAGGTCCCCCCCAATAAGGAGCGCACAAGGGTCATGTTTCCCAATTCGGGCATTGAGGTCGTGGAAGAAATCGGGGGAGTCGACGTTCGGAGCATATATGTTAGTTTGTGTCCTTATAGGGTGCCCGTGACTATAACGAATCTGCCCCCCAGATCGCGGGTCACATCGGTAAGAGAAAAGGGGATTCTTTTGTTAATCAGAATGGGCGTGCCTCTAGAGTAGTTGCTGTAATTAGCAAAATATTTATGTGTGCCCCAGCTTGCTCCGAACTGAGCCAAATCAGTAGGGGGGGGGGGTGTGTCTCTTGTAAATAAATTATATCCACCTTGTGTCGAATCAGATAGTGTATCACCTGGCGACGTTTACGTTTATCATTAAGGCCCCTGACATTCCAGGTCATTAGAGTGAGGGGGGGTGGGCCCCTGAACTTTACCTAAGCGCGACATCTAGGGTGCAGTGAAATGCATTTCGGTCAGGATTATGATGTGAGCTAAACTTGGCATGCAATGTGAGACTGGAAAGAAAACTAGAACAGTCGTAATGTGTGAACATTCCCATAACCCCCCACCCCCCGCCCAGCCACCTATCACCCCCTAGGTGGCCCACCCCTAGCAAAGATACATGCTCGGGAATCATAATGATCGCCAGGCAATTCACTTAGGTCCAACCAATAAGAGCAATTAACCAACGTTGCGGATATACCAGAGGGTAGTGGCGGCTCAGTAACAAGCTGGCCGGATGTCACATATTCCTAAGGCATATAAAAGTAAGCAGAGCAATCTCCCTCGTTAACAATGTGAGACACAGAAGAACAATTACTGTGTCCATCATTCAGCACTTTTGTTCGAAAACAATTCTACACTTGCGTCAGAGCCGCTGTGGTGTGCTGAAGCAAGTGTGGCGCCAGCCGAGTCCTGTGAGGACCGAGTTTTGTACGAGCGGCAGAATTCCTGGACCTCTACAGGGGAGTCAAATACCCGTGATCTTCCATCCACATCCACCTTGAGCCTCGCAGGGTAGAGCATTCCGTATTTGAGCCCAAGATTGAGCAATGTCACCTTAACACCCAGAAACTTGCGCTGTGCGTCTTGAACCATCGGGGTGAAGTCTGGATAGAATGACTGCTTAGATCTTTGCCAGTCCATATTGCTGCGTTCTCTTGCAAGGCAGAGCGTTGTGTCCCGGTCCCTAAAGTTCAGAAGGCGCACTATGATGGGTCTAAGGTGGAGGCCAGGGTTTGGCTGAGGTCCGAGAGACCTATGGGCCCGCTCTACAACAAAGCCTTGAGTAAAGGCCTCCTTCCCAAATAACTCAGTTAGCAACCTCTCAACAAAAAGGTCCATACGACCAGTGGATGTCGTCTCCGGGACCCCCATTATGCGAACATTGTTGCGGCGTCCGCGCGCTTCCAAATCCTCATTCTTAATGGCCACTTCTTTAAGTAGCCTCTCCGCCCTCTCTAACCATTTCAGAGATTGTGCAGTCCCGTCCTC
This sequence comes from Lissotriton vulgaris, assembly GCF_964263255.1. Classification (NCBI taxonomy): domain Eukaryota; kingdom Metazoa; phylum Chordata; class Amphibia; order Caudata; family Salamandridae; genus Lissotriton; species Lissotriton vulgaris. The sequence goes on from NC_141697.1 coordinate 179,412,552, forward strand.
CAGGTTAGGTACCCGGGCTTCAGCAAAGTCCAGGCGCCTGTCGTGGCCCTGTACCCTGGCGCCCAGGGATGCGATAGTCTAGTCAAGGGAATCAAAGCGTGAGTCCAACGCCTTAAATCCCACCTTCATTTTCAGCAGCAAAGAGGCGACTGGAGTATCTGAAATTTCAGAAGGTGTAGCGTCAGGGCCTTTTTCTGCCATGGTCGTGCTGTGAGTGGTTGCGTGTTCGGCCACTTTAGCAAAAAGTAAGGTACTCTGCTTGGGATACTTGCGTCCCATTCCGGGATTTCAGGCCAGCAGCTGGGAACCGGGCTCCAGGTGTCTCAGGGCGCCAAGAAGCAGAATGGGCGCAGTGCAGGCAACTTGTGGGGGGCAAAATTAACTGGTAAGAGCTGGGCAAAATGGTGGTGTCCCCCTGTGGGGCTGCGTGCCCAAGCGGCCGCAGCAAACCAGCTCAGTTTCCAGTAATTATAGGACTGCCCTGGTTATACCAACACAGTCTGTTTATTTATTGGAGGAATAGGATTTTAACCTTCAATCAGGATTTTTGCAAAGAACACATCCAACTTGGTCCAGGTGACATTGAGAAAAGCACTTCATTCACGAATACAGATGAAGGAATATTGCCCTCCATCATGAGAATCTTAGAGAAATATTTGATAAAGAACAGGCCACTAGCTTCCCTCCACATAGGGTCTACGATTGTAGAATTGACTTGCAACCTGGAGCTCGCATACCTAATAGCAGAGTGTATTCTTTGACAGAAAAAGAGAATGTGTACCTACGAGACAACCTAGACAAAATGTTGAAAATAGGTTTTATACGTCCTTCTAGATCGCCTGTTTCATCTTCTATTTTTTTCATTCCTAAAAGGAAAGGGGGTCTTAGATGTTGCATAGACTATAGAGCATTGAATTCTATCACCATCAGGAATAGTTACCCCTTGCCATTAATTACCTCCCTCCTTGATCAAATAAAAGACCCCGAAGTATTTACCAAACTAGATCTGCGAGGGGCATATAATCTGGTAAGAGTCAAGGAGGGGCATGAGTGGAAATACTGCCTTTTGTATGAATACCTGGTAATGCCCTTTGGGCTATGTAACACCCCTTTAGCATTTCAGTTTTTCATCAACAAGGTGCTAAAGGACATGTTAGACGAATTTGTTGTTGCTTATATTGAGGATCTTTTGATCTATTCCCCTTCAGTGCAAGAACATGTAATTCATGTAAGGAGAGTACTAGAACATTTGCAAGATAACCATGTGTATTGCAAACTAGAGAAATGTCATTTCCATACTCCCCATGTAAGTTTTCTGTGATACATAATCTCCCCACAGGGACTCAGTATGGATCCAAAGAAGGTGGAGGCTATCCATCGTTGGCAAGCCCCACAAAATATTAAAGAGATTGAGTTTTCATGGCTTTGCCAATTTTTATAGACGATTTTATGTAATTTCTGTGAGTTAGCCTCCCCGATAACTAAACTGTTAAAGAAAGGAGTGAAGGTTCACTGGACTCCCGAGGCAGAGGCTGCTTTTTGCAAACTCAAAGAAGCTTTTGCACAAGCACCCATTTTAAGGCATCCTGATCCTTCACGTCCCTTTATAGTAGAGTCTGATGCTTCACAAGTGGCAGCGGGAGGAGTGCTTTCCCAGACAGATTCCAGTACTGGGGTACTACATCCAGTCGCTTATTACTCACGTAAGCTAACTCCAGCTGAAGGCAACTACTCTATTGGGGACAAGGAATTATTAGCTATTGAGAGAGTATTTGAGGAATGGAGGCAGTACCTATTAGGAGCTAACCGCAAGATCACTGTCTTAACAGATCATCGTAACCTGCAATTTTTGAAATCTGCAAGGGATCTATCTATGCGGCAGTTGCGATGGACCCAGTTTTTTAGTGATTTTGATTTTGTTATACAGTTTCAATCAGGAAAGAAGAATGGGAAGGCAGATGCCCTGTCTCGGTTAGGATATGAACCCATAGAACCACTTGGGGAACTCCCCCCTTATAATAGCTAAAGAGCGAATCATTGGGGCTATGTATTCCGAAGAAACCTTCCTGCAGGCAGTGAAGGGAGCACAAGCAACTACAGACATGAAAGTACACAAGAAGCCTATATAGAACAGGTGTTGACATATGTTCAAGGAGGTATGGTGCTCCCCACTCAGGAACTAAGATTGCAGGCACTAGAATTGTCATACACAGCCCCTTGCAGGTCATCCAGGTCATAAGAAGACGCTTGGCCTATTACGGCGTCATTTTTGGTGGCCTGCAATGGAAAAAGACACTGAATATTACATTCAGACATGTCATGTATGTGCCCTGGGGAAGGTTTCTCATCAGAATCCAGCAGGATTGTTACAACCCATACCCACGCCACCTAGTCCTTGGCACACTATGTCCTTAGATTTCATTGTAGAATTACCTCGGACAAGTAAAGGGAATACCACGCTTCTCGTTGTAGTAGACCTTTTGACTAAGATGGCCTATTTTATTCCTATGAAAAACTTCCATACTGCTCGTACCTTAGCTATTGTCTTCCTTCAGCAAGTAGTTTGTTTGCATGGCCATCCATCCATATTGATATCAGATAGGGGGGCTCAGTTCATCTCAAGGTTTTGGAAGGGAATGGGAGACCTATTACAAATAGACATACGACTATCCTCAAGTCACCATCCTCATACAGATGATCAAACCGAGAGAGTTAACCAATGTTTTGAACAGTACATCAGATGCCAGGTTTTACATACACACACGCAGAATGGGATGAGATGGTATGGTTAGCTGAGTTCTCCTACAATAACAGTCGCCATAGTTTCACTGCTTACTCATCCTTCTATTGCACTAGCGGGTTCCATCCCCGAACCATTGTAACCCCGCTTTCTTACTTTTGCTTAACCCTTGCTTTTACAGACTTTGTTAAGGAATTGCAAGAGGTACACAAAAACACACAAGTAGAACTCCTTCTGGACCCCTGTTGAGAGAACTTCACTGGCTCCCGGTACGCCAACGGATCAAATTCAAGATCTGTTGTACTGTCCACAGATGCCTTTTTGGAAATGGCCCCAGCTACCTAGCCCAACTATTTCATCCTTACAGACCGGAACGTGATCTACGGTCCAGCAACCAGCTCCTGCTTAATTCTCCTTTCATTAAAAAGACCAGACAAGGTGGCCGCGCCCTCTCCTCAGTGGGGCCAATTCTGTGGAACAATCTGCCCCTTAGCCTTAGACAGATCTCCCACCACCTTACATTCAGGAAAGCACTAAAGACCAATCTGTTCACTGCTTTATAAGCCTTCCACCTCCTCACTACGCATCATAAGTTCACCGGTACTGTGGCTATTCAGTCACCTGTGCTTGCGGCCATAGCGCGGAGATAACCCTTGGGTTCGATTCTGGCGCTCTATAAGCATTTAAATAAAATAAAATAAAGTAAACTTGGAAAGGGCCAAGGCTAGTTACAAGAGGGGAGCTGATGTTCATAGACGCATGGAGCCGGGATACAAACAGGGTGATGAGGTCTGGTTATCCGTAAGAAACTTGACATTGAAAGGATCCTGCAAATTTAAACCCAAATACCTAGGTCCTTACAAGATCTGTAAAGTAGTGAACCTTGTGGCTATGAAACTAGACCTTCCTGCTTCCATGAAAATACATCCGGTATTTCATGTCTCCCTCCTGAAACCAGTAGAACCGGATACACATCTACCGAAAGCTTCTACGCCGGGGATGGTGGATGATGAACTGGAATATGAGGTCGAGGCGATAGTAGACTTACGTAAAGTGAGACGTAAACTTCAGTATCTGATACATTGGAAAGGTTACGGAATTGATGGACGTACTTGGGAGCCTGCCAGTCAAGTTCATGCCCCTCGGTTAGTACGTCTCTTTCACAGAAGGCACCCTGACAAACCCAAACCGGTAGGGGGCTATATAGGGGGAGTGTACTGTCAGGCGTGCCCGATGAAGGAACTACTGCGCACGTAAAAACGACTAAGATGGCCGCTGAGCATTATTGCGCCTGCACGGGTAAAAGCAGAGGGAGTCATAACCGGCCTCTCCGCAAGCGGCAAACACTTCACGTTCTCTCGCTCTCGGATGGTCCATTACTCACCAGCTGTGTTCTCTGAGGCGGTGCTTTCCGGGGCTTCTCATTGGGCGTTGGTATGGCGTCTTTTCTCCCTGTTGACGGCTTCTCTGGTTTCGTTCGCGGCGGGCCCTTTACTAATTTTGGTGTTCGCGGGCCATTCCTGGTACCAGTGTTTCTTCTCTGCTTCCTGGAAACTCCAGACGGTCGGACCTGTATTTCAAGGGGAAAAGAAGACATTTAAATCAGAATTTCCTTCTGGTTTAATCGGTTACAGCGCTTCTGCGCTGTCAATGTTAATATATTATTGTTTTTTGTATTACTTACCTGATCCAGCGCTGTGGAACTCGCTCTTTTCTTGTTACTGGCATCTATGAAAAGAAACAAGGCCTCAAGCAATTCAGTACCTGCATGAAGGAGTTTTATGTTTGCAATATATTCAGAGAGCTATGTTAAGAATAGGTAAAGAAAAAGACCAGCTTATTCATACCTTTCGCCTATTACAAGAAAGAAAGTTATTGAAATTATTATATTCTGTTTTATTCCTAGCACCAGTATTTCTAGCACCAGAGATTATCCTACACCATTGCATAAGCAATCACGCATTACACATTGAAGAAGGGAAACTCAAGGTAGTTATACATTAAGTAGTAAGCGATACAATAGGTTAATAGATATATTATCACTTTTGTAATTGCTATAATTTTCCTATTCACAGCATATCATCTCCCCGACTGTTACTGTAGTGCTGAAGAACGTGTTTCTTTTCTTTTATTCCTTGTTTTGTTTCCCTTCTTCCCCGGATTTCCATTGCTACCTGGCAGTGACTAAGTGTCGGTAGCAAGTGGTGAATTGGCGAAGTTGAGGACCATACCTCAATTTCATGACATTCCTGCGAAAACGAATTAGGTAAGATTCTGACACTATCCCTGAGACGATTGGGCGTCCGGGTGGTGGTGTTCTATTCTTGTGAGTTTTGCGAACGAGTAGAAATAAGGTACTCTAGGTGATCTTGTTCTGAGAATCTGCTTCTTGTTTAGAGATCCATGGATTTACCTCTGCCTCTTCTACAATAAGATCAACTGTTCTTTGTAGTCTTTTGGTTGGATCAATGGTGATCTTCTTGTAGAACCCCTGGTCCGAGAGTAGATCTAGGCATTGCTCATTGTATCCCTGTATGCTTAGGAGGACAATTGCTCCCCCTTTGTCTGCCTGTTTGATCACTAGATTGTCATTCTTGCCAAATCTTCCATCGCTCTCTGTTCCTGTTTCCTCATATTGACATAGTATTTCTTGGCCGTGGTTTTGAGATTCTCCACCTCTCTTATTATTGCTTTCTCAAATGCTTGTATTTCCACAGGGACGGCATGGCAAGGTGGGCAAAATGTTGACTTGGGTCTTAAGTTAGTGTCACTCTCGGGGATTTGGTTCTCTCTGTGCATGAAGAAGGCTTTCAGTTGAATTTTTCTACAAAATTCTGCCATTTCGCATCGTAATTGGAAGACGTCCAATGGGGGTGTAGGAACATACCAAAGTCCTCTGTTCAATACTTTCTCATGATCTGCTGTGAGGATTGTATCCGAGAGCTTGATTACCAGTGATTCATTGTGCTGGACCTGATTTGTTCCTTTGTCATGCTGCAAGTGTGTACTTGTCTCTCCTGATTGTTCCAAGTTACTCCTCTTCTTCTCCCCCTCTGGGTATTTGGGCCTCGTCCTTAAAACGGAGGTGGTGGCATGTTCATCATTGGTCCCATTGTTTGAGATCCTTGAAAGTATGGTTTCATTCATCCATTGAAATTTGGCATGTACGTTTGAAAGTTAGGTTAGGGCTGGTCAAAATATCTTGGCATCTGCCACTTATTTCCTCGTTGACGCTGGTTCTGTTTATTTTGGCCCCTGCCTCGTCTTGGATAGTTTCCTTTGTCACTGCTCCAGGCAGAATTGTTGCTGAAAGTTACTCCTATTGAGTCTTCATCCTGTGATCCGGTGCTATGTAGTCTTCTTTCGCGTAGGGGTGTGTTTTTTCCAATGAGAACCATTTCAAATCTTTACTCAGTTTCTCGATTTTATTCTGAGTGATGTAGTCTTCGGTCTTATTCATCTCTCGATTTATCTCTTCTAATCTCTTTTTATATACTGAGATTTGAACATTCATCTTTAGTTTGGCTTCGCTAACTTGTATCTTTATTGTCAATGCCTCTGCTAATCTCGTGCCTGTTTTTATAATGAGCACCAGATAATCCCTGGTGCACTTCCACGAGATTGAGGGCCAGTCTTTACGAAAGGCGACGTCTTTGAGAAAAATTTGTTTGCCATTTTGTACCCAATGGCCTTTAGGGGCAGCATTAGCACGTAGATATTCTTTCACAATGATGCCATCTTACTTGATCTTGTTTTGTTACGGTTAGTTCATCCCACTCTTTGGTTTGTGTTAGGGTCTGTGTCAGGTCTTTGTCTTGCAGTAGTGATGATTCTGCTAAGATGGCATTCACTTCTTACTCTGTGAAGCTCAAGCCAGGATTCTCCGCTATTTCTCTTCAGTCAGCTCAAATTGTTTCCTTTCTTTGTGTGTACTAAGGATAAACCACCACTTCTGGTTGATCCACAACAGTGATTTAGCAGGTTTCTGGCAATCACTGTGATTGAGATTCCCACAGCTGTGCACTGCTTAAATATGTAATAATCAGAGGGTGCAAGACCAAAGGAAAACTTTCCTATCAGTGAAAAAGCGTCTTCTAAACTTAATTCTAAATATAGCCTCCTCTTCCCTGGTAAACAGAGTTGAGCACCAAGGAACTGTCCTGTTGTGTTTTTTTGGCAGGAGAGGCTAGCAACTGGTTGGATTCCAAGGGAAAATCCTGTGACCTGCTGGTTTCCCTGACTGGGTCAACTCAGCCATCAACACTGTATTGGTCTGGACGTGTCTGGAGACAACAGGGCCACTGTAGGAGTCAGGAGACTAGTGCAGAGTCAGAGAGGATCTGGAAAATCACATGGGTAAATGGGGGATTAGGGGGTGACGCTCCCCTGATGGTAAGATACAAGATTTGGAAATAAAAGTTCCTTAGAGCAGTGCACACGAGCAAGGAGTGTTTACCCTACGCTCCTACACTGAATTCCCTAAAGATGGAGTCCTGTACAAATTTAAACAAACATTGGGCCCACACTATACATACTATATAAACGGTAAGTTTCTGTACAGTAGTTATTCCGATTGAGCATAATCATGTAAAAGAGAATATGTTTAACATGAATAATACAATCATCCAAGTCTTTGCCTTCAGCAGAGATCTTTCATTCGTAGGTCTTGTTCAATATTCATGTAGCCACCACGTGTTTTGTCGGTTTAGCGACTTCATCAGGGCTACAACAAGTAAAGATAAAAATCAGGTATACATACTCCCAAAGTATGGCTAATAAATGTAGGCAAATTCATCACCATCACTAGCTGGCATGAAGTTGTAATTGTCACATGCATCTTAACCCTTTCGATGCTGATGACGAGCTCAGCTCGTCATGATGCACGGTTGAGCTGTGCTGATGACGAGCTGAGCTCGTCATGAATAAAGTAAAATATGAATTTCCAGCACAGGACGGGAAAACTGCTAGCAGCCAAGGTGTTAAAGAAAATCAAAATGTAGTATTTAAAGACTTAGGGTGGTAGCCGACAAGTCTAATTCACACTACCGAAAATTAAGGCCAAACTGTATCAGTAACTCACCCAATATGATTAATGTTAAGGGTCCTGGCGAAGTGAGTGTGTCTGTCAGTATCAACAATTTACGGAGGCGCGAGAGTCTGTTTACGGTCCCTAAAGTGGAAGAGTATATGTTATGTTATTAAAAAATTTATAAAGCGCGCGTACGCCCAGGGGCTTCTTGGCGCTGGTAAGATAAAAAACATAACAAGAGGTGAGTCTGCCGGAAGAGTTATTTCGGGTAAGCTTTTATGAAGAGGTGAGTTTTAAAAGCCTTTCTAAAGGCAAGGAGGTCTTGCTATAATAGTGCAAGTAACCAGCATATAAATCTAAAAAGTTCCCTAAGCTTATGCGTGTTTACCTCTGAAGTTTCTCGCATGGCATGACATTCCCTTTTGCGTAGGCGCCATGTTTGGTCACATTATGTATAAATAAGGAGAGAAGACGGACTAGGCTTGTTTGTGTTAGAGCCGCTTGTTAACTTAAGTAAATAATCGCGATATTGAAATGTCTAATAATTGAGCCAAATGGTCAGAGGATAGATATCTCTTGTGAAAGGACGAACTATTGTATAATCGGTCCCATTGTAACTTGATATTACAATTCTTGCAATTCTTTTGTAAATATAGAAGAGGTATCTAAATGTATTTAAAAACATAGGGGGAAGAAAAGGCCTATCTGTGGGATATAAAAACAGCCCTAACGTTACTTGATCATTAATAACCACAGGGGCTTGTCCACCAACCCTGAACCAGGCTATTTAGAGATGCAGACAGAATTCGAAAGCGTTTACATCGGATGTAAACACTTTCGAAATTCTGTCTACATCTCTAAATAGCCGCTGATTCAATGCGCGAGCACTAAGTGGATTTTTGTCACTAAGGACAGACTGAAATACGTATCCTTCGTATATAGTGCCCGAATAGAACTACAATTGTGGCACACATCTTCCGAAATCGTGTGGTTGACCATCAATTTATGATTGGTCCGAATGTTTTTATACAGACCGCTCTCGCTCAAGTAAACTGTGAGTCCTGAAGATGACCGTGTAGTAACATAACGGTCGAAACGCCGTCGACGCTTTTTTGTGGCCCTAAAGTCCTGGAGGACACATTATATTTGTGTGTATGTTGTTCCTTCATTTGTAACATGTAAGGTTTATGTTTGCCAATGATCTGGTTTGTGTTATGTTTTCTGCATACCAGCACTTTGTCTTGAGCGTATTTGTCTTTTTAAAAAAAGTTTTTTATTGTGTATTACAAATAATAATAATTTTCTATAGTGTTTTTGGATTGAAAGGCTTCTTTCTTCTTTTTTCTTTTCTCTATTTACTTAATGTCTATTTCTTATTGCTTTCTTTAAATTTGATGTTCTAACGTTACTTGATGGCACATACTGTGTCAAATTCACATTGATATAGGTAAGCACGCCAAGGTTGGTACTAAACCAATTATAGTTGGGCTCCTTATTGAAGTGGTAAATAACTAATCATAGTGCATAAAACATAATTGTTGGAAAATAATTTAAAAGGGCAAGTTAGATACCATAAAGTGATTGTATCAGTATGTAGGTCAATGTATAGTATATAGTATATGAGTATAGTAGTTGGTTTGTCGTAGGGGGTCTACTTTGATGATCATAGGTACTCCAGGGAAGGAGGCCTAAAACAATATTGGTTGAATAAAGGTAGACAGCTGCATAGTTAAAATGGCATATCTAATATATATGTAGGTGTTTAAGATGGAACTCAATCCTTGGTTCCCAGAGAGCGTGGTTCGTGAATTAAACAGAACCTCTGATAAATAAATTGATAATCCTAAGAATCAGTAGGTTCTAGGTAAGGCTATAAGGAAAGATAGGATAATGCAAGGAAACAAAAGAGGTTCTTGGGTGAAGAGACCGGTTCAGAGGGCATACTTGTTACGAGTGCATTTGCCGCATAGTAAAAGAGTATATTAACAGTGCAGGTGTAGCCTAATGTTAATTGCTTTACGTGGGTTGTCCAATACTGCTACACATTAATACATTATGAGTCTCAATGATATATACTCTTAATTACAGTTGTCATCGGACATAGTTCATTACAGTTCAGAACACATACCCACACGTATAGGTGATTTGTATATTCTTGTTGTCAAGAAGTCACATAGATAGAATAAAATAAATGAAAGCAATGGCATATCAGTCACCAAGGAAGTATTGAAGTTCATGGTCGATATTCAACCAGAGTTCTACAGATCTCAATTTTAGTATCAACATGGCCTCCCTAAGTCGTAAATAGAGTTCCCTATTCCCCCCAAGGGGATCCCTAGTTACATGATCAATACCATAGAATTTGAAAATCCTGTTTACTGCCGGACATTCCATTGCGTGGTTAGCAATAGGGTATCGGTTGTCATTTGACTTGATTGCCCTCATATGTTCTCCCACCCTTTCTTTTAAGGCATCTGATTGTACTGCCCACATATGTACTACCACATTTGCAAATTGCAAAAAATGAGACACACAACATATTTGGTGTTACTAGTGATGTTATGTGTAATATCAAAGATTCCCACATCTTTAACCGTAATTTGCTTTGTTTTTGCATTGCATGTGTGCACATCCCGCAATGTCCACAATTGTAGAAGCCACAAATGTGCATAGTAAGCCAGTTCTTTTTAGGTTTGTGTTTAGGGTAGCTCAGACTCAGGAGATTTCTGAGAGCTCTCCCCCTACGAAAAGTTATGTTTGGTCTTACAGAGATGTGGTCTTTGAGTAGTCCATCTGTAGTTAGTAAGTGCCAGTGTTTTTGTTGGTACTTCCTGAATTGAGAGGAGAGTCTGCTGTAGTCCGTTATAAGTCTCACTACATTCTGTCCTGTATGTTTCCGTTGTTTGGTTGAAAGTGCCCCTGATATACTTGTCTTGGTGATAAGTTTTCTTGCAGCATTCAACATCTTATTACTATATCCTCTACGAAGGAAACTCATTCCTTTTTTTTTTTTTTTTTAATTTCTTTTTTTCGTTGTGTTTTTTTTAATTTTTTTTTTAATTTATTGGTTTTATTGCAAGGAAATACAGTAATACACAATGACAGAAATGTGAAAAAAAATGTACACATTACATAGAGCAAAGTTAATTAAAAAAGAAGTTCAGCAGCATGATAAATTAAATCCATTCGGTAATCGGTGCCCAAATTTTCTCCCCCAAAACTCTTCTTTTAACCCCTTTTAACTTGTAAATAGCAGATTCAATGTTATACATAAACAGTAGTTTTTCACGCCAAGTAAAAAATGAAGGAGGATCTACACTAATCCATTCCTTAGTAATACAGGACCTAACTGCAGCCATACATAAAAATAAAAAATAAGAAATTGGTTTTATCCTAATAGAAGTGTGGTCAATGCCCAATAACACCAATTCAGCAGTTATTTTAATCTCACATTTAAGAACAACAGAAAGAAAGCTTTCAATTTGTTGAAAAAAAGTGTTAAGTTTGGGACAAGAAAAAAACATATGTAATTCACCAGCTGCGAATAACCCACAGCGACTTCAGTTAATTCCCGTTGTCGTGCTCCATTTTGCGACTTTACTTGGAGTGTAATAAAGATTGTGTACACACATAAAATGTTGGGATTTCATCATCCCTGTAATTAGACAGTCAGAAGCAACTTTAATAGAAAGCAAAATATCAACATCGGGTATGCCTAGGGTGTTAGCCCATTTCAGCTGACATTGTCCCAGATCGTCCCCACATTCCTGAATCAAGCTTAAATAAAGTGTTCCTATACGGGGCTTTTTCTGCAGAAGTTCTAATAATGGAAATTTCGTCATTTTAGCTGGGAGAGTTAAGGAGCAATTCTGTAAGAAACTTCGCAGTTGAAGAAATTTAAAAAAGTCGTTTCGTGTTAGGGAAAATGTATTCATTAATTCCTGAAATGAAATAATTTGGCCATAACCGGAGAAATACCCAAATTGCTTAGCAAGGTCATTAACCTCTTCGCCGCTAATGACAAGGGTAACTCGTCATGGACTTTCCATTGATTTCAATGGAAATTATATGAGAATCCTAAATGTGCCTTAGCAGTAAAGGGGTTAATCGCTGGTAGAGCCATCTGAGCGTCAGTAGTAGTAATCACTATGTCATCGGCATAGGCAAGAGCTCGATATTCAATATTGGCTAAGTAAATAGGTTTAATTCTTTGTTCCAAAATAAAACGGTTAATTAGAGGGTCAATGTAAAAAGCAAAAAGTAAAGGTGAACAAGGGCATCCTTGTCGAGTGCCCTTGGTGATTGGAAAAAAGGGGAGATTTGTCCATTAATTCGAATACACGCTTTAGGAGTAATGTACAATGTTTTTAAAGCTATTATAATACCAGGACCTAATCCCTTACTGGATAATATTTCCCAGAGGTAGCCCCAAGCAACCCGATCAAAAGCTTTTTCAGCATCTAAAAATACAAGTCCAACATTAGACCGAGTTGCTTGGGACCAATCCAGGAACGTGATCACTCGTCGAATATGGTCGGCAGTGTCTCTGGCTGGGATAAAACCATGTTGATATATAGAAACTAAAGGTGAAATAATGCTAGATAATCGTGAGGCTAGGATTTTGGAGAAAATTTTACTATCAGCATTTGTAAGTGAAATGGGACGAAAAGATGAAGGTGATAGCGGGGGTTTGCCCTTTTTAAGAAAGACAGTGATAATAGAATCATGCCAGGATTGGGGGGCATTACCTTGTTGAGCTCTTAAACATAAATCCACTAATTCAGGTTTTAGGACACCCCGAAAACACTTAAAAAACTCTAGAGGAATTGCATCAGGACCTGCTGCTTTTCCTGAGGCTAAAGATATCAAAGAGAGTTGGATTTCCTCCCAAGTAATTGGTAAATCCAGTTTCTCCCTCTCATGACTAGGTAATATAGCATTCTGAGCTGGTTCAATAAACTGTGTAATCTGCTCTGAGCAATCTCCCGGGACGTCCTCAGTATACAGTTTAAGGTAAAAATCACAGAATACTTTAAGTATATCTTCTATTTTATTAACCGTCGTCCCAGTAAGATTGTTAATTTTATCAATACTAGCAAATGTAGCTTTTTGCCTAGCCCTCTTAGCCAAGTATTTTCCTGAGTTTTCACCAACTTCATAGACTTCCGTCCGAAAAGCGGAGATTTGCTGAGCAAACTTTGCAGCAAATCCTTGATGGATCTTAACTTTAAGAGCTAATAGTTCCTTTGTAATAGTTTCTGTAGGTAAACCATTATTGCACGCCTGGATAAGCTGAATCTCTAGCAATCTTAAATTTTTCATTTCTAATTCTTCTCGCTTTCTAGTCTCTTTCTGTTTTCTTATTGAATAGCTCAATGTTTCTCCCCGAACCCCACATTTAAAAGTATCCCAAACGATTTCTAAAGATGTGGTTTCTTTGTTAATTGAAAAAAATTCCGGAATCCAGGTATTCATATATTCAACATAAGGTAAATCAAACAATAATTTGCGGTCAAAAGACCACGATCGAGGAGTGGATGGGGTATTTAACTCAAAATTGAAAGTTATAGGATTATGATCTGATATAATTTTTGGGAGTACCCCATATTTCACTTGAGTGAGTTCATTATATAAGGTCTTAGATACTAAAAAGTAATCCAATCTAAAATGTCTTTGATGAGGGGCAGAGAAAAAAGTACTTCCAGACATTCCCCCCCTTTTTTCATAACCCACGTCTAATAGCTTATACTCATGAGTAATCCCCTTAATTGCTTTGAATACCTTTTTCTTCCTCCCTGTATATGGGGTACTGCCATAAATATCAAATGTTTCCTCCAAATGTAAATTAAAGTCTCCACATAATATAATATTGGGTGGCCATTGAGCTAACTCCAAACTTAAATAGTGGAACACTGCGGGGTCATCAACTGTAGAGGCGTATAATGAACAGATAGTAATAGTCAATCCTTCAAATTTAAGTTCAGCAATAACCCATCGTCCCGATGGGTCTTCTTTAATTCTTTTAATTTCCCCTAATCCGAACCTCTTTAATATTGCTACTCCTCTTATTGTAGAGCTCTGACGAGAACATCCCACTACTTCCAGTCCAAGATCTTTAAGCCACCCTCTATTAGACCAGGAGATATGAGTCTCCTGTATGCAGACTAAGTCCACCCGCATAGATTTTAACATCTGAGCCATTACACCCCTTTTTCTTTTATCATTTAGACCACAAACATTAATGGAACATATAGTCAGTTTAGCCATTATATAAGTTTAGTATATTAGCACAATTAGACATATAATAGCATACAACTCCAAAATTTGGAACCTGTCGTACAAAAATCATAAACTTAAAGTCAATACATCTTGTAACTGTATTTCCTTGCACCCCAAAGAAAACCTTTCCCCCCCCCACACACCCTTCCCACCCCACCCTCTTCCCAGCACCCCCCCACCAGAAGCGTAAGGGCAAATGCCCTCATTGATGGTAAGTGATTGTGAGATGTGTAGTTCTAGCCAAGCCAGTCAGACCTGATACATGCTATATCTCTGGCACCAAGCAAAAAAAAAAAAGAGAGACTAAATCAAGAAATGGAGGGGCATCCCACTAATGCTAAATATAATCATTATTGTTATCCTTATCCTGTCAATCACTACTACATTGCATTTAAGAATTGTTGTGCTTTTATCTCAGATACAAAAAAGACGGTTGTCCCCTTATGCACAACCTTAAGCTTAGCAGGATTTAGGAGAACAACTTGCCCCCCCTTAGACTTTATTGGTGCCATTAGCTGTTTAAGTCTCCAACGTTGCTGCACTGTCACTGGGCAAAAATCAGGTCGAACAAAAAACTCGTGCCCCCAAACCCTTTCTAGTTTTAGATGGCCTAGCCAAATCATACAAAATCTCATGGAGCAGGTAATTCTGTAGGCATATAAGAATGGCTCTTGGATTTTTTTTTCCTCCTCCCTGATCAGGTTTTTGACTAAAAGGGAAACGATGAGCTCTTATAATTTCCTTATCCCAGTCCCATCCTTTTAGATCTTTAAAGGCATCTGAGAGCATCTGTACAACAAACTGTCGAACGTCTTTTCCCTCTGATTGTTCAGCCACTCCTAAAATACGTAAGTTATTGCCCCGTACGCAATTTTCCAAATCGGTCAATTTCCAGTCAATGTCTTGTCTAGTACTATCCAGATCCTTAATTAAGGTTTTTTGTGAGGATAATTCGTCTTCCACAACAGATATACGGGTTTCAGTCTCCTGTACTCTTGAATTGATTTCGGTACTAGACTTGGCCAAACGGCGAACCACATTCTGTAATTTACGTACTACTCCTTGGGTACGAAGCCCTTCCGCTTTAGTTTCTTCTCTGTGAGCCATGATTAGTCTATACATAGATGTCTGTAAATTGTATATTGACTTTAAAGTAATCTCCTCGTCTCCCTCCAATAGCTCTGGAGGTTCAGGATCAGTTTCTGAAACCATACCGGCCCCTTCCCACTGAGGTTGATTTATAGGCCCTAGATTTTCGCCTGTGGGAGGATTTTTTGCCTCTACAACCCTACGAACAGTGTTAGGAGTTTCTTCATTCAACAAAAAATCAAGGCCAAGTAGATCTTCTTCAGACATTTGATTGCAGTCATCGGCCCAGTCTTTTACAGATTGATGATCCTCGTTATGTAGTTCCTCATCTAGTTCCCCCTCAGATGTTATCGACACATCAGACATAGAAAAGAATTGACCACCTGATCCAATAGAATCTGCGTCATTCAAAGGCTGTTCAATCACTTTAGGCGAAACTCTGACTTCCTCTACAGCTTGACAAAGCTCAGCTAGGTCATCATCACCCACTCCCGCTACTGCTCCAGCTCCATCACCAACTGTTAGTAGAGTTGAGTTTAAAGAAGATTCATTTGAAAGAATTGCATAATGGTTTTTAGATGTAGCGTCGAGTGAAACATTGGATGATACTTGTTTATTGATACTACTCTTGGAGGAGTTAGCTATGTTTTTTTTCCTGAAAAGCTCCGGTATCACAGGTTCTTTAATAGTCCCATTTTGTTGACGTGTTCGAGTGTCTATCTCTGTTGCTAACATTGGTACTGGCACTGGTACTATTGTAGGTTTTTCCACAATTTTTTCCGTGACCCGTGGCGTAGTATTTAAAGGGTTAGCTGAATTGGCGACAGGTTTTTTTGCCCCCCTGCCTTTAGGAGCCATAGCTGATCATTAAATTCAATCAGAATTTTGTTCAGAGACCAAAGGATTTCTTTCTGTAACAAAAACCCCTTATTAATTCCACCAGGTCTGCTGCCCTTATATAATACCCAAAGGACAGGCTGTAGCAGTTTAACTGTAGTAAAACGTTCTATTTGAAGCTTAGAAGTTCAGCTGACTTACTATGTTTTTCCAAATAGGCTTCAGTATCAGTGGTTACTGTTGACTAAACCAGACACAAAGTTTCGTTATATGTAGCAAGGTTTCCAGCTCTCACCTTCAGCTGCAGCACTGCAATACACCAGAGCGAGATGACATTTTCCAGCGTCTCACAGTCTCCGAGCACCAGAACTAGATGAGACTTCCAGCGTCTCACAGCCTCAAAGCACTGCTGCTTTCCTCCCCAAACGTCACTTCTCTTACAACAGTCTGAATCACCGTGTTCAGCCTCAGAACACAGATACGAACTGCCACGAAGCCGTCAGCCGTCAGCCAGTTTCCCCGACTCTCCTCGGTGCTTTCAACTCTTTCACCAAGGTGCCGCAGCTCGTATCGCTGACCGCGGCAAGTTCACGCTCCTTGCACTTCGGCAGCGAACAGGGAACCTGAAGACTCCCCGCCTCTCTCACCGCCTCTCTTTTCGGCTCGCGTCTCTGTCCGCGGCGCCGGCCACGTAACCTCGCAGCCTCACCACCTCAGACGGCAAAAGAGATTCTCGAGAGATTCGAAATGCCGCAGTTCAGCAAATCAGCGGACAATGAAACAAGTTCAGCTCTAATCGGAGACACGCTAGCGGTCAGAGCCAAATCAGGTCAGTCGGGCATCGGGAGAACGCCGCATCTCCTCACTCGGCAGCAATAGCGGCCGCCATCTTGCTTCCACGAAGGAAACTCATTCCAATGTAATTGAGCACTGTCTCACATTACTTGTCATTACTGCAGTTGCGTCTGGCCCTGGTCATCTCCCCAAAGGGGATAGCATCGATTTGACATTTGGATGTGCACTCGCAAGCGTGTAATATCGAGTTGCAGGATGTTGGTTTATGAAAGAGTCTGCTCTCTATTTTATTATTTCCAATATACAACTCAACATCAAGGAAGACAATGTTATCTTGGCTGTACTGGTATGTAAAGCTAATTTTGCACATGCTACTGTTAAGGTAAGTGCAAAAGTCCTTCAATCGTTCCATACTTCCAGTCCAGATCATTGGACAGTCATCTATATAACAACCCCAATAAAAAATATTATTGTACCAAGGTGTGCCCTTAGTGCCCCAGATCAGCTGCGTCTCCAGCCACCCCATAAAGAGGCAGGTGTACGAGGGAGCAAATACGGACCCCATCGCAGTTCCCTTAAGTTGTTGGTACCACGCATCTTTGAATAGGAACACATTGTTTGTGAGAAGGAGCTCTGTCATTTGTAGCAGCCTGTCCGTATGCTCCCACAGACGAGCTGATCTTTGATTCATGGTCTGTCTTAAGGCTCTCAATCCATAGTCTTGTTCAATACTCGTATAAAGTGAGACCACATCTAAGGTCACTAATGTCATACCTGGTTCCCAAGTAATGTCCACTAGTGGGTCAGGTATGTGCTTGGTATCTTGGACATAGGAGGGTACGTTTTTAACAAAAAGTTGCAAAAATACATCCAAATATTCTGATAGGCGCTCTGTGGGCCCCCAATGCCCGAAATGACTGGTCTACCCGAAGGATCTGGGTCTGCTCTGATGGTACTTTGCAAGCCACTGAAAAGGTCCCTGATTTGGATGTGACCTCTCAAGAGCAATGGGGCGACCAGGACCAAACTGGAGCGCTTTGGGTGACTTTTAGGTCCGGTTGCAAGAAGGCTTAAGGTGAATGGGCCTGTCTGCTAGATCTAAACCCAAAGTGCTGCTGAAGGGGTGGTTGAGGACTCATGGATGGTTCAGGGGAGGTAAACTGAGACTGTGTATATGAAGTATTAGTGAGCTGTGCTCTTTCTTGGTGCACAGCTGATAAGCTGCTGTAATTTATGCATGTTGGTGGGAGTTTTATTTCCCTTTATATGTATGTGACCTGTGTCTGTGGGAATGCTTTACCCCCTAGGGGCGGATAGCCGCAAGGGGGGAGCTGGATTGCATAAGAGCTAGGGAGGTGAGAGTATTGTTTCAGTGTTCTCTTTAATTCATTTTCTTTCACCAACATTGGGCTTTGCTGACTCCCAACTTGTCTGAGCACAGACGGGGCGGGATGGTGGTACTGTCTAAGGGGATGGGGGAATTGTTGGCAGGGTATGCCCAGACGTGGGTCCCTTGCTCACTCTACCAGTGGATTCAAGATAGCCTGGCTGATGAGCATTATGAATCGAAACCGGTCTCAGGATGCTTGTTTCCGGTCCAGGGAAGACATGGCTTGGCAGTTCGGGCTGGTCTGTTCCCATGAGGCACAGGGTCAGACTGATTTGCATATGGCCATGTCTGAACTGGGGTGGTGGAGTGAGCTAAAGAATGGTGATGGATTAAACCCAGATCAGTTGACTGGGGGTGAGTGTTTGATTTGCTCAAACGCTCCGTCCATCATCCCCTTTGGTATGGCTGTGATCCAGAAAGGCATTATGTTGTTTTGCATGGGATGCTTGAGGGTCGGGAGGTTAGTTTTATTAATGTCTATGCCCCAAATGCTGATTGTCTGGATTTCTTTCCTTAGATGAAAGCGGCGGCTCCCTATCTGGGTGCGGGAGTGGTATTAGCAGAGGATTTCAACTGTGAGACTTGCTAGATCGTTAGCACCTGTGCGATGTCTGGCGTGAGCGTCATCCAGGGTGACACTTGTCTTGCCACACTCCAGCAACAGGCACATTCAGTTGCTCAGATTAATGCTTAACTCTGCTGACCTAGTGACCATGGTTGTAGATGTCACCTATCTAACTTGATATCTTTTGGACCACACACCGGTCTTGTTGACCCTCGGTGGTGCGCCTGATCGTCCGGCTATACCCCTATGGCACCTCCATGTGAAGGCTCAGGGAAACTCCTGTTCATGATTTTGGTCACTGATGCATTAGTACATTCCTTTGAGGTGAATAGGGTCTGCGTCTTGTTGGTTGCTCGACTGGGAGGCCAAGAAGGTCATCCTCAAGGGGGGGTGTATATAAACGTCCTATGGGCATCAGTGCCCAGGAGTCCAAATTAGGCAGATTGGAGGCGGTGTTTCCTTCCGCCCCTTCCCCATAGATTACAGGAATGGTGCAAAGGAGGCGCTGATAGAGGACTGGTGCAGGCTTGAGAAACATAACCATACGGCCTATCTGCAGCGATTGCACAAGGAGGATGATAGGACAGGCACTATGCTGGCCCGATTGGTCAGACGAGAGGCCGTTGAGGCCTCTGTCCTACAGTTGCATACAGATGTGGGGGAACTCGCATATATGCAGCATGCAATTATTGGGGTGTGTGCCGCCCATCTTAGTAAGGTATATATGGAGTGAGTACTCCCTTCAGAGGATGTATTTGCAGAGTTTCCTTGCGACCATTAAGCTCCCGGGCCTTGACATGGATGTCACGTATGGTCTGGATGCCCTGATCACTAAGGATGAGTTCCTTTCAGAGTTTCAGGCACCTCAAGCCTGCAAAATCTCTGAGTAGTGATGAACTACCGGCTGAATATTATTCTGAGTTTGTGGTATTAATGGCAGACCGGCTCCTACATTGCGGCTCTGAATACCGGCTCTCTGCGGGCCTCCATGCGAAAAGCGCTAGTGTTCATGACACCAAAGCCTGGCAGGAACCCTTCACTCACTTTAGCTTACAGACCGATATCTCTCCTAAAGATAGATGTAAAAATTCTGAGTGGTGTTCTGACGGCGCGTCTCCTTCTCCAGCTGCCCCTTCCTATACATTCAGACCAATCAGGCTTTATTACGAGGCGCACAGCGAGTGGCTCATGTGTGGCACGTCCCTCAGTTCTTGAAAGATGAATTTGCTTTGGCATTTGATTCCGTAAATTTGTCTTACCTATGGCAAGTGCTTCAAAAACTCGGGTTGGGTCCTGGATTTATCTGATGGGTTTGCTTGATCTATTCTGCTATATATGCTATGGTACGGTCTAGGATCTCTGATGCATTTCAGCTGCTCACGGGCACCCGATAGGGGTGCACTCTGTTTCCACTCTTGTTTGCGGTCACCATGGAGCCGTTGGCAGAGACCCTACGTTGCAGGGTGTGTCTGTGGGGTATATCCCTAGGGGAAACCAATCATGGGGTCTACCTCTATGCCGACTACACTTTAGTGTAGCTTTGACAGCCAGCTTATTTAGTACCCATTCTTCTAGAAGTTATGCAGACATTTGGTGAAATCTCTGGCTTCCAAGTTAAGCAAGATAAACCTAAGTTGTTCTCCCTGGGGAGACTGGTGGGAGCGCGGACGACGAGCTGCCTGTGGTGGGGTTTCCCTTGGTAACCTCTGATATCCGCTTTCTGGGGGTTCGTCTGGCTCACACAGCTCCAACATACTTAGTTCTTGACATTGGAGGAGTGGTGAAGGGAGTACGGGACACAAACAGGTTCTGGAACAAACTTCCTCTGTCTCTTATGGGCAGGATGGCGATAGTAAAAAGGATAATATTACTGCACTGACTCTATGCTCTACAAAATACTTTTTAGCTATCCCAGGGCATTATTTTTGCATACGGGACAGCTTAATAGTGGACCTCTTTTGGAGCTTCAAGGGCAGAAGGGTAGGACTTGTCATCTTACGGAGAACGTGGAGTCAGGGAGAACTCTAGATTTCCCCCTGGAATTTTACTACATGACAGCTCACCTGTAGCATGCTGTTCATTGGTTGGATGATGATGATGAGTGGGAGAAACCGCTCTTATTGGGCACTTGCGGTGGGAAAACTTTACCGCCCCTTTTGAAGTCTGGCTCCTGCTTCCCCTCATCATTTCCTTTATTATACAACATGTGGCGGCCGTTTGTGAGAGTGTTGTCAAGCGGGTTGTCTGACGGGCTCCATACGCGCCAAACATGCCTCTGTGGGCGGTACGTCCCTTCTCATGCATTGCTGAGCAGCATTGGAGGGACCGGATTGTAATCTAATGGGAGATCTGTATGTTGGCCATCGTTTTATCACGGGAGAAGAGGCAGTAGCTTCTTTTGATTTGTGCAATATCTCCAGTTTATGAAAATTTTGAGAACAGTTCGGAAAGTGTGGCCTTCCTTTTCTGAAGAGCCTCCCAAGTCTGGTAGACTGACAGTCATGCTGGAGATGGCCCAGGGAAGTCGGTTGATATTCCATCTCTACTGTGCTCTATTAGACGATTTGCCACGGGTGGCGCTTCCTGTAAAAGCGAAGTGGGACACCTTGTTAGGGGAACCTCTTTCGGCTTAGGTTTGGTTGAAGGGCCATCAGGGAGTCCAGACAGTCATTTCTAATGCACGCTTTAAACTACTACAATATAACTTTGTGCATCAGATTTACCTCACTACGTGGACGCTACATGTTACGTATCATGCACACACAGAAGAGTGCCCATGCTGCAGGGCCCCAAGGGCAGACTTAATACACATGGTGTGGACCTTTCCATCCCTAACTTCTTACTGGCAGGATATATTTACTTGCCTTAATGAGGCCCCGGGGTGGGACGTCCAGATGGAGATCCGACAGGTATTGCTGGGTTTTCTCCCATCCCCGGTGAAAAAGAAATTAAGTAGGAACTGTATTCTTCTGGGTCTGGTCTTAGTGAGGAGACAAATTTCCATTGCATAGCTTAGTCGTAAGCCCCCCACCTATATGGCATGGTTGAGTGATGTCTGTGAGTGGGCGACTCCGGAGGAGGTACGGATTCGACATGTACAAAGGGATGATAAACTTGATGCCGCTCTGATGTACTGATCGTTTATGCTGTCCTGTTGCAAAAGATAGCTGAACAGAGGAACGTTACAATCATGCACACACACGAAACCGTAAAACCCCTCGACCTCCAACACCCCTGTATGTTTGGCACTGTTTTCTTGACTGATAACTTGGAGGAGAGCTCCTCAAGGAAAAGAGGAATGATAAAAGTTGAGCTTCTGAAGATATCAGGAGGGGGTGTGTTATGTTATGTTATAAATGGATTTGTATCGCGCACTGTTACTCAAGAGTGTCCTGGCGCGTGGAGAGAACAATGACAGATTAAACAGGGGGTCTAGACCACTTTTTGAAACAGATGTGTTTTCAGGAGTTTTTTATATGTGGTCAGGTCAGTTGTATGCCTCAGAGGGTCTGGCAAGGCATTCCACATATTGGCAGCTCTTACCGCCAGGGACTGACCACCCAGGCGTGTTTTTCTGAACCTAGGGATAACCATTCGTCTATGAGCAGCCGAGCGTAGGTGGCGTGTCGGCTGGTAGAACGAAAATCTGGCACTCAAGTACGATGGGCAAGGACCATGTAAGGCTTTGTGAGTCAGGACCAAGGCTTTGAAGCACACTCTTTGAGCCACCGGGAGCCAATGAAGGTCACATAGCTGTTTGCGGACACTTAGTCTCCTAGAGATGTCAAAGAGGAGCCTAACAGATGCATTTTGTACTACTTGAAGTTTGCCCAAGAGAAAACCAGGAGAGCCGATGTAAAGGGCATTGGCGTAGTCCAGGCGCGAAAGTATGAGTGCCCTGGCTACTGCCTCCTTGGCTGCTCGGGGAAGGAGGGGGAAGAACTTCCTTAGGGTTTATAGAGTGCCGAAGCATGCTCCTGACAGTCTTGTGATCTGTTCGCGAAAGCACAGGTCAGCCCCGAACCAGATCCCTAAGTTCTTAGCTACCCCGCAATCGCCTTTAGGACATAGTGACCCTTTGGGCCATAGAGATTTTTTGAAGGCCACCGGGAATTGTCCGTATAAGAGAATTTCTGATTTGTACTCGTTACATTTCAGGCTGGCCTGAGCCAGCCAGGCAAATACTGAGGACAAACATTGCTGGGCTTCATCAGTCTGCAGATCATCACCTATCCAGGTGAAGAGGAGTTGGGTGTCATCGGCGTAGGCCATAATTTTGGCACCCCACCTTTCCGCCAGGTTGATGAGGGGGGTCAAATAAACATTAAAAAAAAAGGGACTCAACGTAGACCTCTGCGGGACCCCAGTTTCCACTTTGTTGCCATTTGAGTGGAAGGGGGGCATCCACACTTGTTGGAAGCGATCTTTGAGAAATGATTTGACCCAGCCTAGGGCAGTGCCTGCGATGCCGATGTCCGACAACCTAGAGAGGAGCTGGAGATGGGGTACTGTGTCAAACGCGGCAGAGAGGTCCAGTAGGATCAGTGCCGCCCTGCCGCCCCCATCTAGACACTCTCTGATGGCTTCGGTGACCTCAACAAGCGCCGTCTCGGTGCTGAATGATGTTCTGAAGCCAGATTGTGCAGGATGCAAGGCACCAAGGATTCCACAAATTTTTCAAGCTGTCTAAAGGCCACCTTTTCACACACCTTGGCAAGGGCTGAGAGAAGGGAGATGGGACGGTAGTTAGATGGAAGCAGTGGGTCAGCCGTAGGCTTCTTGATCAGGGGAAGGAGTTTTGCGTGTTTCCATTAGGGGGGCATCACACCTGACTGAAGAGATTCGTTGACCAGGGTCCCTACTATACGAGCAATTATGTCCGCCACCCCGCTTAAGACCCTCGCAGGACAGGAGTCAACTGGTGACCCTGACTTTAGTGATTTCAGGATGGCCGTCACGTCCTTCACCGCTACTCGTTCAAAGCATGTTCTTAAAGTTGACAAGACAAACAGATTAATTATCCATAAATGCTCAAGTGGACAAGTTAGCAAGATCAGGCTTCACTGCTATGAAAACTCTGCAACGCATCTTCCCCGACCTAGGATTTCAACACAAGGTCCAAGCTACTATCTCTCTTGTACTATCTAAACTTGATTATGCCAATACCCTTTACCCCGGGTCATCTTTATCAACTATGAAAACACTACAATGAATTCAGAACTCTGCTGCCAGACTACTCCTACATGTAAAGCCACAAGCCCACATCATATCTCCCTTGAGAGCCCAGCATTGATAACCGGTTGCCAGACGATCCACCTTCAAGCTGCTTTGTGTCACCCACAAAGCAAGACATGGAACAGGACCATTTTTGATCAAGAACAAAATCACGAAATACATACAACAAAGGAACCGCCGCTTCAGATTGGCAACTCACATGAAAACCCCAGCATGCAAGAAAAAAAACATGGGTGGTACATCTTTCTCTGTTCAAGAAGCCAAGCTATGGGATTCATTACTCCCAAACAGAAGATCCACAGATAACCTATTTTATCTTCTGAAGACTATTTGATTTAGCTATCTTCTACATGACTACTGTAGAAAACTGGGTTTTGTTGCATTACCTCCCACTTTTTGCCTGGTATCTGGTGCAACTTTGACTGTAAGTGTGTTGGGATCTTGCTAATCATGTCCCCAGCACCAGTGTTCTTTCCCCCAAACTGTACCCTTTGTTCCACAGTTGGCACCCCCTTTAGGCCCCATGTAAGTCCCTTATAAGTGGTACCCTTGGTACCTTTGGGCATTGGACCTTAAGAGGGCCCCTAAGTGCTGGGCTGCAGCACATATTGTGCCATTTTAAGGGGCCCCTCACCAGGCTCATGCAAACTGCCATTGCAGCCTGCATGTCTTGGTGCAGAGAAAACAGAGTTCACTATACCCCATGTGTGGGCACATCTTTCCCTGTAATACCTAAGCAAAACCTTTATATATTACAAGTGCACATGGAACTCATAACAAGTGCATAGGCTGTACACTCGTCAGTACGAGTTCCCTGGCTACATGATGGCTTCACTGTGCCCAAGGTGTTTGGTACCAAACGCCTCGTCTTAATAAACCCACACAGATGCCCGTGCTGGATTTATTCATAAATGCACACGGAGGACCCCCTGAAGGGTTTCCCTGAAAACCAACTGACTACTAGTGTGGTTACAGAGTGCTTGCAGCCGGCCTACCACCACTATCCTTGTTTCTGACCTCCTGGGGTGAGAGCCTTTGCTCTCAGAGGCCAAGGACAAAGACTGCTCTGGGGGGAGGTGTTCACACCTCCTCCAAGCAGGATGGACATTCCAGGGTGGGAAGCTTCAATGGCCCTACCGACTTTGTTACGCAACTCCAGTCCTCGCCAGATAGCGGAGATGCCCACCCTCCTGTCCTGCACCCACTTTTGACGGCATGACAGGGTTATGCCCACCTCCCATAGAAAGTGTGTAATAGAAGGTGTAGTCGCCCTAAAGGTATATAGCCCATTGGCTACTACCTGACACTCCCCTTAATACCCCTAAATTGAGTATTTAGGTGGCACACCTCGACCCAGAACTTCAGATTTGACCGACCTAAAGAAGCAAAGGACAAGGAAGAGCTGCTGAACCCCAGAACTGAGGGCCTGCTGTGGACTTTCGGCGCAAAACCCTGCATGCCGCTTTAGAACTTGAAAGTCGAGGTGAACCTTCTCGCCCGGTCTCTGTGTGGCCTCTAAGAACCTCAGAGGACCACCAGCCCTTCACTAATTGCCTAGAAACTCCTTTGGAGTTGAGGAGCTACTTCCCTGTAGCTGCAGGCACCGAAGCTCAGATGCCGTTCACCGACTTGCAGCTCCCCAGCCCGACCGACGCACCAACTGACTAGGAAGAGGTACTCATGCTCTAGAAGGTCAGATCTGTCTTTCCACCGATTGTGGCAGCACGAAGACTGATTGGAGTCATGTCTTATCAATCCCCGGGGTACTGACATCCTGCAACCAAGACCGACCGTAAGAGTCCTGTCGGGAATCCAACTGCCCAGAAAGCAAGCACCCATCGAGCGACGTTAGCATCCCTGAGACCTCCTTTATGAGTGGTGCAGTAGTCCTGGGATTCTCTCTCCAAGCTGCTTGCCTCCGACTACGGGGAGCACCTTTACGCATCAAACCCAGCTGACCTACCTGCTGTGCACCCAGCCCTCCCGGCCTGCATAACGATGGACCAGCAGTGCTTCCTTGTCCCTAAGGTCCTTGGGACCTTAGCGCAAGTCCCCTTGTGCAGCCTATTTTCAGGTGGTCAGCTACAAGCCTCACTTAAAGAGTGTCTTTTTAAAAAGGAAAAGTCTACTATGTTGCTAAACTCAATGTAAATATTGCTACGTATTCCTTTCATTGCACTGTTTTATGTATGTACTTGTGTATTGATTTTTGATGCTGATGCTTTTATGATTTTTTAATTTACAAAAATCGAATAAAGCTTTTCTACTACTACAAGCCTAACCAGCACCTTGCTCCTGACAGAATCCGAGCCAATCCCGACAAACTGCTGGTAGCCCTTTCAACCATGGCCCATTACTAACCCCAACTCCGAAGATGAGCCCATGAATCTAACTGTACTTACCAATACTGTATTTTTAAATTTTCCTTCTATAGGAATGTATTGTGTGTAATTGTGCACAATTCTAAAAGCTTGATTTTTCATTGAACAATCTAAAAAGAAAGAAAGTACTTACCTATGAACGATGTTCTTGGGTCGAACATGTATATATAAATAGAAGTGTATTTTTCTAATTTGGTCTCTGATTTATTCTTTGAGTGTGTGTCTCAATTATTGGCTCTATGAGTACAACAAATGCTTACCACTACCCTCTGATAAGCGTAACTGCTTTCCCACACTACAACAGAAAAGAGCGTTGGTATCATCTACTTTTGCCTCTGTAAGCCAATTGAGGACCCACTGGACTTCACAGTGTACTTCGTTTAAGTACACTATATAGAGAGGCAGCTTCCTACTTTGGTAGATTGGTATTGTCATACTACTTGGTCAATAAATGACTGCACAAGTAAATCCAAAACATTTCTTTCGTTAAAATTGCATTTTTCTTGGTTGGTCAGTTTTTTTCTAAATTTCAAAAATTGACTGTTAGGTCCTTGGTTAAGTCCTTGTAGTTTAAAGCTTATTTCGATTTTAAAACTTACTTTAGTTAGGACTGCAAAACTGTGTTAGGATTTATTCTCGACTCCAAAAAGGTCCCAACTATTAGTGTGAGAATGAGAACTGAAGGTGGTGCTGCTAAGGAGTTCTACTTTACCCCTTATCTGCAATTTACATTTAAGCAGTTAAGGAACCTCTGCAGAGGGTACAAAATTAAAATGGGGACAAACCCTGCAACTTTAACGCTTCAGAAGCTGTTGGCTGAGTATGAGCATGCCCATCCTATGGATGAGACCACCGACCCTGAGAACCAAGGCGGAGTGAGTCTGGAGGATGAACTGATCATGCCCCTACTCAAAGGAGAAGACCCAGCACCTCTAATTCAAGACCAAGTTAATGTTCCAAGAGCCCCTACCTCTAGACAGGATCTCTCAGGGCGATCAAGGTACACTGAGGATATCCCCGGGGAGAAACTCATGTTGGAAAGGCTGGACCCCAGAATAGCCCTTGAGGACAAGATACAGGCCATAGACAGGGCTAGGGCAGAAATGGGTTTAGGACCCATAAATGTTGGCACCAACATAATTCCTAGGGACAGAAAGGAAGCATTCGACCTTAAAATCCCCATAGGGGTTGTTCCCAAGTGTGCAGAAAGTGATGACATCACGAAATGGTTCACAGCGTTAGAGAGACCCTGTATAACAAGAAGAGTCAGCCAGATATATTGGGGCTCTCTCCTTTGGGAACTGTTTTCTGGTAAGTGCTGGGATAGACTCCTGACAACAACAGGAACATAAGCTGAGTCTTATGACCGCATGAAGGGTACCCTGATTGAGGGCTTTGGACTCACTACTGATAAATATCGAATTAAGTTCAGGGAGACACAAAAAACCTGAGTGAGTCCTGGGTTGATTTTGTACACTTTTCAGCAAAAACACTAGGTGGTTAGTTGAAAGATAACAATGTTTATTACTGTGATGGACTGTATAATTTAATAAAGAAAGAACACCTATTAGGTACTTGTTTTCAAGAAAAGTTGCACCAATACATGGTGCACATAGGGCCAGTCTCTGCCCAAGAGTTGGGGAAGAAGGCTGATCATTGGGTAAGAACCAGTGCCCAAAACTAGGACTGGAGGGAGTGACCAAAAGAAACGGGTCAAAAAGCCCCTGCAGGAGTAGTCAAAGTCAAAGTCAAAAAGGTTTATTGCATAATTAATTAAAATTATTACAATTTTCACATTATAAATAATAATACAAAGTGTAAATATGTTTGGTAAAATTAAGTCTCCTCCCTTGTTAAAAATAATGTGGGACGATGTTTTAAAAGTTTCTTCCGGAGATGCTCCCACTGTCTTTGAAAAATGTTTTTGCTTGTTTATACAAACTTTACCAATCGTTAAAATCAAGGCAGCCTTGATGTCCTGCTTCTTAACCTTCTCCTCGTTCTACTTGGCTCAAACTTTTTTCACTTCTGCCAAGAATGTTGTTCCCCGGCAAGCCATAATGATAGAACTCCCTCCCAACCAACAAGTTACTGCTTGTCTGCAGGTGCGGATGTTTAGCTCATTGCAAATACCTTTTAACAGTCGTTGCCGTTGTGCCATAAGTGCAGGACAGACACACAAAAAGTGAGCTAGTGATTCTGTTTTATAACCGCATAGTCTGCATTGCGCAGTCTGGTGGTTACCTTTCCAGGATGGTAATAGATCCTTCGAGATGTGCATGCCCATCCTATAATCTGTAAAAGCTCTTTTTAAATGCACGTTGAAGTGAGAGGTTAAGTAAGCATGTGGTAATCCTGCTTTGAAGGAATTGATAATGGTCCAGCCGTGTCGCCGTTTTAGTAGTGTCCCTTTATCTTCTTGAAAGGATTTCTTCCTTGCTGCCTTGTTGGCCAATCTACTTATGCTTGCTTTATCCATCGCGGATTCCCATGCAGCTTCCAACTCCAGCTCTTTTACGCAGATTTTCAGGTAGTTTCCCCAGGAGCACGGGGTTCCGGTCTCCCCTTGATTTTTTATTACTTCCCAGTTTAGCCAGTCCATGGTTTCCGGGTCTGCAGATCTAAGTTTATAGCACATTTTTACGAAGCTGCTCATGCTCCTGTATTTCTGGTTTTGCAGACCAAATTCAAGCCTAACTTGCGCGGCTGAGGCACATCTTGGAAGATTAAAAACTGCTTTGTAGATTTTAGTTTGGAGATCATTTAGTAAGTCTGTTTCCTTGCCACACCAGGTGACTAGACCGTAAGACAGAGAGGGTAAAATTTGTGCCGACATGACCTTCAACAGATGTTTGTGATTTGGACAGTCCATCTTTGATTTTAGTAGACGGTAAGCGAAAATTAGGGTTTGGGCTTTTGCGCGTATTGCAGTTTTATGCTCCGTTTGTTTTGCGCCCTGAGATATTGTGATTCCGAGGTACTTGTACGACCCTTGTTCTTTCACCTTTGTCCCGTTCACCATCCATGTATATCTTAGTTTCTTTGGGTCTACCAGACGGACCACTTTTGTTTTTTCTTTGCTTAGGTCCAGACGCTCTTGCTTTAAGTATTTTGCTAGTAGGTTAAGAGCTCTTTGTAGACCAATTGGAGTTTTACTCAGCAGTACTATATCATCTGCATATTGCAGGCAAGGAATTCGATGATTTGCCAATGATGGAGGGTGAACTTCGTCCGTCTCCAGCACTTTTGCGAGGTCGGAAAGGAAAAGATTGAAAAGGGTGGGTGCTAAGACGCAGCCTTGTTTTAGGCCCTGGTACGTTGGTATATTCCTCGTAGTATAGGCTCCATTTCCCAATTTCACCTTTGCCCATGTGTTTTGGTATAGAACTTTTATTGCCTTTAACAGTTTGGTCGGCATCCCCCAACACTGTAGTTCACCCCATAAACGCTCTCGGTTAACTTTGTCAAAGGCCGATTTGATATCGACGAAGCAGGCGTACAACCGTGCGCCCTTTGCTGCCATTCTATCCGTTAGTAATGACAGGCAAGTGAGGTTGGTGATTGTTCCCATTTTCCGCCTAAAGCCTGTCTGGAACCAAGGAATTCTGTTTGATTCTTCAATCCATTCTTGCAGCTTTAAAAGGATGCAGGAGGCGTAAAGCTTTGCTTCTACATCTATCAAAGATCTAAGCCTATAGTTTGTTGGAATACGATGGTCACCGTGTTTAAATATTGGGTGAATGATGTTACCCTTCCAAGACGCGGGAACCTGGGCATCATTATAAATATGATTGAAAAGTGGCGTTAGGGTATCTGCCCAGAATTCCGTGTCGTATTTGAAGATGGCGTTGGGCAGCCCATTCGGGCCTGCCGCTCCTTCAGCTTTTAGTCTTTTAATAATTTTACAGAGTTCTCCTCTAGTAGTTAATTCCGGGAATACCGTCTCCTCTTTTGAACCCCCCTTCGTCCCTAGACCTTCTGTACCTGTGTTGTTGATTCCCGTCGGACCATCCTCAATTAAATTTGTTGACCGTATGTCGTTCGAGAGAACGGCTGTTGTTGTGCAATATAGGGATTGTACGTGCTGGGACCAAGCGTCGGCTCCTACTCCTGCTTCCTAATGGAGTTTAGATCCTTTATTTAGATCATTAATAATGCCCCAAAAGTAACGGCTGTTAGGATATTTTCCTGCACTTAGGAGTTTATTCCATAGCTTTTCCTTGTAGGAGGATTTTGCGATGCTCAGTGACTTTCTATAAGCGCTTCTGGCTTCGATCAGGCCTCCCTTGTTTGTTTGTAACCCCAGTCTTTTTTGGCGTGCTAGATCTCGGGCCGCTTTAGCTACCCTCCTTTTTTTTGTTCTTAGTTCCATGTTAAACCAGGGCTCCTTTTTGAGGGTAGACTTGATCTGTGTCCCTGATGTTGCTGGGAATTTGTGGAGAAGGTCCAGGACCAGTTGCTCCCAATTTTTTACAAGATCTTCCTTTTTTTGCAACCCTAGCTCAAGTTTTCGAGCTGTGACGGTGGACCGAATTTTTTCCAGCCCTTCTCCTCGCCATTTTAATTTCTTTAGGTTGAATTTGGATGCTTGGTGAAGTAGGCAGGACAAGTTCGGTGCCAGAGTGGGCGTGGTGTTTAAGGTAGTTATTTGGGGGAAATGGTCACTTTCTGGCCGTTGAACAATTTTGAAAGACTCGACGCCTGGAACTAGGTCGTCGCTTACTATTGTATAGTCTATCGTTGAGTGAGCCCTTCCACACAGGTACGTGATGCCGGCCTGTCCCCCCTTGTGTTGCCGTTCAGAATCGTCAGACCTAGATCTCTTAGGTTGGAAGTTAACCTCGGACCTCCGTTGGACAATGGGATGTTTCCTTTTGCCCTGTTTTTGCCGATTAGGTCACAGTTGAAGTCCCCGGAGATTAATAATGAACATCCTGAATAGGTTTTTTGCATCAGTTTCATCAGTGACGTTAGACTTGTTTGTTTTTCTTGGTGTGACTTCCGTTCCGGGTGGATATAGACGTTGAGAATTATGATTTGCCACTGCTCGGGCCCAACTGCCAGATTCTGTGATTCTAGTCACTTGCACCCAATTAAGGCCTACGTCCAGTGCTTCGGATGTCCAATTATATTTTTGGGTTATGTGAGTTGATAGGCCTCCCCGGGGGTGCCCAAAGTTTGAGAGTCTTTCTGCCAAGATGTGGTGGGCCTTGAATCCTGGTATTACTGTGGGTGATAATTTCCATGACTCCTGAATCAGGATTATATCTTGTTGGGAAAAGAAGGCTTGTGTGTCATGGTCCAGCTCCATTTCTTGGAAGCCGTGTACGTTCCATGAACAAACAGAGAGGTTTGTTGTTTTTCTAACACTCTGCATTTCCTCCCTCCTGCATGGAGTCAATGAAAGGTTTTTCTCCGTGTTAGGGACCCTTGTTACTCAAGACCATAGGAACCCAGGACCAATCCATTTCGTCCCGGCCATGCTGACTGGTTGATTGCTTATTTACTTTCAAGATTACCCCATCCGTTGAACTTGATGCTGCTGGTGGTGAGGTAGCGCGTGCACCTAGTAGACAGGAAAAGGGAGAACCTTTTTTTTCGTTCCCCTTTGTTTCATTGCGGGTGCTTTTTTGTAACGGGAATGGATATCTTGGGCGTGTGTTTCGTACAATCGATATTCCCCATGTTTCAAAATGGTCTTTTGTGGAGAATATCTTATCTGTGATGGCCTTTGACGCCCAAGTTGTGACGGTATCTTCGGAGTCTGTATTCTGGCGGTTTCTTTTGAATTCGACAGCCGGGAGGTCCTGTGATGTTATCTCACTTAGTGCTGGTGTTTCATGAAACAGTTTTAGCAAGTTGCCTCGATTAAGGATATCCTGTGGCCCCTTTGATGGATATTCTGGAATAAAGGTTAGCTTGTGATATGGAGATTTTGAGTGATGAGAGGGTTTGTTGGAAACTTGCAGGAAGCCTGTTTTAGTCAGTTGAGGCTTCGTGGATTCATTAAGGTTGCTACTTTTGGAGGGGGAGTCTTGTTCCTGATCCATTTTCACTGACTTCGTCGTAATTAATGTGCTTTGATTTTGTCCAGGATTGGAATGCTCAGATGGCAAGGGATTGTGCCGCGTTTGGAGTAGGGCGCAGGAGCGCTCATTTTCCGAAACAGTGACGCACATGCGGGCAAGTGCGGTGTTCCACTTTGGTCCTGAAATTCCTCCTGGATTTTCATTTGAAGATGTTACCAATTTCAAGGAGCTGAACTGTGTTCTGGGGAGAATCAGACCGTGATGGTTGGCCGATTTAGATGGACTTTGTATGCCGGGGTTTTCTCCCATGGGTTGTCTGGGCTTTGTTTGCACTGGACCTCCGTTATCAATGATTTGGGTTGAGTTGGTAATTCCTTGCCTTGGGTTGTGGTCTTTCATTAAGACTGAACTTGTTTCTCTTTGGTCACTATGGACTGTAGCTAATGTGGAATTCGTTGGGCAGGATTGATTAGCGGATATTGTTGTTGCTCTCTGCCTTGATTCCCCATCCCTCACGAGGATTTGGGTGTCTAGTTTGTCTGACGGCTGGTTTAGTCCCTCCTTACCGCCTTGCGGCGTGGTCGTTAAGGTGGAGTTGGTTTCCTGGGGGGTATTTACTTTAAAGATCGGAAACAAGTTACCTGGTCTGTGTTTTGTTGCTGTTTATACTTTAATCTGGCTTTCCTGGCCTTTTTCTTTTGTCTCTTGGTTGCTATTTTTTCCTCTTTAAAGGATATTTGAGTGAGCTGAGTTGTTTCCGGATCTTGTGCTGATCTTTCTGGCCACGCTTCCCTTAGGTTATGTTCTGAATCCTTTCGGTGGTTGCTCGTTAATTGCTCCTTTGTACTTGACCTGTGGGGTGCATGTGATTTTTCCGGAGTAAGATTGGTTGATTTTTCGCCCGGATTGCGGGAGTGTCTTACCTCCCCTAGAATGTCCATCAGGATGGCCGGCAAACTTGCTAATTTTTCAATTATGAGACCACAATAACACTCTTGTTTATTAGGGCCGATATGGGCATCTGGTTTACCCTGGTTTATTACTAATGATGAAAGTGCGTCCAATTTTGTGTTTATGCCTGCAATATGGCCCGCCACTAAGGTGATGAGATTAATCTGCACCTCCATTTTATTTGATTGATAGTTCAGGACTTTTATGGCTTGATCTAAAGAACTTAATAAGGTCCTGATCCATGTGGACGGCTGATCTCCTTGTGTCTTGTTTGAATCTTTAGTGTCTATATCCATCGAGCTGCCTGATGAAATAGTTATTGGAGCAGTTTGATTTGAGTGAAGGTCAATTATTGACGTGGTGTTGCTGTTATTTATAGTAAGGTTAGGATAACTTCTTTTTTCCAATGGGCAGCGTGGGGTAGACATCGCCAACCCTAGAGTATTGATTTTTCGGACTCGGCTCAGTTCGTAGTGCTCTACCTTGAGTGTCTAGGTACATAGATATTCTCTCCGTTAGTTCTTCCAATACGGAGTCGTTCGATAGAAACAGCGGTTTTTGCCATGGATCTCCGTCTCGTGGGGATACTGAAGGAGAATTGCTATGGCTTGCCGGTCCCTCGTTAGGCCTTGCCGGTCCATCGTTAGGCCTTGGTTGACCTTTGAAATCCATTACTTCAACCAGGTCGGTAAGTGTTGTGCTGTAGCTTGCCAGTCCTTCATTAGGCCTTGTTGGTCCTTTGAGATCCATTACTTCAACCAGGTCGGTAAATGTTGTGCTGTTATTAATATTCTGACTACTATCCTTTGTAATGGGATCAACCACAGTGTCCTTTGGGATTTTGGCGTGATCTTTTTCCCCTAAGTAGGGGTTTGAAAGATGCAATTGTGCAGTAACAATTGCTGAGTTTCCCTTGGGTGTTGGGCCCTTAGATTGTGGTTGGGGATTTGGCCCTTGTTGATCATCGGTCGTGTTAGATGGGCTTTTATCCGGTGTGGGGAGTATGTTAATTGGGGAAATAGGGTTAGGCAAGTTGCTGGCCTCAACTGTTGGTGCGTAAATTGCAGCAATAGGGTCCTTTAGATAAAAGAATTTTAGGAGCCCTGATTTTCTTGTAGGATTTGATGTAATTTCAGGGGTTGGTACTGAGACCAACCTCTCCCTTGGACTGGATTTGGCCCCTGAAGGAATGTCTTCTGCGTTTTGCTTCTTTGATTTTTTGGAGGACTTTTTGTTTTCCACCGGATGTCGCGTTCTCCCTGATCTCATTTTTTCCCCGATTGGGGCTCGGGCCCGCTTCTTTCCGCTCCTTGCCCCCCTGGGCTTTAATGAGGGGGTACTAGGGTCTTGGCGTCTTGGCGTGGTCCAATAGAGGTCAATACGGGTCAGCACGGGTCAGCACGGCAGTGTGTGAGGGATTGGCAGCGAGGTTATAAAATTCTTAGCCAGCTAGTGGGAGAGCTTGGCTCCCTCTTCCTCTTCCCCCGTCCGTGTGCCTGGTACTTCAGTTTGGTTTTCCTCGCTGACTGTCTGCCGGTCTGTGCCAATCTGTGCTGGTCCGCTGAGATGCGGGCTGTCTCCCGATGTTTTATGCCCCCCTCTTCTCCCCTGGACTCCTCGCAGCGCAGACTACAAGACTACTGACTTGACCGACTCCTTACTCCCTTCCTCTGAACCCCACTGAGCCCTACTTGGTCCCGGGGCTAACAGTGGGTTACAGTGTGTTACTACTAACACCTGG
The DNA here is from genome assembly GCF_964263255.1 of Lissotriton vulgaris. NCBI lineage: Eukaryota > Metazoa > Chordata > Amphibia > Caudata > Salamandridae > Lissotriton > Lissotriton vulgaris. Next base: position 179,447,613 of record NC_141697.1, read on the forward strand.
GGAGTGCTAAAGGAGTCCGCTGTGGACTGTAAGTCTGTGGGCAGTGACTACAGTGCTGGCAGTCCGGAGCAAATGCAGGTGGGTACGGGTGAGACTGAACTATTGCGGGGGTGCGCTCTCACCTTGCTCCTTCGACACCTCCTGCCCACTGCTTCGCTTCTCTGCTTGCCTATGATCTCTTCTGTCCTCCTTCTTTCCTCCTCCCATCAGCTCTAAAATGCAGGAAATCGCTGTTGTTGCCTGTTGTTGCCTGCTGTGAGCGGATTGGCTGGGTGCCCGATTGTTCAACAAGTGCCTCTGGAGTCAGGGAGTCTGTCGCTGCCACTGCCGCTTACCACTCGACCTCCCCCAACCAAGAAGAGGAGGGGGAGGGAGGGGGGAGGGCACTATGGGTCCGGATTCAGTTCGAGCGTTCAACGGGCTCGGGCTCAGACTTGGGCTTGGGCTTGGCGTGGGCGTGAGTGCAGGCGTGGGTGTGAGCGTCACCCGAGTGATCCCGAAGTTTGCCCGGAATTTGCCTGAATCAGTCTAACCTTGCCTAGGTCCCTCTCGCAAGGCGGCTGTGGCCCGCAGCTCTCCCGCGGCTCCCATTGTTTTTCAACTTCGCGGGTCTCTCCTTCTTTTCTCTGCTTTTCCTCCCGGGGTTCGGTGCCTGCTGAGTTGCCGCCGTGCTGTGCTCACTGCTCACTGCTCACTGCACACTGCCGCTGCAGGAGTAAAAGGTGGACCACTCTGGAAACCAAGATAAAACTCAGGAGTCCTCTGTAGGCCCCCAAACACCTGTTCAGGAGGTTGGTCCCAGAAACACTTCACCAAACAAAAATGGGAACCAGGGTAAAAACTGGGACCCCAAAAAGGTTTGATGCCATAACGGGTAAGCAGACAGGACTCCACATCAAGGACTCTTCCTGGCCTCAGAACAAACACACTAGTAAATGCCCAGAAGTTACCAGTGTGGCCCAGAGGAGAAGTTGGAGATTCCAGTGGGAAGTAGACACTTCCGCTACCTGCTGGTGAGTGGGATCCCAACTACTACCTTGAGAGATACCTGTGCCAATCACACTGTTGTACATGACAGGCTGGTTCTCCCAAACCAGTTTATCCCAGGTGAGACAAGAAGAGTAACAGCTATCCCTGTGGCTGTAGTACCCCTAGAAATAACTGGGTCCCTTAGTTGGAGAAGGGTGGTAGTCATTAACACCTTGGGTGCTATGGGTTTTCCCCGCTGGGTGCTGAATTCTGAAAATCCCAGCCAACGTGACAAAGCCAGCTCGTCATCCGTGTAGCGCAGGTAAAGCCCATGACGAGCTGGCTTTGTCATTAGCGTCGAAGGTGTTAAAGACCTCCCGCTTGACTGTTTCTTTGGAAATGACCACCCAGATGTTGGTCTGAACCAAAGGGAGGCACTTGTCCAGTGCCAGTCCTCACCCAAAGATTCTGGAAGTGCTGAACCTGCAGTTAGTGCAAGTAGGCTCCAATAGAAGAGAAGAAATAGAAAGTTTAGGAAAGGTGAGCAACTTTTAGCCGAAGTTCCAGGTACCCAATGATATTTTACATCAGTAGGGGAGAACCCCCAACAAGAAGCCCTGACTAGTTAGACACCTATTAAGCATGAGGTGGTGGCTCCTGAGCAAACAGAAGACAGAGTGGAAGGAAGGAGTTGGCTACAATATGTAGTGACACCCAAAGAAGCCTGTGAGTTTGCATCTTTCCCTGTCAGGCTAGAGCTAAAAGTATGGTTCTGGGCACTGACAGCTGTCAGTGGCCTCTGCTAGGTGCTAGCCTTAATGGCTGCAGTATTCTTGGCATGGTGATCTGAACCCATGTCAAATAGCAAGATCGCTCCACTGATCCTGTTGGTCATAGTAGGGCTACTCAAGTTCTGGGTGGGCTCTTTGGGTAAGCTGGGGAATACCCTGGCTAAGATATGGTTAGCAGAGGTATACACTTTCATCCCCAAGAAAATAAACTGGGCAAAGAAGCAGACAAGATTAAGCATGGGCTTAAATTCGTTCCGCTCGCGGAATTTGCGAATTTTCTGTGATTTCACGATCCGCGAATTTCGCGAAATCGCGGTAAAATCCGCGATTCAGCGGGGACGAATTTTCAGCCAAGCACTTACAGGGTTACAGCAGCAGGTGCAAAAGTTGAAGCTAATTTTTTGTAACCTTTTACAAAAGGATTACAAAGAAATTAACTTCAACTTGGGCACCTGCTGCTGTAAGCCTGTAAGTGCTTCCTGGTGCCTCGTTGCCTACTTGCAACTATTCTCTGACCCTGCTCTGACCCTTGAAGCAGGGTCAGAGAATAGTTACAAGTAGGCAATGAGGCGCCTGTCACAAAAATTAAACCTCAACAGGAAGCACTGACAGATATAAAAACAAGCATTTGCAATGCAATAGACGCATTAGGAAAGGTTGAGCTATTGGTCATGTAAATGACAATTTTTTTATTTATGTGTTGGTTTTGAAAATAACTAAATTAATAGCTTTGTCATTTACAATGCCAATAGTTTTAACTTTCGCAAATGTGAGACCTATAGCATTTGTAATGCAACATGTTTTGTCTTTACGTGACTTAGCTGTATTGATATTACAAATTACAATGACTTTTCATTTTTTTTAATAATTAATACTTAAATAAAAGTGATTTTAATTTATAATGGCAATAGCTTAAACTTTTGTAAATAACTTTTGTGAAGATTATGTTCAGTGTATTTTATTGTGACGAAAATCCAAGAACAGAAGTGAAATATTAACATCTTTTTGTGACATTTGTAATAAAGTTTGAAACATTGAAAGAACATATTTGAACCAGTTTTTGTTGAATGGTTGTGCAGATTGATGCTGAGGTGGTGCTGAGTGGTGCTGTGGTGGTGCTGAGTGGAGCTGTGGTGATGCTGAGTGGTGCTGTGGTGGTACTGAGGGATACTGGGATGGTGCTGAGTGATGCTGGGGTGGTGCTGTGTGGTGCTGTGTGGTGCTGAGTGAAGCTGTGGTGGTGCTGAGTGATGCTGTAGTGGTGCTGAGTGATAATGTGGTGGTGCTGAGTGATAATGTGGTGGTGCTGAGTGATGCTGTTGTGGCGCTGAGTGGTGCTGTGCTGGTGCTGATTGGTGCTGTGGTGGTGCTGAGTGATAATGTGGTGGTGCTGAGTGATGCTGTTGTGGTGCTGAGTGGTGTTGTGGTGGAGCTGATTGGTGCTGTGGTGGTGCTGAGTGATGCTGTGGTGGTGCTGAGTGATGCTGTGGTGGTGCTGAGTTGTTATGTTATGTTAGTATGAATTTGTAGAGCGCACGTTCACCCCAGGGTTTCTTGGCGCTATGTACCGCTGGGGAACCCGTCCTGGCTTTCCCTGTGAGATGGTCCCCGTTGGGCATCCCCAAGGTGAAGCCAGGCATCCCCAGCAGCAAGGGGGCCGTTGTGGAGATTAAGCAAGCTATTGCCCAGAGTTGCAGCGTCGGATCCATGGTTAGAGAGGCACCGAGGAGAGATTTATGAAGCCCGCTGACATTGGTTCCGTACCCTGCCGCGTCGGTAATTGAACCCTGGTCCCGGGCCGACCTCTGCTTCTGGGTCTGCCGCCTCTAACCGGTGAGCCACACTTCACCACCACCACTGAGTGGTGCTGTGGTGGTGCTGAGTGATAATGTGGTGGCGCTGAGCGATGCTGTAGTGGCGCTGAGTGATGCTGTGGTGGCGCTGAGTGGTGCTGTGGTGGCGCTGAGTGGTGCTGTCGTGGTGCTGAGTGGTGCTGTGGTGGTGCTGAGTGGTGCTGTGGTGGTGCTGAGTGATAATGTGGCAGTGCTGAGTGATGCTGAGGTGGTGCTGAGTGATGCTGTGGTGGCACTGAGTGAGGCTGTGGTGGTGCTGAGTGGTGCTGTGGTGATTCTGAGTGATGCTGTGGTGGTGCTGAGTGATGCTGTGGTGGTGCTGAGTGATGCTGTGGTGGTGCTGAGTGGTGCTGTTGTGGTGCTGAGTGGTGCTGTGGTGGTGCTGAGTGATAATGTGGTGGTGCTGAGGGCACAAAGGCAAAAACGAGTCTAACAAAGGGCAGAAGGGCAGAAAAACAAGGGAAAAACGAGTCTAACAGAGGGCAGAAGGGCACAAAAAACGAGTCTAACAGGGGGCAGAATGACTCCCGCCCTGTGTGTTTGTTCACGAAGATGCCACCTTTTTGTGCAATACCTCTACTCAACTGGAGTACTTTCTACTGTCTAATCAGTAAGTGCTCCCTCGTTGGCTAAATGTATAGGGGCAGATTTACAATAACTGGTGCATCCCCAGGGATGCACCAGTTATTGTGCGCCACATCTCCGCCACCCATGGTTGCGCCGCATTGGCAAAAACGGCACAGATGCGTCACACATCTGTGCCGTAAAAGCAGCGCATTGCTGGAGCTGCGTCACGCTTGAGACGCAGCTCCAGAAATGCTCTGGGGGGCCCTATCTCCCCAATGCTGCATCAAGCCTTGCGCCTGCTTCAATCAGGTGCAGGGTTTTGACGCAGCATTGGCCTAAAAGTGACCGAGTGAAATCTTGTAGATTTCACTCAGCCACTTTTAGGAGGCGTTCCTGTGCAGGAACGCCCTCCCCTGTGCCGGAACGCCTCCTGATGGCGCAGGGCTTTACAACATGACACATCTCTCAGAATCGTCACGTTGTTAATACCCAGCACCATGGCGCATCTTTTGTGCTGCCGCTGCGTCACAAAAGGTCTCGGTAGAGGGTGACAGTGGTGAACCAGAGGGTGGCAGTGGTGAACCAGAGGGTGGCAGTGATGAACCAGAGGGTGGCAGTGATGAACCAGAGGGTGGCAGTGATGAACCAGAGGGTGACAGTGGTGAACCAGAGAGTGGCAGTGGTGAACCAGAGGGTGGCAGTGCTGAACCAGAGGGCGGCAGTGGTGAACCAGAGGGCGACAGTGCTGAACCAGAGGGTGACAGTGGTTAACCAGAGGGTGGCAGTGGTGAACCAGAGGTGGTGTGATGAACCAGAGGGTGGCCGTGGTGAACCAGAGGGTGGCCGGGGTGAACCAGAGGGTGGCAGGTGTGAACCAGAGGGTGGCAGTGGTGAACCAGAGGGTGGCAGTGATGAACCAGAGGGTGGCAGTGGTGAACCAGAGGGTTCTGTGCCCATACACGACCGCATGGGTAACTTCGCCATGCAAGCGGCCCGCGAACACGCAAAAAGCCCCGCGAACACGCAGAAAACCCCGCAAACACTCAAAAAAAAAAAATCCGCAAATTTGCACAAATTTGCGGATTGCAAATTCCATTCCGCGCGAATTCGCGGAACGCGAATTTGCTAATTTCACCCATACTTAAAGAAAGATACATTTCACGTTGGGTCCCAACACTGTCCAGATAGGTCAGGCCTCCAGAGGGAGTGACCTGGACAGGAAGATGTATGTCAGAGTAGGCCCTGCAACAACCCATCCTGTTTCCTTGCTCTTCTCGCCTAACAGACTAGGTAGGTTCTCCAAAATTGTGGCTGAGATTCCTGGCCTGGGTGGGAAGTGGGGGGAAAGGAAAGGGGGGGCGGTTTAGCTTATGTAGGAAACTGGGTCTTGTTCCAGTACTCCCCCTGTTTGTGCCTGAAAATGGTGCTGGGGTCCTGCTAGCCAGGTCCCCAGCACTAGTGTTCTTTCCCCAAATAAGTCCCTTGTAAATGGCACCCCTGGTACATAGAGCATCGGAACTTAAGAGGGCCCCTAAGGGCTGCAGCACGATTTGTGCTGCAGTAACGGTCCCCTCACCAAGCTCAGGCGAACTGCCATTGCGGCCTGTGTGTCTTGGTGCAGAGAGAGCCAAAGAGTCGACATGGCACACACGCCTGTGTGCCTTGCCAGCAACACATTGTATGTGGTATGTGTAAGACACCCCTACAGCAGGCCTCACAGCCCGAAGGCAGGGTTCACTATACTCCATGTGTGGGCACATCTTCACGAGTAGATGTGTCCCTATAATATCTAAGCGAAACCTTCAGATATTACAAGTGCACAGGGAAGGAATTAGCCTAGTAGGGTCAGAGCTATGCCCAGGAAGTGGTCATATAGAGGGAAGCCCCTAGGCTACTACCTGGTACTCCCCGTATGTCCCTAAATTGCGTAATTAGGTGGCTCCCCTCGACCCAGAACTTCAGATTCGACTAATCTAAATAAGAGAAAGACAAAGAGGAGCTGCTCAACCTGAGAAATTAGTGCCTGCTGCAGACAATTGGTGCCAATCCCTGCCTGCTGCTGAATGACTTGACAATCAAAGTGAACTGTCTCATCCTGCCACTTTGTGGCTTCTAAGAACCTCAAAGGACCACCAGCCCTTCGCTAATTGCCCAAAAACTCCCTTGAAGTAAAGGAGCTAATCCCCGAACGTAAGAGACTGGTCCCCCGACCTGCAGCTCCTTGGCCCAGCCGGTGCAGCAACCGAAAAGAAAGGGGTTCTCATGCTCAGGACAGAGCTGTCTCCCTACCGAATGTGGGAGCACCAGGATCGACTGGAGCTGTGCCGTACCAAACCCCGGGGTACAGGACACCCCGCAACCAAGCCTGACCTTAGGAGTCCAGTTGGGACTCCAACTTCCCTGGAAGCAAGCAGCTATCAAGGGACCCCATCACCCCTGAGACCTGCTTCTTGAGTGGCCCAGCAAACCTGAGATCGTCTCTCCAAGCTGCTTGCCACTGACCGCAAGGAACACCTTTACGCATCAAGCCCGGCTGACCAACCTGCTCTTTACCCAGCCTGTCTGACCCTGGGTACCGAAGGACTGGCTGTGCTCCATTGTCCCTAATGCCCATGCCACCTCAGCGCCCTTTTGGACTTGCCCACGAGTCCCCTTGTGCAGCCTATTTTCAGGTGGCCCCACCCTTCACTGTAGCATGCCAGCTACCAGTCTAACAAAGCACCGTGCTCCCGGCAGAATCCGGGCTGATCCCGTCAAACTGCTGGTAGCCCTTTAAACTTTGGCCTGTTACTATCCCGAACTCCGAAGGTGAACCCCTCAATTTAACTGTACTAACCGATATTGCATTTTTCGATTTTTCTACTGTAGGAATGTATTGTGGGTAAATCCACCCAATTGTAAAAGCTTGCTTTTTCCTTGAATAATCTAATGAGAAAGGAAGTACTTACCTGTGAACGAAGTTATAGGTTCGAATATATATGTGTATTTTTCGGTCTCAGATTTATTCTCTGAGTGTGTGTCATTTATTGCCTCTATGAGTACAGCGAATGCTTAGCATTACCCTTTGAAAAGAATAACTGCTCTGCCACACTACCACAAAAGATAGAGTTAGTATTATCTACTTTTGCCTCTGTAAGCCAATTGAGGACCCACTGGACTCTCTGCACAGTGTACTTCGTTTTAGTACACTTTATAGAGAGCCATACTCAAACACAAATGTACAGCATATGCTTGTGGATGTCAACATGTGTAATTTGATTATACATATGTATATAGATATGTGCTTTTCTTTGTACTAATATATATACTACTCATGATTTAAGAATATTTATATCTTCTTCTGGGTCTGGTTAACATATGTATATATTACTTATGATTAAAATATATATATATATATATATATATATATATATATATATATATATATAAATATATATATATATATATATATTTATATTTATATGTGGCGTCAACCCCCCCTCGCAAAGAATTCTCACAGAGCCTGAATAATGCACTCTGGGACTTGCAGGCTTAACAAATGGCGCCGCATGATTACTCACCTGAGGGCGGGGATAGTGACGAGCTACAGATCAGAAGGCGATATTTAAATCCACGAAATGCTGATCTCGAACACCTCTGGCACTGAAGAAGGCTGCTGAAAGCCGAAATGCATTTGCCTGCCTTGCAGCGAACTACGGACAATAAATGCTTCCAAGTTTCCCCGTTTGTTGGTCTCCTTCTTCTTCGAAGGAGTGGTGTGGTATATTGCGCGTGGTTGCCAGCATCACGCTTTGGAGACCCCCACATCGCGAAGCTGACTACGGAACTGCTGGCTCACCGTTGCGGCGGATTTGCATTTTTTCCAGGGTACTGGAACTGCCGTAGTCCCCCTTGGTCCTGGGAAACAATTTGGGGCGGTGTTGCAGTCAATCGGCTGCACGTTGGGCAAGGCGGATTTCCACAGAGTCCCCGCCGAAGAGGATCCCGTTTGGACTAAGGGTGATGTGGTCTTGGGGACACAAGGGGTCATGGACTGTCTGTGGCTAAGAACATTTTTAGAGGGTCAATTAAATGTGGCGTCAACCCCCCCCTCGCAAAGAATTCTCATAGAGCCTGAATAATGCACTCTGGGACTTGCAGGCTTAACAAATGGTGCCGCATGATTACTCACCTGAGGGCGGGGATAGTGACGAGCTACAGATCAGAAGGCGATATTTAAATCCACGAAATGCTTATCACGAACACCTCTGGTACTGAAGAAGGCTGCTGAAAGCCGAAATGCATTTGCCTGCCTTGTAGCGAACTACGGACAATAAATGCTTCCAAGTTTCCCCGTTTGTTGGTCTCTTCTTCTTCTTCGAAGGAGTGGTGTGGTATATAGATATATATACTATTTGCATCTGCACTTTATGATTTAATAAAGCAACCGATAACAAGAGACTGACTTGGGCGTGTCTTTTGTGTCCGCGCGCTGGATTCTGCGTTTTGGATGTTTTCGCGGCTACCGGCTGGATTGTAATATATATATATATATATTTTTTTTTTCAGCACGCCGGTTCCACCAACCGCCGCTCCACTTCATCCACGGGTGCCTCTTGCCGCACGGTGGCGTGCGTGATATTTTCCCAACACAAAGTCCCTCGATCCTCGGGACTAGTTTTCAAAAAAGAGCACTCAGAGCCGCTCCAGCGTGGTTTGCCATAATTTATTCCAGTTTTAGCAGTTTGGCAAGGTTACAAATGCGTTTCGGCGTTGCCGCCATCGTAAGTGTAAACCAGCATATTTTTTTGTGATGATTTAAATAAAATTCATTGTGACTTCCTGTCACGTGCTTTAAAAATAAACATAAAAAATGGCACAATTCATGTAATTCAAGCATTAATCATGGCGGCCATCTTATAGTGGTTAAATGATATGAGTAATCAATCACAAAATGTGGCTTTGAAGCATTCCATTATGTTTGTCGAACATTCATGTACTTCATTTTTATAAATATGAAAATCAATTTATATACAGTGTCTATGATATGCATGTGTAATATTATCAAACATATTTCTGGTCGCCTATCTTACTGGTGCCGTTAATTCGCAAAGCTCCCAACGGTCCCGTTGGGAACCTTGTCGAATGGTTCACGGATTTGTGACACATGAATCATTTTACTGATTGTGGTTTTTGCGATCTGGCCCTGAATGGGCTTTTTCCACTTAATTTGTCATGTTTTATTATAACATTTGTCAGATAACAGAGTTCCATTATTTCATTTTTACTGTGGTTGGGCAGATACGTAGGTCTTGGGGATAAATTCTTCTCCTCAGATTGTCTATTCTTTTTTACCAAAAGATCAGAGATGACAACGTTTCAGATATGTGTCCACATTTTTTCCTCGTTGTTCATCCCTCCTGGGGTCTTAGTCTGGAGCTGGATAAGGTACCTAGATTCTAAGGTTCGTAATTTCTTCACCCAGTTCCCTCCTCTCTCAGTTCTGACTAGTTGATCCAGTGCGAAATAGGTGAGTAAATTGCTGTTGCTATTATGCATCGCCTTGAAATGTCGAGCCACAGGGTAGCTTTGGTCTTTCGAGGTGATGGCCCTCATGTGCTCACGGACCCTGAGTTTGGTTTGTTTGATTGTGCTCCCTATATATTTTTCCCCACAGGGGCACATTAAGCAATATACAGTGTATTCTGAATTACAATTAAGTAATTTGGAGATCTTGGTTTTGTTCTTTTTCCCGGTACTTGGTATTCTTTGACCTTGTGTGAATTCTTGCAGGCCTTGCATTTCATACAGGGAAAAAAAGAAACGTAGGTTTCTTCCTACTTCTGCACTCATAATGGCTGTCGACTAGATGGTCCTTGAATGAGTTCCCTTTTCTGTAGGAGATATGGGGATAATTAGGTAACATTTTCCGTATTACAGAGTCTGTCTTCAAAATTTTCCAGTTTCTTCTCATGATATTGAAGACTTCTGGTGACTTCTCTGAATAGCCTGTGATCATTCTAATTTCTGACCTGCCTGATTTGGGTTTGTCTGTCAGTAGGTCATTTCTCCCCACTGCATTACTCTTTGTCTCTGCTTGATTCCTTTACAATATCCCCTCTGTCTAAACCTTTTCCTAGATTCTCCTCTCGCTTTCTCAAATCCTTCGTCTGTTGAGCAGTTGCGTTTCATGCACAAGAACTCTCCCAGTGGGATGTTGTTAATTACACTTCGCGGATGGTAGCTTCCTGTAAGATTGTGTTACCCGCTGTGGGTTTGCGATAGACTGCAGTTTGGATAATGTTGTCTTCAATATAGACTCGAAGGTCCAAGTAGAAGACTTCATTCTTACTTATATTGCTGGTGAAGCTGAGGTTTAAACTGTTATTGTTTAGATCATTGATGTATTCTTCAGCCTCACTTTGTGAGCCCCGCCACACCAAGAACAAGTCATCGATATAGCGGGTCCACAGCATGATGTTACTCATCCATCGCTCATTACTCCCCTCCCAGGCCACGTGCTTCTCCCATTAATGCTTGAATTACATGAATTGTGCCGTTTTTTATGTTTATTTTTAAAGCACGTGACAGGAAGTCACAATACATTTTATTTAAATTACCACAAAAAAATATGCTGGTTTACACTGACGAAGGCGGCAACGCCGAAACGCGCTTGTAACCTTGCCAAACTGCAAAAACTGGAATAAATTATGGCAAACCACGCTGGAGCGGCTCTCAGTGCTCTTTCATGAAAACTAGTCCCGAGGATCGAGGGACTTTGTGTTGGGAGAATATATATATATATATATATATATATATATATATATATATATATATATATATATATATACTTTTTTTTTTTTTTTTTTTTAAGAGACCTTTATTCATTAAGAATCCAAGCTTGTCATACATCTCACAAATATGCACTTATTTGAGATACATGTGCACCGCCAACACTGAACAACATAATGAAATACACAGCCATTCAGCCGGCATCCCGGGGGCCCGGCGGCGAGAAGGTCATCTATCAGCCTTGGGGAACGGATTGTGGTAACAACTCGAAAGCAGTGTGAGGTGCACCATGACAACTTGTAACCATCTGCAGAACACTTGTGTCTAAGGTCCCTGGGAACAAGGAAAGATCAAGAACTATTAAACCAACCCAATGCCCCCCACCCACCCACGAATGTGCATACGAGAATACCCATGTGTGCGAATTCAGTTGGAGTACATTAGTGTGCCTAGATGTTGCTATACGTAGCCCCTAACCCTGGAAAGACCCCCCTCCCCCGATAGCTGTCCAGACCCAACCCCAGAGGCTCAAGGTGTTTCCGTGCTGTCCCTGTCCAGCCCCTCCTCCCCCACCCGGCAGCCCCCTCTAAATAAGCTCTGTGTTCGCCTCAGCTCCTAATCTACCGTGTGATCTGGGAGGTCCACCAATTCCGAGGTATCTGAACCCTCCTCATCCCCTTTCTGAAGGTATTCTTGGTAAAGACCCCAAAGGTTTTTTGGTCTACTCCTGGGAGGCAGTAGCTCACTATAGAGTTCAGTTTGAGTACTGCAGTGTAGTAAGTCCCCCGTCCATCTTTTCTTGGTGGGGAGAGGCCCCCTCATCCAACATCTCGCCACCAACCTCTTGGCTAACAGCAGTGCCATGTCGACTAGACGACGCTGTGAGGGAGGGAGCGGCTTAGAGTAACCCAGGAGAGCTAATTCCGGACTGCGAGGCAGTTCTACACCCAGGATCCGGTCAATCTCTGAGAAAACTTCCACCCAGAAAGCCTGTATGCCCGGGCAGTGCCATGCCATGTGAATAAAGTTAGCTACTGACGTATGGCAGCGTTCGCACTCTGCCGATTGCCGCAGGCCGTATCGGTGGAGCCTTTTGGGGGAGTAGTAGACCCGCTGGAGGAACTTAAAATGCACTAATCTGTGCCTGCCATTGAGGGAGATTCTACGCGTGCTGGAGCAGCAGTATCTCCACATGCTGTCGTCGATGGGCGACTGTAGATCACCCTGCCAGGCCTCCCTGGCCTTAGAATGGTGCAGCTGCTGATGTGCCACCCCCAACTTGTTGATGTGTGAAATTAGTTTAGCAGGGGACTTGTTTTTAATGACATATGTTAGTTCGGGGACCTCCACTGGCTCCTCCATAGCCGGGCCCAGTGCCTCCCGAAACGCCGAGCGGAGTCTATGGAACTGGAACCTTTGCAGAAGAGAAGGACCCGATGAGTAGGGTGGAAGCTGATCCCATGTCTTCAAGATACCCTCTGTAAACAGGTCTTCCATCTTCACAAGCCCCAGGGAGCGGAGCGCCTCAGTGACCCCCTTCTCCCCAAGGGGGTCCAGCCAGAGCGCCCAGTCGATTTGCATTAGGGGGGAATACAAAATAGGACAGCCACGTGCACGGGTCAGCGCGTCCAGGCATGGTTAGTCGATTTAAGGGAGTCCAATTGGCCGACGGAGCGATCCTCTGGGAGGCAAATCGTGGCCGGAAGGGGGAGTGGATCCGCAAACAGCCGCTCCAGGATCACATGTGGTGTGCGTATGTCCCCGTGGATCCATGAGTGTAAGTGCGATGCCTGTGCTATTCGGTAGTAACGTTCCATATCGGGAGCCCCCAGACCCCCCATCTCACAGGGGAGGATCAACGTCGCCCATTGTACCCTGGGTTGCCTGCCTCCCCATGCCAATCTGACGAGCACTTGTGTGAGTTGTGTAAAGAAGGCCTTCGACAGAACCACTGGGATGTTCGTAAATAGGAATAGAAACCTCGGAAGCACAATCATTTTCATAATGGCTATCCTGCCTAAGAGAGACAGTGGGAGTTTACACCAAGTTTCAACATCATCAACAAGCTTATTGAAAGCCACACCATAATTGTCCCTGACCAAAATTTCCGGGTCTGTGTGTAATTGTATACCTAGGTACCTGACCGAATCTGTGCACCATTTCAGGGGATATTCCATGTCAAAAGGTTGCGTCACAGGCGTGAGCGGGAAGGCGATAGATTTATCCCAATTCACTTGTAGCCCAGAAAGAGAGCCGAAACGGATGACCTCCCGAAGGACAGCAGACAAGTTCGACTCCGGGTTACAGATATACAGCAAGGTATCGTTGGCATACGTAGAGATGCCTATTTTATAGGTGGGAAAGCTGATCCCCTCTAGGCTGTGGTACTCCCTTATAGCGCAGGCTAGAGGCTCCGCTACCAGCTCATACAGTAGGCGCGAGAGGGGGCAACCCTGTCTGGTGCCACTGCTGATGTGGAACGGTTCCGTCACTCTGTCCCCCAATTTCAGCCTAGCCAACGGCTGGTGGTACAGGGCCCCTATCATCTGCAAGAACGGTTCACCCAGACCGAGTTTCATGAGCACCCTAATCATAAAAGGCCACTCCACAGAGTCAAAGGCTTTTTCCATATCAAGGAAAACCGTTAGCGCGGTATTTTCCTGGCGGACATGTTGCATCGTCCCCAGCACAGTGCGAATATTGTACGTTAGGTTTCTGTTGGGGACAAAGCCGGACTGTTCAGGCGCGACGAGTTCGGGGACCAAGAGAGCCAACCGATTGGCCAACACCTTAGCATAGATTTTGGCATCAACGTTCAGTAGACTGAGGGGCCTGTATGAACTGCAGGATTCCGGGGGCTTCCCTGGTTTCAAAATGGTGACCAGCAAAGCCTCCCTCATTGTGAGGGGCATCACAACGTCTCGCATATAACATCGAAGAGGGAGATCAGATGCGGAACCAGTTTGTCCTTAAAGGCTTTGTAAAAGCTCACAGTCAGACCATCGGAGCCCGGTGCACTGCCCGATCGCATGCCAGAGAGGGCTTCCAAAATCTCGTCCTCCTGTATGGGGGACATCAGAAATTCCCTGTCCGAGTTCGGCAGATAGGGCATGGCAATGTGGTCGAGGTAATCATCCATTTCGTCTTCAACGCCTAGCGATCTGGACTTATATAGCTCGGCGTAGTATCGCCGGAAAGTATGGAGGATCTGCTCCTCGTCTGTGACCACTTCACCCTCCGCCGTGTGCAACTCGTCGACCACGAGTGGCCGTCTAGAACCACGCACCATTCGGGCCAGGAGGGCCCCCAAGTCTTTCCCCCTCCCCGTAGGCTCGAGCCGTCGCGTATTTCCACATGTGAAGTATCTCCTTGTCAGCCCGTCTCTGGTACTCAGACAGCAAGGGATTAAGTTGAGAGGGAATGTCGGGCCCCGGGTCATTCAGCTGTCGACCCTCCAGATCTGACAGGTGGGACTCCAGCGATGCCAGTTCCCGTCTGATAGTCCGCAGCACACTAGAGTGTTTAGACATGGCCATGCCTCTTATGTAGGCCTTGAACGCCTCCCACAGTGTGGAAAAGTTGTCTACCGTGCCTAAATTGGCATCAAAGAACGAGTCAATGTCTTCAGCCAATTCGCCCCGGAAAGCGTCGTCCAGCAGGGAGTAGGGAGGGAACCTCCAGGTAAAGGGGGGGATACCCCTCCTAGCGGTGGCCAAATGCAGCAGAATTGGGGAGTGCGTGGGAGCACCTCACAGGCACGAATACTACTCATTACAGATTGTGATGCCAGCCAGTAGTCGATTCTGGTATGGATATTGTGGTATGCGGAATAGTGTGTGAAGCCACCTTTCGTGGGATGTTTACTTTTCCACACGTCCACCAGATCTGAGTTAATCAGTTCCGCTTTCATATAAGCGGCCGAGGCTACCGGCCTGCGGGCGGGGCCGGCGGAGCGATCCAGGACAGGGTCAAAAACAAAGTTAAAATCACCTCCCCACAGTACCCCGGTGTTGGCGTGCGACCTACAGTGTGCCGATAGATTGGCATAGAAGTCTGGGTTGTCGTAGTTAGGGCCATAAACGTTGACAATCAACAGGTCAATTCCCTTACCCACACACCTAGCAAGAACAAACCGACCCTCAGAGTCTGCTACCACAGGGACCAATTTTAGTTGCGAGGTCGGGCTGACCCAGGTTAGGACCCCCCGGGAGTGTGTCGTAAACCCTGCTGCCACTGCATTTCCCACGAGCCCACGAGCCTGCAACATCCTGCTGTTAAGGGGCAAGTGCGTTTCCTGCAGAAGGGCCAGATCGACATGATGCATGTGTAAGTAGCTAAGGACCTTCCGCAATTTACGGTAGTCGTTCAGGCCCCGCACATTCCAAAACATCATCTTCAGAGTCTGAGGGATGTGTGTAGTGTTACTTACAGCGTTATTAAACATATCAGCAACGGGTAATCTAGAGAGCAGTCAGCAAGATCGGAGGCACGAGTTCCAGAGCTGGGTACAACTTCCGGCAACACATTATATAGGTTCCACCACATTAAAATGCACAGGCGGCCAGACGCCACGTCTTCAGAAGGGTATTTCGATCCAAGCACAATCTCAAGCAGCACCTCACTGGGTGTAGCATGCAACCCCCTGCAAACAAGGGAACAAGAACATCCCACAGCAACCCCCCCCAGTTTGGCCTTCCACCTTCCTACCCACCCACAGCCGACCACCCCCAACCAGGTCAGACAGATCCCAATACCACCCCCCATCAACCCAAAATTAACGAAATCAAGGTAGTCTTAAAACTGGCACACAGTGGAGCCTAACAGCCAAAAGCACCGGGGCAGAGAACGCCTGTCAGGAGCAGTTCCTCCTACTGCTCAGCTACACAGATCAAGTTTTGTTCCTCAGGCCTGCCCCAGCATGTGGTTCAGTTCAGTTCAGCAAAGCACTCCAAAGTGCCCCTCCACCCCACCCACCCCCTCGAGGCATACCAACGACTAGTACAAGTACCGGCTCACCATTAGGTTGTGACCCCCCTCCCCCCGGCAGCGCCCATCCACAAAAAACAAAACTGTCAGACGGCACCCATCAGAGTGTCCGTGGAACTCGTCCATCGCACCACACCATTGGAACTGCCAGTGTCATTCAATCCATCACTTACCGCCCCTCTGGGGGGGCCCAGCGTCTCCGAGTGGGGAGCAACCCTATATCGCAGGAAGGAAGACAGAGTACACTACGCACTCCTAATCAGTCCTGCTCATCCATGTGAGAAGCGGAGCCGGAATCCTCATCGTGGTGCTTCTGGGCTTCCTTGCGTTCCCTAGTCCATTCTTTCAGGGACTTCTGGAGGTCTCTGGGGTCCGTAAAGAAGTGAGAATGCCCCTGTTTGTTAATTCGGAGCTTGGCAGGATATAACATAGCATAATCTAGGCCAAGGGCACGCAGCTGCTTCTTGTACGGTGCAAATTGCCTCCTTTCCTCCTGGACCTTGGCAGTGAAATCCGGGTAGAGGGAGATGTCCATGCCCTCGTATTGCAGCTTGCCTTTGTCTCTCGCCAGACGCAGCGCCGTGTCCCTGTCTCGGTAGTTGAGAAGTTTCGCTATGATAGGGCGAGGGGGCGCGCCCGGCTTCGGCTGAGGGCCCAGAGTACGGTGCGCCCTTTCGACAATGAACATGGGCGAGAAGGCCTCCTCCCCAGCAATACTTTTAAGAGTTTCTCGACAAAGAGTTCCATTTTGCCGGATTGGGTGGTTTCCGCCACACCCGTGATGCGGATGTTAGATCTGCGCGACCTCGCCTCTAAATCTTCCAACTTGTCCTATATAACCTGGAGGAGCCTGCCGAACTGCTTCCTATCTTTGTCCCATTCAGTTTGTGCCTCTTCTGCTTCAGTGAGCCGCCTTTCCGTCATGTCCAGGCGCTCGGCATGTTTGTCGACGCGCTCCGCCATGCGGTCCATACGATATGACAATGCGTCGATTTTGGTGCCAACAGACGCTATACTGTCCTGTATCCCTTTCTCCATGGACACAAGCATGTCTCGCAGTTCTGTGCCCGCCGGGCCAGTCGCTGTGGCACCCTTTGGGGACGCCTCGGTTGCAGGGGTTTCCGTCCCTTTAGGCCGCCGCCGATCAAAGGAGATTTTTGCCTGCGTAGAGTCGTTCTTCCCCATGGCAGTCCTGGTTGGGGGATAGACAAGGGGGCAGAGGACTCCTCGCCCCTCTCCGGAGGTCAGGAGCAGCGGCCGATGAACTCAGAGGAGGCGTACTGCTACCGCCAGTCGCGGGGACCGCTAGGCCAGGTTCACCGTCACGAGGGAACGGTCCCAAAATGGCGCCTGCAGGAGAATCACTCAGTTTCCGCACGGCTCCGGCGGGGACTCTTCTTACAATGGCCGACACTGCTGCATCCACACCATCCCTTAACACACAGCACGAAGGGGGGGAGGCCCGCGGGTCTCTCGGAGCGCGCCGGTCCGGCTGCGTACTCACTATGACTCCGCCGGTACAAGGCCGGCTACTGCCCTGCTGAGGAGCCGCTCCTTGCGAGGACTAGGGTCCAAGATGGGGGGCAACGGCCAAGGAGAGGAGGGTATACCAGCGCCAGTCCGCTCAAGTATCGAGTCACTCCCCGCAGGACCGAGACTCCGGCCACAAGGGTTTGCTGCAGCCGCACGTCGGGTGACGTCGCTCGGCCCGCTCTCCAGGATAGTCCGCGGTCTCAGGCCCAGTCCGCAACCGCCGAGGCGTCACTGCTCTCCGCCCGGAGATCGCAGCTCTCCAGGGCCACCGACCCTACCGATAGTGACCAGGGGTCTCAGGTGGAGGAATAGTGCTAAATGCAGAAGTCTGGACACTGTGCAGGATGAGTTAGCAGGATTTCACAGGGGCTTAGGCTAGGAGCCGAAGGCTCACGCGTCCACCATCGACG
The DNA here is from genome assembly GCF_964263255.1 of Lissotriton vulgaris. Taxonomy (NCBI): domain Eukaryota; kingdom Metazoa; phylum Chordata; class Amphibia; order Caudata; family Salamandridae; genus Lissotriton; species Lissotriton vulgaris. Next base: position 179,465,493 of record NC_141697.1, read on the forward strand.
CCGGCTAGCTCCGCTCCCTCCTATATATATATACTTAACGTGTATTTAGGTTACTGCATAGTTTACATAAGTTATTGGATTATATGCTTATGGGTCTGTCTTATTTTATTTCGTCTATCACAATGTGTAAATATGATCATTACAATTGCATCTTTAAGTACTTCACTATTGAAATACTGGGGGAAAATATAAAAAAATTAAATATCAATTTTGAAAAACACAACCCCTCCCCCCAAAAAATTGATAAAAATACATAAGATAGCTTTATGTATAGCAACATTTGAAAATCTTAGTCTCTATTTATCCATACTTGTACATATGGGACTATATAAATACGTAATATCGCTTTATTATGTTTCCATATGCATTTAAACCTTTCTATGTATTAAGATATCTATATATTTGTTACCATACTCCCCTGTGGGGGGAAAAAAAAAAACCTTCAACTCTCTCCTATGTATTACTCTATTTCTCATCCTATACCTCTTTCCGAACATCCTCTGCCTCCACTCTCCAACTCATCCCAAACCTCATTGTACTACTATGATCTCCCTAATAAACCTTTCTAGACTCTTCTCCCCTCTATCCCTCCTTTGACTCCTCCCAGACCTCATTACTGCTATGATCTCTAAATTAACACTTTCTAGACTCTTTCTTCCCTCTATCCTTCCTTTGACTCATCCTAAACCTCATTTTACTACTGTGATCTCCCACATAACACTTTCTAGACTCTTCCCTCCTTTATCCCTCCTTTCACTCGTCCCAGACCTCATTTTGCTACTATGATCTCCCAAGTAACACTTTCTAGATTCTTCCCTCCTCTATTCCCCCTTTATCCTATTCAATCTACCTAACAGGCTAACATGTCCGCCGCTTAAATTAAATATTTTCCCTATACAAATCCACCACTACTCAACATTGGGTTCTGGAGTAGAGTGCTACTCGCCGAAAACCACTTCAACGCCTCGTCAGGGGTAGTAAGCGCTATATAAATACAATCACAATTACAGTTGGGAAATTAAAATTTGTGGTCTACGGGGGAGCCCTGCGTGGGCTCGGACCCTGCAGCTCTCATGCCTGTAGGTAGCGAGAGGCACTGTTATAAGTGGTAAGTTAGGGATCCATTGGTGGGAGAGGCCCGGGTCCCCCGGTTGGGGGCCTGGCTCCAATCCGACCGCGACAGGTACTTCAATGTTTCATGAGGTATGGGGTGGGGAGTTTGTTGGGGGTTGGGGGGGTTTGGGTTGGGGATTAGATTGCGCTGTCACACCGAGCATCACATGCAGTATTTACACTTTGCTACAACTACTGTTCCAGACTCACACACATTATGCCCCTAGATGGCTAGTGGGTTGATAACGGTCCAGGGATCCCCGGGCGCCCTTCGTGTGGTTAGCTGGAATGTACGTGGGCTCCTAGATAAAATCATGCGGGCGGTCTTAAGACAAGCCAAGCGGGTCGGGGTGGATGTTCTCCTACTGCAGGAAACCCACCTGATAGGTACTAAGGTGCTTTGTCTACAGCGCTATGGTTATCAACAAGTATTTCATGCTGGCTTCACACAGGGGTCCAGGGGCGTGGCCATCCTCATCCATCGTAGGGTCCCTTATGTACATGCACAACTATGGCTAGATGGGCAGGGGTGCTATGTCTTTGTCCGTGGTATGATTGGGGCGTAGCCGGTGGTGTTGGGATGTGTGTATGCCCCCCTCCTTTGCAGTGGTCACTGGTGGAGCGGTTGTTGGCGTTGTGGTCTGATATGCCGGAGGTGGTTTCAGTGGTGGGCGGTGATTGGAACGATGTAATGGACCCCAGCAGGGATAGGTCAAGAGCGGCCGTATTCCGGGGAGCTCCCAGCCTACAAAGCTACAAGCACTGGTGTCCAGTCTGGATTGGGTGGATGTGTGGCGCTTTCAAGGGAGAAGGGATATAGGGCGGTAATTTGCCGGGGAAGAAGGGTCAGCCCCTGATTTTTTTTAATATAGGAAGGATTATGGCGGTCTTAAAGGAGGCCGGAACAGTGCCAGAGATAAAGCAATAATTCAGGAGAGTGAGGACGGGGGATGGGCATGAAGAGAAAAACTGACGGAGAATGCGTGCCGAGCTGATGTCAAGTGGGGAGCCTGACTTGACACGACTGATTTGAAGGAGCAGGGATTCTCTAGTGAGAGGAGGAATGAGAGTGAGGGAGCGGTTGTTATCGGGGGGTTGGGGGGAAGTGAAGGTGTAATGATTGAAAGCAGCGCAAGAACACGCAAGCGCCACTAACCTGTCTCCAATGCCCAGCAGAGACGAAGGGATGACAGTCCTCGCTACCTCCCTCTGCACAACACCCAATAATGGGACAATCACCGCTATTGGAGCGAGCACAGTCGGAGGCCGCAAGGTGAAATGACGGAGAGGGTACTTCAGATATCTTCAGTTTGAGATTAGGCTCAGCGGAGTACTGGTAAGACCTCCCTGGAGGTGGATGAAAAGACAGAGAGAAATAAGGTAGATCCGTACTGCCTAGAATAGTCCCCCTTCCCCTGTGTTCCGGGACTTACCACTTTCTCGAAGATGGACTCCGTGAATGACGTCTAAACAATATATTGGTGGAGGTATAGTCTTCCCAAAGGTGTCGAAAAGTTAACTCACTCCTCGAACATGATCCGTAAAGGATATTCAGGTAAGTAGAGTACTCCACGATAAGTATTCCAGGTAAGGTAATGATTCTAGGAAGACCCAAAATAATCCTTTTGGGTATGAATAGCCGTAGGCTAACTGCAGGCTAAAGCAGGAATGATGTAAAAGGATTTCAAAGAGATTACTAATAAAGGAAAGTGCGACCTGCACAAAATAATAACGTTACTCCAAACAACCGAAAAGAAAATGTAGCGGAAGAGAGCGAGCCCGCTCTCCTCGTGGATTCCAACCCAACGCGTTTCTGTTTACTCACAGGAACTCCGCGGTTGGCTGGAACTCTGGCCACGCAGGCACTTCGTCTTCGCGGCGGGTGTTTGATCTCTGGCCACGCAGGCACTTCGTCGTCGCGGCGGGTGTCTGATCTCTGGCCACGCAGGCACTTCGTCGTCGCGGCGGGTGTCTTGGACCTTGACAAAGCAGGCTAGTCACGGATTCTCCAAAGCAGGACTCCAAACGAACAAACATACGGAGGACAAACCAGGAACAGGATTGACAAGCCCCGTTTTGATCCTGGGGTGGAGCTTAAGTAAGATCCTCCCATTGTGCCAGATCCCAGCGCCGCTTGGCCTTCTGGGACTGGTAGTTTTTCCATAGGTGACATGAAACATGATGTCTGCTGCAACTTGCTACCCTGCCAAGGGTGATCGCTACAGAAGGTGGGGGTAGGGGGGGATGTTGGCTTTAATGAGGGCTATCTTTTCAATAAAAAACTCGCTAAGCGAGTCGCATAAGGCCTGGGAGGGGGGAGTATTTGGTAGAGTTCTGTCCGATAATGCCAGCTCGTGGACGGTGGAAAAAATCTCACGAGGCTGGCTTTCTGCAGCTAAGATGCGCCCAGAGAAGCATTCAGTTTTGGTTGTCAGAATAGCTACTTTGTATTCATTGAGTACGGTGATAAAGTGTTGTCTGCGGATGGGGCAGTATGCTCTTCTCCAGGCTCGTTCAGACTGCCTTAGCTCTAATTTCTTGGCTTTGAGGCCAGGATTAAACCACTTGTTGGCATTGTGGGTGCGGTTGATGGTGATCCGCTTCAGGGGGGCCACTGGGTCGCAGGCTTTGGTGAGCCAACGATCTAAGGTGGTAGCCTGGGAGTGAGGATCCGTGCCCGAAAGATCTGGGCAGGTGGCAATTAGTGAGTTACAAAGGGAAGGGAGATCGACTTTATGCCAATTTCTAGCCCAGGTGTTTTTGGGGCGAGAAAGAGATGTTTTATGGCTCAAATCCAGGGAAAAAGCAAGCAAGGAATGATCCGACCAGGGACAGGGCGAGATAGTAGGGGTGGAAATTGGAATGTTAAGAGTCCAGATCTGATCAAGAATATGGCCCCGGATGTGAGTGGGGCCTTGAACGTGCTGAATAAAGTTAAGGCTGAGGAGCAATTGAGTGAAGTCTTTAGAGGTAGTGTCCTCGGCGGGGTCAGTAGGCCAAAAGTTAAAGTCTCCCAGGACAAGGACAGAAGCACTATTGACTACCAGGGTGGCCAGTAAGTTCTGAAAAGCGGAAAGAGAGCCAGGGGATGGCTGAGGTGGTCGATACGTTAATACGCAAGTAATTGGAGTCTTTAAGGAGGTGGATTGTACTACAAGGCAGTCAGCTGCTGGAAGTGTGGGCCAGGGCAGTATCGGAAAATGAAAACCCTTGCGAGCAATCAGGGCTACCCTGCCTCCTGCTCTGTTCTCGGGTCGATCGGCACGGAGCATGGAGTAGTGGGGCGGGAGGGAGGCCAAAACACTAGGCAGGGAGTCATGTCTATACCAGGTTTCGGTTAAGAACAGAAAATCTGGGGAATTAGAATCCAAAAGGTCAAATATTTCAGTCTGGTGCTTGACGGCTGATCTCATGTTGAGAAGGAGGGCAGTAGTGGGAGGAGAGGGGGGGGCGGACGTGATGGACATGGGAGAAGCAATACCAAGCTTTTGAGCATGGGACAATATAGCGGGGTTCAACGGCCAGTTCTTTTTGAAGGAGCACAGTTGTTCAGAGGTATAAGTTAGAAATCGCACATATCAATCAATCAATCAATCAGTGACACTTATAAAGCGCGCTACATACCCGTGGGGTCTCAAGGCGCTGGGGGGGGGGGAGCCGCTACTGCTCGAACAGCCAGGTCTTCAGCTTCTTCCTGAAGGAGAGGTGGTCTTGGGTCAGGCGCAGGTCGGTCGGGAGGGAGTTCCAGGTCTTGGCGGCCAGGTGGGAGAAGGACCTTCCTCCTGTAGTCGCTCTTCGGATGCGGGGGACGGCGGCGAGGGCGTGGTTGGCTGATCGGAGGTGGCGTTTGGGAGCGTAGAAGTTGACTCGGCTGTTGAGGTAGCTCGGGCCTTGGTCGTGTAGGGCTTTGTGTGCGTGGGTGAGGAGGCGGAAGGTGATTCTTTTGTTGACGGGGAGCCAGTGAAGGTCTCGCAGATGTCCGGAGATGTGGCTGGTTCGTGGGATGTCGAGGATGAGTCTGGCTGAGGCGTTCTGGATCCGCTGGAGTCTCTTCTGGAGCTTGGCGGTGGTCCCGGCGTAGAGGGCGTTGCCGTAGTCCAGTCGGCTGGTGACGAGGGCCTGGGTGACGGTCTTCCTGGTCTCGGTGGGGATCCACCAGAAGATCTTCCGTAGCATGCGTAGGATGTTGAAGCATGCCGAGGAGACGTTGTTGACTTGCCTGGTCATGGAGAGGGAGGAGTCCAGGATGAAGCCCAGGTTGCGTGCATGGTCTGTCGGTTTGGGTGCGGTGCCCAGGGCGGGAGGCCACCAGGAGTCGTCCCAGGCGGAGGGAGAGGAGCCCAGGATGAGGACCTCCGTCTTGTCCGAGTTCAGTTTCAGGCGGCTGGTCGTCATCCACTCGGCTACCTCTTTCATCCCTTCGTGCAGGTTGGCTCTGGCGGCGGCGGGGTCGTTGGTCAGGGAGAGGATCAGCTGGGTGTCGTCGGCGTAGGAGATTATGCTGAGGTTGTGTTTGCGTACGATGGCCGCGAGGGGGCTCATGTAGACGTTGAAGAGGGTGGGGCTCAGAGATGATCCTTGGGGGACGCCGCAGATGACTTCGGTGGCCTCTGACTTGTACGGTGGTAGGCGGACTCTCTGTGTTCTCCCGTCGAGGAAGGAGGTGATCCACTCCAGCGCCTTGTCCTGGATTCCGACGTTGCTGAGGCGCCGTACTAGGGTGCGGTGGCAGACCGTGTCGAATGCCGCGGAGAGGTCTAGGAGGATGAGGGCCGCTGTTTCTCCATTGTCCATCAGGGCTCGGATGTCGTCGGTGGCGGCGATGAGGGCGGTCTCGGTGCTGTGGTTGGCTCAGAAGCCGGACTGTGAGGGGTCGAGGGATCCGTTCGTCTCGAGGAAAGCGGCCATCTGCTTGTTGACGGTCTTCTCGATGACTTTGGCTGGAAACGGGAGGAGCGAGATGGGGCGGTAATTCTTGAGGTCGGTGGGGTCCGCTGTTGGTTTCTTGAGTAGGGCGCTGAGTTCGGCGTGTTTCCAGCTCTCGGGGAAGATGGTGGTGTCGAGGGATGTGTTGATGATGTCTCGCAGGTGGGGTGCGATGACAGCGTCGGCTTTGTTGAAGACGTGGTGAGGGCAGGGGTCGGTCGGTGATCCGGAGTGGATGGAGTTCATCGTGCGGATGGTGTCTTCGGTGCTGATCGGGGTCCAGGCGCGGAGGGTGGTGGTGGGGGGTGGTTGTTCGGTCATGGTGTGCGTTGGTTGGTTGTTGAAGCTGTTGTGTATGTCCGCGATCTTGTTGTGGAAGTATGAAGCCAGGGAGTTGCAGAGGTCTTGCGATGGGGTGATGTCGTTGTTTCCTGCGCTGGGGTTGGAAAGCTCTTTGACGATGTTGAAGAGTTCCTTGCAGTTGTGTGCGTTGTTGTCCAACCGGTCCTTGAATGCTGTTTTCTTGGCGGCGCGGATCAGCTGGTGGTGTTTCCGGGTGGCAAGTTTGAAGGAGGTCCTGTTGTCCGGTGTCGGTTCCCTTCTCCAGACTTTCTCGAGGGCTCGGCAGTTCTTCTTGGAGCTCTTGAGTTCGTCGGTGAACCATGGGGCTTTCTTGCTGCCGGGTCTGCTGGGCGGGGTCCTCAGTGGGGCGAGTTCGTCCGCGCAGTTGCTGATCCACTTCGTGAGGTTGTCGGCGGCCTGGCTGGGGTTCGCTGAGCTGGCAGGAGGGTGCTGGCTCAGGGAGGTGGCGAGCTGGTCTGCTGTGATCTTGTTCCAGCTTCTGCGGGCGGTCTGTTGCTGGTGGTGGTGGGTCGTTGTTTTCTTGAAGGTGAAGTGGACGCAGCTGTGGTCCGTCCATTGAAGCTCTGTGGTGTGGCTGAAGTTGATGTCCTTGCTGGATGAGAAGACAGCGTCGAGTGTGTGTCCGGCGAGGTGGGTGGGGGTGGACACCAGTTGCTTGAGTCCCAGGTTGGTGAGGTTGTCGAGCAGGGTGCTGGTGTTGCGGTCGTTGTTGTTCTCCAGATGGAAGTTGAGGTCTCCCAGGAGGATGTAGTCAGCGGAGGGGAGGGCATGTGGGCTGACGAAGTGTTGTGCCCCGTGTCCCGGTCGGTCGCGGACGGCCGCAGACGGGCTCGCCTTAGGCGCGCCTTCGGCGCGCCATCGGCGTGCCCGCTGCGCTCGTCCGCTGCGCGACCGGAATATGCACATTTTTATAGAGGAAAGAAGGTGGCGATGGGGGGCGTGGCCTCTCGAAAAAGGGGCGTGTCCTGTGTGGGCGACGGGAATGGCGGCAATAACAAGGTCCCACGGCAGCGTTAAACTCCGCTGCGTGGTGTAATTAAAAGGGTGGGGGCGCCCAGGGCAAAGTAAAAAGTAAACAGGTAATTTGTGACACTCAAAGTATTAAAATCATGCAGGCCTACTCCCGGCTTCCACCTCAGGAGAAATCGCTATCAGCGTGGCGCTTGTAGTCAGCGTCTTAAGTAGTGGTGATGGGGGGCCTGGCCTCTCGAAAAAGGGGCGTGGCCTGTGTGGGCGGCGGGAATGGCGGCAATAGCAAGGTCTCGCGGCAGCGTTGAACTCCGCTGCGCGGTGCAATTAAGAGCGTGGGGGCGCCCAGGGCAAAGTAAAAGTAAACAGGTAATTTGTGACACTCAAAGTATTAAATTATTGGAGAAAAACAAGGTGAACCCAGTAGGTAGCTCAGGACCATGGGTATCGAGTATTTATAAAGGAAACAAGCGGTCCTTAGCATATGAGAATAAGGGTAAACAGAAATATTATATAGACCACAATGGGCTACTATATATTTCACAGTCCCTTGTCCAGCCGGACAGGGAATTTTTAATGATCAGGTAAATCGTTTAATGTAAGGGTACAAATCATAACCAAAACATTAGGGTTACAGTAGGGCACAGTCCTGTGCCGTACGAAGGAGGAAAGTAAAAAGGAAAGAAAGTGAAAGAGATATCAGGCAAACAGGGTGAGCTTACAGGTCACTGACATAAATTTAAATTAGCAGTGTATCCTGGAGTTAACCATACATACAATAATACAATGGGGTAAAATGTATGATTACTCAAAAGGAGTCGACGTTTCGATCCCACGCTCAGTTTATAAGGGGATCATCTTCAGGACTTGGAGAATGATTTTGCCTGAATAAGACTTTTAAACGCCTGTTAAGGGAAAAGCAGGGAGGAAAGCAAAAAATAGGTGCAGTCAATTTACGCAGGGTTATAGCGATTGTCAGCACTAGCTATTTACTTACAGTATTCGGAACCGCAGTGAGGGGTGTTGCCTGATGGCGTGGGCATTCAGTGCATACATATAGAAGACCACACTTATGTAAAAATATAAAATATTTACAAATCACATGTTTTTACCAATGTTTTTAACAATTTTTGTGAGGCGGCCGCAGTGTTTAAGAAGAGTGGTCGGCAAGTGCCAGTGAACGAGGTCTATTGGGTCGCACATTGGTGATTTGGCGTGGCGCCGTGGTATGGAGAGTGAGGCGGAGTACGTGTCACAGGTCCAGTGGTGGGGCAGGGTAGGATAGTTACCGCTGGTTCAGTGCATGGGCGTGCAGCAACCGACCGGAAAGGTGGTATTGCGAGTGATTGCTGAGATAGGAGACATACCACTTGTAAATCAATTGGGGAATTCAATTCAAGTTGGCCGGGAGAGTGATTGCAGGCTGTCATCAAAACACACGATCTGTGATGCAGGTGTGGTCCCCCTGTTAGGAAGGAAGGGATATTTAAAAACCGGGATATTTAAGAAAACCGGGTAAAGAATAAATATTGAATTTTACGGGGGCATCTCGTTTTACCGTTATTATAAACGAGGCGTTTGGGAAGTTGGTTTTCCAAGTTGATATTTAAGGGCACAGCATGGGCAATGCTTACGTGCAATGTGCATTTGTCACGGTGCGTAATGCGGCGATTGCATCGCTGTGGGAACAAAAGACCTTGATGAGTATATAGTTGAGGGGGATTTAAGATAATTTGTGAGGAAACAAATGCTGCTTTACCGTTTGGTTTCTTACAAGGTTAGAGATTTCCGCGTGGGCAATGGCGCCGTCTGCGGGAGCGCGGTCAGTTGAATGACTGGTCCGCTGGGGATTTAACAATTAAAGTTGCATGATGCCAAGATTGCATCGCTGTGGGGACAGAAGACCGTGATTAGTACAGAGTTTGTAGGGAATTGTGAAAAAGCGCGAGAAAGCAGGTGCCGCTTTACCGTTTGGTTTCTTCCAACAATTAGAGAAATCCGAAGCTCGGCGTGATCAATGGCGCCGTCTGTGAGATCGCGGTCAGTGGAGTGACTGATCCGCTGGGGAATTAGAAATTAAGGTTGTGATTAGATCGAGTTAGAGGTGTACTCGTTCAAGGGTCAGTGGCAGGGGAGCTTACCGGGTGGTGGGGATGATGTTGATGTGCCGATTGCGAGCTGTGCCTTGCAGGTTCGCTTCCGCATTGTGGGTTAGGTGGCTTATTATTGGGCAACCGGCAGTCACGTGTCAGAGGCCCTATGGGGTCCAGAGCTGCTTCACTTTTTCCGAGCCGCCATCTTGGGGTGGTCAGAATTAATGTGGGAGCTAGGGAGGTAGCTGCTAATGCTAGGAATTTTTCGGCCGCCATCTTAGAATGGTCGAAGTTAATGTAGAAGCCAAGGAGGTGGGTGCTAATGCAAGGATTAGGGGCTGTGATAAGGCAGTGTAATTTAAAGTAAAGGTGCAGTTACTGGTACCATATTGTGATCTTGTGCTGTGAAGGAAGTGTTTGGGACGTGACATTGATTCAGAATTACATCAGAAATTCATAGGATGTCAAAACTGAGATACATCAAGAATACATCAGAAAACATTTGAGATGTTGGAACTATGTCTGGGTCCAAGTTCTTGTTGTGACAACCAATAGAACAAAGTTAAGCCAATGTTTTGGCCGGTATAAGTGCTATAGGAGGGTTGTCCAATCCTCACTTCTGTTCAGTCCTTTGTGGATAGTGTTGAATTGGATGATTGTCTTTAGTTACTCTCGATTGAGTAGTTGAGCCAGATTACCTCCTCTTTGTGGGAGCTTTATAGTCTTCAGAATTGTCCATTTAATATCATCTGTGGTATGTTTCAATTCAGCAAAATGTTCAACAAGAGGTGCGTTAGGAGTCCCACATCTGATGCGACTTCGGTGCTGACATATGCGAGTCTTCACTATTTGAGTGGTCTGACCCACGTACATTTTGGGGCAGGGACAAAGGATTGCGTAGATGACATTGCAGCTATTGCAGTTGGTAAAGCTTTTCATTGCTACTGTCACACCATTATGGCTGAATTTGCGTGCCTCAATCGTGAACTCACATACCGTGCAGCAACCACACTTAACGTGCCCCAAGATTGGTGGAAGGCCCCAGTTAGATTCAATTGTTGTCATGGTAGTGGGGGCGGGTAAGGCGGCTCTGACTAAGTGGTCCCTTAAGTTCTTACTTTTTTTGAATGCAAAGAGTGGTCTTTCTAAGTGTATTGGGCCTGCGTTTAGCGTAGGCCAATGTTTGAGGATAGACTTACGGATTTTGTTGGATATAGGGGAGAAGGTGGTTACACAAGCTATTCTCTCTGTTTTGTCCCTTGTCTTTGGTGTCAGGAGGACCTCTCGAGGGCAATACCAGGCCCTTTTGGAGGCCGTTTTGATCAGTCTTCTGGGGTAGCCCCGAGTTTTTAGTTTGTTGGCAAGGATGTTAGCCTCCCTAAAGTAGTCTGCCTTTGCTGAACAATTACGCCTGATCCTTAGGAATTGAGAGTATGGCAGAGAGTCTTTCAAAGCCCTGGGGTGATTGCTATCATAGCTCAGGAGGGTGTTGCCTTCTGTGGGCTTCCTGTATAGGCGTGTTAGTAATTCATTATCGTGATGAAAAATTGTCAGGTCTAGGAAGGCTATTTGGTTTTTGTCATAGGCAAGAGTGAAGTTGAGGTCAGAACAGTTATTATTGAGCCAATGATTAAATGAATGCAATGTAGGAATATCGAGGTTCCAGATAAGGAAAATGTCGTCTATGTAGCGACGCCATAATACTATTCCTGGGTGGAAAGGATTACTTTCTGTTAGGATGTTGCCAGTTTATGTCAGTGACCTATAAGCTCACCCTGTTTGCATGATATCTCTTTCACTTTCTGTCCTTTTTACTTTCCTCCTTCGTACGGCACAGGACTGTGCCCTACTGTAACCCTAATGTTTTGGTTATGATTTGTACCCTTACATTAAAGGATTTACCTGATCATTAAAAATTCCTTGTCCGGCTGGACAAGGGACTGTGAACTATATAGTAGCCCATTGTGGTCTATATATTATTTCTGTTTACCCTTATTCTCATATGCTAAGGACCGCTTGTTTCCTTTATAAATACTCAAAGTATTAAAATCATGCAGGCCTACTCCCGGCTTCCACCTCAGGAGAAATCGCTACATTGGCCGACATCATCAGCAACAGCCTTCCATACTCTCTGCTGCCCGTACCGTAGCTGGAGAATCCTTTTCGTGCATCCTTTCCCAGTTGCATTCTGGTTGGAGTTAGGTAAAGGTCTCTGCCTTTCTCCTCCATTTTAGGGCCTTGACTGTAAATCAGTGGTTGATCCAACTAATTTGCAAGTGGTATGCACTTTCCTTATTTGCCACTCTTTTATAGCATCATCTCTCAAATCTGACCTGCTCATCAGACTCCTCCTCGGTATTGGAGGTGTAGTGAGGATCAATAGGGACTGTGCACAAAAAGCTTCCATTTTACAAGCTCACGTTTATACTTGACATCTTTATTTAGACAGTGACTTTTTACATGCGTTGTAAATACTTGATAACGTACTCAAAAAGTGTTCTGATTGCAAGCTAATTTCTTAGTAAGCCTTTTGTCACAACACTGTACATTCTGTTCAAGAATAAAGTACACTGAGCATGCTGCCCTTGTATTTTGTTGCCCGTTTGGAGACAGCTCTGCATTGGAAATAAAACAATGTCTTAGCAAAGGACCTCAGACACAGTGCGAACGGGACAAGTTTTTATTAAGTAATCTGCTTTTGAAACTTAGTACGTCAGAGGAGCACTCCCATGTATTATTCTGGACGTTTGCACATGACTGATTGCCAGCCCTTCTGACTTCCATCACTATCCTGCAAAGTAAGGCGGCCTGTTCTACACCAGACTGGCTTCCCGATACACAGCTAAATGGGGAGTTAGGCTGCTTCAAGAGAGCTGGCAGAATACACTCCTTATGATGCTCTTTTTAGAGTAGTTAGTGTTCGTTAAGGTTATCAGAATGATGGTTGAATTATACATCTTCCTCTCTATTCTTGTAATGCTGGTAACAATGCTTTGTTTCCTTCTGCTAATAATGAAATGAAAAAGAGATGCAATGCAATTACTTGAAGGTGTCAAGGCACTACCTCGTCCAGTGAAAAGTGCTGTAGGGTCTTAATTCAGAGTCCGAGATTAAACAGCCATGTTTTTAGCACTTTCTTGAAAGCCAGTGGGTGAATTTGTTTCGTTTTTTTACCCTCTGGGGAAGAGAGTTCCCAAGTCTGGCCATACTGACCAGGAAGCGTCTCCCGCCCCAGGAACTTTTCCTGAACCTAGGTATCCCCAAATTATGGGATTCTGCTGAGCGTAAATGGCGCATAGGAATGTACCCACAGAGGTTCTGCTTGAAAAAGGCTGGACCGGTGTCATGGGTAGCCTTGAATGCTATGCAAAGAGCCTTGAACTCGATACGTCTGTTTGCTAGTAGCCAGTGTAATTCTTTTAGCGCAGCAGAAGCACATTTGTGCTTTCTAATATCAAGCAGGATGCGCGCAGTGGCATTTTGCACAATCTGTAGTTTATTCAAGCATTTGGTTCAGAGGTTGATGAAGAGGCCGTTGCAGTAATCAGCTCTGGACAAAACCAGCACAGAGATCACCAACTTGTGTAGATTGACAGGAATGAATGGAAGGATTTTTCTAAGTAGTTTTAATGTATAACAAGATACAGAGGTGGGGAGGAGCTACGCCGGCAAACAAGATGGCCGCGTAAGCTCCCGGCTCCGCCGACCTCCGACTCCTGCCAGAAGATCCTGTTATTTATCCTTTTTTTGCGCCCTGCCTCCGTGTGTATGAACCGGACTGGAGCTTAACGGTGCAATTCCGAGATTTCTACCAGTTTGGTAGACAAAGATAAGTTGTGTGACAGTTTGCGGCCTAGACCAGCCTGGAAGCCGGGGTCCCGAGTACTGGCCCGGCCGGGTTTCAGTTGAACAACATCGGCTGTAGTTGTGTGACAGGGTCCGGTCTACCGAGATGGATTTTTTTTTTCTTTGGACCGAAGTTGACGATGGCTGGCTGAATTGGTGAATATCGAAGGAGGGGTGACGAAGTACAATTGGAGCAGCGGACGGGGGTCCCTGGCCCGGTGGCCCGGTTAGGGCCCCGCCGGTGTTCGCTTGGTTGGGATCTCTGCCGGCAGTGGCTGAGTTCGGATTGTTATAGTCCCCTACGATAAGTCCCCCTCTGAAGCCGTCCGTTCCGCATCCACCTATTTCCCCCCGGGGAGACCGGGCTCGCTGGGGACGCGAATATGACCGAAACTGAGCGAGAAGTTGTGGAGTGGACTGAGAGTGACCAGTCACTACGAACGGTGTTGGCAGCCATAAGGTCACTTCATGTTTGCCTTGAAGCCCGCATCCATAAAATGATAGTGTTTTTGTCTGGAACTGGGCGAATGGGACCGGACCCTGGTCCACTACAAGAAACGAAACGAGTCGAGATACCCAAGATGGCCACTTCGATGGAGGAAGCAGACCCCGTACTATGGGAGACGTTGGAGCCTTTGACCAGTGTGTTGGGTGCTGAGAGCAACCTTGATGCCGCAATTGGATTGTCAGGCCTACAATCGTTGCAGACTATGGAAGGACTATCTGATGCTCCCTTTCCGGAGACTTTTGACGGGAACTGTTGTTGGTTTGGAACTGCGTCACTCCCCTATACATCGGCACCGCTAAGATGGCGGACGGGAAAACTTTGGGAATCCATGACGGTGTGGGGAGTCTTTGGACTTAGCGGAGTTCTCAACACTTTCATCTCTCTGCTTCGTCTTGGTTTGAACTTTGCTGCAGCCTTTTTGTGCATTGACTATCCTGCGGAAGCGACAGTTTGTCTGGAAGGGGCGCACATGTTTGATCGGAAGGGTCAAGGATGAGACTGTGTGATTGAGTTTGCCATCGGGTATTACTGGACACGGGTTTGCAACCACGATGCGTTCGGGAGGTTGGGCGGTGTTTGGAGTTTCCCCTGTTGCGCTACGTATTTGCAGCTTAATTGATTTTGAGACTTCAGTCTGGGGATTATTGGCTTTGCCGGGGGAGAGCGGAGACCTGGGGCATTTATGAAGATGCCCTCCTCCATTTTCTACTTTTAGTATTTAGTTAGTTGGGGCGACAGGCACACTGCTAGTTGGGGTTAGGCGACAGCCATATGCAGGGGTGCAGGATGGGGGGATGGGTTTATTGTTTTGTCTTCTTTTTTGTTTTTGTTTTTATGGTTTCTTTTTCTTCACACTCTCATTCACTTTCCTTTTATAAGTATAGTTGGTGGAACATCCTGACTTTGTTGGTATTCAAGTATCTAGTGCTCATGCTTCTCCTATTATCCTGATTTTATGGGTGGGCAGACTCTGAGAGCTTGCGCTTAATGTGAATTGTATATTGTACTGTGGCACATCCTGTTTCTCATACATTGGCGTAGGCGTCTCAGCCATTTCCTCACGGCTTAGTATCCATCCTGTATCTACATCTGTTCGCCGTTTTATCATGTCTGAATGTATGGCACCTGATATGGCTATTACTTTCTTTGTTTTAAAACTAATAAAAAGATTCACAAAAAATAAAAAAAGATACAGAGGTAACCTGATTTACATAGCTTTTAAATGTGAGCTTGGAGTCGAAATTTGACTCCGAGGTTTTTTACTTTAGTTGTAGGGACCGGCAAAGAGCCCAGGTCCGACGGACAGAGAGCTGGGGACCAAGAAGTGGTGTTGCTGCCAAAGATTAGGACATGAGTTTTGTTAGAATTCAATTTCAGGCAGTTGGTGGCCGTCCAGTCACCAGCTTGACGGAGGCATGTAAAAAACTGTGGCGCTGTATCCGAACGCGAGCCTCTCACTGACAGCACAATTTGGGTATCATCAGCATAGGAAATTGCTGAAAATCCCAAAGATCATATCAGCTGTGCCAGGGGTGCAACGTAGATTTTAAAAAGGGCTGGGTTCATCGATGAGCCCATGGGTACCCTACATGGCAATGTAAAGTTGGGTGAATTGAATTCAGAGAGAGCTACGAATTGTTCTCTGTTAGACAGAAAAGATTTGAGTAAAGTGAGAGCTTTACCTTTTATGCCTATTCTCTCCAGGCATTCCAGTAGTTTTGTATGGCTTACAGTGTCAAATGCGGCAGAGAGGTAAAGCAGCACAAGTGCTGCATTGCCCCTTGCATCTACTGTCTGCTTGATTTGTTCTGATGCTGAGATCAATGCCAGTTCCGTGCTGTGGTGCTTTCTAAAGCCGAATTGGGTGGTGTCCTGGAACGCATGTTTCTCGATGTAGTCCAATATTGTTACATTCAAGGCCTTCTCAACCATTTTGTTGGACAGGGGGAGTCTAGAGATAGGACAGTAATTGTTGGGATCAGTCCCATCTAGGTTAGCTTTCTTTAAAAGAGGGAGGACTGAGGCTAATTTCCAGTTGGTGGGAAATATGCCTGAGGAAAAAATGTGGTTAAAAATGGGAGATAGATGAGAGGTAATTATTTCTGGTAAAAGATGAAAAATCTGGGGGGGGGGGGGGGGGGCAAGGCTCTAAAGGGGATCCAGATTTGGTAGACAGAAGTAGATTGGTAACCTGATCTGAAGTCAGGGTTGAAAAGTAGAGTAGTGCAGGAAGATCAATAGATTTGAAGGTGGCTAAAGATAATGATCTTTCCTGTTAGAAGTGGGTGGTGTACCTTTAGAAGAGGTAGCACTTTAAGACATGGACATAGAGAAAGCACTGTAAACTGATCTGACTTTATCCTGAAAGAAAGTGGCCATGGCAGCTCATGTATTTTACATAAGAATCCAATTGCTTCAATAAATGTTTGAAATGCCAATTTGTGTATTTTGTGTGACTCCCTTTGGGCATGCCGAAGGTAACAACGAAGGGTAGATCTGTTGTATTGTAGTTCCTATATTCCCAATAGGCTCTGCGCATTGGAATAACATAAACGATATTTTAGACGTAGGACTGAGGTCGACTTGGTCTCTATTGAATCTGTTAGACTTAATTGTGTGTGCCAGCTAGCTCAGAGGTCACTAGAAACTTTCTCGAGTACACAAGAAGGTGTTTAGCTTTCCTGAATAGACAAGAAGGGATTAGCTTCTGACAACCATATCACATGACAACTTTGTTCCCCCTGCAATAAGGAATGTATCTCCAGAGTCGCGGAAACAATAGATAGCTATTTTACTCAGTCAATCGTGCATGCTTCGTTTCACCAGAGATGCAGAGAAATAGAGACACGGGCGTTTTCAATAAAAGGGTTATTTATTGAGCAGTCTTCTTTCTCATGCAAGAGAAGTGAATTGCCACAATTGCAATACTTGTCATAAAGTAAAGGGCGTACAGTAAAAGGAGTATTATGAAATAATATTGTAAAAGCATGAGGCTTGAGTCGGGAGCTAGCTAGTGAATTCCTCCTTTTAAATTGTGTAAAGCTGCTCGTTTAAGACCTGAGTGCTGTGATTTTAAAACTGATGCCACTTTATTTTTAAGCATTGTACTTGTGAGACTTATTCAGTGACGGGAGGGGCAGGCTGATTGAAACTCTGCGCCCTTAGTTACTTACAGGTCGGGGGACTGGGACGAGGGAACTGCGACTCGACGCTCGCCTGGACGGCCGCCATCTTGAAGCGGGCCAAGGCTGAGCGGTCTAGTCTTTCTCCTCCCCAGGTCTACAAGAGTCGGGCTGGCGCGGCTGTGCGACCTGACTGCTCCTGAGGCTTGAGCCGGGAGCTAGCTAGTAAATTCCTCCTTTTAAATTGTGTAAAGCTGCTCGTTTAAGACCTGAGCTGTGATTTTAAAACTGATGCCACTTTATTTTTAAGCATTGTACTTGTGAGACTTATTCAGTGACGGGAGGGGCAGGCTCATTGAAACTCTGCGCCCTTAGTTACTTACAGGTCGGGGGACTGGGACGAGGGACTTGCGACTCGACACTCGCCTGGACGGCCGCCATCTTGAAGCGGGCCAAGGCTGAGCGGTTTAGCCTTTCTCGTCCCCAGGTCCGCAAAAGTCGGGCCAAAGGCAAGCTCCTCTGCGTCCGTCCGCGCCCGTCCGCGCCCGTCCGCGCCGGACCCGCGCCTAGTGCCAGAAACCCTGCTCGGGAGATTACGAATATAGTAAGTCACCATACATACGATCGCGGGACCCTGTGGCCATGAGGGGGAGAAGGCAGAACATCAGACTGCGTATGTCTAGAACTATGCAAAACCTCGCTGACTGCACTACATCGATACCCGAACTGCAGTAAGGCCCTTCCAAAGTTTCTCTGGCAGACCATTAGCACCATCTCCAATACAGATAGAGGGAAGGTGAAGGGGGAGCATGCTGTGGTGAAATGTCTGCTGCTAAATGCTACATCCTTAGTTAAGCATAGCGTTGAAGTGGCGGACCTGATTCAGGAAACAAAAGTAAAGATAGCTTTCATAACCGAATTATGGACTGATGCAGCATCGGGCCCAGCATTGTCAAAGCCACCCCCCCAATTATGGGTGCTATGTTCAGAATAGATGTAGGAAGAGAGGCGGCGGATTGGCGATCATCTACCACAATTCAGTGAGAGGGAACTTCCAGCCGGCGGCGGCAGATCTAGGAGAAGCACTGGCTTTTAATTTAAATCTGTCAGACCATCAAGCCCTCAGAGGCTGTCTACTCTACAGGCCCCCTGGGACCAAGGTCCCATTCCTAGCGGCACTAGGCAGCCTGCTAGAAGAAGCAGTATGTGCTAAGACATTTACAGTTCTAGGGGATTTTATTTTTCATCTTGACTGTGCTTCCGATACGGATACACAGGAACTTATAGAGTTGATGGACGAGGTGGAGCTAAGGCAAATGGTGACAGGCCCGACGCACAAGGCAGGGCACACCCTGGATAGTGTCTTCTCCAACCATCCCAACTTAGCTGTCACAGCAACGTGCCCGGTTTCCTGGTCCGATCACTCCACAGTCTGTTTTAATATTACTTTGGCGCCAAAGGTGAGGAATCCAGCAAGGTATGTTAGGAAGTGGAAAAACATAGAAGGTTTGTCTCTTGCCGACCTACTGATAACCACAACGGTGCCTCTTCCAGGAGACGCAGAGGAGGCGGCAACTGCCTATACCAACTGGGTAGACAAAGCATGTACACGTCTAGCACCACCCAAATCCTGTCACTCCACTCGTTCGTGTCCATCAGCCCGTCGTTTTCAGAGGAGATCATGGAACATAAAATTATTTGCAAGAGATTAGAGAGAATCTGGCAGAAAAACTACTATGAAGCCGATAGAAAGAGACTCAAATTGGAGTTGGCGGTGTACAAAGAGATAATAGGGAAGGCTAAATGCACCTTCTTCACCAATCGCATTAAGGAGGCTAGCAATTCCCCAAAGGAACTCTTTCAAACAGTTTCATAGCTGGCAGGCCCAAAACCTGCGGCGGTGCCCACCAGTCGGGAATTATGTGAGGACCTGGCCACATTTTTTCAGAATAAAGTGGAGACGATTTTCAACTCACTGGATGACCAAGTAAAGATCAACCCCTTAGAGGCCAATCCAGTGAGCACAGAGACTAATAGACAGGAAAATAGGCTAACAAGCTTCTCCCCGATAAGCGAGGAGGAGGTCAGGAAACGGTTGCTGAGACTAAAATCAGGCTCTCCTCGCGACCCCTGCCCAGCTACCATAGCAAAGTTAGCAGCACTTCCGATAGCTACGGTGCTCACCCCTTAAAAAACCAAATGGATGGGCCTGTGGGAAGTTGGCCTGATATATGATGCTCACTAGTTCTAGTGATCACCTTGTATCAGTCCAAACAACCCTTATGGTGATTGGTTGTAAGTCAACCTTATAGACCAGCTATCCTAGTAGCGTGGACAAAAGTAGTCTTTAGGCTAAACTCTTTATGGCATTTGAAGCCAGCTGTTTTACCACATATAACCTTTGAATACCAAATGAAAAGGACACCACACAGGTTATGAAAATAAACAGTTATTTATTAACTAACATACACCTCTGAACTCTTTATGAGGTCAGAGGGCTAAGCACATGACAAACTCTTGGGAAAAATACGTTTAAGTTGCACGATTTACAATGGTGCCCTAGGGGCACGACAAACCATATACTAGATAAATGGAATGCGAAAGTCAATTAAAGGAATGGAGCTGTCCAGAGGTTGTAGGATCGCTGGGACCACGGTATACTAACTTGAGGTAAGTAATAGGAGGCCCAAGGAGTGCGTGTGCAGAGTGTGAACTCACACGCGAGATGCTCACAAACGTCTATGGACAGTAAAGTTTAAAGAAAAGGTGAGTACGGACGTTCCTGACTAGGTAGGACTGAAACGACAATGGAACTGGACACTAGGATAGTGAAGCTACCCCTGAGCACCGAAATGCTCATGTTACCTCACCCACAGGCTGTGGGTGCATAGGTGCGAAGTCGTGTCGGGTTTCCGCGTCGAAGTCTATGGAGCCTTGAAGAAAGATGCTGCAGGCAACCAGGAGGAAGATGTCCGGTGCAATCCAAGGGTGGATTGTTGAAGAGAAGAACCTGAAAGCAGAGGGGACAATGTTCAAAGTCACTAGCCAGTGACTGGAGTGGAACCAGGAGTGGGACCAGATGTTGTCGTCGCGATCAGGTGAAGGTGGACGCTTGTCTCTGCAGCCACGTGGACCAGGTGGTGTCTTCGACGACCAGGATGGAGGCACGAGCTGTCCCACGCAGGCTCTCGCTGTCGGCGGTGTCGTCTCCGGATTCGGGTTCAACAGGCCTTGGCGAAGGCAACCCACGCGGTGAGTGGAAACGGCGTCTGGAGTGGACCAGGAGGATCCGGGGTGCTCCTCTTTTGGAAGGGAGCAAGGGCCAGTCTGGAGCAACCAGACCAGCAGCAAAGTTGTCGGTGTTCGTCGTCTAGGAGGCCACAAGCCAGCCGGCAAGTGACCAGACAACGCGTCGAGCAGCAGGCAAGCGGAAGGGCCCCCCGCAGATCTCGTGGATGCTGGAGGGCTGGTCTTCGGTGCAGGAGCTGCTCGGGGTCGGGGCTTCTCAGTCCCCAGAGCACTTGGATGAGGATACCTCCGGAGTCGTGCTGGAGCGAAGTGCTGCTTCTTTCAAGATGGCCGGTCCCACGTGTCTCGTCGCACCCACGGGTCTCAGCTGTGCTGGAGTTGCAGGTAGAGGTCGGAGAGGTCTGGGAATCCGGGTCTCGTCGGGCTCTGAAGTCTGGATCCTTTGAAGGAAGACGACAAAGGGAAGTCGCGGTACGCTGATGGTGCCTGCAGATGCAGGGTGGACACTCCTTGCCCACATGGGAGATTCCTTCTGTCTTCTGTGGAGCAGAACGTCGAGGTCCAGAGTTTCTTCTTGTGAAGTTGATCAGGATAATCTAATTTGGAATGGGACCAGCTCCTACCTTTATCCAGCTAAAGGGGGGCTGCACTACGACTAGGTCCCTCCTCTGGGTGGGACCAGGAAGGGGGTGGTTACACCCCCTTTCCTTTGTCCGGTCTCGCGCCAGCTCTGGGGCTGGAGTGCCCCAGGAACTGGTTCTGACCGGTGTATGCACAGGACACCTTGTGTGCCCCAGGCATGTCTCATTCCTTTCAGCCCTGGCCTACCTAATACACAAAATCCTGTCTGGGGTGGTGTTAGCACCTCCCAAGGCAGGAAACCCTTTGTCCGAGCCTCCCTCGCTGGAAGGACTCCCAGCAGCAGGAGGTCAGACTTGTGTTTGTGGTGGCAGCATCCATTTTGTGATGCTGAGGCTCCAGTTAACTTTAACCGGGGTTCACAGTTACATACATGTCGTGTCCCTCTAGAAGGGTGGAATGCTACCCCCGTCGCCAGAATTGGCGAGGGGGTAGTATTCCAATTCGTATGACACCTTACTCGACATGTTTTGATAATGCTATACCAAAGTTAGCATTTGACCGCGAGGTTCATAATGCACTTAAGAGTATATGGTATAGCGTTATCATGGAACAGCTATTAGGACTTGGTTCCGCAAGCTGCAAACGGTCTCAGCTCATGCCAGAGCACCATCTCACATAATTCCAAGCACTCTGCCTTCAGGATTGATAAGGCCTACCATAGGAGTGACTGATAGGAATATATGTGTCCATTTTAGGGTTAGGTATAGAGATACTATACCTAAAGCAAAGGGTGATTACACCACCTTGCCCCAGCTGTCGTGCAGCCAGTTGTGTCAGATTTGGATGGCCAGCCAGGGGTGGCATAATACATGCTTCAGCCCCTGGTAGGCCCTGGGTACACCTATGCCCTGGATACCTAAGGTACACTGTACAGGGACTGATAAGGTGACTCAGTATCCAATTGGGTATGCACCTAAGGTACATGGAATCCATTTTACAGAGAGAGCAGTGGGCCTGGGGTCTTGAATAGCAGGGTCCCAGGTCAACTAAGTCGAAACACCAGCAAAACACCAGGCAAAAAGTTGGGGGTAACCATAGTCAGATATCCACCTTCCTACAGGGCAGACCTGAACAACTACCGGCCCATTGCCAGACTCCCACTGCCGGCCAAGATCATAGAGGGAATAATGAATACTCAGCTGAGTATTTTTCTGGGTGCTGGGCAACATATGGATCCATCACAGCACGGATTCCGGGCGGGCCACAGCACAGAATCATCCCTAATCAAGTCGGCAGAAGACATCAGGACTGTGATGGACACAGGAGGCAGAGCCGCCTTGATCCTGTTGGACCTGTCCCGGCCTTTGATACGGTCCACCATAGGCTATTGGTGGACCGTCTAGGGGGCTGCGGGATTCAGGGTAAAGCACTTAAGATCTTACAGGCTTTCCTTTCCAGTAGGAGCCAGGTGGTGGCTCTGGGTGATCTAGAGTCGAATCAGTTTGTGCTCCCTTGTGGGGTTCCTCAGGGCTCGTCCCTGAGTCAGACTCTTTTTAACGTTTATGTCTCCACTCTGGCACCTGTCATTAGATCATTCGGCTTCAACTTAACATCATATGCAGACCATACGCAGATTTTGGTGTCGCTGCTACCAGGGAGAGAGGAAGGCACGGCCAACAGGTTTAAAGACTGCATGCGCGCAGTCAGCAGCTGGATGGCAGGGAACTGCCTAAAGCTGAATTCATCAAAGACCGAAGTTCTCCTGTTTGGGGCTAGAGAGAATTTCTGGTCCCCAAGATGGTGGCCGAAGGAAATGGGTGTCCCTCCCTCCCGAGTTGCTACGGTCAAGAACCTTGGGATCCTGATGGACGATACACTGTCCTTCAGGCCTCAAGTAAACGCGCTGCCTTCAGCTACCCACTATGTCCTGAAAACAGTACGCAAGGTTTTGCCCTTTCTCCCAGATGAGCACAGGAAGACAGTGGTGACGGGATTGATTATGTCCCAGCTGGATTACTGCAACAGCTTGCTGCTTAATGGCCAACAGGGGCTGCTTAATAAACTACAAATCCTGCAAAATGCAGCAGCCCGCCTGATCACGGGTACCTCTAAATTTGCCTCTGTGGCCCAGGATTTGGTAAAACTACACTGGCTACCGGTACGCAAAAGAATAGCATTCAAAGCTCTCTGTATAGTCTTTAAGGCGCTCAAAGGAGTGGGCCCCCACTGCATGACCCAGCTCTTTCAGTGGTACAAACCAGCGAGATCACTTAGATCAGCCGATCAGGGGCTGATTGTGGTTCCAAGAGTTAAAAAAGCCCGATGGGGGGGAAGAAGTTGTTTCCTGGGAGCAGCTAAGGCCTGGAACGCTTTGCCAGTGGTCCTCAGACAGGCACCGGATTTGATGTCCTTTCGGAGGGCCCTGATAACTTGGCTTTTTAGACAATAAGTTTCAGGTCTTGCTTTGGGAGTGGTCAATCAGCGCCAGGACACCGGCTGGTAACAGTGCGCTTTAAAAATGTAAAAAATAAATAAATAAATAAATGTATATGGTTTCTAAGCCATAAGATACTTAAAATGGATAAAATACATACAATGATAAAATAATGACTAAACATACTCAACTGGTGTTTCTAAGATACGCCTACCCCAATGTACCTAACCTAAGCCTTGTACGTGGGAAGGAGTAGATGAGTTACAGTTTTTGCCAAGATTCTGAATCAAGAATTCTCTATGGGTCTAATCAGTTCCGTACCTTGGGTATAGAATGAAGGAGGTCTTGTATCTCTTTCTCAGGACTCGATCTCCCAGTAACCCGCGAGGGTATCAGGGAAACACTAGAGCTGGATTTCTCTGCAGGAGAAAAGACAGCGTCTCTCTCAGTGCGTCAGCAGGGAGGGTCGGCTTCCTTCCGCACTCGCATCAGCAGGGCGTCGGGCAAGTAGATAGCCAATTCTGCTCCAAACCACTGTGTGTTGCTTAAGGCAGATGTTGGTATATTTATACCTGGAAGGTGCCGAGTTTGACGTAAGGTTGGATATAAGACGTCACTAAGAACTGGCAGTTCTTTCAGGACTCTCAGGAGTTGTAGGACAAATCAAAACAGAAGCAGGGGGAATTCCCGGGCTGCTGGAGGCTTGGTTTGTTTAAGAACGCGTTGTACTTTCTAGGAGTCTATGGGAGTAGCCTTGCCGTATTTGGACTGCATTGGCTATGACTTAGTATGGATATGATTCATATGCCTTTATAAGGATATGATTTGTTATCTATACTGCTATTATAAAGGAAGAACTTTGAGGCTTTGAGGCGGGTAAACCCGGGAACCACAGCGCCAATCCACACACCCGATACATCGTTGGAATCCTCAGGGTGTGCAGATGGACATAGGCTATATAAATTGAAAAAATATGTTATATTTAAAGAATTTACATTAAAAAAAATGTAGTCCCCTCGAAGTAGCGCCGGCTGCGACCTGCGTGCTGACGTCGTCCAACGAGCGCGAGGAACACGAGAAGGAGCGGCGGACATGGCGCGCGGGAAGAGCACTGACGAGCGGCACACAGGCGGTGAGCAGCAGCAGACCGGCGGAGCGGCGAGGAGCACTGAACTGAGGAGCGGCGGCTGAGCAGCGTACATGGCGCGGGGGAGGAGCACTGACGAGCGGCACACAGGCGGTGAGCAGCAGCGGAACGGCGGAGCGGCGAGGAGCACTGAACTGAGGAGCAGCGGCTGAGGTAAGGCTCCGGGGGACAATGTCGGGGCAGGCGGGGCTCGGGGCACGCGGGGGACGGGGAGTTACAACAAAAAGGCTCCGGGGGACAATGTCAGGGCAGGCGGGGGTCGGGACAGGTGGGGGACCCTCTGGAATAATTGTGCTCAAGCTCCCGACTCCCGCCGGCCGCTCCATACTCTGTGAACTCCTACTCTTATCCCTGCAACCTCTGCTCATCCTCGCCTTCCTGCAAACAAAGCGCCAGAGCCCCACTTACCCAGAAAACTCCCCAGTGCCTCAGGCGCTGCTGCTGGCCACCACTGCAACACTGGGCCTCTGGCATAATTGTGTGAGGTTAGCCTCCGGAGGACAATGTCAGGGCAGGCGCGGTCGGGGCAGCCGGGGGATGGGGCGGACGGGGGCCCGGGCTGATGGCCAATGTCGGGGCAGGCGGGGGTCGTGGAAGCCTGATTGCTCCCGGACAAGGTCGGGTCGGGCTGCTAGTAACCACATAAGGGCATAAAGCGGGAATATCTAATTAGGGTCCTAGATACATTCACAACACCCACTCCGCGTATAATGTCCATCATTACTAAATACTAAGCAATACTAAACATATAATGATGCATGTGTTTTCCAGCCCACCCCAAAATACATAGCTTGCATTTGAAATGGAATATACACGAAAAATGAGTATAATACTGGGGAAAGGGAATAAACCAAGGAACTTATGGCTAAAGTCAAGCGGTGGAGTGGAGAGAAATGTTGTGGCGGAAACATAGCGGACTTGATCATCCATGCAAGGAGTGTGGGATGGATTGGCAAACAATCAAAAACAACATATGGCGATTGCGTGGTTGTAAACTTCTGCAGGGCTGACGTGGCTGATAGACTTTTTTGGGACGGTTCAGCAATTTCAAACTGGGATCGCCTAAGACCTGTTCCCTTGGGTTTTTTCTATCAACCGCCACCCTTTCACAAACCCAACATAAATTATCAGGCCAGGTGGCAGGGTAGAAGGTTAGCAGCGGCACGTAGAAATTCAAACGAGCCCACTACAAGGCAATCAGTAACAACTTTACCTACCCCTCCCACCTTGACACATCATGTACCTCAGGCCGCACTTTTGTTGGACGGGATAAGTGTGAGCACAAGTAATCAGTTTTCTCCCCTGTCTGGCCTGGATGATATGGACTGACTAAAGATGGAAGAGTCTACCACACTTCCGGAGGACTCAAGGGCCACTATGGCAGCCACTAAGGTAGTAGGTTGCAAAATACTGAGCTGGAAAATTGCTGGAATTAGCTCAAAAATGAGTGACAATGAATGGGTCTCATTTGTTTCAGACCATAACGTTATTGCTCTGCAGGAAACGTGGGATATGACATCCCGTTTTTGGTTGGACGGCTTTGCAGGCTTCGCAGTCGCGGCTTGTCCTAGTAATGCAGGCAGAGCGAGGGGAGGCCTCCTGACCCTTTTTTCTCTTGATCTCACTGGATCTCTAAAACAGATCAAATATGACTCTCCAAACTGTTTAATTGTAGAAAGGCAAACCTGCCCGCCAAAGAGTACTTTGTTTATTAATTTTTATAATTCTGTTAACAAGGAGTATGGTGGTGATAACATCTCAAAATTGGATGCCTTTTTAAATCTACTCAGCCAAAATACTCTTACTAGTTATGATTTTGTGTTAATGGGTGATTTTAACATCCACCCTTGTTATTTTGGTTGTACTGCAATGGGAGGTTTGGAGACACGGGAACAGGAGGTTCCGCACTTTGAGCATACCAGGGCTGGCGAGGAATTGGAGGACCTACTGGCCAACTTTAACCTCCTTGAATTCACAGCACGGGAGGGGGTACTTAGAACACCAACGTTTAAGGGCTCATCTCCGGGGACTGTTATTGATTATATCTTTGTGACACCTGCTATTTTTAATTACATTATTTCTTACCGTACTGTGCCATCCCCCTTTAGTGATCATAACCCTGTCCTTTTGACCATCCGCTGGGGGGACTTCATGGGCCCAAGGCCAGGGCAGACCAGACCGGGACCTACCCTACGCCCAATAGATCAAGGTAGACGGCTGAAATGGGGGAATGTGGTATCAGATAACTTTTACACCGACATTGGCCCACAGATAAACGACCAGATTATGATCTGCCAAGACCCGTCCTCACAAGGCCATGACATCATGGATGCCTTCCAGTCAATATGTCACATAGTGTCTTGCAATCTCACAGCCCCAAGGGGTAGGGGAGAGCCAAAGCCCCATAGGTGGTTTGATTCAGCCTGCACCAAGGCACTCAAAGCCTTAAAATCTGCCCTTAAAGCAAAGCCTAGGGACAGGGCCTTGGTCACACTTTGAGAAAAGAATATAGGAAGGCCACGGGATTGTATCAAGCAGGAGGCGTGGGAACAACTAACTTCCACTGATATATTGCGGGACAGCAGGCAATTCTGGGCTGTAGTTAACCATCCATATTTCTCGGATTCCCCCAACACAGATATTGACTGTGTAATACCAGATGAGAGGTGGCTGGCCCATTTCAGCACTGTCTATGGTGATACGGGCGACTCCACTCATTTACAAAACATGCCAGGTCTGGTGGCCACACCTCTACACTTTAACAGCGGGGAGGTGGAAAAGGCAATCCGTGCTACCACAAAGAATAAAGCCCCCGGCCCAGACGGGGTACCAGCCGACTTTTATATACACTCACCCAAATTCTGGGCTGGTATCCTGGCAAATGTGTTCACAGCTGCAAATAGCTCGCCCCCTCCAAGTACATGGGCGACCCTACAATAGTCCCCATATTTAAAAAGGGCCAAAGGGACGATCCAGGGTGTTACCGGCCTATATCCCTTTTGGACTCTGCTATTAAAATCTTGGGCAGAGTCCTCTTGGCAAGGCTAAGGGATAGCCTGGAGGGATGTGGGGGTTTGGCTGACATCCAGTTCGGCTTTAGGGAAAAAAGAGGCACGATTGAACAGTGTTCAAACTTACATCTGTTGACCGCTAAGTACACGGTGGCCAAGGAGGGGTCCTTGTATTTAGCATCTCCTCGGCCTTCGACTTGGTCAACAGATCTAAGTTATGGGAAATTTTACTGAAGATGGGGATGACGAAGATTTGGTGGTGTTCATAGCGTCCTTACACCGGGATCTATTTGCCGCAGTCAGGGTAACTAAAGAAGGCAGATGCACGACCCGTTTCAATTCGAAACGGGGAGTTAGGCAAGGCTGCATATTAGCCCCCTTGCTATTTACAATTTATATAAACGATCTAGGCAAGCACTTAGAAGGGGCAGCAAGAGACGTTCCGCGTGTAGGAGAAGTTAAGATCCCTGCTCTCCTATACGCGGACGACGCTGTACTCATTGCACGCACAGGGGTGTGCCTCCAAAAACTGCTGGATGCATTTGGGACCTTTATGGACTGGCTCGATTTGAGGGTCAATGCTTCTAAATCTCACACCATGGTCGTTGGCCCACAGAGGAAAAAGGCTAAGGCGAAAATATTTTTTTGTAAAGGAGAGGTAGTCTCGAGAGTCCCTGTGTTCCCCTACTTGGGAGTTCTTTTTGATAGCAGGGGTACCTGGGGACCCCAGATACGAGCCAAAAGCCTAGCGGTAACAAGGACATCTATGGCAATCCTAGGCTTTGCCAAAAGGCTGGGTCATAGACCTATGAAAGCAATCATTAAGGTGTACAACAGCAAATCCCTCCCTATGGCACTATATGGCGCACCTCTATGGGGCTATGTTCGCTTGGAAAAAATCCAGCTAGCGGAGAATAGATTTTTACGATCCCTTTTGTCCCTTCCCCAATCCTCCCCGATTTTTTCTATTCATATGGAACTTGGTTTGGATTACGTTCAGGACAAACTGAGACTGGCACCTTTAACATACTGGCTTAAGACCTGGTTAAACCCAGAACTAACGTTAAACCACATGATTATGAGGGACGTGATGAGTCTGGAGAATAGTAGCACGATTCCATGGCTGGCGTACCTAAAAAAATCTTTTTACGATCTGGGACGCCCAGACTTATTCACTGTTCCCTCTGGCATCACAAAGCAGGATGTGATCGTAATTAAAAAACAGTTCATGTCTAGGGAATGTTTGTTGCGAGAAGAATCAGAATTACTAAAGCCTACAGTACGACTGCATTATTTGTCACTTTATTCACTCGCAATTGAGCCCTATTTATGTTTTGTCACAAATCCTTTTAATAGATTTTTGTTAACAAAATTTAGGTTCAACCTTATTCATTTTTATTTGGGCAATTTTAAAACCTGGATGAAACCAGAGTTAGCACCTCCCTGCACTTGTGACAATTTTTCAGTTCAGGACACGATGCACGTTGTTATGTTTTGTGATTTCTTCTCTGCACAAAGGAAAAAATACGTGTTACCTGTCTTAAAGGAAGCCGGCTTCTCCTAGGTGAGACCAGCCATGCTCTATTTAAAATCCCTGGGAAATATACGTATCACGTTCGCCATGGCTAATTTCCTAGTGGCAGCGTCCAGATCAAGAAGATGTATGAATATGTTAAACCAGTGTGTATAACCCGTTTTTAAATGTTTTTATCATAACATCATGCCAAATTAACTCGATTGTAAAGAAACTGTTTAATCCTTTTTTAATTGTAAATAATCTTGTTTTTTACGTACTTTGTATGATTTTAATCAAATCGAATAAAGTTAACACCTTGGCTGCTAAGGGTTTTCCCGCTGGGTGCTGGAACTCATTTTTTCCCATTGTTCATGACAAGGTCAGCTCGTCATAAGCACAGCGCAGGTAACACCCATGACGAGCTGACCTTGTCATTAGCATGGAAGGGGTTAATTTGACTGACTGACTGAGTATAATACTGTATGTTTTCAAGCAATGGTATCATTCAGATAATGCATAATATGTTCATTTTGAATGTTGCCTGAATGAATCACGAAATTTACATTTATGAAGTGGCTCTTAATACAGAAGAGAAGGTCGAGACCATATCATCACATATTTATACAGGACTGTACATGTGCTAGAGGCTAAGTCAAAATATTGTCTCTAGATATTTTAAAAATAGAAATCTTGTTCTCTAAGAATAGTTCTACTTTAAGCAGAGTATCATGTGCCAAAAAAAAAGTAAATATTTTGGGAACTGGAGAAATATAATTTAGCTTTCGGGAAGAAAAATAGTAGAAGTTCTGGGGCGCTAGAGAGCGCACAAGCAGAATGGCCGCACACATGTGAGGCTCCTGCAGCCTGGATACAAAATCCGGTATTTATCCTTCTTTTCCATCACTTTTGCCCGTCCTGACCACTCTCGGACGAAGAGACTACAGTTATGCAGCCTCGGTGAAACTTTCAGCACCCTACGACTTGCAGATTTGAAGTTACGACATCCGGAGGTTTAGACCGGAGCTGAGCCAGAGATCGTCTGGAGGGGCTGACGGGATCGGCGGCCTACGATAGACCGCGGCGCACCACGAGGCGAACAGGCCTCAAAAAGAGAACTCTGGAGGAGCGGCTTCCCTATGGCGCCGAGCCCGAGTAAGACCCTCCGGACATATCGGGGAGACTCAGTACCGATACTACTTCCAAAAGCTGCATTCTTATTGCCCGGACTCGAAAATACTGCTGCCAGCAAGGGGACGCTGTGTGTAGCAGGAGACGAGCGGACTCGGAGCATAGCGGCCATATTAAGTGAACATTGGTACGGGACATTTCATTGCGCTCACGTTTGACCTGATATTTGGCTGTTGGCTCTCGGCGTTGACCGACTCCGTGCCCGGGCGTTGCGGATTGGGGCACCATCTTTTGAAGCCGTGTCACCCTCCCTCCCGTTCCACAGCGAGGCCCGGCAGCTGCACACCCCGGTGGCACTTGAAGGCGGCGTAGGGCCCTTGGAGGGTCGAGACGGCGGCTTGCCTTGGTACGATCTGCTGCCGTCACCCCCCTCCTCCCCCCTTCAGCAGAGACTGAAACTCATAGACGCATATTGGAAAATAGCCGCTGCCCCATGCCTAGGAGGCCATGAATGGAAGAGATATGGGCTTCTGATTTACCGGCTGAGTATTGGGAGATCACCCGCCCTTCTGTAGTGTTCAGGTGAATTCATCAACCTCGATCAACCTGCTGCCCGGCTGGAACTACCTGTGCTGTGGCCACTCTCCGACTTCAAACTATTGACTGTGTGCTCACTACTGTTGCAGGATTGTTCTCACTCCCCAAAAGCCACGGCGTATTAACAAAAAGGGCTACGTGACGAGTGGCTCTTATTAATGAATACGGACTCTGGCCCGCTCCGCTACGCCCGTGAAAAACGTTTCTCACCATCTGCGTCAAGTCCCTACAAAAGGCCTACTATGGGCAAACCAGACAATCGGCAACCCAAACTATCGTTTGACTCCGTCACATCCAAGAAGGGACTACGAAGCACACAAGATGCGGGATCTTCTCAGGCCCTCTCGGCGTCCGAAAATGGCGCCAACTCCGTTACGACTGAATTGCAACAGATGATGCAGGAAATGAGGCATAGCTTCGCCACTATAGTGGACAAAGTTGACAGAATGTCCTCAAGAATGGGCGCCATGGTTCAAAAAATGGATGTTCATGAAGAATGCATCGCTGCAACTGAACGGCGCATTTCCGAAAATGACGACACCACGGCCACCCACACGACGCAACTTTCGAGAATGGACAATGTTCTCAAAGTTATAGCGGCTAAAAATGAGGAGTTGGAAGCCCGCAGTCGCAGAACTAACATCCGCGTTATAGGTGTGCCGGAGTCAACCAACACGGGTCGCATGGAGGAATATGTGGAGAAGATACTCGTAGCGGCGATTGGACCTGAGGCATTCTCCAAACAATTTATTGTTGAAAAAGCGCATCGGTCACTTGGGCCGCGGCCTAATCCTGGAGCCCCGCCGCGACCCATCATTGCAAGACTCCTTAATTATCGAGATCGTGACACTGCATTGAGGGCAGAACTCACCAACCGCACCCTTACATGCGAAGGGGTCAACTTCTCCATTTATCCGGACTTCACCCCAGTGGTGCAGGAACAGCGTCGGAAATTCCTGGACGTAAAGAAAAAACTCAGAGCGCTACAAGTGGACTATGCAATACTGTACCCTGCTAAATTGAGAGTGACACATCAAGCTAAACAGCACTTCTTTACAAACCCACAACAGGTAGAAGAATTTATGAAAAAACGAAAACGTGACCGCGCTGGGGACAATGGTGATGAAAGACAAGAAGATTTCCACTCGGCAAACGAAGATGAGTAATATTAGACACTGCCTTCCTGAGTACTGTTCCATTCCATGAGCCTCCCTCTCAGGTCCGCTGGAGGGACTAATGTATAAGATGTTTCGCTAGCCGATTGGAGGTCATCAGACGGACACTGGACTATTGGTGGTAAAGTATTACAGGCACCCCCACCCTACCTTGATTGCGCCCCAATGTGGCCGAACAGGACGATGGGCGAGGTGTGGGGGGAGGCTATGTGCGCGACTAGGTCGCACCCCGAAGGGAATACCTCATTGCACTTGTTGACATTGATGCAAATTTTGGGTTGGTTTGAAATTGTTGAGGGTGGGGGGAGGGTTAGGGCTACTGGCAAGTTGGGGTTGCTCAGTGGGAGGAGGGTGGTAGCGCGCTTCTCGGAGCGAATTGGAACTTTGGGGCTCTTTTCCTTGTCTCTTTTGGACTACTTGTGGCAATGCATGCCGCTGTTTGTTTGCAATGCATGTTTCAGCACTTTCATTCCACGGCACCTACTGTATGCTATAATTATAACTTGCATGCTGATATGTCTTACATTTGGATAGTTGCCCGTACATACTATCAGGTGTGGCGATGCTGGAAGGGTGGGAGGTATTACCTTGCACAATATCGTGTGGGACTTATTGCACGGCTTATTGTTGTGTTTTCTGGGATTCCGCGATGTAGGGAGGTTGGAGGGTGGTACCTCGCGAAATCTTTGATAGGACCTATTGAATTGAATGTAACTGTTTTTTGACTGCTTCTGGAGCGGGACTGTTGGGGTTGTTGCTCAGTGGGAAAGGGGGGACTGTTTGGTTACCGTTAATAATGTTGGACACGAAACCTACTGAAGAGTTGCTACATCTTGACACATCAGGACTTTATGGTCGTACGCGAGACAGCAGTCTCACAGTGCAGGTTACATACACAAGCACCAGGCTACTATTTGACACCGGAGTACATATTATACTAAGATTCAAAGTGATTGATCGCTGGCCATCGGCACGTGCTCTTTCGAGAGATGAGACCTTACACCACTCATGGGTGACACTGACCTAAATATTTTAACATGGAATGTACGTGGCCTTGGAGATCCCAGGAAACGTAGGCAGGTGCTATCGTACCTGGATCGCCACCCAATACACATAGCATTTCTCCAGGAAACTCACTTCAGGACTCAGACCACTCACACCTTTGCTAGCAGAAGGGCTATCCATACTGTGTTCTCGTCTTTCTCGACCTACGCTAGAGGCACAGCAATCTTGGTAAAAATGGGTACACCCTTTGCCATGGCTGGGTCCAAGATAGACTCTCAATGGCGATACTGCATGATGTGGGGCAGACTAGGACACATAGCGGTCACATTGGTGTGTTGCTACAGCCCCAACATTGATGACCCAGGGTTCTTCACTGAGCTGTGGGCGGCGATTGTGGGGACGGGGCCACACCACCTCATTTGGGGAGGAGATGTTAATACCACACTAGACCCTACCTTGTACAGGTCACACCCAGCCCCGCAACACTACACTAAGGTGCGTACGGAACTGCGAGCTGCAGTCATAGACCATAGCTTAGTTGACGCCTGGAGACGCCTCCACGTCGATACAAGGGAGGGCACACACTTTACAGCTCAGGCGCGCTCATGGGCCAGGCTTGACTATATCTTCCTAACACCGCAGCTCGGTACCTCCCTTGTTCGATCACAGCACCTCCCCAGAACATATTCGGATCACTCCCCTGTGAAAATCACACAGCGCTCAGCGGACCTAGGCCCCCCCACGACTGCTTGGCGGATGCAACCCACGATGTTGCTGGACATCACCTTTCAAGAGGAACTAAGAGGAATGTCTAGATTTTTTCACAAGGAATAAAGATTCAGTTCGGGATGTGGAAACTATTTGGGATGCATTCAAGGTAACGTTAAGGGGAATTTGCATTGCTAAAGGTGCCGGGGTCTTAAAGACTATTGTTGCCTGAATAAGGACATTAGAAAAGGACCTTAACCCCTTCACTGCGGTGGGAATTCCGCCGCAGCGCTAAGGGGGCGGGGGGGCCGAGTGGCGCTCGCATGCTCGTGACGGAGCCGCTCTGTCACGAGCCGCGGTTGAGCTGTGCTCATGATGGAGCGGTTCCGTCATGGCCCCGCCCGCTCAATGGAACGTCCAGCGCAGGCGGGCCATGACGGAACCGCTCCGTCATTAGCACAGCTCAAACGAGGCTCATGACGGAGCGGCTCCGTCATGAGCATAGTAGGGGTTAAGGGCCTGGACGTGTCATTGGCTATTGCTCCCACTGATGCTGCCCTCTTGAAGGTACGAGAAAAAATTTCCGAATACACTGCTGAAGCTGAAAGGGAATCGAAATTTAGAGGCAAATACTGGACCGCTCGCCGTTATGTCGAAGGCGAGAGACCAGGGAAGGCCTTGGCCTCCACGAATAAACTGGCGTGCACACCCAATATTATACTAGAACTCGAAGACCCAGATGGTGTGGCGGTTCGGGACACTACACAAATCCTCAATTCCTTTGTGTCACATTACAGCACATTATAAGATTCCTCTAGAGTGGGTGCACTTCGACTGCACGACTACCTAACTGACGTCTCCCTGGGCTGGCTTTGTGATGCACAAAGGGCCTTTCTTAGTGCGCCCTTTGAATTAGATGAAGTTAGGGAGGCAAATATGGGCATGAGGTCAGGGAAGGCCACAGGATTAGACGGTATCCCAATAGAATTTTATAAAACTTACATTGACTTTATGGCCCCAGTGTTGCGTGAGGTTTATGAGGACGCTCTTGAAGTAGGCCATCTGCCACCATCTATGAGAGTCGTACTTATCACATCACTACTCAAACCCGGCAAACCTGCAAACAAATGTGACTCTTATCGCCCGCTCTCATGCTTAATTGTGATGTTAAGGTACTTGCCAAGCTTATCGCTAACCGTATCAGTCTCCTCCTCTCTACCCTGATACTACCTGACCAATCCGGATTTGTACCTGGCAGGGCAACCTCACATAATTTGCGTACTTTTTTCTCAGTCCTCAACTCAGTGCACGAAGACCAACCAATGGCGGCCGTTTTCCTCGATGCCACTAAGGCGTTTGATTCCCTTGAGTGGGATTATGTATTTTGAGTCCAGGAGAGAATGGGCTTTCCAGTAATTTTCATCTCCTGGATTCAGCTCCTTTGTGAGCGCCCAATGGCCAGAATACTTATTAATGGCAGACTGTCTGAGGACTTCCCCATCACCAGGGGAACCAGGCAGGGGTGCCCCCTCTCACCTCTCCTATTCGCGATCGCTACGGAGCCTTTAGCCGCCAAACTGCGCCAACATCATAGGGACAGTGCACTACGATGTTTCCAAAGGCAAATATTGATATCGATGTATGCAGATGACATCACTTTGTATATACGGGATCCAAGCGAAAACCTAAACCCCATTCTTAGAGAATTCATACAATTTGGTAGACTCTCAGGCGTTCAGATTAATTGGAGTAAATCCTGCATATTCCCGCTCACACCTTCCACAACACGCTTTGACTTGGATTATCCTATTTCCTGGAGCGACGGGGATTTTAAATACCTAGGCATACATATAGAAAAGGATAGAGATGAGGTGCTTCGAGCCAACTATGGCACTACTATGAATCGCATTATTGATAACGTTGCACGTTGGATTACCTTGCCTCTTTCTATGGCGGGTAGAACATCTTTGATCAAAATGGTGATCCTTCCGCAACTTCTCTACCTTTTTTTGAATGTTCCGTTTTACCCGGGCAAGTCTTTTTTTCAACAGCTTCGGTCAGAATTCATTAAGCTCGTATGGGGCGGAAAATTCCCTCGTTTAAAGTGGGACACCCTAATTCGGCCTTATACCCAGGGCGGTTTTGGTGTACCAGATTTCGAACTATATTATCAGGCGGCTCAAGCTCATTATGCCTATTTTTGGGTACATCAGCCTAGATATATGCCTCAGCTTGCCGCTGAGCACTGGCTGGCCCATCCTATCCCTATAGAAGGCGCACTCTACGCTGTAGTGCCTGGCAGGGATAAAACCCCCACAACAGTCATGAGTACAGTTACAGCATGGACCCAACTGGCTACTAGACTTGAGGCTACAATGCTCTATGCACCGCTGTTACCGCTTGCTTACCATCCAAATATGCCCTTATTGCAAGAAACGGGGTTTCGCAAACTGCTCCACAAGATTCATGTGGAAACCTGGGGAGACCTCTACCACAATGGTACGTTTCGTTCCATGGAATATTTGTATGAAGGCATACAACCATCTCTGCTTGAAATCTTCCTATACATTAGGCTCCGTCAAGGACTGAAAGCCCTAACACCTGACTTTCTGAATGAGCCTGTTGCCTTAGTTCCCTTGCAGCTTATACTCCAAACTGACACCCCTTGCAAGCTCGTGTCGACTATATACAGGACAGTGCATACACAAATAGATTACCCGCCTTTGGCAGCCAAACTGAAATGGGACCTAGAGCTGGGAAGACCCCTCACAGACAAGCAATGGGCGTTCTGCCTCCAGCAAACTGAACGCATCTCTGCCAGCAGTAGACATAGAATTATACACTATAAGTTCTTACATCGCTTGTATTACACCCCGGCCCATATGTGTAGACTCCAACTCCGCACTACTGACAACTGTGATAGATGCCATGCTCCAGGGGCTGACTTCCTACATCTTGCGTGGACATGCGAAGCAGTCCAGCTCCCCCGTTCTAACACTATTGGGATACGTGGAACCCCTACAGGAGGCGCACCGCAAATTTGTTGCTCTGGCCCTCTTAGTAGCAAAAAGAAGAGTTGCGTGTCGATGGGGCAGGGCCCCTAAATTCAAGGAATGGCTACATGATCTAACTTATTGCCAGGAACAGTTAAACACATATTCTGACCTGTTGCCTACTACTTCACGGCCCAGTGATATTTGGGCCCCTTTGCGATGTTACCTATCCCAAGAAAATGCTGATACCGGAGAGAGAACACCAGTCTGAAACCCCCCCCTACCATCTCATCGGGATACTCCCCACCATATGAACAGCTATTAGATGTCATAATGCGGCCCAAGATGCTGTGACAGCCACCATGGGCATGCTCCTGGGAGGGAGGAGAGAGATGCTACAAGCGGTCACTAAACCTTCTTATTAAGTGGCCTCTTTGTCAGAACTTACATATAAGGAACATTCTCTCTCGCAGCGCATTGATGTTGTTATGACTTTATCTCTCATGGGATGTGATTAAATGGTTTACGCCTTATTAGGTCACATGCTCTAACTTATTGCACTATTGAAATAACTACCGATGCTATTGTATTGCCATTCTGTGATGTATATTCCGGTGTTTTATATCTACGTATATGTTGTAAACATAACTGAATGTGTAACTGTAATGCACTCTTTGCTGAAGGTTATCCATGTAAAACCCAAAAATAAAGTTAAAAAAAAAATAGTAGAAGTTCTGTTTATCAAAACTGAAGGCCGAATTCAAAGTTCAGGGAACGATGTGTGCTCGCTATTTCAAATATTATTCCCGTTGTTAGGAGCGAACATTACCTCAGATAGGCCGGCAAAAAATTTGTCTACAACAGTAGGTGAAAGTTGGGCCAGATTTGAAAAGGTGGAAATAGTGCATATGTGCGATGCATTGCCATCATCGGTGTTTAGATCAGCAATGGTCACGGAAGGTTGTACCTGTGTGTCGCTTTCATCTCGTACCTCACCGCCACCTAATCGTAATGGAGAGGTCTCAATGAATGCCGTCATCAGAATGGGTAGCCGCTGGGGACAACACGTTGCATGAGCCGTTACCGAACCAAGCAAAGTATCGACATCCATAGGTACTGCTGATGGGAGTGTGAGACAGATGCATTCTTATCCGCAAAACAAGCATCAAAGAACAGGTAGGATGTAATCTTGCCAGATTGGTCTGAATGAAAGAAACCAGGTAGTATTCAGATCTCTTAGCCGAGCCAAGCCGAGGACTTTAGTGATCCGCTCTCAGTATTGCATTGCTAGGATCGTGTCTTTCATTGTAGCCTGGGTTTTGTCTGTGACTTGACTTGCCATCTTGGAGCAGAAGGAACAAAAATAAGATTCCTGCTACGAGTCCCAAGATGAGAGGCATGCCGCCGAACACAGAATGCACGAAATTCGGGAAGATGCCAAGAACTGCTTCAAAGGGTGCTAGCAGTACAGAATATTTGTCTTAAATACATGTGCAATGCCGCTGGTATCAGACATGTTTAAGATTTGACTTAACATTTCTACGAAATGTACCGGGCAATTTGTTGATAATAATGCATGTATCTCTGCTGCTGTACTTGCAACTTGCAGATCATACGTTTCTCTAGACGAGGTTAAAGGCACAGTTATTTGTAAAAGAATAGACTTCATTCTGCTTAAAGTATCAATTCGAATAGAAGAGATATTCAAAGAATGCCATATTGCCGCCTCCATTTCTGGTTTGCTGTTTGGATACAATACTTGCATACAACAAGTGACCATGGAAGTAACGCTCACGAGATAGGCTTTTCCTGGCACCTTGCCACAACAGCTTTGGTCACTTATTATAAAGTAGCTGCCGTTGGAAAGCTGTCTGAAAAAAGGCTCTATCTGTGTAGCAGGGGTGCCGTGCAGGTGACATGAAAGGTTATTTGAAGAACCTTTGCAGGCTCCATGCAAGTTAATTCCTTGACACAGAAGTGTACCGCTTAGTAATTTTTTACAGTTGTTACCACTAAGAAATACTTCTTTATTGCCCCCACTCCAACATCTATGTGTATAAGGCAAATTCCAGGTTGACTTGATGTTTCCTTTACCCAACCTTTCATACAGGCCGGCTGGTATATACTTTTAGCAGTATTGAAACTGAAACGTTGTTATCGGGATTGTAATGGTGCCATGTATTATCCATTCAATGACCGGTCGTTCTGAGTTTTTCAATGCTCAGCACCGTATAGTCTGGCCCTCTTTGTGCCAAAGAGATTTGTTTATCAGTAAGGTTAAAGATTGAAAATAATGACGTTGTGTTGATTAGACGCTATGGCACGTTGCCTGAACGCAAATTTTGTAACGTCCAGCCTAAATGTACAATAGAACGTAATTGAGACTGGCCATGTTGTAACATTAGCATATCCTGTTCTATTATATCAATAGCAGATGATACAATGCTGTCCAGTGAATTGAGTCGTTAACCCATTGTCCACTACAGAAAGTGATTTTTCAAAATTAATGCGATCAATTTCTCTTATTTGTTCTGCAGTTTCAATTTGTGTTATTTTCCAAGCTTCATTGTAAGCTGCGTATATACCAGCGTATATGAAACGTTTTTGATGCTGCTTGCGAGGTCCCAGTAAGAAATCTCGCAAGTCAGCACCTTCTTTAAGTAAAGTCAAGTGTTGCTTAATTTTGGGTAGTGTGGATTTCTGTAGCCATTCGAGGCATAGTTTTCCTACACTGTATGTTGTAACTATCCCTGGATGTTGTCTCTGGGAATATCTTGGGTCTTGCCTAGTCTGTTTGAACCCCTGTACTTTGTTCAGGAATCTATCTTGACAGTTATTAGTGTCTGTGGGACAGATCAACCATTTTCTCCAATCAGGATTTGTTCTGTTTTGTTTTAAAATATAGGACACGTTCAACCCCTCATCTGTAGTGTTATTTCTATCAGGCATAGGCTTTGGTATAGACGGGTTGTTTACATCTTTTATCTTGGCTAGGCCAAGACAGGTTGTTTGTTGAATGTTATCATTCAGGAACATTATTTTTTCTGGGTTCATACAGGCTCTGAATAATGATTCTAACCCTTGTACCTGCCATTCTTTTGTACACCAGACAGTTTTTGTCTCAATGTTGTTTTTCCAAAATTCAAAACCAAATGTAGACATTATTTCATAAAACTTTTCAAAATATATCAGTTTAGTGTTTGTCAACATGTTTTTCATTCCTGTCTTATTCATAATTTTAAAATAAAACGTTTCTGGATCAGTGATATTAAACCCTGAGAAGTATGGAATTTTTCATAAAATGTTTTCGAACTGCCTTTTGGTGGAGTTGGACAATGTTCCCACTGATTATAACTGAACACATTTCTAGGATTAGCAGATTTATGCAAATAATGATGCCCAAAATGATTGAAGCAATACATTTCTTCATAATTCGATGAACCCTGTAAATAATCATGTTCTGTAAATTTTGCTGACATTTCTAAATCTGACATCATATTGTTAATATTTTCAAAGTCCCAATCATCAGAGAATGTACTAGGTGATACAAAGTCACTCAAAGAAATCTTGAACTCGTGTGGATAGTTCAAGAGTTCAACCGGGCCATAGATTTCGTAATCAGTATTGTCCCATGCTACACCACCAGGTATAGGAATGGCTGTGATGTTGATAGTTCTCTATTTTCAACGTGAGAGGATCTGTGAGGTTTTAGAACCAAGTTGATGTTCTGACTTGCTGTGTCCATTGTACTGTATTTTCCATCAATCATTTTTCCCAAGCTTAAAACTAAGATGAGCCAGAGCAGGAGAAAATGTACACCTAACACAATCCACAGTACAATCCACGGTGAAATCAGATATGTTTCTCCAAGTTGATGAAAGAGTTCTGTAATTTTGTCTTTTAAAGTTTTGTTTGCTGGCTTGTCTCCATGTTGACTTGGATCATTGGAAAAGTCATAGAAATTGATGAAGTAGCCAGATGCAGTTCTGTCAATTGTTTGGATGGCATCAGGATTGTTATTAATCTTTGTAGTTGCTTCTTCCTTTTTCATATTCAATAGTCCGAGGCTACATCATTGTAGAAAGGTGTTTCTTGACGAACTGTTGCAATTTGGGTTTCAAGAGGTACAAGTTCCATGGCTTTGTTGCATAGTCCTTTTTTATTCTCTGCAGGTTTATCAAATGTGATTAGTCTCTCAGTTTGAACCTCTTGGATTGTAGCAAGGTTTGGTCTGCTACTTCTTGGGCCTCCACTGGGCCTACTACTTATTATTGGCCACATGGTTCTGGTTTTACCAGGTCGATTGATACAACTCAGTTCTCCTTTTTACCAGCAAGGGGCGGTAGTACTACTGATCTTGTTCCGCTGATAGCTAAGACAGGTACTGCTTTTCTGTAGGAAGGCCCAAATTCCTTCTTCACCGCAATTTTTTTTCTGACCAGATCCCCAATCTTTGGAATCCAGACAGGTCTTGCTGGGACAGGTGGTTTCTCTTCAGTGGCTGTTGGCTTTAGTTTTGTGTTACTTAGACTTCTTCTTGTTTCATTTAAGTCCTGTAAAATAGCCAAACTATCTTTGATATCAAAAACGTTTTGTTTCACCACTGAAGTCTGACAATCGAGATCTTCGATTATCATTCTTGTATCAAACAAAAGTTCATACGGAGTGATTCCACCCAGAGAATTTCTTGGCAGATTGTTAAGACTACGTTGGACACTTATTAGATGTTTGACCCTCCCATCACCCGAACCTAATACCCTCGCTGTTATAGATTGCTTTATGTCACGTTTTTTTCTCTCCACTACCGCATTTCCCTCAGGATGGAATGGACTACAGTACTGCAATGCAATGTCCATGCTGGCCATGGCCTCCTTGTAAGCTCGAGAGCTAAACGCAGGACCCTGGTCAGAATGTAGAATGCCAATTGCGTATGTGCCGATAAAGACTCGCAAATCTTTTATAACAGTTCTGGCGTCAGCCAAGCGTTGGGGCCACATCCAAATGAATCTCGTCTTAATATTTATGGGATCGCATTTGTCTGGTCGGACGCCTGCGTGTAGATAGTCTAATGCTGTCTAATAGAGGTGTGTGGGCTGGTATTACTGTCAGATATCTGGTCCGGTTCAAAACTGCGATCTCTATTGCAGTCTTGACAATCCATTGCAAAGTTATAAACTTGCACGATTATTCCCGGCCACCATTATTTTGATTGCAATTCTATTAGAGATTTCAGGATCTCTTGGTGCCTCAGACCCAATCCCATGTGTGCTTCTTGAATCAAGAAGACTCTCCGGTTCGTGTTTGGAATTACTCTATCCCCCACTCCAGGGATTTGAGCAAAAGGAATGGAGTTCGCATCAATTTTGTATGTATTTCCGAGTGGATGGTTTAGAGGTGACACTGCATAATTGCCTTCCATTGAGGCTCTTACTGCTAGTAGCGTTTCTTCATCTATTTGTTTTTTAGAACGCTTTTTTGTAGCTACGGAAGCCAGTTGACCAGCTGCCGCCGTGGCTCTGTTAGCCAATGAATTCTCTGCAACAAGTTCAAGTTCAGGTATTTATAGAGCGCACTACTCACCCAGAGGGTCTCAAGGCGCTTGGGGAAGGGGTTCATTATTTGTCGAATAGCCAGGTTTTGAGTTCTTTTCTGAAGGAGATGTGGTTTTGAGTAAGGCGGAGGTGAGTGGGAAGTGAGTTCCAGGACTTGGCAGCCAGGAAGGAGAAGGATCTGCCACCCATGGTAGATTTTCGGATGGGCGGGACTGCGGCGAGTGCTTGATTGGACGATCTTAGTTGGCGGGAGGGTGTTTAGAAGGACAGTCGAGTGTTGAGGCATTCGGGTCCTAGATTGTAGAGGGCCTTGTGTGCGTGGGTGAGAAGACGAAACGTAATTCTCTTGTTGACGGGAAGCCAGTGGAGGTCTTTTAGGTGTCCGGTGATGTGATCTTGGCGAGGAATGTCCAATATGAGTCTCGCTGATGCGTTTCGGATGCGTTGGAGTTTTTTCTGTAATTTTGCTGTGATTCCGGCGTATAGTGTGTTACCATAATCCAGTCGACTCGTGACCAGTGCGTGGGTGACAGTCTTTCCTGTCTCGAGGGGGATCCAGCGGAAGATCTTTTTGAGAATGCGAAGTACGTTGAAGCAGGAGGATGAGACTGCGTTGACTTGTCTGGACATCGAGAGAGAGGAGTCTAGGATGAAGCCAAGGTTACGTGCGTGGTTTGTGGGTGTGGGTGCTGTGCCCAGAGCGGAAGGCCACCAAGTGTCGTCCCAGGCAGAGGGGGAAGATCCTAGGATGAGCTCCTCCGTTTTGTCTGAGTTGAGTTTTAGGCGGCTATGTTTCATCCATTCGGCTACTTCTTTCATGCCTTCGTGAAGATTGGTTTTGGCAGTGTTAGGGTCTTTGGTGAGGGAAAGGATTAACTGGGTGTCATCAGCGTAAGAGATGAAGTTGAGGTTGTGTTGGCGCGCGATGGATGCGAGTGGGCTCATGTAAACGTTGAAGAGGGTGGGACTGAGTGAAGATCCTTGTGGTACTCCACAGATGACTTCAGTGGCCTCTGAGTTGAATGGGGGAAGTCGGACTCTTTGAGTTCTCCCGGCGAGGAATGAGATGATCCAGTCCAAGGCTTTTCCTTGTATGCCGATGTTGCTGAGGCGTTGTATAAGTGTGCTGTGGC
The DNA here is from genome assembly GCF_964263255.1 of Lissotriton vulgaris. Lineage (NCBI taxonomy): Eukaryota > Metazoa > Chordata > Amphibia > Caudata > Salamandridae > Lissotriton > Lissotriton vulgaris. The sequence goes on from NC_141697.1 coordinate 179,508,663, forward strand.
AGACTGTGTCGAAAGCGGCGGAGAGGTAGAGTAGAATGAGGGCCGCTGTTTCTCCGTTATCCAGTAGTGTTCGGATGTCGTCTGTCGCTGCAATGAGGGCGGTTTCGGTGCTGTGTTTGGCTCGAAATCCGGATTGAGAGGGATCGAGGGAATTGTTGGATCCGAGGAAGGCAGCGAGCTGGCTGTTGACGGCTTTCTCAATGACTTTGGCGCGAAAAGGTAGGAGGGATATGGGACGGTAGTTTTTAAGTTCGGAGGGGTCTGCTGTGGGTTTCTTCAAGAGGACGCTGAGTTCGGCGTGTTTCCAGCTTTCTGGGAAGGTGGCCGAGTTGAACGAGCAGTTGATGACATCACGGAGATGGGGTGCGATGATGGAGTCAGCTTTGTTGAAGATGTGGTGGGGACAGGGGTCGGTTGGCGAGCCCGAGTGGATTGAGTTCATTAGGCGGATGGTGTCTTCAGTGGTGATTGGGTTCCAGGCGCTAAGGTTGTTAGTTGGCGGTGTAGGATCTGAGGGGGGTGGGGAGGGTTGATCGCTGGGAGTGTTCTCGAAGCTGTTGTGAATGTCGGCAATTTTGTTGTAGAAGAAGGAGGATAACGCATCGCAGAGGTCTTGGGAGGGAGTGATGTCGTTAGATGCTGCGGTGGGGTTGGTGAATTCTTTGACGATGTTGAAAAGTTCCTTGTTGTTGTGGGTGTTGTTGTCGAGACGATCCTTGAGTGCTGATTTCTTGGAGGATCGGATCAGTTGGTGGTGTTTGCGGGTGGCCGCCTTGAGGGTGGCTATGTTGTCGGTGGTTGGGGTTTTTCTCCATGTTTTCTCCAGGGTGCGGCATAGTTTCTTGGATTTTTTAAGGTCATCATTGAACCAGGGAGCCTTTTTGCTGCCTGATTTGATCTGGTCTTTTTCAGGGGTTCTAATTCGTCGGCACAGTGGGTGATCCATTGCTTGAGATTGGTGGCCGCTTGGTTTGGGTCCAATGAGAGGGTGGGAGGGTTATGGTTGAGTGATGTGAGGAGTTGGTCGGAGGTGATTTTGTTCCAGTTTCTCTGAGGAATAGGTTGTTGGCGGTTGTGGGTCAGGGTGGTTTTGTAGCTGAAGTGAACACAGCTGTGGTCCGTCCAATGGAGAGCTGTGGTGCGATCAAAGGAAATGTGCTTGCTGGAGGCGAAGATAGGGTTGAGCGTGTGTCCGGCTAAATGGGTGGGGGTGTCAACAAGTTGTTTGAGTCCGAGGTTGGCCAGGTTGTCCAGAAGGGTGGAGGTGTTGCTGTCGTGTTTGTTTTCAAGGTGGTAGTTGAGGTCTCCTAAAAGAATGTAGTTCTCGGAGGCGAGGGCATGTGGGCTGACGAAGTCAGTGATGTCATCGCTGAATTGAGTTCGGGTTCCTGGAGGCCTGTAGATGAGGGTGCCTCTAAGTGTGGACCTAGGGTTGGTGTGGATCTGAAAGTGGAGATGTTCGGCGGTTGCAAGATTATCGTCTGAGCTGGTCGTGATTTTGATGGTGTTCCTATGGATGATGGCGATGCCTCCTCCTGTTTGTTTGGTGCGGTCTTTTCGGATAATCTTGTAATCGTCCGGTATGGCTATGGCGATGTCGGGTGCTGATGATGTGTTCATCCATGTTTCTGTAAGGAAGGCGATGTCTGGTGATGCAGTGTCGAGTAGGTCCCAGAGTTCAGTTTGTGGACCGAGCGGGTGTTAAGCAGAATGCCCTTCAGGTGGTTAGAGTCGGAGCTGTGTTTGGAGGAGGTGGATTTGGTGAGACTCCTGAAGCAGTTGAACTTGCAGGAGAGGCAGGCGAATGGGCCGTGGGTATGTCCTGGGGTGGCTGCGCAGCACTGTGGTGTGCGTCCGGGGTTGATGGCGAGGAGAGTTGCGGCATCATATGTGAGTCTAGTGGGCTGGGTACGGCGGGGACCAGGGGGTCGGGCGCGGTCCAGGCGCGGACGGGCGTAGACGGGCTTACCTTTGGCGCACCTTCGGCGCGCATGGTGCGCGACCGCTGTGCGTAAACGCTGCACGGAAAGACATCTGTCATATAAGGATAGTGGAGGGGGGAGGGGCGAGGGCGGAGTGGCTGGGAGGCGGGAGGCGGGGTGGCGATCCGGGGAGGAAAGGCTAAACAACAGGCTAAACAAGATGGCAGTCGGCCAAATTCTATGCAGGGTTGGGGCACAAAGTATGAAATAAAACGCTAAAATACTGGGCACAATGAATCAAAATAGTCAAATGCAGGCACCACAAACACAGCTGAGCGTTACAGCGCGCAATGGAGGGTTAGCGCTATGCTAATATGCTAATTAGCACACTTGGGACTAGCGCTACGCTGCTCTGACAAACTGCACAAATACTAAGGTAATGGAGCGCTATGTAAACAGCTCTACAAATCGGGCGCAGCTCAAAGCAGGTCACAATACACTTGTTCCCATAGTTTTTTATATTTCATTGTGCCACCTGTCTCATCTTTGTAACCGTTTTTAATCCAGGTCTGCATGGAATTATTGTAAGATTCGACGCAGTAATGCGAATCTCACACTATTAGTGTGAAGAATTCGCGATCTGCATTTTCAAGCGCCATCTTCAAAGTTCGTAGTTCAGCTCGCTGAGCTGTACATTTTCTGATTGTTTCAGTTTTAGTGACCATCGGTCTGAATTTACCTAGGCGCCAGCGACCTTTAACAATCGCGCACGCAGCATTGTAAACTTTTTTATCCACAACGTAGTGTTGTGCAAATCTGTCTGTGTAGATTACACAGGTGTACTGTTCCAGAGGCAGAATTTTGATCGACAGAGGACATTCTTGTTCGTATTCTAGATGTTCTAGCTTTTTCATTCTGGGATCAAATGCGTGTATCACTTCAGTTGTATCAAGAGGATTAACCCATTGTATCCATTTTGGCTCTAATGCCATAGCATTTGGAATGCTCGGTCTTGTTACTGCTTCAAGGGCTGATACTGCTGTTAAAACAGATATCCTCTTCCCATGAGCTAGGGCTTTTTCTTTTGTTACAGCTGTTTGAACCGCAGTTAGAATTTTTTCAGTAGAACTGAATTTCATTTCAGCTTGTGTGTACAAGTGTGATTTGTAAGCTATTTGTACCGTTTCTCCCTCATTAGAGGTCAGGTATGTGAATCCGCATCTTCCTGGGATGACTCGGATTATAAGGTTGCGTTCGTTTGCGCGTGTTCGCAGTTTTGTTTTAGTTGACATGTCTGTTTGTAATGATCGTAACATTTCTAAGTGTTTTTGAGTCCAATTTATTGGTTTGAAATCAGGTTTTATTAATTCGTAGAGCGGTTTAACCCTCTCTGCATAATTTAGAATGTAAGTTCTTCCAAAGTTCAGGAAACCTAGAATTGATTGTAAGTTTTTCAGCTTTTTTGGAGCTTGGAGTACTGCACACTTCTCTAAGAAGTTGTTTGCTAGGCTTTTGCCTTTACTTGATAATTCATATCCTAAAAATAGGACTGTCTGGTGGGCAATTCGTGACTTTTTAAAGTTAAATTTGTACCCTTCAGATGCGAACCCAAGTATGATGGTGTTCACTCTTTTCAAGTGTGTCTCCAGGTCATTGTTTGTAAGATATGTCATCGACATAGGATAATGCCTCATCATCATACATTTGTAGTAACTCTGTTACCCTGGCTGAAAATAATCCTGGGCTGTTCTTGAATTCCTGTGGGAGACGACAAAATTGCTTTTGGGCCCCCATGCTGGAGAAAGCGGTCAAGTACCTGCTTTCTGGTGCAATGTTTTGACAGAAGAAACCATTTGAAATATCTAATGTCGTTTTATATTTTTTGCGCACAATATTATTCATTAGTGCTGCACTGTGTGAGTTTTGTACTGCAAATGTTTTACAACAAGAGTTTAGGTGTCTGTAGTTGTCTGGCTTGGAGACAGGAAACAAAGGATTGTCCATTTGTGAGGTGCATGTTTCAATCACCCCCTGATATTCTAGTTGATCTAAGATCTCTCTGACTTGTTTTTTAGCTTCTTGCTTAACAGGATACTGCCTTTGTGCCGTTGGTTGATTTTGTAACTGGATTTTATGGTGAGGAGAATCCTCATCCCATTCTACATGATTTTATATAATGCAGGAGCATTATGCATATGTGTATTTTTATGAATTGGAATGTGATTTGAGAAGGCAGGCATAATCATTTCTTCGCCATGTGGGAACTCCCTGTCAAACTCTGGTGGCCAGTCCTTTTCTGCTAGAAGGATATCATAGCCTTTAGATAGATTTTCCCAGAAGAGACCTTTTATTTTCCTTGTTTTATCTCCCTCTATACGTAATGTTATTTCATATAGTGTATGGGGCACGCTAACTCTGGTGTCTGCAGCTTCCACTTGAATGTATTCATTCGTGTCCACTGTCTCCAGAAGATTCATCAGGATCTTGCGAGCTTGGTCACTTCTGCTGCGCTGTCTAGCATTGTTTGGGCCCACTCTCGGTTCTTGAGTTGTGTCCTCAGGATCCTCGGCATGTTTTATTTTAATACTGGCTACATTCTTTTTGGGAAATTGTAATTTTTTACTTTGATGAGCAGGTTCTTTGTCTTTGGACTTGACGCGCTCTTCTTTATGTTCTGACCGTCCTCTTCTTTCCAATTTCTGTGAGGATGTCTGAAAAGATCGAGAGGGACGTGTATCAATATCTTGATATCTGTCAGGTTTTCTCAAATTTTCCCTATTTCTAAGGTTATATCTTTTTTCAGAGGGCTCCCGTTGTGGAGATTTGCCCCCCCCCCCCCTTCTGGAGATCTATCTCTTCGTTGGGGAGACCTTCCTCTGGTCTGAAAATGTTTTTTCTCTTGGAGAGGTTTGCTCATTACCCTTCCACTTCTTCTTTTGAGAATTGAGATTATTTTTAATGAAAGTCTTTTCAGGATTTTCAGTTAGTTGTGGTTTTAGTGGTTTACCACCTAAACTCTCTCTACCTAATTCTTCATAGGATTTTTCAATTATTCTGGCAAGTTCAAAAGGTTGGTCTGCTATATTTGTTTCTTTTAGTTTTTGGCGGATTGCCACAGATGCTGCTGCTCCTTTTATGTTGGCAAGTAGTATAGCCGAGACTTGCTTAAAGTCTTTCAGTAATTTCATACCTAGAGTTAAAGCAGGTTCTGGACCATATTCATTTTGAATCTGTCTTAGTACATCTGGTATAACCACCATTGACAGAACACCATGTGTTTTTGTGTAGATTGAAGCAAAGACTGTTCCCCAAGTGTCACAGTTCTCCACATGTGGTGCAATACCCATTGGCAGGCAGATTGTCAGTATTCTATGTTTTTCGTGAGGGGTAGTATCAGGAAATACTGCCTCTATCTGAGTAATTTTTTGAGCTAACCAGAACGGAATTTGTTCCCGTTTTGCAGGTATTTTACCAATGACTGATTGACTAGTCCGTGGTATAATTTTATTTTTGTTCCCCTGGTGAGGGATGTGCTGTGGAATTTTTATTGCTGGTTGGACTGTTAAAGTCCGCATGACACATTGTACCAATTGTCTATGTATTTTAATTAATTGTTTTAGTTGGACTAAAAGTTCTCTGTCTGACATTTCTTCAATGTCAGGATGTGGTGTATAGCTGGCTAGAACAGGCCATGTGGCGCCCGGTCTACCTAGTGGCCGCCGCGACCCATCATTGCAAGACTCCTTAATTATCGAGATCGTGACACTGCATTGAGGGCAGCACGCACCAACCGCACCCTTACATGCGAAGGGGTCAACTTCTCCATTTATCCGGACTTCACCCCTGTGGTGCAGGAACAGCGTCGGAAATTCCTGGACGTAAAGAAAAAACTCCGAGCGCTACAAGTGGACTATGCAATACTGTACCCTGCTAAATAGAGAGTGACACATCAAGCTAAACAGCACTTCTTTACAAACCCACAACAGGTAGAAGAATTTATGAAAAAACTAAAACGTGACCGCGCTGGGGACAGGCGCAGTGGTGATGAAAGACAAGAAGATTTCCCCTCGGCAAACGAAGATGAGTAATATTAGACACTGCCTTCCTGAGTGCTGTTCCATTCCATGAGCCTCCCTCTCAGGTCCGCTAGAGGGACTAATGTATAAGATGTTTCGCTAGCCGATTGGAGGTCATCGGACGGACACTGGACTATTGGTGGTAAAGTATTCCAGGCCCCCCCGACCCCCCTCCCCCTCCCCACTAGCTTGATTGCGCCCCAATGTGGCCGAACAGGACGATGGGCGAGGTGTGGGGGGAGGCTATGTGCACGACTAGGTCGCACCCTGAAGGGAATACCCCATTGCACTTGTTGACATTGATGCAAATTTTGGGTTGGTTTGAAATTGTTGAGGGTGGGGGGAGGGTTAGGGCTACTGGCAAGTTGGGGTTGCTTCAGTGGGAGGAGGGTGGTAGCGCGCTTCTCGGAGCGAATTGGAACTTTGGGGCTCTTTTCCTTGTCTCTTTTGGACTACTTGTGGCAATGCATGCCGCTGTTTGTTTGCAATGCATGTTTCAGCACTTTCATTCCACGGCACCTACTGTATGCTATAATAATAACTTGCATGCTGATATGTCTTACATTTGGATAATTGCCCGTACATATTATCAGGTGTGGCGATGCTGGAAGGGTGGGAGGTATTACCTTGCGCAATATCGTGTGGGACTTATTGCACGGCTTATTGTCGTGTTTTCTGGGATTCCGCGATGTAGGGAGGTTGGAGGGTGGTACCTCGCCAAATCTTTGATAGGACCTATTGAATTGAATGTAATTGTTTTTTGACTGCTTCTGGAGCGGGACTGTTGGGGTTGTTGCTCAGTGGGAAAGGGGGGACTGTTCGGTTACCGTTAATAATGTTGGACACGAAACCTACTGAAGAGTTGCTACATCTTGACACATCAGGACTTTATGGTCGTACGCGAGACAGCAGTCTCACAGTGCAGGTTACATACACAAGCACCAGGCTACTATTTGACACCGGAGTACATATTATACTAAGATTCAAAGTGATTGATCGCTGGCCATCGGCACGTGCTCTTTCGAGAGATGAGACCTTACGCCACTCATGGGTGACATTGACCTAAATATTTTAACATGGAATGTACGTGGCCTTGGAGATCCCTGGAAACGTAGGCAGGTGCTATCGTACCTGGATCGCCACTCAATACACATAGCATTTCTCCAGGAAACTCACTTCAGGACGCAGACCACTCACACCTTTGCTAGCAGAAGGGCTATTCATACTGTGTTCTCGTCTTTCTCGACCTACGCTAGAGGCACAGCAATCTTGGTAAAAAGGGGTACACCCTTTGCCATGGCTGGGTCCAAGATAGACTCTCAAGGGCGATACTGCATGATGTGGGGCAGACTAGGACACATAGCGGTCACATTGGTGTGTTGCTACGGCCCCAACATTGATGACCCAGGGTTCTTCACTGAGCTGTGGGCGGCGATTGTGAGGACGGGGCCACACCACCTCATTTGGGGAGGAGATTTTAATACCACACTAGACCCTACCTTGTACAGGTCACACCCAGCCCCGCAACACTACACTAAGGCGCGTACAGAACTGCGAGCTGCAGTCATAGACCATAGCTTAGTTGACGCCTGGAGACGCCTCCACGTCGATACAAGGGAGGGCACACACTTTACAGCTCAGGCGCGCTCATGGGCCAGGCTTGACTATATCTTCCTAACACCGCAGCTCTGTACCTCCCTTGTTCGATCACAGCACCTCCCCAGAACATATTTGGATCACTCCCCTGTGAAAATCACACAGCGCTCAGCAGACCTAGGCCCCCCCACGACTGCTTGGCGGATGCAACCCACGATGTTGCTGGACATCACCTTTCAAGAGGAACTAAGAGGAATGTCTAGATTTTTTCAGAAGGAATAAAGATTCAGTTCGGGATGTGGAAACTATTTGGGATGCATTCAAGGTAACGTTAAGGGGAATTTGCATTGCTAAAGGAGCGGGGGTCTTAAAGTCTATTGTTGCCCGAATAAGGACATTAGAAAAGGACCTTAACCCCTTCGCTGCGATGGGAATTCCGCCGCAGCGCTAAGGGGGCGGGGGGGCCGAGCGGCGCTCGCATGCTCGTGACGGAGCCGCTCCGTCACGAGCCGCGGTTGAGCTGTGCTCATGACGGAGCGGTTCCGTCATGGCCCCGCCCGCTCAATGGAACATCCAGCGCAGGCGCGGAATTCGCGCCGCGCAGGCGCGCCGAGCGGGCCATGACGGAACCGCTCTGTCATGAGCACAGCTCAACCGAGGCTCATGACGGAGCGGCTCCGTCATGAGCATAGAAGGGGTTAAGGGCCTGGAAGTGTCATTGGCTATTGCTCCTACTGATGCTGCCCTCTTGAAGGTACGAGAAAACATTTCCGAATACACTGCTGAAGCTGAAAGGGAATCGAAATTTAGAGGCAAATACTGGACCGCTCGCCGTTATGTCGAAGGCGAGAGACCAGGGAAGGACTTGGCCTCCACGATTAAACTGGCGCGCACACCCAATATTTTACTAGAACTCGAAGACCCAGATGGTGTGGTGGTTCGGGACACTACACAAATCCTCAATTCCTTTGTGTTACATTACAGCACATTATACGATTCCTCTAGAGTGGGTGCACTTCGACTGCACGACTACCTAACTGACGTCTCCCTGGGCTGGCTTTGTGATGCACAAAGGGCCTTTCTTAGTGCGCCCTTTGAATTAGATGAAGTTAGGGAGGCGATTAAGGGCATGAGGTCAGGGAAGGCCACAGGATTAGACGGTATCCCAATAGAATTTTATAAAACTTACATTGACTTTATGGCCCCAGTGTTGCGTGAGGTTTATGAGGACGCTCTTGAAGTAGGCATCTGCCACCATCTATGAGAGTCGTACTTATCACATCACTACTCAAACCCGGCAAACCTGCAAACAAATGTGACTCTTATCGCCCGCTCTCATTGCTTAATTGTGATGTTAAGGTACTTGCCAAGCTTATCGCTAACCGTATCAGTCTCATCCTCCCTACCCTGATACTACCTGACCAATCCGGATTTGTACCTGGCAGGGCAACCTCACATAATTTGCGTACTTTTTTCTCAGTCCTCAACTCAGTGCACGAAGACCAACCAATGGCGGCCGTTTTCCTTGATGCCACTAAGGCGTTTGATTCCCTTGAGTGGGATTATGTATTTCGAGTCCTGGAGAGAATGGGCTTTCCCGTAATTTTCATCTCCTGGATTCGGCTCCTTTATGAGCGCCCAATGGCCAGAATACTTATTAATGGCAGACTGTCTGAGGACTTCCCCATCACCAGGGGAACCAGGCAGGGGTGCCCCCTCTCACCTCTCCTATTCGCGATCGCTACGGAACCTTTAGCCGCCAAACTGCGCCAACATCATAGGGACAGTGCACTACGATGTTTCCAAAGGCAAATATTGATATCGATGTGTGCAGATGACATCACTTTGTATATACGGGATCCAAGCGAAAACCTAAACCCCATTCTTAGAGAATTCATACAATTTGGTAGACTCTCAGGCGTTCAGATTAATTGGAGTAAATCCTGCATATTCCCGCTCACACCTTCCACAACAGGCTTTGACTTGGATTATCCTATTTCCTGGAGCGACGGGGATTTTAAATACCTGGGCATACATATAGAAAAGGATAGAGATGAGCTGCTTCGAGCCAACTATGACACTACTATGAATCGCATTATTGATAACGTTGCACGTTGGATTACCTTGCCTCTTTCTATGGCGGGTAGAACATCTTTGATCAAAATGATGATCCTTCCGCAACTTCTCTACCTTTTTTTGAATGTTCCGTTTTACCCGGGCAAGTCTTTTTTTCAACAGCTTCGGTCAGAACTCATTAAACTCGTATGGGGCGGAAAATCCCCTCGTTTAAAGTGGGACACCCTAATTCGGCCTTATACCCAGGGCGGTTTTGGTGTACAAGATTTCGAACTATATTATCAGGCGGCTCAAGCTCATTATGCCTATTTTTGGGTACATCAGCCTAGATATATGCCTCAGCTTGCCGCTGAGCACTGGCTGGCCCATCTTATCCCTATAGAAGGCGCACTCTACGCTGTAGTGCCTGGCAGGGATAAAACCCCCACAACAGTCATGAGTACAGTTACAGCATGGACCCGACTGGCTACTAGACTTGTGGCTACAATGCTCTATGCACCGCTGTTACTGCTTGCTTACCATACAAATATGCCCTTATTGCAAGAAACGGGGTTTCGCAAACTGCTCCACAAGATTCATGTGGAAACCTGGGGAAACCTCTACCATAATGGTACGTTTCGTTCCATGGAACATTTGTATGAAGGCATACAACCATCTCCGCTTGAAATCTTCCTATACATTAGGCTCCATCAAGGACTGAAAGCACTAACACCTGACTTTCTGAATGAGCCTGTTGCCTTAGTTCCCTTGCAACTTATACTACAAACTGACAGACCTTGCAAGCTCGTGTTGACTATATACAGGACAGTGCATACACAAATAGATTACCCGCCTTTGGCAGCCAAACTGAAATGGGACCTAGAGCTGGGAAGACCCCTCACAGACAAGCAATGGGCGTTCTGCCTCCAGGAAACTGAACGCATCTCTGCTAGCAGTAGACATAGAATTATACACTATAAGTTCTTACATCGCTTGTATTACACCCCGGCCCGTATGTGTAGACTCCAATTCCGCACTACTGACAACTGTGATAGATGCCATGCTCCAGGGGCTGACTTCCTACATCTTGCGTGGACATGCAAAGCGGTCCAGCTCTACTGGGTCCAGGGACTTGCAGCGCTGTCCAAAATGATTCACACTGAGATAACTCCCTTCCCCGTTCTAACACTATTGGGGTACGTGGAACCCCTACAGGCGGCGCACCGCAAATTTGTTGCTCTGGCCCTCTTAGTAGCAAAAAGAAGAGTTGCGTGTCGATGGGGCAGGGGCAGGGCCCCTAAATTCAAAGACTGGCTACATGATCTAACTTATTGCCAGGAACAGTTAAACACATATTCTGACCTGTTGCCTACTACTTCACGGCCCAGTGTTATTTGGGCCCCTTTGCGATGTTACCTATCCCAAGAAAATGCCGATACCGGAGAGAGTACACCAGTCTGAAACCCACCCCTACCATCTCATCGGGATACTCCCCACCATATGAACAGCTATTAGATGTCTTAGATGTCATAATGCGGCCCGAGATGCTGTGAAAGCCACCATGGGCATGCTCCTGGGAGGGAGGAGAGAGATGCTACGAGCGGTCACTAAACCTTCTTATTAAGTGGCCTCTTTGTCAGAACTTACATATAACGAACATTCTCTCTCGCAGCGCATTGATGTTGTTATGACTTTATCTCTCATGGGATGCGATTAAATGGTTTACGCCTTATTAGGTCACATGCTCTAACTTATTGCACTATTGAAATAACTACCAATGCTATTGTATTGCCATACTGTGATGTATATTCCGGTGTTTTATATCTACGTATATGTTGTAAACATAACTGAATGTGTAACTGTAATGCACTCTTTGATGAAGGTTATCGATGTAAAACCCAAAAATAAAGTTAAAAAAAAAAAAATAGTAGAAGTTCTGTTTATCAAAACTGAAGGCCGAATTCAAAGTTCAGGGAACGATGTGTGCTCGCTATTTCAAATATTATTCCCGTTGTTAGGAGAGAACATTACCTCAGATAGGCCGGCAAAAAATGTGTCTACAACAGTAAGTGAAAGTTGGGCCAGATTTGAAAAGGTGGAAATAGTGCATATGTGCGATGCATTGCCATCATTGGTGTTTAGATCAGCAATGGTCACGGAAGGTTGTACCTGTGTGCCGCTTTCATCTCGTACCTCACTGCCACCTAATCGTAATGGAGAGGTCTCAATGAATGCCGTCATCAGAATGGGTAGCCGCTGGGGACAACACGTTGCATGAGCTGTTACCGAACCAAGCAAAGTATTGACATCCATAGGAACTGCTGATGGGAGTGTGAGACAGACGCATTCTTATCCACAAAAGAAGCATCGTAGAACAGGTAGGATGCAATCTTGCCAGATTGGTCTGAATGAAAGAAACCAGGTAGTATTCAGATCTCTTAGCCGAACCAAGCCGAGGACTTTAGTGATCCGCTCTCAGTATTGCATTGCTAGGATCATATCTTTCAGTGTAGCCTGAGTTTTGTCTGTGACTTGACTTGCCATCTTGGAGCAGAAGGAACAAAAATAAGATTCCTGCTACGAGTCCCAAGATGAGAGGCAGTCCGCCGAACACAGAATGCACGAAATTCGGGAAGATGCCAAGAACTGCTTCAAAGGGTGCTAGCAGTACCGAATAATTGTCTTAAATACATGTGCAATGCCGCTGGTATCAGACATGTTTAAGATTTGACTTAACATTTCTACGAAATGTACGGGGCAATTTGTTGATAATAATGCATGTATCTCTGCTGCTGTCCTTGCAACTTGCAGATCATACGTTTCTCTAGACGAGGTTAAAGGCACAGTTGTTTGTAAAAGAATAGACTTCATTCTGCTTAAAGTATCAATTCGAATAGAAGAGATATTCAAAGAATGCCATATTGCCCCCTCCATGTCTGGTTTGCTGTTTGGATACAATACTTGCATACAACAAGTGACCATGGAAGTAACGCTCACGAGATGGGCTTTTCCTGGCACCATGCCACAACAGCTGTGGTCACTTATTATAAAGTAGCTGCCGTTGGAAAGCTGTCTGAAAAAAGGCTCTATCTGTGTAGCAGGGGTTCCGTGCAGGTGACATGAAAGGTTATTTGAAGAACCTTCGCAGGCTCCATGCAAGTTAATTCCTTGACACAGAAGTGTACCGCTTAGTAATTTTTTACAGTTTTTACCACTAAGAAATACTTCTTTATTGCCCCCACTCCAACATCTATGTGTATAAGGCAAATTCCAGGTTGACCTTTCATACAGGCCGGCTGGTATATACTTTTGGCAGTATTGAAACTGAAACGTTGTTATCGGGATTGTAATGGTGCCATGTATTATCCATTCAATGACCGGTCGTTCTGAGTTTTTCAATGCTCAGCACCGTATAGTCTGCCCCTCTTTGTGCCAAAGAGATTTGTTTATCAGTAAGCTTAAAGATTGAAAATAATGACGTTGTGTTGATTAGACGCTATGGCACGTTGCCTGAACGCAAATTTTGTAACGTCCAGCCTAACTGTACAATAGAACGTAATTGAGACTGGCCATGTTGTAACATTAGCATATCCTGTTCTATTACATCAATAGCAGATGATACAATGCTGTCCAGTGAATTAATTCTGGAGGACAGAGTCGTTAACCCATTGTCCACTACAGAAAGTGATTTTTCCAAATTAATACGATCAATTTCTCGTATTTGTTCTGCAGTCTCAATTTGTGTTATTTTCCAAGCTTCATTGTAAGCTGCGTATATACCAGCGTATGTGAAACGTTTTTGACGCTGCTTGCGAGGTCCCAGTAAGAAATCTCGCAAGTCAGCACCTTCTTTAAGTAAAGTCAAGTGTTGCTTAATTGCGGGTAGTGTGGTTTTCTGTAGCCATTCGAGGCATAGTTTTCCTACAGTGTATGTTGTAACTATCCCTGGATGTTGTCTCTGGGAATATCTTGGGTCTTGCCTAGTCTGTTTGAACCCCTGTACTTTGTTCAGGAATCTATCTTGACAGTTATTAGTGTCTGTGGAATAGATCAACCATTTTCTCCAATCGGAATTTGTTCTGTTTTGTTTTAAAATATAGGACACGTCTAACCCCTCATCTGTAGTGTTATTTCTATCAGCTATAGGCTTTGGTATAGACGGGTTGTTTAAATCTTTTATCTTGGCTAGGCTATTCTTTTGTACACCAGACAGTTTTTGTCTCAATGTTGTTTTTCCAAAATTCAAAACCAAATGTAGACATTATTTCATAAAACTTTTCAGAATATATCAGTTTAGTGTTTGTCAACATGTTTTTCATTCCTGTCTTATTCATAATTTTAAAATAAAACTTTTCTGGATCAGTGATATTAAACCCTGAGAAGTGTGGAATTTTTCATAAAATGTTTTCGAACTGCCTTTTGGTGGAGTTGGACAATGTTCCCACTGATTATAACTGAACACATTTCTAGGATTAGCAGAGTTATGCAAATAATGATGCCCAAAATGATTGAAGCAATACATTTCTTCATAATTCGATGAACCCTGTAAATAATCATGTTCTGTACATTTTGCTGACATTTCTAAATCTGACATCATATTGTTAATATTTTCAAAGTCCCAATCATCAGAGAATGTACTAGGTGATACAAAGTCACTCAAAGAAATCTTGAACTGGTGTGGATATTTCAAGAGTTCAACCGGGCCATAGATTTCGTAATCAGTATTGTCCCATGCTACACCACCAGGTATAGGAATGGCTGTGATGTTGATAGTTCTCTTTTTTCAATGTGAGAGGATCTGTGAGGTTTTAGAACCAAGTTGATGTTCTGACTTGCTGTGTCCATTGTACTGTATTTTCCATCAATCATTCTTCCCAAGCTTAAAACTAAGATGAGCCAGAGCAGGAGAAAATGTACACCTAACACAATCCACAGTTCAATCCACGGTGAAATCAGATATGTTTCTCCAAGTTGATGAAAGAGTTCTGTAATTTTGTCTTTGAAAGTTTTGTTTGCTGGCTTGTCTCCATGTTGACTTGGATCGTCGGAAAAGTCATAGAAATTGATGAAGTAGCCAGATGCAGTTCTGTCAATTGTTTGGATGGCATCAGGATTGTTATTAATCTTTGTAGTTGCTTCTTCATTTTTCATATTTGAATAGTGAGAGGCTACATCATTGTAGACAGGTGTTTCTTGACGAACTGTTGCAATTTGGGTTTGAAGAGGCACAAGTTCCATGGCTTTGTTGCATAGTCCTTTTTTATTCTCTGCAGGTTTATCAAATGTGATTAGTCTCTCAGTTTGAACCTCTTGGATTGTAGCAAGGTTTGGTCTGCTACTTCTTGGGTGTCCACTGGGCCTACTACTTATTATTGGCCACATGGTTCTGGTTTTACCAGGTCGATTGATACAACTCGGTTCTCCTTTTTACCAGTAAGGGGCGGTAGTACGACTGATCTTGTTCCGCTGATAGCTAAGACAGGTACTGCTTTTCTGTTGGAAGGCCCAAATTCCTTCTTCACCGCGATTTTTTTTCTGACTAGATCCCCAATCTTTGGAATCCAGACAGGTCTTGCTGGGACAGGTGGTTTCTCTTCAGTGGCTGTTGGCTTTAGTTTTGTGTTACTTAGACTTCTTCTTGTTTCATTTAAGTCCTGTAAAACAGCCAAACGATCTTTGATATCAAAAGCTTTTTGTTTCACCACTGAAGTCTGACAATCGAGATATTCGATTATCATTCTTTTTTTTTTTTTTTTTAAGACCAACGGTCCCAAACTTTATTTAGTTTCACAGATAAGTTAATCAGTAGTCACACAATGTCACAACAATGAATCATTACTACTACGGTACTCGGCTAGCAGCACATACTGACATGTCAATTATATATGAGTGAAAATAAACAGTAGCCAGTGGAGATGCATTAGTTCACAAGTGGCAGTGCTAGGAAATGTCTTGTGTTGCAGTGCTCGCTGCTCGTAGCACTGCGTAAGGACCAGAGTGGTCATGAAAATCCAACAGTCATTGTTTTAAGTTGTGTTCCCTGATCAGCACAGTAGTGAGCAATGGCAGGATCATATCCCCCGTTGTCATACGGGTCGCTGGGTTTCCGCCTCCTGTACGTGGAAGCATCCAGCTGGCATTGTGCGATACAGAAATGGGGAGGGGGGATCGAGCATTAGCGTGAGTACAGCATTAACAATCTCTACGTCAACCAAAAGACATAACTGGGAAGTAAAAGAAGAGGGGGAGGGAGAAACATTTCAACAACTGTTGGACTAGCATTCGTGTGTGTGGTAGTGTATCTAGAACCCTGGCTGTGTGTGGTGCACCCTATTTGGGCTACGCAGGGGCTGGGGTAATTGAGGATGTGGTGGCGCTGCGGCTGCAGGGCGGAGGGGGGCGGGGGGGAGGGAAGGGCAGTGGCGGGGAGCGGCAGGGGACATCTCTCGTTGTGGAAGGGCTCAGCGGTCGTGGCGGGGAGGGAAGGAGGGGGGGGGGGGCGGTGGCGGGGGGGGGGGAATTCCGTGCCCAATATGGACAACAATTAACTGGGCCCCCTCTATTCCGCGTCGGGATGGCATTCTATACCGGCCTGGGCGCACGCCCGATGGTACGCGATCAGGGTAGCGTCCCAGTCTTGGGCGATCGGATATTTCCGTAGGCCAGCGGTCTCCTCTCTGTGTAGAGACACACTTTCCGCACAGGCCCAGTTGCCAAGAGAGCGACGCCAGTCCGCAGGGCGCGGGGGAGTGGCACTTTTCCACCGTTTCGTGATGAGGCGCTTAGCCGTAATGAGGCCTAAGTCCCAAAAGCGCGCCTGCAGCTTGGTCTGCTTGGTTCTCCTGTAGAGTCCCAGTAGGCACACTTCCCACGTCTTGGGGAGAGTTTCGCCTGTGTCTGCCGTCAACGTGTCAGTGACCGCTGACCAGTACGAGGCGAGGTGGGCGCAACTCCAGAGTGCGTGCAGGAAGTCCGAGTCTAGAAGGCCGCATCTGGGACACGCCGACGAAGTGAGTCCGAAATAGCGATTCAGTTTGTCAGGAGACAAATACGCGCGGTGAATGATATAATATTGGATGGTTTTAAATCGCGCGTTGCGGGGAATATTTCTAGCGCCCGCTAATATCGCAGCCCCCTGTTTGTCCGTCCAGTCGGTGCCCCGGTCAGTCGCCCACTTCTCCCTCAGTCTTAGGGAGGAGAATTGGGTATGGCTGTGTAGTGCCTGTGCTAGCCAGTGCACTATATGGGACCCATCGCCCATCACGTGCAGGTACTGGATGAGTAGATGAGTGGACGGTTCTTGGCTCATGTCACCCCATGCCTTCGTCAGCTCATGGAGGAGTCTGGCGTGTGCCAGGAATTGACCCACTGGCAGCTCGGAATCTGTGGCCAGGGTCTCGAAGGGCAACAGCTCTCCGTCGCTTTATAGGCCGCTCAGGTCGTCTAAGTCTGCCGCAGTCCAGCTGCGTAGCTCAGTCGAGGACAGTATGCCAGTGCCTAAGGGAGTCCCTAGTAGAGGTAGGTTCGGAGCATAGGGCACTGTACCTTTGGTGAGTCTGAGGGCCTGCGCAAAGCACCGCTTCGCGAGCGCCACGTGGACTTGTGTGGGGGGTCGCCCCTGCGTTAGGGGGTGGAAGAGTGTTAGCACCTGCACGGGGGACAGGGTGGTGTCGGCCGTGGCCGTGTCTATCAGGTTCTTGCCGCTCAGCCAGTAAGCGACCCATTGTAGCTGGGCTGCTAAGTAATACAGCTCCTGATTGGGAACAGCTAAGCCTCCAGCGTCCGTGGCCGCATATAGGGTCTTTAATGCTACCCGGGGTCTCCCTTTGTTCCAAATAAGGCGCCTGGTGAGAGTTTCCAGCCCTCTGAATATGTGCGCTGGCACATACACTGGCAGGTTAGCATAATAATAGAGGAGCCGGGGGAGCATTATCATTTTGGTTAGCGCCACTCTGGCCGGCACATTCAGTGGGAGGGAGTTCCAGAACGTGACCTGGGCTGAGAGCGAGGATATAGCTCTCACCAGGTTGCCCTCCAGGAGATCCACGGGGTCTCGGTATATTAAGATCCCTATGTACCTGAATACCGTCGGGTGCCACCGGAGCGTCTCCCCCATCATGCGCACCTCACATTGCGGCATCTCGCTACTGAATGCATAGGTTCCTGATTTGGCCCAGTTAAGGTGGAGCCCCGACATTTCTCCGAATGTTCGGAAGATGTCTGTGATTGCCTCGGGTATACGCATGAGGTCTCTGATATACAGTAATAAATCGTCGGCATACAGAGACACCGAGTGTGTGCCGTCTGCTAGTGGGATGCCCCATGCGGCGCCGGAGGTGCGGAGCAGTTCCGCCAACGGCTCCATCGCCAAGGCAAATATCATAGGGGAGAGGGGGCAGCCCTGCCTGGTACCCCGCCCAATGCGGATCCTGTCAGAGAACAACCGTCCGGTCCGGACGCGTACCTCGGGCGCTTGATAGAGGAGCCCCACCATCTGGATATAGGCATCGCCTAGTTCGTATTTCTCGAGGACTCGGAGGAGATACGGCCATTCCACCGAGTCAAACGCTTTTTCCAGATCGAGCACAATGCACCCTGAGCGTGGCCAGGTGGGGGTCGCATACCGTTGGATCTTAAAAAAACGGCGTAGATTGTAGGACGTGCTCTGGGTGGGCACAAAGCCATTTTGATCAGTGTGTACCAGTGTGGGGACCAGCGGTGCAAGCCTCCGAGCCAGCGTCGCTGCCAATATTTTGTAATCGGTGTTGAGGAGCGCCAACGGTCTGTATGAGCCGAGTTCGCTCGCTTCTCTACCCGGTTTCAGCAGAGAGACCACGTTAGCTTCGTTCAGGGACGCCGGGAGTTCAGCATCTTCCAATGCCGCCGTATACATTCTCAGCAGCTCCGGTATTAATACCAGTGAGTAGGCTTTATAGAACTCTGCCGGGAGTCCGTCAGGGCCCGGTGCTTTGCTATTGGAGAGGGAGAAAATCACTTCCCGTAATTCCTCACCGGTGAGCGCAGCGCCCAGCTCTGTCTGGTGGGCAGCAGTAGCTGTCGGGAGCTGCAGAGTTGTGAGATAGTCCGTGATCTCCACCACAGTGGCCGGCAGCCGTGAGCTATACAGGGACCTGTGTTGTGACGTGAACGCCTCATGGATCTGAGTCTGGGTGTAGACCTCGACGCCCTGCCGTGCGGATCGACAGGACCGACGCGGATTGCGTGTCTTGCCGTACCAGCCACGACAGCAGCCTGCCAAGTTTATCCCCCGCGTTGTGTGTGCGCGCGGAGTGCGCTGCGAAATTAATGTTCTTTAGGCGCTCCATCAATACAGCGTGATCCGCCCTGGCCGAAATCAGTTGGGAATCATCGCCCCCGTCGCCTCCCGCTCTTTATCTAGTAGTGCCTCCTCCGCCCTTATCAGATCCCTCTCCACCTGTCCTCGTAGGCCCGCCTGCACACCGAGGCAGCCTCCCCGGGTGACCGCCTTGAAGGCGTCCCACTCGACTCTCAGGGAGGAGGTCGAGTCGTTGTTGTCTTCGAAATATTGTATGATTCTCCTGGACATCTCCTCCCGGAACGGTGTGTCGAGTAGGAGATCTGGTTGCAAGCGCCATGTTGGTACGGGCGGGCGTGGGCGCCTCCATCCATATACCAGTGTGTGCGGGTTATGGTCTGAGTGCGTCCGTCCCAGGTAGTCTGCTTCTGTCACGAAGGGAATCAGGTCGCGGGACAGCATGTATCTATCTAACCAGACATGCAGTGAATGGGCTCCCGAGTAATAGGAATACACCCGGGCGGTGGGATTTCTGACTCGCCAGGCATCCTGTAAGTTCCATTGTGTTGCCCAATCAAGTAGGGCTCTGGAAGTTGCCTGCGCTGGGGCGATTGCAGCTGGGGGGGACGAGCGGTCAAGGGAGACATCTATTACGCAGTTGTAATCCCCACCCATCATCAGGGGTACGTCTGGCCAGGGCGCAATTACTGCCGATAAGCGCGTGAAGAATTTCCCCTGCTCTACATTAGGTGCGTAGATGGAGGCTATGACCATCTGCTGCCCGTCTAATCTGCCCTGTATGAAGACGTATCGCCCCTCGGTGTCGATATTGCTGTGTGTAAGTGCGAATGGAACCCCGGGCCTAACCCAGATCAGGGTCCCCCGTGCAAACGCTGAAAAGGTTGTGGCGAATATCTGCCCCCTCCACCTACGGCGAAGTGCGGCTACCTCAGTGGCGACCAGGTGTGTCTCCTGTAGTAGTGCAATCTGGACCTGATGTCTCCTAAGGTATGAGTACACCTGGTATCTACGTGAGGGTGTGTGCATGCCCCTGACATTCCAGGTACAAAATTTAACCGTAGCCATCACAGTGTTCATTGCGCTCAAGCACCCGTCCCCCCCCCCGACCCCCAGCCCGCCCCACCCACACACGCACAGCAGTTGCGAACAGTTACCATTTTTTCCCCTCGCCCTCTCCCACAGACCCAGGGATGCACGCTGTAACACTTCAGTGTCCACACTAGTCTCAAAAGGAAGAACTTTAACAAAAACATAATACCAAAAGGGCAACAACAAAACAAGTCGCCGCCCAAACGCTCTATCGAGCTCAATCAATCCGTGAGTTCAATGGGGGGATGACGAAGTTCAGCACTTGGGTAAAACAAGTTAGTTCAAGTCGCCAAGAGAGCTGTGGCGGCTCCCCACCACGGGCAGTGGGTCAAGGGGCACCAAAAGTCAGCGGCAGTGTCCGCAGACAGGTCAGAGTTCCCAATGTCACTGGTCTCGGATAGTCCGCCCCAGGGGGGGGATCCCATCTGTTATTCCCTCGGGGGGGGCACTCACCTCTAGGGGTCCGTCCACCCCTCCAAAATTATGTTCCCGGTGGTGTGCCAGTAGAACCGCTCCGGCTCTTCTCCCGGTGTCACAGCGGTTCCGCGACGGGTCGGCAGGTGGGGGGGTTCGGGAGTAGAGCTCAGATCCCGGAGATGGGGCTTGACGTAGCTGCCGGGGTCCCCAGAAGTGCCGATGTGGATCTCCGATTGGGTCAGCCTTGGAAGTGATCAAACTGTTCCAAGATGCCAGTTGCAGTGGCCTAGCCAGGGCTAGGCTGAGGAGGGTCGCTTATACTATCTGATCCGATGTTTGGGGTGTGACATCCGGTAGGCCCTCTGTGTTCGAGTCATCTGGCAGTCCGTACATGAAGTCGTCGTCTTCGCTCCCGCGTGCTCTGGGGCTTGCGTTGGAGATCAGGATGGGTGATTGTGACCCGCTGATCTCAGCTGCTATTCGGATGGCCTCTTGTTGTTCAGTCTGTATTTGCTCTGGAGTGGGGCCGATTTCTGCGTCCGTGGTCGGTGACCCGGCCCTCGAGGCGTGCCGTTGTCTCCGTCTGTGGGTACCTCGGTTTCGGCGTTGCTCCTTCGGCGCGGGTACGTGGTTCGCATCGAACGGAGTGCGCTGCGAAATTAATGTTCTTTAGGCGCTCCATCAATACAGCGTGATCCGCCCTGGCCGAAATCAGTTGGGAATCATCGCCCCCGTCGCCTCCCGCTCTTTATCTAGTAGTGCCTCCTCCGCCCTTATCAGATCCCTCTCCACCTGTCCTCGTAGGCCCGCCTGCACACCGAGGCAGCCTCCCCGGGTGACCGCCTTGAAGGCGTCCCACTCGACTCTCGGGGAGGAGGTCGAGTCGTTGTTGTCTTCGAAATATTGTATGATTCTCCTGGACATCTCCTCCCGGAACGGTGTGTCGAGTAGGAGATCTTGTTGCAAGCGCCATGTTGGTACGGGCGGGCGTGGGCGCCTCCATCCATATACCAGTGTGTGCGGGTTATGGTCTGAGTGCGTCCGTCCCAGGTAGTCTGCTTCTGTCACGGAGGGAATCAGGTCGCGGGACAGCATGTATCTATCTAACCAGACATGCAGTGAATGGGCTCCCGAGTAATAGGAATACACCCGGGCTGGTGGGATTTCTGACTCGCCAGGCATCCTGTAAGTTCCATTGGGGTGTGACATCCGGTAGGCCCTCTGTGTTCGAGTCATCTGGCAGTCCGTACATGAAGTCGTCGTCTTCGCTCCCGCGTGCTCTGGGGCTTGCGTTGGAGATCAGGATGGGTGATTGTGACCCGCTGATCTCAGCTGCTATTCGGATGGCCTCTTGTTGTTCAGTCTGTATTTGCTCTGGATTGGGGCCGATTTCTGCGTCCGTGGTCGGTGACCCGGCCCTCGAGGCGTGCCGTTGTCTCCGTCTGCGGGTACCTCGGTTTCGGCGTTGCTCCTTCGGCGCGGGTATGTGGTTCGCATCCACTCCCGAATCCAGCCAGGCCGCCGCCGCCTCTGGAGTATCGAAGAAGTGGGTTTTGTCCTGTGCCACCACTCTGAGGCGTGCCGGGAACAGCAAGGAGTACTTGAGAGCCAGGCGTCTGAGCCGTTGTTTCACCTCGAGGAACGATTGACGCCGACGTTGGACTTGTATGGTGTAATCAGGGAAGAGCATCACCTTGGCGTTGTCTACCTGTATGTCCGATAGTTTCCGCGTTTCGCGGAGAATGGCGTCCCGGTCACGGTAGTTCAACACCCGCATGAGCATTGGCCTCGGGTTGGAGCCCTCCGGGGGTGGACGGGATGGTACCCTGTGCGCTCTTTCCACCACAAAGTGTGGTGACAGTGTGCCTTCCGGCAGCAGCTCTCTGAGCCAGGCCTCCATATGTTCCGCCGTCTCCCTCCGTTCCCATCGTTCCGGCAGGCCTACTATGCGTATATTGTTTCTTCTGGCCGGTCCTTCTGCATCCTCCGCTCTATCCTCGAGGAACTCCACCCGGTTGAGCAGGTCACGGACGTGCTTATCTGTCTGCGCCAGCTTGGGTGTGGTCTCCGCCATCGCTTGTTCCAAGGTCGTGGTGCGGTTGGACAGTTTCTTGTGGTCCGCTCGGAGGAGCGTCGGGTCTACAGCCACCTTATCAATCCTGTTCTCTAGTGATGTACGGGTTAGCTGCATGGATTCCTCTAGGCGTTCCATGGCCGCCAGCATAGTGTCCAGTTTGGAGGCGGTTTGGTCAGTCTCCGTGTTCTTCACCATCTTTCCTTTGCTCAGTGTCCCCCCGGTGCCGGTCTTTGCTCTGGTCCCCCCTGACATGTGGGTGGTCGTCACAGGTAGGCAGCCGATTGGGCAGGCTCTCGCGATGAACACTGTTGGGGCCTGTGCGCACTGGCCTCTTCTGGTCAGGCAGTCTGCTCCGCCCGTGCCGGGCGGCGTGTGGTCCGCGAAGTATGAGGGGGGGACCACTGTACCGTAGGACTTCAGGATCGGGTGCTATGACACCGTCTGGGGAGGACGGGATAGTTGTTCTTTGTCTGGTACGAGAATCCCCAAGTGTATCGGTTGTCACTGTGAATGTCTCTAATGCAAAGTACCTCTCGTCAGTGCCACGTGGTGGTCCTCCAGGTCGTGCCGTTTGGTCCCCCCGGTTGCGTCTGTCCCGCGGGCCTGGGAAGGCACGCTCTGTCGGGTGATTCTAGACGCCACCAAGCGTCGTGTGGGGCACCGTGTAGTTCAGTACCGGGTTGGCTGAAGTGGAGAATGCGGGGCTGCTCTGGGTGCTCACCCGCGTGGGCCTGGGTGATCCCCCTAGTGTAGGGCCGATTGTCAGATGGGCCGCCCCAACGTGGCCGCAGTTTGCGTGTCGTGTGGGCCGGGCTCCTCGGTGATAGACTGGCGCGGCGTTGACCAGTATCTATTTCTGGGCAGTGGGCGGGTACAGGTGTCCAGGAGATAGGGCCACACAGCCTCCGTTGCTGGTCGTTCAGGCCCAGGGGCGATGCCGTCAGTGTGGGTCTCCAAACAGTGGAGCACGATCGTCCTCCGGTGTCCGCCAAGTTTGGCGGGAAGTCCCCAGCGCCGGCGGGTAAGGCGGGTCAGTGGCACAGTGCGCTGCGGGCCAGTGTGGCGTGCCTGCTTGCAACCTCTGGGATCCCTGAGCAGTGGGTTCGCCTGGGGTATCGGACGGCGTGGTGTGGTCTCCTCCCCCTTGCTGGGTCTGTTGCAGGGCGGTGGGTGAGTGTGGGGGCCCAGGGGGCAGAGCGGACCAGTCCTCGCCTTAGCCTGCCGGGAACCAGGGGCAACGCTGTCCGAGTGGGCCCCCAAATAGTTGAGTGCGATCCCTCTCCGGTGCTCACAGGGCCTGGAAGAATGTCCCCAGTGGCGGTTGGCAGGGTGGGCCGATTTCACAGCCCGTTTCGAGCCAGGGTGGTATGTCCTATATTCATGTCTGGGGCCCCTGCGCAGTTGGAGCGCTGGGGGGCAGCCGGTGTCGCGGCGCGGTCTCCTTCGCCCACTTGATTGCTCCGGGGAGTGTACACACGCTGCGGCCTACCTCGCTGGGCCGGATCCCCGGTCTCAGGTGGACGGGGCCGCCGACCGGAAGTGAGCCCTGGGCGGGCAGTTGCCGCGGCAGTCGACGGTCGGAGGGTCCGGTACTCCGATCCGTCCGAAAATTTCGGTGATGGCGGAGCAGGTTCCTGGGTGCACTCGGTTCGAGTTTGGGCCCGGTGTCGCTTGAAATGGAGGAGAAATAGCCCGTGTAAGGGGAGCTTCGCTCGGAGCTCAGCCCGGGCACGTCTTCTTACATCGCGTACTTGGCCACGCCCCTTCGATTATCATTCTTGTATCAAACAAAAGTTCATACGGAGTGATTCCACCCAGAGAATTTCTTAGCAGATTGTTAAGACTACGTTGGACACTTATTAGATGTTTGACCCTCCCATCACCCGAATCTAATACCCTCGCTGTTATAGATTGCTTTATGTCACGTTTTTTTTCTCTCCACTACCGCATTTCCCTCAGGATGGAATGGACTAGAGTACTGCAATGCAATGCCCATGCTGGCCATGGCCTCCTTGTAAACTCGAGAGCTAAACGCAGGACCCTGGTCAGAATGTAGCATGCCAATTGTGTATGTGCCGATAAAGACTCGCAAATCTTTTATAACAGTTCTGGCGTCAGCCGAGCGCTGGGGCCACATCCAAATGAATCTCGTCTTAATATTTATGGGATCGCATTTGTCTGGTCGGACTCCTGCGTGTAGATAGTCTAATGCTGTCTAATAGAGGTTTCTGGGCTGGTATTACTGTGCTAGAGTCAGATATCTGGTCCGGTTCATAACTGCGATCTCTATTGCAGTCTTGACAATCCATTGCAAAGTTATAAACTTGCACGATTATTCCCGGCCACCAGTATTTTGATTGCAATTCTGTTAGAGATTTCAGGATCTCTTGGTGCCTCAGACCCAATCCCATGTGTGCTTCTTGAATCAAGAAGACTCTCCGGTTCGTGTTTGGAATTACTCTATCCCCCACTCCAGGGATTTGAGCAAAAGGAACGGAGTTCGCATCAATTATGTATGTATTTCCGAGTGGATAGTTTAGAGGTGACGCCGCATAATTGCCTTCCATTGAGGCTCTCACTGCTAGTAGCGTTTCTTCATCTATTTGTTTTTTAGAACGCTTTTTTGTAGCTACGGAAGCCGGTTGACCAGCTGCCGCCGTGGCTCTGTTAGCCAATGAATTCCCTGCAACGTGAACGCCATCACGTTGAAGACTCTGCGTATGTATCACGTGAGTCTTTCGTAGTTCTTTCGGTAAAAGAACTACTTGTTCCCATAGTTTTTTATATTTTATGGTGCCACCTGTCTCATCTTTGTAACCGTTTTTAATCCAGGTCTGCATGGAATTATTGTAAGATTCGACGCAGTAATGCGAATCTCACACTATTAGTGTGGGGAATTCGCGATCTGCATTTTCAAGCTCCATCTTCAAAGTTCGTAGTTCAGCTCGCTGAGCTGTACATTTTCTGATTGATTCAGTTTTAGTGACCATCGGTCTGAATTTACCTAGGCGCCAGCGACCTTTAACAATCGCGCGCGCAGCATTGTAAACTTTTTTATCCACAACGTAGTGTTGTGCAAATCTGTCTGTGTAGATTACACAGGTGTACTGTTCCAGAGGCAGAATTTTGATCGACAGAGGACATTCTTGTTCGTATTCTAGATGTTCTAGCTTTTTCATTCTGGGATCAAATGCGTGTATCACTTCAGTTGTATCAAGAGGATTAACCCATTGTATCAATTTTGGCTCTAATGCCATAGCATTTGGAATGCTCGGTCTTGTTACTGCTTCAAGGGCTGATACTGCTGTTAAAACAGATATCCTCTTCCCATGAGCTAGGGCTTTTTCTTTTGTTACAGCTGTTTGAACCGCAGTTAGAATTTTTTCAGTAGAACTGAATTTCATTTTAGCTTGTGTGTACAAGTGTGATTTGGAAGCTATTTGTACCGTTTCTCCCTCATTAGAGGTCAGGTATGTAAATCCGCATCTTCCTGGGATGACTCGGATTATAAGGTTGCGTTCGTTTGCGCGTGTTCGCAGTTTTGTTTTAGTTAACATGTCTGGTTGTAATGATCGTAAAATTTCTGTGTGTTTTTGAGTCCAATTAATTGGTTTGAAATCAGGTTTTATTAATTCGTAGAGCGGTTTAACCCTCTCTGCATAATTTAGAATGTAAGTTCTTTCAAAGTTCAGGAAACCTAGAATTGATTGTAAGTTTTTCAGCTTTTTTGGAGCTTGGAGTACTGCACACTTCTCTAAGAAGTTGTTTGCTAGGCTTTTGCCTTTACTTGATAATTCATATCAAGTACCTGCTTCCTGGTGCAATGTTTTGACAGAAGAAACCATGTGAAATATCTAATGTTGTTTTATATTTTTTGCGCACAATATTATTCATTAGCGCTGCACTGTGTGAGTTTTGTACTGCAAATGTTTTACAACAAGAGTTTAGGTGTCTGTAGTTGTCTGGCTTGGAGACAGGAAACAAAGGATTGTCCATTTGTGAGGTGCATGTTTCAATCACCCCCTGATATTCTAGTTGATCTAAGATCTCTCTGACTTGTTTTTTAGCTTCTTGCTTAACAGGATACTGCCTTTGTGCCGTTGGTTGATTTTTTAACTGGATTTTATGGTGAGGAGAATCCTCATCCCATCCTACATGGTTTTTATATAATGCAGGAGCATTATGCATATGTGTATTTTTATGAATTGGAATGTGATTTGAGAAGGCAGGCATAATCATTTCTTCGCCATGTGGGAACTCCCTGTCAAACTCTGGTGGCCAGTCCTTTTCTGCTAGAAGGATATCATAGCCTTTAGATAGATTTTCCCAGAAGAGACCTTTTATTTTCCTTGTTTTATCTCCCTATATACGTAATGTTATTTCATATAGTGTATGGGGCACGCTAACTCTGGTGTCTGCAATTTCCACTTGAATGTATTCATTCGTGTCCACTGTCTCCAGAAGATTCATCAGGATCTTGCGAGCTTGGTCACTTCTGCTGCGCTGTCTAGCATTGTTTGGGCCCACTGTCCGTTCTTGAGTTGTGTCCTCAGGATCCTCGGCATGTTTTATTTTAATACTGGCTACATTCTTTTTGGGAAAGTGTAATTTTTTACTTTGATGAGCAGGTTCTTTGTCTTTGGACTTGACGCGCTCTTCTTTATGTTCTGACCGTCCTCTTCTTTCCAATTTCTGTGAGGATGTCTGAAAAGATCGAGAGGGACGTGTATCAATATCTTGATATCTGTCAGGTTTTCTCAAATTTTCCCTATTTCTAAGGTTATATCTTTTTCAGAGGGCTCCCGTTGTGGAGATTTGCCCCCCCCTTCTGGAGATCTATCTCTTCGTTGGGGAGACCTTCCTCTGGTCTGAAAATGTTTTTCTCTTGGAGAGGTTTGCTCATTACCCTCCCACTTCTTCTTTTGAGAATTGAGATTATTTTTAATGAAAGTCTTTTCAGGATTTTCAGTTAGTTGTGGTTTTAGTGGTTTACCACCTAAACTCTCTTTACCTAATTCTTCATAGGATTTTTCAATTATTCTGGCAAGTTCAAAAGGTTGGTCTGCTATATCTGTTTCTTTTAGTTTTTGGCGGATTGCCACAGATGCTGCTTCTCCTTTTATGTTGGCAAGTAGTATAGCCGAGACTTGCTTAAAGTCTTTCAGTGATTTCATACCTAGAGTTAAAGCAGGTTCTGGACCATATTCATTTTGAATCTGTCTTAGTACATCTGGTATAACCGCCATTGACAGAACACCATGTGTTTTTGTGTAGATTGAAGCAAAGACTGTTCCCCAAGTGTCACAGTCCTCCAAATGTGGTGAAATCCGCATTGGCAGGCAGATTGTCAGAATTCTATGTTTTTCGTGAGGGGTAGTATCAGGAAATACTGCCTCTATCTGAGTAATTTTTTGAGCTAACCAGAACGAAATTTGTTCCCGTTTTGCAGGTATTTTACCAATGACTGATTGACTAGTCCGTGGTATAATTTTATTTTTGTTCCCCTGGTGAGGGATGTGCTGTGGAATTTTTATTGCTGGTTGGACTGTTAAAGCCCGCATGACACATTGTACCAATTGTCTATGTATTTTAATTAATTGTTTTAGTTGGACTAAAAGTTCTCTGTCTGACATTTCTTCAATGTCAGGATGTGATGTATAGCTGGCTAGAACAGGCCATGTGGCTCCCGGTCTACCTAGTGGACCGACCCTGGTAATGTCATTTTGATATTTTAGGGTGCCATTAAACCAGAGCTCATGCTCTTGGTAAGTTAGTGGAATTTCAACTTCCTCGAAAGGGGTGTATTCCGCTGGAGGTTCCCCTACTTTGTAGTAGTGGAACTTGTGTGTTACAGCATTTGCTGCTGGAAAAGTTATCCATGAATAGAATACCTCTGTCTGCCGATATTCATGTGCCTCGACAACAAATATGACTGTACCACCTCTCGATGATACTCCATTTTCTAAAAGTTTTATAGTTAAGGTTTTCCTTACATTTACCGGGATGTTTTTTTGCATCCAGGTCATTTTCATTAAACCCTGTAATGTCAAAACCCGGTTGATTTGCATCTACTGCAGCTCCACCGGTTTCGTTGTTGCCGCCGTTGGTTGACATTGTTTAATGAAAGTTTGCAGATCAAGTTTCAAGGAAACAAAGATTAGGTGCACAATATTTTGGAACACTGTATCCTTCAACGTTGACTAAACCAAAAACTAATACATAGGAATTTCTTCCTACTATGTTTTGGCGGATATTAACCTTTTACCCACTCCAGACGTCTATTAGAGTTTTTACGGGAAAAAGGGGTCTGTGTGAAAAGCATGACTGAGTTACTCTAGTATCTAGCGTTAAATTATCGCCTTACCAAACGTTGGGCGCCACGTAGTGTAGTTCCTATATTCCCAATAGGCTCTGCGCATTGGAATAACATAAACAATAGTTTAGACGTAGGACTGAGGTCGACTAGGTCTCTATTGAATATGTTAGACTTAATTGTGTGTGCCAGCTAGCTCAGAGGTCACTAGAAACTTTCTCGAGTAAACAAGAAGGTGTTTAGCTTTCCTGAATAGACAAGAAGGGATTAGCTTCTGACAACCATATCACATGACAACTTTGTTCCCCCTGCAATAAGGATTATATCTCCAGAGTCGCGGAAACAATAGATAGCAATTTTACTCAGTCAATCGGGCATGCTTCGTTTCACCAGAGATGCAGAGAAATAGAGAGACGGGCGTTTTCAATAAAAGGGTTATTTATTGAGCAGTCTTCTTTCTCATGCAAGAGAAGTGAATTGCCACAAGTGCAATACTTGTCATGAAGTAAAGTGCGTACAGTAAAAGGAGTATTATGCCATAAGATACTTAAAATGGATAAAATACATACAATGATAAAATAATGAGTAAACGTACTCAACTGGTGTTTCTAAGGTACGCCTACCCCAGTGTACCTAACCTAAGCCTAGTACGTGGGAAGGAGTAGATGAGTTACAGTTTTTGCCAAGAATCTGAATCAAGAATTCTCTATGGGTCTAATCAGTTCCGTACCTTGGGTATAGAATGAAGGAGGTCTTGTATCTCTTTCTCAGGACTCTATCTCCGAGTAACCCGCGATGGTATCAGGGAAACACTGGAGCTGGATTTCTCGGCAGGAGAAAAGACAGCGTCTCTCTGAGTGCGTCAGCATGGAGGGTCGGCTTCCTTCGGCACTCGCATCAGCAGGGCGTCGGTCCAGTAGATGGCCGATTCTGCTCCAAACCACCGTGTGTTGCTTAAGGCAGATGTTAGTATATTTATACCTGGAAGGTGCAGAGTTTGACGTAAGGTTGGACATAAGACGTCAGTAAGAACTGGCTGTTCTTTCAGGACTCTCAGGAGTTCTAGGACAAATCAAAACAGAAGCAGGGGGAATTCCCAAGCTGCTGGAGGCTTGGTTTGTTTAAGAACGCGTTGTACTTACTAGGAGTCTATGGGAGTAGCCTTGCCGTATTTGGACTGCATTGGCTATGACTTAATATGGATATGATTCTTATGCCTTTATAAGGATATGATTTGTTATAACCACATAAGGGCATACATCGGGAATATCTAATTAGGGTCCTAGATACATTCAAAACACTGTTTCCACAATTTGCTTGGGTGAATCATCCGGTACCCTGTTAAGTTTAGGGATCCAGATGGCGCACTGTCAACTAGCAAGGAAATAGACCAACCTATTCTGATTATATGACTGGACTCAGTCCCCATATTTTGACACATATGTTATCCAAATGCACAGTCTTACTTACTTAGTAGGAACTGTACGACAGAGGAGGAA
Organism: Lissotriton vulgaris; assembly: GCF_964263255.1. Classification (NCBI taxonomy): domain Eukaryota; kingdom Metazoa; phylum Chordata; class Amphibia; order Caudata; family Salamandridae; genus Lissotriton; species Lissotriton vulgaris. The sequence continues at coordinate 179,539,005 of NC_141697.1, forward strand.
GTTCTAGCCCTTCTTCTGAACGATGTTATGGAGGTGCCTCTTTTAATGGAGAGAAGACCATGGTTATAAAGGAAAAGAGCATTAGACCAGTCTGGATTTCTGAATTCCTTATCCTCAAGTAGAACAAATTAATGATGCTGTCTGTGAGCAAAGTCTTTTTAGCTCTCAACTGACCCGACTGGATGGCGCCACTGGACCTAAGGGACATTGCCTCTTTTTGATACAGACAACTCTGATGACCAGTGTTTCTTCCATGGAACTGGGTAGTCCTCTGTGGCAGATGTCAGTGTTTGCCTTTAGATGGCACCACAACAAACCGCACTTGCACAGCCTTCCTTTGTTCTGTTGTGGGTCAGTTGGTGTTTTCAGACACCACTGTGGGTCCACTGTCTGAACAAGCAGGGTGGAGTTCCATCCATAACCCACTGTTTGGCAGTCCTGTGGTTGTTGCAGTGGTCCTTGCAGCACACAGGTGTTGCAACGTACTGGTACATGCTTTGAGCAGGCCGGCTTTGGCGAACTATGAATTTGAAATTCACTTCACTTGGATACTGTATTTCCTAACTTGAGGTGATGCTGCATTAGAGTTTCCATCACAAAGCTTGCTGGGAGATGCAGTCCACTTGCCGTGGAAAGAGTTATCTATATGTGTTTCTTCCAATCTCGCTTCTGTCTCTCAGAGATAGGTGGTAGATGACCTTCCTTGCACTCCACGAGGCAAAGACGATTTGCCAAAAAGAGTAAATTTGCTTTCGCAGCAGGGTGGTTGGATCCTCTGTCCCAGCACTCGGCTGCTCAGATTCCACACACCTAGATTTAGAATTGTCGAATGACTGACTTTGAACTTCCATTTGAACTGACTGGTGTTATCTTAGCTGCAAGAAAAATGTTAACAAAAATTGGTCTATACTGTATATTGGAATACATTGTGTACTATGAAGGGCCTAGAACCCATTCAGACTCTTCTATCTGATGATCTGTGCTTTCTCTTGCCAGCAGGTTCTGGTGGCTTTGACTGGTAGGTGCTCCTAGGCCTTGTTTTTTGTGCTCCTGTGTCTGCCTAGTCTTACTTCTGGTCACCCCTGGTAGCTAGTTTCTGACGAGATTGTTACTTTTTTCTTCCCATGCCTTTATTGTTCGATAATGAGACTTGGTTTTAGTTCTTAGGTTCATCAGACTTCTCTGTTTAAGTAATTCATGGTTGTGTCTGTTAATCTTTAAAAGTGTCTTTCTGGGGCGATTATATCTGTCTGCAAGGTCGGCAAACTTTAGGCTCTATCAAGTTTATATTTTACTGGACAAGTTGGTCACGTGCGCTTCCTTCTTTTTGGTGAAAGGGGGTGTCCGCTTTTCATGTAGCCCACTCGGTTAATTTTCTTTTCTTCTTCCTGCAGCCTTTTATGGAGAAGGAGCAGCTACACAGACTGCGCCCCAGGAGAGTGGTCTCCATGTAAGAGCACTGGACAAGACATGTCAGGGTGATTGACTGGGTTTCTGATGTCTTAACATGTTGTAAGACGGTTCGATCTGTGCATTAGAACTTCATTTCACATAGGGCTGCTGTCTGCATAAGATGTGCGGCACTCTGGTAAAGAAGGAACCAACTGAAGGGTTTAAGTCTCTTGCTACTAGGGCTATGACAGCTTTCACAGCGCTGTTGAGGACGTTCTGGTGGTTGAAATTTGCCAAGCTGCTATGTGGTGCTTGCTTCACACTTTTGATGAACAACCAATGCTTGTTAAAGCAGGCTAGGAGTGATGGGTGCTATGCCAGGACAGTTATTTTGACACTGCTCAGTCTCTTCTCTCTCCCCCACCTTGGATAATACTTTTGAACTTAGGTTGAAAAATGTGCAGGACGATGTATCCATCAGAAGAATAAGTTACTTACCATCTGACGCTTTCTTTGTAGGATACTATATCTACCTTACACTCTATACTTGTGAGGTTGTGCCTATTTCTAAAAAGATTTTAAGGTGCTCCCTGTTATGATCTGGTCATGTGCCTAATGAGGTTCATCATCCTTCTGGTCCCTCCCCCACAGACCTTGGTTAATGTGGAAAAAATTAAGGAACTAATGCTAGTGTACCTCATGTCTGATGTTGTCATGTCTGGGGGGCATTGGAACAGTACAGAGGTCACATGGTGCGACTTAGTTATGCTCAGTAGCTTTGTTTAGGTAAGTAGTATGTATCCAGTATTGTGTTTGAGATATTCATAAGGTGAAAAATCTCATAGCTTCATGTGTGGCAAGATCCACCAGAAAAGCACAGAGTATTAATCAGAAAAAGCATTACCAAAGATAAGTGCCTTTTTGTTACTTCCAGTGCAAAACTGTTCTTGGCTGTGAAGAGGGAAAACAGTGCCAGAGGATCTCTAAATGAGGGAATGGAACAAAGGTGTGTTGAATGGGACATCTGCTGATATAGGCCAGAAGTGTTACTGCCTACTGTAAAATGATCTACTTAATTAGCAGTCTCGCAATTGCAGTTGTCACTACAAGGATCCGCATTTGCACCAGCAAAAATGTTATCCTTATTGAAGGAAGCTGTGGGATTTTGCACTGCATCCATTTGTAAATAAATATTTAGTATGTGTAGAGGAGCTCTGAGGTTACCACATTTGAAAGAAGAATTTCGAATTTTGAAAAAAAAAACCTTATTCTTTTTTTTATTAAAGTTACTTAGGTAATTTACTTGGAACACTGAATCGAAGTAAACAACGTAAACCTAAAATTACTTACCCTGATGAGCAATAAAGTGTAAATTATTTTGTATTGATTTTTGTCTAGGTTAATTTACTTTGGTGGTTATGGATGCAGAAAGCACAATGAACTAAGTGATTGTTTTGACGTTCAAGATGCATCCTGGGTAAGTACATACTTTGTAGATTTTCTGTTGTTCAACAGCAATAGATATCATATTTTATGTTATTTACATATGTATTAGCAGAGGAACTGCACAGGAAAAAGCATTTGGAACATGTCCATTCACTGAATGTTTACCACAATGGAGCACAACATGAATAACATTCTGTTCATCAGAGGCTATAGCCATGCCCTTATATTGAAAGCTGACACAATACTCAATAGGAAAAGTTGTTTCTCTTCCAGGAGATCATCATTATTAGTCATAAGTACTCAATCGTCCTACCTGGAATCCCAGAACATTTTGTTTATCTATACTACTATTATAAAGAGAGAACTGTGTCCTTTGAGCCAGGTAAACTCGAAAAGTACACCACCAATCCAAACACCCAAGACATCTTTGAAAACGTCAGGGCAAGCAGAAGGACATAGGCTATATAAAAAAACAATATACGTTCTTTAAAAAATTTAGGAAGAAAAAAAATGTAGTCCCTTGGAAGTAGCGCCGGCCGCGACGTGCGTGATGACATCGGGAGCGCGGGGAGGAGCGGCGTTCAGGAGCAAGAGGAAGAGTGCCGACATGAGCGCGGGGAGGAGCTGCGGACAGGTGGGGAGGAGCGGCGAGCGGACAAGCGGTGAGGAGCGGCGAGAAGCGGAGGAGCAGTGGAGCAGTAAACTCAGCAGCGCGGGGAGGAGCGGCGGATGGGGTAAGTGAAGCAGCCGTGGGTGCGCACCAAGGGACGGGCGAGGGCCATGAACACTGAGTGCTCTAAAAGCATTTTCCTCAAAGTCGGGACGTCGGGGGAAACAAAGCGTGGGCAGAAGCGGCCAGGACCTACGACGGGCAGGGGCCATGAACACTGAGCGCTCAGAAAGCCTTTTCCACAAAGTCGGGACGTCGGGGGAAACAAAGCGTGGGCAGAAGCGGCCAGGACCAACAAAACGGCCGCTTTGCTGCGCCTCTCCCTCTGCGATGCTGCCCCCAGCCCCTTCTGCCCCGGGCAACGCCGGGGCGAGCTGCTAGTAAAGTAAATTGTATATACACTATTATTTTGAAACAAATAAATAAAGAAAACTACATATTTTAGTACAGTCTATGGAATTTATATGTGTATATTGGGCAATTTTCTATCATTTACATTAGAAACAAACTATTTTTAATGAAATATCACTAGCATTAACTTAGTGACCTGAAAACTCATTCAGAGAACTTTTTTATAGTGAAGTGTGAGAGAAAACAGGGACAATTTAACATTATAGGCCGAAGTCTCATAAAACACTATTCCTTCAAGGAATAGCATATCATCAGTATGCCATCATGCCCTCTAAGTGGCAATAGAGCTAGTTCTTTTTATCCAGCTTCTGCTGACAGGATCCTCGAGCATTGAGCTCTAAATGTATTCAGAGTGTTTTGCCCTGCCATCTGTCTAAACTTTTTACAACCCCTTGTCTTGAAGTAATTAAAGACAAGCTGTAAAAAAAATTTTGTCTCCCGATATTATTTTTTTCCTTTAGAGAATGCCATCCCTTTTTGTGTAGTGTCTCACATGTTAAGGAAAGTCCAAGCAGATCTTCACACATTCTGAATTGTGTGCCTTCGCAAATCTCATTGTCCTAACTTCTGTGAATTCTGTAAGAGCTATGAGGACTTTAAAGGATAGGTAGAAGATAATGCAGGAAGGCCCATCTAGAAGTCTCCAGGGATATGGAGACGTCCTCCCCTTTGCATCTACTTTCTCCGCCAATTCCAAGGACACCCTCTCATAGGGTAGATCCTGGGAAAAACCACAGAGGAAGAAAAGAAGGCATATGAGGTCGACTTTGAGAACATTGATATTGTCAGTAGGGTATGTTACAACCTGTTTAACCAAGGGAGCTGGCTCAACATCCAGAAGAGGTACGTCAATATCATAAAGTGGTAGGTGGATGTTGAAGACTGTTTTGTTGTCGAGGAGACATTCTTTTTATGAATTTTATTTTTGTATTTTTTTTATTATATCATATTTTATTGTTTTTTAAAGTACAACATCTTCCGCATACATCTTTGGCCTGCGCAGAAAAATACATGAGGAAAGAAGGAGGGGCGGGGAGAAACAAGGAGAGGCGGGTCAGGAAGACAACATAAGAACGGATAATACACAACAGCTATGCTTGCTGCAATTAAATAATTTAAGATTGTCTTCTCCCACTTCTGTGAGTTTGTTTGATTCAAGTCTGAGTGTTGGACATAAGGTGTAGATATATTGGACAGGTAAGCTTGTGAAAAGTAGAGGAGAGGTGTTTTATGCATGAACCCCAGGTTTTCTCAAATTTGGGCAAGGCATGGTTGATCACTGCTGAAAACTTCTTCATGCCCACCAAATCTCATAATTTTTGTAGCAAGTCTAAATGTGATGGGATTGTGTCTGATTTCCATGTTGATAGTAGGACCTGTTTTGCTGCGCATTGTGCCAAGGTAATGGCCTTTTCCTTGGTGGAGTGTAGTGTATATGATTGGACATTAGCCAACCCCAAGAGGATGGAGCTAGGGAACGGGGGAGTTCTGTATCGAACATCTGATCTACATCTACCAACACTTCCTCCCAGAAGTTTAGGACAGTGCCAAAGCAAGTGGCAGAGTGTACTGGAAAGATTGAACTTCCGCCAGCATTTATCGTCCTTCCCTTTTTGCCATTGTGCCAGGCGTGCAGTTGTATAGTACCAGTAGTGAACTGTCTTGAGCATTGTCTCTTTCCCAGAGTCGCTGATGTGCGGGCACGATGTATGATGGCCGCCTATTCCTTGTCTGTGAACTGGCGGCCACAGTCCGTTTCCCATCTTTTCCTAGCTGGTGTGCTCAAGGAATTCCCCATTGCATTTAACAATGTGTATATTTCCGATAATAGCTTGCGATCGTACCGTCTGGATAAGAGCCAGCGCTCAAAGGGATGGAGTGGCCTAATTGCGTGGGGTCGTGTTGAGGGATGTGTTACCCAGTCTCACTGCAATGTAGCGCCAGTGTTATGACTCCGGAAGTCCGAGGTCCTGTCATACTCTCCAAAAGTCCAACAGTCCATGCTCGTCAGACAGTTCCCCGATGCGCTTGCAATTGGATTCTTGCAAAACAAGAACGTTTGCCCTTGAACTGCCAGGGGGAAATCCACATTCCTCATAATTGGGGTAAGGGGGGAAATCGAGGTGGAAAGCTGCTTCGGTACACTGACTTTGTCCCAGACGCCCATGGTTGCTTTAACTACTGGGGAGATGTACACTCCCGGCGGACGATTCCTGCGTGGGAGCCAAGGTATCTTCCAGATAACAATTCCTGCCACCACTTGATCTAAAAAGCACAAGTGCTTCTCTGTAAGTTGACATTGCCATTCCATGCGAAAGCATAGCTGGGTAGCCTGACAGTAACACAGTTGGTGTGGTATATCCAGCCCACCCTCTGCTACAGGAAGATACGTAGGACTCTTGGCCATTCTGGTCCGCTTGCCTCCCCAGATAAAGGATAATCATAGAGGCAGGCGGTTGCAATGGCATTACCTACATGAGATGGAGGATTTTAGGCAAACATGACATCATCATGGCTGCTATCCTTCCCACCCATGAAATGGGACCACCAAGCCAGGACTGAATGAGTGCCCTCACCAAAATCAATAGTTCAGAGTAATTGTGCAAGACTGAAGTTTCAGTGGTGGAGAATATGCATATGCCCAGGTAAGAGATTCCCTGTTTGGCCCATGTAAAGCAAGATACATCTGTTCGTCATGCCGGATGGTGATGTGTCTCCCCATTGCCTCCACGACCTCCTGGACTGTTATCTCAGCGTCCATTTGTGGCACTATTGAGTTTAGAAGTGGTGTTAGCGATAACTGCTCTATGTACGAGGAACAATCAGCAGTTAGGGACATGTCTGCCTTGTACAGTTGTACATAGAATTGACCAAATTCCTCCACTATGTCTTCGTCTCTAATCTTGATTCCCTGATCCTGACCTATCAGGCTGTGTATGCGTCTAGAGTGCGTTTTGGGCCCTCAACCTATGTGCCAATAGCTTCCCAGCCTTGTTGCCCCCTGGATAGTACTTCTGTCTTGTTCGGAGCAAGGCATGCTCCGCCATGACCATATCAAGGGCTTTGAGCTGTTTCCGGGCGATAGTCAGCTGTCTTCGTGTTTTGGGAGAGCCTATCTGTCTGTGCGTTTCCTCCAGTTCCCTCACCTGCATCGCCAACTCATCGCGCTTTGTTTTGCGCTCCCCCTTAGGCTGTGTTCCTATGGCTATGTATGTACCCTGCACCATTGCTTTGAGTGCATCCCATAGCGTCGCTCTTGCTGTGTGTGATGTGTCATTAATCATGAGGTAGTCAGCGACTGTGCACTCCACCACCTTGACTGCGGATTCATATGCTAGCAATTTGGGATGGAGATGCCACATCGTAGAGCCGTGATTGCATGTTGGTAAACGCAGTTATAGCTGTATTGGGGACTGATCTGAGATGGAACCTATGTCAATGTCCGCATGTGCCACTACAGAGAGAAGAGCTGTTGAGAGAAGGAAATAGTCAATTCTTGCATAGGATTGATGAGCAGCCAAACAGAAGTAGTAAGATCGTGTGGCAGGATGCAGCGTTCTCCATATGGCAGCCAGCCAGTGCCCTGTGGGGAGATGATCCTGGTAGAACCTGACCTTTGGGGATTCCGGTCAGTGGCAGCGTCAAGAGCCAGGTTAATGTCCACCCTCCCTTACCCCCTACCACTATGTGTACCTCAGGTGTGGTGAGTATGGTCCTGATTGCTTGGCGAATTGAGGGTTCTTGGTGATCATTAGCACCGTAAATGCATTCTACAGTGAATGTGCGACTGTATAGTGCGATGCGTACTGGTAGCATCAGGCCTGTTCTCTCTGAGTGTGTTCGGATGATTTGTCCCTGAAAACGTGTGGCAATAAGAATAGCCACTCCTACTTTTTTCCGTGGGCCACAAGACCATACTTGTCGGTCAAACCATTTGTATCGCTTTCAACCCCAATCTTTCCTTTGGAGATGCGTCTCTTGCAAAAGACATATGTCACACGTAAGGCCTTGACTTGCGCTAATAGAGTTATTCTTATAGTTGGCGAATTCAGACCCATCACGTTGAGGCTAACTATTCGCACCATCTTTTAAGAATATTGCCACTAGCTGTGAGGGTTGTAGGTAGAACAGGCTATATCCTCCCTCCCGTACCATGTGGGTTGATGAGACAGTATAGCAGAAGGTGGAGCATGGCAGTGTATAACAATTGTATAAACATGAAAACTGAAGAAACTAAAGCACCAGTCGATGCTAACCTAGCAACCATGTAGTAGGGTTCCATGTCATCGGTTCCTTGCGGCAGCTCTCATAAGTGATAAGGTATGCTGGAGCCTCCTCCGTTAGCTGCCATTTGTCGTCTTGTTGGCGGTTGACTGATGGGAGAGGGGGAGGTGGGGGTGGGGACATCTGGGCACCATCACCGGGACCCGGCTAGTGTACCCGCCAAGCCAATTGCAACCCCAACCAAGCAGCCATTAACTTCACTCAATGGCTAACCAACAGCGCCGACAGCCTAGCACCCCTGAAAAAACGTCAAATTAAACTAGGCAGCAAAAACGCCCCCTGGTTCAACGATGATCTTAAGAAATCCAAGAAACTCTGTCGCTCCCTTGAGAAGACATGGAAAAAAGACCCAAACACCAGCACCAGGGACGCGTTCAAGAACGCCATCCGCATACACCACCAACTGATCCGAACCGCCAAGAAAGCCGCTTTTAAATACCGACTTGATAACAACGCCCACAACAGCAAGGAATTATTCAACATCGTCAAAGAGTTTACCAACCCCACTGCCAACTCCAACGACATCACTCCCTCTCAAGCCCTTTGCGACTCCCTAGCTTCGTTCTTCCACGACAAAATAGCAGACATCCACAACAGCTTTGACAACCATCCTGGAGACCAACCCACCCTACCTTCTGCCGTACCCCCACCCCCTTTGAACATCCTTAATGACTGGAACCCAATCTCCACTGAGGACACCATCCGCCTGATGAACTCCATCCACTCAGGATCCCCCACAGACCCATGCCCTCACCACATCTTCAACAAAGCTGACTCCGTCATCGCACCCCACCTCCGAGATGTCATCAACTGCTCCCTTAACTCCGCCACCTTCCCAGAAAGCTGGAAACACGCCGAACTCAGCGCCCTTCTGAAAAAACCCACAGCTGACCCCACCGAACTCAAAAACTACCGCCCCATCTCGCTCCTTCCATTCCCGGCCAAAGTCATCAAGAAAGCTGTCAACAACCAGCTCGCCGCCTTCCTCGAAACCAACAAATCCCTAGACTCCTCACAGTCTGGCTTCCGAGCCAAACACAGCACTGAGACCGCACTCATCGCAGCAACAGACGACATTCAAACTCTACTGGACAATGGAGACACAGTCGCCCTCATCCTCCTCGACCTCTCCGCAGCCTTCGACACAGTCTGTCATAGCACCCTGTTACAACGCCTCAAAAACATAGGAATCCAAGGAAAAGCACTGGAATGGATCACCTCGTTCCTTGCCGGAAGAACCCAGAGAGTCCGCCTCCCACCATTCAAGTCAGAGGCCACTGAAGTCATCTGCGGCGTGCCACAAGGATCTTCACTCGGCCCCACCCTCTTCAACGTATACATGAGCCCCCTCGCGGCCATCGCACGCCAACACAACCTCAACATCATCTCCTACACTCAACTGATCCTCTCACTCACCAAAGACCCTAACACCGCCAAAACAAACTTACATAAAGGAATGAGAGAAGTAGCCGAGTGGATGAAGCTCAGCCGTCTGAAACTGAATTCCGACAAAACAGAAGTCCTTATCCTAGGTACCTCCCCCTCCGCCTGGGACGACTCGTGGTGGCCAGAGTCCCTTGGAAAAGCACCCATCCCGACGGACCACGCACGGAACCTGGGCGTCATTCTGGACTCCTCACTCTCGATGACCAGACAGGTCAACGCCGTTTCATCATCTTGCTTCAACATCCTTCGCATGCTCAAAAAACATTTCGCTGGATCCCCACCGAAACTAGAAAAACGGTCACCCACGCACTGGTTACAAGCCGCTTGGACTACGGAAACACCCTATACGCCGGTACCACCGCAAAACTTCAGAAAAAACTCCAACGCATCCAGAACGCATCAGCCAGACTCATACTAGACATTCCGCGTAAAGACCACATTTCTGGTCACCTGAAAAACCTCCACTGGCTCCCCGTCAATAAGAGGATAACATTCCGCCTCCTAACCCACGCACACAAAGCACTTTACGAACTTGGACCCGAATGCCTCAACACACGACTTTCCTTCTACACCCCCTCCCGCCAGCTACGCTCCTCCCACCAAGCCCTTGCTGCTGTACCTCGCATCAACAAAACCACCATGGGAGGAAGATCCTTCTCCTATCTGGCAGCCAAAACCTGGAACTCACTTCCCACTCACCTTCGCCTCACTCAGAACCACCTAGCATTCAGAAAGCAACTTAAAACCTGGATATTCTACAAGTAATTCCCCACCCTTCTCCAAGCGCCTTGAGACCCTCTGGGTATGTAGCGCGCTATATAAATCATTTGAATTGAATTGAATTGAAGCTGCAGCTGTGTCAATGGGGTCATATGTCAGTTTCAGCACTGCTTAATTTAATCAAGTTCTAGTTCTGGTGACTGATTTTGCTCGGTGAGATGTTGCAGTATTGCTGATCTTTCTCGGAGGCTTTCGGTGGCTGATGGTTTGTTCAGTGTTGTTGAGTCCAAGTCTTATATTTCCGCCATCTGGGGCGGTCCCAGAAGGGGCCCTGGGATCTCCATTGCCTGGGAGGGTCCGCTTGTACCAAATAAAGCCCCAGGATCATCGTCGCCTCAGAGGGTGTGAGGACCACATGTGTTTCCCCTTCCCAGGCAAAGATTATGCAAAATGGGTGTCCCCATTTGTAATGCACTTCCTTGTCCCTGAGAAATTCTGTGACTGGCTTCATGCTGCGTTGTCGCTGCAAAGTAATTATGGACAAGTCCTGGTAGAGACAAATCTTGTTACCTTCGAAGGTTATATATGGTTGATCTCTTATAGCTGGCATTATGCGCTCTTTTTGGCTTTAATTACGGAGGCAGATAAGAATGTCTTGTGGAGAGCCGTGCACCTGCGAGGGGCGACCAGCCCTGTGTGTTCGGTCCAGCAGGAGGTCCTTTCCTTCGAATTCCGAGACGATATGGCGGAACAAGGGTAGAACGTACTCTTCCAAGCGGCCCGCGTCTGCCTGCAACGAGACTCCCTTGATGAGGATATTAGATCTGTGGGACCTGTTTTCCAAGTCTTCCAAGTGGTAGTTAAGATTTGCATTGTGATCTTTGAGTTCTAGAATCTCCCCACGGCACTCTTCTAGTTTTTCCTCCCTTGCATCACCGGCCTTCTCCACCGTGTCCACTTGTTTCAGTGCGCTCGTGTCATGGCGCAGCTCTTTGACCTCCTTAGTTACTTCAGACCTCAGAGTCGCTATGTATTCCCGTAGCGTGCTAAAGAGGGACTCCATAAAAATCACTCATGATCTGCTTTCCCGCCATATCGGAGGCAGTAGTTTCTAAAGAAGCTGGGTCCGAGATGGGCCCATTCTTTTAGTGGGGCTCTTGGTGAAGTACTGGGATTGTTCTCCTAATTTTGTTCTCCGCACTGACCAGTACCTCCCTACTCTCCAGTTGTGGCCACTGTGTGGTCTTTCAGCCCACCTTCCAGCTATTCTGGGTCTCTGGTTCGCCCTCTCTCTTGTGGCTGGTATTGCAGTCAATTCTCAGACCTGTTATTGCTCAAGTGACTGTGATCACCTGCGCTGGGGCTGCTTTTCCTGCCGCCCTTTCCCCCTGCCCGATCGCAGTGTATTGCCCTCTTCTGGGCTCCGGTGGGTGATTTAGGTGGGAAGTGTGGAGCCCAGTAGGTTGCTACTCCAAAACCGTCGCACTTGTGACCTCTGTGTAGCTAAGGTGTTGTCCACATTCACAAGGCTACCTTGCTTGCCTTAACTGTCTGAGCCTCTCTGCTCGAGTCTTGGCCTCCTCGCGCTGCTTTCTTTGATCAGCACCGCCCAGCAACCATTTTGACGTCAGGCAGACTTGGGCGCTCTCTGAGATCTCCCCCTTTTGGGTCCACCACTTTCACTGGCGCCCTTTGTCTGCTGTCAGCCTTGGCATTGGTGCTCTCGGGGGCCCGGCACGGAGCACCAAATTCGGCCCGGGAGGCCACACTGTCTTTTTTTTCCTAGGGAGTCGGGGGGGCAGGAGAAGGCAGTGATGAGCAGGTGGTCGCTCTCCTGCTGGGCCTATTCCCTCCCCCCACCCTTTCGGCACCGTTATCGCACTCACCGGTACAGCCAGTCGCAGGCTCTGCACCCGCTCTCCAGCAGGACAACCGCCTGTCGCCGCCTCCCTCCGCAGTTCAGAGATGTCCAGTCGCCATCTTGCCTGCGGACTGGGCAGCCAATGAGCCTGTGTTGTCTTCCCGTGTTCGCTGGTCAGACCCCGAGGTTCAGAACTAGACGCCCCTCTACTTCCCCAGCTGATCGCTGTCTCAGTGGAGCGGCTAGTCCCTCGAAGTGAGCTGCTTGGTTCAGCTACCGTTCGGGCGCCATCTGGAACAAGCCTCCCTTTTTAAAATAATTTATTATATTATTTTTCCCAAGTAAAAAAAGAATTATAATTAATTAGTTGATTAATTCATTAATTGATTAGCCAAGATTATATTAAAAGGACATTACGCACAAATATTTTGTCCCATAACACATTTTCCCAATCTCTATTAATCCTGCATTGATAAAATCTCAACAAACTTTTTTCCAAATATTATCAAATTTTAGCAGCGAGGAGGGGCCCCCTGCTTTGGCCATAGCAAGTTCCAGTTCTTATATCTTATAGATAACGGAACACCATTCTGTATCTTTTGGGGCGCTCCCTGAGACCCATGCCCTAGCAGTGCAAAGTCGGACAAATGCCAGCATAATCATTAATTTCTGCAAGCCCCCTTCAAGTTCATGTTTGACACCCATCATTCTCTCGTTAACAGATTATTGTACTGGAAAGCCCAGACTTAGCGATATAAACTGCGTCACCCCGTCCCAAATATTTTGTAGACGGGGCAAAACGCGAACATATGAAAGAAGGCTCCGCTTAGGGAATTTGGTTCTATCTGTTCTATCTGTCGGGGCAAATGCTCCCCATTTTAAAATCACATCTGGGGTATAGTATAGAAGACACAGCACAGCGTACGCCAATGTTGTAGCTTAGGATTAACAGAATGCACTGAGCGATCCAACACATCTAAGGTCTTTGAATCTCCCCAGCCAAAACCTCAGACAAAAGGAGCCTGCTATACTTTGCTGCTAACAGCTTGGTGTCTTCCACAGTGAGCTCTGAAAATGCTACCTATTTTAGTTGACTTCCTGACTCAGCTAAAAGCAATGTACTTGCTGAGAGTTTGTAGCTGCCAGTACTGTCAATCATTTACTGCTGCCATAAGCATTTCTGCTCCTCTCCCACTTTACTAACCATGTAGTGTTCATCTGCCCTTGTTTGCTGATAACTATTCCTAAAGCGTGTTCTTACTATTTCTGTTCACGTCCTTACACTGCAGAAAACCTGCATTTAAAGGGCACTGGCTTGTGAAGCCAGTGTACTACCTCAGGCGGAACTTGAGAATGCTGTGTGGATGTGGTCCCACTCATGAGTGATTAATAAACTCGTTATTTATTTTCAACTCTAGTGCTGATCTCTATTTTGTTTGTCTCTGAACCCTTGGACAAAAGGGTGACCCTGCACCAGTATACCCCTGAAAAAGGGGTACATTTCCACACCCTGATTGATTGATAGCACATTTCCCAGCAATATCAAATGCAGCAATTGCTGTGTTGGTATGCGTGGTATTATCTTTGCCTAGAACTAATCCATGTTGTTGTGGAGATACTAAAGCTGTGATTACTGGAGCGAGACGGCAGTCCAAGATTTTGACAAACCATTTTGCGTCCATATTTAATAAGTGAGATGGGCTTGCATGCCTCCAGATCATCAGCAGGTTTGTCCCTTTAAAAAAAAGACAACAATATTAGCTTGTTCCAAGTTCTTGGCCCCCCTGCCTGAATATATTGAATAATGAAATGGAATTCCACACTCAGTATCTCTCTAAATGTCTTATAGAACTCAGTAGGCAGCAAGAACTCCACGGCCGCCTTACCCGATGGTAGGACCATTAGTGCAACCCGAATTTCCAACCTTGAGATGTCTGTCTGCAAGTCCTATCTCTTTGGTAAGACAGGGTATGTGACGCTGCTGAATATACTCTGAGCACTCATCCTGATCAAACTTTTGCAAATGGCTATACAACTCCCTGTAAAACCGGGAGAACGAGGATGAGTGTGGTATTTGTATAGAGCCTACCATCTGTTCCCCTCATAGCCTGAATTTTACCCTTATTTTGTTGTGCTGTAATTTGATGTGCTAAAACACGACCAACCCTTTCACAGTATTCATATTGCAGCTTGTTTTATTTCACATAATTACCAGCTACCTGCTCCTTAAGTCGGCTTACAACACAAGATCGCATTTCTAAATGTTGGAATAATAGTTTACGCTCATCTATAGCTCCTTGAGTAATATTAAGGCATGTAATAGTTCAAGTTGACACACGGTTTGACGTAAAGAATAAGATTCTTCAGAGATTTCTCTAGATTGCTTAAGCACATATTGTAGTGTCATACCGCGGGCATATGCCTTCATAGTGTCCTATATTATTGCAGGTGAGGCTGATCCTCTATTATTAGAAAAAAAATTCCCTAAGTAGACCTGAAATAAGATTTGTGTACTCACTATTAGATAATAGGTGGCGGGAAAAGTAAACCTAGACCTACTAGGCTTATGCCAATTCCCATCAGGTGAAAAATGGAAACATAACAGATTATGATCTGAAACTACCCTTGGACACACCGTCATTTCCATATTGTCCAGCAGCATAGGTTTAGTGAAGACCATGTCTATCTTTAAATAGTGCTTATGCAGGTAAGAATAGTACGTATAGCCAGGCTCCGTTGGATGGAGAGTCCACCAAGCATCGCAGATGCCATGCAACTTAGTTAAGTCACTGAGAGAAGCCCTAATTCTAGACTTGCGAGGAGCAACACTGCGATTAGTGGAGTCAATACTATACTCCATTATGCAGTTAAAATCACCCATTAAAATCAGTTCTCTTGCCCAGTCTAATAATTCAAGTGATAGTGTGTTAAATATTTCGGGATCATCAGTGTTTGGTCCATAGACAACACACAGCAAGAACTTAAGTGAATATAAAGTCAGTTGTATCAATACCTGCCAGCTGCAGTTTTTAACACCTGACCCTGAAATTTCCTAGTGGAGAGCACCGCCACCAAGCGAATTGATATTGTTTGAGATGTACAGGCAACTCTATTATAGCCCAGCTGCTTAGCAAGAGTTCTATCTTTATATGTCAAGTAAGTCTCGGTCAGAGCCATCAATTTTTTTCCCCTGTTATTAGGTGTTATTATTCGCCCCCCTCCCCCGTAGTCAAGCCAGTCTGCACGGCGCCTTGCTCAGAAAAATACATCTGAGACCGCCCATCCTTAATAATTTTGAGACAAGCTGGTTCGTGCAGGAAAGCTTGTTCCCGCTGCAGTCACAGGTTTATAAATTGACGTCACTTCCATCTCTGGTCCATTGTGGATTTACATAGATATGAGCGTGCGACAATCAGCAGGTTGTCAATTAAGATCAGGGATGTTATTCGGGCTGTAAGAGAGACAGCCTGTCGCAGAAGGAAGTTCCCAATATATATCAGCACAGTCACATTGGTGCTGGAGGCATTGCAATTGAGGGGAAGCAGATGAGCAGGTTTTATTTGCGAGTCCCAATCCCAGTCACTCAAATCTGGAAAATCCCTCCTAAACAGTTGGACGTCGGAGCCTTTTTTGCCTTCCGGTATCTCAACAATCCTGAGGTTATTACTCCTGTGTTGATTTTCCATACCTTCAATCTTAGTTTGGAGAAATTTAAGCTGATCTTTATGATTCCCAATAGCCTTAGCTGTTGTCGTCGTCGTCTCCTTGGTATGGGCCACACTTAGCTGCAGATCTGCCACCTCAGTTGTTAGATCCCCCAACTAGAAGTGCACCAGGAGGCGCATTTGCAGAGTGATGGAGAAACGGGGCGTGGCAACCGAAAACGTCTAAGCAATCCCGCCGTCTGGAACTTACTGGAGGTAACAGGAGCGGTAGTTGGCCCCCAAGGAACTTCAAAAGCCAAGGGGACTTAATCCCCCAACTAGTAGTGCGCCAGGAGACACGTTTGCAAAGTGGTGGAGAAAGGGGCCGTGCCCACTGACAACCTCCCAGCAGTCCTGTTGTGTGGCACTTTCTGGAGGTAACAGGAGGGGTAGTTGGCCCCCAAGGACTTCTTTGAGGGTCAACTACACCTCCTGTTACCTCCACAAAGTCCACTTTACACCTGAGGGACCTTGGGGGCCAATAAACCCTCCTGGTAACTCCTGTAAGTCCTACACTGTGGGATTCCCTGAGATCTGGTTGGAGACCTGCCCCAGTTCTCCACCACTCAGCAAACACGACTACTACTTAAAAAACTTGGAAATTCACTGGAAAAATACAAACATTACAGGGACGTTATAGTTAGGAATTGAAATTACAAAAACCTTAGAAATTCACTGAAAAAAACAAAGGTTACAGGGACGTTATTATTATTATTATGGAAGTTTGTAAAGCGCCTGGTTATGCGCACCGGCCTGTCCCCGCGCTAGGTGAGAGAGTATGAGGTGGCCAGACAGGGAGGGTTACACAAGTGCTAACCGTAACAGGTGAGTTTTGAGAGCTCTGCGGAACTTGGCCTCAGAAGGTTCTAGACGCAGCTAGAGTGGAAGCATGTTCCAGCTCTTGGCAGCAAGGAGCCTGAAAGATCTGCCCCCCATGCGCGCTTTTGGGGACAGTTACCAGGCCAGTGCCAGAGGATCTAAGCATCCGCTCAGGTCTATAAGGAGTGATAAGGCTATGCAGGGGCTCAGGCGCCCTGCCCCCGATGATGCGTTGACACGTGCATAGTGCTTTAAAAGTGATCCTTTCCCTAACAGGGAGCCAGTGGAGAGCCTTCAGAGCCGCTTTAGAGCCCGTTCTTCTCGGAAGCCTCAGCACCAGTCGGGCTGAAGCATTCTTTAACACCTGGAGGCGATTGAGGCTTCTAACCGTGGTTCCCAGATAGAGGAGGTTGGAGTAGTCTAATCGCGATGTCACAAGGGCATGCACCGGAGTCTGCCTGGCACCAACGGGAAGCAGGTCCAGAATCTTCCCCAGACTCTTGAATATTCCAAAGCACATCCCAACCACTCAATCAATCTGGGGAGTGAACGATAGGTCAGAGTCAAACATCACCCAGAGGTTTTTGGCCTGCCGACAGGGCACTGGTGTGGTGCCTAGGCATGCTGGCCACCATGCCGAGGACCACACATCCGGACCACCCCCCACCACGAGCACCTCAGTTTTGGTCCCATTCAGCTTCAGGCAGTTGTTAGACATCCAGGATGCAAGCTCCTGCATGCAAGCACTGAAGCTGGATGACGCCACATCGGTTGCCCGTGACAGCGAGATGGCCAGCTGTGTGTCATCGGCATATGACACTAATTGGATGCCATGGCTTTCCCCAATATTGGCTACGGGGGAAGTATATAGGTTAAACAGGATAGGGCTCAGGGCAGAACCCTGAGGTACCCCTTGGTCAAAATTGAACATGCGAGAGTAGAGTTCTCCCTGTCTAACCTGAAAGCCCCTATCGGACAGAAAAGATTGGATCCACCTCAGCGCTGACCCTGTGACTCCACCCTTGTTCAGACACTGTAGCAAGGTAAAATGTGCTACAGTGTCAAAGGCTGCACTTAGGTCAAGTAGAATGAGAGCCATTGTCTGTCCCTCATCTACCCCTTGCCTAATGGTCTCAGTAGCCATAAGCAGCGCTGACTCAGTGGAGTGACGTGAGCGAAAGCCAAACTGAGTAGGATGGAGCAGATTGGCTTTCTCCACATAAGCCATCAGCTGAAGATTAGAAACCTTTTCTGCCACTTTGGCCAGGTAGGGGAGGAGTGAAATAGGACGAAGATTATCCAACCTGTCCCAGCTTAGATTAGGCTTTTTTTGAAGCGGCAGTACTACTGCTTGCTTCCATCTTTTAGATACTGTGTTCGATTTAAATGATAGATCTAAAACATTCCTAATATAAGGCTCAAGGACCTCGATACTCCCGGCAAGTAATTTCGGCGAAGCCGGATCGCGAGGTGATCCTGACTTGATGGAGCAGCATATTTGCCGTAAGCCGTCAGGGGGTGGGGTGAGAAAGTTCTCCAGCCTGTTGACACCCACATCCTCTAGTTCACTCTCACTAAACTCCGATCCACTTCTTTCCTCCTGAAAAAGTGGAGTAAATGGTAGCCACTTTCTCAGAAAAAAAAGCAGCGATGCAGTTACATGATTCCTCTGAGACACTAGATGGGTCAACAGATGAGCCACAGAGAGAGATTTCTTTATAAATCTTAAATAACTCCTTCGTGGAGTTTTTAGCTTCCCCTATTCTGCCTGACAATTAGGTTGTTTTGGCACACCTGATTAAGCTATGATAGTCTCTCCGTTTATCTTTATACCTCTGTTTTGCTTGTTCAAGATAGTCCACCATCCACTGCCTTTCGAGTTGTTTACACTCCGCCTTAGCTTGGTGGAGCTCATCGCTGAACCAGGGTGCGGATTTCTGGGGTCTACTACAGGGATTCTTATGACAAAGGGGAGCTATGTCACCCAGAGCATCATTGATGCGACCTTCCAATCTATTGGATGCGGAGTCAGCATCCTGATCTCCCGGTCTGCCACCTTTAGTCAGCGCAGCATCGAACTTGGCTTTAGAAAGAGCAGCCCATTTACGACTCAAGTATTTCGAATTAGTTCGCGTTTGGATGTTGCCAGCAGGGATATTTATGACAAAAGGCACTAAGAAGTGATCGGACCAGGGAATTGGCAAGGGGGTCTTAACTTCAATTTCATCCCAGTTGGAAAAAATAGGGTCCAGTAAGTGGCCCTTTTGATGGGTAGGGGCCTGGGATCTAATATGTAGTTGGAGAGAGTGTAGTTCCTGGCAGAAGTCAGTGGCTCCTTTGTCCAGTGGATCATCCAAATGGATGTTTAGATCCCCTAATAGCAGAAACGTATCCCTACACAGGGCTGCTTCCGTTATACCTTCAATCAAGCTGGTAGTAAAGCGAGTGAATGAACCTGGAGAGCGGTAGACTAGGAAGCCCTTCACCGTATTGCCTGCATTGACCTTTATAGAAAAGGTTCCTGTCTCACTGTCAGCAATGGAGAGCGATTCCAGTTGACAGCATAGTGGCAATTTAGACACTATTGCTATCCCACCACGTCAACTAAAGGCTCTGTCCAACCTCACCAAGGTATAGCCTGCCGGGAGTTAAGCAACTACATCCGGCTCAGAGTTGGAGTCAAGCCATGTCTCGGTGAGGAATAGGAGGTCGAGTTTCATATTAGTGAGCAGATCGTATCTGTCCAGATTATGCTTCCGCATAGATCTGGTATTCAGTAGCCCACATATAAGTCCAATGTCCTCAGCCTTCTGCGTAACTCTAGTGTGCCAGTTAAACTGACACTCTTTGCAGCTGTTATCGTCTTCCGCCTTAAGGTTATGGAGACAGGCTTTAGCGAATGTGGGACAAAGGGCACAAAGTTGTTGCGCGCTCCACCGTATTACTGACCCAAGTCAAGTCAAAATCCTTTATTCGACTGTCAGAGAAGCAGTCATAAAAGCACAAAAATACATTATTATACAATTCATGCAAGATTTTTAAAAACACACAATTTTTTATAAGTTGGCAGTTCACGAGAGAGTTAAAAATGCGGTAAGTTAAAAATGCAGTAGGCCAATGTAAAATAAAAATAAAAATGAAAATGCCTGTTTAAGACATGATTTCATGTTTAGTGCAAGTCATCTAGGGATCATCCTTCCATGCTTAATCTGAACTTCCGGGCTGTTTTTAAAAACTCACAGATAAAAAAGGTACTGTCATCAGGCAGCATCTGAAGATATAAAAGTGCAGGCTTAATCTGTACAAAATTCAACTTTTTAAGCAAGGGTTTTAAAAACATTTGTCTTGGACTTGAATAATAAGGACATAGAAATAAAAAGTGAGCCAGGTCTTGCGGAGACATGTTGTCGCAGCCGCAAGCTGGCAACACTTGACCTCTATGTGCTCCACTCGGCACAGCTAAAATCAAGTGGTAGAGACCAAATCGGAATCTGCTCAACAGAAAACGGTCGTATCTAGAAATGTTCCATGATAAGTATGGTTCACAGAACACACATGTCTTTGTTAGTGTATGATTCCTAACACTGGACTTCTTCATCTCGGTGTCTTCCCTGGCAAGTTGTCGCTTTAACATGAAAGTGTTTTTTACAAAATCAACATCATTCTTTGTAGCATGCTGTGGTGTTAAATATAAGTCCAATCTACCCAGGTCTTTGCAACAGTTTCTAATATAGTTCATCCAGGGTATTTTAAGATGTCCTTCCCAGGTGAGGGCTTCAGCGAGGATGCTATGCGTCAAGGGTATAAGTGCATTACGCCAACAGTTTAGCCAACAGAGTAAAGGGTTTGCAGCAATTCTGTCTCCTAGGTACGGTGTGCCCAGTTCCTCATGTACAGAGAAATTTGCGGTGCTTTTGGGTAAGCTCAGAACCTGTTTTAAAAAGTTATTTTCTAGTGTTACCAGAGCTTCTACTGATGCGAAACCCCACAGCTCACTCCCGTAACATGCCACCGCTACGCTTTTTGCCTGATATAATTTCATTATAGCGGACACTGGGGTGTTACCTAATTTGCGTGTAAAGTCCAATATCCCGAAGTTGGTTCTTAATAACTCGCCTTTCTTTTTATTTATAGCAGGGCCCCAAGAAAGTTTGTGATCAAATAGTACTCCTAGATATGAAAATGTTTTTGTTAACGGTATGCTTTCTCCGTTGACTGAAAAGGGATATCGTTTTTTGGGGGTTTTTCCGACCGTCATAATAAAAGATTTGGAGTTATTAATATTCAGATCGCGTGAGGTCATGAATTGGAAGAAAGAACTCAACAACTTTTGAAGTCCTAATGCGGTTCTGGATATCAAAACGGCGTCGTCCGCATATAGTAGGACCGGCACCCCTGTTTTCCCAATACGAGGGTAATCTGTGTCAGTTTTTACCAAATGATCCTCGAGTCCATTGATGTACAAGTTAAAAAGAAAAGGTGCTAGAATACAGCCCTGTCTGACGCCCCGGTTAATATTAAACTCTCTCGTAACTTTCAGGTCTTTTGTGTACCGTACATTGGCACGTGTGTCATTATGTAGGTCGGCCAGGAAATTGATTAGGTTATTTTCCACACCCATGTTTTGCAGGATTTCCCATAGTTTGCTCCTCTCGACGCAGTCGAAGGCCGAGGAAAGGTCCATAAAGGCCATATACAATGTTCCATCTCTGGCTTGGGTGTATTTTCCACTTATTAGGTATAGATTCAGACATTGTGTAGTTGTTGCATGTCCCGGTCTGAATCCATACTGCGCTGGGGTCATTATATTATTTTGTTTGGCCCAAGCATTCAGCCGATTTAAAAGAACCCCTCCCACTACCTTCGCAACTGAGTTTATCAGGGAGATTGGTCTATAGCAGACAGCTTTTGTTCTGTCGCCCTTTTTGTAAACCGGGACGATAGTGGATGCTCCCCAGGATTTAGGGGCTCCCACTTCAACCCCGGCGTTAATGACAGACGTAAGAATTGGAGCCCATAAGGCGATGTTGGATTTAAATAGGTCTGGTGGAAGACCGTCAGGGCCCGGTGCTTTGTTGCTAGAAAGACCAAGAATCCCTAGTTCAATTTCTTTAATAGAGAAATGTAGAGGGCTGCTTTCGGGGAGATGAGGTAATTTTTTTGACTGTGGAGCTTCACTCTTAAAGATAGATCCGAAATGGGTGATCCAGTCATTCTCTGGTATGACTGTGCCGAGACTCTCAGCGGTCGGGTCGTCAAAAAGAGGTTTATTAATTATTTTCCAGAACTTTGAGCTATTGCCCAAAATAGAGGGGTCGAGCAAAGATTCCCATGTTTTAATTTTTATAGATTTTTTGCATGAGGCAATTGCATTTTTGTAGTCTGCTCGGAGGGCCTTTACCAATGCTAGATCTCTTGGTTTACTTTTGAGAGCAGCCTTTAATTTGCGGTTGGCAGAAGAACAGGCATGATCAAACCATCGTGGGTGGTGAGCAGTTGATCCCTTGGCAGTTACAGTCAGAAATTTTTCTATCCTTCTGGACACCACTGCAAAGGCAGATAGAACGCATTCGGGTGAAGCAGAGTCTGTGGCACAGAGCTTGAGTTCAGGTTCACAGTCTTTGGTGACTATCTCATACAGCTTGTCACTATTTACCAGGTTCCACTTCAAGCGACGGTTGTTGTTTACTGGCTTAAGTATCCCTGGATCCTTGATATTATTTTGGAGTATGGAAGAGTCGCATTGTAGCTCAAGATGTAAGGGGTTATGATCACTGTAAGTGCTCATAAGGATATCAAACTTAAGAACCAGTTGGGCCACACCTGCAGAAAGAAGGATATGGTCTATGATAGACCCTGACTCAGATCCTTTATAGGAGGGATTTTCATAGGTGAAGGAGTCCTCTTTCAGAGATAGTGCCAAGGTCATATTCGTGGAATCCATTAAGGTGTTCAATTTTGATCCACGGTGGCAGTGTGTGAAATGGAGACCTGTTTTAAGATCACAGCCCAACGATCCCAAGGTTGTCAGGAGAGGGTTACCGCAAATGTGCGTATTGAAGTCGCCGAGGAGTATTTTGTCCTGTGATAATTTAGTCCAATTTTCGGCTAGACAATTTGCAAGGTTGTCGATATTACAATCACTTGGGTTTGCAACAGAGTTATAAAAATTAATCAGCGTTATGACTTTTTTCCCCCTTTTGAGTGTAACGATCTGGATACTCCTGCTATCCAACTGCACATGATTAATCAGCATTTTAAGGGACAGACTGATAAATATTGCCAGGCCCCCCTTTGCCCTGCCACTAGGTGAAGGGGATGCGTGGACAAAGAAACTTTGGAATCCCTCAATGAAAGTGTTGCCATTTATCAACCAGGTTTCTTGAAAACACAAGATAGTGTACTTCCTGACAAAGGCCACCCATGATGGGTCATCGATTTTAGAGGCCAGTCCAGCAATATTCCAAGACAAAATTTTGATGGGGTTTGAAATAATCTGCTCTGATTTGAGTTCAGAGTTTATGTTGGAGAGGGAGTGCGGTTCTGGGGTGGTCCCTGTCATATACTTAGACCTTGGATTCTTAGGTAATGAGTAAGATTGTAAAGCTATGGTCTTAGATGGACTACCTACTTCGGTCACTGACAGAGCATGAGCTTGGTGTGCTCGGGGGCTGACTGTGTAGCTCGATGTCGTTGTGGGGGTGGAAGTTACTAAGCAGACTAGATGGGAGGTGGCTGTTTTCACTGCGATAATATCATTTTCTGAGGGATTCCTTGCTTTAACAGAAAGAGTTTCAGGGAAAGGATCAGATGACAGTCAGTCAACCTCGTCCAAATGGTCGTAGTTGTAAAGAGCATCATATCTATTAGCAGTAGGAAACCCGTATTCCTCAAATTGAACAGTAGCAGGGTTATAGGCGCGGTAAAAACCGTGCCTTTGCCGTACAGCTGTTTCAATTGGTTGCTGGTTGTATACTTTGATTCCCCATGGGTGAGTGTATGGGTGGAGATCTAAACCCATTGGGCTATCAAGTCTGGGTAGGACAGGGGCCGGCCAGGGTTGGAGATTAGGCTGTGTCTTATGCCGTCCTTCTTGAGTGTAGTTATATTTGGTTTTGTTCCTACGTGAATCTGAGCGGGCTGGATAGAAATAGCTCAATCCCATAGTCCTAATCAGGCTACTTGTCCCCGGGCTCCTCCAATCTGCGATGAATTTTGCCGGTCCTAGATGTTTAAAGGTGACCACGATGCAGTCACCATCTGTGGATTTGAAACGAGTGCCCACCCACTCTACCCTTTTGACTTGGTGTATAGTACCTATTATATTTTGAGGGAGGGGCCTATGTATGGAAAGCCATTGCATGACTTTATTCCTCAATTCCTCCCGCGTTTCCTCCCTGTTATCATCGACTTTGGGCACCCCAATCATGACTATCGTGTAGGGGTTGGCCTGTGGAGGAAGGTTGATATGTAATAGTGAACTTGTGGTGGTAGGTTTGGTAGGATGAGCTCCTATTTCTTGAGTATTAATTTTAGGAGACGCCGTGCAATTCTTGTTCTTCGGTGCACCTATGTTTGTGTTAGGTGAATGACCTTCTGTAGCCCACTCACTGGCCTCGTCATCCTCATCTATTTGATTATTTGGTTTATTGGTTGTAGGAGTCGTTATGTTCACAGTAAGTTTGGGGACTGTTTGAGACTTTATTGTTTGGTCTGTTGTGGGTAGGCCCTTTGGTTGTGGTTTATTTTGTTTTTCTATGTTCTTTACTGAGTTGCCAGTTTTTTTGGAATTTTTTACATTAAGTGTAGTTGATGAAGGAACAAAAAGAGAGGGCGTGTTAGTTGAGTTGAGCAATCTAAGAATACTGGAAGATATATCATTTTGGGTCCTCTCAAATTTACTCAAAGCCTTTTCTATGGTATCTATTTGATGACTAATAGGTTGAAGAAGAGTTTTAATTAGAGTTTCAATCTCTCTCATAAAGGGGAAACTCAAGGTACTCTTCTTATCAATATGTCCTGTTTCCTCATTAACTACAGGATTTCCCAAATTGGACTTAGCTTTTCCATCTGAGTCGTATAGATCTGGGGAGGTTGGAAGGGTTCCCCCGCGTTTTGGTCCAGTGGGTTCCACTATGCCTTTCTTCTGCCACATGTCTTTAAGTGATCGTTTGGGTTTACCAGAGGGTAGGTGGGTTTTCCTCGTAGGGAGTTTGGTTCTAGGCTTTTTCCGTTTAATCTTTGGCGATTTATGTAGTGTTGGTGGTTGTGATTCTGTTAAGACAATGACCGGTAGGGCATTTTCCTCGGTCCCAGCTTCCGATAACAAGGGGATATCCGTTGTCTGCTGGTCATTTTTTGCGCTGTTAGATATGACCATAATACTGTTATCCTGATTGTTAGCTAATGACTCCAAGGAAAAAGAGTTAGAGGGTTTTTCTTTAATGTGTGATCCAGGTAACTCCGAAAAAGATTGTGTGAGTAGAGACTCCTGGGATGAGATAGTGTCATCCATATTTTGATCGTCATAGGTAGTATGAGAGGACAGGTCAGGGAAGCATAGGTTAGGTGTCAAGGAGAGTCTCCTCTCAGTGTCCTGAATAGCATCCGCCACAACATTGATGGTTTTTTGGAGCATTTTATCTATGGCGGTTATAGTGGGCAATGGTGTACTCACTGTTTTTAGTCTACTGGTAGATCTTGTCGCCATCGGTGTTTTAGTTGTTTTGGACATCGTTGAACAGTGGTTTCAACCCCTTTGCTTTTCAAAGGTACTGGTTTGGAAATGAACTTAGGGTGGTAGCCCGTCCCGGCCGCCTCAGGCCCCTGAGGGCCACAGAGGGCCCGCCCTTTGCCCGGGCTTCGCCCCGGGCGTCCCGCTCGCGTCCCGCGACGCTGAGGGCTTTCGCTTTTATTGAGCCCCTCCCGGCGCTTCAGGCGCGTCGGGGAACGCGCCGCCGCAGTGCCTGACGGGATTTGCAGTCCCGAGGCGGCGGCGCGACTGGTGGCGGGATTACGGTCTCCTTGTTCGAGTGGTCTGCTGTTATGCTGGTCTCCGTGCGCTGTATCTTTCCACGCGCTGTCAGGTAGGGCTCTCTCTCAGTTTGGTGATTATTTCTCCTCCCCCCGCTCCACCAAGGGCTTTCGCTTTTATTGAGCCCCTCCCGGCGCTTCAGGCGCGTCGGGGAACGCGCCGCCGCAGTGCCTGACGGGATTTGCAGTCCCGAGGCGGCGGCGCGACTGGTGGCGGGATTACGGTCTCCTTGTTCGAGTGGTCTGCTGTTATGCTGGTCTCCGTGCGCTGTATCTTTCCACGCGCTGTCAGGTAGGGCTCTCTCTCAGTTTGGTGATTATTTCTCCTCCCCCCGCTCCACCGAGGGCTTTCGCTTTTATTGAGCCCCTCCCGGCGCTTCAGGCGCGTCGGGGAACGCGCCGCCGCAGTGCCTGACGGGATTTGCAGTCCCGAGGCGGCGGCGCGACTGGTGGCGGGATTACGGTCTCCTTGTTCGAGTGGTCTGCTGTTATGCTGGTCTCCGTGCGCTGTATCTTTCCACGCGCTGTCAGGTAGGGCTCTCTCTCAGTTTGGTGATTATTTCTCCTCCCCCCGCTCCACCGAGGGCTTTCGCTTTTATTGAGCCCCTCCCGGCGCTTCAGGCGCGTCGGGGAACGCGCCACCGCAGTGCCTGACGGGATTTGCAGTCCCGAGGCGGCGGCGCGACTGGTGGCGGGATTACGGTCTCCTTGTTCGAGTGGTCTGCTGTTATGCTGGTCTCCGTGCGCTGTATCTTTCCACGCGCTGTCAGGTAGGGCTCTCGCTCAGTTTGGTGATTATTTCTCCTCAGTCTCTTCTGTCTGTCCCCTCCTCTCACACTCAATGGAGCCCTGTTTGCTGGAAGCCGAGCCTGGCCTTGCTTAAAATACTCTGTTTTGAGGCGCCCAGGGCAGCGTGGGAGGATGGGAACGCGCCGAAGATTTCTTTTCTACTTTTATAATTAAAAAGGGAATCTTGGATGCCTTATATCGTGAATATTTACAATAAAACCTTCAAGTGCTTGTCAGGAGGGTAATGTGTCATTAGCAGGAGCCTTTGCCTCGCAGTGGCTCTGCTCTGCGCGTGGACATGACCCATTTCGTCCAGGGGTCGTGGCCCCTGTCCCCGGCCGGCCGCGGACGGGCGCAGACGGGCTTGCCTTTGGCGTTATAATTAAGGCTCAGGTTTTACTCGCACAAAACCTGTAAAATGTAGCTGCTATAGTTAGTGAAGTTATCTATACCTCGCGCCCCCGCAATGCACTTACATCACTCATTACATGGTCAGTGACATCACTGATGACATCATCCACAGACTCTCTGAAGCACCCACCCACACCCCCATGTAACCTTTCCTACACCCACTCCAACACTATCATTCTCAAACCCATTCACACACCCATACCAGTACCTACACAGCCACTCACTGATTCATAGATCAACATACACATCCAATCACTCACCCATACAGCTACTCGTACACCCACTCAAACACCCACTCCCTAATACAGCCACTGTCATCCACTCATACACCCATACAGCCACTCCCACACTGAGTCAGTCACCCATATAGCCACGCATACACCTACTCACTCATTCATATAGTCAATCGCCCAGCCACTTACTCACCCATACAGTTACACACTTACTTACTCATACAGCTACTAATACGTACTCACTCACCTATACAGTCACTGACAAGCACACACTCACCCATACAGCCAGATTCACATTCATTCACTCACCCATAGAGTCACTCACATACCCCATCACTCACCTATACAGCCTTTCACATACCCAGTTACTCACCCATATAATAATAATCCACATTTGTAAAGAGCACAATCACCCGTAAGAGTCTCTAGGCGCTGTGGGCCGTCGGGAAGATTAAGCAAGCTATTGCCCAGAGTCACATGGTGCTGGGCTAATCTGGCCACTGACACATGCACACACTCACCAACACAGCAAAACACACACTCACTCACCCAATTAAACTAAAAGGGTGTGACTTTGGGTTCCCTGGCTCTCAACTAGAAGTTAACACCCACTTTGGAATATGCAAGTAAGTATTGCGGTGCACATACAAGGAGGGATGCCCACCCTACATCCACAAACAGAACTAAGGTCCTATATGAACATAGATACAGCCTGCTGGCACATGCATTAATTAAGAATCCAGTCTTCAAATGCTTTTGTACTTGGTCTTGGGCGCTATGATTGCATTATTCCTAAACAACTGTGTTCTAATCAGCCAACACATGTTTCATAGTAATCACGACTTTCTCAGGGCTAGATAACTGTGCAGGCATTGAAATACGAGAAATTAGGAGTCCTTCTGTTGTGTCAGCCGGCAACCTAAATCCTCACCTATAAGCCAAGTCAAGTCAAATAAGCTTTATTCGGTGCATAGTATACAACCATAAAAACATTCTAATCAAAAAGGAGTAACATTCACAGTAATCATTAAAACTTCTAAAACAAGTGTTTTTCTTACATACAGGCATTTCCAACAATTTTGTATACAACTTGCTACTCCATATCGGTTACAATTACTAACTCGAAACAAAAAAAAATGAATAATACAAGAACAATTGATCATTACTGAATTGAGATATAAAATAAGCGGTTTAAAACATTTTAAATTCCATACAAATACTAAAAACATCATTACCCTACTAAAAGAAAAAACGCATTTAAAAAGCTAAAACTCAGGGAACTAGAATCAATGCATGTTGCATTTTTGGTGATCATTTGACTCATTTAGACAAGGTGCATTATCATAAAGTGCGGTGCAATAACTAATGTCAGGAGAAGAGGAGATATGGTCCTTCTAATGTTCAAACATCTGGTTTTTCATACATTAGGGTTTCTAAATGAGAGTTTTCCTTTTTTCTCCTGATTGCCCTTTGAATGAAAACAATAACTGCATTCATAATTTTATCGTTTTCCAAACTACAGATATCATTAAAAGCATGTTTATAATGATACTAGCCGCCCGTCCTGACGTTGTCCGGTAGCAAAAGACTTCTTCAGGGCCCCCGCCCGCCCCGCAGAAGAGTTGTCTGTGCAAGTGTTGGCCCTGTTCAACTGATTTGGCCCACTTGTGTTATTTTTTTAATTCGTATGTATTGTTTTCCGCGTTTTATATTGTCCGCAAGATGTGAGGAAAGTGTTGTGTCACCTGTTTAATGTTTTTTTTTATTTCGAAGGCTCTTTCTGTGTGTTTTTTTTTGTATCCCTTCAAAGAAGTTGCCCTTTCGTTTTGTCAATTGTGTGGTGAAGTCCTGGCAGTGCTCGAGTAATTATGGGCAGTTGTGTTATTATCCTTATTCGTATGTCTTATTGTAAGCGTTTTATCTTGTCCGCAAGATGTGAGGAAAGTCTCGTGAATGCGCAGTCGATTGCGTTTCTCCTTCAAGAAATGTCGGCTTTTTTTGTTCGTGTTTACCCCCCTGTGACGTCGTTGGTCAATGGCCAATGGTTAAAGACTTTTTTTTAGGTAAGCCGAAGATGTGTGTGTGTTTTCTTTAGTGCGTTGTGATTGGTGTAGTATGCGATTAATCCTGCCCGCTCTATGTGTGCATATGTAAGTGTGTTGTGAAGTCGTGTGGCCTATGTTTGTTATTTGCACTTGGCACAGTCCTGTAAACGCCCACATTTGTTGTTTGAGACGCCCACGCCCACGGCCACGACCACGCCCCCAAGGGACTACTTTACCACTTTTGGCGTTTTTGCTTTTTTAATGTATATGGTGTACATATCTATAGCCTATGTCCTTCTGCCACATCTCCCCTTTCAAATGGTGTATTGGGTGTAGTGATTGGTGCATTACTTTTGTAGTTTACCTGGCTCAAAGGTTTGTGTTCTCTCTTTATAATAGTAGTATAGATAACTTATTGTCTAAAAAAAAGTGGATTTAACACAAATTTCCGAATGTCCCAATAAAAACTACAAAAGAGTATAAAGTGCAGCTTGGACTGAAGGTATTTACCATCACAAGGACAATTTGGGAGATTATGACTCCACTTTCCAGATCTATGGAAAGCTATTAAGTAGTGTAGGGAGCCCAACCTTAGCCTCGTTAGATGAAATCTATGCTAGGTGTTTCTTACCGAAGTCAGATATAGTTGAATGCCGATCGCTAGTGGGCACTCACAGTAAGAAATGACACTGTTTTAAGCTAGCTACATCATCGCTTGCGCGTTCCCTAGAGGTAACACGCCTTGTCTTTAAATCACTTTTACTATAATCCTGGATAGACAATGGCTCATTACGATCAGGGTCAACCTTAAAGAATTTTAAAAGGTTATTAATATACTTTAACCAGGGGATATTCCTGCTATGGTCATTGGCAAGGCAATCCATGATTATGTCCTTAGTGAACTTGGTCTCATCTTACGTCCAGATCCCATGCCAAAAGGTAAGTGCTGCTAAGCTTATGAAATCGCTAATTACGGACAACTCTTTGTGGACGATGTATGAGGCAGGGAAACTTGGGACTGCCAACACTCTCTTAAAAAACGTTTTTTCCTGGGTTTGTAATGAAGTTGTTTTGGCCCTCCCCCATATAGCTTCCCCATAACATGCACCTGTTATGCACCGACTCCAATACAGGGTAAGGATTTCCCATACCAGTTTGTTACCTATTGTTGTAGAGAATCTAAAAATGCCCTCACTTGATGGCAAAAATGTCAAGTTACATAATTCAATATGCGCGCCCAAGTACCTTTCCTATTAAAAAGTATTCCCAGATAAGTGAGGGATGTGACGCTATTCATTTGGGCATCTCCCACGTGGTGTTTTCTATTCTTCACTCTCCTTTTCCCGCATGTCATGACAAAGGTTTTGCTAAGGGTCAGCTGTAGATCTTTGTTGGTGATGTATTGCGTGAATTTTTCTATTAAACATTGTAGACCGTTCGCAGTCCTTGACAACAGGACCGTGTCGTCTGCATATCGGAGTACTGGGGTGGCACGTATGCCAACTCTAGGGGCATCAACATTTAAATTTTGTAAAAAGGGATCAACATTGTTAATATATAAGGAGAATAGAAGGGAAGCTAAAACACATGCTTGTTGTATCCCCGAGTAACCCTGAAATCGGGGGTGCATTCTCCCTTTGTGCCAAACGGTACTCTAGAAGTTAAAAAGGTGTAGATCTGCGATAGATAAATATTTATGTAATTTTGAGCACCTAGCCTTTTCAGTGTTTGCCATAATTTAGCATTGTTAACCATGTCGAAAGCACTGGTAAGGTCGACAAAGCTAAGGTGTAGCTGGCATTTCTTAGCTAGAGTATATTTCCCTATTAATAGCTCAAGGTTTACACATTGTTGCATAGTCCCAATGCCCCTTCTAAATCTATACTGGACCTCAGTGAGGATATTGTTCTTAATGACCCAGTTTTCTAGTCTTCCCAACATGATTTTTCCCATCAATTTGGATATAGAATCAAGAAGGGATATGGGGAGGTAGCGTTTAGCCTTCCCTCTTTCGCCCTTTTTAAAGATAGGTACTAGTATGCTGTCTACCAATGTTGCTGGTAACACTCTTCCTAAAGGTACCCCATCTAACCCTGCAACTTTACAATTGTCACTTTTATTTAAGCCATTTTTAATTTCGTCCAAAGTGATTGGTGGTGACTTAACAGTTTCCACTAAAATAAGGTTACTGTTACCGCTTTCTTTAGTGGTCACAGCTTCCGGGTTAAAAATACTCTTAAAGTGCATTGTTCAATTATTAGGAGTTACTATGGTATCTATTTTTGCTGCTGTTGTATCCTTGAAAAAAGGGTGATCTATTGTTTACCAAAATAAAACGGCATCACGTGTCTCTGCAGCTTGAATCAGTTTTTCCCAAGCCTTCTCTCGAATTTCTATTTTCCTTGGATTCAGGGTATTTTTATAATTTTTCCTCATTTTTAATCCTTTCACTATCCTTGGATCTTGTGTTAGGGCTGTTTTTAACTCTCTATTTATCTTTGAACACTCCTGGTTGAACCATCTGTGATTAAGATCACACTTTTTCGTATTTTTCGATTTTAAATCACCAGCAATTTCGATCATGATGTTGTAAAAAGCCCTTACAACATCTGAGTTTAAAGAGGAACTATCCAGACAGATATTGATGTCTTTGTTTTTTCCCTATTAGGTTTTCCATAAAAGTAGTTGGGTTCACACCTGACCATTTAATAGAAACTCCATTATTACCTTGTACTTCAATATCTATGTCAGCTGCCTTCCCCCTTTCTTGCCTTGGCAGGTTTAGCTTCACCCAGTACGATGTCCAGTTTACAATTCTACTCCACACAATAAAATTCTGTTTTGTCACAGCGTACTATTCAATTATAGACTTTAATCTGAGCCAAACTTCCCGGGTACCGGTTGTTGTTGGCTAACAGGAATTACCGAAAATCATCCAGTCTGAATCGCAGTGAAGATTCTGTGTCAGTGCACGAAAAGTCTCCTGTAGGCAGTATGCGACGGTTCACTCACTCACCCATACAGGCCCTCACACACACACTCAGTAACCCAAACAGACACTGACTCACCCACTCACTAATCCATACAGGTAGTTACACATCCCCTCACCTACCCACAAAGATACTCATTCACTCATAGTGGTACTCCGACAAAAAGTCACTCACCCATAGAGAAACCCACATACCCACTCACACACCCATACAGCCACTTAGATACCAAATGACAGACTGATACAGACATTCACAAAACCAGTCACTCACCCATACATTCATTGAGACACCTAATCACTCACTTTTACAGTCAGCCTTTCACCCACTGAATCATCTATACAGGCATTCATACACCCACTGATTCACCAATACACTGTGTCATATATATTTAAAAGTCATAAAACACCCACTGGATGATTTCTTTTTTATTCCATTTACAAACTATAACATCCCTGTAACCTTTATTTTTTCAGTAAAATAATTATCTATATATACACACACATACACACAGAAAATGCTAATAGAGTAACAGCAGATTTTCCATAGACATTCCAAAGTTTGTCTAGTTAATTTGCCTTCTGATGAAGCTAATATTCACAATAGTAGATTGAGAGATCAACATAAAATCAATTATTAGGCTTCTATCTTGAGAGTCAATTGGCTTCTCTTTATCACCAATATCAAATTAAATTTGGTGTTGGTGTTAAAACAAATTCTAGCATAACACTGAAAATATCAGACCAAAAGACCTGGACTGCTGAATAGTCCTAAGGTATGTGTTGCCAACTATCTTGCTGAATATTTGGGTATCTAAGGCGATTTGGGAAAATATTCAGACACATTTTATTCAACTTTGCTGGGGTGTCATAAAATATCCATTTGTTAAAAAACATCGTTTGATGACCATTATATTAATTCAGCGCAAGTGCCAATGTAATTATATACAGACGACAACGTACTCTTAGCTCGTACTAGTAATGCACTGTGTCGTCTAGTCCAGAATTATACACAATTTATGTGTAATTTAAGCATGAAAGGGAATTATTCAAAGTCATTTATTTTAGTAGGAAGTTCAAAACATCGTAAATATCCGCAAATCACTACTGAAGAGGGAAAATGGAGGTTATCGATTCTTTTAATTATTTAGGGATTATGTTTGATTCTCAAACAAAATGGCAAAAGATGATTACTAATAGAGGAACACAGATGGACAACATTATTGGGGCTCTAAGTTTATTAAAAAAACTGGTTTAAAACCAGTAGATCTGATAAAAATGTGTACCAAGCCAAGACTGTATCTACTGCTACCTATGGGGCAGCTGTCTGGGGTTTGAAAAACTGTACAAAACTGTAGATTATCGAAGATAATTTCCTAAAAAGGGTCCTTTTGTTACCACAGTCATGTGCCAACTACAAATGTCACATGGAACTAGGTGCCCCTTTGATAACTGATATAATTGCAATGGCCCCTATCCTAATGTGGCACTCAATATGGCGAAAGGAGTACCTTGCCTTGACAAGAGAGATTATCAAAGATGTCCTTAAATTAGATGGAGTAGGTAATATTGCTTGGCTGACATATGTTGAAATAACATTAAAGGCGGTTGGGCTTCATTACCTCTTTTTGGAACCTTCTAACTGCAGTTCTATATCCAAAATTGACCTAAAAGCTTGACTGCTTTCGAATCGCCAGATAAGAAGGTAGATTAAAAATATAGATCTCCTCAATTTTAAATCTTACCTGGCGTGCCCCACCTTAGAATTAACTAATTCATATAGAACATATTTAACCTTCGTTACTAACCTGCAACATAGGTAGGTCTTGGTGAGGTTTCACTTAAATTATGTTCCGTTAATGCTGGATACTCCTCACAATGTTAATGTTGTTTCTGAACTCCCATTTGTACATGTGATAATCTATGCAGGATGACATACATTTTTAGTTTTTCTGTAAATTTTATTATAATGAAAGGAAACGTTTCATTATCCCTATTATGCAAAACATTAATTTTGTCGCGTAGCACTTTATGATCTCCAGCTACTTCCTGGTCCTTGTATCTGATTCTCTTTAGAGTCTTTTTTATTACTGGCACTAAAAAAGAGATCTAGAACTACCTGAAATAATATTCCTACAAAATAAAATGATTTTATTACTGTGTAAATGATCATGAATTTGTATCTGTATTTTTAAAGTAACAACCTTTTTTCATGCGTGTTGTAATGTTGTGAATTGTTTTTTATATGTAGTATACTTTTTATGCCTACTTTGTGTTGGCGAAATAAAGTTTCTGACTGGCTGACCATTGGATCTTCTAACCCCAGAATGTAAGTGCACATTCTCTTCCAGGGGATCCTCATCAATAGTCATAAGCACTAGAATATTCCCGTCCATGCCCGGGACCCCGGAAACACAATCATACATGTGAGATATATATATATATATATATATATATACCGCTACAACACCTAGCCAATGAGAGTCCTCGGTAGGACTTATAAAAAAAAGCCCCGCGAAAGACTGTCATCTTGAAGCAGACACCCGGCATTGAAGAAGGCAACTGCCGAAACGCGTCTGCCAGGGGCTGAGAACTGTGTGCACATCGCGCCATTTCCTTTTCTGTATCCTGGTGGCATTAAATCAGCGTTGAGCAACCCGACACTCCCCTCGTTCAGGAGCTCCACGTATGCCGGCAAATTCTTTGGTTTTTGGTGCACGGATTGCACAACGTGGCGCCCCCCCCGACCTGGACTGTTGGCAAAGGTATCGGGGAGAGGGAGCAGATAGTCTGATGACAGGGTTGCAATCCGCCAAGGAGATCCTGCTAATTTATAGGAGCGTCATACTGGAGAACATTATTGTATGTCAGGGTGGGTCACTGTACCTTGCTTTGGACTCCAAAAGGGCATGCTCCATGCAGCGGGATCTGTGTTCAGCATCTGGGGGACTTCAGAGTAGGAAAGCGGCAAAACACTCGAAGGATGGAATTTTCCCTGTCCGCTTTCTACCGCTACAACACCTAGCCAATGAGAGTCCTCGGTAGGACTTATAAAAAAAGCCCTGCGAAAGACTGTCATCTTGAAGCACACACCAGACACCCGGCATTGAAGAAGGCAACTGCCGAAACGCGTCTGCCAGGGGCTGAGAACTGTGTGCACATCGCGCCATTTCATTCACAGTAATCAATAAAACTTCTAAAACAAGTGTTTTTCTTACATACAGGCATTTCCAACAATTTTGTATACAACTTGCTAC
The DNA here is from genome assembly GCF_964263255.1 of Lissotriton vulgaris. Lineage (NCBI taxonomy): Eukaryota > Metazoa > Chordata > Amphibia > Caudata > Salamandridae > Lissotriton > Lissotriton vulgaris. Next base: position 179,574,512 of record NC_141697.1, read on the forward strand.
TCTATATCGGTCACAATTACTAACTCGAAACAAAAAAAAAATGAATAATACAAGAACAATTGATCATTACTGAATTGAGATATAAAATAAGCGGTTTAAAACATTTTAAATTCCATACAAATACTAAAAACATCATTACCCTACTAAAAGAAAAAACGCATTTAAAAAGCTAAAACTCAGGGAACTAGAATCAATGCATGTTGCATTTTTGGTGATCATTTGACTCATTTAGACAAGGTGCATTATCATAAAGTGCGGTGCAATAACTAATGTCAGGAGAAGAGGAGATATGGTCCTTCTAATGTTCAAACATCTGGTTTTTCATACATTAGGGTTTCTAAATGAGAGTTTTCCTTTTTTCTCCTGATTGCCCTTTGAATGAAAACAATAACTGCATTCATAATTTTATCGTTTTCCAAACTACAGATATCATTAAAAGCATGTTTATAATGATACTAGCCGCCCGTCCTGACGTTGTCCGGTAGCAAAAGACTTCTTCAGGGCCCCCGCCCGCCCCGCAGAAGAGTTGTCTGTGCAAGTGTTGGCCCTGTTCAACTGATTTGGCCCACTTGTGTTATTTTTTTAATTCGTATGTATTGTTTTCCGCGTTTTATATTGTCCGCAAGATGTGAGGAAAGTGTTGTGTCACCTGTTTAATGTTTTTTTTTCTTTCGAAGGCTCTTTCTGTGTGGTTTTTTTTGTATTCCTTCAAAGAAGTTGCCCTTTCGTTTTGTCAATTGTGTGGTGAAGTCCTGGCAGTGCTCGAGTAATTATGGGCAGTTGTGTTATTATCCTTATTCGTATGTCTTATTGTAAGCGTTTTATCTTGTCCGCAAAATGTGAGGAAAGTCTCGTGAATGCGCAGTCGATTGCGTTTCTCCTTCAAGAAATGTCGGCTTTTTTTGTTCGTGTTTACCCCCCTGTGACGTCGTTGGTCAATGGCCAATGGTTAAAGACTTTTTTTTAGGTAAGCCGAAGATGTGTGTGTGTTTTCTTTAGTGCGTTGTGATTGGTGTAGTATGCGATTAATCCTGCCCGCTCTATGTGTGCATATGTAAGTGTGTTGTGAAGTCGCTTGGCCTATGTTTGTTATTTGCACTTGGCACAGTCCTGTAAACGCCCACATTTGTTGTTTGAGACGCCCACGCCCACGACCACGCCCCCAAGGGACTACTTTACCACTTTTGGCGTTTTTGCTTTTTTAATGTATATGGTGTACATATCTATAGCCTATGTCCTTCTGCCACATCTCCCCTTTCAAATGGTGTATTGGGTGTAGTGATTGGCGCATTACTTTTGTAGTTTACCTGGCTCAAAGATTTGTGTTCTCTCTTTATAATAGTAGTATAGATAACTTATTGTCTAAAAAAAAGTGGATTTAACACAAATTTCCGAATGTCCCAATAAAAACTACAAAAGAGTATAAAGTGCAGCTTGGACTGAAGGTGTTTACCATCACAAGGACAATTTGGGAGATTATGACTCCACTTTCCAGATCTATGGAAAGCTATTAAGTAGTGTAGGGAGCCCAACCTTAGCCTCGTTAGATGAAATCTATGCTAGGTGTTTCTTACCGAAGTCAGATATAGTTGAATGCCGATCGCTAGTGGGCACTCACAGTAAGAAATGACACTGTTTTAAGCTAGCTACATCATCGCTTGCGCGTTCCCTAGAGGTAACACGCCTTGTCTTTAAATCACTTTTACTATAATCCTGGATAGACAATGGCTCATTACGATCAGGGTCAACCTTAAAGAATTTTAAAAGGTTATTAATATACTTTAACCAGGGGATATTCCTGCTATGGTCATTGGCAAGGCAATCCATGATTATGTCCTTAGTGAACTTGGTCTCATCTTACGTCCAGATCCCATGCCAAAAGGTAAGTGCTCCTAAGCTTATGAAATCGCTAATTACGGACAACTCTTTGTGGACGATGTATGAGGCAGGGAAACTTGGGACTGCCAACACTCTCTTAAAAAACGTTTTTTCCTGGGTTTGTAATGAAGTTGTTTTGGCCCTCCCCCATATAGCTTCCCCATAACATGCACCTGTTATGCACCGACTCCAATACAGGGTAAGGCTTTCCCATACCAGTTTGTTACCTATTGTTGTAGAGAATCTAAAAATGCCCTCACTTGATGGCAAAAATGTCAAGTTACATAATTCAATATGCGCGCCCAAGTACCATTCCTATTAAAAAGTATTCCCAGATAAGTGAGGGATGTGACGCTATTCATTTGGGCATCTCCCACGTGGTGTTTTCTATTCTTCACTCTCCTTTTCCCGCATGTCATGACAAAGGTTTTGCTAAGGGTCAGCTGTAGATCTTTGTTGGTGATGTATTGCGTGAATTTTTCTATTAAACATTGTAGACCGTTCGCAGTCCTTGACAACAGGACCGTGTCGTCTGCATATCGGAGTACTGGGGTGGCACGTATGCCAACTCTAGGGGCATCAACATTTAAATTTTGTAAAAAGGGATCAACATTGTTAATATATAAGGAGAATAAAAGGGAAGCTAAAACACATGCTTGTTGTATCCCGGAGTAACCCTGAAATCGGGGGTGCATTCTCCCTTTGTGCCAAACGGTACTCTAGAAGTTAAAAAGGTGTAGATCTGCGATAGATAAATATTTATGTAATTTTGAGCACCTAGCCTTTTCAGTGTTTGCCATAATTTAGCATTGTTAACCATGTGGAAAGCACTGGTAAGGTCGACAAAGCTAAGGTGTAGCTGGCATTTCTTAGCTAGAGTATATTTCCCTATTAATAGCTCAAGGTTTACACATTGTTGCATAGTCCCAATGCCCCTTCTAAATCTATACTGGACCTCAGTGAGGATATTGTTCTTAATGACCCAGTTTTCTAGTCTTCCCAACATGATTTTTCCCATCAATTTGGATATAGAATCAAGAAGGGATATGGGGAGGTAGCGTTTAGCCTTCCCTCTTTCGCCCTTTTTAAAGATAGGTACTAGTATGCTGTCTACCAATGTTGCTGGTAACACTCTTCCTAAAGGTACCCCATATAACCCTGCAACTTTACAATTGTCACTTTTATTTAAGCCATTTTTAATTTCGTCCAAAGTGATTGGTGGTGACTTAACAGTTTCCACTAAAATAAGGTTACTGTTACCGCTTTCTTTAGTGGTCACAGCTTCCGGGTTAAAAATACTCTTAAAGTGCATTGTTCAATTATTAGGAGTTACTATGGTATCTATTTTTGCTGCTGTTGTATCCTTGAAAAAAGGGTGATCTATTGTTTACCAAAATAAAACGGCATCACGTGTCTCTGCAGCTTGAATCAGTTTTTCCCAAGCCTTCTCTCGAATTTCTATTTTCCTTGGATTCAGGGTATTTTTATAATTTTTCCTCATTTTTAATCCTTTCACTATCCTTGGATCTTGTGTTAGGGCTGTTTTTAACTCTCTATTTATCTTTGAACACTCCTGGTTGAACCATCTGTGATTAAGATCACATTTTTTCGTATTTTTCGATTTTAAATCACCAGCAATTTCGATCATGATGTTGTAAAAAGCCCTTACAACATCTGAGTTTAAAGAGGAACTATCCAGACAGATATTGATGTCTTTGTTTTTTCCCTATTAGGTTTTCCATAAAAGTAGTTGGGTTCACACCTGACCATTTAATAGAAACTCCATTATTACCTTGTACTTCAATATCTATGTCAGCTGCCTTCCCCCTTTCTTGCCTTGGCAGGTTTAGCTTCACCCAGTACGATGTCCAGTTTACAATTCTACTCCACACAATAAAATTCTGTTTTGTCACAGCGTACTATTCAATTATAGACTTTAATCTGAGCCAAACGTCCCGGGTACCGGTTGTTGTTGGCTAACAGGAATTACCGAAAATCATCCAGTCTGAATCGCAGTGAAGATTCTGTGTCAGTGCACGAAAAGTCTCCTGTAGGCAGTATGCGACGGTTCACTCACTCACCCATGCAGGCCCTCACACACACACTCAGTAACCCAAACAGACACTGACTCACCCACTCACTAATCCATACAGGTAGTTACACATCCCCTCACCTACCCACAAAGATACTCATTCACTCATAGTGGTACTCCGACAAAAAGTCACTCACCCATAGAGAAACCCACATACCCACTCACACACCCATACAGCCACTTAGATACCAAATGACAGACTGATACAGACATTCACAAAACCAGTCACTCACCCATACATTCATTGAGACACCTAATCACTCACTTTTACAGTCAGCCTTTCACCCACTGAATCATCTATACAGGCATTCATACACCCACTGATTCACCAATACACTGTGTCATATATATTTTAAAGTCATAAAACACCCACTGGATGATTTCTTTTTTATTCCATTTACAAACTATAACATCCCTGTAACCTTTATTTTTTCAGTAAAATAATTATCTATATATACACACACATACACACAGAAAATGCTAATAGAGTAACAGCAGATTTTCCATAGACATTCCAAAGTTTGTCTAGTTAATTTGCCTTCTGATGAAGCTAATATTCACAATAGTAGATTGAGAGATCAACATAAAATCAATTATTAGGCTTCTATCTTGAGAGTCAATTGGCTTCTCTTTATCACCAATATCAAATTAAATTTGGTGTTGGTGTTAAAACAAATTCTAGCATAACACTGAAAATATCAGACCAAAAGACCTGGACTGCTGAATAGTCCTAAGGTATGTGTTGCCAACTATCTTGCTGAATATTTGGGTATCTAAGGCGATTTGGGAAAATATTCAGACACATTTTATTCAACTTTGCTGGGGTGTCATAAAATATCCATTTGTTAAAAAACATCGTTTGATGACCATTATATTAATTCAGCGCAAGTGCCAATGTAATTATATACAGACGACAACGTACTCTTAGCTCGTACTAGTAATGCACTGTGTCGTCTAGTCCAGAATTATACACAATTTATGTGTAATTTAAGCATGAAAGGGAATTATTCAAAGTCATTTATTTTAGTAGGAAGTTCAAAACATCGTAAATATCCGCAAATCACTACTGAAGAGGGAAAATGGAGGTTATCGATTCTTTTAATTATTTAGGGATTATGTTTGATTCTCAAACAAAATGGCAAAAGATGATTACTAATAGAGGAACACAGATGGACAACATTATTGGGGCTCTAAGTTTATTAAAAAAACTGGTTTAAAACCAGTAGATCTGATAAAAATGTGTACCAAGCCAAGACTGTATCTACTGCTACCTATGGGGCAGCTGGCTGGGGTTTGAAAAACTGTACAAAACTGTAGATTATCGAAGATAATTTCCTAAAAAGGGTCCTTTTGTTACCACAGTCATGTGCCAACTACAAATGTCACATGGAACTAGGTGCCCCTTTGATAACTGATATAATTGCAATGGCCCCTATCCTAATGTGGCACTCAATATGGTGAAAGGAGTACCTTGCCTTGACAAGAGAGATTATCAAAGATGTCCTTAAATTAGATGGAGTAGGTAATATTGCTTGGCTGACATATGTTGAAATAACATTAAAGGCGGTTGGGCTTCATTACCTCTTTTTGGAACCTTCTAACTGCAGTTCTATATCCAAAATTGACCTAAAAGCTTGACTGCTTTCGAATCGCCAGATAAGAAGGTAGATTAAAAATATAGATCTCCTCAATTTTAAATCTTACCTGGCGTGCCCCACCTTAGAATTAACTAATTCATATAGAACATATTTAACCTTCGTTACTAACCTGCAACATAGGTAGGTCTTGGTGAGGTTTCACTTAAATTATGTTCCGTTAATGCTGGATACTCCTCACAATGTTAATGTTGTTTCTGAACTCCCATTTGTACATGTGATAATCTATGCAGGATGACATACATTTTTAGTTTTTCTGTAAATTTTATTATAATGAAAGGAAACGTTTCATTATCCCTATTATGCGAAACATTAATTTTGTCGCGTAGCACTTTATGATCTCCAGCTACTTCCTGGTCCTTGTATCTGATTCTCTTTAGAGTCTTTTTTATTACTGGCACTAAAAAAGAGATCTAGAACTACCTGAAATAATATTCCTACAAAATAAAATGATTTTATTACTGTGTAAATGATCATGAATTTGTATCTGTATTTTTAAAGTAACAACCTTTTTTCATGCGTGTTGTAATGTTGTGAATTGTTTTTTATATGTAGTATACTTTTTATGCCTACTTTGTGTTGGCGAAATAAAGTTTCTGACTGGCTGACCATTGGATCTTCTAACCCCAGAATGTAAGTGCACATTCTCTTCCAGGGGATCCTCATCAATAGTCATAAGCACTAGAATATTCCCGTCCATGCCCGGGACCCCGGAAACACAATCATACATGTGAGATATATATATATATATATATATATACCGCTACAACACCTAGCCAATGAGAGTCCTCGGTAGGACTTATAAAAAAAAAGCCCAGCGAAAGACTGTCATCTTGAAGCAGACACCCGGCATTGAAGAAGGCAACTGCCGAAACGCGTCTGCCAGGGGCTGAGAACTGTGTGCACATCGCGCCATTTCCTTTTCTGTATCCTGGTGGCATTAAATCAGCGTTGAGCAACCAGACACTCCCCTCGTTCACGAGCTCCACGTATGCCGGCAAATTCTTTGGTTTTTGGTGCACGGATTGCACAACGTGGCGCCCCCCCCCGACCTGGACTGTTGGCAAAGGTATCGGGGAGAGGGAGCAGATAGTCTGATGACAGGGTTGCAATCCGCCAAGGAGATCCTGCTAATTTATAGGAGCGTCATACTGGAGAACATTATTGTATGTCAGGGTGGGTCACTGTACCTTGCTTTGGACTCCAAAAGGGCATGCTCCATGCAGCGGGATCTGTGTTCAGCATCTGGGGGACTTCAGAGTAGGAAAGCGGCAAAACACTCGAAGGATGGAATTTTCCCTGTCCGCTTTCTACCGCTACAACACCTAGCCAATGAGAGTCCTCGGTAGGACTTATAAAAAAAGCCCTGCGAAAGACTGTCATCTTGAAGAACACACCAGACACCCGGCATTGAAGAAGGCAACTGCCGAAACGCGTCTGCCAGAGGCTGAGAACTGTGTGCACATCGCGCCATTTCCTTTACTGTATCCTGGTGGCATTAAATCAGCGTTGAGCAACCCTAGCATGTGTCGGACCCGTTCTTAACTGGGTAGGATTGGAGGAATATATATATATATATATATATATATCCTCCAAGATGCCCCAGATCGTAGAAAACGCCACTCCACAAGGGATGATTACACAAATCTTTTATTTCAGCGCCACAAACACAGCCCCAGCTGATATTAGTCCCGACGCCTTTCGATGCCACTGCACCTTAATCATGGGACAGGGAGACAGGTAAAATCCGGATTTGAACATCACGCCATTCACCTAATTAGCATACACTCTCCAGTGAATGGTATGCCGGGAAATGAAGTCCGTAATTAAACCTTCCAGTAGGTTCCGTGATTTTTACCCAAATGTTTTAACACCCGATGTGTTTAAAATGTTCCAAGCCCTCCAGTGGGCTTCAGGGCTGTTTCTGTGGTTCCTTTAGCAATCCCTTGTGCTGACAGGCTGCAATGGTGCACAGCCTCGCAGATCCGTTTCCAGTTTACAGCGGTGCGTTTTCCCGCGGCTTGGAGCTTGCCGCGTCTATTCATCCTCCAAGATGCCCCAGATCGTAGAAAACGCCACTCCACAAGGGATGATTACACAAATCTTTTATTTCAGCGCCACAAACACAGCCCCAGCTGATATTAGTCCCGACGCGTTTCTATGCCACTGCACCTTAATCATGGGACAGGGAGACAGGTAAAATCCGGATTTGAACATCACGCCATTCACCTAATTAGCATACACTCTCCAGTGAATGGTATGCCGGGAAATGAAGTCCGTAATTAAACCTTCCAGTAGGTTCCGTGATTTTTACCCAAATGTTTTAACACCCGATGTGTTTAAAATGTTCCAAGCCCTCCAGTGGGCTTCAGGGCTGTTTCTGTGGTTCCTTTAGCAATCCCTTGTGCTGACAGGCTGCGATGGTGCACAGCCTCGCAGATCCGTTTCCAGTTTACAGCTGTGAGTTTTCCCGCGGCTTGGAGCTTGCCGCGTCTATTCATCCTCCAAGATGCCCCAGATCGTAGAAAACGCCACTCCACAAGGGATGATTACAAAAATCTTTTATTTCAGCGCCACAAACACAGCCCCAGTTGATATTAGTCCCGACGCGTTTCGATGCCACTGCACCTTAATCATGGGACAGGGAGACAGGTAAAATCCGGATTTGAACATCACGCCATTCACCTAATTAGCATACACTCTCCAGTGAATGGTATGCCGGGAAATGAAGTCCGTAATTAAACCTTCCAGTAGGTTCCGTGATTTTTACCCAAATGTTTTAACACCCGATGTGTTTAAAATGTTCCAAGCCCTCCAGTGGGCTTCAGGGCTGTTTCTGTGGTTCCTTTAGCAATCCCTTGTGCTGACAGGCTGCGATGGTGCACAGCCTCGCAGATCCGTTTCCATTTTACAGCGGTGCGTTTTCCCGCGGCTTGGAGCTTGCCGCGTCTATTCATCCTCCAAGATGCCCCAGATCGTAGAAAACGCCACTCCACAAGGGATGATTACACAAATCTTTTATTTCAGCGCCACAAACACAGCCCCAGCTGATATTAGTCCCGACGCGTTTCGATGCCACTGCACCTTAATCATGGGACAGGGAGACAGGTAAAATCCGGATTTGAACATCACGCCATTCACCTAATTAGCATACACGCTCCAGTGAATGGTATGCCGGGAAATGAAGTCCGTAATTAAACCTTCCAGTAGGTTCCGTGATTTTTACCCAAATGTTTTAACACCCGATGTGTTTAAAATGTTCCAAGTCCTCCAGTGGGCTTCAGGGCTGTTTCTGTGGTTCCTTTAGCAATCCCTTGTGCTGACAGGCTGCGATGGTGCACAGCCTCGCAGATCCGTTTCCAGTTTACAGCGGTGCGTTTTCCCGCGGCTTGGAGCTTGCCGCGTCTATTCATCCTCCAAGATGCCCCAGATCGTAGAAAACGCCACTCCACAAGGGATGATTACACAAATCTTTTATTTCAGCGCCACAAACACAGCCCCAGCTGATATTAGTCCCGACGCGTTTCGATGCCCCTGCACCTTAATCATGGGACAGGGAGACAGGTAAAATCCGGATTTGAACATCACGCCATTCACCTAATTAGCATACACTCTCCAGTGAATGGGATGCCGGGAAATGAAGTCCGTAATTAAACCTTCCAGTAGGTTCCGTGATTTTTACCCAAATGTTTTAACACCCAATGTGTTTAAAATGTTCCAAGCCCTCCAGTGGGCTTCAGGGCTGTTTCTGTGGTTCCTTTAGCAATCCCTTGTGCTGACAGGCTGCGATGGTGCACAGCCTCGCAGATCCGTTTCCAGTTTACAGCGGTGCGTTTTCCCGCGGCTTGGAGCTTGCCGCGTCTATTCATCCTCCAAGATGCCCCAGATCGTAGAAAACGCCACTCCACAAGGGATGATTACACAAATCTTTTATTTCAGCGCCACAAACACAGCCCCAGCTGATATTAGTCCCGACGCGTTTCGATGCCACTGCACCTTAATCATGGGACAGGGAGACAGGTAAAATCCGGATTTGAACATCACGCCATTCACCTAATTAGCATACACTCTCCAGTGAATGGTATGCCGGGAAATGAAGTCCGTAATTAAACCTTCCAGTAGGTTCCGTGATTTTTACCCAAATGTTTTAACACCCGATGTGTTTAAAATGTTCCAAGCCCTCCAGTGGGCTTCAGGGCTGTTTCTGTGGTTCCTTTAGCAATCCCTTGTGCTGACAGGCTGCGATGGTGCACAGCCTCGCAGATCCGTTTCCAGTTTACAGCGGTGCGTTTTCCCGCGGCTTGGAGCTTGCTGCGTCTATTCATCCTCCAAGATGCCCCAGATCGTAGAAAACGCCACTCCACAAGGGATGATTACACAAATCTTTTATTTCAGCGCCACAAACACAGCCCCAGCTGATATTAGTCCCGACGCGTTTCGATGCCACTGCACCTTAAGCATGGGACACGGAGACAGGTAAAATCCGGATTTGAACATCCCGCCATTCACCTAATTAGCATACACTCTCCAGTGAATGGTATGCCGGGAAATGAAGTCCGTAATTAAACCTTCCAGTAGGTTCCGTGATTTTTACCCAAATGTTTTAACACCCGATGTGTTTAAAATGTTCCAAGCCCTCCAGTGGGCTTCAGGGCTGTTTCTGTGGTTCCTTTAGCAATCTCTTGTGCTGACAGGCTGCGATGGTGCACAGCCTCGCAGATCCATTTCCAGTTTACAGCGGTGCGTTTTCCCGCGGCTTGGAGCTTGCCGCGTCTATTCATCCTCCAAGATGCCCCAGATCGTAGAAAACGCCACTCCACAAGGGATGATTACACAAATCTTTTATTTCAGCGCCACAAACACAGCCCCAGCTGATATTAGTCCCGACGCGTTTCGATGCCCCTGCACCTTAATCATGGGACAGGGAGACAGGTAAAATCCGGATTTGAACATCACGCCATTCACCTAATTAGCATACACTCTCCAGTGAATGGGATGCCGGGAAATGAAGTCCGTAATTAAACCTTCCAGTAGGTTCCGTGATTTTTACCCAAATGTTTTAACACCCAATGTGTTTAAAATGTTCCAAGCCCTCCAGTGGGCTTCAGGGCTGTTTCTGTGGTTCCTTTAGCAATCCCTTGTGCTGACAGGCTGCGATGGTGCACAGCCTCGCAGATCCGTTTCCAGTTTACAGCGGTGCGTTTTCCCGCGGCTTGGAGCTTGCCGCGTCTATTCATCCTCCAAGATGCCCCAGATCGTAGAAAACGCCACTCCACAAGGGATGATTACACAAATCTTTTATTTCAGCGCCACAAACACAGCCCCAGCTGATATTAGTCCCGACGCGTTTCGATGCCACTGCACCTTAATCATGGGACAGGGAGACAGGTAAAATCCGGATTTGAACATCACGCCATTCACCTAATTAGCATACACTCTCCAGTGAATGGTATGCCGGGAAATGAAGTCCGTAATTAAACCTTCCAGTAGGTTCCGTGATTTTTACCCAAATGTTTTAACACCCGATGTGTTTAAAATGTTCCAAGCCCTCCAGTGGGCTTCAGGGCTGTTTCTGTGGTTCCTTTAGCAATCCCTTGTGCTGACAGGCTGCGATGGTGCACAGCCTCGCAGATCCGTTTCCAGTTTACAGCGGTGCGTTTTCCCGCGGCTTGGAGCTTGCTGCGTCTATTCATCCTCCAAGATGCCCCAGATCGTAGAAAACGCCACTCCACAAGGGATGATTACACAAATCTTTTATTTCAGCGCCACAAACACAGCCCCAGCTGATATTAGTCCCGACGCGTTTCGATGCCACTGCACCTTAAGCATGGGACAGGGAGACAGGTAAAATCCGGATTTGAACATCCCGCCATTCACCTAATTAGCATACACTCTCCAGTGAATGGTATGCCGGGAAATGAAGTCCGTAATTAAACCTTCCAGGAGGTTCCGTGATTTTTACCCAAATGTTTTAACACCCGATGTGTTTAAAATGTTCCAAGCCCTCCAGTGGGCTTCAGGGCTGTTTCTGTGGTTCCTTTAGCAATCCCTTGTGCTGACAGGCTGCGATGGTGCACAGCCTCGCAGATCCGTTTCCAGTTTACAGCGGTGCGTTTTCCCGCGGCTTGGAGCTTGCCGCGTCTATTCATCCTCCAAGATGCCCCAGATCGTAGAAAACGCCACTCCACAAGGGATGATTACACAAATCTTTTATTTCAGCGCCACAAACACAGCCCCAGCTGATATTAGTCCCGACGCGTTTCGATGCCACTGCACCTTAATCATGGGACAGGGAGACAGGTAAAATCCGGATTTGAACATCACGCCATTCACCTAATTGGCATACACTCTCCAGTGAATGGTATGCCGGGAAATGAAGTCCGTAATTAAACCTTCCAGTAGGTTCCGTGATTGTTACCCAAATGTTTTAACACCTGATGTGTTTAAAATGTTCCAAGCCCTCCAGTGGGCTTCAGGGCTGTTTCTGTGGTTCCTTTAGCAATCCCTTGTGCTGACAGGCTGCGATGGTGCACAGCCTCGCAGATCCGTTTCCAGTTTACAGCGGTGCGTTTTCCCGCGGCTTGGAGCTTGCCGCGTCTATTCATCCTCCAAGATGCCCCAGATCGTAGAAAACGCCACTCCACAAGGGATGATTCCACAAATCTTTTATTTCAGCGCCACAAACACGGCCCCAGCTGATATTAGTCCCGACGCGTTTCGATGCCACTGCACCTTAATCATGGGACAGGGAGACAGGTAAAATCCGGATTTGAACATCACGCCATTCACCTAATTAGCATACACTCTCCAGTGAATGGTATGCCGGGAAATGAAGTCCGTAGTTAAACCTTCCAGTAGGTTCCGTGATTTTTACCCAAATGTTTTAACACCCGATGTGTTTAAAATGTTCCAAGCCCTCCAGTGGGCTTCAGGGCTGTTTCTGTGGTTCCTTTAGCAATCCCTTGTGCTGACAGGCTGCGATGGTGCACAGCCTCGCAGATCCGTTTCCAGTTTACAGCGGTGCGTTTTCCCGCGGGAAAACGCACCGCTGTAAACTGGAAACGGATCTGCGGATGAAGTCCGTAATTAAACCTTCCAGTAGGTTCCGTGATTTTTACCCAAATGTTTTAACACCCGATGTGTTTAAAATGTTCCAAGCCCTCCAGTGGGCTTCAGGGCTGTTTCTGTGGTTCCTTTAGCAATCCCTTGTGCTGACAGGCTGCGATGGTGCACAGCCTCGCAGATCCGTTTCCAGTTTACAGCGGTGCGTTTTCCCGCGGGAAAACGCACCGCTGTAAACTGGAAACGGATCTGCGAGGCTGTGCACCATCGCAGCCTGTCAGCACAAGGGATTGCTAAAGGAACCACAAAAACAGCCCTGAAGCCCACTGGAGGGCTTGGAACCTTTTAAACACATCGGGTGTTAAAACATTTGGGTAAAAATCACGGAACCTACTGGAAGGTTTAATTACGGACTTCATTTCCCGGCATACCATTCACTGGAGAGTGTATGCTAATTAGGTGAATGGCGGGATGTTCAAATCCGGATTTTACCTGTCTCCCTGTCCCATGATTAAGGTGCAGTGGCATCGAAACGCGTCGGGACTAATATCAGCTGGGGCTGTGTTTGTGGCGCTGAAATAAAAGATTTGTGTAATCATCCCTTGTGGAGTGTCGTTTTCTACGATCTGGGGCATCTTGGAGGATATATATATATATATATATATGCAACTGCAGCCTCATACACATCAGAGCTGAATAATGCTGTAAGTACTCCCCATTATATCATGAAAACATGCATTAGAAACAGGGAAAAACAACAATAAAACAGGTTTTGTATCTGTTTTAATGCTTGGCAGACAGCAGAAACTCTCACAAAGGACTGAAAGCATAGACAGCTCCCAGGCTGTATTGCAAAAACACAGTCTAAAAAGACTGAAAAGCTAACTCATAGCAACATAGAGATAAACTGGCACAGTGCCTTTAAGGTAGTCATGACCCCCAGCTTCCCATCATGCCTCAGGGGTGAGAGTTAGGTCAGTTATTCTTTCCGGCTCCTTCAGCAAGGATCCTGGTTACACAGCTCCACTTCTTTCTGATTTTAGTCAGAAATAATCTTTGTTTTTCATAACTTTTTTGACTTACTTCGACGTCTTCCACCTTCTGAAGTAAGGTTCTGTCATTTTTTGACAATTTTGGTCATTTCTTACCACTCAAAATGCCTTCTCATTTTGACTCCTGTCCTTCTTGTAGCAAAAAGAAGGCCAAGACAGACTCTCATGAGGTCTGTATCCGTTGTTTGTCTGAAGACCATGACCCTAAGACCTGTCCTCATTGCCAAACCCTGTCCAAGAGTTCTTTGAAGGACAGAGAAAGGATTTGCCTATATGGATTGGCAGAAAAATATTCAAGAGGAAGGTCCCCGGTGAGGAAGGGTTCCAAGAGGTCTAGATCACCATCAAGAAGTAAGATCTATCACCCTTCTACCTCAGTGTCGGGCTTGGCGCTGTAAAATCGACCACCGGTAGGTCTTTCGTCTAGGAAAAGATCATCGACAGCGGGCTCGCTGTCGAGAAGACGGAATCAGCTTCACTCCATTCTTCCTCTCACTCTTCTGGACAGCTTCTCCAGAAGCCAGCAGACCTGCTCATCAGTCTCCATCACAGCAAAGGGAGACTTCCTCTGATTGCACTTGTCCCTGAGATGGCTTCTCCCCCTGCATCACTGGAAGGATACTGGGGCCACACAGCGAATGCAAGAATATGTCAGTCCCATCCATAGGTCACCTTCACAAAGATTGGTGCAGGAAGTGGACAGGTCGAGCTCCCCTAGACGTGGCGAGCGCACGGGCAGATCCAGAGAGCGAAGGCATTACAGATCACGTTCCCCCAGACAAGAGGAACGCACAGACAGATCGCGGGGATGAAGGCATAGTTTCCATCGCAGAAGTAGGAGGACACCGTTGTCGTCTTCTTCTTCCACCCGTTCATCGAAGAGGGATTATTCCTCCTACATTATCGGACAGCCCTATCTCTAGGGTGTCTTCGATAGATGATATCAACACCTGTCACGATGTGCTTCAGAGAGGGTCTCAGAAGCTGAACATCGAAATGTCTGACCCTCAGGTGACGACAACGGTGATCTTTGAGACTCTGCATCAGAAGGCGGCGTCTCGTCCATTGCTCCCCTTGGTTCCAGGGATTCTAAACCCTGTGATGGACACCTTCCCGACGCCAGCTTCGATCAAGGCGGTACCGGCTCGAATCCAAAAGAAGCACAAGCCGGCTTCCGCAGACCCCGTCTTCTTGAAGACGGATCCGCCTGCAGACTCAGTGATCGTTGCGGCAGCAAAGAAGACTCATGCTGTCACTGCATCTTCATGGGTCCCTCCCGATAAGTAAAGCAGGTCCCAGGACTCTTGGGGACGTAAGGTTTGCAACTCGGCGGCTTCATCGCTAAAGGTCTCCAGTGCGGCTGCTTTGTTAGGCCGCTATGACAGGGCCTTGTGGGACTCTTTGTGAAGTAGTGTGGCTCACTGGTTAGAGGCGGCAGACCCGAGAGCAGAGGACGGCCCGGGACCAGGGTTCGATTCCCGGCGCGGCAGGTTTCTGGACCAGGGTCAGCGGACTCGATAATTCTCTCGCCTCGGTGCCCACTCTGATCAGCGATCACACTCGGCAACTCTGGGCATTAGCTTGCCTCATCTTCACTAACGGCCCCACCAGACCGCCGGGGATGCCTGGTCTCACCCTGGAAATACCCATTAAGTGACCTTCTCTCAGGGAAGCCAGGAAGGGTTTCGCAGCGGTCGAAGCGCCTTGGGACCCTCCGGGTAAGTAGTGCGCTATATAAATGCCTATACATTACATTACATTACATTACATTTGGACCACTTCAAGGAGAAGCTGCCAAAAGAGGATCAGAAGGACTTTGATGAGATCATCACGGAGGGATCACTTGTTGCAAACCAAATGATCAGCACGGCAGCGGACGGCGCTACGCTATTGGCACATTCTTATGCTCATGGAGTCTGCGCCAGATCCTCGTGGTTGAGGCTGACAGGTCTCAAGCCTGACGCACAACAGAGAATAATAAATCTCCCGTTTTCTGGCTCCTCTCTCTTTGGCACTCATGCAGATGAGGAGATGGGTAGAATGAAAGCAGAGCTTGACACCCTCAAAGCCGTAGGCTTGGAGAAGAAAAAAGAATACAAACGTCGATACTGGCCCAACCAGCGCAATGGATCCCAACAGAGGGTTCAAACCCCTCAATGGTCCCAAGGGAAAAACCAGGGCAAGTCGCAATGTTCGAGGCATGTGGGCTGCTGAATTCATATCTGTGCATAGATCGCCGCCTAGTGTTGGGTCCTGATGATCGCACATTGTTGTCCTGGAAGAGTCTTCGAAGTATCACGAGATAGGTGGCTCCTCCCCTGGACTACAGTGCGCATGGGCATCAACTCCATCCTCAGATTGTTTTTTTCCGCCATTGGGTTCGGATGTATATTGGTTCCCTCTAGTCGGAATCGATAAAAAACTTTCTTAAGGCCAAAAGGTCTTTAGTTTTCTTCGTCGGTATAGTCTTGCGTTCGGTGCCTAATTCTTCCAGCTCGGTTCCCATACACCCGCGTGCTTTCGACGCCACAGACCCTATCGACTATTCATCATGGACCGAAGTCTGTTCAAGAGATGTCCCGTCTGCAACTCAAAGTATCCCCACATCGACGTCCACCCGGTGTGCAACAAGTGTCTGTCGCCGGACCATGATGAAGCCAGTTGCATGGCTTGTTCCCGTTTCAGGTCCAAGAAGACGCTTAAGCATCGACGCGCTGCGCGCCAGGAGGCCCAGCACACTGCACCGGCGCCTGTGGACATTTTCGATGCCGGGGATGTCGAGGAGGAAGCCGACAAGGAAATCGGTGACAACCTGTCGAATCCCGCGTCGGAGGTCGAATACAACTACGACGCGGATGCTGAAATGTTCGAAGCTGAAGAAGTCGTCGACGAGGTAGGGGACGACGACAGGGCCTTTGGGGCCATGGAAGATAGCTCGAGCGATGAGCTACCTCACACTGACACTGGGGCCGTACCGCTTCATAAGGCTCAGGCCGAGGGATCGCCACTAGGCCTTACCCAAGATCTTACAATGGGATCTACGGCCCCGCCTTCGGGCTCGGCCACGGACATTACTATTGAGCCGCACCCTGCAAAATCGAAGCCGAAAGTGAAACCAACGGTCTCGACACAAGCAACAGCACTGGTGCCCCCCTCGAAACCGAAAGTGCGCATTACTTTGGTCGGATCCAAGGCCTCTGAGCCCTCGGTGCCAAAGAAGCAGAAGGGTGTTGTCGATCCGAAGGCACAAGTCAAGGGCGTCGAGACGAAGTCTGCCACGCCGAAGACAACGGTCAAGGTGGTCGAGCCAAGTAAATCGGAGCCGAAGACGGTCGACACCAACAAAGGTGATCCGAAAGTTCTCGAAACTCCGCGTCAACAAGACAAGGCCAGAAGCGGCGCAGCCCGCGAGTCCACGCCTGCTGCTGGCTCAAAGGATCCCGTCGGATCGACGCAACCGTCCGCCGCTTTCACCAAGCAAGTGACGGACTCCCTACAGCGCATCATGGAGAACGCCTCGGCTGTCAGCCCAAGAGGTCCTCCACCTTCGAAGCCGGTCGAGAAACCTCACAAAGCGTCGACGCCCATTCACTTCACGTTGCCGCCGAAGGTGGCGCCGAAGGCTTTCACCCCTAAAATGGTTGCCAGCGTGCCCGAGAAGGTGCCCTCGGTGCCGAAGACGACGGTGGTTCCCACCTTGAAACATCGGCAATCTTCATTAGGAGAACAACAAGAACACTTTATTGATGCCGAAACGGGCAGACTTTCCCTCCACAAGCGGAAAATTGCCCCGGAACAGCCAATGGAGTCCTACAAAATTCCTTTAAAGAAAATAAGGACTCTACTTCAACTCCTGTCCTTGTGGAACCACTTTCTCCACATGTCCATAATGTCTCGCCCACTTACTCTGACGTGGACGCTGGGGAGGGCGATGATGAGGATGAGTACAGCTATCCTGTCTACACAGACCCTGATGATACCAATGAACCCTGGGCTGCTGTTGCTGACCCAGGTGATCCTCATTCTGCCCCAGACACTCAACTTTATTCTGTGAAGACATCACCTACAGAGGATTCAGCAGCGTTCAATGCCCTCATTGAACGGGCGGCTAAAAACCATGACGTCCAGCTCCATGCTGACCCCATTGACCTGGATTTTCTTTTTGATACCTTTTCAGTCTCAGAGAGAACTGCCTATGTTAAAGGGTGTCTTAAAACATGCTGGGGAAATCTTTAAGGAGCCTACCAGAGCCAGGGTGATAAACCCTAGGATTGAGAAGAAGTATAAACCAGCGTCTGCATATCCTACTTACATCAAAGGACAGTTGCCTTTGGACTCTCTTGTTGTTTCAAATGCCCGAAAGAGGGCTAATTCTCAGACAACGGGTGATGCTCCTCCCCCAGACAAAGAATCTAAGGTGTTTGAGGCATCAGGGAAAAGGGTGGCAGCCCAAGCGGCCAATATCTGGCGCATTTCCAATACACAAGCGCTTCTAACGAGGTATGACAGGGCACACTATGACACACTGGAGACCCTGTTGCAGCACCTGCCAGACGAATACAAGGAGGCAGCTGAGATGCTTATTCAAGAGGGGAAGCTAATATCCAATGCTTCAATTAAATGTGCACTAGATGCGGCTGACACCGCAGCCAGGGCTGTCAACACTAGTGTCATGTTGAGACGACATGCCTGGCTCAGAATCTCGGGGTTTAAGCCAGAGATACAGACCACCATTCTTAATCAAAAAGTTAATCCAGATCATCTGTTTGGCACAGAGGTGGACACCACCTTGGAAAAGATTAAGAAGGACACTGAAACTGCTAAGTCCATGGGGGCCTTACAGTCCCAGCAATTCAGGGGTGGGTCTTTTTGTCGCTCAAGCACTAGAGGCGTTTCCAGAGGCCAGCTCTCCCAAACCACGCAGTACTACAAAGGCAACACGAAGTCCACATACACCAAACAAAGTCGAGGTGGATATCTTGGTAACAGCGCCAAGGGCAGGGGTCGTGGAAACAACAACTCCAGATCCTCTGCCACCAACAAACAGTGACGCCTTGTCACTGCCCCCCGACCACGCAACACCGGTCGGGGGGAGACTTCAGCAGTTCCTGCCGGTCTGGAAAACCATCACCACAGACAGGTGGGTCACACAGCTCATACAGTACGGTTATTGTCTGGAGTTAACATCCACTCCACCCAACTTGCCACCAAGACACCGTCCTATGTCCAACGAGCACTTGCACTTATTGCAGCAGGAGGTCATCGTCATGCTGCAAAAAGGGACAATCGAGCTCGTGCCTGTGGAAGAAAGAGGCACAGGAGTTTACTCACTGTACTTCTTGATACCAAAAAAGGACGGGTCCCTCAGATCCATACTGGACCTCAGACCCCTCAATCAGTACATTTTATCGGAACACTTTCATATGTTGACCCTGCAGCAAGTACTCCCGTTGCTCAGTCAAGGGGATTTTCTCGCAACTTTAGACCTAAAAGACGCGTATTTTCACATTCCGCTGCACCCGTCACACAGAAAATACCTCCGGTTCACCATCCAAAACCAACATTACCAGTTCAAGGTTTTGCCTTTCGGAGTCACCACGGCACCCAGGGTGTTTACAAAGTGCCTGGCGACAGTGGCAGCGCACCTGAGGAGACAAAACATTCACGTCTACCCTTATCTGGACGACTGGCTCATCCAGGCAAAGTCAGCCGAGCAGTGTGCCACCCACATGTCCCACACCATTCACCTTCTTCACGATCTGGGATTCTCACTGAATTACCCAAAGTCCCACCTGCAACCCGCCCACATACGGCAGTATCTGGGTGCGACGATAAACACTCTGGCAGCCACAGCACAGCCAAATTCAGTAAGGGTCAACAGCATTCAATCGCTGATACAACGATTCAAACCCCAACACTCGCTTCCAGCACTAGTGTTCATGCAGTTGATAGGAGTGGAGTGGTGTGGCTCACTGGTTAGAGGCGGCAGACCCGGAATCAGACGGCCCGGGACCAGGGTTCAATTCCCGACGCGGCAGGGTCTTGAACCAGGGTCAGCGGACTCGATAATTCTCGCCTCGGTGCCTAATTTAACCAGGGATCACACTCGACAACTCTGGGCATTAGCTTGCCTCATCTCCACAACGGCCCCCCACAAACGCCGGGGATGCCTGGTTTCACCTTGGAGATACCCAGGAGGGAACACCTCACAGGGAAAGCCAGGACGGGTTCCCCAGCGGTCTATAGCGCCAGGACGCCTCCGGGTAGCAGTGCGCTTTACAAGACACACACATTTACATAGGCATGATGGTCTCCTGCATCTCCATAGTCCCGCACGCGAGACTACATATGCGTCCGCTTCAGGAGTGCTTAGCACGTCAGTGGACTCAGGCTCACGGACAGTTGAAAGACCTAGTGTTGGTGAGCGGTCGGGCATACAACTCTCTGCATTGGTGGAATCCACAAAACCTTTGCAAGGGACGACCGTTCCAAGAGCCTGTGCCACAGATCATCCTGACGACGGACGCTTCTCTCCAGGGATGGGGAGCTCATGTACTCCATTACACTGTGCAAGGACTATGGACACAACAGCAACAGAAGATGCAAATCAATGTTCTGGAACTGATGGCAATCTTCATGGCACTAAAGGCCTTCAAAGTACATCTGTGCAACAAGGTCGTGTTGATCCGGACGGACAACATGACGGCCATGTACTACATTCAGAAGCAGGGAGGAACACACTCTCCACAGCTGTCTCATCTGGCTCAGAGCATGTGGAAGTGGGCCATTCAGAGAAACATCTTCCTCATGGCAGAACACCTCCCAGGCAAGGACAATCAGATGGCGGACCTGCTCAGCAGGTACAGCCACCAAATGCACGAGTGGGAGATACATCCATCAGTACTCCACCCGTACTTCCAAAGGTGGGGTCATCCAGAAATAGACCTGTTCGCCACAAAGGAGAACGCAAAATGCCAAAGCTTTGCCGCCAGGTTTCCACATCCACAGTCGCAAGGCAATGCGATATGGATGAACTGGTCAGGCAAATTTGCGTACACTTTTCCCCCAGCCCCTCTAATACCGCTGGTGGCACGCAAGCTCAAGCAGCACTCGATGACTCTCATCCTGGTTGCTCCAACGTGGGCTCGCCAACCATGGTACACCACGTTTCTGGAACTGTCTGTGGTACCGCATCAGAGGCTGCGCCTCACACCCAGCCTTTTGACGCAGAGCCATGGCGACATTCAGCATCCAGATCCGCAACAGCTCAACCTGGATATGGCTTCTGAGGTCTTAGAGTTTGGCTACCTCAACTTACCAATGTAAAAAGGAGAGATTCCCTTGAGAAGAATTGTAAAACTTTATGGACGAAAACAATTACAAGATTCACGTATATGAAAAAAGACCACAATTTATTGACCATACAGTAATTAAAAAAGTGGACGGTTAAAAGACCACTTAACACAGATTTTTTAAAACAATGAAAACAATAAAAGAACAGTAAAAAACCTGACATTCAATATTGACCAGCAAAATTGATACATGAAGACAGAAAACAGTAAGACATTAAACTCGTGCAATACTAAGCGTACATTCAAACTCTATTTCTGACACCAATGTTATGTACACAACAATACAGGGTACCAGAAGGATATCCGAGTCGAGAATTATACTGTAGAGTGCCTCAACGTGTTTCGGTGGTTTCTCACAATTCTATCCACCTTTGTCAAGACTACAATTGATATCTGTCGTAGTACAGGGGTCAATATAATCTCCCTAAAGAATGGATACACAATGGCTTAGAGTGGAGACATCATAATTCCAGATTGTTAGAATTGTTATGATTTACTACAGTTAAAAGGATAACAATACAAAACTAATTAAATAAGTGAAAGCCTTCCTACTACATTACAGTTGATCGTACATTTGTGTTTGTTGTTGCATGTGGCAATCTAAAAACAATCCGATATAGCCCGAATACCAGGTTCCTTTACAAACAATCACAATACATTTTCTAATATGCTACAACATTCGTTTCAGATGTATACATTTCTGTGTTTCTGAGAACTGACTAGTCCTCTAATTTCCCTTTACCTATCATTTTCAAAGGCCTCGATTGACTTGTGAGGAGGAATCTTTTTTTTCTCACTTTTATAGACCTCTAGAAAAACGGGGACTATTGCATTTCACTCCTGTTAATTATTCCTCCTATTAACAAATTTAACAGAAAACATCTAGTTGTATTAGCTTGATATTAGTTGGCGTTTAAAGTTGCTGTTTATATTTGGTAGATTTAAAGACCAGGGATTATGACCTGCATTCCATATTTTTGATTACCAAATTGGACTTTTTTATAGCGATAATTTTTTATTGTTATATAGTTACCTTTAATTCCACTTTTGGATGTTGTCAGATTTCCATTATTTTTCACAATAAAATATGGTGTAGGCAACGAAATACTAGCTTCATATATCCATTTTAAAATTGCGTCTCTTTATCGAGTTACAGGTAAAAAATCCTATAAGTCAAAACAGTAATGGGTAATTAGGAAGAGGCAAGTAATATATCTTTACAGGGGAAGGGCACTGGTCATGTTAGTTGTGATTAAAGCGTATCGTACTACCTCATCTAGCTTTGTTAGAGGACTGGCGTACCTATTACTAAAGCGCTTGAATGTTGGCAGTAGTCGTTTCAAATAATTAAGCCTTGTAGTGCGCTTCTCTTTCCATTTAAAAGGGAACCAGGGGCGCTTACGTCATGTCCTTGCGATGAAAACAATTGTTTCACTAGAAATCGAGACAAAAGTGCAAACGGGGCCGTTAGAGGTAAAGCGTATTAATTTTAAAGCCTGCCTTCTACATTCCTCATGTTTCCATGTCCGCTTACCTATAGAATCGCGAAGGACTGCCTGCTTCTCTGGTTGCGTGGAGTCTACCAGAAAGTGCGGGCGCCATGTTTAAATACCGTATCTGGCGCATCATTGGTCCAAATAGGAGCCAATCAGAAGAGTGTATTTGGATCTAGGATATTTGCATACACAGGCTTGTGATGCCGGAATCCCATTGGACGGGGTACTAGACTTGTGATTGGTCTACTAACTGAAGTGTTTGTGTGAGGCAACCAGACTTTCGATACTCATTAAAGTTGTATGGCTGCAATAGTTTGGGGGTTTTGAGGGATATGTAACCCGAGAAAGAAGAATTTGTTAAAAAAAAAAATTGCTACCAATTTCCATATTGCATTAAGGGCAGAAGGGGCGGGCTAGCACGCTTCCTGATGCTGTCAAAATAGAAAAGGGTCGTAAGGTGGGGAACATTTGGCAATAAAAGAAAATTAATAAATACATCCTAGTAGGTGAGATTCATATATAAACATTATGAATTATGCACCTCCACTTTGAGAAATACTTAAAACTGGAGAGTAAAAAGCTTAACAGAGTATTCATGTCTCGAGACTGAGACAAATATGGGTTGGTCTAAATACATTTTGTCCAGTCCTCTCTGGTGTTTAAGGCTTTAAGAATGGTATTTAAGAAGCAAAAGTACCATTGTTCCAGAGTTTTTCTTAATTTGTCGATGTCACCACCTCGTCTGGTGGTTCTAATCTTCTCCAGGATGTACCACCGAATGTCATCGCAAGAATGATTTTGCTGTCTAAAATGCTCTGTCAATGGCGCATTGCATTTGTTTGTGCGAATGGCCGATTTGTGCTCCAACACTCTGAGTCTGAGTTCCCTGCTGGTCTCCCCCACGTACCCCAGGTTGCAGGGGCAGACCAGCAGGTATACCACATTCTGACTCCTACAGTTGTTGAATGTTTTGGAGGTCAGGGTTTTTCCATTGAATTCAAGGCTTGTGCCTACGATGCAATGAGGGCAGACAGAGCAGGTTCCACATTTGTGGTTACCTGATGCCCTTATGCCAGTCAAGGTACGTTGAGCTTCCGCGGGCGGCCTGTAGGTGTGTACCAGACAATTACGGAGTGTTTTATTTCTCCGAAATGAGAACAGTGGTTTGTTAAGTTGGTTTTCAGTATTAAAATTGAGTATGCATCAGTTTCTGTTGACTATATTTTTGATCTGGTTGCTCAAGTGCGAAAATTGGGTCACAAATACTATTCTATCTAAATCGTTTTTGTTTCGAGTTTTGTTCTGGTCTAGTAAGCTGTCACGGTCATAGAACCTTGCTCGTTTAAAGGAGTGTTTAATTAGTTTATGGGGATAACCTCTCTCCTTAAGTTTTTTCTTCATATTATCTGAGTGTCTGTAGAAGTCTTCCAGATTAGAACAGTTTCGCCTTAATCTTAGAAATTCACCAAAGGGCACTTTGTCCCTTTGGATGGTTGCTGGAATAATGTAAAAGTGAGTTTCTATCAGTTGGTTTGTTAAAAAGCTCAACTTTTAAGCTACCTTCCTCATCTTTAATCACAATGTCCAAGAATTCCACACTGGTATTGCTGTGGTGTCCTGTGAACCTGAGATTGGGGTCGCCAAGGTTAAGCCATTCCAAAAAACAAAGTAAATCCTCGCTGGCACCGCTCCAGATGAATATAATATCATCAATGTAGCGATGCCAGCAAGAAACATTTTCAAAAAAAGGTGCTGCCTCATTAAATATATGTTTTGATTCAATATTTCCCACATATAAACAGGCCAGACTGGGGGCACATGTGGCCCCCATACTGGTCCCCTTGATCAGGAGATATAGATCATCCTTAAAGAGGAAAACATTCCTCTTCAGGATTAGGTGGATACAAGACATAATGATAGTATCCTCACCTCCATGCAGGTCCTCTGTTTCCAGTATAGAGGATATCACCTCCAAGGTGTTGTTTTGGGGGATGTTCGTGTAGAGGGCTTCAATATCTAGGGTGACCAGAAACTCAAGCAGCACTCGATGACTCTCATCCTGGTTGCTCCAACGTGGGCTCGCCAACCATGGTACACCACGTTTCTGGAACTGTCCGTGGTACCGCATCAGAGGCTGCGCCTCACACCCAGCCTTTTGACGCAGAGCCATGGCGACATTCAGCATCCAGATCCGCAACAGCTCAACCTGGCGATCTGGCTCCTGAGGTCTTAGAGTTTGGCTACCTCAACTTACCTCCTGACTGTATGGACATCATCCGGGAGGCAGGGAAGCCCACCACTAGAGCATGCTATGCGGCAAAGTGGAAGCGGTTTGTCATTTATTGTGCAGACCACAGCATTAACCCGCTAGATGCATCTATTCAGAACATCATTTGTTATCTTTTACATCTGTACAAATGTAATCTAGCCTATGCTTCCATTCGCATACATTTTTCTGCAGTGGCTGCTTATCTCCAAAACAGGCAGCACCTCTCACTCTTCAGGGTGCCTGCCATTAAAGCCTTTCTGGAAGGACTCAAACGAGTCATTCCTCCGCGGACTCCACCAGCTCCTGAGTGGAACCTCAATGTGGTCCTCACCCGGCTGATGGGTCCCCCTTTTGAACCACTGCATTCCTGCGAGATTCAATTCTTGACATGGAAAGTGGCTTTCCTTATAGCGATTACGTCGCTGCGACGAGTTAGTGAACTCCAGGCACTAACTATCCAAGAGCCATTTATTCAAATTCATTCTAACAGGGTGGTGCTTCGCACTAACCCTAAATTCCTTCCTATGGTAGTGTCTCAATTCCATATTAACCAGACTATTGAACTACCTGTGTTCTTCCAAAATCCTGAGTCATTGGCGGAGAGAATGCTCCACACGCTTGACGTCAAAAGGACCCTGATGTATTACATTGATAGGACCAAGGATTTTAGAAAAACTAAACAACTCTTTGTTGCCTTTGCGCCACAACACAAAGGTAACCCCATTTCCAAAGCTGGTATACCCAGGTGGATCGTTAAATGTATTCAGATCTGCTATCTGAAAGCCAAGCGTGCTCTCACCATTCCACCACGGGCCCACTCCACCAGAAAGTTGGGGGCCTCCATGCCTTTCCTTGGAAATATCCCTTTGGAAGACATATGTAGAGCAGCCACATGGTCTACCACACACACATTTACAAAACATTATTGTGTTGATGTGCACTCTAAACAGCAGGTAGCTGTAGGGCAGGCTGTTCTAAAAACACTTTTCCAAACTGCTGCAGCTGGCACGGGCGGCCGCCGTTAATGGAGGGACTGCTATGTATTCTATGCACAGATATGAATTCAGCAGCCCACATGCCTCGAACCGAATATGCTACTTACCAGTATGCATCTGTTCTTGGCATGTAGGGCTGCTGACATTCATATCGCCCGCCCTCCTCCCCGGCGCCTGTAGCAGCTGCAGAATTCACATATACTTCTAGCATGGTCATCATTCACTTTGTTTTTAGCCATTGTGGCCAAGATGGAGTAAAACTATCTGAGGATGGAGTCGATGCCCATGCGCACTGTAGTCCAGGGGAGGAGCCACCTATCTGGTGATACTTCGAAGACTCTTCCAGGACAACAATGTGCGATCATCCGGACCCAACACTAGGCGGCGATCTATGCACAGATATGAATGTCAGCAGCCCTACATGCCAAGAACAGATGCATACTGGTAAGTAGCATATTCGATCAGGGCCGTAAATTGAACAGAGGTAGAGGTGGACACCAGCAACAGTCCTCTACCACGGCTAGATCAGGAGGAAAACCATGAGCAGTGGCTTCCTCTGGCGCTGTTGCCCACTCCAGTGGAAGGAAGTGTTTCACATCATCTAGTAGAGTGGTGCAGCATCACAAAAGATCGTTGGGTGCTCAATATACAGCGCAATGGATACACACTATGTTTCTGTGTGCTTCCAAAGGACATTCCTCCAAAAAGATCTCGTCCTCACCAACTAAAGTTGCTCCGACAGGAAGTGAAGACTCTTCTTGAAAAGCAAGCCATAGAAGAGGTTATTTCCTCACAGCGGGGGAAGGGAGTCTACTCCAGGTACTGCCTTGTGCCCAAAAAAGATCAGGAGCACAAGTTCAGACCTATCCTGGATCTTCGCCTACTGAACAGAGTCATCGTGAAGGAGAAGTTTCGCATGTTGGCCCTTCATCAAATATGTCCACATCTGCAAGTAGAAGATTGGATGTGTTCGGTGGACCTCCAAGATGCATACTTCCACATACCCATTGCTCCGCGTCATCGCAAGTATCTGCGGTTTGTGATGGGACACACTATCAGTACAAAGTCTTACCCTTCGGGCTCAAGTCTGCCCCACGAGTCTTTGCCAAGTGCATGGCAGTGGTGGCAGCCGTCCTTCACAGAAGAGGCAGTTTGTCTACCCTTACTTGGACGATTGGCTTCTCAAAGGGCCATCTCCTCGACAAGTAAGGAGCGACTTCCAAGTTTGTCTGCAGCAGTTACACAATCTGGGCCTTCATGTCAACATGGAGAAGTCCGTGCAGCAGCCCACCCAGACGATCCACTATCTAGGATTGACTCTGGATACAAACAAACGAAGAGCGTTTCCTTCGGAGGAGAGACTTTCTTCCATGCAGCAGAAGTGCAGGATTCTGCTCCAGACGGAACATCCAGCAGTCAGGCAAGTTGCATCTCGGCTGGAGTCAATGACCTCCTGCATATTTCTCATCCCCAACGCCAGGCTGAGAATGTGACCGTTGCAGCAAGATCTAGAAGACAAGTGGGATCAAGCAACTGGTCGCTGGGAAGATCGGATCGTGCTCTCCCAAGCAGCAAAATCATCCATCAAGTGTTGGACTCGGCCTCAGAATCTGTTGGTGGGGAGTCCCTTTTCACTAGCCAGTTCCAGTGCAATCGTTAGTAACGGATGCATCTCTGCAGGGATGGGGGGCACACATGGGGTGCCTTCAAATGCGGGGCCGGTGGTCAACAAAGGAACTGTCCTACCACATAAACATGTTGGAGCTACGAGCAGTTCACCTTGCTCTGAAAGCTTTTCTACCTTTG
Organism: Lissotriton vulgaris; assembly: GCF_964263255.1. Lineage (NCBI taxonomy): Eukaryota > Metazoa > Chordata > Amphibia > Caudata > Salamandridae > Lissotriton > Lissotriton vulgaris. The sequence continues at coordinate 179,602,169 of NC_141697.1, forward strand.
ATCAAGTCCAACTCGGTCCTGATCCAAACAGAAAACACGACCACCATGTTTTATCTAAACAAGCAGGGTGGTACATGCTTTCGCCCTCTCTTCCTGGAGGCTCAAGCGATCTGGCACTGGCTAATAGCCCAAAACCTCTCCGTAGTAGCAGTGCACCTTCCAGGAGAGCAGAATGTCAAAGCAGACTCACTCAGTGGGCACTTCGAAGATCAGCCAGACTGGGTGCTACACGACGAGGTTGTGGCAGATTTTTTTCATTGATGGGGTCATCCATCAATAGATTTGTTTGCAGACGACAAAAACAAAAAATGCCACGCCTTCGCATCCAGATTCCACCGTCCAGGGACAATGGGGAATGCGCTTTTGATGGATTGGTGAGGGACATTTTCCTATACCTTTCCTCCTCTGCCTCTCATCCCGAATGTGGTGTTCAAACTCATCAGATCCAACATGATTGCATGCACATTTTGAAAGAGGCTTAGAGACCCTCCACAAGAGCGTCATATGCGTTCAAGTGGAAGAGGTTCTTTCTTTGGTGTATTGAAAATCACTTGGACCCTACGAAAGGGCAGGAGGATGTCATTCTTCCTTACCTTCTTTATCTAGCTAAAGCAGGCTTGAAATATGCTTCAATCAGGGTTCATTTGTCAGCTATCACGGCGTACAGAAAGTCACCCAGCCAACCTTTTTTTTTCCCAAAAATAGGTGGTTAAGGACTTCTTACAGGGGTTGAATAAAGTATATCCCCCTGTTCGAAACCCTTCCCCTCCATGGGATTTGATTCTGGTGCGGTCCTCCTTTGAGCCCATTCACAAGGCCTCTTTACAGCGTCTGCCGTGGAAGGCAGCTTTTCTGGTAGCGATAACATCAGCGCGCAGAGTAAGTGAAATCCAAGCGCTGTGTGCAAAAGAGTCTACCGTTTTTCACCACAACAGAGTTGTATTAAGGGCTCACCCTTCTTTTCTGCCTAAGGTTGTGTCTGATTTTCATATTAATCAATCAATCTCCCTGCCATCCTTTTTTCCAAACCCAGCGACTCCTGCGAAGAGGTCGCTACATTCCTTAGACCTCAAAAGAGTGCTTAAATTCTATCTAGAGGGTACCACGGGCATTAGAAAATCGGATCAATTGTTTTTAAATTATGGTGCCATGAGAACAGGCTCCCCTGCCTCTAAAAGATCCATTTCAAGATGGATAGTGTCCTATATAAAATTGGCTTTCCTGCTGGCTCATAAACCCTTGTTTTTGTTTCCTAAAGCACACTCCACTAGGGGAAAAGTGGCCACAGTAGCTTTCTTGCATGATGTTCCAATGTCAGAGATTTGAAAGACTGCGACCCGGAGATCGGTTGACACCTCCACAAGGCATTAATGTCTAGAATCCGATTCCAGGGCTGATACTCAAGCTGACCAGGCCTCCTTGAGGCATCTTTTCGGATAGTGATCTATCTGTACAGGCTTGGTTATCTAAGCTGATTTTACCGTTATGTTCCTTTGCCCGCAGGTGGATGAGGTGACGCACGCTATTCTATTCTAGTGCTTATGACTATTGATGAGGTTCCCCTGGAAGAGAAGGATTAGTTACTTACCTGTAATCCTTGTTCTCTTCCAGGGGTATCCTCATCAAAGTCATAATTTTTATTTATTTATTTATTTATTTAAACTTCTAAAGCGCACAGCTACCCGCAGTGGGTTTCCCGGCGCTCAGGGACAGACTGAAGAAGAAAGACTGGCAAGCTGATTTTACAGGGCTACAAATTACTGCTGGAAGAGCCAAGTTTTAAGTCCCTTACGGAAACGAAAAAGATTGGTTCCTGTCTTTAGGGTCACAGGAAGAGTATTCCAGAATTTAGGACCTAGATGGGCAAAAGAACGGCCTCCCATTTTTGCCAGTCTAAATCTGGGGACAGAAAAGTCACCGTGAAGTGATGATCTTAGAGTTCGACTGGGTTTGTAGGCCTGGAAAAGGCCCTGAAGGTATTTTGGGGCTGAGCCGTGTTTGATTTTAAAAACGTGACACAGGGCTTTGAATTTAATTCTGTTTGGGATTTTAAGCCAATGAAGGTCACGAAGTGCTGTAGAAGCAGCTGATCTTCTAGGAACGTTGAAGAGTAGTCGGGCAGCAGCGTTCTGCACAACCTGGAGTTTTTTTATGGTTGTTTGGTCGGATCCAAGATATAGGACGTTGCCATAGTCCAGGCGGGAAACAACCAACGCCTGGACTACCGTTCTTCGTGTGGAAAGGGGCAACATCCACAGGATCTTCTGTAGTCATCTCAAGGTGGCAAAACAGATGGAGGCCACCTTTATAGCCTGCTGTCTCATTGTAAGTTTCTCATCGATGAGAAACCCGAAGCTGCGAACTGCGGTTACCGGTTGCGGGGTAGGTCCCATGTCAGTGGGCCAATGGTGGGGGCCCCAGAGATCCTTGTTTTTGCCCAGTATCACAACCTCGGTTTTGTCACCATTAAGCTTCAAGAAGTTACTCTTCATCCATTTAGAGACACAGATCAAACCTTCTTTCAGAGCAGAGGTATTGTTACACTCTTTATTAGATAGAGAAAAAATGATCTGTGAGTCGTCGGCGTAGGAGTACAGTGTAAGACCCGCCTCCTCCACAATAGTAGCTAGAGGTCTTACGTAAATGTTAAATAATAAGGGACTGAGTATCGACCCCTGGGGAACACCATACGCCGAGGGATAAGTTGTAGAAGAAGCAGAGGCGGAAAACACCTGAAAAGTGCGGTCTTTTAAAAAAGAGGCTATCCAGGCGAGAGCCGCACCTTCTACTCCCAGGGACCGGAGAGTCGCGAGGAGGATGGAATGAGACACAGTGTCGAACGCTGCACTTAGATCAAGAAGGATAAGGGCGGATGTTTCTCCGCGATCGACACTGTGTCGCAGGCTCTCGGTAACTCCTAGAAGTGTGGTTTCAGTCGAATGATGCGCTCTGAAGCCTGATTGGGACGGATGTAAGAAACCCGAGCTCTCCACCAGATGTGTTAGTTGTGTATTAATGTGCCTTTCCAGGATCTTTGATAGAATGGGAAGCAGTGAGATTGGTCTGAAGTTAGACAAGTTGGTGATGTCTGCTCCAGCCTTTTTTAGTAAAGGAATTATCATTGCATGCTTCCACTCCTGAGGGACAAATGACTCCGATAATGAAGAGTTAATAGTGGGCTGAGTTCAAGTAGTTTTAGGATCTTGGCAGGTATCGGATCCCGTGGGGATCCAGACTTAATGCTATTAAGGCAGAGGGAAAAAGAGGCATCATCAAAGGGTGACCATTTTGCCAGTTTCGTCCTCGTGAGGAGCGGAACATCTGGAGTCAGGGTGGGGTCAGGCAGAGGCGTATCATTAGGTGTAGAGGGACTTAATGAGTCATAGATGCGCTCTACTTTAGATATGAAAAAATTTGCAACAGAGTTGCATTGAGCCTCCTCCAGTGCAGGAGGGGCAGGAACTACATCTGCTCCAGTTAATTTCTTCACAACCGAGAAGAGAATACGGGGACAATTTTGGGCATTAGTTACTGTATTCGAAACGTAGGCAGCTCTAGCCATTTTACAATGGTGATGGTAGTCCCTAAGGGCTTCCTTATAGACTGTTTTGCGGGAAGCAGAATAAGAGCGTCTCCATTTTCTCTCAAAAGTCTTACAACTCGATCTCATGCGTTTACGATCTTCAGAAAACCAGGGTGCAGGAGGTCGGTGAGATGAAGAGTTTTTGAGAGTTAGGGGAAGAAGTTCATTGATGGCAGAATTCAGCCAATTGAATACTTCGGAGTTCAAAACAGATGTGGATGTGTTGGTGTTAGGAAGGGTATTCGATAAACGTGCATTAAGATCAGTAGTATTACGTTTATGCCAACGACGTATAAACACATCCTGACTGCTGCCGTTATTATTTTGCATTTTTGTCTGAGATAAGGCAAAATGTACAGCATAATGGTCCGACCATTCCAAAGAACGGGCAGGAAGGGAGCATTCAAACGGGAGATAGGAAAGGACAGGGTCCAATAGGTGCCCAGCAGAATGTGTAGGCCCAGAATTGCATAATAAGATATTTAATGCTTCCAGTTCAGACAAAAACAGTTTGCTGACATTAAATTGACCATCTTCCAGATGGAGATTCAGGTCGCCAAGAATGGGAAAATTGCCCGCTTTCAGGGAAAGAGGAGCAATAATGTCTGCAAAGGAAGTAGTCCAAGTGGTAGCGTTACCGGGGGGACGATAAATCAGGAGACCAGACAATGTGAACTGGGGGCTGATAGCAAGCTTAAAAAGTCCGGCTTCACATCCAAGCATAGGGAAAGCGCCAAGAGTGCATGTGTAGTTAGACTTAAAGATTATTGCAATCCCACCTTCTTTACCAGTGTCTCTGTCTTTCTTAACAAGTTTATAGCCGTCATGATTCGCTATGGCAGTATCAGGCCCGAGCTTTCATGAAGCCAGGTTTCTGTGAGGAACATGGCGTCAGGGTTTTCGTCGACTACAAAGTCGTAAATATTGGTCTTGTGTTTTGGAAGTGATCTACAGTTCACACTCCAGAACTGCAGTTTTCTGAGGGGAGAGGGAGTTTTAGCAGCCCTAGTTCTACCCCTCGGTTTGCCTCGTTTATGTAGTGCTTTCAGTTGATTACACATTAACATTCGGCCCGTGAGAAAGTCGCATTGGGTACATTTAAAATTATGAACCAGCAATATACATGTAGTGCATTGTGCCGGGGGATGGTAGCAACCCTCCCACCTCCCCGGGCAAAGGATTCTGGTATTTTAAGGTTATTGTAATCTCTTTGTGTCATGACTTTTTGATTCGCCGCAAAGAACAACTGACCTAACTGCCACCCCTGAGGCATGATGGGAAGCTGGGGGTCATGACTGCCTTTTCAGTCTTTTTAGACTGTGTTTTTGCAATGCAGCCTGGGAGCTGTCTATGCTTTCAGTCCTTTGTGAGAGTTTCTGCTGTCTTCTAAGCATTAACACAGATACAAAAAATGTTTTATTGTTGTTTTTCCCTGTTTCTAATGCATGTTTTCATGATATAATGGGGAGTCCTTACAACATGATTCAGCTCTGGTGTGTATGAGGCTGTAGTTGCTTATTTTTATATATATATATATATAGAGGCAGCGGGAATGGTACAACACGGATGAGGGCTCCCGGTGTTGGGTACTGAGGAATGCACCACTCCGAAATGCATTTACCGCCACTGGAACTGCCTGTTTGCCAATAAAACCCGTCTTTCTCGTCCCCCCCCCGGGCTCCTGCTTCGTTCTTTTGGAGGAAGGTGGTCATTTATATAATTTGTGCTTGCCAGTTGTACAATACAGGAGCACCGCCACATTAAGGGATCTGGACAACTGCTGGCTCTTTCTTCACGGCATCTATGGTTTCTTGTGAGGGATAGTCCAGTTCGCGCTTCGCCTGCAGAGGACCCGGAGCAGTGAGGTATTTTACCTCGTTTTGGACATTGTGCATCCTGCATACTTGATCCCTGCATATGTGACTTTCTGCGTGCGAGGCTGTGGCGTTATAAGGGGACTTGAGGACGGACTTGTTGGCTCTAGGGCAGTGGAAGGCTTGGTCACCGTGCCCTGCTTTGTGACCGCAGTGAAGATTACCTGCACATCCTCCCCATTCCACCGACCCGAATTGCCACGAACATATGGCTTTTTGGGAGTTGTAGTCCTCTAACACTAATGGACTACGACAGGTGTGCCTAACTGTCAGGGGGAGGAGCGGCTCACGCCAACACTACATTAGAGGCAGCGGGAATGGTACAACACGGATGAGGGCTCCTGGTGTTGGGTACTGAGGAAGGCACCACGCCGAAATGCATTTACCGCCACTGGGACTGCCTGTTTGCCAATAAAACCCGTCTTTCTTGTCCCCCCCCTGGGCTCCTGCTTCGTTCTTTTGGAGGAAGGTGGTCGTTTATATTATTTGTGCTTGCCAGTTGCACAATACAGGAGCACCGCCACATTAAGGGATCTGGACAACTGCTGGCTCTTGCTTCACGGCATCTACGGTTTCCTGGGAGGGATAGTCCAGTTCCCGCTTCGCCTGCAGAGGGCCCGGAGCAGTGAGGTATTTTACATCGTTTTGGACATTGTGCATCCTGCATACTTGATCCCTGCATATGTGACTTTTTTTGCGTGCGAGGCTGTGGCGTTATAAGGGGACTTGAGTACGGACTTGTCCCCCCCCCCTGGGCTCCAGCTTCGTTCTTTTGGAGGAAGGTGGTCGTATATATATATATATATATTCACTTAAAAACCCATAGGTTTCAGGCTGTCACGATCGCGGAGTTCGCGAACTACAATTCCCGGCATGTTCCGGGTTCGAACTACCGCTCCCGGCATCCTCCGCGACGCGCCGCATTCTCGCGAGAAACCTCTTAAGGAGAATGGCGGCCGGGGATCGGTGTCGGGTATTCCTGTCCTGATGCATGTTCTGTCTCGGATTTCCTGGTCGGGTGCGGTAAGGGTGCTTGCACCGCAGTTCTTAGCAGCAGAACTCTGTTGCTGCCTTTGAGGTTCCTGTTTTGCTTTGTGGTTCGGTAATAACGTTTCTGTTCGTGTTACCGGAAGATTACTTTGGGTTTGATTTGGATTTGTCTCGGTTGGCATTTTCGGCCAACGGTGGTGGTTCATTAGATGCTGTCAGACTTTAGATAGCATCTCGTGTTGTACTGTTTTCCTTGCTGTGATATTGGAAGAAACCTTAGACCCAGCTAAGACGTATTAGTTGGTGTTAGGAACCTCTGGAGTTCCAGTGGAGCCTTGTGTGTGACATTTAAACTGTGTGGAAAGGCCATTTGCTTTACTTTGCTTTAGGTGTTAACTGTGTATTTACCTCTTCTATTTAACAGGGGTTCTGGAGGTGTGGGCTACACTCTTCCCCTGTGAGGTTTAGTGGAGTCAATACTTAAAATGTTCGTATGTCAGGTATAGCTGGTTTTGTACATGAACGCTGGATCTTCATTCCCAAGTATATCACATGTGTTCTTGTATTTTGTACCTTACTTTAGTTACACCGTATCAACCCCTCTACACATCCACAAGGCTTTCTTCTTCTTTTACAGGTATAGCCCGTTATAGTACTTTCTGGAGCATTGTGATGTTTAATGTATAGGAATCTAGTCTTATGTATTTGTTCTGTTTGTCTTTCAGATCTCCCTCCCTGCTGTCCCCTTCTTTCCTTCCCTGATCTTTATTATTATCCCCTCACTTAATCCTGTCAACGCTCTGTGCAATTACGGCTATTCAGGCATTGGCTCGATTTAGAGGTGGGCTTACCAATCAACAAAACGATACTGAGGACTAAAACATAACACAGGCCTTATATAGTTTGGAATTGGCATTTAAAAAACCATTGAAATTGCTCCTATATAGTTAGTTGTACTAACTATATTTCGCGCACCCGCAATCCACTACTGATTATGTCACATATTACATCATTCATGACATGGTCAGTGACATCACTGATTACATCACTGATGACATCTCAAATGACATCACATAAGTCATCACTGATAACATCTCATTTGACATCACTGATGACATCATCCAGTGACTGTGCGTTTCTGTAAAGTTTAAATATGTTTTACATATTGAAGAATGAGTGGATGTATAATTGGATGAAGGATTTAGTAGGTGCGTGACTGACTGTATGAGTGAGTGATTAAATGTGTCTTACTAAATGCATGGGTTAGTGACTAAACTGTCTGAATGTGTGCATCAGTATGTCTGTTGTTGTGTAAACTGCTGCATATGTTGATCAGTAGCTATATGAGTGGCTATATGGGTTATTGATTGGTTGCCCAAGTATTTGAATGGGAGACTGAGTGTGTGTGTGGGTGGCTTGGAGGTGTGTGACTCTGTGCATAGATGTGTGAGCAGTTGATTAGCTAGGTGTATGAGTTCAAGAGTGCATGTGGAAACAGCTATGTGGGCGGTTGACTGTGTGCATGGGTGTGTTGGTGAGTGAATGGATATATCAGTGCTACATGTGCAAGTAAGTACATATGTAAAACACAGTGCATGTGAGAGTTGGCATATATAAATGACTATACATGAGAGCCAGTGAATGTGCGAGTGGCTGTATGGATCATTGTGTACTTGTATCAGTGATTGTATAAGAGATTAAGTATGTCTTAGTATATGTTTGAATAAGTAAGATGTGTGTATAACTGTATAGTTGAGGAAATGGAAGTGTGATTGATTCTTTGCATGACTGACTAGGTATGTGAGTAACTCCATGGATGAGTGGCAGTGTGTGAGTGTCTGCATAGGTGTATGAGTGCATATGATAGTGTTGTATTGATGAGTGACTGTATGTATGAGTGATTCTATGGGTGAATGAGTGAATGTGTGTGTAGACCTAGGAATCAGTGAGTACGTATGTAGTAACTGGTATTGGTGTGTCAATGGTTTCAAGAATGGTAGTCTGTATTTAACACTGGGTGTATCAAAGGTTATATTAGAGTGTGAGGAGGTGCATCGTATTATCACATTAATGATATCATCAGTGATGTGATCAGTGATGTCAAATGAGATGTCATCAGTGATGTCATCAGTGATGTCATTTTGGATGTCATCAGTGATGTCATCAGTGAAGTCACTGACCATGTCATGAATGATTTAATATGTGACATCATCAGCAATGGATTGCGGGTGCGCGAAATATAGTTAGTACAACTAACTATATAGGAGCAATTTCAATGGTTTTTTAAATGCTAATTCCTAACTATATAAGGCCTGAAACCTATGGTTTTTTAAGTGAATTTGCAAGGTTTTTTAAATGCTAATTCCTAACTATATCAGGCGTGAAACCTATATTTTTTTTTCAATAAATTTCAAAGGTTTTGTAAATGCTAATTCTATTAGCGGATAACGTTTATATATGTTATTATCCTTCTGGGACCACCTGAGCAGCCATCTTGTTTCTCAGGAGAAGTGAGGCACAAGAGAGCACAAAACAAGAGTGGAAAACGCGAAAAGGGGGCAGGGTTGAGACCACCTGACCCCCTAGCCCTTCTCAGGGGGTCCCAGAAGGATAATAACATATATAAACGTTATCCGCTAATTTTTAAATCGTGGGGTACGTGCACGGTACGCGTACCCCGCAATTATTTTGAATTTTTTTTTTTTGCCCTTGGGGTCCTTTTGGGACCCCCTGAGAAGGGCTAGAGAGTTGGTTGGTCTCTACCCCTACCCTTTTCGTGTTTTTCACTCTTGTTTTGGGCTCTCTTGTGCCTCAGTTCTCCTAAAAAACAAGATGGTGGCCAACACTTCCTGGTTTGGACAGTTTGGAATGTTGACAGTCAACTGCCAGCCAATCAGAAACTCGCTCGCGTACGTAAGGGTAGGCGCACGTACACGTACGGTACGCGTACCGTACGCGTACGGTGCGCGTACGGTGAGCGCATATAGATATATAATTTGCTCAAATTTAATTTTCTCAACAAATACTAGAGGAATTTTCACCAAATATAGAAAAGGCACTACTGCATACCTGTCCCTACCATTTTGCCAAGTTTGGTGTAGTTCCGTTCAGCCGTTCGGGCTGTAGCCGTGTCTAAAGGTCCCATAGAAAATGGCATTTGAAAATGTTCAAATTCAATTTTCTCAAGAACTACTGGAGGGATTTTCACCAAACATAGCAAAGGCACATCTGCATACCAGGCCCTACCATTTTGCCAAGTTTGGTGTAATTCCATTCAGCCGTTCTGGCTTTAGCCGTGTCTAAAAGTCCCTATGGAAATTAACATGGGGAAAACACGTTTTGGGACCCCCCTTTCGGCCCCCGCTTGACGAATCCCCCCGAAACTTTCAGGGAAGGAGCGGAGCGGAGCTGGCCAAAATTCTGGAAAATTACACACAGATTCCTCAATCAGCGCTAAAGTTAATCCCAATAGAATGTTGAGAGCATATAGATATATAATTTGCTCAAATCAATTTTCTCAACAACTACTGGAGGGATTTTCACCAAATATAGAAAAGGCACTACTGCATACCAGTCCCTACAACTTTGCCAAATCTGGTGTAATTCCGTTCAGCCGTTCGAGCTGTAGCCTTGTCAGAATGTCCCAATGGAAATTAACATGGGGAAAACACGTTTTGGGACCCCCTTTTTTCTCTGCCCCCGCTTGACGAATCCCCCCGAAACTTTCAGGGAAAGAGCGGAGCGCAGCGAGGCAAATTTAAGGAAAATTACAGGCAGATCCCTCAATTGGCGCCAAAGTTATTACCAATAGAATGTTCGGAATTTCCTATGGTAACTAGGTCCTAACTATATTACTGGCGACCGCCAGTAGGTAATATATATATTCATATATATGATCAAGGCTACTGTGACGTAGCCGAAACGCGTCATGCTGGCGACAAGGGGTCAATAAACCACCTTTGAATTTACTGATAGCGCTGTGGAGTGGTCTGTACCTGTTTTTCTTTGTTGGAACTTATATCCGAGAGGGAGGTGCAGCAGGAGTTTGAATCGTATATATATATATATATATATATATATATATATATATATATATATATAAATATATATATATATATATATATATATATATATATATATATATATAACAATCCACCTCCAGTGATAACTGAAAGAAGGAGTCACAAGCGAGGACTAGAAGGAGAGGTTCTTTATTTGCTAGCAGGTGAGGCGTTATGCATTTCGGCGTGAGCCTTCCTCAGATGCCCCTGCTTAACTGAAAGTTCATACACCCAGCAGTTAAAGTCTCTGCAGCTCTTCCTAATTGATAAGAGCACGCCTCCCCCAACCATGTGATCGTTGGTTGTAGTGTAGAATGGCAAACACTACAAATCCCAGGATTCTTCACACCTGGGCTGAAAATACGTGGGGAAACCAAAGTGGAAATCTTGTGTTTTCAGGGGTCTGCAGCACTCGGCGAGCTTCTTTCAGTTTTTGAGCGCATAGGAACCCCTCGAGTCCCCGCTGTACCGCTTCAACCTGCAGGGTACAGGTCCGCCAGGTCGTGGGTCGGTAACGGCACCAAACTCCATCCATGAAATCACAGACTGCCTTTTGCGCAACGTCCCGTGCTTTCCTGCTTTGCTGTAGGTGGGCTGCCAAATGTCAATAGCTTGACGAAATAAACTGCTTGCGCAGGCACCAGGATTAGGCAGCCAACTTTCCGAAGCGGGAGCTCCTTGACGTGTCTCTGGACGACACGAACAACATCACAATCCACCTCCAGTGATAACTGAAAGAAGGAGCCACAAGCGAGGACAGAGAGAGAGAGAGAGATGCATATATGTGGGGCACATATATGATTGTGTTTCCGGGGTCCCGCTCATGGGCGGGAATATTCTAGTGCCTATGATTTTGATGAGGATACCCCTGAAAGAGAATTAGGATTACAGGTAAGTCACTAATCCTTTTTGCTCAGTCAGCATCATCCAACATTAGGCCAACTTGGTCAGTGCATCTAGTATTTTTAGAGTTTCTTCACCTAAAGGGTGTGCTACCATTAGCTTGCATCAAAAGTGTACTTTATAGTTAGGATTATTTAATGTGTTTGTCTACTGAGAATAGAGGTGGTTTTAACTATGTCCTGAAGTGGGGAGTGTTTTTAGTATTTGAGGTAATTGAATGTATGCTAACCATATTGCCAGACCTGCCACCGCCTAATTGAATACCAAGCATAAAGGCTGAGGCAGTCCTGGGGATGCGAGGAAGCAACCTGAAATCAATTTGCAGAAGAAGGAACTTTTTACGCAATGCAGATCATCCTGCCTCCTGCCGAAGAACGCTGACATTGAGCAGTACTCCCCATGCATCACTTACCTGGGAGCCACAAGATGCATCCTGGGAATCATGGTCCACAAGGAATGCGTAAACTGTGAATGGTGAGCATGACAACAAAGGGGTGGAGCGGACTTTCACCAATCGTAGTGGGGCAAGATGGGATTTAAATACGCATAGCGCTAAGCCTCCAAAAAATTCTTGCTCTGATGAAGGCCGGAACAGGCCGAAATGTATTCGCCAATAATTGAATAAAGCAAGCTTCCACTGTTATCCACATGGGCTTCTGCTCTTTCTTTGGGAGGAGTTTTTTGGTGATGTAGTACGCGTCGGCCAGTGACGTGGTACAGAGGCCCCTGTCTCTCAAGCAGGCCCGGACAACACTGGCATCCACTTCGGCAAAGTTTCTTCTTCATGTTATTGAAAGTTCCGGGCCCGCCTGCATGTTCGGGAGAGTACTTGGCGGTACAGCGAGTTTATTAACCTCGGTAGGGCGGGATGCATTGCCAGACCTGCCCAGGCCTAATTGAATACCGAGCATAATTGCTGAGACAGTCCTGGGGATGCGAGGAAGCAACCTGAATTCAATTTGCAGAAGGAACTTTTTACGCAATGCAGATCATCCTGCCTTCCGCCCAAGAACGCTGACATTCAGCAGTACACCCCATGCATCACTTTCCTGGGAGCCACAAGATTCATCCTGGGAATCATGGTCCACAAGGAATGCGTGAATTGTGAATGGTGAGCATAACACCAAAGGGGTGGAGCGGACTTTCACCAATCGTAGTGGGACAAGATGGGATTTAAACACGCCTAGCGCTAAGCCTCCTGAAATATCCTGGCGCTGATGAAGGCCGGAACAGGCCGAAATGCATTCGCCAACAAATGAAGAAAGCAAGCTTGCACTGATTCCCCATGGACATCTGCTCTTTCTTTGGGAGGAGTTTTTTGGTGATATATATATGTATATATATATATATATATATATATATATATATATATGGAGATGCATATATGTGGGGCACAAATATGATTGTGTTTTGGGGGGTCCCGCCAATGGGCGGGAATATTCTAGTGCTTATGACTTTGATGAGGATACCCCTTGAAGAGAACTAGGATTACAGGTAAGTAACTAATCCTTTTTGCTCAGTCAGCATCATCCAACATTAGGCAAACTTGGTCAGTATGGGGCAAATGTATCAAGATACCATTTTGCACTTCTCAAATAGCGATTGTTAAGGAATCGCTATTTGAGAAGTGCAAAATGGTATGTATGTAGAATTTCGCTATTTATTAGCGATTCCTTAAAATTCCTTAATTGCGATTAGCAAATTGCTAATCGCAATTAAGGAATAATTTCCCATTCATTTCTATGGGCCAGGAGGCCCATAGGAAGGAATGGGAAGTTATTCTCAATTTGCGATTAGCAATTAGCTAATCTTAAATTGAGAATAATTTCAAGGGTGCAAGGGTGTCTTAAGGACACCCTGCTGCACCCCTGAAATTGATATGTGTACGCATATGGCACACATACATGCCCTAAGGGCATGTATGAGCGTCATATGGCACCTTTAGAATTTTAAAAAAGTGCTTTTTGAAAAGAATTCGCCAATTACCACCAACTACAAGTTGATGGTAATTTGCGAATTCTTAGTCAAAAATCGCAACACTGAAGTGCTTAATACATTTCAAATCACAAATCGCATTTTGCTATTTCTTAAAAGCCTCGCAATATTAAGGAATCGCTAAATTTGCAATTCCTTAATATTGCGAGGCTTTTTGCTTGATACATTCCAAATCCCGTTTTTTTTGTCGCAAACGCTGCTATTTTCCGAAACGCAGCGTTTGCGACAAAAAAAACGGATGATACATCTGCCCCTATATCTATTATTTTTTAGAGTTTCTTCACCTAAAGGGTGTGCTACCATTAGTTTGCATCAAAAGTGTACTTTATAGTTAGGATTATTAAATGTGTTTGTCTACTGAGAATATAGGTGGTTTTAACTATGTCTTGAAGTGGGGATTGTTCTCAGCATTTGAGGTAATTGAATGTATGCTAACCATTTGAAGTAATTGAATGTATGCTAACCATAGTCGTAGAGGTAGTACTTGCATATAGTTCTTTACAAGTCGACTCTCCATAGTACAGGGCATCCATTTCCATAGACCACTGTTTCCTACACCTGCAATAATATGGGGTTATCCAGTTTAGCATGAAACTGCCTCTATGTCATAATGCCATTGTAATCCCCTATCCTGCCCCAATATTTTGTTATACGTCCTGCCTATCTCTTCAGTAGGTGCTCTGCTTTATAATACCTGATTGTTTGGGTTATTTTTCACTATCTTTAATGGAACTCAACTGTTGTTTTGATTTGTGGCCCTTTGCAGACTCTGTCTCATTGCTACTCTTGGTCCTTGTATATACTTTAACAGTTTTTGCTTTAGATAAAGGCACATCAGCGCATAATGACAGGAAGTGGTTAGACTGTATTACAGCTCTTATCGCCCCTTGACATCATTACATACATGATGGTTGGTAGCCTATCACGTTACGCAGGCTCCTTCATTTGTTTAAACTGTCCAGCAAATGCTGCTCCTCAACAAGCCTGAGACGCTTCACAAAATAGGTGAAGTTTTCCATACCTGCCTCTTGACAAAGAAAGTCTTGGGGGCTGAGATCATTTTACACAATGACCTAAATACATGTACAGGGGGAATCGATGGGTACTGAATAGAGATTATTTTTCTTCAAAGACCTCCAATTGGGTCGATTGATTTTGTTCTTTATTCAGTGATCTTGGACACCCAGGTTCAGATGTATCATAAACATTTGGCATAGGAAGCTTAAAATATTTCTCCTGTTCACTTGACATTTAAGGAGTGTGTGTGTGTATGTATTTACTAATGTCCACCCGCTTAACAGGTACCTAGGGGGTTGAGTTACGTTGATATAACCTTCACTTGTTGAAAACCTTTTGCAGACACTATTCCTCCACCATTCGGAGTCCGATGTGCTTTCCTTAAGAGGTGAAATCTCCTGCACCCATATCTTGATGGAGTTAGTCTAGGAGGGCTGTGATCCTTTTACAATATTACTTAAACATTTGCATAAGGGTGCTTACTTGGTGCTTGGAGATTCTTTTCCTTGAAGATTTCCAACAGACTTTCAGAGATTCTCTCATTCCACTCCAAATAATTATATATTCTACTGGGTCAAAAAGATCCCTTTAATGCTCTCTAGAGCAGAGCCTGTCCAGATGATATACATTTTTTATCTGTACAAGGAAAATACCCAATGAGGACACATGCTACTGTAACGGTTGATTTTCTAGCAGCCAACCATCAGCCACCCACTACATCCGCAGGCCAGGCGTGGCCTGCGGGGCGACAATATAAGGGGGTCGGCCGATCGTGGTCGTCACTTCCGACCAGAGCTAAAAGTGTGGTCTGTGTATGTCTTGCGCGCACTCCTGCCCCCACGCTAGGCCTGCCATCCATTCACCGGTAGACTGGCATCCCCTGGTCTACCCCACAACATTGGTGATGAGCGGAGAGTGCCCAACCCTCGCTCGCACCACCTCGCATCACTGCTCTGTGCAGCGGTCACCTCTCATGCGTGACGGCGCTGCTGTGCTTCATGCGTGCCCCGGAGCTGAAGCGTATCGGCGGTGTGCACACCCCCCCCTACCTCTGTGTTTGCCACGATTGGTCCGGGGAGTGCCGAAGGAGTCTGCAAGGCCTGCTGACGCCCACAACGGAAGACTCCAGGACAGGCTGTGTGTCCAAGCCACCCCCCCGCCGTTACTCAGCGAATACGCACTGCAAGAGACCCGAGCTGCTCCAGGCCTCGTCTGATCGGCCGCGCCCGGCTACCTGAACGTCTGCCACCACGGCCAGGTAAACAACCATTGGCAAACCCAGGGACCTCCAACAAAAGAAAGTGAGAGTGAGAGGAAGTGGAACACCCAAGGGAGCAGAAAGGTTACAGCTACAAGGGAAACAAACACTGGTAAATCCAGGGACCTGCAGTAAAACAAGGGATAAGGAGAAGGAAGAAAAAAAAAGGGGCACAGCAACCAAGGGAAGTCAAGAATACCAACCCACATAAGGCACAGAATAAGGGGACAACAAGACGGAGCACCGCGTGCAACCCTACTCCACCTTCCCCTAGGCCCAGCCTGAGCACGTGGCATGCCACCGGCCCGCACACAGGCACAACCAGTCTCCGCCAAGCACCATAGGAGACGATAACGCGGCGGCACCAGCCCGCGTCCAATTCCAACACGCTGCGTCAGGGGTCCTGCCCCCTTTCAGTGAGCTAGAAGATCCCTGATCAGCCTCCCCTTGTTGGAGAATATGGATCGAATGCCTCAATAACTATTTCATCGTGACCAGGGACACAGATGCAGCGGTAAAAAGATCCCTGCTACTCCACTACACAGTGGACGAGATTTTCAAGCTCTTCAAGCATCTACCCAACACGGGGGCGGCGGACGACTATGATGCAGCTGTGACAGCACTGAATGGCTACTTTGATCCACAACTAAACCCGGATTTCAAAGTCTTTAAGCTCGGAAAAGCCCGCCAGAGGGAAGGAGAATCTATGGACATGTTCTATGCATGCCTCCGAGAGCTTGCCAGCACATGCACAGATGAAGTTCAGCCAAAAGAGATCCGGAGACAGCTAATCCAGGGGTGCCGTGACAAGACCTTACGAGGACTCATACTGCGCAAACCATGAATCACGCTGGAAGACATACTGATACTAGCCAGATCACATGACCTGTCTGCGGCAAGGGCGAATGAGATGGATCAAGCCCTAACCAAGTCCCATGGGAAACCAGACGCCATCAAGACCGAACAAGCCGACGCGGGGAGAACCAAGCCCCGAGGAGACTCATTCAGAGGACCAAAAGGAGACGCCCCCAGATCGAGATGGGGATACTGTAACCACGAGCCGCATGCCGCCAAAGAATGTCCCGCCCAGGGAAAGACCTGCGGGATACCCAATCATTTTGCATCCGTCTGCAGAAGGCGCAGCAGAACCCAAGACTTCCGAGGGCAGAAACCCCCAACGCGAGCCGTTCGGCAGCTATCGGTGACAGATAGCGCGCCCCCTGAACACGTGCAAAAGAGACCAGTGAAATACCTGCCAACAGTAGAAGATTCGTCAGAAGATGACGATGAAGAGGTGCACATAGTATCCTTCTCAAGGGAACTCAAACAGCGCCGCCAACCACAACCCACATGCATGGTCCAAGTCGCGGGAACGGAGGTGAAGGCGGTCATCGACACGGGTGCAACAGTGAACGTTATGGGCCTTCAACAATACCGAAGCCTACGCCCTCGCCCTTCTATAGTGCAGTCCAAAACCAGAATCGATGCGTATGGCGCAGACACGCCTTTGCCGCTGCCGTACCCATCAAAGCAGACGACCTCGAGGTAACGGCGACCATCCACGTCATCAACAGGGAAGCAGACACCCTCCTGAGTAGCCACACTGCGGAGGACCTAAAGCTAATCGCCTTCGCCAGACGAATCCGGACATATCAGGTAGAGGAGCCCCTTGGACGATTCCCCGAGCTGTTTTAAGGCCTCGGGTGCAGCAAGTGTGACCCCCATCAAGCTACACATTGACAAATCGGTCGCTCCAGTCTCCCTGCACCACAGGAGAATTCCCTTCCACCTGCGGCCCCTCGTGGAGAAGGAATTGGAAGCGCTAGAAGAGCAAGGAGTCATCAAAAAGGTATCCGGGCCGACACCATGGGTGTCCCCGATGCTCATCGCAGAAAAAACGAAACAGCCAGGAGCCATACGTTTATGCATCAACATGCGACTGCCCAATACAGCGATCAGGAGAGAGTGCCACATAACGCCAACAATGTATGACATCATTGCAGACGTCAAAGGGTCCAAGTGGTTTTCGAAAATTGACCTAAACGCATGGTATCACCAACTACCCCTGTCCGAGGAGAGCAGATATATCACCACTTTCAACACACATCTAGGGCTCAGAAGATACAAACGGCTTAACTTCGGAATATCCTCAGCGGCCGAAGTGTTCCAGAACACAATACGGTAGCTGCTATCAGGCCTACCCGGAGTGTTGAATGTGAGTGACGACTTCCTCATCCACTCAGCAACGGCCACCGATCACCACCAACATCTCCGCAACACCCTGAGACGCCTTAGTAAATACGGAGCCACACTACATAAAGACAAGTGCCAGTTTTTTCAACCTTCCCTCGAGTTCTTCGCCTACGTCTTCAACCAAGAGGGCATACAGGTCGACCCGAGGAAGTCGCAGGCAATCAAGGATACCCCCGCGCCAAAATGACTGACGGAAGTATGGCGCGTCCTGGGAATTGCCACGTACTGTGGGCGATTCATACTAGGTCTGGCCACCCGGAGCGAGCCGCTGCGGGCTCTCACGAAAGCAAATGCGACATGGAACTGGGGCCCAAAAGAAGAAGAGGCTTTCCAAGGGATAAAAGGTGCTCTCCTAGGGTAAGCGACGCTGGCCTACTTTGATCCAGCGAAACGCACGGAAGTGCTAGTTGACGCGAGCCCCGTAGGACTCAGTGCGGTACTGTAGTGTGGTTCCTATATTCCCAATAGGCTCTGTGCATTGGAATAACATAAACAGCAGTGTAGACGTAGGACTGAGGTGTCTAGGTCTCTACTGACTATGTTAGACTTAATTAGTTTTGCCAGCTAGCTCAGAAGTCACTAGAAACTTTCTCGAATGTTCAGGAAAGAGTTACCCGTCCTGATTTAGACAAGAAGGGATTAGTCTCTGACAACCGCATGAACATGACAACTTTGCTCCCTCAGAATGTAGAGTTGTGTGAAAACAATAGACAGCTATTTCACTCAGTCAATCGTGCATGCTTAGTTTCACCAGAGTGCAGAGATACAGAGAGACAGGCGTATTTTATTGAGCAGTATTTTCTCATGCAAGAGAAATGAATTGCCACAATTGCAATACTTATCATGAAGTAAAGTGCGTACAGTAAAAGTAGTATTATGAAATAATACTGTAAAAGCATTGATATGGTTTTTTAGCCATATGATAGCCATATGATACTTTAAAATGGATAAAATATATACATACATAAAAACATTGACTAACGTACTCAACTGGTGCTTCTAAATACGCCTACCCCGGTGTACCTGACCTAAGCCTAATACGTGGGAAGGAGTATGTAAGTTGTAGTTTAAGTTAAGTTGTTTTTTTGCCAAGAATCTAAATCAAGAATTCTCTTAAGGGTTTAGTCAGCTCCGTACCTTGTTCTAGAATGTAGGGGGTCTTGTATCTTTCTCTCAGGTCTTGATCTCCCAGTAACCCGCAAGGGTTCTGGAAACACCAGAGCTGGATTTCTCGGCAGGAGAAAAGACAGCGTCTCTCTCAGAGCGTCAAAAGCGAGGGGCGGCTTCCTTCGGCTCTCGCATCAGCTGGGCTTCAGGGCAAGTAGATAGCCGCTCTGCTTCAAACCACCATGTGTTTGCTTAAGGCAACGTTGATATATTTATATCTGAAAGGTGCCGGGTTTGACGTAAGGTTGGACATAAGACGTCACTAAGTACTAACAGTTCTTTCTGCACTCCAGGAGTTCTTGTGCAAATCAAAACAAAAGCAGGGGGTTTTCCCGGGCTACAGTCTATTAGGCTAAGCTCTCCCTATTTTTTCTTACGTTTCTTTTAAGAATGTTTTGGGATAGTTTTCTGACCACTAGGTTATTCTAGTGATTTTGTTGCAATTTAGGAATAATTTCCTTTTTAAATTGTATAAATGAACATTGTTCAGTATTGCTTTTCATGGGATGTTCTTAAGTGTTCCAGGAATCTACTTGTGGGTCAAAACAATTCAGTGCTTTTGACTATAATGAAGATTCCACTGGAGTAGAGCGAGTATTACAGGTAAGTAACTATTCTCCTTCAGAGGATCGCCATTGAAATCATAAGCCTTAAATCGTCCTGCTCAAATGCGGTATCCCCCGGGGGCGTGGTCTGGCCACTGAGGAAGATGGCTGCTTAGGAGAGGAGCTCTACTTCGGATGGAACCCCTAAGGGAAGCGCCTCTCCTTTCAACGTCAATTGGACTGCTATAGCATGTGTATGTGCAGCGTTAAGAGTAGCTGCATCGATTGGAGTGGTTTTCGCGGCGATGTAAACCTTTCCTGAGTTTTATTTTCCACCTGACACACCACTCCTGAGGCGGAAGCTGGGAGCCACGAACGAAGGCCGTTTTTTAAAAGCACTGATTTAATAGCTGTTTTTTAAAAAGAATAATCACCTTCTGTCTCACTCGATCCTTGAGCACTCGCCCCTCCTGAGAGCTGCTCCCTTACCGCGCTGCTGATCTAAACGCAGCTGCGGACCTGTCACCTAATTGCCGCCAGATTGCAGGGACGTGAGGCCACGCCCACCGCCCTTAGGCCACGCCCCATACCCCCCCCAGGAGGCTACATAAGCGCGCTGAATTAACAAGCCGCACTAGCCTGACACACCACTCCTGAGGCGGAAGCCGGGAGCCACAAACGAACGCCGTTTTTTAAAAGCACTGATTTAATAGCTGGTTTTTAAAAAGAATAATCACCTTCTGTCTCACTCGATCCTTGAGCACTCGCCCCTCCTGAGAGCTGCTCCCTTACCGCGCTGCTGATCTAAACGCAGCTGCGGACCTGTCACCTAATTGCCACCAGATTGCAGGGACGTGAGGCCACGCCCACTGCCCTTAGGCCACACCCCCTTCAGTCCTCATAAGGATGTGCCTATACCGGACGCACGCGGACGCGCTCTGCGGGCGCGCCAAAGGCAAGCCCGTCTGCGCCCGTCCACGTCAGTACGAGCCCAGGGCCCAGTCCCCCTGTTCCTCCTGCGGAAGCCCCCATTACCTACTCGGCCGACACTCTTCGAAAATTGGCAGTAAACACCCCGAAGTTCTGTCTTCACTCAATTTCTCCTGATGAGCCCCGTAACAAATGTAATCACTGCACATACAAACACACGCTGCAGCCTAACCCCAAAGGACGGTCAGTCAAAATGGCTCTGCTCAACTGCAGATCACTTCCCAAACACAGCACCGAAATAAACTCACTAATCCAGAATTATGACATTGAAGTGCTGTTTCTCATGGAAACATGGATCAACTCCTCATCTGACCCAGACATAATCCAAGCCCTCCCCCCAGGGTATACAATCAAACATAGGGATAGACCGCAAGGACCAGGTGGCGGACTTGCTATAATCACGAAATTCGAACTCACCTGCCATTTCAAGGATAGTCCTATCCTCAATTGTGAAAATGTTCATTTTTCCCTGCACCTCTCACCGGAAAACACTCTGTCAGGTATACTTATATACAGACCCCCGGGACCTCTAGAACAGTTCCCTAACTCTCTTGTAGAGACTGCCACTTCCCTAGCCTGTTTATCGCCCAACTTTACAGTGCCAGGAGATCTAAATATCCATTTCGACGATCCAGAGAACAAAACTGCGGATGACCTCAAGGAAGATCTCTCTGCAATCAGCCTGTCGCTGAAAAACCTCCTGCCCACTCACAAAAAGGGCCACCTTTTGGACCCCATCTTCTCCAATATCCAAGAACTCTCCACTTCCTCTCCCCTACCTATCCCCTGGTCTGACCACCACCTCATCCTCCTTAGTATCCCTATCTCCTGTCAAACCAGGCCCAGCCTCCCACCCCAAGCGCCCTCTCGCCCGTGGAATAAACTCAACACTGATGCCTGGACCCACCAGCTCATAGCTTCCACTCCTACCTTGAACCAAGATCCTTCCCTAGCAGACATCCAATTCCGAGATTGGATAGAATCGTCGCTGGACGCAGTTTGCCCCATTAAACAGCTCCCCAGCAAGAGAAACTCATTCAAATCTCCCTGGTTCACCCCGGAACTTCGAGACCTCCGCAAAAAATGTAAAAAACTGGAACGTATCTGGAGAAAAGACTGGACCGCGAACAACAAAGAAACCTATAAGTCGACTATGAAACAATATAAAACTCTGATCAAAAAGACACAAGCCTTTTACTATGAACAGAAAATCTTGGCTGCATCCAACTCCTCCAGGGAAACCTACCGCGTGGTAAAAAGTCTCTTGAAAATCCCTGAACCGCAGCCAGCCGCTGATCCCACCGGCGCCAGGTGCAGCCAACTCGCGGAATTCTTCTCAGCGAAAATTTTAAAAATCACAATCACCTTCCCCAACACCTCTCCCCCAACCGTCCCCCTAGCGGGCCCCTTCGACCCAGACGCACCAACTCTGAGAGCCTTCTTCCCCGTCTCTACTGAGAAGTTGATGGACACTTTCAACCGGGTGAAGAGTGGATCCCCAGACGACCCAGCACCCATGAGCAAACTTAAATTAGTAGCCCCTACTATAGCTTCCCATCACACGGTGCTGATAAATGCCTCCCTCTCATGCGGCACAGTCCCCGCCAGTTGGAAAAATGCAGTAGTGCGTGCACTCATAAAAAAACCTCACCTAGATCCATTAGACCCCTCTAATTTCAGACCCATCTCCCTTCTCCCAGGTATCTGTAAAGTAGCTGAGAGAATTGTTAATGAACAACTCTCAACATTCCTAGAGTCCAACAACCTCCTTCGACACTCTCAGACAGGCTTCAGACCTGGACAGGGGACCGACACCGCCCTTCTGGCAGTGACTGAGGAAAAAAGGACCATTCTTGACACAGGAGGATCAGTGGCAGTGATCCTCCTGGACCTGAGCGCAGCCTTCGACAAGGTGGATCACACCATCCTTCTCCACCGCCTCCGAAAAACGGGCATTACGGAGACCGCTCTGGCATGGTTAAAATCCTACCTGGAACACAGGTCCTTCCAAGTGGCCGACTGCCACAGCCACTCTAAATCTCTTCCCTTGACCTGTGGAGTCCCTCAGGGCTCCTCCCTGAGCCCCACTCTTTTTAATGTTTACATGGCCCCTCTGGATGATGTCACCTCCCCATTCGGTATAAAAGCGGTCATGTATGCTGACGACACTCAATTAGTTGTCTCCATTAACCAGTCCAATCAATCAATGGATAATCTAGTCTCCTACCTGCACAACATATCTGTATGGATGGGCGACTCCAGGCTCAAACTTAACGGTGGAAAGTCTGAAATCATGCTGCTGGGCAACCCAAACAAACTCCCCAAAACCCTTGCCTGGCCAGCTAGCATGGGCACCCCTCCGATACCAAAACAAGAAATCAAAAGCCTTGGCGTCTGACTCGACCAGGACCTCAGCTTCAGAGCCCAAGCGAGGAAAACAGCCGGCACTTGCTTTGGGCTCATGCGAGCAGCCTGTAAGATCCTACCGCTCATTCCCCCCCAAACCAGAAAAATTCTGATTCAGGGCCTCATCCTGTCTAGATTAGACTATGGAAACACCCTATACCTAGGGGCACCTGTAGCAGTTAAAAAAAAACTGCATCACACCCAGAACGCTGCAGCAAGACTTCTGACTGGAACAAAATCTCGATGCTCAGCCAGACCCTCCCTCAAGGCTCTTCACTGGCTTCCCGTCCAAGAACGCATTTCCTTCAAAGCCTTGTGCATCTCTCACAAAATTCTACAAGGAAAGGGTCCACCAATACTGAGACCCCTCATTAAACCACACAAATCATCCCGACAGCTTAGGTCGGACTCCCTGTTTCTAGCAAGCGTACCCAGAATAAGGAAAGTCTGCGCTGGCGGCCGCTGCTTCTCTTACAACGCGTCCAAGCTTTGGAACAGTTTACCCCTTAACATCCGCAAAGAAGACAATCTTCTTTCATTTCGCAGATTATTGAAAACCTGGTTGTTCCCCCAATAAACCGTCTCCAGGACTACTGTCAAGCTTTCATGATAGCGCTGGGACGCCCGAGGGTAGCTACGTGCTCTAGAAATCCTAAATCAAATCAAATCAAATCACCTGACAGACGGGCGCTGGGCCCTGTTGCGCAACTGCAATTACCGGCCCTCGCGTGAATGGTGCGTGCAGTCTCTCACCTCACGGAAAAGCTTCATGCGGACGCGAGCACCGGAATGAGGAGACAACGTCTTTTACCTCAAGGCAGCTGCAAATGGTGAGCCCTCCTGTTATTTCTAAAGCCTTTCAACCTCTGCCTGGAACATTGTGCCTCATATATCCACTCTGGAGTGTATATTTATAGCCCCAATTACTAACGGTTCGGCCTCAATGCAAAGAAATGAGAGTCTGCTTGCTTAAACCTGGAAGTAGGGGATAACTCTGGGCTTTTTCAAGAAATATTAAAACAAAGACTGTACATAAATATTTTAGGAAGCAGTCAAATATCCTATGCTTCTACAACATACTGCAAAAGTCAAACAAGTCGCCTCAAGCCACAATACATGAAAATAATAGAGGGGCTGTAGGAGGGCTGTGTGGTATGCACAGAGCCAAAAATTCAGTCATAAAAGAGTTGGAATGTGCTCTTTACATAGTGTACATTACAGCAACGGCAAAGCCGTTAATAACCAGTAACAGGATGTTCTTCAGTGATATTCATCTCTACTACTGGGAAAATAAGGAGTAAATACTTAATGCAACAACAGTATCTTCCGATCAAATGAGAGATTTCTACGCTCAAGTTGCAGCAAATGTGTTTAAAGGGCCACAACTTAAATGTATTGGGGGCTTATGATGTCATCACTGTCGCCTCATAAGGATGTTCATTTGCCAGCACTTATTTAGGCTCATAGCTTAAGGTGAATTTATTATATAACAAGAGTAGCGCAGTGTATTAGAAGCTAACTTTGAAATATTTATCTTGAGCCTTAAATGTGTGTAATATTCACAGACTATTGTTTCTTCATGTGAGAGTCCCTCCTGAATGAAATGTGGTAAGTTATAAAGCCTAGCATTATCATTTCTGCTATAACTGTTTCAGAATATACTGACTGGCATTTTCTGAAGAGAAGCGACTCGAGTTACTACTTTGTATTAAGTAAATATATCTCTGACTTCTCTAATTGCATATCCTTAATTTTTGTGCTTTAGTCACTGTTACAAGCAGGATAAGAGGTCTGCTACTAATAACAGTCAATTTTCAAATGCCTAACCCTAAGAGCGCAAAAAACTAAACTCCCAAGAAACATCTCTTTGCTGAAGTTCTTAAACAACCACAAAGTGTTGCAACGAAAGGCTCAGTCTCATCAATATCTAACTCGTCTATGTCCACCACCTCTACAGGGTGTGCACCTGTTACAACGCATTTTTTACAACGCACTACTGTTACAACGCATCCATTACAACGCGGATACTGTTACAACTCATGTTTTTACAACGCATTTTTTTACAACGCAGGTACCTTTACAACGCATACCATTACAACGTAAGTATTGGTAAGTATATAGTTATTTTTTTAATGTTATATGTTTGGGGTAAAGGGGTATTTTTAGGGGTTAGGGTCAGTTTTGGGTTTTAGGGTAAAGGGGTATTTTTAGGGTTCAGGGTCAGTTTTCAGTTTTTGGGTAAAGGGGTATTTTTAGGGTTCAGGGTCAGTTTTCAGTTTTTGGGTAAAGGGGTATTTTTAGGGTTCAGGGTCAGTTTTCAGTTTTTGGGTAAAGGGGTATTTTTAGGGTTCAGGGTCAGTTTTTAGTTTTTGGGTAAAGGGGTATTTTTAGGGTTCAGGGTCAGTTTTTAGTTTTTGGGTAAAGGGGTATTTTTAGGGTTCAGGGTCAGTTTTTAGTTTTTGGGTAAAGGGGTATTTTTAGGGTTCAGGGTCAGTTTTTAGTTTTTGGGTAAAGGGGTATTTTTAGGGTTCAGGGTCAGTTTTTAGTTTTTGGGTAAAGGGGTATTTTTAGGGTTCAGGGTCAGTTTTTAGTTTTTGGGTAAAGGGGTATTTTTAGGGTTCAGGGTCAGTTTTTAGTTTTTGGGTAAAGGGGTATTTTTAGGGTTCAGGGTCAGTTTTCAGTTTTTGGGTAAAGGGGTATTTTTAGGGTTCAGGGTCAGTTTTCAGTTTTTGGGTAAAGGGGTATTTTTAGGGTTCAGGGTCAGTTTTCAGTTTTTGGGTAAAGGGGTATTTTTAGGGTTCAGGGTCAGTTTTCAGTTTTTGGGTAAAGGGGTATTTTTAGGGTTCAGGGTCAGTTTTTAGTTTTTGGGTAAAGGGGTATTTTTAGGGTTCAGGGTCAGTTTTCAGTTTTTGGGTAAAGGGGTATTTTTAGGGTTCAGGGTCAGTTTTTAGTTTTTGGGTAAAGGGGTATTTTTAGGGTTCAGGGTCAGTTTTCAGTTTTTGGGGTACAGGGTAAAAATAAATTAAATTTAATTTTAAATTAAATTATTTAATAGTAAATAAATTAAATTAAATTACATTGCATTACTTTTTGGGGTTGAGGGTCAGTTTAGAGTTTTTGGGGTACAGGGGTACAGGGTAAAAATAAAGTTATATATTTTTTTATTTTCAATAATTAATTTAAATTATATTTCATAAAATTACTTTAATTTATTTTTGGGGTTTAGGGTCAGTTTTCAGTTTCTGGGGTACAGGGGTACATGGTAAAAATAAAGTAATATTAATTTAAATTTAAAATAATTAACGGAAATTAAATTATTTAAAATTACATTAAATTATATTTTTAAAATTAAGTTACTATTATATTATTAATATTAACATATACTTACCAATACTTACGTTGTAATGGTCTGCGTTGTAAAGGTACCTGCGTTGTAAAAAAATGCGTTGTAAATACATGCGTTGTTACAGTATCCGCGTTGTAAAAACCGCGTTGTAACGGTATGCGGAGTAAAAGTCCGCGTTGTAACATCATATATCCCCTCTACAGTGTCACAATGGATCGTACTTTGCAGGATATATCAGCTATCATGTGCCGTTTGATGGTTATGGACATTAATATTTCTTCTCAAGCAGCAGAAACTAAATCCATTCGAACTGAGATTGAGCAAATGTAATACTGAGACAGATGAACTTGAACAACGTCTGGTAGCGGTAGAATCCAAGCTTGCCCCCACTAGAAACAAAGAGCAGGATCATCTATTCCTTCGTAGTAAGCTAGTTGATCTTGAGGACCGCAGCCGAAGAGATAACATCCGTTTTTTTGGATTTCCTGAAAAGGTTGAAGATTAGAATGCCAGACTCTTCTTATGCATTATCCTCCCTAAGCTTCAGGGTCTTTCCTTTAGCCATGCACTAGAAATTCTACGTGCCCATCGATTAGGTGCTCTGCGCACTGCCTTTGATTTTCTACCACAATCCTTCATTGCTTGCTTCTTGAGGCATGAGCAAGTACGGCAAATATTATCAGCAGCGCGTGCACAAGGTTCATACATCTATAATGGCCATGAAATCCGCATTGCAGATGACTTTTCGCGAGAAACTAATGAAAGGAGGAAGGCTTTCCTCTCTATGAGACCACAGTTACGGAAAATGGACATTAAATATGGCTTGTTTGATCCTGCTCATTTTCGTATTATTAAAAATGGCAAATCCAAAGACTTTTATAATCCTCAAGACTTACAACACTTTATAGAGGTAAAACACACTCAGGACATGTATGTACAGTATGCCCCCATTGGTCAGTCTTCCCTTTGCTCTCAACATCCTCATCAATTGTCAGATACTCAGCGTCATAACCTTAGCAAAGCTCGTCATCGAGGCAGAGATATTGAAAGATCAATCCGCAGCCAGGAGTATAACATTTCTGCCCTTCAGTCAGTATCCTCCTTTACACAAGACCTGAATAGGGACAAATCTCGATCTCCTTTAAAATCTACTCCGGATGAAGAATCTCCCTCATAATCTTTAAATCTCATCGCAGGATTGGTTAATAGTACATATTCCTCCTATGGCTTTTTTCTTGCTCCTCACATCAGAGATTGCCTAATGCAACGGGGGCTTTCTGCCTTGTTCATATAACTGTTTCTTAACTTAATATGATTATAGGATTGTTCACTATCACTTATTTATTTAATGTAATGTTAAATTTTGTCTTGCTTAATATTTATTCGATATGGTAGGCTATTTTCCGAATTGTTTAACTTTTAAAGTGTAAATGTATTAAATCTTCTTTAGAGTTCACCCCATGTAAAGGGAAAGTCTTTGCTTTATATGTATATTTGTTTCTTAATTTTTGTTTTTGTTTTTAAATGGATCGCAGGATTACTTATTATGTACCATTTCTTGTATTGTATCAACAGATCTTTGCCTCTCATAATATCTTATATAGCAGTATTTATTGCCTTAATGTATTATATTGTTTATTTATCCCTTAGTTTCCAATATTTATTCTAGTTATTCTTATTTATAACTTACAAGTATAGAGATTTTACTATTTCCCTTGAATTTTTCTTAGCCTAGTTTTGATATATTCTCTTTAAATAATTTAATGCTCAGTAGACCGTTAATAATTAGATAATATCTCTATTAATGTATTCATTCATGAATTATCATCCTTTTCACTATTTCTTTAATAATACTTATATTTATCTTCACATTTCAGTTTGTTATTATCTTTGTGTGCAACATACTCGTTATCTCTCTATTATTTATTGTGATTGATTGATTGATAGGCTTTATTTCGATATGTAAAAATATCATAAAAGCTTTACATATTATTTAAAAAGACAATATTTACAACAGTCACAATACAAATATATGATCCTGAAAAAGGGCAATATTTACAGCAAACACAGTGTATTACAAATGTTAAAATAAGATTAGATAAAACAAGAATTAAATTGCCAATGAAAGCCTTCTTAGTCGAATCAACCAAAACCACTTTAAAAATTTAGACACACCACAAACAATCAAGGATGATGTGTCAGACATTAAAATACGAAGTGCAACAGTATGCTGGTGTGTTCCTAGCCGTCTGCGTAGAGGTCTAAGCCAGCGCCTCCTCGGTGCCTGATAATCGGGACATTCGAAGAGAATGTGGGCTACAGACTCAATTCGATTGGGGAAGAGTGCGTAAAGGGTGAGAGATGATAAGAGGATTTCCATCTGGAAGTCAGTTCGCCTACTGGTAAAGTCCCCACTCTGAACTTAAAGTACAGAGCCCGGTCGAAAGGGATAGAAATCCTATCCAGATATGGCTCGTAGGCTACCATGTCTTTAACCCTCACAAAAGCCACATTGGAGTTACAATGATTGGTTTTGGTTATAAGTTTGGTATGAACCCAACTCCAATATAGTTTCTTCAGAGTGGTTTTAGGGGGGGGCAGATGTCGCGGCCCACGCATCACCAAGCCCGAGCTCCGCCAACAACCTTTTGACCTCCCTCAACCATTTGATCTAAGACTAGCCCTCTAATTCCATAACCTCTCAAAGCGCCTCTGCTTAAGAAGCTAGCTCTGGAACGCGCCATAGACGTGCCCAGAGTAGCAGGGGGCGCAACAGGGCTTGATCTGAAATCGACCTGCAACCTAGATCTAGGAGCACAGGGACTGTAGGTGTACTCAATGGGAGAGCCATCAGGTCTTTCAAAAATTTGCTCTCTGCTTTTGCTAGTATGTCCAGGTTACAGGATCCCCACAATTCTGCCCCATACAACGCTGCGCTTACCCCTCTAGCTTTGTATATTTCTACTACTGGGGAAATAGGTTTGGTTGTTTTATGTTATTCTGGACTATCAGTAGGCTCCGGTTAATCCATTACTGCATTTCTATTTGCCAGGTGTCTCACTATATACCTTACTAGCAGCCCGTCCCGACGTTGTCTGGGTATGAATTGCTGCCAGCCAGTAGTATATTGTTTTGTAGGATTTCGTTTTGATAGCATTTCTTATCTGTGACAGGCCTCTGAAACACTCCGATTCACAGTGCACTACTGATGCACTTAAGAGTTCGCGTTCAGTAGTGTGTGAACTCGAGTTTCCCTACTTTATTTTTCCTTGCAATATTGTATAGCGCGAACTCAACAACATGGCATGAGCACAATTTACATTACAGAAGAACACATTTATTTGTGGTAGGGATGGGGAGACAAAGCGATTTGCCTGGAATCACAGGATGTTGAGCTGATGCCGAGATTCGAACGTAGCTCCCCAGCTCTAAAGTTCGCAATTCTAGAACTTGTGGCGGGAGGTGTGTCTAAAAGTGTATGTCGGTGCTGGCCATCAATGAGAGAGACCTGTGCATTTTTCAAATGGGTGGTGAAAAAATATGAGTATGTTGCTGGAGATGTGGGCCGACGTGCGACCAATGTACTTACCGGGAGAGAGTAAACACCCATTATTCCGCAACTTTCTTTCCGCATACCATCACTCCGCATACTTTCATTACGAAAGTACCATGACTCCGCAATGCCATTATAACGCATGGCGTTACATTTTATATGCTTTTACCACGCATGCATTTACAACGAAATTCGTTGTAAATGCATGAAAGGTAAAAGCATGTTTTTTTTTTAATGTTGGGATAAGGTAAGTATGGGTATATGTTTTGGGGTACTGAGGTATATGTTTTGGGGTGTTTGGGTATTTTAAGGGTTCAGATATAGTTTTGGGTTATGGGGTACAGGGGTAGTTTTAGGGTTTAGGGATAGGTATGGGATTTGGGGTACAGGGGTATGTTTAGGGTTCAGGGCTAGGTTTGGGTTTTGGGGTATAGGGGTATTTTTATGGTTCAGGGGTAGGTTTGGGTTTTGGGGTACAGGGGTATTTTTAGGGTTCAGGGCTAGGTTTGGGTTTTGGGGTACTGGGGTATTTTAGGGTTCAGGGGTAGGTTTGGGTTTTGAGGTACTGGGGTATTTTTAGGGTTCAGGGCTAGGTTTGGGTTTTGGGGTACAGGGGTATTTTTTGGGTTCAGGGGTAGGTTTGGGTTTTGGGGTACAGGGGTATTTTAAGGGTTCAGGGCTAGTTTTGGGGTACAGGGCTATTTTAGGGTTCAGGGGTAGGTTTGGGTTTTGGGGTACAGTGGTATTATTAGGGTTCAGGGCTAGGTTTGGGTTTTGGGTACAGGGGTATTTTTAGGGTTCAGAGGTAGGTTTGGGTTTTAAGTTACAGGGGTATTTATAGGGTTCAGGGCTAGGTTTGGGTTTTGGGGTACAGGGGTATTTTTAGGGTTTAGGGATAGGTTCGGGTTTTTGGGTACAGGGTATATTTATAGGGTTAAGATGGGTTAGTGTTTAAGGGTGTTGGGGTATTTTAAAGAGTAAGGGTGGGTTATTATTATGGGGTGCAGGGGTATTTAAAGGGAGCAGGGTGGGATTAGCACAAGATATGAGACATGGCATGAAGAGCGGAACGTACCACACACCCCCAGCGCTTGTCACGCTCGAGCACACGCCCACAGCACAACGCATACACGCCCACAAGGGACTACTTTGCTGGCACGGTTCTTTTACCTTTTAAATGTATATGGTGGGCGTCTGCATAGCCTATGTCCTTCTGCTGCAACTGCCCTTTCCAACGTTGTATTGGGTGTTGGTATTGGTGCTGTGGTTTCTGAGATTACCCGCCTCAAAGGTTTGGGCTCTCTCTTTATTATATTAGTATGGATTAATTTTCCTTTCCTACTCAACTATTCTTATTCTTTTCTTTCACTTTCCCTTATGCATTTTTAGGTCTCGCCTTGCCAGCGCATGCGCTGCATGCGCTGTCTCAGCGTGACTTAAAGTAATCTGTATATTGGCTTCAACTCCATGTAATTTCTCCTGCCCCTCACGATTGGTTGAAGTCTGGCATTGATCTTGATTTCTGTTAGTTGTTGATCCTATGGTAACTTCCTGGTAATCCAGAAGCAGCGGTGTAGGAGAGTAGGGTCTGTTTCCTATGGTTACCCCCACTTTTTGCTGTGATTCTCTGGTTTTTCGACTTTAGTATGGCTGTGGCCCTGCTAATCAGGCCCACAGCCTAGCTGTTCTCTCTCTAAATTGATACCATGTACTTTAGGTACATACCAGATTGGTTACTGGGTCACCCTTGTGAATCCCTGTATAGTGTAGCCTAGGTACCCAGGGCATAGGTACCTACCAGGGGTTGCAGCATGTAATGTGCCACCCCTGGTTAGCCTTCCAAACTGACACCACAGTTCTGTTCTTACAGCCTGTGTAAGGTTGTGTAATCACCCATTACTTAGATATAGTATATCTATATCTACCTTATATATAGACACATAGTAACCTATAGGTCACTCCTATGGCAGGCCTTGAAAATCCTGGAGGCAGAGTGCTTGGTTTTGTGTGAGAGGGTTCCCTAGCATGAGCTGAGTCCCTCTGCAGCTTTCGGAACCATCTCCTTATTGCTGTTCTATGATATAGCCATACCATATACCCTTAAGTGCATTATAGCTCTCGCGGTTAATGCTAACTTTGATTTGGCTTTATCAAAACATGTTGTGTAAGGTGTCAAACGCTTTGGAGTACTACCCTGCCCCCCCCCCCCCCGTCCTGGCGGCGGGGGTAGCATTCCACCCTTCTAGAGGGAGAAGACATGTAGTTACTGGTTTACTCGGTTAAAGTTAAACAGAGCCCCAGCATCACAAAATGGATGCTGCTGCTACAGACACGAGTCTGCCCCCCTGATGCTGGACGAAACTCCGGCAGAGAAGGACTGGACAATAGGTTTCCTGCCCAGGGAGGTGCTAGCACCACCCCAGACAGGCTTTAGTGTATTGGTTCAGAAAAGGGGGTGGTGATGAACAGAGTGTCTGAATTAAGCAGACCACTCTTACCCAGTCCAAAGATCAGGGCTTGATCCATCACCGTTTTTAGCTCACTGCACCATCCCAGCTCAGAACTTGGCTATATGCAAATTAGTCTAACCCTGGCCCAGTGCATCATGGGAACAGGGCAGACCAAACTACCAAGCCAATTCTTATACTGGGAAGGAAACAAGCTACCGGGGACCGGTTTTTGGCATTTCAGCCGTCTTCGGCCCGGCTTGCTTGAATCCTGATGGTGCAATGAGCTAGGGACTCACATCTGAGTATACCCTTCCACGCTTATGGTGGACAAAAATGATCCAGAAAAGGGGGTGGTGATGAACAGAGTGTCTGAATTAAGCAGACCACTCTTACCCAGTCCAAAGATCAGGGCTTGATCCATCACCGTTTTTTGGCTCACTGCACCATCCCAGCTCAGAACTTGGCTATATGCAAATTAGTCTGACCCTGGCCCAGTGCATCATGGGAACAGGGCAGACCAAACTACCAAGCCAATTCTTATACTGGGAAGGAGACAAGCTACCGGGGACCGGTTTCTGGCATTTCAGCCGTCTTCGGCCCGGCTTGCTTGAATCCTGATGGTGCAATGAGCTAGGGACTCACATCTGAGTATACCCTTCCACGCTTATGGTGGACAAAAATGATTCAGAAAAGGGGGTGGTGATGAACAGAGTGTCTGAATTAAGCAGACCACTCTTACCCAGTCCAAAGATCAGGGCTTGATCCATCACCGTTTTTTAGCTCACTGCACCATCCCAGCTCAGAACTTGGCTATATGCAAATTAGTCTGACCCTGGCCCAGTGCATCATGGGAACAGGGCAGACCAAACTACCAAGCCAATTCTTATACTGGGAAGGAAACAAGCTACCGGGGACCGGTTTCTGGCATTTCAGCCGTCTTCGGCCCGGCTTGCTTGAATCCTGATGGTGCAATGAGCTAGGGACTCACATCTGAGTATACCCTTCCACGCTTATGGTGGACAAAAATGATCACCACCCTCTTTTCTGAATCGTTTTTGGCCACTATAGGTGTGGCAGGGTATACTCAGACATGAGACCCTTTCTCACTGCACCATCAGGATTCAAGCAAGCCGGGCCGAAGACGGCTGAAATGCAAGAAACCGGTCCCCGGTAGCTTGTCTCCTTTCTGGTGAAGAATTGGCTTGGTAGTTTAGTCTGCCCTGTTCCCATGATGCACTGGGCCAGGGACAGACTGATTTGCATATAGCCAGGTTCTGAGCTGGGATGGTGCAGTGAGATAAATAACGGTGATGGATCAAGCCCTGATCTTTGGACTGGGTAAGAGTGGTCTGCTTAATTCAGACACTCTGTTCATCACCACCCCCTTTTCTGAATCGTTTAGTGTATTGGGGCAGGGTGGGTTGCATTCAGTGAATACTTTTCAGACACTGCCTGGGACACACAAGGTGCTCCATGCATTTCCCAGTTCAAACCGGTTGCTGGGGTGCTCAGCGCTCTGGCGCGAAACTGGACAAAAGGGAAGGGGTGTAACCACCCCCTCCCGAGGTCCACCCATAGGAGGGACCTTAAAGTTAGTCCAACCCCTAAACGTAGTATAAGTATAGGATCCTAGTCCCTAGGACTTTAGATTACCCTGGACGAAACTCTGAAACATGGACCTTCAACATTCCATTTCGACTGGAAGACGGAAGACATCTCCCTTGTGGTCAAGGAGTGACCACCCTGTTCAAACAGGCACCCACAACGACTTTGCCGGTCTGCATTTTCGAGGCTCCCGCCGGTTCCCGAAGAATCTGCGACACAGAACATGGACTTCCAGATATCTCTGACCCCGACCTTTGCTCACAGCAAAGCTGAGACCCGTGGCGGACACGAGAGATGTGGGTCCAGAACTCCTGGACATCCTGCATTTTGCAAGCTGCACTGACTTCCCAAGGTATCCCGAATTTGTGCATTGGGGTGCTTGAAGCCCCAGCCCCAAGCACCATTTACATTGAAGCTTAGGGGCCCCAACTTTACAAGTGTCCCGTGTGCCCGCTTTGTGCATTTCTGCTCAACGCGTCTTCGCGGTTCCTGGCCTGTTGGCTAGTGAGCCCCCAAGAAGACCAATCTTAAATTAAACTTGTTTTCCTGGTTGCTCCAGGCTTGCTCCTGCTTCCCTGCAAAGGAGACATCCTGCATGGGTTGCGTTTGCCAAGGCTTGTTGGGTCCAATCCGTATACCAACACCGCAGTCAACTAGATCCTTCGTGGGACAGCTTGAATCCAGCTCCTGGTAGTCGTCGACGCCTCCTGGACCTCGTGGCTGAAGAGACAAACTTCACCTTTTCACCTAAAATCACCCAACATCTGGTGGCATCTTCCTATCGCCGCCCTGGCCACAGGCTAGTGGCCCAGACTCTTTCTCTTCTGGTTTCAGGTTCTTCAGATCTTCGATCCACCCTTGGATCCACCCGGACACTTTTCCTCTGGTCGCCTGCAGCACTTCTTCGCAGCTCTCCATTGGAATCGACGACGAAACCAGACACCAAAAGACACCTATGCACCCGGCTTCTGTGGGTGAGGTAACACGAGTACTCTGGTAGTCTTGAGGGTATTGGCCCTCCAAGTGTCTAAGTCTAAAAGGGTTCCATCGTAGTTATCCTAGAAGTGTCCTTAAATTGTAAATTTGTAACTTGTTTGTTTCCCATGGAAAGTCAATGGTAACCTACGGCTGTGTTTAGACACTGCACGCGTCTCCCGTGGCCTCCTACTTCCTAACCTTTGGTTGTTCCTAGACGCCCCAGCGATTCCCAAGGCCCTAGGCCTACTTTGTATCTCAGACGTGGTTCTTATACCACTATTTTAGTATATGATTTGTGAGGCCCCTAGGGCAAAACATATACTGTGCAACTTATCGTATGCAAATTAAGTTCCTTGTATTGTACTTTTACCTCTGACCACATAAAGAGTCCAGAGGGTTTGTGTTTAGAATAAATACATGTATATTTGATATATACCTTGTGTGGTGTGCTTTCATTTGGTACTCAAGGGATTATAATTGGTAAAACAACTAGCTTGATTCGCTCTCTGAAGTCTTAGCCTGAAGACTGCTTGCCATTGCTACCCCTAGGATAGCTTTCTATAAGGTTGACTTTACAACCATCATCAATAGGGGTCGATTAGACTGGTGCAAGGTGGCCACTAGTAGGTGGCCACTAGAACTAGTGGACATCATATGCCAGGCTAACTTCTCACAAGCGGTGCTTAAACTACAGTTCCTCCGCTTCACCGCACTTAATTGCGTGCAGTGTGCCATCTGGTTGGGGGCGTGGCTCCCCCCTCGCCTTGTTTAAAAAGGTTTGGCCAGGCGCCCTCCACGTCAGATACGCTTTGGCCACAAGGTCCAAGTCCGCTTTCCCTGCAGACTTCCTAGGCAGTGCTCCTGAGTGAAGTCAGCCACTGTGCAAGCCGCTCCCAGACCCGATACACTGGGACCGCGTGGAGTGTGCGGAGACTGAAAAAATCAGTCAACGGCTGTAGACTTCTTAGGCAGTGCTCCCGAGTGAAGTCAGCCGCTGTGCAAGCCGCTCCCAGACCCAATACACCTGTGCTGCGCGGAGTGTGAGGAGACTGAAAAAATCAGTCCACGGCTGCAGACTTCTTAGGCAGTGCTCCCGAGTGAAGTCAGCCACTGTGCAAGCCGCTCCCAGACCCGATATACCTAGGCTGCGCGGAGTGAGGGGAGACTGAAAAAATCAGTCCGTGGCTCGGTCTGTGCTCCGGTAATTTCCTCTGACTTTCTTACTTTTCTTTTGCAGGCTGGGGGGGGAGGGGGGACCTTTTCACAGCTACAAGGCAGGCAACACGGGAGGGTTCCAACAGCTGCGATTCGACAGCCACCATCTTGCCGATCAGACCTTGGAAAGGAATGCATTCTAAGTTTCACAGACCTTGAATTTGAATTTGAATTTGAATTTGAATTTGAATTTACACGAGGGGCCTATTGAATCTAGCTCTTTTGCATTGTCATACTAGAATTGTGAATTTATAGAGGCTAGAAGGAGCTGAATGCAAAGTAAAAACCTGGTTCAGAGGCGCTGCTCATCCGTGGAGCGGGCAGACTGCCCGCTGGTTCCGGGGAAGGGGCTGTCTCTAACTGATGGTGAGATACAATTATTTAAACTGTGTCAAATTACTTGCTGGTTCGATAGCGGGAGGGAGCGCCTCGAAGCCTAGCTGCTGGTCCTGTGGGACAGTCAGTCCGATATACTTGTTTACACGGAATAATGTAATCTGCTGGTTTACTGGTGAGGGAGCGCCTCGAAGCCTGGCTGCTGGTCCTGGGGGGGGAGCGTGTGTGGGACCGTCTGTGAGATATCCTTGTTCAGACTCTTTCATGTCATCTGCTAGTTCACTAGTGAGGTAGCACCTTGAAGCCTGGCTGCTGGTCCGGGGGGAGCGTGTGTAGGACCGTCCGTAAGATATACTTGTTTTCAATTGTTGGTTTCCACCTATCGCTGCTTGTTTACATTAGCCCGTCCCCCTTTGCATTTGCTTTCATTAGCCTGTCCTGCTTTTCACTTGCTTTATCTGTGCATGGGGAAGGGCGTGGGCAATGGGTCATGGCAGCGGGTGGTTTCACACACTGGCAAACCATCATACTAAAATGCTGCACTGCTAAGTTGGGCAAGCAAAGTGCTGCTACTACTCTGTGTGCACTACAGGGTGGTGTCAGTGATTTGGAGTGGGATTCTTACACCTAACATGGCCGCCTTGTATTGGTAGACATACGTTCTAGAGAGAGGACACATTTTTTGAATGGCCCACGCACCACCTCTCCTTGCTGTCCCTTTAAGCAGCTGGAACAGCAGGAGGGCAGGCATTGTCAGAGAGGCTCTGCATGCTTTGAGCTCATTGTAAGCTGATGCAGGGGGTGGTCTGTGCTAGGCAGGACTCTGTTGTGGGTGCGGTGCAGAAGGAGCTGCAGGCTTGCACAGTTGGATGTTGGTGACAAATGACGAGACAATCCAAGGCCTGTGAACTGCCCGCTGGGCAGCCCGATCCTACCTGATTCCATGAACTGCTCCTTATGACAGAGGTTGTTGTGCTAGTGTGTTTGAGTGCATAGGTGGATAATATTGCAGCTTTGCTGACTAGATCTGCTTTAAAATAGTTTGTCCCACAATGCATCGCTTGTGTAAATCTGAAGCGAATGCTTATTTATCGTGCCTAGAGGAGACCATTATATTTGTCCGCTTGAGGCTGTGTGGTTTCATCTATTTCCATATGTAATGTAAATGTAAATGTAAAGGAGATAGAAATTTTTAGGTAGTCAGAGTGACCCCCACTCGCACCCTATCCATGCTCCCATGTTCCATGTATGTCGTGTAATTCCTTTCCCGTGCCTGCCATGAAGACGCCTATGCATTTGCGTCCAACGTTAACATGTCAGTTATTCAGCTCCCCAAGAAAACCACGTTAATTTGGCTTTTAGGCCTATGGTGCCAACGTCTTTACATGGTGCACTTTTAAATAACGCGAAACACACGTTCTCCATGTTTTTCTGGCTCAGTCGAGCCAGGCCCTTAATCAAAGCTCCGAGTCTTTTCTGTCTCTGAAAGCTGCAGTTCAGGCATGCATCCCTGACCTCTGCCTTACTTCCTGCCCAGCGAAGCGGTGCCCGGCTCGGCCTGCCTGCCAAGATAGTATTTTGCCTACAGTTATCTGCTCAGCCTCCTCGAAAACACATTCCAGTCTAGTGAAATAGGTAAACATATTCCCGGCTGCAGAGCAAAGGGTCCTGCCTTCCTGTCCTCCTTACAAGTAATTTACTGAACCCGTTACCATGGTAGGCCCATGGCCCCGCGCATTGCACCAAGACACGTATGCACGCACTAGCATTCAGTATTGAACGGCCTCTGCCCGAGAGACCTTTTCCTTCAGACAACACATACTCCAAACATAAGATACCAGATATGCTATAGGTACAGGTCGTTCTGACATCCCAGACACCAGTCTCCTCTACTAGTGCTAAAGTCAAGCCCCCCAGCTCTCCCCAGTTACACGTCAATATCACGTCATGCTCGGTTGCGCACGCACCCAGGGTAAAGGTTTCTGCTGACCCTGCAGAATCCCTCTATGCATCCACCCACTTATGACACTCCTGTGACGTTTCCAGTACACACCTCCGTGTACGCCCCTGTACACGCCCTCTTTTACGCCCATGTGCTCTTATCTCTCTCTTTTTACTTGTTACGCCTACTGTATTCATTTCAATTATACTGTTTTACTATATATAATGCGTGATGTTAATAGAATGTTGAATGTCCCTTCCTGAACCTTAGTGGTGATGGAACCCGATGTCCCGGTTCTCGAGAATCTTGATTAAAGCCCGTATGATTCAGATACCACGGACTCTGCCTCTCATTTATTGAGCTATCCTTTATTGTCATTTAATGTATAGAAAAATAGTCCCGGTAATTTTATTTACCACAAAATCTGGCGCCTGAACAGGGACCCCCTCCCCTTCCCCACTCGCCGGCGATGTAACGCAGGCCCCTGAGCCCTTCTACAGCCGTGACGGATCCCTGTGCACACCTGCGGGTTTTCCTGCTATCTCCCTCAGGCCCACGGGGGAGACGGAGACTGCGGTCCGGCATCCAGACGAGGCGGTGAGGAATGCGTAGAGTCCCGACCAGAGCCCCAAGCCGAGAGAGCAAGGTCCGAGGTATCCGGAGGCCCACCTGTTCCGAAGCGCATGCGTAGCAGCTTAGACGTCGTAGCAGTCCAGTCCAGTCCAGTTTCCGAGGCCTTCAGTTTTGCTTCCCGGTGAGTACCGTTGTTGGGAACGCATCTAGACGGGTTCATTAATTTGTGCCCGGTCAAGACGGGTCTGGGTACACAGACCCGGTCCAGACGTGTTCACTTAGGTGAATACGGTATGACGTGTCTCTTTATGGGACCGGTATGTCTGTACTGTTTTAGCAGTGCATCTAGTGATCCAGTCTTCTAGTATTATTTCAGAAAACATGCTTTCTATGTACCAGGTATCAGTTGGAAATGTTTTAATGTGTTTAATGTCATGGTATGAATGATTGTTTGCTATTCATTACTGTGTTTATTGTGTTCACGTTCAAGTAAGTTCAAATATGCCGCTATTCTCGAAATTACGTCAGATAGGAACTAGGAAAGGGATACTCGAAGAAGCAGTTCCCGTCCCGCCTAGGGACACTCCAGGTCATTTTATGTACCAAAAACATGGCTTAGATGCCATACTGTACTTAGATTTATGGGTTGAGTATACTAAGGATCTGGAAGAGAAATATAGATGGCCTGTCTCAGGGACATGGGTGCTGAATGCATCATGAGAGTAGAGGAAGCATTATGGAAAAAGAAAGCCAGACAATCCCAGAAAGATGCCATAGAATTGTGGCGTAAAGAAGCGCATAGAAGAACAGAGAAAGATATTAGGAAAGCAGAGAAAAGTAGAGAAGAATCTGAAAAAGCCAGAGGAAAAGAGCTACTAGAAGAAGGTGAACGAGTTAGAGCAGAACAATTAGACAGACAAAGAAATGCCTTTATTACAGGCATGTATCCTGTTCTCGCCGAGGGCCTACCCAAGGCGACCCCGGAAATACCCCGTAACTTGCCGCCACCATTGGTCCCGACTAAATTACGTCATAAACAGACCGCAGCGGAAATTTTCCTTTCTTCTTATTTAGATGACACTGTCCCAGAATATGCAAACAGAAATCCTCCTCCAAATGTTCATCCTCCCAACCCTGTTCACATTCCTGTTGATGACACGATTTCTCCCACTGTCTCATCTGCCACTGTTCCGGCCACTGGCCCTAGCAATCCTTTTAATCCGCCTGCAACTCAGGGCCATCCTGTATTACCTACATCTAGTTTACCACCTACATTACCACTAGCGACAGCACAGCCACTAGTAGTCGACGATCGCACTTCAGGAGGAGCAGTAGGAGGTCCCCCTATCACCCCGCCTCAAATAAAATGAACCACACTCAGAGAAGCAGCATTACAACGCACATCAAAAGTAGCTACATACGCAGCCCTTAAACAGTACCTTACTGATTGTAGATATGATCCAGTACCAGGCGTAGACCAGATGATCCTATATTCAATACGTATACGACGTGTTACAAACTATCTGACTCTTTTACCAGATATGAGAGATCATTTAGACAACATATATCGTTTTATCAGAACGGGGGAGAGACCAGAAAGTATTCACGAGGCCATGGCACACAGGAAGGTGGAGACTCAGGGTATGATCTTACAGTTTTTGATAAATTGTTTGATAAGAGAACGAGATCAGCCAGGCATGGACCAGGAAGAGATGAAAGTCCTGATAAAATGGAGTGACAACATAGCTGATGGAAAGCATAGTAAACAAGGTTGTATAGAGTCCATGTATAGGAAGATTCGTAAAGAAATTCTAGACATACACGCAAGGGAAAAAGCAGCGAGAGAAGCCGAGAAAGCGGATGATGAAGTCTCAGAAGACGATGATATAGAAACTGCAAGTGCAGATAGAATAGCGTATGTAGGTAAGGCGAGACCTTTTGACAAACCTTTTGACAGACCCATACGTCTCGAAAACCAGAAACGTTTTCTTTCTCCCATACCAGAACAATGTTCTCTTGAACATTTATTCCAAGCCACCGATAAGGTACTGAAACAACGAATTGGTTACAGTGAACTTAGTACCATGCATGAACAGGAACTAGCCCGGTCAGCAGTCCAATGGGCTGGCAATACTAGTGTATATAAAGATGACTCAGTAGCGCAAACATTCTTGAGTCTTTCCCCAGACGAACAACGACTAGCTGGTATGTACATGATTCAACATCTCATTACACTGTATGAAAGTCAGCATTCTGATCCAGGTCCCTTATATAATATATTGGAAGAATTACTCCTAAAGAGATGGAGAGGCCTAGGTACCGATTTAATTAATATCATTCTAGAACAACGACACAAATACAGAATTTTCCTGACTCCACATTTCGTTCCTGTTCCACCTCTAGTAAGGAAACCATTTTACATAGACAGACAGAATCCCTTACGAGAAGTTCATCCCGTCCGGACGGAAGGGGGTGAGCTTCAACGAGTATTCGTATACACACCCTTGACCAAAATGGAATTATTGGAAATGAAAAAATTAGTGCCCTGTCATGATAAAGATCCAGCAGGGTTCCACCATGAATTAAAAGACATGCTCCTCATGGGGGAGTATACGTATCCCGACATCCTTAAAATGTTAAAGGTTCTGTTGCCAGCCGGCATTTACGAAAAACTTAAAGAAAAGGAATGGGAGGTGGGAGAGAAAAAGATTGATTGGACAGTATTAGAAAACGAAGAAAATACACGAGTCCCTGGTACTGGTCTTGGGGAAAAAGCCAAAGCATTACCCGAGTTGTTAATACAAGTTTTACCAAGATTACTAACCACGAAAACGGAAGACTGGGATGCTATCTCAGCCTGCAAACAGAAACAAGACGAAGACACTAGTGATTTTTATTCTAGATTCGAGAAATGTTTCATTATTAATAGCGGCCTGAAAACGAGTAGTGAATCGTATCCACATCTTTTTGTGACCAAATTAGTCGAGAATTCCTTACCACAGGTTAAAAACAGAGTACTGAAGGTCGAGAGTACATGGCAAGCTAATACCCCTTCCCAGATGTTACAAATGTTACAGTACCACCAGAATCGAATCAGAGAGGAACACGAACATGAACAGAGACGTATTAAAGACACGAAAATGAAAGTACTAGTTGCCCAGTCCGTCCCAGCTGATGGTCAGAAGAGGGGTACGACACATACTAGTCATCCTGCAGCTCCTGTTAAAGGGAATTGCAACTACTGTAAGCAGCCAGGTCACTACATAAACAAATGTACCGTTCTAAGACACAACATAGCCACAGGCAAAACGAAAGAAAGACCGCGTCCACCTAGACAAGAACATGTTCCACAAAATATTCTGCAGAACACGCAACCTCCACAGAACACGCAACAGACAGTAGCTGTACCCCAACCTATAGCTGCCACACAACAAGTTACACAGCAAATGTACCAGTATGCACAGTCAGATTACCCCGATTATCAGCAGTATTCATGAAACAGCCTAGAGAGGGAGGTTGGCTTGCCCCTTATCGAGGTTCCTGTAGATCAAGAGGGTCCCTATGTACATAGTCAGGTATTAGGGAAAGACAGAAAATTTTTGATTGACACAGGGGCGAGCAGAACTACCATCAGTCATGACAAGGTTCCAGGGGCACCCCTCTCAGGCTCACAGAATGTTTCCCTTGGATTTTCAGGAAAACCTATTGTTAACGAAGTGTCAAAGCCAGTTTCCCTAGAAGTTGGTCCATTGTCCCGCACTACCGACTTGTTACTTACGAAATCATGTCCTGAAAACTTGCTTGGTATTAAAACATTGAAAGCGCTAGGAGCAGTGATTTGTTGTTCTCCGGAAGGAGTGAGATTGTTTTCACGTGATTTTAAAGGACATTATGTGTTAAGAGATTTTGATCCACGATTACAGAATGTACCACAGCACTTATGGGCACAAGGTCCAACTGATGTAGGTTGTATGCACATTACACCTTATCGTGTTACTCTCAAACAAGGAGTTGTACTACCCCGAATCCGACAATACAAGTTACCACCAGAGGCTGTAGTTGCCTTACTGAAAATTATTGACAAGCTCATTGCTCAAGGAGTGGTTGTAGAAACTGACTCCAATGTATGTAATTCTCCAATTATCCCGATTCTTAAACGAACTGACCCGAATGCACCACCGGTCTACAGACTGGTGATCGACCTTCGAGAATTAAATAAATGCATAATACCCCAGTACCCAGTGGTTCCAGACATTTCTTCTCTATTGACTGCCATTGATTCCGAAGCAGCGTTCTTTACTGTCATCGATCTCAAGAACGCCTTCTTTAGTGTCCCCATTCATCCAGAAAGCCAGTATCTCTTCGGATTCTGTTTAAATGGCAGAAGCTTCAAATTTGCACGTGCTCCTCAAGGATTCACAGAGAGCCCTAGTATTTACAGCCAAGCACTGAAACGACAACTAGACTGTATTCACATGCCTACTGACACTGCCCTGCTCCAGTGTGTTGATGATCTATTGATCACAGCACGAACAGAACGAGATTGCGAACGTGCATCACTGACTGTCTTGTATTTTCTGGCCGAAAAGGGGCATAAAGTGTCCCCTTCGAAGCTACAATTCTGTGCCCAGCAAGTGGTATACCTTGGACACTTGCTGTCCAAGAGGGGTAGACAGTTGACACCTGACCGCATCCAGTTAATTGCACATATTCCACAGCCCAAGACACAAAAGGAAGTACGGGCCTTCATTGGCCTCACTTCTTACTGCAGACAATGGATTCCTCAGTATGCATATCTAGCGAAGCCACTCATACAGTTGACAACACAGGAGGCAGCGATTTCGACTGTCCTCCCTTGGACTCAGGAACATACACAAGCTTTTGATGAACTGAAGAAAGCCCTATGTCAAGCACCTGTTTTAGCAACACCATGTTACAGCAAACCTTTTACACTTTTTGTCACAGAACGCGATGGCACAGCATTATCTGTTCTCACACAAGATCAAGCAGGAAAACACAAGCCTTGTGCTTATTTTTCTAGTACATTAGATCCAGTAGCCCAGGCTCTGCCTGCGTGCCTTAAATCAGTTGCAGCAACAGCTCTAGCTATCAGACAAAGCGATTCCATAGTGTTAGGACATCCATTGACAGTACAGGTTCCACACTCTGTGGAAGTTCTCCTAAACAGGACACAGACTCAACACTTGACCATAGCACGACTGACAGGATATGAACTGACATTGTTTCAGCCACACATAGAAATCAGACGTTGCAACATACTAAACCCTGCTACACTGTTACCCTCGATTACAGCAGATCCCGCACCACATGACTGTGTGGAAGTCATTAATACCGTAACCAAGCCAAGACAAGACTTGACAGACATTGCATTACCTGACCCGGACCTGACACTTTACGTGGATGGTTCATGTATGAGAACAAGTACAGGAGAGTTGGTAGCCGCATATGCAGTGACTACTGAAACTGAAGTCATAGAAACACATCGCATTGACACACTGTCTGCTCAAGCAGCAGAGCTCATCGCTCTGACCCAAGCCTGCATACTAGCTAAGAACAAGAAAGTAAACATATACACAGATTCACAGTACGCATTCGGAGTCGTTCACGACTTCGGCGTTCTCTGGCAGGAAAGAGGTTTT
Organism: Lissotriton vulgaris; assembly: GCF_964263255.1. NCBI lineage: Eukaryota > Metazoa > Chordata > Amphibia > Caudata > Salamandridae > Lissotriton > Lissotriton vulgaris. Next base: position 179,646,869 of record NC_141697.1, read on the forward strand.
CTGACCTCCCACGGAGCCAAGATACAACATGGTCCCCTCATTCAAGCACTGTTAGAAGCAATACACTTGCCTACAGCCATAGCCATCATGAAGTGTAAAGCACATACTAAAGTCACCGACACCATTTCCCATGGTAACGACCTGGCAGATCAAACAGCCAAACTTACAGCTCAGACCCAAACGGACATATCGACTGATACGACAAAGACTGAAGTATCAACACCAACACATTGTATGACAGTCAGGGATCCCACACAAGATGTACTCGACATACAGTCACATGCAACTCCAGATGAAATAAAGAAATGGACTGAACAAGGAGGGGTCCAGACAGATCAGGGATGGATGACGAAGGGAAAAGCCACATGGTTTCTCCCCGACTCTATGGTTCAAGTTATCATTAATACAGCACATAGTCCAGCACACTTAGGAGAAAAAGCCATGTTAGATAGCATTCAGAACATCTGGTTCAATAAGCATTTACGTGCAGCAGCAAAACAGAAAGTACGTACTTGTATGATCTGTTGTCAGTTCAATCCAGGTAAAGGCATTCCCGTGGAACAAGGTGGATTTCATCCTCCTGACCATCCTTTTGAAGTCCTCCAGATGGATTATATCCAGATGGACAGATGCCGAGGATTCAAGTATGTCCTCGTAGTTGTATGTGCCCTTTCCAGATGGACCGAAGCGTACCCAGTCCCAGATTACACTGCTGTAACTACAGCCAAACAATTGGTCCGTGAATTCTTCCCGCGATACGGCTTGCACCGTGTCGTGTACTCCGATAATGGACAGCCATTCTCGTCCGAACTCATGAAACAGGTATCGCTCCTGTTAGGATACCAGTGGAAATTCCACTGCGTACGACACCCTGAAGCAGCTGGTCTTGTCGAAAGACATAACCAGACTCTAAAAACACGGTTAGCGAAGGTCTGTGCAGAAAAAGGAGTAGATTGGATGGTAGCCCTGCCGGTTGCCCTCTTTTACATGCGTATGGTAGCTCATTCCAGAACCGGACTGTCTCCTTATGAGATTGTTTTCGGTCCCCCCCCCAATATGTGGGGTACGCCTATGCCTCGTAAGATTACCGATGTCGATAGTAACATGTTGACAGATTACCTGGCTTCCTTGATGTCTGCACTACTATCTTGTCGTTCACAGGTTGCCGCTGCCTTCCCGGACAACACCCAGGTGAAACCGCATGAAATCGTCCCAGGAGACCTGGTGTTGGTCCGTAACTTTGACCGCTCAAGCCCTCTGGAGCCCAGGTGGAAGGAGCCTAAACTGGTGTTAATGACCACAAGGACCGCTGTGAAGATTGAAGGAAGAAAAGGGTGGCTCCACTCCAGCCACATCAAACGATTTCATGGACTGTGTCCAAAGACATTTCCCAAGGACTGCCCCAATACAGACTCTAAACTCCCCCTGTTAGAGAAAACTCCACAACAGGAGTACAAAACTAAGTTGAGGTCTAGTAAGTCAGACAGCGTTTAATTGTTTAAGTCCCCCTCGGGTGAAGTGGTTAGACAGGTTTCTGACATGTATAAGATAGACCCAAATAGTCAGAGAGATAGGCGAATCGAAAAGAGTGAAAAATATTGTAAAAACCTGCACAGCAGATGCGTCATTACTTTAATTTTTATGTTTTTTCTGAGTCTTACGATCATATGCATAAGTTTAATGCTACATGTTTTCTTTCCTCCTCTTGTTTCCCATGTACATACTTCCTCTAATGACACTGTAGAGCACACTTTCAGTGACCTGCCCCCTCACGAGCTGTCCTATCGATTAGCAATGCGCAACAATACTTTTATCCGAATGTTACACCATTCTCACCAGGCCAGCAATGCCACAAATTGCTGGGTATGTGGCCGACTCCCTCCCTATCAGAAATACAAGGGAGCTCTGCCCCTCTTTCCTTATCCGTTTACACATAATGGTTCGTGCGGAGCATGGTTTACTTTAATATCCTCCTTAGACAGTAAGTCCACCGTTTCCCAAGGCAATTGGATATGGGGAGATCTCAATACAGTTATGTATAAAGCATGTTTCCCAGACAAGGAAGGTCTTCCCCAAAGGACAGGGACCGATCTAGAAAATGAAGTGTATGGATTAGGTAATTTTACACTTAACCTCATGATTCTGAACGTTCAATCCGAGACTGATTCGGTCTTGCCGTTTATTACAGTTTTACCAGTGAAAGGTGAATTATGCGTCAGAAAGAATGGCTCAGTACATCTAGGACACAGTGATTGTAATACTGTGGTCGAGTTCAGTGATAAAGGAAAGTCTACTTTCAAGGCTTCCCGCCCTTCTTATTTTATATGTGGTCAGACAGCTTATGTACGTCTGCCATTAGATTGGGATGGAACGTGTTATATCGCGTTCCTATTGCCACCGGTTTTTCTAGCCCCACCTGATTATCATCGAAATTCACATCTTGTACATATAAGACATAGAAGGGAGATCAAGACCCCGATTGTCGACCAGACTGAGACAACGTGGGAGCAATATACAGATTTCAATAAAGGATTCTTTTTCTTTGTAGGTCCTGTCCAAAACAGTAAACTGATACGTAAATTAACTCGAACTCTTGAAGCAGTAGTGAATGAGACTACCTCTGCCTTAGGTAACCTGACCGAGGAGCAGTCTGCTATGAGACTCGTTGTTCTTCAAAACCGCCTTGTCCTTGACGTCATCCTGGCTGATAGGGGCGGAGCATGTAGAGTGATCGGATCCAGTTGTTGTATTTTCATTCCTAATAACACACCGTCAGTATATAAGGCAATAACAAGGCTTCACGAAATAGCTCACCAGATACACCAGAATCCTGGCACCTGGACTTGGTCTGGTTGGCTCTGGAGTGTGATATCCGCCTGGGGATGGAAATTGATATCATTCCTAGGAATAATACTGCTTATAGTGTTTAGTTGTTGTCTCTGTCTGCAATGTGGGCCAGCGATTTGCGGCTTGTGCGCCACAGCTTGTATTCCCCGTCCAAGTTCACGTTCCCGTTCCAGAATGAAAAAAGATGAACAAATGATGCTATACGAACAGATAGATGGTCTCATGAAAATAGACATATCATTGGGTGTAGTAGGGGCCAAGGAGGGAATGAGGAAATAGACATTTTTAGGTAGTCAGAGTGACCCCCACTCGCACCCTATCCATGCTCCCATGTTCCATGTATGTCGTGTAATTCCTTTCCCGTGCCTGCCATGAAGACGCCTATGCATTTGCGTCCAACGTTAACATGTCAGTTATTCAGCTCCCCAAGAAAACCACGTTAATTTGGCTTTTAGGCCTATGGTGCCAACGTCTTTACATGGTGCACTTTTAAATAACGCGAAACACACGTTCTCCACGTTTTTCTGGCTCAGTCGAGCCAGGCCCTTAATCAAGGCTCCGAGTCTTTTCTGTCTCTGAAAGCTGCAGTTCAGGCATGCATCCCTGACCTCTGCCTTACTTCCTGGCCAGCGAAGCGGTGCCCGGCTCGGCCTGGCCTGCCTGCCAAGACAGTATTTTGCCTACAGTTATCTGCTCAGCCTCCTCGAAAACACATTCCAGTCTAGTGAAATAGGTAAACATATTCCCGGCTGCAGAGCAAAGGGTCCTGCCTTCCTGTCCTCCTTACAAGTAATTTACTGAACCCGTTACCATGGTAGGCCCATGGCCCCGCGCATTGCACCAAGACACGTATGCACGCACTAGCATTCAGTATTGAACGGCCTCTGCCCGAGAGACCTTTTCCTTCAGACAACACATACTCCAAACATAAGATACCAGATATGCTATAGGTACAGGTCGTTCTGACATCCCAGACACCAGTCTCTTCTACTAGTGCTAAAGTCAAGCCCCCCAGCTCTCCCCAGTTACACGTCAATATCACGTCATGCTCGGCTGCGCACGCACCCAGGGTAAAGGTTTCTGCTGACCCTGCAGAATCCCTCTATGCATCCACCCACTTATGACACTCCTGTGACGTTTCCAGTACACACCTCCGTGTACGCCCCTGTACACGCCCTCTTTTACGCCCATGTGTTCTTATCTCTCTCTTTTTACTTGTTACGCCTACTGTATTCATTTCAATTATACTGTTTTACTATATATAATGCGTGATGTTAATAGAATGTTGAATGTCCCTTCCTGAACCTTAGTGGTGATGGAACCCGATGTCCCGGTTCTCGAGAATCTTGATTAAAGCCCGTATGATTCAGATACCACGGACTCTGCCTCTCATTTATTGAGCTATCCTTTATTGTCATTTAATGTATAGAAAAATAGTCCCGGTAATTTTATTTACCACAAAATCTGGCGCCCGAACAGGGACCCCCTCCCCTTCCCCACTCGCCGGCGATGTAACGCAGGCCCCTGACCCCTTCTACAGCCGTGACGGATCCCTGTGCACACCTGCGGGTTTTCCTGCTATCTCCCTCAGGCCCACGGAGGAGACGGAGACTGCGGTCCGGCATCCAGACGAGGCGGTGAGGAATGCGGAGAGTCCCGACCAGAGCCCCAAGCCGAGAGAGCAAGGTCCGAGGTATCCGGAGGCCCACCTGTTCCGAAGCGCATGCGTAGCAGCTTAGACGTCGTTCCAGTCCAGTCCAGTTTCCGAGGCCTTCAGTTTTGCTTCCCGGTGAGTACCGTTGTTGGGAACGCATCTAGACGGGTTCATTAATTTGTGCCCAGTCAAGACGGGTCTGGGTACACAGACCCGGTCCAGACGTGTTCACTTAGGTGAATACGGTATGACGTGTCTCTTTATGGGACCGGTATGTCTGTACTGTTTTAGCAGTGCATCTAGTGATCCAGTCTTCTAGTATTATTTCAGAAAACATGCTTTCTATGTACCAGGTATCAGTTGGAAATGTTTTAATGTGTTTAATGTCATGGTATGAATGATTGTTTGCTATTCATTACTGTGTTTATTGTGTTCACGTTCAAGTAAGTTCAAATATGCCGCTATTCTCGAAATTACGTCAGATAGGAACTAGGAAAGGGATACTCGAAGAAGCAGTTCCCGTCCCGCCTAGGGACACTCCAGGTTATTTTATGTACCAAAAACATGGCTTAGATGCCATACTGTACTTAGATTTATGGGTTGAGTATACTAAGGATCTGGAAGAGAAATATAGATGGCCTGTCTCAGGGACATGGGTGCTGAATGCATCATGAGAGTAGAGGAAGCATTATGGAAAAAGAAAGCCAGACAATCCCAGAAAGATGCCATAGAATTGTGGCGTAAAGAAGCGCATAGAAGAACAGAGAAAGATATTAGGAAAGCAGAGAAAAGTAGAGAAGAATCTGAAAAAGCCAGAGGAAAAGAGCTACTAGAAGAAGGTGAACGAGTTAGAGCAGAACAATTAGACAGACAAAGAAATGCCCTTATTACAGGCATGTATCCTGTTCTCGCCGAGGGCCTACCCAAGGCGACCCCGGAAATACCCCGTAACTTGCCGCCACCATTGGTCCCGACTAAATTACGTCATAAACAGACCGCAGCGGAAATTTTCCTTTCTTCTTATTTAGATGACACTGTCCCAGAATATGCAAACAGAAATCCTCCTCCAAATGTTCATCCTCCCAACCCTGTTCACATTCCTGTTGATGACACGATTTCTCCCACTGTCTCATCTGCCACTGTTCCGACCACTGGCCCTAGCAATCCTTTTAATCCGCCTGCAACTCAGGGCCATCCTGTATTACCTACATCTAGTTTACCACCTACATTACCACCAGCGACAGCACAGCCACTAGTAGTCGACGATCGCACTTCAGGAGGAGCAGTAGGAGGTCCCCCTATCACCCCGCCTCAAATAAAACGAACCACACTCAGAGAAGCAGCATTACAACGCACACCAAAAGTAGCTACATACGCAGCCCTTAAACAGTACCTTACTGATTGTAGATATGATCCAGTACCAGGCGTAGACCAGATGATCCTATATTCAATACGTATACGACGTGTTACAAACTATCTGACTCTTTTACCAGATATGAGAGATCATTTAGACAACATATATTGTTTTATCAGAACGGGGGAGAGACCAGAAAGTATTCACGAGGCCATGGCACACAGGAAGGTGGAGACTCAGGGTATGATCTTACAGTTTTTGATAAATTGTTTGATAAGAGAACGAGATCAGCCAGGCATGGACCAGGAAGAGATGAAAGTCCTGATAAAATGGAGTGACAACATAGCTGATGGAAAGCATAGTAAACAAGGTTGTATAGAGTCCATGTATAGGAAGATTCGTAAAGAAATTCTAGACATACACGCAAGGGAAAAAGCAGCAAGAGAAGCCGAGAAAGCGGATGATGAAGTCTCAGAAGACGATGATATAGAAACTGCAAGTGCAGATAGAATAGCGTATGTAGGTAAGGCGAGACCTTTTGACAAACCTTTTGACAGACCCATACGTCTCGAAAACCAGAAACGTTTTCTTTCTCCCATACCAGAACAATGTTCTCTTGAACATTTATTCCAAGCCACCGATAAGGTACTGAAACAACGAATTGGTTACAGTGAACTTAGTACCATGCATGAACAGGAACTAGCCCGGTCAGCAGTCCAATGGGCTGGCAATACTAGTGTATATAAAGATGACTCAGTAGCGCAAACATTCTTGAGTCTTTCCCCAGACGAACAACGACTAGCTGGTATGTACATGATTCAACATCTCATTACACTGTATGAAAGTCAGCATTCTGATCCAGGTCCCTTATATAATATATTGGAAGAATTACTCCTAAAGAGATGGAGAGGCCTAGGTACCGATTTAATTAATATCATTCTAGAACAACGACACAAATACAGAATTTTCCTGACTCCACATTTCGTTCCTGTTCCACCTCCAGTAAGGAAACCATTTTACATAGACAGACAGAATCCCTTACGAGAAGTTCATCCCGTCCGGACGGAAGGGGGTGAGCTTCAACGAGTATTCGTATACACACCCTTGACCAAAATGGAATTATTGGAAATGAAAAAATTAGTGCCCTGTCATGATAAAGATCCAGCAGGGTTCCACCATGAATTAAAAGACATGCTCCTCATGGGGGAGTATACGTATCCCGACATCCTTAAAATGTTAAAGGTTCTGTTGCCAGCCGGCATTTACGAAAAACTTAAAGAAAAGGAATGGGAGGTGGGAGAGAAAAAGATTGATTGGACAGCATTAGAAAACGAAGAAAATACACGAGTCCCTGGTACTGGTCTTGGGGAAAAAGCCAAAGCATTACCCGAGTTGTTAATACAAGTTTTACCAAGATTACTAACCACGAAAAAGGAAGACTGGGATGCTATCTCAGCCTGCAAACAGAAACAAGACGAAGACACTAGTGATTTTTATTCTAGATTCGAGAAATGTTTCATTATTAATAGCGGCCTGAAAACGAGTAGTGAATCGTATCCACATCTTTTTGTGACCAAATTAGTCGAGAATTCCTTACCACAGGTTAAAAACAGAGTACTGAAGGTCGAGAGTACATGGCAAGCTAATACCCCTTCCCAGATGTTACAAATGTTACAGTACCACCAGAATCGAATCAGAGAGGAACACGAACATGAACAGAGACGTATTAAAGACACGAAAATGAAAGTACTAGTTGCCCAGTCCGTCCCAGCTGATGGTCAGAAGAGGGGTACGACACATACTAGTCATCCTGCAGCTCCTGTTAAAGGGAATTGCAACTACTGTAAGCAGCCAGGTCACTACATAAACAAATGTACCGTTCTAAGACACAACATAGCCACAGGCAAAACGAAAGAAAGACCGCGTCCACCTAGACAAGAACATGTTCCACAAAATATTCCGCAGAACACGCAACCTCCACAGAACACGCAACAGACAGTAGCTGTACCCCAACCTATAGCTGCCACACAACATGTTACACAGCAAATGTACCAGTATGCACAGTCAGATTACCCCGATTATCAGCAGTATTCATGAAACAGCCTAGAGAGGGAGGTTGGCTTGCCCCTTATCGAGGTTCCTGTAGATCAAGAGGGTCCCTATGTACATAGTCAGGTATTAGGGAAAGACAGAACATTTTTGATTGACACAGGGGCGAGCAGAACTACCATCAGTCATGACGAGGTTCCAGGGGCACCCCTCTCAGGCTCACAGAATGTTTCTCTTGGATTTTCAGGAAAACCTATTGTTAACGAAGTGTCAAAGCCAGTTTCCCTAGAAGTTGGTCCATTGTCCCGCACTACCGACTTGTTACTTACGAAATCATGTCCTGAAAACTTGCTTGGTATTAAAACATTGAAAGCGCTAGGAGCAGTGATTTGTTGTTCTCCGGAAGGAGTGAGATTGTTTTTACGTGATTTTAAAGGACATTATGTGTTAAGAGATTTTGATCCACGATTACAGAATGTACCACAGCACTTATGGGCACAAGGTCCAACTGATGTAGGTTGTATGCACATTATACCTTATCGTGTTACTCTCAAACAAGGAGTTGTACTACCCCGAATCCGACAATACAAGTTACCACCAGAGGCTGTAGTTGCCTTACTGAAAATTATTGACGAGCTCATTGCCCAAGGAGTGGTTGTAGAAACTGACTCCAATGTATGTAATTCTCCAATTATCCCGATTCTTAAACGAACTGACCCGAATGCACCACCGGTCTACAGACTGGTGATCGACCTTCGAGAATTAAATAAATGCATAATACCCCAGTACCCAGTGGTTCCAGACATTTCTTCTCTATTGACTGCCATTGATTCCGAAGCAGCGTTCTTTACTGTCATCGATCTCAAGAACGCCTTCTTTAGTGTCCCCATTCATCCAGAAAGCCAGTATCTATTCGGATTCTGTTTAAATGGCAGAAGCTTCAAATTTGCACGTGCTCCTCAAGGATTCACAGAGAGCCCTAGTATTTACAGCCAAGCACTGAAACGACAACTAGACTGTATTCACATGCCTACTGACACTGCCCTGCTCCAGTGTGTTGATGATCTATTGATCACAGCACGAACAGAACGAGATTGCGAACGTGCATCACTGACTGTCTTGTATTTTCTGGCCGAAAAGGGGCATAAAGTGTCCCCTTCGGAGCTACAATTCTGTGCCCAGCAAGTGGTATACCTTGGACACTTGCTGTCCAAGAGGGGTAGACAGTTGACACCTGACCGCATCCAGTTAATTGCACATATTCCACAGCCCAAGACACAAAAGGAAGTACGGGCCTTCATTGGCCTCACTTCTTACTGCAGACAATGGATTCCTCAGTATGCATATCTAGCGAAGCCACTCATACAGTTGACAACCCAGGAGGCAGCGATTTCGACTGTCCTCCCTTGGACTCAGGAACATACACAAGCTTTTGATGAACTGAAGAAAGCCCTATGTCAAGCACCTGTTTTAGCAACACCATGTTACAGCAAACCTTTTACACTTTTTGTCACAGAACGCGATGGCACAGCATTATCTGTTCTCACACAAGATCAAGCAGGAAAACACAAGCCTTGTGCTTATTTTTCTAGTACATTAGATCCAGTAGCCCAGGCTCTGCCTGCGTGCCTTAAATCAGTTGCAGCAACAGCTCTAGCTATCAGACAAAGCGATTCCATAGTGTTAGGACATCCATTGACAGTACAGGTTCCACACTCTGTGGAAGTTCTCCTAAACAGGACACAGACTCAACACTTGACCATAGCACGACTGACAGGATATGAACTGACATTGTTTCAGCCACACATAGAAATCAGACGTTGCAACATACTAAACCCTGCTACACTGTTACCCTCGATTACAGCAGATCCCGCACCACATGACTGTGTGGAAGTCATTAATACCGTAACCAAGCCAAGACAAGACTTGACAGACATTGCATTACCTGACCCGGACCTGACACTTTACGTGGATGGTTCATGTATGAGAACAAGTACAGGAGAGTTGGTAGCCGCATATGCAGTGACTACTGAAACTGAAGTCATAGAAACACATCGCATTGACACACTGTCTGCTCAAGCAGCAGAGCTCATCGCTCTGACCCAAGCCTGCATACTAGCTAAGAACAAGAAAGTAAACATATACACAGATTCACAGTACGCATTCGGAGTCGTTCACGACTTCGGCGTTCTCTGGCAGGAAAGAGGTTTTCTGACCTCCCACGGAGCCAAGATACAACATGGTCCCCTCATTCAAGCACTGTTAGAAGCAATACACTTCCCTTCAGCCATAGCCATCATGAAGTGTAAAGCACATACTAAAGTCACCGACACCATTTCCCAGGGTAACGACCTGGCAGATCAAACAGCCAAACTTACAGCTCAGACCCAAACGGACATATCGACTGACACGACAAAGACTGAAGTATCAACACCAACACATTGTATGACAGTCAGGGATCCCACACAAGATGTACTCGACATACAGTCACATGCAACTCCAGATGAAATAAAGAAATGGACTGAACAAGGAGGGGTCCAGACAGATCAGGGATGGATGACGAAGGGAAAAGCCACATGGTTTCTCCCCGACTCTATGGTTCAAGTTATCATTAATACAGCACATAGTCCAGCACACTTAGGAGAAAAAGCCATGTTAGATAGCATTCAGAACGTCTGGTTCAATAAGCATTTACGTGCAGCAGCAAAACAGAAAGTACGTACTTGTATGATCTGTTGTCAGTTCAATCCAGGTAAAGGCATTCCCGTGGAACAAGGTGGATTTCATCCTCCTGACCATCCTTTTGAAGTCCTCCAGATGGATTATATCCAGATGGACAGATGCCGAGGATTCAAGTATGTCCTCGTAGTTGTATGTGCCCTTTCCAGATGGACCGAAGCGTACCCAGTCCCAGATTACACTGCTGTAACTACAGCCAAACAATTGGTCCGTGAATTCTTCCCGCGATACGGCTTGCCCCGTGTCGTGTACTCCGATAATGGATAGCCATTCTCGTCCGAACTCATGAAACAGGTATCGCTCCTGTTAGGATACCAGTGGAAATTCCACTACGTACGACACCCTGAAGCAGCTGGTCTTGTCGAAAGACATAACCAGACTCTAAAAACACGGTTAGCGAAGGTCTGTGCAGAAAAAGGAGTAGATTGGATGGTAGCCCTGCCGGTTGCCCTCTTTTACATGCGTATGGTAGCTCATTCCAGAACCGGACTGTCTCCTTATGAGATTGTTTTCGGTCGTCCCCCCAATATGTGGGGTACGCCTATGCCTCGTAAGATTACCGATGTCGATAGTAACATGTTGACAGATTACCTGGCTTCCTTGATGTCTGCACTACTATCTTGTCGTTCACAGGTTGCCGCTGCCCTCCCGGACAACACCCAGGTGAAACCGCATGAAATCGTCCCAGAAGACCTGGTGTTGGTCCGTAACTTTGACCGCTCAAGCCCTCTGGAGCCCAGGTGGAAGGAACCTAAACTGGTGTTAATGACCACAAGGACCGCTGTGAAGATTGAAGGAAGAAAAGGGTGGCTCCACTCCAGCCACATCAAACGATTTCATGGACTGTGTCCAAAGACATTTCCCAAGGACTGCCCCAATACAGACTCTAAACTCCCCCTGTTAGAGAAAACTCCACAACAGGAGTACAAAACTAAGTTGAGGTCTAGTAAGTCAGACAGCGTTTAATTGTTTAAGTCCCCCTCGGGTGAAGCGGTTAGACAGGTTTCTGACATGTATAAGATAGACCCAAATAGTCAGAGAGATAGGCGAATCGAAAAGAGAGAAAAATATTGTAAAAACCTGCACAGCAGATGCGTCATTACTTTAATTTTTATGTTTTTTCTGAGTCTTACGATCATATGCATAAGTTTAATGCTACATGTTTTCTTTCCTCCTCTTGTTTCCCATGTACATACTTCCTCTAATGACACTGTAGAGCACACTTTCAGTGACCTGCCCCCTCACGAGCTGTCCTATCGATTAGCAATGCGCAACAATACTTTTATCCGAATGTTACACCATTCTCACCAGGCCAGCAATGCCACAAATTGCTGGGTATGTGGCCGACTCCCTCCCTATCAGAAATACAAGGGAGCTCTGCCCCTCTTTCCTTATCCGTTTACACATAATGGTTCGTGCGGAGCATGGTTTACTTTAATGTCCTCCTTAGACAGTAAGTCCACCGTTTCCCAAGGCAATTGGATATGGGGAGATCTGAATACAGTTATGTATAAAGCATGTTTCCCAGACAAGGAAGGTCTTCCCCAAAGGACAGGGACCGATCTAGAAAATGAAGTGTATGGATTAGGTAATTTTACACTTAACCTCATGATTCTGAACGTTCAATCCGAGACTGATTCGGTCTTGCCGTTTATTACAGTTTTACCAGTGAAAGGTGAATTATGCGTCAGAAAGAATGGCTCAGTACATCTAGGACACAGTGATTGTAATACTGTGGTCGAGTTCAGTGATAAAGGAAAGTCTACTTTCAAGGCTTCCCGCCATTCTTATTTTATATGTGGTCAGACAGCTTATGTGTTGGATCTTTCGCCGTCTCAACCCACAACCACGGAAGCGAGGATGGCCCCACTCATCAGCCTCTCCTCGGATCGCCGCACGCACCTTAGATACAGCGTGAGCGCGAACCGAGAAAAGGGAGAAGGTAGGAAAAATGTTGAACAAAGAAAAAGTAAAGCCAATGCTCTCTCTTTGCTACAGCTCAGCAGACCCTCTTCTGTAGCTAGGGGAAGGAGCTCCTAACCTGCAGCCACAAGAGAAAAGAAACACAGAAAAGAAAGAGTACATTAACATATAACCCAGTGCTCCTTCCTTTGATTCCCCATCCCCACCAGTTAACACATCCAACACACCCCAATCCCTTCCTTACTTGTAGAATAGTCAGGAGGTATCCGAGAAGAGCAAATATTCCAAATAGCAAGTCCAACCTGCTTACTGTACTATACGTGACAAGGGGAAAAAAGTCATACGTCTGACACAAAAAACCCCTGCACGAAAAAACGGAAGTGCGCACGAGGCACTAATGTATCCAACTGAATACCACTTTCTGTGGCCACAGACTAAAACACGCCTCCTAGGTAGCGCTACAGAACACTACTCTAACTTCGGGTGCCCAAAAAACCCCGGAAAGATTCCGAATTTCCCTCGCCGAGGAAAACCCTTTTGCACAGTCCCGTAAATCCCAAACGAAAACTCAGCAGCTTTCAGTACACGCGTTTATCAAAAGCGGCCGCTTTTGTACGTTACCGCTGATTCCCAGGCTCTCAGGATGACGACCGGAGCAGCACCCATCCGGGCGGCTGACACGAAGCCTCGTGCAGCAGGAAGCCTCCGTTTACTGAGCAGCAATAGAAGACGTATTCCACAGGTTCCCACGAAGTAATCCAGAAAGCTCGAACTCTCGACTTCCGCAAAAAACGCCAACAAGGTTAGAAACCAAGCACAGAGCCCTAGTGCTGGTGACCTATAACGAATGAGAAGGGGGGGGGCGGGGTTACCGAAAACAAGGAAACAAAGGAAGGACACCAATTCGAAAGAGGAAAGAAGGAAAAAGACCGACCTGGGAGCTGGAACCCACACTAATTCCCAACAGTACCTCCCCTCAAAGGCCTCCCCACCGGGCGAGGTTTAGTCGGGTGACGAAGATGGAATAACCTAACCAGTCTGGGAGCATGCACTCCAGTAGCAGGTTCCCAAGAACGGTCTTCAGGGGGATACCCTTTCCAATCAATCAAGTACATCAACCTCCCCCTTCTCCTTCTAGCATCTAGAATAGCATTAACCTCGAACTCCACCTCACCTTCAACCACCACTGGAGGGGGAGGGGGCAAAGATAGATCAGTGTCTGCATAGGGCTTCAACAATGAGGTATGAAACACCGGATGGATGCTATATTCATCCGGTAACTCCAACCTCATTGCAACCGGATTGATCACCTGAGCTATGGGAAAAGGACCCACAAACCTAGGCTGCAGTTTCCTAGGGCCCTCCAGGTGCAGGTTTCTAGTAGACAGCCACACCCGCTCCCCTACGGCATAGGACGGGGCAGGGCTCCTATGTCTATCTGCCTGTCGCTTCATGTCATCTTTCGCCTTTACCAGATGTTCTCTTGCCAAATCCCAAATCCGGCTCAAGGCTGTCCCTAAAGCGTCAACAGCAGGCACATGACCAGTAGGTTGAATGGGGATAGCCCTGGGATGAAACCCCATAGAACAGTAAAAGGGAGACATTCCCAAAGCGGAATGGAAGCTATTGTTGTACGCGAACTCAGCCAAAGGAAGGGCCACCACCCAATCACAAGTTAGGGAAGTCAACAAACATCTCAGGTACTGTTCCATGGTTTGGTTAACCCTCTCTGTCTGGCCATCGGACTGAGGATGATAGGCTGAGGAAAGGCAGAGTTTCATATGCAGGGCCTCCCCTAACTCAGTCCAAAACCGGGACACAAACTGGGAACCCCTGTCAGACACAACGGAAGAAGGCAAACCATGCAGCCGCACAATAGATGACACAAATACCAAGGCCATTTCCTTGGCCGTGGGTAGTTTAGGCAAGGGGATGAAATGGCTCATCTTTGTAAAAGAATCAACCACAACAAGAATCACCGTACACCCTGATTTCAATGGTAGATCGGTAACAAAGTCCATACTAATCGTATGCCACGGTGCAGGAGGTACAGGTAATGGTCTCAACAGGCCAGATGGGCTGGAATGGGACGGTTTACTCACAGCGCAAACCGGACAAGAAGATACATATTGCTGCACATCCTGAGTCAAGGACTCCCACCAAAACCAACGTAAACAGAATTCCCTGGTTTTATGTATTCCTGGATGTCCAACCAGAGCGGAAGAATGACACCATTCTACCACAGAGTCCCGTAGAGAGGGAGGTATATACAATTGTGAGCCATGGTATAGCAACCCATCCCTCTGAGCAAAGGAAGGCAAAGATGACCAAGATGTCAAGTCCAGACCCCTCAATTTATCTTTCACCGAGGCTACAAAATCATCCAAAGTGACACTCCCCACTATCTTCTCAGATGGAATAAAACATCCTGAGTCCTTATCGGTCCCCCTCTCATTCGGTTTCACATGAATGCGAGATAAGGCATCCGATTTCAATTGCTGAGCGGCTGGCCTGTAGGTGATAATGAAATCGTACTCATTGAAGAATGAGACCCACCTCATCTGCCTAGGGGTAAGGGCCCGAGCAGCTCTAAAGAACTCAAGATTCTTATGATCTGTAAAGATGGTAATGGAATGACGGGCCCCCCACAAATGATGTCTCCATTCTTCAAAAGATAGTTTAATGGCTAGCAATTCTCGCTCAGCAACCGTGTAATTTCTTTCGGCAGGCAACAGGGTTTTTGAGAAGTAGGCAATGGGATGCATAAATCCGGTTTCCACATCCCGCTGAGATAAAACACCTCCAACTGCGCCCAAGGAAGCATCTGCTTCGACATAGAAGGGTAAGGCAGGGTCAGGATGAACCAGAACAGGAGCTGTAGTGAACCTCTCTATCAACTGGTCTAGAGACATTTGCGCCACATAAGACCACACGAAAGGTACTCCCTTCCGCAACAACACAGTCATAGGTGCTACGATCTCCGAAAAATGAGAAATAAACCTCCGGTAGAAGTTAGCGAATCCTAACAATACCTGCACTTCTTTCACATTGGTTGGGGCGGGCCACGAAGTGATTGCCTCGATCTTCCGAGGATCCATTCGAATACCTTCCGCTGAAACAACGAAACCCAGGAACTCTACCCTGTTGGTATGAAAAGCACATTTCTCAGGTCTGACAAAGAGCTGATTGTCTTTCAAAGCCTGCAAGACTTGCCGAACATGATTGACATGTTCCGCTTCTGTATTTGAGAAGATCAATATATCGTCAATGTAGACAATCACGCTCAGGTCTAAAAACTCCCTTAACACCTCATTACTAAAAAACTGAAAAGCAGCCGGGGCGTTACACAACCCGAAGGGCATAACACAGTACTCATACAGGCCGAACTTAGTCCGGAAGGCGGTCTTCCATTCGTCGCCTTCACGGACTCGTATGAGATGGTATGCCCCTCGGAGATCTAATTTGGTAAACACCGTCGCATGCTTCAGCTGATCCAGTAACACTGGAATCAAAGGGAGGGGATACTTGTTCTTAATAGTACCCTTATTGAGCGCCCTGTAGTCCACACAGGCGCGAAGACCTCCTTCTCGTTTGGGGATGAAAAAGATAGCCGAAGAAGCGGGATAAGAGGAAGGTCGAATAAACCCCTTAGCCAACATCTCATCTACGTATTCCTTTAAATGGTGTTCCTCCGGCTCGGATAAGGCGTAGATTCGACAACAAGGTAAAGTCGCCCCTGGCATTAGGTCTATGCGACAATCAAAAGAACGGTGGGGAGGCAAGCCCCTCGCTCGCCCTTTATCAAACACCTCTGCATACTCCACATAAGCTTCCGGTATTGTATGCACATCACACCGCAATCCATCTCCAACCGCACAAGATAGAGGTGTAACCCAATCCGTAGCCACTTTATAACAACTCTGCAGACAAAAGGCTGAATCAAGAGTCACCGTTCTCCGAAACCAATCAATGCGGGGATTGTGGGATTGCAACCAGGGAACCCCCAACACAACACCAAACGACGGGGCATCAATCAAGTCAAACCTAAGATACTCTGAATGGCCATTGTCACACACCATGCATAAGGGCTCAGTCTGTTTAGTGATTGTACCGGAGGTCAATTCTGTTCCATCAATAGCCCTCACAGGTTCTGGTTGCTCCTTCAGAAGCCAGGGCACTTTCAATCGTTCCGCTAACTTGAGATCCATGAAATTGCCAGTGGCCCCTGAATCCAATAAGGCGGACAGAGGAGTCCTGTGACTGTTTGAAATGACTAAGCAGACAGTGATCATGAAATGTTTGGGCACTCTTTTGACTATGCCCGAAATCTGATAGGAGGGATTGTGCCTATCTTGCATCACCAATTCAGCAGGAGGTTGCACACAAGCCACCACCTTCTTGGCGGGCCGGGAAGAAGGTTTAACAGAGCAATCCCTGGCATAATGTCCTCCCTGCCCACAGTACAAACACAAATTAAGAGTGCGTCTTCTACTTTTCTCATCAGCCGTGAGGGGACCCCGCACCCCACCAATTTCCATGGGCTCAGGGGTTGTTCCAATCTTGCCCTTCACGGAACTCGTTGACTCACCCTTACTCGGAACCACACGAGAAAAATGAAAGCGGTTTTTCTCTCCTCTACGCTCCGTTAGCCTATGATTAAGCTTTACCACAAGGTCTATGAATTCCACACAATCTTCGGGAGGGTTCACTACTTGGGAGACAATATCTTTCAGGTCTTCTGACAACCCTTGGTAAAATAACGAAGTTCTTTTATCAGGGGGCCAATGGGTTTCAGACACTAACCTGTTGAAAGTGGAGACATAAGTCATTAGGTCTTGTTTTCCCTGTCTTAGCTTCAGCAGTTCAGCGTCGCTCGCCTGCATAAACGCATGTTTTGCAAAGAGACAACGCATTTGTTCCTTAAAAGCCACAAAATCGTCCAGAACAGGGTCCTCATTCTCAACTAGCGGCACAGCCCATGACGCCGCAGTACCTGCTAGGTAAGATATAACAAATGCCACCTTGGTGGAGTCATTAGGGAATGAAGCTGGTCGACACATAAAGTGCAGATGGCATTGGTTCATGAAAATACTATATTTACTGGAATCACCAGTGAACCTTTCCGGAACAGCCAACGGAACAGGGGAGGGTGTAGTCACGTTAACAGTTAAAGGGGGATTACTGGCACTCGTGCTCCTGTCAAATTGAAAAGTAGCTGGATGTACTAATGGTGATTTACCCATTCCCCAAACAGACGCTTTAACCTTCCCTACACTCATCTCCTGACGTAACCCTTGATTTTCCTGTTGTAATTCCTGCACCTTAAGTTGCAGAGCGTTCACAGCCCCTATTAGTTCCTGAACAGTAGGGGCTCTTTCTTCCAACTCATTCCCATCCTCATCCATTCTCGCTCAGGTGGTTGTAATTTCGTGGGCTTGGTTTTCTGTTGGATCTTTCGCCGTCTCAACCCACAACCACGGAAGCGAGGATGGCCCCACTCATCAGCCTCTCCTCGGATCGCCGCACGCACCTTAGATACAGCGTGAGCGCGAACCGAGAAAAGGGAGAAGGTAGGAAAAATGTTGAACAAAGAAAAAGTAAAGCCAATGCTCTCTCTTTGCTACAGCTCAGCAGACCCTCTTCTGTAGCTAGGGGAAGGAGCTCCTAACCTGCAGCCACAAGAGAAAAGAAACACAGAAAAGAAAGAGTACATTAACATATAACCCAGTGCTCCTTCCTTTGATTCCCCATCCCCACCAGTTAACACATCCAACACACCCCAATCCCTTCCTTACTTGTAGAATAGTCAGGAGGTATCCGAGAAGAGCAAATATTCCAAATAGCAAGTCCAACCTGCTTACTGTACTATACGTGACAAGGGGAAAAAAGTCATACGTCTGACACAAAAAACCCCTGCACGAAAAAACGGAAGTGCGCACGAGGCACTAATGTATCCAACTGAATACCACTTTCTGTGGCCACAGACTAAAACCCGCCTCCTAGGTAGCGCTACAGAACACTACTCTAACTTCGGGTGCCCAAAAAACCCCGGAAAGATTCCGAATTTCCCTCGCCGAGGAAAACCCTTTTGCACAGTCCCGTAAATCCCAAACGAAAACTCAGCAGCTTTCAGTACACGCGTTTATCAAAAGCGGCCGCTTTTGTACGTTACCGCTGATTCCCAGGCTCTCAGGATGACGACCGGAGCAGCACCCATCCGGGCGGCTGACACGAAGCCTCGTGCAGCAGGAAGCCTCCGTTTACTGAGCAGCAATAGAAGACGTATTCCACAGGTTCCCACGAAGTAATCCAGAAAGCTCGAACTCTCGACTTCCGCAAAAAACGCCAACAAGGTTAGAAACCAAGCACAGAGCCCTAGTGCTGGTGACCTATAACGAATGAGAAGGGGGGGGGCGGGGTTACCGAAAACAAGGAAACAAAGGAAGGACACCAATTCGAAAGAGGAAAGAAGGAAAAAGACCAGACCTGGGAGCTGGAACCCACACTAATTCCCAACATTATGTACGTCTGCCATTAGATTGGGATGGAACGTGTTATATCGCGTTCCTATTGCCACCGGTTTTTCTAGCCCCACCTGATTATCATCGAAATTCACATCTTGTACATATAAGACATAGAAGGGAGATCAAGACCCCGATTGTCGACCAGACTGAGACAACGTGGGAGCAATATACAGATTTCAATAAAGGATTCTTTTTCTTTGTAGGTCCTGTCCAAAACAGTAAACTTATACGTAAATTAACTCGAACTCTTGAAGCAGTAGTGAATGAGACTACCTCTGCCTTAGGTAACCTGACCGAGGAGCAGTCTGCTATGAGACTCGTTGTTCTTCAAAACCACCTTGTCCTTGACGTCATCCTGGCTGATAGGGGCGGAGCATGTAGAGTGATCGGATCCAGTTGTTGTATTTTCATTCCTAATAACACACCGTCAGTATATAAGGCAATAACAAGGCTTCACGAAATAGCTCACCAGATACACCAGAATCCTGGCACCTGGACTTGGTCTGGTTGGCTCTGGAGTGTGATATCCGCCTGGGGATGGAAATTGATATCATTCCTAGGAATAATACTGCTTATAGTGTTTAGTTGTTGTCTCTGTCTGCAATGTGGGCCAGCGATTTGCGGCTTGTGCGCCACAGCTTGTATTCCCCGTCCAAGTTCACGTTCCCGTTCCAGAATGAAAAAAGATGAACAAATGATGCTATACGAACAGATAGATGGTCTCATGAAAATAGACATATCATTGGGTGTAGTAGGGGCCAAGGAGGGAATGAGGAAATAGAAATTTTTAGGTAGTCAGAGTGACCCCCACTCGCACCCTATCCATGCTCCCATGTTCCATGTATGTCGTGTAATTCCTTTCCCGTGCCTGCCATGAAGACGCCTATGCATTTGCGTCCAACGTTAACATGTCAGTTATTCAGCTCCCCAAGAAAACCACGTTAATTTGGCTTTTAGGCCTATGGTGCCAACGTCTTTACATGGTGCACTTTTAAATAACGCGAAACACACGTTCTCCACGTTTTTCTGGCTCAGTCGAGCCAGGCCCTTAATCAAGGCTCCGAGTCTTTTCTGTCTCTGAAAGCTGCAGTTCAGGCATGCATCCCTGACCTCTGCCTTACTTCCTGCCCAGCGAAGCGGTGCCCGGCTCGGCCTGGCCTGCCTGCCAAGACAGTATTTTGCCTACAGTTATCTGCTCAGCCTCCTCGAAAACACATTCCAGTCTAGTGAAATAGGTAAACATATTCCCGGCTGCAGAGCAAAGGGTCCTGCCTTCCTGTCCTCCTTACAAGTAATTTACTGAACCCGTTACCATGGTAGGCCCATGGCCCCGCGCATTGCACCAAGACACGTATGCACGCACTAGCATTCAGTATTGAACGGCCTCTGCCCGAGAGACCTTTTCCTTCAGACAACACATACTCCAAACATAAGATACCAGATATGCTATAGGTACAGGTCGTTCTGACATCCCAGACACCAGTCTCCTCTACTAGTGCTAAAGTCAAGCCCCCCAGCTCTCCCCAGTTACACGTCAATATCACGTCATGCTCGGCTGCGCACGCACCCAGGGTAAAGGTTTCTGCTGACCCTGCAGAATCCCTCTATGCATCCACCCACTTATGACACTCCTGTGACGTTTCCAGTACACACCTCCGTGTACGCCCCTGTACACGCCCTCTTTTACGCCCATGTGTTCTTATCTCTCTCTTTTTACTTGTTACGCCTACTGTATTCATTTCAATTATACTGTTTTACTATATATAATGCGTGATGTTAATAGAATGTTGAATGTCCCTTCCTGAACCTTAGTGGTGATGGAACCCGATGTCCCGGTTCTCGAGAATCTTGATTAAAGCCCGTATGACTCAGATACCACGGACTCTGCCTCTCATTTATTGAGCTATCCTTTATTGTCATTTAATGTATAGAAAAATAGTCCCGGTAATTTTATTTACCACAGTCCAGACCGCGTGTTGGTGGTAAATATGTGCAACAGGAAGTTCTCCATGTTAAGGTATAGTAGCCGGAGGTGAAGTGCAAATGCCATCTTCCGTCAGGTGCTTATTAAACACATGGCAACCCTTCCAGCACCGGCCTTATGGCTGAGAATTCTGTGTAATGTGCAGGCTCATGGTATAATGGTGTGTTATTGGGGCATGGAAGAGCCTATTGTAAAATGTGCATTGCTGAAAGTAACATGTTAGGCACTTTCTTTTGTTTCTCGTTTTAGTCATGTTTCTGGGAATCTGATGTCCTTGATGTGGCTTTCGGATACTAACAGACCTGCTATTAGTTAATTTCTAGCATTTTGCACACTTTGGTGAACTTTTGGATTAGCAGTGCAACAGTGGAGTGTAATAGATGGTTTAAACAAGAATTGCTTTTATTGTTGGATGCAAGGAATGCAGCTGTTCCTTGTACTGCAGGCATGGCACTCTGGACTCCCCCATCCCAATTTCTTCCACCGATTGGGTTCTTCAAACGGGTGTAGGTAAGTTCCAGGGGCAGAGGAAGTAATTCAAGCATTCCATCCATCCCCTTATGTCTGTTACCTTGAGTGTAACAGGTACGCCCAGACACTGAACATGTGGCATGGCTCGTGGTAGGCTAAGTGCAGTTTCTGGCTTCACAATGGTGTAAGCAAGAGTGTTCGGCAATGCGGTTTAGGCACCATATCCTTTGTATGGCCTCTTCCAATGTTAAACTGCTGCTCACAGGACCCAGGTGCTGCCTTGGTACCAAATCAGTGCATCCACCTGTTCATGTAAACAAGACCTGCAGTTTGAAACTCTTTCATCACTGGATTCCCTTTACAAAGATGTGCGGCCTGCGGCCATTAACCAGTATTTACTTAAACAAATGCATACTTAGGGGAACGTTTGGTAGTCAAGAATTGTGGCATAATATAAAGATTCTGTTTACTTTGTTACAAGATGTTAAAATATACGCATTCATTTAGGGATCCAAAACAAGTAGTTTTTTCAAATCTTCCACAAAGTAAAATCTGACTAAGTTGATGCATGTAATTTGCAGTGTACAGTAGGAATTGTTTATAATCTTATACTTTTCATTAAATAAGTTGATTCCTTCTGAGAATTATGGTCTGATGTATTCATTTGACTCGGTTCATGAAAAGTGGTCTATCAGGGAAAAATCACACCAGTACACAGATGAGTGTGGTTGAAGCGATCAGGCACTACTAAATATCTGTCCCAGAGGGAACCACAAGAGATTGTTAATGAATTTGCCTCCTTTTACCAATCCCTTTATACTCCAGGCAGTCAAATAGATTTAGGAAAAATATCTTCCTTTCCCGTCGGGGTGGATATTCCCTGTCTTTCTGATGTGGGTAGAGCCTTGCTTGAAGGAGAAATCACTAGGGCTGAGATTTCTAGAGCCATAACTGCCCTACTTTATCACAAAGCTCCTGGTGAAGATGGATTCCCTGCTGAATATTATCGACGGACAGGGCACAATGTTATTGACACATTACATGCTGCATTTCAGTTAGCGGATAATGAATCTTCACTGGGACCACTGTCTAACAAAGCAGTTATAGCCGTGTTACCCAAATCTGGTAAGGATCCTCTACTATGCAGTAGTTATCGTCCCATCTCTTTATTAAATTGTGATATCAAAATCTTAGCCAGCATCCTAGCATCTCGCCTCCGTAAAGTCTTACCTTCCTTAATACACTAGACCCAGGTGGTCTTTTTCCCGGGGCGTTCTTCATGAAACCACCCACGTACATTAGCCCATACACTATGGTCTGCTAAACATCTTTCTGAGGATGCACTTGCCCTCTCACAGGATGCAGAAAAAGCGTTTGATCACATTTAATGGGAGTACCTTTTTACCATAATGCAACGATTTGGGCTAGGAGAGCAATTTATAAACAAAGTACGCTTGTTATACGACAATCCTTCTGCTCAGGTGAATTGCGGGGGGGTTTTATCCGATATTTTTCCGATTCAGAGAGGTACGCGCCAGGGATGCCCTCTGTCACCCCTTCTTTTCCTTTTGGCAATGGAGCCACTAGCTGCCACGATTCGCCTATCTGTTGAAATCACAAGGGTCCCTCTTCCAATTGGACACTCTAAAATGTATTTACATGCAGATGATATCCTACATCCTTACAAATCTTCCCCGCTCTCTTCCATCTCTTCTTAAAATTATTGACGACTTCTCTTCCTTTTTCAGGCTATACAAGTAGCTGGGATAAGAGTGAAGCTTTACCCATCTCTGATGAAACCACAAAGGCAGCTATATGTGGTTTCCCTTTTCATTGGCAGTACTCATGCCTTAAGTACCTAGGAATTTTAGTCAATAAGGGCTTGGACAATATAATCACTGATAATTTAACTCCTTTACTTTCTCACATGCAGCGCGACTTCGACAAATGGAAAATCTTGCGATTATCTCTGGGGTCGAGTCCAAGCTATCAAAATGGTCACTCTCCCACGTTTCATCCATATTTTAGGCAAGCTCCCCCTTCAGAATCCTTTATCTATGCTCCGATCAATTGATTCCAAAATGAAGACCTTCATTTGGGGATCTGCTAGGCCTCGCAATGGCAAAATTAAAAGCCCACCAATTATTTGGAGGAATGGGTCTCCCATCCATTGAACACTATTCCTTAGCGTTACACATTTCGCAATTCTCTTATTTCCTGCCAGGGTTTAAAGACATTCCACAATGGGTTCATATTGAGCGTTATTTATAATCCGCGGATTCAGACCTCTCTCCTCTGTATTGCAGCATCACTAGTCGTTCTGATCCTAAAAACCCAAATGTTGCCCGTTATGCCTAAATCTTGGCAAAAAGGGCATTTTTTATTGGACTCAAATGCTTGTATTCATGTTAAGGCTCTCCTGTGGAAAAACACAGGTATACGCATGCTTTCCTGGCCTCTGTGGCAAACAGCAGGCTTCTATTCCCCAGATCAGCTTCTTCATTACGGAGAATTCAAACCCATCTCACAATTGAGGGAGGAATTTGATCGTCCTATACAACATTCTACCAGATATCTACAGCTTCAAAAAAGTCTGAAGAGACATTTGGGATCACCCCCATGGTTGTTTCAAACATCTCCATTATTATCTTATTTGAACGTGTGGGGGGGGGAGGGGGGGAGGGGGGGGGGACATAAAGGAATAACTTCTGGCCTTCATAAGCTGTTTACGCTTCATCTCTTTTCGCAGAACCTCTCCCACAACCTTGCAACTTAAATGGCAACTCAGTTTATCAACTTTCTTTACAACTGCTGAATAGGATCAGATATTAGAAGGTCTGTATAAGGGAGTACGTGACGCAAGACTTAAATTGTGTCTGTTTAAAATTTTTCGTGACTGGCACTGGTCGCCAGTCAAGTTGCACAGAGCTGGTTTACTTTCACACAATGAATGTTGGAGGTGTTCCACTCCTGGTTGTGATACAACTCATATTGTTTCTGAGTGTCCAAGAATTCAACCTTTCTTGACCTATGCTAGTAAAATATTGCTTACTACAATGCCCTTATGTCTACCACTCACGTCTACCACTATTCTTTTACACGATTTACGTCTTTCTTCAAAGCTCTCTAAACCACAACATCACCTCTTCCACACTGCATTAGCTACAGTTAAAATCTAATCTGTATTCTACTTCATTGGAAGTCATCATGTCCACCCTCTCAGGAGGAATGTTTAGTAGCAATGATACAGACGAGTGACTTATAATCTCCAAGATCAGGTCGATATATTCTCACAGACCTGGTTGCCCTTCCTTAAAACCAAAGCTGATAATACTGCTGACATCCCTGCCACTCCCAATATATTCAGTAAAGCACACTAATACATGAATTTTCTTTCCTCTCAACCAAATTCTCTCCATCAGTACTTGCTTTATTTTCTCAATCCCTGTATTTATTTTCTATCACTTTTTCTGCATTACTTTTATATATACCTTCTTCTTAGTACTTTGGCCCCACCTCTTCTTCACATGAGTCCTGAAATTAATTTCCCCCCTTTCTATCTATTCAATGTCTTAACCTATTGTACCCTAAACTTTTGTTAGATTAGTATTTTTTATGATAATGTACTTTTCTGATATTAATATAGGGCTCCAATGTCTAGTTATAACTCTATATTTATACTTAATCTATATATATCAAGTAGTGATATGTATTTTATCAATTTCATGTATGTATTATTTTCATTACTTTTTATTCTATTTTACTTATTTATTTATTTATTTAATGATTTATTTATCATATGCCTATTTATAAATTTTGTATTTATTTGCAGGATATAAATATTTCTTAACAACATACTGCTGCTTTTTTACTCTTGTTATATTATATTATATAGTTCAATAAAGAATTTCAACACAAATGCAGTATCCCGAAGCATTTCTTTAAAAAAGTCTCTTGTTTTTGATCTATTTTCGCCTCCCTTCAGGATATATATTATTCACTATTTTTTCTATCTATAAAAAAGGCTAATTCCTTTAACCCCTTCGGTGCTGCGGACAGCCCCGGCTGTCCCACGTGGCTGTGGGCGTGTGCTGAGGACGGCCGGGGGCCATCCGAATCCCGCCCACTGACGGAAGTAAGAGAGAGGCGCAGGTGCCGGGCTGGATCTGCAGGCTCCTGTGCTAAGGATGGGGGCATTTTTGGTTGACAACGTTTGCAGCGGAGGACAAGGGACGTGCACCGAGGAGAGAGGGGTAAGAGGGGCTGTGTATTTTTAAAGGGTTTGTGTTTGAGGAGTAGTGTTTTGGGGTTTAGGGTAGTGTCAGGGGGTCGTATAGGGTAGTGTTTCAGTGTAGGGGACGGACTGGGGGTAGGGGTTGGGTCATGCTGGGCATAGTGTTTTACGGTTTAGGGTAGTGTAGGGGTGGGAGTAGTGTGGGTAGCGTAGTAGTGTTTTAGGGTTTAGGGTAGTGTAGGGATGGGAGGAAGTGTGGGTAGCGTAGTAGTGTTTTAGGGTTCAGGGTAGTGTAGGGCTGGGAGTAGTGTGGGCAGTGTAGTAGTGTTTTAGGGTTTAGGGTAGTGTCAGGGTGGGAGTTGTGTGGGTAACGTAGTAGTGTTTTAGGGTTTAGGGTAGTGTAGGGGTGGGAGTAGTGTGGGTAGCGTAGTAGTGTTTTAGGGTTTACAGTAGTGTCGGGGGTCGGAGTTGTGTGGGTAGCGTAGAAGTGTTTTAGGGTTTAGGGTAGTGTAGGGGTGAGAGTAGTGTGGGTAACGTAGCAGTGTTTTAGGGTTTAGGGTAGTGTAGGGGTGGGAGTAGTGTGGGTAACGTAGTAGTGCTTTAGGGTTTAGGGTATTGTAGGGGTGAGATTAGTGTGGGTAGTGCAGTAGTGGTTTAGGGTAGTGTAGTAGTGGGAGTAGTGTGGATAGTGTAGTGTGGTAGTGTTTTTGGGTTGGAGTAGTGTAGGGGTGGGAGTAGTGTGTTGTGTAGGTGTAGGGATGTCACTTACCTTGGATACTTTTACCACAAGTATGGCTTTACTACGCATACCTTTGCGTTGTAATGGCATGCATGGTAAAAGCATACTCGTGGTAAAAGTACGCGATGTAATGGTATGCGATGTCATTGACATGGCGTAGTAATACCCGCGTTGTAATGGCATGCGTGGTATTACTAAGCGATGCATTGACATACATTCGGCTGCAGCTAAGCAAACATGATAAATGCCACTGCACCTTTAAGGGCTCACAGCCCTCCAGCAATCCATCATGCATCATGTACAGGCAGCATGAGCCAGCAGCAGGACCCCACAGCACCTCAAGACCCTCGCGGGTGAAGCAGCTGTGCTCTACAAATCCTGATTGATTGATTGATCATGCCCAGCAGGTGGCAGTTATCTTACTTATTTTTTCTGGCTCCTGTTGCAAGTATCTTGGAGCACTGAGCTCAGCCTGTTTGGCTGTCTCTCAACACATATCTCTACATATTTGCTTCATTCTACACCTTTAAACGTCTAGAGTATTTTTCTATCATTTCCTGACAGGAAGGTTTTCTTTTCAACGCCTGATCATACCCAGTTCTAATCCAGTGTTTGCGTGAGTCAGTCATCCAAGGACACACTCTTAAGGGCTTGCCTCATTCCTCACTAGAAGGACCAAGTGAATCAGTGTGACAATCTATGCTTCAGAGATTCAGACACTCATCTGTGAGATTCTGCATGTCTCCTCCCTCAGCCCAAAACTCTTGAACATATTCATGCCCCCTCTAGCATGCATCATCATTGTCTACAACATAGATGTCTTGTCCTACTCAGATGATACTCAACTCATCATATCTCTATCGGACAAAACAAGCACAAGGGACAGGTTCATGGCTTGCATGACCGAGGTCCCCAGATGGATGAACGACATCTGTCTGAAACTGAACTCAGACAAAACTGAAATTATCATCTTTGGAAAAGAGACCTTTATCTCATGCTCTACCTAGTGGCCAAGCAAACACAAGGTGATGATGGACGGCGCGCTGAAACTTTTCAGACACTCACCCCCAGTCACAGATCTGGGTTGAATCCATCATCGTGGGACCGGTTTCGGGCTAACCGCTCTCATCAGCCAGGCTAGCTTGAATCCAGTGGTAAAGTGAGAAACTAACCACGTCAGGGCATACCCCGCCAACTTAGGGCAAGCAAGCAAACACAAGGAGATGATGGACGGAGCACTGAATCATTTCAGACACTCACCCCCAGTCACAGATCTGGGTTGAATCCATCATCCTTCTTTAGCTCATGTCACCACCCCAGTTCAGACACAGCTATATGCAAATCAGTCTTGACCCTGTACCTCATGGGAACAGTCCACCTTCAACTGCCAAGTCATGTCTTCCCTGGACTGGAAACAAGCATCCTGGGACCGGTTTCAGGCTAACTGCCCTCATCAGCCAGGCTAGCTTCAATCCAGTAGCAAAGTGAGCAAGGGACCTACGTCTGGGCATACCCTGACAAATAAGGGCGAACAGGCCCATGAGGCATAGGGTCAAGACTGATTTGCATATAGCAGTGTTTGAACTGGGGTGGTGAAGTGAGCTAAAGAACAATGATGGATTCAACCCAGATCTGTGACGGGGGGGGGTGAGTGTATGAAAAGTTTCAGCTCTCCGTCCATGAATCTTCTTGTGTTTGCTCTACCTAGTGGCCGCCAAGCCTCTGGTATGCACCCACAGCAAGCATGTAAGCGAAAGCAAGGAACCTATGGATCATCATTGACAACAGACTGGACGTTTCAGCACAGATAAACGCAGTGACCTGCTGACAATATGGAAAAGGATTTTTTGGTTGCTCCCACCCAACACCAAGCAGAAGGCCTCTCAAGCCCTTATCAGCAGCGACTTTACTATGGCAAAGCTTCTACCCTGGAGTCCTCAAATACCTATCCAGCTGACTTCAAACAATCGAGAACACAGCAGCCCACATTATACTAAACGTCCCTTGTCGAGTACACATCACAACTCTCCTCAAGACACTGCACTAGTTACCGACCCACTAGAGACTCATGCTCCAGCTTTTCACCCTCACGTTCAAGGCACTCCACAAGACTGGACCAGGATACTTCAACAATACAATCCGTTTCCACCACCCTAAAAGACGCTCAGGTCAGCAGTACTAGCCCTCGCACAGGCCCCACAAATAAACAAGACCAGAAACAGTGGCTGGGCATTCTCCTACATCGCATCCAAAACATGGAGCAACCTACTTCTCCACATAACATAACTCATCCTCCCTCCTAGATTATCCAAAAAGATGAAGACCTGGCTCTTGGAGTGAGGAGAAGGTCAGTCCTCTACCAGTGCCCCACCTTAACTTTCTGAGGACTCCACTAGAACGACTTCCAAAAGGAGATATCAATCAGAAAAAAAGACTACATTCCCATTCAACGTCGAGGCAACGCACAGTGCCAACTTCGTTTTCACCGAGGACTGATTTCACTTTGAAAAACAGAGGAAACCGACATAAAGACACTAAAGACATTTTAAACTGAGGCACAAAATAACATCACAACACGGATGTTCAGCATTGAGGGACTTTTCGACATCCATGCACCCAGGTTCTTTGTTTTCCATCAATAAATCAGCTGATTGAGTCAGACAGATGAAGGTGTGAAGATCACCAGCGACATCCGACTCTGAATACTCAAAAGCGTATTCTTCATCTAGACCATCATCCCCGATGATCATTCTGGATTCACCAGAAGTTCATCTTTCTCCGCAGTCTTCGCCTTTACAACACCCAGTTCCTTCAGCTACTTCTCCACCTCCGTTGACTCCTACTGTACCTCCATCACCTCCTTTTGCTTCTCTTGTACCTCCAAGTCTGATGCCTATGGGGTATCAATCTCCAACAAGACCACCTGTAGCACCAAGGAGAGTTAAGTCTCCTATGCCTAAATCCAGATCTCCTCGAATGCCATGAACAAATTTAAAATAACACTCTCAACATTCTAGATATAACTCCTCTTCTAAGTACTCATTTAGGCACAGGTCTGTAATACATTCTTATTCCATAGCAACGACGGCCTCTGACACAAAGAGGTTTTCTTCTCCATTGACTGTCTCACCTTCTATAACAATCTTTTAGGTTGATGAAATCTGCACATTTCCGGAGGTTCTTCACATGGGAGCTAATTTGCTCAACATTCCTCTTCCAGTTCCCACAGCAACCACGTTGGTAATTTTTGAAACCCTTCACTGATGTTCATCTTCAAGATCACTACTTCCACTAGTTCTCGGCTTATTCAAACCTGCTCTGGAATTACTTCTTATGCTAGCACCGGCAAAAGCTGCACCATCGAGTCAACAGAATAAAGTACACACCTGCTGATCAGGATCCAATGTTCTCCTCTTCAAACCCTCCACCTGAGTCTGTGGTGTCTTAGCTGCAAGGAACATTCATGTGACCGCTCCCTCATTCACAGTTCCCCCAGACAAAGGAAGCAGGAAACTTTACTGTGTGGGATGAAAGGTATGTTATACAGCAGCCAATAATATGAAGTTGGCTAGCGCCATTGCCCTTCTTGGCAGATGTGACTGGTCCTTGCGGGTCTCTCATCAACAATTTGCAGAAATTATGCCAAGAGATCGCAGGGAAGATTTCATAGAAATTTTGAATTAGGGCATGGTGAAGTCTAATCAAGTGATCAATGCAGCTGCTGACTCATCTCACCCTACTATTCTCTGGTATAACTTTATTTGGAAGTCATACAGTTGAAGAGATGGCTCGTATGAAAGCCGAAATGGAAACCTTGAAAGCTGTTGGGTTGGAAAGATGGTATAAATGGCTGTTATTGCCCAGAGATGGGTTCAAACCCCTCATTAATAGCTGCAGCAGCTCAGGACTTTAAAACAAAAAAGATGACAACCAAAAGGTAGAGGGTCTCATGAATGTGCTGCAGCAGGAAAACCTCCTGTAGGGTCAAAGCAATGAGCCTGTACTTCTGCCTTTTCCGTTACCCATTCTGGTAGGGGGAAAGCATTTCCAATTCCCTGGAAGAGTGGAGCTTCATCACGAAAGACATATGGGTACTGAATATTGTGCATATTTACCATTCTCCATCAGGTATGCCTCTGGTAAAAGTCATCCTAGTTACATCTGGAAAAACTCAACTCATTAAGAAGTGATGGTGCTGTTTCAGAAGCACTTTGTGGAGGATGTACCGTATCTCTTTTCCAGAAAGGAACCGGAATTGAATCCCATTGTGTTTTGGTAAAAAAAGAAAGATCCAAAGAACAAATTCAGACCCATTCTAGATCTATAAGTCGCAAGCAAATGGATACTAAAAGAAAGGTTCAGGATGCTAGTGTTACATCAAATCTACCTAGAGATTCATCAAAGGGATCGACTATGCTCCAAAGATATTCAAAATGTATTCTTTCACATACCAATAGCCAAGTAACACTCCAGATTCCTGAGATTTGGGGTTAGTAACAATCATTAGCAGGACAAAGTCATTCCGTTTGGCTGCAAATCATCCCCAAGAGCATTCTCAGAGTGCATTGCTGTTGTTGCAGTATATCTCAGAAGACAGAAGAACTTTGACTAGCCATATCTCATGAAGACATCAACTTCTCATCAACATTTCCAGATAACTGTCTCTACTCTCAAACGCCTATTTATTTAGTTACAGATTTCTAACATGCACAGCTACCCCCAGGGGTTCCCCGTCCAGATGCAGTAGGGTGGAGAATTAAAAAAGTTGAGAATTAAAAATGCCAGGGCTTCAAACCCTTATGAAATGCAAGCATCGACGTACACATTCCTAGGTGTTCTGGAAGGGAGTTGATAATTTCACGACAGGAGATATCTGGGCACATTAAATTAAGCTTGGTTCAAAGATCCCAATGCCTCAGTGGGCTGATGAGGCACCACTAGGTCCTCAATATAACAAGGTCCCAGTCAAGCTTTGGCCTTGAACATATAACATAAGGATTTAACCTCTGACCCTACTCCAAGGGCCGGTCGCTCCACACACTGCGCGGACGCCCTGAGTGTGCCCAAGGTCTCCGCTACTGTCGCCAGCTCCCCGCTGCCCCCGCAGCTAAGGACTCTGGGACTGGTAGTTGGTGCCTGCTGCTGCCCGCAATTCTGCGCTTTCTATCTTAGTTGCCTGCTGCTACCCGTGATTCTACGCTCTCTCCCTTCGTTGCCTGCCGCACCGTCGCCTCCATTTTTTCCCCGCTCTTCCCTCCCCGCTCCCCGCCGCTGCTCCCCGGCGGCCCCGCCCCTTCCTTCTGGTTCTTCTCCCCATTCGCCGCCCCTTTCCCGCCTCCCAGCTGCTCCTCCCTCCCACTTGGCCATTTATGGGGGAGCCCACGCAGTGCTGAGCAGTGACCTCTGACCCTACTCCAAGGGCCGGTCGCTCCACACAATGCGCGGACCCCCGTGAGTGTGCCCAAGGTCTCGGCTACTGTCGCCAGCTCCCCGCTGCCCCCGCAGCTAAGGACTCTGGGACTGGTAGTTTGTGCCTGCTGCTGCCCGCGATTCTGCGCTCTCTCTCTTAGTTGCCTGCTGCTGCCCGTGTTTTCTGCGCTTTCTATCTTAGTTGCCTGCTCCTGCCCGTGATTCTACGCTCTCTCCCTTCGTTGCCTGCCGCACCCTCGCCTCCGTTTTTTTCCCGTTCTTCCCTCTCCGCTCCCCGCCGCTGCTCCCCTGCAGCCCCGCCCCTTTCCTTCTGGTTCCCCTCCCCATTCGCCGTTCCGCTCCCGCCTCCCAGCAAGTCCTCCCTCCCACTTCGCCATTTATGGGGGAGCACATGCGTAGGCGCAGCGAACACGCGCAGCGGGCGCGCCGATTGTGCCAAAGGCAAGCCCGTCCGCGCCCGGACCGCGCCCAGCGCCAGGAACCCTGGATCTCGACGATACCAACGCACCCGACGAACCTACGACGCCGCCACCCTCCGCGCACTCAACACCGGCCGGAACCCCGCCTGCCACCTGGCCAACCCGAAACGCACCCACGGACCCTTCACCTGCCAAGGTTACAAATTCACCTGATCCGTCCCGAGCCGGCACCCGCCAAGCCTACCACCAACAGAATCACCTCAAGTGCATCTTGCTCAACACCCACTCCGTCCACCGACACGCAGTCGAACTCTGGAACGTCCTAGACACTACAGCACCCGACGTCGCCTTCCTCACGGAAACCTGGATGAACGCCTCCTCAGCTCCCGACGTCGCCATAGCCATCCCAGACGGCTACAAAATCACCTGGAGGGACCGCACCAACCAAACCGGAGGAGGCATCGCCATCGTCCACAGAAACGCCATCCGCATCACGACCAACTCGGAAGACACTCTCACAGCCACCGAACACCTGCACTTCCAAATACACACCGACCCCAGGACCACCCTCAGAGGCACCCTAATCTACAGACCCCTGGGACCACGCACTCAATTCAGCGAAGCCATCGCAGACTTAATAAGCCCGCACACCCTCACCTCCCCAGACTACATCCTCCTAGGAGACCTCAACTTCCACCTGGAGAACAACAACGACAGCAACACCACCACCCTGCTGGACAACCTCGCCAACCTCGGACTCAAGCAACTGGTGAACACCCCCACCCACTACGCCGGCCACACGCTTGACCCAGTCTCCTCCTCCAGCAAGTACATCTCCTTCAGCCACTCAACCAGGACTCCACTGGACAAACCACAGCTGCGTCCACTTCTCCTTCAGGAAAACCACAACCCACCACCACCCGCAACAGGCCCCCCGCAGAAGCTGGAGCAAGATCACCACCGACCAGCTCACCACCTCCCTCAGCCAGAACCCTCCCACCATCACGACGGACCCCACCGAAGCAGCCCACAACTTCGCACAATGGCTCGCCAACTGCGCCGACGAACTCGCGCCACTCCTCCTGGACCTCTCAGCAGCCTTCGACACAGTATGCCACCACACCCTGATACAATGCCTCAGCGACACCGGAATCCAAGGCGCAGCCCTGGAGTGGATCATCTCGTTCCTCGCTGGAAGAACTCGGAGAGTCCGCCTCCCCCCGTTCCGGTCCACGGCTACCGAAGTCATCTGCGGCATCCCACAAGGATCCTCGCTCAGCCCCACCCTCTTCAACGTCTACATGAGCCCCCTCGCAGCCATCGCACGCAAACACAACCTCAACATCATCTCCTACGCTGACACCACACAGCTGATCCTCTCCCTCACCAACGACCCGGACACTGCCAGAGCGAGCCTCCAGGAAGGAATGAGAGACGTCGCGGAATGGATCAAGCTCAGCCGCCTGAAACTGAACTCAGACAAGACGGAAGTCCTCATCCTAGGACCATCCCCCTCTGCCTGGGACGACTCCTGGTGGCCACCTGCCCTGGGCACCGCCCCCAAACCACGCACGCAACCTAGGCTTCATCCTGAACTCCTCCCCCACGATGACCAAGCAAGTAAACGCCATCTCAGCATCCTGCTTCAACACCCTGCGCATGCTCCGAAAAATCTTCCGATGGATCCCCACCGCAACCAGGAAGACGGTCACCCAGGCCCTTGTCACCAACCGCCTGGACTACGGAAACACCCTCTACGCCGGAAGCACAGCCAAGCTCCAGAAAAGACTACAGCGCATACAGAACGCCTCGGCAAGACTCATCCTGGACATCCCCCGCCACAGCCACATCTCTGCCCATCTGAAAGATTTGCACTGGCTCCCCGTCAGCAAGAGAATCGCATTCCTACTCCTCACCCACGCACACAAGGCTCTCCACGACGCGGGCCCTAGGTACCTCAACAACCGCCTCGCATTCTACACACCAACCCGCCAGCTCCACTCTGCCAGCCTCGCCCTCGCCACCATCCCACGAATTCGCAAAGCCACCGCCGGAGGAAGATCCTTCTCCTAACTGGCAGCCAAGACATGGAACTCCCTCCCCACCCGCCTCCGGCTGACCCAGGACCATCTCGCCTTCAGGAAACAACTCAAGACCTGGCTGTTCCCCCCCCCCAGCCACCCCCTCAGCGCCTTGAGACCCTAACGGGTGAGTAGCGCGCTCTATAAATTCCTTAATTGATTCATTAATTGATTTAAATGTAATGCATTTAAAGATTGTGAGCCAGTGTAGCTTGTGGAGAAGATGAGAGACCAATGCAAATTTTCTAAGCCGGTACAGAAGTCAAGCCACCGTGTTCTGTACTACCTGCAACTGACAAATTGTTGCTTTGTCAGAACTCAGTATAACACATTTCCATAGTCCAGTCTGGACACAATTAGGGACTGGATCACAGTCCTTTGAGCTGGAATGGGGATCATCCAAATTATGTTTCTTTGGCATTCAAACACAGTAAAACAGATGGCAGTTGCTTTTGCTCACTTAAGGTTTCATAGAAAGCATGTCATCCATCAGGAATCACAAGTTTCTGCCCACTGAAGATGGAGTTGGCTGAGCCCGGCCAATGTTCTGGGCCCCAGAGGGGGGAGTGCTTGCCCAGAATCATGACCTCCCTCGTTGAGCTTGAGTGAGTTTTTGTTCATCAATGCGACTCAAACCCAGGTTAAGTTCAGAGAGTACATGATTCTGTGCACATGACGATATAAAGATGCTCTGCCTGTCATCTGCATCAGAAAATAGGGTCAAGCCACAACTCTCGACAACATCTGTAGATGTTGAACAGCATGGGACTCAAAACTGAGCCTTGTGGGACTCCAGAGGTTAAGGCTTTCGATTGAGACCTGGCTTTAGATTAAAAAAACTTGAAACGTACCATAGTTTAAGAACGATGCAAGCCACGCCGGTGCTGAGGCTTCCAGAACGAAGGACACAATCTGTCGGCCAGGATGGAGTGAGACAGTGAACATCCATTACAACGAGGCTGTTTCAAAGTAAGTCACTACATCGCAGGAGTTACAACACCTGCGTTACAATGCATGCGATGTAACAACGCGCACCATTACTACGCATACCATTACATCTCATGCGCTTTTACAGCGCATGCGATGTAATGGTTATCAACATTGTGAGGAAACAGAGGCTCTTTCGTTTCCTCACAACGACGTTGTGACGTGCACTGCCCCTCAGACGATGCTGGAACCAGGAGAGCGAGAGAGGTAAAGAGGGTAGGGGGAGAATCGTGCTGGGGGTAGTGTTTTTTTGGTTTAGTAGTGTTGTGGTGTTTGTGTAGTGTAGGGTAGTTTTTTAGGGTTTAGTGTTGTTGTAAATGAATCTAGGACCCTAGTGTAATTGTCCCGATTCATGCCCTTATATAGTTATAAATTACCCGATCCTTATATAGGCATAGAAATCATTACCATATTTGGACTGAGCCTATGCAGCCCAAATACGGCATGGCTACTTCCACTAAGTTCCGAGAATCAACAATGATTTCTTAGAAAAACCCTCCTTCAGCAGCTAGGGACTTCCCTTCGCCTGAATACTAATTTATCTAGGAAATCAAGGAGTTTTCAAAGAACTGAGTCTTTGAGTGACGTTATTAAGTCCAATCATACGTCAAACTCGGCACCTTCAAAGTATAAATATGCCTACATTTGCCCAGACAAACATACAGTGGTTTGGAGCAGATCGACTAACTACTTGCCCGACGCCCTGCAGCAGCAAGTGCCGAAGGAAGCTGACCCTCCAGCTGACGCACTGAGAGACTGTCTTTTCTACTGCCGAGAAATCCAGCTTCAGTGTTTTCAGGCTCCCCTTGCGGGTTGCTGAGAAATCGAGACCTGAGAGAGAGATACAAGACCTCCTTCATTCTAAAACCAAGGTACGGAGCTGATTGGACCCTTGGAGAATTCTTGGATAGATCCTTGGCAGAGAAATACTAAACTTAAGCTACTCACTTACTTCTTCCCTTGTACTAGACTTAGGTTAGGTACACCGGGGTAGGCGTATTTTAGAAGCACCAGTTGAGTACTTTTAGCCATTATTTTATTACTGTATGTATTTTATATGTTTTAGGCAATTTATGGCTTCGAAACCATATCATGCTTTTACAGTACTACTTTATGATACTTTTCGTATTATATGCCCTGTACTTTATAACCAGTATTACGATTGTAGCAGTACATTTCTTATGCTTGAGAAAGAAGACTGTTCAATAAATACCTTTTATTCAAAACGCCTGTCTCTCTATTTTCTCGGCACCTCTAGTGAAACGAAGCATGCACGATTGACTGAGTAAAATAGTTATCTATTGTTTCCGCGACTCTAGAGATTGATTTCTTATTCTTGGGAAACAAAGTTGTCCTGTTTATGTGGTTGTCAGAAACTAATCCCATTTTGTGAATTCGAGAAAGTTTCTAGTGACCTCTGAGCTAGCTGGCACTCACAATTAAGTTTAATATATACTATAGAGACCTATTCGACCTCAGTCCTATGTCTAAACTATAGTATATGTTATTCCAATGCGCAGAGCCTATTGGGAATATAGGAACTACACTACATGTCGCCCAACGTTTGGTAAGGCGATAATTTAACGCTAGATACTAGAGTAACTCAGTCGTGCTTTTCACACAGACCCCTTTTTCCCATAAAATACTCCAATAGAAGTCTGGAGTGGGTAAAAGGTTAATATCCGCCAAAACTGAGTAAGATGAAAATCCTATGTATTAGTTTTTGGTTTGTTCAAAGTTGGAGGATACACTGTTCCAAAATATTGTGCACCTAATCTTTGTTTCCTTGAAACTTTGCTCTGCAAAAACTTCCAGTCGACAAAATGTCGGAGAGTGACGTAGAAAGGGAGAGAGCTGCAGCAGCAGCTCAAGCAGTCTTAGATGACACAAATCTCCAACAAAATGACCCGATGCAATAATCATCCCGGCAAATATAAGGAACACCATAACTATACTTATAGAAAATAGAGTATCATCAAGAGGTGGTAAAGTAATCTTTGTAATAGAGGCACATGAATATCGGCAGACAGAGGTATTCTATTCATGAATTCTGTTTCCTACAGAAAATTCAGTAACACACAAGTTCCACTACTACAAAGTAGAGGAGCCTCCAGCGGAATACGTTCCTTTCGAGGACGTTGAAATTCCATTAACTTACGAAGAGCATCAGCTCTGGTTTAAAGGCGCCCTACAACATCAAAATCACACTACCAGGCTCGGTCCACTAGGTAGACCAGGAGCAACATGGCTGGTACTGGCCAGCTACACACCACATCCTGACATGAACTGTTAGCTCAGCTGAAACAGTTAATTAAAATACATAGACAATTGGTTCAACATGTCATGCGGACTTTAACAGTCCGACCAGCTGTAAGGATTCCACAGCACACCCCTCACCAGGGGAATACTAACAAAATCACACCACAGACTATACAATCAGTCATTGGTAAATTGCCCGCAAAGAGGGAACAGGATACTTGGGGTACAGTCTTTGCTTCAACCTACACAAAAACACACGGTGTCCCGTCTATGGCGGTAATACCAGACGTTCTGAGGCAGATTCAAAATGAATACGGTCCAGAACAGGCCTTAAATCTAGGTATGAAATTACTGAAAGATTTCAAACAGGTCTCAGCTATATTATTAGCTAACATTCGAGGTGACGCAGCATCCGCCAAAAATTAAAAGAAACAGATATACTAGACCAACAATATGAGCTTGCAAGAATTATTGAAAAATCATATGAAGAACTAGGTAGAGATAGTTTGGGGGGATAACCATTAAAACCCCAACTAACTGAAAATCCTGAAAAAGTGTTTATTAAAAATGATCTCACTACTCCTAAAAAGAAGTGGGAAAATACTAAACAGACACTTCCTAAAGAGAAACGTTCTCAGTCCAGATGAAGATCTCCCCAACGGGGAGGTAGGTCTCCCCAACGGGAGCCCTCTGAAAAAAGGTATAACCTTAGAAATAGGGATACTTTAAGAAAACCTGATAGATATCAAGATACTGATACACGTTCCTCTCGTACCTTTCAGACTTCCTCGCAGAAATCCGAAAGAAGAGGACGATCAGAACAGAAAGAGGAACGCGTGAAGTCCAAAGAGAAACAGCACGTTCCAAAAAATAAGAAAACTCAATTCACCAAAAAGAAAGTAGCAAGCGTAAAGATCAGACATGCCGAGGATCTTGAGGACACAACTCAAGAACAGGGAGCGGGCTCAAACAATGCTAGACAGTGCAGCAGAAGTAACCATAGCTCTCAAGATCCTGATGGATCATATGGGAACAGTGGACTTGAATGAATGCATTCAAGTTGAAACTGCTGACACCAGGGTTAATGTACCCCACAAGTTATATGAAGTAACACTCCGGATGGAGGGGGACATACCTAGAAAAATAAAAGCACTCTTTTGGGAGAAGCTTTCTAAGGGTTATGACATTCTTCTAGCTGAACAAGACTGGCCACCTGAATTTGTCATGAAGTGCCCACATGGCGAAGAGATAATTATGCCAGCCTTCTCAAATCACATTCCAATTCATAAAAAATACACATATGCCAGAAAATGGGCAGTAGCTCAGGCTCCAGCATTATATAAAAGCATGTAGGATGGGATGAGGACTCTCCTCACCATAAAATACAGTTAAAAAATCAACCTACTGCACAAAGGCAGTATCCAGTTAAGCAAGAAGCTAAAAAAGAAGTCAGGGAGATTCTAAATCAACTTGAATATCAAGGGGTGATTGAAACATGCACCTCATCTATGAACAATCCTTTGTTTCCTTTCTCCAAGCCAGACAATACATATCATCTAGTTTTGGACTACAGACATCTAAACTCCTGTTGCAAAACATTTGCAGTATAAAATGAACATAGTGCAGCACTGATGAATAACATTGTGCGGAAAAAAAATAAAACCACATTAGATATTTCGAATGGGTTTTTCTGTCAAAATATTGCACCTGAAAGCAGGCATTGGACCGCTTTCTCAATATTGGGGACACAGCGACAATTTTGCCGTCTCCCCCAGGGATTCAAGAATAGTCCAGGGTTATTTTCAGCCAGAGTAACAGAGTTACTACAAACGTACGATGATGAGGCATTATCTTATGTCGATGACATCTATCTTACAGACGATGATTTGGACGTGCACTTGAAAAGAGTGAACACCATAATACTTGGGTACGCATCTGAAGGGTATAAATTCAATTTTAAGAAATCACTAACTGCCCACCTCAACGTCCTATTTCTGGGCTACGAGTTATCAAGTGAAGGCAAAAGCCTGGCAGCTAACTTTCTAGAGAAATGTGCGCTGCTCCAACCTCCAAAGACGCTGAAAAACGTAGTCAATTCTAGGTTTCCTGAATTTTGGAAGAACGTACGTTCTGAATTACGCGGAAAGGGTTAAACCTCTCTGCGAATTAATCAAACCTGATTTCAAACCAACTAATTGGACTCAAACACACACAGAAATTTTGCGTTCAGTGCAAACCGACATGTTAGCAAAAACACAATTACAGACACGCGAAAACGTGCGCAATCTTGTGATCCGAATCATCCCAGTGAGATGCGGATTCACATACCTGACCTTTAATGAAGGTGAAAAGGTACCAATTGCTTACAAATCACACTTGTACACACAAGCTGAAATGAAATTCACTTCAACAGAAAAAATTCTGTCAGCAGTTCAAACTGCAGTAGCAAAGGAGAGAGCCCTAGCACAGGGAAAACGAATAATGATCGTTACACCTGTACCTGCCTTAAAGGCAGTGACGAAAGCAAGCATTCCAAATGCAAAAGCTATATATCTGAGATGGATACAATGGGTTTACTCTCTTGCTGCAACAGACGTTGAATACGTTTTTGACCCCCACTTGAAAACTCAAGAATTTTTACAATACGAACACGAATGTCCTCTGCCGACCGAGATTCTGCCTCTAGAACATTACAAATGTATAATATATACAGACGGATCAGCACAGCCCGCAATTGGGGGAAAACAAGCATATAGTGCTGCATGCGCGATTGTTAAAGGTCGCTGGCGAGAAGGTAAATTTAGACCTATGGTCACTAAGATTCAATCACTCGGAGACTGTACAGCTCAGCGAGCTGAACTACAGGCTTTCAAGATGGCGCTTGAAAATACCGATCGCAAATTCATATTACTGCGTACAATCTTACAATGAGTATCTGCAGAACTGGGTTCAAAACGGTTTCAAAGACGCAAAAGGTGGCACAATTAGCCGAAGACGCTTTAGGAACAAGTAGTTCTATTGAAGAAAGAACTACAAAAGACTCACGTGATTCATACACTGAGTCATCAGCGTGATGGCGTTCACGTTGCAGGGAATTAATTGGCTTATGAAGCCGTGAAGGCAGCTGTGCTAATGGCTTCCATAGCGGCAATCACTCGGTCAAAAACAAAAATAGACAGCGAAATATTGCAAGCTGTCACTGCTTCAGTCAAAGACAGTAGTAAGACACTCCCGAAAGGCTTTCCAGTAGAGTACTCCTATATAACTGATGCGAATAATGTTCCTTTTGCTCAAATCCCTGGAGTGGGGGATAGGGCAATTCCAAACATGGAACATAGGTTAGGACTAATCTTAGCAGCACATGAAGGACTGGCCTCTGCACACGCAGGAGTTTCCGCCACAGTATCATTATTAAAACAGAGATATTGGCGGCCATGCATGAGGAAACAAACTAGAAAATGTGTTCTAGAATGTGAAATCTGACAAAAAATGAAAGTTTCTACAGTAAAACGTCCTGCACAGACGCCCCTTCTGATTTCAGATAAACCACTAGCATGTGTTTACCTGGACCACTGTGGTCCCTTAACAAGGGACGGCAACTAAAAATATATCATTGTCGCAGTGGATTCCTGCACGAGATTTATTTGGATGTGGCCCCAGCGCTCGGCTGACACCAGAACTGTTATAAAGGATCTGCGCATACGCAATCGGCACGCTACATTCTGACCAGTGTCCTGCGTTTAGCTCTCGAGCTTACAAAGAGGCCATGGCTAGCTTGGGCGTTGCATTGCGGTATTCCAGTCCTTTCCATCCTGAGGGTAATGCGGTAGTGGATAAAAAAACCGTGACATAAAGCAATCCATAACAGCTAAGGTATTAGGTTCGGGTGATGGGTGGGTCAAACATCTAATAAGTGTCCAACGTAGTCTTAATAATCTGCCAAGAAATTCTCTGGGTGGAATCACTCCATATGAATTACTATTTGGTACTAGAATGATAATCGAAGACCGCGATTGTCAAACTTCAGTGGTGGAACAAAAACCCTTTGATGTGAACGATCGTTTGGCTGTTTTACAGGACTTAAATGAAACAAGAAGAAGTCTGAGTAACACAACACAGAAGCCAACCACCACTGAAGACAAGCCACCTGTCCCAGCAAGGCCTGTTTGGATTCCAAAGATTGAGGATCTAGTCAGGGAAAAGATCGCGGTAAAGAAGGAATTTGGACCTTCTTGCAGAAAAGCAGTGCCTGTTTTGGTAATCCAAGGAACAAGATCAGTAGTACTAACACCCCTTGCTGGTAAAAGGGAGAACAGAGTTGTGTCCATCGACCTGGTCAAACCACATCATGTGGCCGATAATATGTAGTAGGCCCAGTGGACTCCCAAGATGTAGCAGACTACCAAATCTTGCTACAATCCAAGAGGTTCAAACTGAAAGACTTATCACCTTTGATAAACCTGTAGTAAGAAAAGAAGGACTATGCAACAAAGCCATGGAACTTGTGCCTCTTGAGACCCAAATAACAGTTCGTCAAGAAACACTTGTCTACAATGATGTAGCATCTGACTATACCAATATGACAAAGGAAGAAGCAGCTCCAAAGATCACTAACAATCCTGAGACAATTCCAACAATTGACAGAACTGCCTCTGGCTATTTCATCAACTTCGATACCTTCTCTGAGGATCCCAGTGAACCTGAAAAAACGCCAGCAAATAAAACTTTCAAAGAAAAAATAACAGAACTCTTTCATCAACTTGAAAAAACATATCTGGTTTCACCATAGGTTGAATTTTGGATTGTGTTAGGCGTACTTTTCCTCCTGCTCTGGCTCAAACTGGTTTTAAGTTTGGGAAAAATGATAGATGGAAAATACAGTACAATGGACACAGCAAGTAAGAAAATCAACTTGCTCCTGAAACCTCACAAATCATCTCATCGTGATAGAAGAGACCTGTCATCATTAAACTTCACAGTCGTTCCTATGCCTGGTTGTATAGCATGGGATAGAACTGATTATGACCTCTATGGCACGGTGGAGCTGCTGAAGATTCCACACCAGTTCAAGGTTTCTTTGAGTGACTTTGTATCACCCAGCACTTTTCTGATGATTGGGACTTTGAGACTATTAATAATATGATGTCAGATTTAGAAATGTCTGCAAAATTTACGGAACATGACTATTTAGAAGGGTCATCAGATTATGAACAAATGTATTGTTTTACTCATTATGGCCACCAATATTTGCATACATCTGCAAGCCCTAGGAATGTTTT
This sequence comes from Lissotriton vulgaris, assembly GCF_964263255.1. Taxonomy (NCBI): domain Eukaryota; kingdom Metazoa; phylum Chordata; class Amphibia; order Caudata; family Salamandridae; genus Lissotriton; species Lissotriton vulgaris. The sequence goes on from NC_141697.1 coordinate 179,689,842, forward strand.
AACATATAATCAATGGGAATATTGTCCAACGCCGCCAAAGGGCAGCTCAAAAACATTTTATGAAAAGTTTCCATACTTCTCAGGTTTTAACCCCTCCCCTGCTGATGACGGAACCGCTCTGTCATCAGCCGCGGTGGCGCTGTGCTGATGACGGAGCGGTTCCGTCATGGCCCGCCAGACGTGCCTGCGCGGCGCGGATTCCGCGCCTGCGCTCGCCATTCTATTGAGCGGGCGGGGCCATGACGGAACCGCTCCGTCATAAGCACAGCGCAACCGACACTGGTGACAGAGCGGTTCCGTCACCAGCATGCGCCCGCCGCATTTCCGCCCCGCCCCCTTAGCACTGCGGCGGAATAGCCACCGCAGTGAAAGGGTTAATGTGACAAATCCAGAAACGTTTTATTTAAAAAATGGAAATAAGACAGGAAAGAAAAGAATGTTGACCAATACTAAACAAACTTATTCTGCGAACTCTTATGCTCAGCTGTCTACACTAGGTTTTGACTTTTGGAAAGACAACATTGAGACAAAGACTGTCTGGGGCACGAAAGACTGGCAGGTGCAAGGTTTAGAAGCCCTGTTCAGAGCCTGCATTATACCAGAACAAATAATGTTTTTAAGTGACGCTGTTCAACAAACTTCTTGTCTTGGCCTGGCTAAGATAAAAGATTTAAATAAACCGTCTATACCTAAAACCACATCTGAGAGTAATGATACTACAGAAAAGGAGGTAGACATACCATATATTTTAAAACACAGCATAACTAATCCTGATTGGAAAAAATTGTTAATCTTGCCCACAGACACTAATAACGGTCAAGATAGATTCCTGAACAAAACACAGGGGTTCAAAATGAACAGGCCAGATCAAATATATTCCCAGAGACAACATCCAGGGATAGTAACAACATACAGTGTAGGAAAACTATGCCTTGAGTGGCTACAGACATCAACACTTCCAGAAATCAAACAACACTTATCTTTACTTAAAGAAGGCAATGATTTGCGAGATTTCTTAATGCGGCCACGCAAACCACGTCAAAAACGTTTCATATACACCGGTATATACGCTGCGTACAACGAAGCTTGGAAAATAACGCAAATGGAAACTGAAGAAAGAATACGAGAAATTGATCATATTAATTTAGAGAAAGCTCTCTCTGTAGTGGACAATGGGTTAACAACTCTGTCCTACAGAATATATTCTTTGGACAGCATTGTATCCTCTACAATCGACATAATAGAGCAGGACTTGCTAATGTTACAATATGGCCAGTCTCAATTACGTTCTATAATGCAGTTAGGCTGGACGTCAGAAAATCTTTGTTCAGGCTACGTGCCATGGCGTCTAATCAACACAACGTCATTGTTTGCTGTATTTAACCTTACAGATAAACAAATCTCTTTGGCACAAAGAGGAGCAGACTATACGGGGCTGAGCATTGAAAAACTGGAAAGATTACCATTAACAGTTTCTGAGAAACCTGTCATTGAATGGATAATACATGGTACCATCACGATACCAGTGACGATTTTCCAATTTCAGTATTGTGTACAGCATATACCAGCGGACCTGTATGAAAGGTTGGGTAAAGAATACATTAAGTCGACCTGGACTTTACCATACACACACAAATGTTGGAGTGGCGGAAAAGAGGTATTCCTTAATGGTAAAAATTGTAGGAACTCACTAAGTGGTACACTTTTGTGCCAAGGTATTAATTTACACGGAGCCTGCGAAGTCTGCAAATAACCTCTCTTGCCACTTGCACGGTTCACCCTCCACAGTGATAGAACCAATTTTCAGGCAGCTTTCCAATGGCAGCTACGTGATGCTCAATGACCACAGCTGTTGTGACATGTTGCCAGGAAAAGCTTATCTCGTTAGTGTGTCATCCAGGGTCACTTGTTGTATGCAAGTATTGTATCCAAAAAGCAAGACAGACAGGGAGACGGAGTTATGGCCTTCACTTAATATCTCTTCTATACGAATTGATAATTTAAGCAGAATGAAAGTCATTCTTTTGCAAAAACCTGTGCCACTGACCTCGTCTAAAGAAACGTATGATCTGCAAGTTGCAAGGACTTCTGCAGAGATACATGCATTATTTTCAACAAACTGCCCAGTGCATTTCGCAGAAATGTTAAGTCAAATCTTAAATATGTCTGATACCAGTGGCATCGCACATGTATTTAAGACGATTTTTTTCGGGACTGTTAACACCATTTGAAGCAGTCCTCGGCATTTTTCCAAATTTCGTACACTCTGTGTTCGGCGGTCTGCCTCTTATTTTGGGACTCGTAGCAGGAATTCTATTTTTATTCCTTCTGCTCCGATATGGCAAGTCCGGTCACCAGTGATACCCAGAATACCATGGAACAATGCCTCCTTGCCATGAGGTATCGTGAGAGAATTACACAGATTCTTGGCTTGGCTCGTTTAAGAGATCTGCACACAACTTGGTTTCTATCGTTCAGACCAATCTGGCAAGATTGCATCTTACCTGTTCTACGATGCCTGCTTTGCGGAGAGGAATGCGTGTTGGACATTTGTCTTACACTTCCATCAGTACTGCCATCGGATGTCGACGCCTTGCTAGGTCCGGTAAGGACTCATGCATTGTGTTCTCCCCAAAGACTACCAATCCTGATGACGGCATTCATTGAGGTCTCACCAGTAAGTCAAACTGAGGGTGAGATACGAGGATACACAGGTACCATCTGATATGAACATTGCTAACGCGGCACCTGGCATTGACGGCAATGCTTCTCATCTGTGCACATTTGATCTACTTGATGAACTAGTTCCACTTTCACCTACTGTGGTAGACGATTTCTTTGCCAGCCTTGACGATCTGATGTTTTCTCCTGACACCGAGAATAACTCTTGATTTATGCACACAGCGTTCCTTAAACTCTGAAATTCGGCCTTCACGTTTTCAAAACAAAGACTTCTAACTTTGGAACTCTATTTTACTCAAACAATTGAATTTTTTTTCTCCAAAACATTTAACTTTTTGGGCACAAAGTAATCTGCTTAAAGTAGAACTATTCTTAGAGAACAAGAAATTCTTTTTGAACACTTCCTAGAGAAAATATTTGGCCTTGTCCTCAATACTATAACTATTGATATGCTATGTTATGTTATGAAATGGTCTCGACCTTTTTTCTGTATTTAAGAGCCATTTTCATAAATGTAATTACATGATTCATTCAGTTTGCATTTCAGATATCATACTTTATGCTTAGAATGACATCATTTCCTTAAATGCGTACTGTAGAAATGCTCAATTTTTTCGTGTACAACCATTTCAAGTGCATTTCATGTATTTTGGGGTGGGATTGTAATCACATGCCTTAGATATGTCCAGTGCTTATACATTTAGTTTATTGAACTTAATATCGTGGAGTGGGTGTTGTAAATTAATCTAGGACCCTAGTGTAATTTTCCCGAGTCATGCCCTTATATAGGTATAAATTACCCGATCCTTATATAGGCATAGAAATCATTACCATATTTGGACTGAGCCTATGCAGCCCAAATACGGCATGGCTACTTCCACTAAGTTCCGAGAATCAACAAAGATTGCTTAGAAAAACCCGCCTTCAGCAGCTAGGGACTTCCCCTCGCCTGAATACTAATTTATCTAGGAAATCATGGCGTTTTCAAAGAACTGAGTCTTTGAATGACATTAAGTCCAATCATACGTCAAATTCGGCACCTTCAAAGTATAAATATGCCTACATTTGCCCAGACAAACACACGGTGGTTTGAGCAGATGGACTAACTACTTGCCTGACGCCCTGCAGCAGCAAGTGCCGAAGGAAGCCGACCCTCCAGCTGACGCACTGAGAGACTCTATCTTTTCTCCTGCCGAGAAATCCAGCTCCAGTGTTTCCAGGCTACCCTTGCGGGATGCTGGGAAATCGAGAGTCCTGAGAGACAGATACAAGACCTCCTTCATTCTAAAACGAAGGTACGGAGCTGATTGGACCCTTAGAGAATTCTTGGATAGATCCTTGGCAGAGAAATACTAAACTTAAGCTACTCCTCACTTACTTCTTCCCTTGACTTAGGTTAGGTACACCGAGGTAGGCGTAGTTTAATAGCACCAGTTGAGTACTTTTAGCCATTATTTTATTACTGTATGTATTTTATATGTTTAGGCAACTTCTGGCTCAGAAACCATATCATGCTTTTACAGTACTACTTTATAATACTTTTCGTATTATATGCCCTGTACTTTATAACCAGTATTACGATTGTGGCAGTACATTTCTTATGCTTGAGGAAGAAGACTGTTCAATAAATACCTTTTATTCAAAACGCCTGTCTCTATATTTTCTCAGCACCCCCGGTGAAACAGAGCATGCACGATTGACTGAGTAAAATAGTTATCTATTGTTTCCGTGACTCTAGAGATTGATTTCTTATTCTTGGGAAACAAAGTTGTCATGTTTATGCGGTTGTCAGAAACTAATCCCTTCTTGTGAATTCGAGAAAGTTTCTAGTGACCTCTGAGCTAGCTGGCACTCACAATTAAGTTTAATATATATGATAGAGGCCTAGTCGACCTCAGCCCTACGTCTAAACTATAGTATATGTTATTCCAATGCGCAGAGCCTATTGGGAATATAGGAACTACACTACAGTGTAGTGTCGGGGGGTCGTACAGGGTAGTCTTTGAGTGTAGGGACCGGACTGGGGGTAGGGGGAGGGTCATGCAGGGGATAGTGGTTTAGGGTAGTGTTGTGGTGTTTGTAGTGTAGGGTAGTGTTTTAGGGTTTAGTGTAGTGTCGGAGGTGTCGTGCAGGGTAGTGTTTGAGTGTAGGGATCGGACTGGGGGTACGGGGAGGGTCGTGCAGGGGGTACTGTTTTAGCGTGTAGAGTAGTGCTGTTGTGTTTGTGTAGGGTAGTGTTTTAGGATTTAGGGTAGTGTCGGGGGTCATGCAGGATAGTATTTGAGTGTAGGGACCGGACTTGGGGGCGGGGGAGGGTCGTGCTAGGGGTAGTGTTTTAGGGTTTAGGGTAGTGTTGTGGTGTTTTAGTAGTGTAGGGTCGTCTTTTAGGGTTTAGTGTAGTGTCAGGGGTCATGCAGGTTAGTGTTTGAGTGTAGGTACCAGATTGGGGGAGGGGGAGGGTCGTGCTGGGGGTAGTGTTTTAGGGTTTAGGGTTGTGTTGTGGTGTTGGTGTACTGTAGTGTCGGGGGTCGTGCAGGGTAGTGTAAATGTAGGGAGAGGACTGGGGTCGAAGGGAGGGTAGAGCAGGGGTACTAAATTAGGGAAGGGCAGGGTAGAGTCACTTACCTTTCAAAATTTTACCATGAGTTTACTTTTACCACGCATGCCTTTGCATTGTAATGGCATACGCGGTAAAGGTATAGTCGTGGTAAAAGTTTGCGATGTAATGGTATGTCGTTGTCCTTGACATCGCGTAGTAATACCTCTGTTGTATTAATGTGCGATGTAATGAGTCTTATTCAGTGAGACACAGTGTCAAAAGCTGCCCTAAGATCTAAAAGAATATGTACGCCTGTTCCATCTTGAACAATGCGTTGCCTCAAGTGCTCAGTTATGCCCAGTAGGGTGGACTATATGGTGTGTTCAGCCGTAAAGCCCGATTGGGAGGAGTGCAAACATTTTTGAGCCTCCATAAATGATGTAAGCTGAGCATTAACCAACAATATACAGAGTATTTGGAGGGTCCGAGGGGAAATGGTTTATAGACAGAATAGGTACCTAGTCCCCCAACTTATATAGCGAAAAAACACAGGAGGTACTTTCAGTCTGAGTAAGGGAATGGACCCAAGTGGTGTCCAAAAATGCATACAGACCACACAGTTGATCTTGAAAGAAGACAATATTATGTCATGTTAAAGAGAAAATGAAATGGAGAAGATACAGAGTCTTTGAGACTAGAAAACAGTACCCATCAGCCCACTCAAAAGCGGAGTATCGTCATCTGGGTAGTGGGAGAGAAGGTGTCCTATAGGCTCATCCTCAGCCGAAGTCTAAGGTTGCCTGATCATGGACCCTTTAGGTCGAAACATCCAACCCACAGAAGACAGGATGTGAGCAGACAGGGCAGAAAGAAAAAGTTGCAGTGCAGAAAATAAAGGAAAAGTGCTCCAAGTGTTTAAAAATGCCTAGTTTGATGACATAAGGTAACTTTATTGGGTTTGACCATCAAATTGGCATCATTAAAAGCAGTATGCTGATAGCATGGAAAAAATGTTTTGCTATCTGTCATGAGTGTTACTTGGTCGACATGTTTCAGCCTTTAACGGCTTTCTTCAGGACCATGATAAGCTACCGCAACACATACTTATCGTGAATAACGACCAATGTCCCATGGATTCAAAGGAAAAAGGTGTATCTTCTCCTGTATATATAGTGTGGGAAACAAAAAACAAGACATCATGTTAAGATATATACATAATGTAATACACATATCATGATTATGCTGTCAGAGGCTATTTTCAATCAGCACTCACCCTAAATGCAGGGAGAGAAAACCTCACCTCGCCTGGCGACTGCTCAGGTAAGAAGGAGGCCACGCACTGTAAAAAAGTGCATGAAAAAGAAAGTTAATTTTTCAGGAATGGCTGAATGCACAGAACCCTTACCTTAGGTTCACCTTAGAGTTCAGCAGAACCGAACTTCCTTTTCTTGATTTGACGATTTTTCCACAAGAAGGACATCTGGCTAGCTCTTTATACCGCAAACCTATGGCACGCAACTCACTGCTTAGGTTTGACAGCCATCATCCCCGCTCCCTGAGGGAGAACCTCCCTTTTGGTCAGTTCCTCAGGGTCCGGAGGAACTGTTCCGACACGGCTGATTTTCGCTCAAAAGCTGGAGATCTCTCCAGTAAGTTGAGAGCGCGACGCTACCCGAAATCATTGGTACGTAGAAGCCTGAAGCGCGCCGCCAATAACCATCGTGAGGCCCTACTAGAACCACCAGTGGTAAAACCACCCACCAATCGAATGGTATGTGTCACTACATACAACACCTCTTCGTCTACCATCCAAAAAATCATCAGACAAAGATGGCGCATTCTTAACAGCTCAGGAGAACATATCCCTGTACCTATGTTCTCCTTTAAGAGAGGAGCCAACTTAAGAGATGCTCTTGTACATACAAGACCTCGGGACATTCCAGCTGAATCCACTCCCTCCAGTACAGGGACATCATCCCTGCGGAAACTGCTCAGTGTGTGCCCAAACCAAGAAGACCTTCGAGGTTGACATTGGTACCAACCGCCCTTGGATACTGAGGCACCACACGAATTGTAATAGTGACAAAGTCATTTACCAAATCACTTGTCCATGTGGCCTCAAATATATAGGCATGACAACAAGGAAAATCAAAGTGCGCATCCAAGAGCATAAAAGCACCATTAGACGCAACAAACAGGCCACCCGCCTTACAACACATTTCCTTGAGCAAAAACATCATCCGGATGAACTCACATGGTTGATCTTAGAACAACCCCACATACCCAGCCACATAACCGACATTCCATTGTTCCTCCTCAGGAAAGAGCAAAGGTGGGTTTTCAAACTTCGCACTGACAGCGAAGGTTTAAATGATGATATCCCTTGGATGCAACTATGAGTATCTATTAGGTGGGAAGGTCTGAGTTCCTGCAATTCCCCTTCCTTCCATCCTTTCTTTGGTAGATGTACACACATCCTTTCTTTGAGCAACACTGAATTGAGGCCCTTGCTCAACCTTTTCGAACTGTCTTTTAGGTGTCCCCCCCCCCCCCCCCCCTTCCCCCCTTTTTCTGTGGCAACCCTCAGTACCACTACATTGAGCACACATATCAATAATGGGCCACAGACAAATTTCTGCCACCCACGGGGTGAATGCCCTCCACAGATATGGGTATACATTACATCTAAAACGCAGCTGTACATTTTTCCGCTGCACTTACATATGTGAACTACCTCCACCCTTCGAGGTTGCTCTCTTAGTTATTTTTCCCTTATTTTTCCTTTATTTACTGCTGGATAAACTAGGGTTTAGACATCTCCCCACTATCCATCACGGTTACGCCTGACTGTCTTTAAACTGCTGTAGACAATGAAGATGTGAAACCTTTTGTGGACACATTCCGATGTAGATACTTCGCCCATGATCACAGGATGATGCCCGCTCTTTGGACACATCTGAATGACTCTGTGAGTTATTCATGACCCCTTATCATTATAACTTACACACTTTACTCTCTAGGGGCAATAATACTAATGCATGAGCATTTGTCAGTGGTCTCTTGCCTATTGATAGCCTACGTTTGGGAACACCACGCTAGGCAAGGTTTGCCATGAACTTCAACATGACACTCGTCCCTGCATTTTCGGACGTTTTCCTCGGTATATATATATGATTTTAACAACTTCCGCTGCAGTTGATAACAAATACCGGGTTCAATGCAGTTACAAATGCGCGCCTGCATTTTTACTCGTATCATTCCACACCACGTAACACGCGATGTTTACCCATTGACACACGACCATTGGCTGATCTATTCAACCAATGCTTTCTTTCCTAGTATCGGCTCCTTTCAAGTCCGCCACTCGGCGTGCCCGTTTGATTGGTAGCCAAATAGCATACAAACCATCTGGAAGGCGTCATCCGCGCGCTTCCTGTTTAACTAGCTGACATCGAAGATGATTGGCTCACGCCATGTAACCAATAGCGGGGATTTTGGAGAGAGGCTTCTCCCAGGTCCGCCGCTTTTCTCTAAAAACACTCACACTACGTGAGTTCGTTACCTCCCCCTCGGCTCAGTCTACAGACCCGAGGCAACGACGGAGAGGTAGGGTATTTGGAGCTCTTCACTCGCTCTTTTAGGTTCTCAGGGCCATAGCTAGCTGAGCGCTTTTCCTGGCATTTGTTTAGCGCTAATATGCTGATTTATGCTACAGTCTTTCTAAAGAAACCTTTTTGGTTTATAATGGCCCTTCGTTTTAGATGGGGATTTTGCCAGGCTCTCTCAGTCTCTTAGAGTTGGATTTTACTGGTCTCTCTTAGGGATCCGGTCCTATTTATCTGCCTTAGTGGTTTTGCTTTTTGGAACACGTTTTTCAAGATAAATTAACTTTCTTTTTCATGCACTTTTTTACAGTGCGCGGCCTCCTTCTTACCTGAGCAGTCGCCAGGCGAGGTGAGGTTTTCTCTCCCTGCATTTAGGGTGAGTGCTGATTGAAAATAGCCTCTGACAGCATAATCATGATATGTGTATTACATTATGTATATATCTTAACATGATGTCTTGTTTTTTGTTTCCCACACTATATATACAGGAGAAGATACACCTTTTTCCTTTGAATCCATGGGACATTGGTCGTTATTCACGATAAGTATGTGTTGCGGTAGCTTATCATGGTCCTGAAGAAAGCCGTTAAAGGCTGAAACATGTCGACCAAGTAACACTCATGACAGATAGCAAAACATTTTTTCCATGCTATCAGCATACTGCTTTTAATGATGCCAATTTGATGGTCAAACCCAATAAAGTTACCTTATGTCATCAAACTAGGCATTTTTAAACACTTGGAGCACTTTTCCTTTATTTTCTGCACTGCAACTTTTTCTTTCTGCCCTGTCTGCTCACATCCTGTCTTCTGTGGGTTGGATGTTTCGACCTAAAGGGTCCATGATCAGGCAACCTTAGACTTCGGCTGAGGATGAGCCTATAGGACACCTTCTCTCCCACTACCCAGATGACGATACTCCGCTTTTGAGTGGGCTGATGGGTACTGTTTTCTAGTCTCAAAGACTCTGTATCTTCTCCATTTCATTTTCTCTTTAACATGACATAATATTGTCTTCTTTCAAGATCAACTGTGTGGTCTGTATGCATTTTTGGACACCACTTGGGTCCATTCCCTTACTCAGACTGAAAGTACCTCCTGTGTTTTTTCGTAAGCTGAGCATTAACATGTTTCTCTAATATTTTGGAGAAGATAGGTAGCAAACAAATACAACGAAAATTCAACAGATTGTTCGGATCCAATTTAGCTTTTTTCAAAAGTGGGACAACCATTGTGTGTTTCCACCTCAAAGGGACATATCCCTCACGTTAGGAGGAATTGAGAATATCCATTATCGTTAATAAACAACTGGTGCTCAGTAAAACAAGCTTGCTTAGGCGGTAAAGGATCCAGTGGGGATAGACTGTAATATGGTCTTAAAGAGCGCCATATCTAAAAGAGACCATGTACCTATTGTAGAAGTGAATGCAAGATTAGACAGAATATCATTATTATCAGCTAGTATGGGGTTACAAATGTCAGCATCTACAGCTTCTGCTTTATGTTCTCCAATTGGGCAATCACTCACCAGTTGGTCATGGATATTATTCTCTTTGAGGGTGAAGAAGTGAGCTAGATCCTCACATTGACTCTAGGAGAGGGGATGTGTAGGTGGTAAGTTACTCAAATTGTAACATTCCTGCACCACCTTAAGAAGTGTCTTCGGACTGTTTTGGGTACCTAAGATGTTATCAGAGTAAAACGCTGCACAAGCCAATTTGCAGAGCTCATGATATTTTTTTGGCCAACTTTGTAATTTGTCTTAGCCTCCTCAGTATAAGCATTTCTCCAGAGTCTTTCCAAGACACAGTTTTTTTCCCTGTATGAGCATGTTATTGAACCAGGGACCTGGCGGGTAACACCGACCAAAGTGGTTATCTGTGTCCAGTAGCTTTTTCTCCATGGTCTAAATAAGCCATGCACCAGGTCCTGAGCCATGTCAGCCGCTTGTTTTAAAATAAGCAGAGCGCTATTAAGACTCTCATTTGGGACAGAAGCATTCAATTTTGACCAATTTCTGGATTTAGAAGAGAAAAGGGGTTGTGTTGTTGCGGGGATACTGCACATACACAGAACTATGCACAGTAAAACAGGACCTCAGTGAATAGGTGGTGTACTGACCTACCACATCCGTACCCAAAATCCCTTAGCGACTAGCTATAGTGTCTCATTCGTTCTCCATCGACAGCAAAGCTACCAATGATTAGACAACCCAGAACACGTAACTTTATCGCTGGAGCCAGACGCTCTTTCGTTTAGCCACTCATACTTGAACGCAATGCGAGTAATCAGAGACGCAGTATAGTTTAAAATGTTTATTTCAACTAACGCGCTCTATCGTGCAGTATACAGGCCAATACTAGCATCAGAATGCATAAACACAATATAGTTAGCATTGTTACAATTCCATAGAATACAAATGGGGAGGTCATGTTATAGAAAAAAATGGAAAAGGACAGAACGACCTAACCACCCTCCATGTGACAAGAAATAGTTTACTTTAAAACAGAAGATCTCTGGTCTTTGTCAGCAGACCCCCATACCTTACGGCCTAGATGCAATGTTCACATTGCAGGACAAACACAGGTCTTCTCTCTGGAAAGGCGTCTCTCTATGTGTGTAAAAACAGCTTGTGTTTGCAATATAAAAGTACACGATTTCCAGAGGTGCAGCTGTGTGAAGCATGTTATATCTAGGTGCGAGGGAAAGATCAGAACAGAATAACAAGGGGCATTGTTTTTTAACCTTGAACATCATGTGCGACCTCAGAGCACAGCAAAGAACCTGCAAAGTAGACAGTTCTCATGTGTAAAAGGGGCACAAATGAGTATTGCAAAATAGACGGTTGCAGTGTCGTGCGCAAAAACAGATTCATGGTAGCGAAGCTCATGCCAATTTAGTAATTGTCCACAATGGATCTATAAGCCTTACTACATTGTTAAAGGGCAGTGTGACATACTAACCTTAAATGGTACTGTAAAATGGTCAGACCGCTGTAATGGGATGAGAGGATCTGTAACCACTCTGTTATTTTGGAAAAGACAGGATCTAAACGATGGCAAGCTGTATGAGTAGGTGCAGAGTTACACAGTCCAAGACTGAGGACACCCAAATCCTCTATAAAGGAGGCACTCTGGCTGAGTGGACTAGAGAACTGGCCTAGCCTACAGGACTGCATGTCAACCAAGAACAATCTACTTCCCAGCTGCAGGCTCTTTATGTTATAGAAGCAATTGTGGATACCATAAAAGCAAACGTCTCTCCTTCGGAGGAGTTATTAATACTTCTGAAATGTAACACTCTGTTGAAAACCACCCATCCGACAGCGGGGCAGGTATTGTCTCTAATGGGTCCAAGGCGTCCTGCACCTTTCTGTTCCAAATGCCCGCTTCCATATGAGATCACTACAGGAATGTTCAGAAGATCAGTGGTGTCATTTTTCAAACAATTGGCAGGACAAGAGCACCCTTTCCCTCGAAGATGCTCAGTCTCTCAAACAATGATGTCAACTGTAGAAGTGAGTTTTTTTCAGGAAGTTCCAACACAATAGTAGTGATCGATGCCCCCTTAGAGGTTGGGGTGCACACATAGATCATCTTCAAAATCAGAGAAGATGGTCTGTGAAAGAAATGAGATACGACAACAATCTGCTGGAGCTAAGAGCTGTGTACTTGGCTCTGAAATCTTTCCTTCCATCCTTCAGGTTAACTCACTCCTTGTTCAGGCGTCCAAAACAACTACTATGTACTATTTGAACAAAGAAGGATTGACTAGTCTAGAGTCTTGATGCTGGAAACCCAATCAATCTCGTATTTGCTGCTAGCGAGAGACTTGAAGATCACAGGAGTCCATCTACTGGGATCCAGACATTTAAACGGATTCCCCAAGAAGCTCAATTCACTTAAACCACTAGTGTATCCTCAACGATTCCATCACTCATGGCGTCTTCTGTAATTGGGGTTTCCGGCACATGGATCGCTTCTCCACGGATAAAAAATGCCTAGACTTCGCCTAGAGTTTCTTCCAACCAGGGACAAAGAAGAATGCCCTGTGGCTAGACTGGTGTGACAGATTTTCTTTATGTCTTTTTCTCTTAATACCCTTGATTCCAGTATCAATCATCGAGCTGTCTTATGCGAAAGCCAGAATAATTTTTATAGCTCCGGATAGACCTTTTCAGTGGTAGGTACAGGCAATCTGTACATGTCATAGAAATGACATAGGAGGCTGCCATGCAGAGCAGACCTTCTCCTCCTCAAGTCTGGAGGTCAGATTCTACATCCCACACTACCATCCATGAGTTTGAAAGCCTGGCTCCTAAACTTCTCCAATATGGTAATTTGAGCCGTCCACAGGATTGTATGGACATTCTAGGAGAGGTTAAGCATTCATTTACATTAGCTTCCTATTCCTTCAAATGGCAGAGTATTTATCTGACAACAACTTTGATCTGACCACCTGCCATGAAGGAGCTTTGCTACCATTGTTGCTGCATTTGGCCATGTCTGGTTTAAACTTCTCTTTTATTAAAGTTCACTTGGCAGCTATTACTGATAATTGGAAAATGTGGTCCATGAACCTCTCTTTAAGATCCCTCTAGTTAAGGACTTTCTAGAATTCATTAAAATGTTTCCCCCAATACGTACACCATTGCCTCCCTGGGAATTGAATATGGTACTGTCACTTCTTATTGATTCATCATTTGAACCAATCCACAAAGTCTCCTACAACACCTTTCCTGGAAATCTGTGTTCCATGTCGCTATTATATCATTGCAAAGGTTTCGCTAGATACAGATTTTATGTACCCATGACCCATACACTGTATATCATATCTACAGAATAGCTTATCCAAAATGTTTACCTGAGGTAGTTTCAGATTTTCATATAAACCAGATACTTACCTTTACGAATGTACTTTCAGAACCCTTCTACTTCAGCATACAGATCTTTCCACACATTGGCTGTGCAAATAATTCTAAAATTCTACCTTGACAAAACTAAAGAAATGCATAAATGCAAACAATTGTTTATAAATTATGACCCTTTATGCACAGGGTTGGCCAAGTCCAAGCAGTCTCTGCCCATAGGGATAGTTTCCTGCATTCTGCTAGGCTGTCAGAGCAAATAAAACCTTAACTGGTAAACCAACAACTCACTCCACCAGAGGTTAATCTGCTAATTCTGCTTTAATATGAAACATTGCTGTTCCTAAAATTTGCAAGGTAGCCACATGGACATCTGTTCACAGTCTTTATAAGACATTATTATCTTGATTCAGATTCTATGACAGATGACCAAGAGGCCAAGACTCTATGAGCAATCTCTTTGCCTAATTACCTCTGTATATCATCTTTCTACTCTTCCACCACTTCTTTAGGGTATGGGTTTGCTTCACTGTTCAATGCTTATGATTTTCAGTGGACATACCCAGAAGGAGAAGGACAGGTTTATTTCCAGTAATCCTAGTTTTCCATTGAAATCATAAGCTATGCTCCTCCTACAAGGTGGAGGGGAAAAATATAGTAAACTCTTTAGATAAGTATCCTTTGACTTCGACCCTTGACCCTGGTTACAGGCAGGTCGCTTTCCTCGCCGCACAGCTCCACCTGAGTGCGCCCGTTTTTCGCCCCGTTGCTGCCGCGAGTTTGCACTATCCCTCTACCTCTGATCCACCCCTTATGCCGCTTTCTCACTATTTTCACCTGCTGCACTTCTTCGCTTTTTTAACCCTATTACTCTATCACTATCCTACTTTCACTGTATTCTCTCTACTTTCTCACTGCTCCCTCTGGGACACTCCCTGATACGATTTTGGCATCTTGCCACTTCCCTTCCCGCCGCTGCGTCCCCTGCGGCCTGCACCCCTCGCTGGCCCATTCGTTCCCGCTCCCACCTCCCAGCTGCTCCTCCCTCCCCTTCTTATTGCGGCCGGTGCGCAGTCGCGTCTCTTGAGCGCATAAGGCAAGCTTGTCCGCACTTGGACTGCGCCCAGCGCCTGACCTCCTGACCCCGCAAGAGCCACGACACCCAACGCCACTACTACGCCAACTTCCTCCATGCACTCAACCCATGCCGAACAAACAACTGCTTCTAGGCCACCCCGAAGCTCACCCATGGACCTTTCACCTGCCGAAACTGTAGCTTCACCAGCCATCGAAGATCTGCACGTTCTGCTCCTCCCACCAGGGCAGACCACAACCACCTCAGAATCCTACTACTCAACACCCGCTCAGTCCACAAACACTATCTCGAACTCTGGGACCTTCTCGACTCATCCTCCCTGGACGTCGCATTCCTGACGGAGACCTGGCTGAACCCTTCATCGGCGCCTGACATTGCCATAACCATACCGGATGGCTACAAGATCACCCGCAGGGACCCCACCAACAAACCAGGCGGAGGAATCGCCATCGACCACAAGAATACCCTCAGAATCTCGACCAGCACAGAAGACACTCTCAGCACCGCCGAACACCTGCACTTCCAGATCCACACTGAACCCAACACCACCCTCGCGGATCCCTTGATGCAAGGCCAAACTGAAGGGTTTCCCTCAGAACTTGCTGTGATGCAGCTACTGTCGTCAGGAACCAGGCAGGGCCACAAACCACAAGGCTTCATTGGCTCTGCAGCGAGCACCACACAATGCCATTTTACTTTGATTTCAGAGCGTTCAACAGGTGCTGGTCCTGATAGTTCACGGTGTTTCTCCCCATGCTGACCCTTGCAAACTGGGGCATCAGGGAGTGCTCAATACGCGCTACAATGTAAAGTAAGGAGCAAAAGACCATGACTTCTCACAGTGCTGCCTTACTAACTGGGGAAAGAGTCCCATGGTGGAGGTGTTTGTACACAATCTTTTATGGCTCTGAGATTGCATAAACAGGGTGGAAAGCCAACAAGCCTTGGAGAGCACAAAGAGAGCAGCAGACAGACAGGCAAGCACAAAGGTCCAGTTGCAAAGTGGCAGTCCAGTAGGCCAGCACTACAAAGCAGGTAGCACAAATGGTGGTTCCTCCTAGCAGCACAGCAGACCTCTGACAATGTGCAGATTGTAGATCCAGCAGCATCTGGTTACAAGTCGCATGCAGTGCCTAAAAACATGGTCTCATAGCCCCAGTAGTTATACTAAAAAATGTCTTTGATGAAAGGATTACATCAAAGGAACCTTTAGAACTTAGTAACAGTCTCTTTCAACCCAGCCCTGGGTCCAGACAATGAGTAGGGGGTAATTCAGCCCTTTGTGTGAGGGCAGGACACAACCAATACAAAGTAAAGCGTGAATCACCTCTCCCTCTCCCAGCCCAGGAAGACTGTCAGTATGCAGATGCATCCTGTGTCACACACAGCCCTTCCTGTCCGGTGGCTGTCTAGAAAGTATGCATAAAGTGTAGTTGTCACTCAGCCCAGACGTGTACTAGAGTCAGGCTGAAAAGCACAGAGAAATGCCCACTTTCTAAAAGTGCCATTTCTAAAATAGTAATGTAAAATCCAACTACACCAGTAAGCAGGATTTTTCACCACTATTCTAAACATACCAAACATGGCAACGCCACTCCTTTCTGATCAGGATTTACGACTTAAAAGTATATAAGGGAATTGCCAATGCTAGCCTGTGAGAGGAGTAGGCATCACAGAAATGAAAACCAAATTAGACTCTTTGTCACTACCAGGACATCCAAAACAAAGTTACATGTACTACCTTTTACTTACACAGCACCCGGCCCATAGGGCTACCTAGGGCCTTCCTTGGAGGTAACTTATGTGTAATAGAAGGGGAGTTTAAGGCTTGGCAAGTAGTTTTAAATGCCAATTTGAAGAGGTAGTTCACTCCGCACACAGGCCCTGTGGTGGCAGGCATGAGACAGGCTTGAAAGGCTACTTCTGTACGTGGCACAGTCAGTGCTGTAGGCCCACTAGTAGCATTTAATTTACAGGCCCTGGATATATTGTATACCAATTTACCAGTGACTTATTAGTAAATGAGATAGGCCAAACGGGTATATACTAATCATACCAGGTTTAGAGGAGAGATCACACCCACTTTAGTACTGATTAGTAGTGGTAAATTACCCAGAGTCCTAAATCCACCAAAAAAACCATAAGAAAAATAGGCTGTGGAAGGCAACAAGTTTGGGAATAACCTTGGAAAAGGGCCATGTCCAACAGTATGACTTTCTAGAATTCTGGAAGGGTATGTGCAGTGGAAACTGTCTCACTGTCCCATTCCCTCATTACTGTAAAACAACATCCTTGTCTGTCTCTGTGTTCAATGTTGTAAGTGGTGTTGGTTTGTGTACCAGTAGTCCCACTTCTCCACATCCACTAGTAAACCTAGCATGTACCAGGAGTTTGTATTTGCCCTTTGTGAGGGAGTAGCATGTTTTACCCATTAGGTGGGATTCTTGTATGATGGTGATCTTTGTATTATATATTAGTGGTGTTTTGAGGGTGATTCCCCTTTTAATCTTGATAACATCCAAATAATTTAAGAGATTATCTTAAGAGAGCTAGTTATTTTCGTTATCTACTTCGCATGTCTTTTGTGTGAAGTTGCATCGGTTCTCTGGTCCCTACGTTTGCATTGGTTCTCTGGTCCCTATGTCTAAGTTTGTCTGTCACATTCCAACAGAATGTTTCTGTCCAATAAATAATTCAGCTGCTAACTTTCAGTTTCAGCTATTGATGACACGTGTGTCCACACAATTTTCCCTAAATCCCTTATCCCCATCCGCCCCTAATCCCACAGTTTGTTCTGGTGTGAAAAATGTTAACTGCCCATATGCCCAGATACCCACTGTCACATGTTGGACATGTTATACCAATGAATATCTTATACTTTGAGCTGATTTTCCATTGATCCCACTCTGATTCACAATAGGTTGCTAGCTCTCCCACATTTGACCCGCCTGTTCAGCTGTCTTTCGTTGAGAAGAAGGCCTCTGCCTATTGGGAGGATTATCTCCCAGTCTTGGTTTTGGTGGTTTTCCAGTCCCTTCCCTGTGCCTGCGCTGCCCTGGTGCCCTTTCAGGGGTTTGTTCTCCATCCAACCTGTCCCATAATTCTTCCAGGGTTACAAAGATCCAGGATTTTCCTTCAGTAGTCATCCTGAGAAGTGCGGGGGTCTTTATCATATACTTGTTCCGAAAGTTTTCTCTTCACTGCTTCAAAAGTCTGTCTCTATTTTTGCACCATTTTCGTTACGCCTGGTACCACCAGTAAATTATTTTTTTGTAACTGTATTGTGCCCTAGTGCCTCGACCTCTTGAAGGATTAAGTCTCTATCTTTGATTGTCTATGATTGCTTGAAGGGAGGCTCCTGGTGGGAGTCTTGGTATTGATCTGCCCTGAGTGCTCATTCCACAGGATTATTTGACCCAGAGGAATCCTATAAGGTGTTTCATCCCACAGGGAAGTAAGAGGAGAGTTTGTGGGGTATCAGAGTGTCTGTGATCCAGTACTCCACAAATATGTCCAGCCTTCTGCCCTATCTGATATTCCTACAATATAGATATTTCTACGCCTGAACTTTCCCTCTGGCTCCTCCACTCTTACTGTTTTTGCTTTCAACAAATCAATGCTGACACCTGTACAGAATCTTGGATACCCGGGTTGACGGGACAGAAAATCATTGCAATTATATTGAGGGATAAGATATGGAAAGATAAGTGCAAGAGGGAGGAAAGGATTTACTATTCTTAACTCCACATCTATGTATCTTTAGGATATGTTTCACCTAGGTGTGCACATATGGGTATAGTATAGAAACGTTACTTTCGATAGTTTATTTCTCTGTTTTGGCAATAATCTGTCCTGTCAATCTTCAGGAATCAATATTCCCAGCCAATACCTTCTTACACTGGCCTACGTCTGCCATCTTAGCTCCTCCCCCTACTACTTTTCTGCTAACCATGGTGTACTGCTGTGTCTGGTCTCTGCATTACCATTTTTTAGGAACCTGAAGAAGATTGAGTAAGCAGTAGGATTAAAGGAATCGTTAAGTTGACTGGTATGTTTTGTTTGATCCAAAAGGTGCTTTATAAAAAAAGTTGTTCCATTGCAGAATGAAGAAAGCAAGTTTTGGTAGTGAATAGCTCACAATTAGAAAGCTAATAATAAAGTGTTAAGTTTTCTCCATACAAATGTCCAATAGGTGCATACATATTCCTATCTTGTCTAGGAATAAGCTTTATGTAAATTGCTAACAGCTTGGGTGAGCCTATTGGTTTAGATTGAACATATAAAAAGGACAGTATCAAAATGTAAAAAGCAATGCTAGTGGTTTGCTTTCAGATACATACTGTCGCCAGACATCTGACTAAAAAATGTGTTAGGGGCCAGTTGCTTACAAAATGCAAACATTATAAGTAATAAAATATGTTATTGCGTCTATTATTTTAGGAAGAACATGTATTTTGGGGTTGGAATAATGATGTCCATGTTTTTGATACGAACACACAAACTTGGTTTCAGCCACCAATAAAAGTAAGTTTATTAAGACCTATTTAGTTCTCTTATTTATTATAATTATTGATTGTTATTGTAAATGTCGCTTAAATTCTTACCCTTGGAAACATATTTGTATCTATTGTATTGTTATGAAAGATCCTCCGTAGCATTCCGATTCATGTTTCAATTAATCTACTCTTTTTGTATTCACTTTGGGGAGCCTAAATCTTGCATGGTACGAATCACTTGGCCTTCAAATAATTTATTCCATGCTTTTGGCAGACTGGGTTGTATACTTAATATTGATTCCTGAATAGTTATTAGCTTACATCATAATTATTGCAAGGGCATTTATTGTTTGGGGGTATATGAAGAAGCTAAACTATGTAGGGGGTGTTCTCGCTGGTCTTCCTTTTCAGTTTTGTTGAGAAGCCCTGTTGCCCAGTTGGGCAGGACGTAAACTGCTGAGAAAGGTATTACATTTTACAGGCTCTTGTTTGGGCTTGTTCTTCATCTAGTATGTTATCTCAATTTTGAGCACATCTACATTAGCTGTCAGCAGTACCACCTCTTTTCCTCCTGTTTATACACATAGTATTTAGAAGTCACAATGAGGCACATGCATCAAGCAAAAAAAGCCTCGCAGGGGGCGTGGCTACGCGGCCGTGCGAGATGGCCGCAGCCTGAAAGAGCTCTTTCCGACCCGCGACTGTAAATTGTCTCGCAGCCTGCAGACCCGGACTCGAGCCCTCCACGCAGCAGACATCCTTGCGGGGGCTGTGGAGTGACTTTCCGGCGCGGCGGACGCCGTTGCATCGGTGATCGGGCAATCGGCAAAGGGGACGCTTAAAAAGCGCAAGATGGCGGCTCCGATGCGCTGAAGACAGAGCGATTCTGTTCCTTCTCAGACGGCCTTCGGACGACTTTGCCTCCCTCCGCCGGGTGGGGGGGGAGAGGGGCTTGGCCCTGGGCGGCGTTGCAGGAGCCCGGTGGCAGAGGTGGAGGGACGGCAACCTGCCTGAATTTAGCGGAGGTAATGGTGGCGGGTTCCCGGACCCGGGAGCAACTTTAGGCCCCGGCTTTGAGGACTACCTTTGGGCAATTGTGGAGGCGGTGAGGCGGCGCCGCTGCAGCGGAGGAAAACGGCAGACTGAGACGCACTGACCCGCTGTGCACTACGGGGCGCGCGGAGGAGCCAGCGAGGCCCGGGGCCCTCTATTGAATGCTGGGAGTGCTTCCTCCGCGGGGGGCTTGGAAGACGACGCCCAGGGAGAGTCTTGGGCTCACTGTCACAGTGTAGGATCTCTGGGGGCCCGCCGGGCGGCAGTAAGGACTCCTGTGGCGCCCTTGCCCCTCCCGCTTTGATCAAGTGGCTCCCGGCGGTCTGTCGCACCGAGGATTGTGTGGGCCTCCCCATCCTCTTACAAGGGGCCCATCGACGAACTGTTAGTGTGGGACAGGCCGCATATCGAGTGCACAGCTCCAGGGGGGGTGCCAAAGCGCGGCCACTTTTTCCGCGTCAGCCTTATCGGATGGTCCTTTGCTAAGGGAAAGAAATGGCGTCAGGAGGCAGGAGTTCCAAAAACAGCGCCCATGCGAAGCTGTCCAAGTATGCGTGGCAGCAGGGTGGAGACAAAACCGACTC
This sequence comes from Lissotriton vulgaris, assembly GCF_964263255.1. Classification (NCBI taxonomy): domain Eukaryota; kingdom Metazoa; phylum Chordata; class Amphibia; order Caudata; family Salamandridae; genus Lissotriton; species Lissotriton vulgaris. The sequence goes on from NC_141697.1 coordinate 179,710,763, forward strand.
GCCCCGGACTGAAAAAGATAGCGGGAAAGGATCATCTCCCCAACCAAAGGAACCCACGCTCCATGACGTCCTGGCTGCCATAGGGGCAATGCGCACATCTATGGACTCCGTTACGACAGAAGTTTCACTACTCCGGGCCGATTTTAAACAGACTAACGTGAAAGTGCGAGAACTCAAAGGGGTGACGGCGGCACTTCAGGAGGATACCTCTGAGCTCCAGCGGCAGATGTAGGACATGGAAAAACAACAAGCTCGCATGGCGCAACAGCTCGACAACCATGAAGGGAGGGCCAGTCGCAACAATTTCAGGATTCTTGGGGTTCCGGAGAAAACGGAGGGGCCTGTGGCCGACCTTTATGTAGAGGAGCTAATCACGAAACATCTGAAGCCCAAGACACTGTCTGCATATTTCTCCATAGAACGAGCCCACAGAGTACCGGGTGGGAAGCCTACGGTCGGGGTCCCTCCCAGGCCAATTATCGCCAGAGTTTTTAACCTTCGCGAAAAGACAATATTCTACAAACTGCCAGAATGGGCCCCCCACTTAAGATCGACAACTATGAGGTCTCTTCCTTTCCAAATTTCACGGCTCGGGTCCAGGCGCAGATACGCAGCTTCCAGGCGGTGAAACAAGAACTGCGAGGTAGAGAAATCAAGTATGCGATGCTGTTTCCAGCGAAACTTAGAGTTGAAAAGGACGGTAAATCTTGGTTTTTCGACTCACCGGAGGCAACTTGGGACTGTCTGGATGACTGGACTAAAGTCGGAGGCAGATCTGGTGGACGCCCCGGCGCACCAGAGCGAGGACCTGGAGATACATCGGAAAGGACAGCTGTGAGAGATGATGTGGGGACAAACGGCCTCTCGGAACAGGAGTGAGAGGTGTGAGAAGTTGGCCTGATATATGATGCTCACTAATTCTAGTGATCACCTTGTATAAGTCCAAACAACCCTTATGATGTTTGGTTGTAAGTCAACCTTATAGACCAGCTCTCCTAATGGTAGCATGGACAAAGCAGTCTTAGGTTAAACTCTTTTGGCATGTGAAGCCAGCTGTTTTACCACATATAACCCCTTGAATACCAAATGAAAGGACACCACACAGGTAGTTATGAGAATAAACAAGATATTTATTAACTAACAAACACCTCTGAACTCTTTATGAGATCAGAGGGCTAAGCACATGACAAGACTCTTAAGAAAAATACGTTAAGTTGCACAAGTTACAATGTTGCCCTAGGGGTGCAACAAACCATATACTAAACAAGTGGTATAAGGAAGTCTATAGAAGGAATGGAGCTGTCCAGAGGCTGTAGGATCGCTGGGACTACACTACCCTAACTTAAGGTAAGTAATAGGAGGCCCACGGAGCGCGTGTGCAGAGTGTGAACTCACACGCAAGATGCGTAACAACGTCTATGGACAGTACAGTTCAAGAAAAAGGTGAGTACGGACAATCCTGACTAGTTAGGACTAAAACGACTGTGAAACTGGACACTAGGAGAGTCAATCTACCCTTGAGCACCGAAATGCTCTTGTTACCTCACCCACGGGCTGCGGGTGCATAAGTGCGAAGTCGTGTTGGGTTTCTGCGTTGAAGTCTATGGAGCCTGAAAGAAAAGATGCTGCAGGCGACCAGGAGGAGTCAAGGGTGGATCAGGAATGCTGAAGACCTGAAAGCAGAGGGGACAATGTTCAAAGTCACTAGCCAGTGACTAGAGTGGAACCAAGAAGGAACCTGATGCTGTTGTCGCGATCAGGTGAATAGTGGACGCTTGACTCGGCAGCCACGTGGACCAGGAGGTGTCTTCGACGACCAGGATGGAGGCACGAGCTGTCCCAAGCAGGCTCTCGCTGTCGGCGGTGTTGGTTCCGGATTTGGCGTCAACAGGCCTTGGCAAAGGCAACCTACGCGGTGAGTGGAAAAGGCGTCTGGTGCGGACCAGGAGGGTCCGGGGTGCTTCTCCTTTGCAGGGAAGCAAGGGCCAGCCTGGAGCAACCAGACCAGCGGTGTTGATTTCGTGGATCGTCGTCTAGGAGGCCACTAGCCAGCCGGCAAGTGACCAGACAACGCGTCAAGCAGCAAACAGGCAGAAGGGCCCCACGCAGATCTCGTGGATGCTGGAGGGCTGGTCTTCGGTGCAGGAGCTGCTCGGGGCTGGGGCTTCTCAATCCGAAAGCACTTCGTCGAGGTTACCTCAGAAGTCGTGATGGAAGCGAAGTGCAGTTTCTCCAAGATGGCCAGTCCGACGTGTCTCGTCGCACCCACGGATCTCAGCTGTGCTGCAGATGTGAGTTGAGGTCGGAGAGGTCTGGGAATCCGGGTCTCGTCGGGCTCTGAAGTGTAGATCCTCGAGGGAAGACAATAAAGTGAAGCCGCTGGACGCTTGATGGTGCCTGCTTGTGGACACAAGGGAGATTTCTTCAGTCTTCTGTAGCAGAAAGTCGAAGTCCAGAGTTTCTTCTTGTAGAGTTTCAAGTCAGAATTAATCTGATTTGGAATGGGACCAGCTCCTACCTTTATCCTGCTAAAGAGGGCTGCACTATCACTGGTGGGACCAGGAAGGGGGGTGGTTACACCCCCTATCCTTTGTCCGGTCTCGCGCCAGAGCTGGGGCTGGAGTGCCCCGGCAACTGGTTTGAGCCGGTGTATGCACAGGGCACCTTGTGTGCCCCAGGCATGTCTCATTCCTTTCAGCCCTGTCCTACCTAATACACAAAATCCTGTCTGGGGTGGTGCTAGCACCTCCCAAGGCAGGAAACCCTTTGTCCAGGCCTCCCTCGCTGGAAGGACTCCCAGCAGCAGGAGGTCAGACTTGGGTCTGTGGTGGCAGCATCCATTTTGTGATGCTGAGGCTCGAGTTAACTTTAACCGGGGTTCACAGTTAGATACATGTTGTGTCCCTCTAGAAGGGTGGAATGCTACCCCCGTCGCCAGAACTGGCGAGGGGGTAGTATTCTAATTCGTATGACACCTTACTCGACATGTTTTGATAATGCTATGCCAAAGTTAGCAATAACTGCGAGGTTATAATGCACTTAAGAGTTTATGGTATAGCGTTATCATGGAAACAGCTAAAGGACTTGGTTCCGAAAGCTGTAGACAGGCTCAGCTCATGCCAGAGCACTATCTCGCATAATTCCAAGCACTCTGCCTCCAGGATTGTTAAGGCCTGCCATAGGAGTGACTTATAGGAGTATATGTGTCCATTTTAGGTTTAGATATAGGTGGCCAGCCAGGGGTGGCGTAATACATGCTGCAGCCCCTGGTAGGCCTTGGGTTCACTTATGCCCTGGATACCTATGGTACACTGTACAAGGACTTACAAGAGTGACCCAATACCAATTGGTAAATGCACCTAAAGTACATGGATGTCAATTTAGAGGGAGAACAGCTAGGCTGTGGGTCGATTAGCAGGCCCACAGCCAGGGAAAGTCGTAAACCAGTGAAGCAAAAAGCAAAAATCTGGGGTGACCATAGGATTGCAGACACTACTCTCCTACAAGAGGCACAAGAGACCAAAAGAAGGACTGACCCTGATGGACACTTGCAAGTATTAGGGGGATGGGTGGATTGAGAAGGGGACTGTTGGAGTGTAAGTGTTTGATCTTAGTGGTTCAGGGTTTGTAATATGGTCTACTGTATTCACTTAGACATGTTGTGACGATTTTCATAGGCAAATATTCTTGATTGCAGGCTGCACTGCTGTGACCTTATGTTAGATAGCTATGCCGCGGGGAGGGAGAGAACGGTTCGCCTCTACTCAATTAGCATGGGTGGGGGACACATAGGCACTGTGCCGGGTTGAGCGAATTGCGATCCACAGGCAGGGGTGCAGGGAGAAGGGGGGTTGGCACAGAGTTATTGATGAACACGACTGCAGTAATGGAGTACAAATTCAGATTGCACTGTTCAAGGGGAGGGGGGTTGGTTGCACTTTGTTGGGTGCTTTAGTTTTGGACCGTATTTCAAGGGTATCAGTGATTGCATGGGTGGGCAGTGGATGAGCTTTCAAGGATGGTTCAGTAATGATGGCGGACGGGGTCTGGCTGATGTGATAACAAGTGACGATGCCCCGATGGTGGCCCTGGTACCCCCCCTGACCCTGCTTACCTGGATTGTGCGTGGTTTGGGGGACAAAATCAAAAGGGGGTTGGTGTTGCAATATGTACGTAGAGCGGCCCCAGCATTGGTGCTACTTCAAGAGACACTTTTGGTGGGGTTGACATGTAAGGCTTTGGACCAATGGGGTTACACAGTGGTGATACACTCTGAGTTCTCCTCCGGGTTCAGGGGGGTGGGAATCCTAAAGCGTAAGAATTCTCCTGTGATAGTGCAACAGGTGTGGAAATATGCACGAGGGCAATTTGCAGCTATCTCCTGCTTATGGGAGGGGAAGAGATTCAATGTGGTATCGGTATACGTCCCCCCAGCCTTACACTCAGTGGCTCTCCCCGCCCTCAGTGCATTTCTACTCACGCTCCCGGACGGAGAGCTTATGTTGGGCGGTGACTTTAATGCAGTTCTTGATGAAGGTCTGGACCGCCACCCTACTAGGATAGGGAAGAACAGGGCGAGGCTGCAGAGCTATGTGGAGGCTGTGGGTCTTACGGATGGGTGGAGGTTCAGACAACCCGAGGAGCGTGGCTACACCTTTTATTCAGGGGTTCACAATAGCCTATCTCGTATAGATCATTTCTTTGTTACAACTGACATTTTGCCACACTTACTAGATGTAACGATAGGTCCAAGAGGTATATCGGATCACTCCCGCTTCTCCTGATATACACCTCTCGGGTAAAAACCCGGAGGCGTATATTCCCGATCCTGCCCCATTATTTACAGATTTCCAAAATCAGACGGGACCTAGTCGCGACCACGAAATGCTACTTCCAAGAGAATGTCGTTACCGTGGACTCCCCCGGGGTTCTATGGGAAGCGTACAAGACGGTCCTAAGGGAGCAAGCGATTGCCTCCATAACAGGTCATAAACGGACCGTGCAGGAAGACCTGGCGACATTAGAACGAGAAGTGGGCGATTTCCAAGCCGAACATGATCGAGATCCTACTGAGGAGACTAAGCGACAATTACGCCTTAAACAGGCGGAATTCCTGGAGTATTAGCGAGTGCAAGCTCGGCAATGGCTCCTCCGCACTCAACATATAATATATGAGGTGGGCAACAAAGCGGGGAAACTCTTAGCATGGCTTCGCTCTACAGACGGGGCGGTGCATACTTGCCCCACAACTATAATTAACGTTCTGGCTGATAATTTCGAGGAGGTATACACGTCCTCCTCGGAGATGTCTTCTGAGGAGGCACAGACTTACATTCAAGACATCCGAATGCCCTCCATTTCAGACGTTGACACTGACCTGTTGGAGTCGGACTTCACCGTGGAGGAGGTTGTGGATGCTATTCATTCCTTGCAATCGGGTAAGGCTGCGGGGCCAAATGGAATCCAGATAGAACTGTATAAGCGCGTTTCGGATCATATAACTCCACATCTATTGCAAATGTTTAATGACGGCTTGACCTTGGGGGAATTACCCAGGGATCAACGGACTGCGACAATCATAGCCATACCAAAGCCCGGTAAGCCCCAAGACGAATGTACATTATATCGCCCTATTGCGCTATTGAACGCGGAGGCAAAAATACTGGTCAAAATGATCGCTGCGCGGCTGACCCCACATTTGGAAACGCTGGTGCATCCGGATCAATCCGGATTCATGCCAAACAGGAGCACTGCTTTAAATCTGAGAAGAATTCACGCGGTCATGGCACAGATCCCAGCCATATCTGAGCCGGCGGTGATCTTATCATTAGACGCACGTATGGCCTTCGACATTGTCGAATGGAAATATCTATTCGTGGTCCTGAGACATCTAGGCTTTCGGCCGAAGTTTTGCGCATGGATCAAACTTCTCTATACGAAACCTCTTGCGCATGTAGTGGCTAATGGCCATATTTCCCGGGATTTCCGGCTGGGTCGGGGTACGCGTCAGGGTTGCCCCCTGTCGCCTCTGCTTTTCTCATTAATTCTGGTACCTTTGGCAGCATGGATACGATGGGACCCCATGATAAAAGGACTTAATTGGACTGAATCGTGGGAGGACCGCATATCGTTATATACTGATGATATTCTTCTTTATTTGACTCGTCCCAGGCGCTCTCTCATGGTTCTCCTTGACATATGCAAGATCTTTGGAAGGGCCTCGGGATATACCATCAATTGGGCCAAGTCGGTGTTATTCGTCCTTAATGGGCCCCCACCTATCCTCCCGAACGACTGCCCCCTGCGGGTTACTGCCGAACCATTCAAGTATTTGGGGATATGGGTGACACCGAATCAAGAGATCTTTTACTGTCATAATTTGCTACCACCACTTGAGCGACTTCGCGCGGATGTGAGGCATTGGCACTCCCTGCTGCTGACCTTGTTAGGAAAAGCCTCTCTGTTTAAAATGATGACACTACCGAGATTTCTCTATATCCTAGAAAATGCCCCGTTTCTGGTGCCTCCGAAATATTTTCAGTCCATCAACGCGTTAATTACTGGTCTACTCTGGGGGGATAAACCTCCACGTATCTCCTGACTAAAGTTGGTGAGAGGGTGGTACGACGGGGGTATCGCGCTTCCTGATGTTCAGTTGTATTATTGGGCGTCACAACTTAAAATAATAAATCACTGGCTCCATGCACCTCAGACGGAGCCCGCATTCAAGGCGGACAGATATGACCTAGGGGCCGGAGGGGTGATGTCCGCGCTATATGATCCCAGGAGTGTGGTTACCCTGATGGGCCCTACGACGCACACGGGGAAGCTTTGGCACCTAGCATCTGCATTTCTCAAATGTCAGAACACAATCACGCAGATGACACCACTCTGGGCATCGCGCCGTCTCGGCCGACTTTGTAATAGCAAAGGGTTTGAGGCCTGGGACCACATAGGAATCTCGACGATAGGCGACATTTACAGACAAGGTCAAATCCTCACTTTCGACCAGCTTGTGGCCCAATTCAGTTTGGTGGAAACGGAACGTTTCCTCTATCTACAAGTTACTCACGCCCTGCGTTCGGTACTACCGACGGAGGGACAGCTGCCTGAGTACACCCCTCTGGAGGATAGACTGCTTACGGAACATATGCTTAAGAAAGCGACCTCATTGGTTTATCGTAAGCTAATTAACAACATGCCTCACCCCATGGACAGACTTAAAATTGCCTGGACCACAGAACTGGATGATTTTGACGACTCTGACCGGCAACCCGCACTTTCCTCATCTGCGGAGGTTGCTATATCATCACGACTCCGACTGGTGCAGTTGAAAGTCCTACACAGAATATACTACACTAGGGTCACACTACATAAGATAGGAAGAGCCACACACCAATATTGCCTGAGAGGTTTCGGAGAAGAGGGGATGTTCTATCATATTATTTGGGAGTGCCCCGTGATTGCTAATTATTGGACCCAGGTAATGAGAACTATATCCCAAGTGCTGCGAGTTTTGCTGCTCCCTGAGCCACAACAGTGCCTATTGAACATCTGGGAGGCTAATGACCTCAGTAACCACCAGCAGGCATGAGCTACCCTAGGTATTATGTATGCTAAAAGGAATGTGGCCAAGGCCTGGGGTTCCACAGTGCCACCTGCGCTTAGAGACTGGAGCACGGATTTGGACTCGGCAATGGTTGCCGAAAGGACAGTGTATTTGAATAGGAAATGTCCGAGGAAGTGGGGGCACTTTGGGGAGTCTGGAACGAATATAGGGGGGACATTTGTGAGCCACCTCAGTTAGAAAGTGACTCGGATTCCGATGGTTAAGGGAGGGGGGTCGGGAGTGTCTAGGGAGGTGGGGCTTTGCTGCTGAGGCATGCCAATTATGATACCTGTTTCCGTTCGCAAGCTGTAATGTATCCACCTTATGTTTTTGCCTTTTTAATGTATGATTACTGAGTGCATGGCAACCTTGAAAGTGTCCAATGTTTAATTGTTTTCTTATTTCTCAATAAAAAATAATAAAAATAAAAAATAAAATAAAAAGCCTCGCAAAAATCGCAAATAGCAAAAAAAAGGCTGTTTGCGAGCGCAATTCAGCCCTTCCCAAATGCAGGAACCCTTTTCACCAAAAATCAAACAAAATCGCAAAAATAAGGACTTGCACCAATTGCGAGAAGCAAATATGCAAATCCTTATTTATTATTCCCTTAACAGCGATTGCGAATTGCGATTCACAAAAAAAAGTCGTAAACCAATGCTTGTAAACTCGCAAATAGCGGTTCGCAGGAAAATCGCAATTTTGCAAGTGTAGAATAAGGGGAATCACAATCAGGTGGTAAAGTTGTTAAAACAAATCACGCAGGTGCAACCACTCAGAAACCTATTTAAACTGACGCAGAAGGCCCCTGAAGCTTTTCACAATGGCAGCGTTCTACGTGATAGCGAGGAGGAGGAGGATCCATGTAGCACCACAACGCAGAGGGAGAATACAGGAGCAGATTTTCAGAGTGCTCATCACATTTCTGGGACAAACAGACAAGTACAGGCGGAAAGGTGCAATGATCCTGCACCTAATAGCAGAATTGGAACCCCTAATGCAGCGCCAGACCCATAGGACTCATGCCTCAGGCAGTTTATAGGGGGTAGTACATGTAAGGGTATCACAAAGCTCCCTTTCACGTTTCTTCAAATCCTTCCAGGACACCATGAGGACATAAAATTTCCGACCTATGGGGATCTGAGCATTTATTTTGTTTTTTTAACCCACTGCACCTCACCCGTGCCCACACCCCCCCACCACCAACCCTCCCCTCCCTCCTCAACCCACTGCGGGGAACCCTCCCTTTCTTTTTAGGCAGCATAATGCCTATAGACGCTTAGTTTTAGGGGGAATTCAATTAACTTATAGGATACAAAAGAGCGGTCTCAGAGGTTGGTCACTTGGCAGAATCTCCCTTTTTAATTCTATCTATTAGCAACTCAACATCTTCTACTGTTAGGGGGTTGTACATTTGGTTGTTCCACATGATTCGTAACATTGCAGGCAATTTTAACTGAACCTTCGCACCCATCTTCCGCAACTCTTTCATCTTATTTCCCAACTCCCAATGCCTTTGTTTAGTGGCCTTCCATAAATCTGACCTAACAAGCAGTAAGTACCCATCCACTGAGTTTGGGCCATTTTTTAGGGCCCTACTTAGAATCTCCTCTTTGATGTTGTATGAGAGAAAATTCACTAAGATCTTCCTGGGCTTAGCTCTCTGAGGGTTGCGTCGGAAAGGTTCTCTATGTGCTCTGTGAACTTCATATTCAGGGTTTAGTTCTTCTTTACCCTGCAAAATCATTTTCCGTAGCAACAAAATCATAAAGGCTTTCATGTCAGACCTATCCTTAGCTTCCGGAACATTCAAGATCCTCAGATTGTTCCTTCGAGAATGGTTCTCAACTCTCTCAATGTTTTCCCGTAAGATTTGATTCTTCCTTTCCAGCCTTGTGATTTCCGCAGTATTTTTTCCAATATTTTGTTTTACAGTTACCACCTCTTCCTCTAACGCCTTAGTGCGTACGGTTACATCATCCAACTTTTGTGTCAACTCCAGGCATGATGCTTGTATGGCTGACTGGTTTGCTTCTGACATTCAGCATACTTGACTCACATTAAATCACTGACTGCCATTTATTGTTGCCGTGTTTAACTTCCCATTGTTGTGTTTGACTACCCACTTGCCTGACATTCCTGAGGTAAAACATGGACTGGTGTTTGACCTGTACACTGGGGTTGGACTGAGGGGATGCGCACGATTGAACAGTACTTTGAAGTGTATGGTCACATACATCTTACCTTGTGTGGTATTGGCCACTCCGGATGTGTTTTGCTGGGTCACTCCCACCACTGCCTCGGTCTGGATTGTGGACTCCACCAGGTCCTCCAGAGCTGTATTGTCGGGGACTGTAGATGGGCCCCCTCCAGTACTCCTGGCCTCCTTCAGCCTTTCTGCTATTCGCTCCTTGGCACGGCTGGGAAGGTCGTACCATCTCTCCTTGAGGTCATCTATGCTGCGGTGTGTGACCCCCACAGCATTCACCTTGCTCTTGATACGTAGCCATATCCTGCGTTTTTCTGCCTCCGGCACTTTCAGTGAGAGTTTCCCAAAGAGCTTGTCATGGCTCTTGGACACCTCCTCTATGAGATTTTCAAGTTCCCTCTCACTGGATTTTAACTTGGCTTCCTGGGCATGGCACTCTCCCCTGATGTTGTAGGATCCATTCTGGTGCACAGAAAGTAACTGCAGACAAAGCTGGATGATGAATCTGCTCAGCTCCGGAACTCTGCTTCCTCCTCCCACTTACTCTGGGCACTGACTGAAGCATGGGCTGGATGACTTCCTGGTTGTGATGTCATCAGCATGCTTCCAAAGCGGCACACATTTTGCAATTGCGATTTCGCAATTTGTGAGATCGCAAAATACGAAATCACAAATTGACTTTTCAGGGTTTTGCACGTCACATTTGAGGAATTGCTATTCGCCATTGCCAAAATTACCGATTCGATGATTTTGCGCAAGGGAGTTCATGCATTGCAGATAGCGATTTCTAAATAGTGATTCCTTATTAATCGCTATTTAGGAATCGCTAAATGTGATTTTGATGCATGTACGAATGCTTGTTTCCTCTAAAAAGAAAAAAAGAAGTCTTTTAATTTTTTGTGCATAAACCCTCTATTTCCTCAGTGACATTTCTTTCTTTTTGAAGAGACATCCTTTTTCTTTTTACCTCTGTTCATTTTGTTTACTGCAGACGTCGGAGAATCCTGGGTCATCAGTCTCACTTACAGTTTTGAGGTAGATTTAATGTATGTAACAACAGTAGTTCACCCAAATTCTAATCATTTATAAATCAACTAGTTTTTTTTCTCCCAGGTTTGACATTTTGACAGTCAACCAAGGGATTACAAGATAGGGACGGGCCCATCCAAAACTAAGGGAGAATGGACCCTGTGACCGAGCATGAAACAAAAAACACACCACCCTAGCTAATTTCAGCAATGACTCAAACACATACGATTAAATTAGTTGAAACAAAGGAGAAATTATGTGGAAAACTGTCAATTGAGATTCTTCAACGAAGAACTGTTTCTTAGTAGTTAGAACATTGATAGTCAAATAATACATTTCTACATATTGAAAGGAGAGCTTCAGACAATCAGTCACTTAAAATCAATTGTGAGACAGGAATCTCATTGCCAGTGAGAAATTGTGATCAATAAACAGCCAGGAAGCCAGAACAGCTTCAAACACATCAACTGGTTAGTGGATCCAGTAGTCAAGAAACATATTACCGCTGTCTTTCTTAGCTGCCTGGCTCTCCATGAGGGGGTCTAAAAAACAAAGGTTAAAGTATTATAGTTTGGTGAATATGTCGGTGACAGCATTAACGTTTTGAAGTTAAAAAAAACTTACATTCATCAGTTGTAAAATAGCTAACTATAACTTGCTTCCCCACCAGGCACTGTTAATGACCTCACATGTTACATCACTCATGACATCACTGATTACATCATGCAATGGACGTGTTAGTTGGTTTTATAGTGAACATACTGGCGGGTACATACCATATTACTCTTTTTAACCTAATTTTGTACAGCCTGTGTCCAGCTAATGAGTGTAGGTGTTTACAAAACGCATGTACTTCTATGCACCATTGGTGTGTATAGGTATTGAACACATTAAAACTCGTTTGTATTGCAGAGTAACTCTGTGTGAAGATAGCAGTTGACGACTTGTGTCCATTATGTTCCGCACAAGTTTTTGGGTTCTGCCGAAAATGTTTCTGTAAGAAAACAGGGCTGTTTGAAGATGCCCCCCCCCACCACGTTTTGCTCTCATTTGGATTACTAGATGCTGGTTTTAGACTCTTGACAGTGCACTGGAGCCTGCTAGCCAGACCCCGGTGCAAGTGATCTTTCCCCAAAACTGTTTGAATTGATAACCCATTGGCAAGGACTTTACCCCTCTTATATCTCCCTAGTATATGGTACCAGTTGGTACCCATCCTGAGTGACTCAAGTAAACTACTGACTGCAGGCTTGCCATTGCAGAATGCAGCAACAGTATAAACTGCTCCATGTCGACTTTGTCCTCACCAGGTGTGACAAAGTCCCTGCACTGCTTTTACAGGGTTGTAGGCTGCATAGCAGAGCAATAATGAAACAAAGAAAAAACTGAGACCTTGCCTTTAAGGCTTCCAAGTATTAGGGTACCGTGCCTTTAAGACCTGCAGGAGACCCTCTGCTCCCATCATGCACCGCAGGTGAGTTGGGTCAGTTCTTTTTTCCGGCTCCTTCTGAGAGGATCCTGGAGTTTGAGCTCTCCAGTTTTTTAACTGAAATTGATATATTCGATATTTTCTTTGAAAATGCGACATTTCTTGATACCTAGAGGTTTATTCTACTGGTTTAATGTTTGTTTCCCATTTTATTCCAGTCAGAATGCCTGCTTTATTTCGGAAATGTCCTTCCTGTGGCAAGAAAATGGCACTGTCAGACCCACACATGGTGTGTATTGTGTGTTTTCCATCTTCACACAACCCTGACCAGTGTTACCATTGCCAGAAGTTTTCCAAAAGGACTCTGCGTGACAGAGAGTGCCATCAAGCTTCATGCACAGCTGGAGAGGGATAGAAGCCATCATGGGGTGGCCATGGAGACACCAGAGCCCCATCTTCCAGCAAGCAACATAGAAAACGGCGTCGTTTCAGCTCCCCTGATTCCAGAAAGAAGCGGGTGACTGAATGTTCGCTGCCGACGTCGAGATCGCCGTCGAAGAGGCCGAGGCACTCTTCAGCGTCGAGGGACAAGTCATCGTCTAGACGTTGAGACCCTCCGCCGCATGCCAGTAAGTCGGCGTCAAGGCACAGCACTTCGGGCTCGAAGGCTGTGAGTCCTGAGAGACCTGTTACTGCCCCGTCAATGTTGAGGCTTCCATCGACGTTGAGGCATTCTCCGCCACCCTCGAGAGGGTCGGCGTCGAGAGACTCGGCGGCAAAGACTTTGCCGCGAGTGGACAGACTGTCGATGTCGAGAACGTCATCGAGGTCACATCATTCGACGTCAGAGATCGACGTCTTCAAGACACCATGTGAGGTCGACGTCGAGATCCCCCCATCTTCTTGGGTGGTCGACGTCGAGACCGACGTCAAAGACAGGACGATGTCGTCACAGCAGATCGCCGCATAGATCGACTGTGCGAATCTACTCATCAACCCTGTCATCGACTCCACCTTCAAGGGTGTCTCCCATCAATGACATTGGAACTTTTTCTGACGTGCTTTGCAGAGGAGCTAAGAAACTGAATATCAGTTTGTTTTTCTCCTGTGGTCTTGACTTCAGTCATTTTTGAGACATTGCACCATTGTACAGCTCCCAGACCTCTGCTACCTCTGGTGCATGGCTTTCTAGAATCTGCTTTGGCCACATTCCTCACCCCTGCCACAGTGGGATCAGTTCCGTCAAGCATCGCAAAGAAGTACAAGGCTCCAGACCAAGACCCCTTGTTCCTTAGGGCTGATCCTCTGGCAGACTCAATCATTGTGGCAGCCTCCAGGAAAGCACACTCCGCAGCTTTGTCAGCTTCAGTCCCTCCAGAAAAGGACAGCAAGCAAATGGACTCTGGTGGCAGGAAGATGTGTAGCATGTCTGCATCATCCATGAAAATAGCAAGTGCCTCAGCCCTTCTAGGGTGCTATGATAGGTCTCTTTGGGACTCTCTGGCTCGTTTTACTGACAAACTGCCCAAAGAAGTTCGTCAGGACTTCCAAGAGATCTTGCGGAAGGGTGGTCTAGTAGCAAACCAGGTCATCAGCGCTGCTGCAGACGCCTCAGACCTTGCAGCGAATGGCTATGCACAGAGCATCTGCCCGCGGCGCTCAGCATGGTTGCTCCTCACAGGCCTTAAACCGGACGCCCAGAAAAGGATCCTCAATCTGCCTTTTAACGGATCCTCCTTATTCGGATCTCACGCTGATGAGGAGATGACAAAAATGAAGACCGAGCTGGACACAGTCGAAGCGGAAGGAGTTTCACAAACGCTTCCGTCATTACGACAAGCGCCCCTTCCAGCAGAGGGTTCAAACCCCTCAATGGTCTTCCCAAAACTAGCAGAGGTCTCAATTCCAACAGAAGCGTACTAGTAGAGGAAGGGGGAACAACAAACAACAACAGCCATCCTCCAAGCAGCCTCCAAAGCAGTGAGGCATTGCTTCCTTCGCACCTTTTCACCACTCCGGTAGGAGGGAGTATTGTTTTTCACCTGCAAGAGTGTGAAAGCATAACAAGAGACAGATGGGTGCTGAATATTGTGCAGCATGGTTACTTACTGAGGTTCAAACCCCTCCTCCTCAAGTTCCTCCACAATTGAAGTGCCTTCCGCAACAAGACAAGCTACTGGTACAAGGCGAGGTGTATACCCTTCTCTCCAAGAAAGCCATAGAAGAGATCCCTTTTCTCCAACGAAACCAAGGGGTATACTCACCGTACTTCCTGGTCAAGAAACGAGGAGTAGCCAAAGAGTACAGACCTATTCTCGATCTGCGTCTGCTGAACAGGTTTATAAGGAAAAAGAAATTTTGGATGCTAGCCCTGCACCAGATATTCCCACATCTTCACCAGTGGGACTGGATGTGTGCCATCGACCTGCAGGATGCGTACCTTCATATTCCTGTTTCAGTGAAGCATTGCAAATTCCTCAGGATCCAGGTGTCTCAATAGCACTATCAGTACCGAGTAGATCAGTTCGGGCTCAAATCCGCCCCCGAACATTATCCAAGTGCATGGCGGTGGTACCTGCGTTCCTCCGCAAGCGGAAAATCTTTATCTATCCCTACCTAGATGATTGGCTCTTGAAGAGCGCCACACCTTCACTACTCCAGAGCCATCTCAACTACCGTCTCCAACTTCTTCACTCCCTGGGGTTGCAGGTCAACTGCAAGAAGTCAGTCGTCAACCCGACACAGAAGATATATTACTTGGGTGCTTCCCTGGACACCGCAAGGGCAAGCGTGTGTCCTTCAGAGGAGAGGTTGTCATCAATGCTGAACAAGGGTGAAGCCCTTCTCAGCACTCCACATCCTACAGCAAGGCAGGTGTCATCGCTGCTGGGGTCGATGGCCTCATGCATCTTCATTGTGCCCAATGCCAGGGTTCACATGCGGCCTCTGCAGCAGTCGCTCGAAGATCAGTAGACGCATCGGTCAGGCTGTTGGGACGATCGTGTGTCTCTTCCTCAGGCTACAAGAGACTCCATCAAATGATGGATGAAACAGTTGCACCTTCTTCAAGGGGTTCCTTTTCACCAGATTCTTTCTACCATTGTTACGGATACCTCACTGTAATGTTGGGGAGCTCACATGGGCCAGCTTCAGGTACAAGGTCTCTGGTCCGAGACAGAGCAAAGTTATCACGTCAACTTCCTGGAACTAAGGGCAGTTCATCTGGCTCCCAAGTCTTTGTACCCGTCTCTCCAGTCCAGTTCAATTCAGATTCAGACAGACAACACAACTACAATGTACTATCTGAACAAACAGGGAGGCACCAGGTCAAGGGTCCTAAGACCATATAGAAGTGGCTTCTTGCGAGTAATCTCACGATCGTCACTTTTCACCTTCCAGGGACCTTGGAAGTACAGGCAGATATTCTCAGCAGAGACTTCGTAGAAGCACACGATTGGGTGCTAAACGACGAGGTCGCTCAAGACCTCTTTCGGCATTGGGGAGTGCCAGACATGGATCCGTGCGCAGACGCGGTAAATTCAAAATGCCCCGTCTTCGTGTCCAGATTCCCACAACAAGGATCACGGGGGGATGCACTTTTTTTGATCAGAAGGTCGCAGACCTTGCTGTACGCCTTTCCGCCGCTTCCTCTGATCCCGGCGGTCATACAGAAGTTTTACAGGACCAACACCAGAATGATCCTGATAGCTCAATGATTTGGGCTATAAACAACAGGAGGAGGTACAGAAGGTGTCTGTCCCTCAATCTACCTCTACCTTTGCCATCCATCAGGAAATTGGAATGGGCTATGTATCTGATTTAATGAGAATTGCCACGTTGGTTTGCTGGCTCAAAACCTGGCTTAATCGAGTCTTAACCCTGAACCATTGTATCCTGCGGGATTGTGTCTCTCTGGATAAAGCCAGTAGCATCACGTGGTTGGTTTATGTTAAGCATATGTTTTTTGAACTAGGATGCCCTGATCTTTTTGACCTCTCGGAAGGCATCAGAAAGGAGGATGTGAAATGGACTAAATCACAACTCTTGAATATATTGATGTTGGAACGTGAGGAACGGGAGCTACAGAAACCTCTTGTTAGGGCGCATGATCTGAAAATATCTTCTCCATCAATTGAGCCCTACTTGAGATTAGTGACTAAGGGCCAGATGTAGGAAGGCTATTACCGGTCGGTAGTGGCCGAAATTAACGAATTTCGGCCGTTACCGACCGGTAATAGGCTTTTCTGATGTAGGGGCCGAAATTAATGATTCGGTAATTTACCGAATCGGTAATTTAAGGAATCGGTAAATTACCGATTTCTTAAATACTGATTCGATAAATTACCGAATTCCTAATGTAGGGAGCACTTAAATGAGTGCTTATCCCATGTTAGGATTCATTATTTACCACCAACTGCAAGTTGGTGGTAAATAACGAACACTCCCCAAAAGCAATTTTATGCAAATTGCTCCAGTGCCATGTTGCAGACATACATGTATGTCTGCAACATGTGCACTCATACCCATACACAATTGAGGGGTGCAACAGGGTGTCAAAGTGCCACCCTGCCACCCTTCAATGTTTTCCCCCTTTTACGATAATTGACACTCATTCCTATGGACCGAATCGTTTACCGAATGATTTGCTACATAGCATTTACCGATTCGAAAATACCGAATAGGTAAAATTCGGTATTTTCTAATCTGTAAATGCTATTTACCTACATCTGGCCGTAAACCCTTTCATCGGTGGCTCCTGACTAGATTCAGCTTTAATTTAATTCATTTCTCCCTGGGTACTATCCCGGATTGGATTAAATCAGAGAATCTAGGTACATGTGAGTGTGATAATTTTTCGCCGCAGGATACTTTGCACTTTATGATGTTTTGCGTTTCTAGTTCCTCTTTTGAGGGGCAAGGGTCTTTTTACAGAACAGACAAGCTCTCCTCTATTTGAAAATGCTTAGCAATACCTGGGACATTTTTAATATCGCTAGTTTTCTGGTCGCAGCTGTATGACTTAAAAAAAAAGATTTTCTTTGACAAATCCTGCTTGAAATCTGCTATTTTTTATATACAAAATGAATTTTATATTAACTGGATTGCTTTTATCTGTAATGAAATATTTACCTAACAATTGCTGTTTTTAATTATTTTTAAATGTTCATATTGTTTTATATTTGTTATGAGTGTGTTAATGTGTGTTGTACTTTTTGTGATTTTAAATAATCGAATAAAAGTGGTCTGACTGACTGACTGATCGTGATAGCTCCAGAGAGGTCGCGCCAGTGGTGCTACCCGTATCTTCTACAACTATCCGAAGCCCCATACCGGAGGCTTCCCTGCTGCCCGGACCTGCTGACCAAGAACGAAGGGAGAGTATTTCATCCCAACCTCTCGTCCCTGCGATTGACAGCATGGCTCCTGAGGTCATCCAGTACGGACACTCGGCAGACTATATGAGTATTCTCAAGGGAAAAAAAAGTCCCTCCACCAGGAAATCTTATGCTTTTAAATGGAAGAGATTTTACCTGTGGTGCAAGGATAACGCTTATGATCCAATCAAGAGTCAGGAGCAAGTAGTCCTTCCCTACCTCTTACAGGTTTAAAGCCATCTCATCACCTCAATAAGATGGATAGTGAAAATTACCAGGCTCCTCAAACATATATGCATGCAGAGCATATATTTAATGAACTTTAAACAAGATTGCAGCTTCACAAAGTGTTTCCAGAGTGTGGGTGTTTTTTGCCTCTAATCGCAAGACTGGATTGGCATTCAACACACTGCTTAAGGAACCAGAAGTATATGATTTTTCCTATCCCACTCCCTTTAATGGGGTCGGGCTCAGATATGCAATGCCCCAGATAATTAGTGCCATTCCATTAGGCAGTGGAAATAGCCAGGATTCCTATGTTTGCAAGGGGTAAATATTAAATAACTATGAAAAGATTTTAAGATTGTAGCTGAACAGAAAGATCACTTGTTAAACTACACCCAGCTCATGAGCATTTACCTTGACGAATTCAAGAAAGAGAGGACAGGAGTCATAAAAGAAAAAAGTAGTCCAAACTTAAAACATAACAAACTCTAGCAGGCAAGCATCACATTTCAAGTATTTCAGGAGGAATACATTTAGGAAGTCAGCAAGAATGAGACATCAGGAAAAACACAAATCCAACTGCTGATATGCATATGGCTAGTTTCTGAATGAAGTGTCATAGTGGGCAAAAATACAATGAACTGGATTGTGAGCCAGAATAATTACCAGTGACACTGTGTGTCGGCAGGCGCTCTGGCCAGGTGCCTAGAGGCGACACCCTGGCTGCGGAAAACAAGGGCCCAACCAGTCAGGACCACTGTGCTGGCCAGAGAGGCAGCTTAAGAGGGCGGCTGGGCAGCGATTGGCCCGGAGTGCCCTACATTGGCCTGTGGTCAGCTTGAGAACCATAGCCTCCGCTACTAGGAACGATGTGAACCAGAGAGCACAACTGCTTTACATACCGGTGGCCAGAGTGGTAAAGGGCCTGAAAATTGAGGACTTGCCAGGAGACTGACCCACTCAATGCTCCCTTAGAAGTGACAGGCGCAAGATGGCATATCATGGCACTGGGCAATGGAGACACTGAATAGAGCCAGAACTGCGAAGAAGCTGGCTGGGGTGGTGGCGAGATGGACTCGGAGACTTAGCCCGCTGCCACCGGGCGACTGCTGGGGCATAGCCTGAGCTCTGACCTAGTCCTTTTATGAAATAATCACAAGCGAATAGTAGAGTGAGTCACCTCCTCGGGGCCTGCCATAGCAGAGATATCACCTACACTTGCCTTAACAACAGAACGCATGACCACTATGGAATCCAAATCCATACCCTAGAACTCAGAGCAGAAGATGTGGAAAATCGCTCACGCTGCAACAACACACACGTGGTAGGGCTGCCAGAGCAGGTGGAAAGAGGGAACATGATCACGTACCTGGAATAGTGGATACGAACTGAAGTAGCACAAGAGCGCGTTTCTATGTTTTTCACCCTTGAAGAGGCATATAGACTCCTGGGGCACACTCCTATGCTGGGAGCCCCACTGAAACCGGTGGTTGCGCAACGCCTGCACTGTAACGACTGAGACCACATCCTTGCCCAGGCCAGCCACAAGGGAGAACTCTGAGTGGACAATGCCATAGTACGAATATGTTAGGAATTGGATCTAGTCCTCTTTCAGTGACCATGAACTGTTATCACATGATATAAGTCAGTCCTACCTTACTGTCATTGCTTGTTATTGCTAATGTCTGGGTTCCTGGTGGCTGTTCCCTGGTTCCTGTGTTTGCTGGAGCTTTTCCGAATATTCTCACGGGCTCATGAGAATTGTGGTTCCCTTTCTGGAGCTCGAGTCTTGGGCTCCTGAATCCCTTTCCTTTCCCTTGCCTTCCTTGTTTAGTTAGTTAGTGTCCCTTTTTCCCTGTTTTCTCTTTCGTCCCAATGCTTAGGGAAGTTCCCGTTCAGATCTGGGCTGGGGGTTCTAGGGGCTCCTATTTTCCCTCCCGTCTAGTGACCTTGTCAATTCATATTTTTGGACCAGCTAGGTGCGGAGGAGTCGCGGTGTTGTGTTTCTACAACTGGTTTCGTTTTGCACGGCTCCTCGTCACCCTGCTCCATGTTGTTATACGCGGATATGACGTTTTAGGTCATTCCGCGATTAGGTCCCGATCCCAAGTGCCGGTTTTAACGTTTGTATCGAAACGGGTAGGGTTTTTTTGTTCATGCAGGATTTTGAGGCATGTTTTTCCCCTAATACCAAAACGTTACGAGAGACACCCTACTTGTACTAGTCTACTGCCTGTTTCCAAGAGACGTTATCTTGGTCCAGAATCACCTGTTGACCTATTTCTTCACGAAGCCAAACCTGTACCCTCAACTGGTGAGTGCAATGTGATTGTTTTAGTAGGACATGGTCACTGGTGTTGGGGTATCTGGGTAAGGTATACGACGTTGTGAAGTGTGTTTTCTCTGTTTGTCCAGGTGCAGAAGCGTGGAGAAGAGAGCAGTGAACTCTTCGTTCTACAGGGGTTCTACAGGGGTACCAATGAACCTTTTCTGGTTCATTGGTACACTCATAGCTGACATCTTGTGAGTGACCCGTGTTCGGGGAAGTGGATTGGAACATACCTCGTTCCTGCAGTGTGTGGGCTGAGTGGACGGAATCCAACAGAATATTCCTGGATTTTTCTTGGGAGGTGCAACAACGAAGAGCCTCATTTCAAGAAGCTAAAAAGCAACTGCGCCAACTTGGCCTTCCCTATGCAATGCTCTTCCCGGCTAAGCTATGATCTCTGGGACTGGCTGGAGCAGGACCCACAACAAAGGTCTACAGCCGGACCACGAAAGAAGCGTAGGCGTTGCTCTTGCTCTAGACTCTGGAAGATTCCATATAGCTTTCCAGCACCATCGCATGCTGAAGCACATATTGGACGTCAGTAGTGGCGCAAATCAGCAGAGGAGACATGAGCCCATCAACTCTGGAAGGAGAGAATCCAGCACATGACTAAGACTCAGACCGGGCTCGGTTAGCTCTGCAACCTAGAGTCTTGGGCTCCCAAGGTGACCCCAAGATCATCAGACGACCTTAAATGATTAACTGTAGAATAATATAAAAACACAGAAGGGGACATTAAGAGACCTTCTGTAAACACTATGGGGCAATAACTACTAATATGCCTTTTTCTTACATAGTGATGGATCAAGATATCGTTTGGACTTCACTGGGGGGAGGGGAGAGTGCCTGAGGGGACCAATGGTTTCACCCCGCTCCCTCCTACTCTTAAAACCATGGGAGAACGCCGTCGATTTTCGAATTCCAGGTTCTTGTTTTGGATAGGGGTACGACCACTAACTTGTCCTGGGAAGAGGGCATTGGGGAACTTATTTTTTGGTTTCTTTTTTTGTTGGGAAGTTTTGAGTCGCACCACATTGCACACTATGCTTGTGTTACTCAGAGGCTGGTTGACCGAGGTCAGGGGGAAGGGAGAGGGGCACCACTCGCACAACCTATCACGCGATAATAGATGGCGACACCACTAACTTACAAATGCATGTCCTGGAACATACAAAGTATGTACACTATGTCTAAGAGATACAAAGTGTTCTTCTACCTCAATAGGAGAGGAGTGCAGCTAGCACTATTACAGTAGACGCATCTCACGGCAAAGGATGGGAAGGCTTTTCAGGGAAGAGGGCGCTGCCAGGCATTTTATACCACATACTCTGCAAATGCTAGAGGGTTGATATGGATCAGGGCTGGAGTGCCATTCCAACACATAGACACCCTGATAGACCCTGAGGGATGCTTCGTAGTGGTGTGAGGACACTTAGAAGGTCGGGCCCAATCCATTGTGAATATACATGTCCCTAACATTGACCAGACCGCTTTTTTCACACTTTTAACACAACACCTGGACCCCTACACTAATGGGAGGAGACTTCAACTGTGTAGCAGATGTGCAGTTAGACAGATCACATCTGTCACTGTGGTACTCCCAGAAGGTGTGCACGGTCTGGGTCTTTGGGGACTGGAGAAGACATTGGGAACTGGTTAACTCCTGGAGAATCCTAAATTCCCCAAGACCGAGACTGTTCCTTTTTCTCTACTCTGCATGAGATCCACATTCGCCTAGACAAATTTTTCTGTACGGCAGATGTACAGTGCCTAGCACAAACTGTTGAATATCTGGCCCGAACAATATCCAAACACAACCCAATCCTCCTGTGCCCAATTTTGTCCCTGACCAGGCCCTCCAAACCTATCTTGAGATTCAAACCAGAATCCTTAGCTGTAGGCGGTAGCAATGCAGACGTAGATTCTTTGATTTTATGCAATATAAATCATAGCGCTCCGATGCAAGACACCGCAACAATACGAGATTATCTGAACTCATTACCCCTGCCACACATCAGAGAGGATGAGGCGGAGGAACTGGGTGAGGACATTACTCCCCAGAAAGTGAAAGCGGGCATTAAGCACATGGCTCGTAACAAAACCCCAGGCACAGATGAATTCCCGGCCGAATTTTATGCCACCTTCTCAGAATAATTAGCACCACGGTTAGCTACACTGTACACCATGGCTAGAACCACCGGGTGTCTACCCAACAGCTCCAGAGAAGCGCTCATAATACCAGTCCTGAAACTGGCGCACAACCGTATGGCGTGTAGACCGCTATAAATGTTAAACATTGACTACAAAATAATAAGCAAGATACTAGCGGCCAGACAACTGCCCCTCATGCTCAACATGATCCACCCCGACCAGGCGTGTTTCATTTTTTTTAATTCCATTTTTTAAAGATTTTTATTAGTTTTTACAGGAAAAAGCAATCAGTACACCATCGCCGTAGCCCACTGGCAATGTGGAGAAACAGGATGAAGGCAATATGCATAACCATTACAGTCAAAATAACCTGAGGTCTTTCCCATAGCCGGCTGCCGGTAGATGTTCCTATCCGAACGGACTCCCTGCCAGTCCTTCCCTACCTCCCCTTGTAGTCAGGGAAGCATATGGCTCGGTTCCTCTTTGCATTGATTGTAGTCCACAAACAACATCCCTCCCTCCCCTCTAGTGCCCAACCCCCCCCCCCCCCCCAATCAGCCCCTTCCCCCCACACCTCCCCCAGGCATGCTGTTGGCCCATTAAAACATTCAACCTGCCTTCTAACACACTTGCATTTACCAGGTGTGTTTCATCACAGGCTGGAACACAGCTAAAAACAGCAGACGACTCCTGGCGATACTAGACGCCGACGAAGATGATTGGATGACTATGGCTGTGTTTGCAGTAGATATAGAAATGGCATTCTTTATGAAATGCGGAGACATGTAGGACTGGGCGTAGGCTTTCTGACATGGATGAAGATATTGTATATGAACCCGGGGGCGAGAGTGCGTACTGGGAAAACTATTACTGTGGAGCTGGGGACAAGGGAGGGATGCCCCCTGTCCCCCTGCTCTTCTCGCTAGCTATGGAGCCTTTGGCCAGCGGAGCACGAACAGGACGTGACTACCGGGGATTGAATACACGGGGCTCACAACACCGCATTGCATTGTATGCAGGTGATATTCTGATACTCCATCAGGATACCGATGAGGACCTGAGGGGAGCTAGGGACATGTTAGAACGCTTTGCCCTGCTTTCGGGCTTGAGGGTAAATTAGCCGAAGTCCAGGCTCTTCCCTGGAATGGTAGACCGGGTTCCTCCAGACAAACTAGAGCATTTACAATAGGAGTTTAACTGCCTGGCATACCTCGTGGTAAAAAATGAATCACGTTCACGCAGATCTCCTGGAGGGCAACATGGGTAGAGTGATCGGCTCCCGTAGATACTCCATGGAGTTTTGGAAGACTCTACCTCTGTCCGTGGGGGGCTAAGTGGCCCTCCTGAAAAGAATGGCACCACCGTGCCTGCGATACTTATTTGGCACGCTCCCGGTTTGGATCCCTCAAGCGATATTCCGAGACCTAGATTCTCTGATCATATCATTGATTGGTGGGACAGGTCGTTTAAGAGTAGCTCTAGCCACGATCCAACGCTCCACGACAGGGCAACTGGCAGTCCCTGACTTTGAAGCATACTATATTGCAGCGTAACTAAACTGGCCGATCCAATGGATGGCATCCAGAAGGAACCCAGGCTATGCCTGAGCCCATTCACACGGAGTGGTCTGATCTTCTAAAGGTGTTTATGTGAATAAGACAACAGACCTCCGAAGACACTGGAAAGCTCAGTCATAACTTGATGCTGGATCAGATATAGTTGCCACACAGTGGCTGTTGGGCAGAATTAGATGCTTGGAATGCAGTAGGGGCGACTACAGTGGGAGATCTCTTCCAAGATGCCGTACTTCTCTTGATTGAGAGATTTTACGCAGAATGTGATTTACCTCAAGGTAATTTCCTTCAGCACAGAGCCCTCACTTCGGCTTTCAGAAAACACTGGGGCATTGGGTCATCAGAACCACTGGCCCTGGGCTGTTATCGCTATGTGGCCCTATCGGCGGGTACATCTGGACAGTTTTGTGTCTGTATAAAGCAATAGGCAGTGATTTACAACGCCCTATGGAGCTTCTGCGAACGCAATGGGAGGAGCATCTGGAAACTCCAATCCCTGCGAAGGACTGGGACACGTTAGTGTAAAGAGCACCAAAAGTCTTGCAAAATGCTTGCTTTAAATTAACTACTATGTCCTGAACGAATTGTGCCTTACCCCTGATAGAATTAGAAGGTACTTGCAGGCAGAGGAAGTAGCCTACCACGGGTGCGGGTCAAGAGAAGCACATATTTTGCACATGCTTTGGGAGTGCCCCACCCTAGGCGCCTACTGGAGGTGATCACATCTATAGTTATAGTGGAGAAGTGTGGCTCAATGATTAGAGCGGCAGACACTGATGCAGAGGTCTAGCCCGGTACCAGGGTTCAATTCCCCGCTTCGGCGGGTCTTGGGCTCAAAAGAAATTCCACGAACCTGATAATTCTCGCCTCAGTGCCTATTCCAATCATGGAGTCCCACTCTGCAACTCTGGGCAATAGCTTGCTTAATCTCCACAACGGCCCCCACAACACTAAGGATGCCTGGCCTCCACCTTGGGGGTGCCCAGGAGTGGACGCCTCACAGGGAAAGCCAGGATGGGTTCCACAGCGGTATTCGTACAAGCGCCTTGAGACCCTTGCGGGTGAGTAGTGCGCTATACAAGTATCAATTTACATTTACATAGTTGAAGCCGTCATTGACAGGGAGAGTACTTGCATCCCTGGTCATTGTCTATTGGGGTGGTTCCCTCACACAACTAAAACTAAAGGTACTGGGAAATTTCAAGACCTCTCATACGTCCTGGCTAAACGAGAAGTTGCCAGAAACTGAAAGTCAACAGAAGGTCCTAGATTGGTAGCTTGGTGGAAGGAAATGGAAAAATGGGTGGGATGTGAAGGGTGGATGCTTCTAAGAGAGGGAAGACATGGCATAGGCACACTTGACACAGCCATAGCCTGGTAGGGGCTAGTTGATGAACTGATTGCACTGGACTTAGATGCCTCTGAGGCCTCGTGCGCACAACCACTATCCCCAGAACAAGGGTGAAATGCGCAGGACCCCAAATACACCCCTGATGATCCCCGTCTGCTCACATAGCCCGCCACCTGTACCTACGATCCTGAATATAGCATGACATAGTGACCTCTAGAGCACAAGAACGCATCGCACATACCGACAACTCAACAATGATACACCGACTAATTGGGCGGGGGTGGGAGGAGGGTTGGGAATGTTGAAGGAAATGGGGAAATGTAACTGAGATACCAACAGCTTGACTGACAATGCCGAATGTATCACTATACTGCGGTATGTGTGTACAAAACCCCAACAAAATCTGTTTGAAAAAAATAAGAATAATTACCAGTGGCTCAGATTAATCAAGAAATAAACTCCTTGCTTTTTTCATTTACTTTTTTGCTTTCCTCGGTGATACACCATAAGTGCGGTGTAATAATTATTGTCATGTAGCATTTGGACTACACCCTCCCCACAAGGAATACATAGCCGGAAACCTGCCTAGGGTTGCATTTGTTCCTGTGTAGAAAGGGCTTAGCAGTTTGCACTATACTTTCATATTGGAACAGGACATGTGTGTGGTGGCATGTTGGGCAAACAACAGTGGACTGGATTGTAGCCCACAGCAATTACCCGTGGCTAAAATTAATTCAGGTAATCCACCCACCCCTTTTTAGCTTTCCACAGGAGAAGTAGTCACCTTTTCATCTTCTTTCAGAAGGAAAAATTATTAGTCAAAAAAACACCGGAGGAGAAAGACTGATATTCAGTAACCCTATTCGCAATCCCAAATTCATTAAAACATATCTAAGTTATGATGCAAGTCAGTGGAGTGTGTCTACAATAGGAGTTCAAAGATCACATTTGTGAGCTCCCACCACAATTTGAGCTGCAGAGTTCAACAGCACCTGAAGTACCAACAAAGGCCCTTATCAAGGCTGTTATATAGCCAATTTCTACGCACACAGGCAATTGATGACAGTGACTGCAAAATGCCTCACCTCAAAAGTGAGGACCAACAAAATCCTGCTATCAGCTTTAAATGAAATAGGTTTAGGAGATAGAAGAGATCTAAGATGTCATTTCGAATGGTGTCCATTTTAAAGCCCAAGTTTTCCACTGAATTTACAAGTTTGCAAACTGTCAGAATTTGGGCCCCAGATGTCCATATGAGTGTCATCTTTCATTAGTTCATTTTTATATGGATTCTACTTCAGTCAATGGCAGTCTACCCATAAACAGCCTTCCCCATGAATTGTCGAACTAGAGATGCTGAGAAGCCCTTTTAGGAGGTCCCAAATAATAAGATAAATAACAGGACTACTCAGAGCGCAAGCGAGCTGGGCATGGTGTGAGCAGTGAATCTAATTTGAGGCGAAAAGGGCAGTCCTGACCTATTAAAAATCCACTGAGGAAAATAATCCAAAGAAGTATTATTTAGAGTAAAAAGCAGATGGTTTTTGCTTATTATAGTATTTATAATCTACACCCGAAAAAGCTCTTTAAATCATTTACATTTGTCATGGAAACTGAGTTTATCTCAAAGAAAATGTTATCTGGAATGTTCACCCCTCCAAACACATGATGTAAGCTTCCTTAGCAATTATTACATTTTACTACAATGTCACCATGTGAGTGGCCTTAAAAGGCCACATCATCATTACTGACCGCCCATCATTGTCAGTATAATTATTTTTATTGAAGCACCTACCCACACACATGGGCTGCATTCTGCTGTATTGGATGACCAAACTGCAGTACCTTAAGTTAATTATTCAAGAACTATTATTGTTTTGTAGTAGTTGTGGATGTTAAATGATAATGGGACTTTCCCAAGTAAAAATGTATTATTTTATTTTAGCATTGTTACAAAAAAAAGTGTCAGTTTCATGGATATGAAATACAAATCTAAGAACATTTCATGACTGTTACATATATTTTAGAGAGCAGCTGGGATAAGTAGGTTTTGCTCCAGACATGTAGATTTTTGTTTCCTTTTGTCCGTTTGCCAAGTAGAATAATAAAATTCCAAATCCCTGTTTTAGTATATGTTAGTCACCCCTAGAGAAGGCCTCCTGAGCCCAGAAGGCAGGGTGCAGCATATTAAGAGTGCAGGCATGTAAGAGTGTAGGCATGCAAGCTTATATGTCTCAATAGTGACTTTACTATTAAAGTACACTATAAGTGATAAGATAACATGGGCTTGCTCTCGGACATACCTGAGGTCCCTAGCTCCATGATGGCACCACCTAAATATGTGAGGTTTAGTCTCAAACAACGTGCATTCTCTCCCCTGACACAAATCATGTGCCAAAGGAAGGCTGGCATGCACCCAGGTGGCTACCTTTAAGTTTGCCCACCTTGTTGCCCCAGCTTTACTGTGCTCTTGCTGGCAAGCATGTGTTTCTCACACCTGCTGCAGCAAAGTCAAAGTTCTGACCTCCTGCCAGGAAATTTGATCACTCTCAGGAGTCAGGAACAAAGGCATGAGCAAGAACGAGGTCACACCTTCTCCCACTCAGGCAGGCTAGTGAAGTGACACATGAAGACGATGAGCTTCAAAGGCTGCACCGCCTCTAATAATGCATCAGGACTGGCTCCCAGAAGAGGAAACAGCCCTCCCCTGCCCCTGTCAAATTTGCACCCAGGCTGGTGAAAATTATGTATGCAGGAGGTGTACATCTCCAGGAAGGCGGGCCCCACCTCCAGGGTGAGCGAACTGACCTGTACACCTAGTATAGAATTCTGCCATCTTTAGAGTGGCAGAAATAGTGGGTTCTGGGTAGAGAAGAGTAACCCCACCACCGGATGTGGTCACCTCAGTGGTAGATTAGCTGTAGGGACTAACTGCCCATTGGCTACTAGGTCCCACACCCCAAGCTTCCTTAAATCCAGGATTTAAGGGACCCGACACCATAAACTCAGTTATGATCCAACTTGCATCAAGAGGACAACAGAGAAGACCTGATCATCAACAACAAATCTTTGCACAACTAATGGGAAGTGCCCTTGCTCTATTCCTGGTGTCTCATATGACTTGTCAGGTGGTTATCTACAATTATCTCCTTTATTTGTTTTGCGGCTTGTAGGTGATGAAAACTGCTCATGCTTAATCTATCTGCACTCGAGTTGTGAGTGCAACATTGAAGTCTCCTCTGCGTATAACAGAACATGGGCTAAACTTCAGCATCCTGGACCATAACAGACCTATGAAATATGTTTCTTGGAAAGATGCTTCTCTATTGGCACTTTCTTCTTCTAGGAGGATCAGTGAGATTCGCGCATTGACAATTCATGAACCATACTTACAGTTTCGGGATGACAAACTAATCCTTTCACCTAAATGAACCTATTGTGTCATCAACCTTCTTCATAAGACCTTTGTCTGCAACAGTGAGGGTCTTACGCTCTCTAGATGTCAGATGCTGCCTCACGTTCTATCTCGACAGAACCAACATTTTAGGAAATCCAATCAACTCCTCATTTTATTTGCCCTGCTAAGAAAGGGATAAGCTTTATCACGGGCAAGTATTTCTTGTTTGGTTTCTGCGCCCATCCACTTTTGTCATGAGAAAGCAGGAAGACCATTGACTTGCAAGTTGAAAGCACATTCTACAAGAAAATTTTCTGCTTCTTCAGCCCTGTTTGTAGGTATATCGTTGCCAGACATCTGCAGGGCAGCAATGTTTGCTAATGCCCGCACTTTCACAAAGCATTATTTTCCGGATTCCTTGAAAAAGGGGGATTTTGCAGTTGGACAAGGTAGTGTTACGTTGCCTGGTTCAGTTTCTTTCATGGTGGGGTGGTTTGCCTTACCTACCACCATTTTTACTTTGGCACTTCTTAGTAGTCTGATTCAAGCATGTGAATCTATGAAAAATACAATACTGGAGAAAAAACAAGTTAGTTACCTGTACACTGTAGTTCTCCGGTATTGATATCTTTCATAGATTCACATGCAACCCTCCCTCTTCCCTGTTGAGGCTCATAACTCTTTATACCTCTTATTTTCTTTCATTTGCACTCATGCTTTAAATTTGAAGTATGGTGGCTCTGCAGGGAATGAGTACTTCAGGGTCTCTGAAGTTTGGATGCATTAAAATAGGGTGAATTGGCTAACAATGTATATTATTCTCAATGTGATTCCTAATGCTTATGTATTAGCACTGCTGTTATTACTGTTATCAAGGGACTTCCACCAGGCCAACAGGTAAGATTCAAGCATTTGAATCTATGAAAGATATCGATACTGGAGAACCGCAGTGTACAGGTAAGTAACTTGTTATTCTTTTTGTTTCAGACTATTATGGCAGGATCTCAGATTTTGCTGGGAAATCGGAAAAGCAATAACTACAGACCGACCAGTTGTTCACATTATCAGATCAGGCCATCCCTTCAAATTCATTCAAGAACAGCCTCCTACCCCTCTCGCACCACAGAAACACTTGCATCTCACACATTTTTAAGAGATTATGCTCGTGTTTCTGTGGCTAAGATTAATGAATGCTTTCCATACATCACTTTTCTGTTTTTAGCAGCATATACTGCGAGTGCAATGTGTAAACCGACACATGGGTCCTATTCTCTTTGTGCCGTAGAACCTAAGGCACACCGCATTGACAAGTAGGCCGAAATCTGTGGTTGCTTGTGTTTCTATATGGAGAACACTTTCTCTGACAGTTTCGGCTAAACTGTTCATACTGAAGCACGACCAAGCTTATGGCTAGTCTCTATCTAGAGTGTCATCAGGTACGAAAAATTATAGTTTGGAAACTGCCCATCGTGATCATCAGTGTGAATTAATTAAAGCATTGTTTCTTTCTCTGTGTTGTTTGTTGCAGTAGATGTGATAAGTGTTGCAGCTATGCCCAGATGGTGGTTTGGTGCTCCCTGTTTTATAGAACTTGAACCATATCTCACTGACAAGGCCTAAGCAGGCCGAAAACGGTCTAGGTTGTTACTTTTCACATATGGAGATGGCCTTTTCTGGCAGTGTTCTTATTGCAGCAGGACGAATGCTCATTTGCTTGTGGTTTGTCTGTCACTGGAGTGCCATGGTGTGTGAAAAACGATTGACTTGAATGCAGCCTGTGCAATCAACAGGGCTGAGATTAACTCGCATTTCTTCCATCACTTTATTGTTGCTTGTACCACTTCTGTTCATACCTTCAAACCCTTCTCAGGCTCATAACATCCTGATCATACTGATTCCCATCTCTAGTCTCAACGTGGTCAATCCACCGGGAACTTGATCATCAGTGCTAGCACGTCTCGGTATAATGATATGACGTGGTATGATTATGAACTACCTTTCCTATTGTTAATAATTCTCTTCCAGGGGATCCTCATCAATAGTCATAAGTACTGAATATTCCCGCCCATGTGCGGGACCCCGGAAACAATATAAAAATATATATGTAAAAACACATATATCTCGCTCCACATATATGTACATACTTATATTATTTTTCTCACACCAATGCAAACCCAAAACTGACACTAAAACAATGTAATCACATGTACATGTACTGCAATTAGTAAGGAAACAAAAAACACATTAGGTCAAAAATCCCTTGAACTTTGTGTTTTAATGAGTAAAACCACTCATAACTCCTGAAAATTGCTAATAAATAGACATTGTTAGCCCCAGGCTGCATTGTAAAAACAATAGCATAGAAAATGAAACCATTTTCAACAAAAACTGGCACCGTGCCTCTAAGGCAGCCATGACCCCAGGCTTCCCATCATGCCTGAGGGGTGACAGATAGGTCAGTTGTTCTTTCTGGCTCCTTCAGTCAGGACCCTGGTGAAACAGCTCCCTTTTCTTTTTGACTTTCTGTCAACAAATATTCTAATTTTACTACAGTTTTTGCTTTCACTCGACGTCTTTTGGTTACTACTACCTTTTTTAGGCTTAAAAAAGGTAATTTTTCTGTCAAAATGCCTTCCCTCTTTGACAAATGCTCTTCATGTGGAAGGAAGAAGGCCAAGACTGACACTCATCCAGTGTGTATCTTGTGCCTGCCAGACGCTCATTCTTCAAGTTCCTGCGAACACTGTCAGGTTTTATCGTCCAGAACTCTCAAAGAGAGAGAATTCGTATTTATGGGCTTTCTGAGAGAGGAAGATCTCCCAAGAAGCAGAAAAGATGCAGGATGCGGTCGACGTCGAGAGGAATCCCGACTTGTTCACCTTCGGCGTCGGGATCGGGGTCGAAGAAGCAATCGACGGCGACGAAGAAGAAGTCTTCAGCATCAAGAGACAAGGTACCTCCGCTACCGACAGCGTCGAGTAGTAGGTCGCCGTTGTAGCAGAGGAGCTCGACGGCAAGCCAACCGGCTTCGAAGCAGCATCGTCAGGCTGTGACGTCGAGGCCTTCTCCGTCGATGCCTGACTACCGGCGTTCGACGTCGAGACAGCCTCCGTCGACGACTAGTCGTGGTCGTTCGACGTTGAGGGAGCCTCTGTTGACGATCAGGCATCGTCGCTCGACGTCGAAGCAGCCCACGTTGACGCCCCGTCAGCCCAGCAGCATTCGACGTCGAGACATCCTCCGACGTCTCCAGATCATCGTCGTTCGAAGTCGAAGCAGCCTCCGTCGTCATCTGGCAAAAACCCCTCGACGTCGAGCAATTCTACGTCGAGGGACAGTCATCGTCACTCGAGACCGAGGGAACATTCGAAGTCAGAGCAGCGGCTCTTGACGTCGGAGCATCCTCCGCCGTCTCTCAGACACCGGAGATCGCCATGGAGGAGATCACGGTCGACGTCGAGAGGGCGCAGGTCATCTACACGACATCAACGTTCGATGTCGAAGCAACCACCGTCGACTGGTCAGCGGAGATCCAGAGAACAGGGTGGCTCGAATTCAAGGCATGTCTCCCCTGCAAAAACACAGGGAAGGTCACCTTTGAAGCAGGTGGTGCAAGAGTTGGATAGTCAATCATTGGACCATCCTCAGGCCCTTACATCTCAGCAGGGTTCCCCAAGATCAGCATCAGCTGCGGAGGTGGAGCAGTCCTCTGTACAGGATCTTCCCAACAAAAGGAGAAGGGTCTCAGATGAGAGAAGTCAGTCGAGGTCTTCCTCTAGACGGTCTCTGGTGAGCCTGTATTCATCCTCCTCGGCATCTCGCAGTAACAGATCTTCAGATGGGGAAGTCAGCTCCTCGGACAGTGAGAGGTCCAGGCATTCTCTTCCAAGGTCGCAGCATGGACAAGCGGATCAACCTCCTCCGGCACGTTCACCAGTGAGAGATCGCACCCAGAAGTCTCCTTCTGTTCATCTTTCCCCAAGATGGTACAGACCACTTCACCACTGGGCAGCGGACAAGGAGACGGCGGACCGTTTGAGGGGGTATCGAGAACAAGCCTCCCGCCCCAAAGAGCGGTCGCTCTCTAGAGTGCGCTCCAGTAAGAGAAAATCTAGGTCCAGGAGCAGAAGGCGGTCTCATAGATCTTCAAGTTCATCGAGGACCCGCTCTCAAAGGAATTACTCTCTGACTCTAACAGACAGCCCACCATCGAGAATATCTCCAACTGAGGATATTTTTTCGTTCCAAGACATCTTGGGCAGGGGAGCCCTGAAGCTAGGAGTGCCTATGACAGCTCCGCAGGTCAAGACGACGGTCATCTTTGAAACCCTGCAGCACAGATTGGCACCCAAAGCTTTGCTGCCGTTGGTCCCGAGCATCATGGAACCGGTGAATGAGGTTTTCCTGACTCCGGCGACAGTGAAGTCTGTCCCAGCGAGGATTCTTAAAAAATATAGCTCGCCTGAAGAGGATCCTCTGTTCGTCAAGTCAGACCCAACACCAGATTCAGTAATCATTGCGGCGGCTAAAAAATCCAATGTGGTGGCCTCCTCATCCACGGTACCGCCGGATAAGGATAGCAAGGTTCAAGACTCATGGGGGAGAAGAGTGTGTAACACCTCATCCTCTTTCCTCAAGGTCGCTAATGCGGAAGCTCTACTGAGCAGATACGATAGATCTCTGTGGGACTCGCTTCAGAGGTTTTCTGGAAAGCTTCCTCCGGAAGATAGAAAGGACTTTGAAGAGATTCGGATGAAGGGCAGTCAAGTCTCCAATCAGGTTATAGGGGCGGCAGCAGATGGAGCTACTCTGGCTGCGCATGGATATGCGCATGGGATCACAGCAAGGAGATCCTCATGGTGCGCCTGAGAGCCTTAAAACCCGAAGCTCAAGCCAGAATCCTAACCCTTCCTTTTTCGGGCACATCTCTCTTTTTGGGGCGAGTGCTGATGAAGAGATGCAACGGATGAAAATGGAATTAGACACCCTTAAACCTATGGGGCTTGAAAAGAAAAAGGAATTCCGGAAGAAGTTCCGCTCTGACAACAAGGGCTCTTCGAAGCAGAGGGTTCAAACCCCTCACTGGCAGAAGGGTTAGAACCAACAAGGCCAACAAAAATCACAATACAAAGGCAAGCACAATTCCAAACGAGGTTGGAATCAGCGCCAAGGCAACAGATTCAGTAAGCCCCAGCAGAAACAATGAGTCTTCACTTCCCCCAGCGCCGTTGTCCACTCCAGTGGGGGGAAGCATTGCACATCACAGGGCAGAGTGGCAGGCCATTACAAAAGATCAAAAGATCAATGGGTGTTGTCTACGCTGCAGAATGGGTACTGTCTTCGTTTTCATCGTCTACCTCCATCCGTTCCTCCGATGCCAACGTCAAGCCACCAGCTACAACTGCTAAAGGAAGAAGTAGCGACACTCATCGAAAAATCAGCCATCGAGAGGGTGCCGGTGGCTCAAAGGTATTCAAGGTAGCTTCTGGTCAGAAAAAAGGGCCAGAAGGCAGAATACAGGCCCATTCTGGACTTGAGGACGATCAGTCGACATGTCAGAAAAGAAAAGTTTCGCATGTTTGCGCTTCATCAAATATATCCACATCTCAGGAAGGGGGATTGGATGTGTTTGCTGGACCTTCAAGATGCATACTTTCATGTCCCAATACGGCTCGATCACAGGAGATTCCTTCGGTTCCGGGTCGGGACCTCCCACTACCAGTTCAAAGTCCTACCGTTTGGGTTGAAGTCAGCTCCCAGGGTGTTCACGAAATGTGTTGCAGTGGTGGCGGCAGCTCTACGCCGCAGGGGGGTCTTCGTATACCCATACCTAGACGATTGGCTGTTGAAAGGTCCTTCCCCAGACAACGTAAGGAATCAATTCCAGACCTGCATAGAACTATGTCAGCGGCTAGGCCTACATGTCAACTACAGCAAATTTGTCTCCCAACCCACTCAGAAGATTCACTTTCTAGGAGCTCTGCTAGACTCCGATGTAGGAAAAGTGTTTCCTTCGGAGGAGAGACAGTTTTCTATAACGCTAAAGTGCCAGCAAGTTCTTCGCAGCAGGACTCAGAAAGTGCGGAAAATAGCCTCCCTCATAGGGTCGATGGCGTCATGCATTTTCGTGGTACCGAATGCCAGACTTTAGATGCATCCTCTTCAGCTGGATCGGGAGGATAAATGGGACCAGCAATCAGCTCGCTGGGAGGATCAGATCACTTTGTCAGAGGTGGCTCAAGCTTCCATCCAGTGGTGGACAAAGAACATGCAGGTGGGAGTTCTCTTCCATCAACCTCCTCCTGCTCAAACGATAATCACAGACTCGTCTCTACAAGGCTGGGGAGCGCACATGGGTCCTCTCCAAGTGCAGGGTCTGTGGTCTTCCAAAGAGAGCACCTACCACATCAACTTGCTGGAATTGAGAGCAGTCCACCTGGCCCTCAAAGCATTCCTTCCCTCGCTTCAGGAGGCAGCGGTTCTAGTACAAACAGACAACACCACCACGATGTACTACTTGAACAAGCAGGCAGGAACACGATCAAGGACGCTATCACTGGAAGCTCAGCGCATCTGGCATTGGCTTCTGGCTCGCAAGTTGTCTGTTCAAGCAGTCCACCTCCCAGGAGAGCAGAATGTCAGGGCGGACGCACTAAGTCGGCACTTCGAAGACAGAGAGAACTAGGTTCTCAACGACGAAGTGCTAGAAGGTATTTTCCCGTCTTGGGGTCGTCCTTCTATAGACCTCTTCGCGGACGACGTAAACAGCAAATGCCCAAGCTTCGCCTCAAGGTTCTACCGGCCAGGAACAAGAGGGAATGCTCTTTTGATCGACTGGTCAGGGGAATTTGTGTACGCTTTTCCACCCCTTCTGTTGATCCCAAAGGTGGTGAGCAAGCTGAACCACTCGTGCACATCAATGATCCTGATTGCCCCCGACTGGCCGAAACAATGTTGGTACACAGACCTGCTTCACCTGTCAGTGGCTCCTCACAAGAGGCTTCCATGCAGGCCGGACCTGTTATCGAAGATGAACGGGAGGATTCACCATCCCAACCTTCCGTCACTGAGCCTGGCAGCATGGCTCCTGAGGTCATTCAATACGGCCATCTAGGACTGCCACAGGACTGCATGTCCATTCTGAAAGAAGCACCACGGCCTTCCACAAGACATTCTTACGCATGCAAGTGGAAGCGGTTCTATATGTGGTGTATGCAGAATGGGCATAATCCGGTGGAGGGTCAGGAAGAAGCAGTTCTTCCCTACTTGTTGTACCTGGCTAAAGCAGGGTTGAAGTTCAATTCTATTGAGGTGCATTTAGCTGCTATAACAGGTTATAGGCAATCACCTTCACAAGCTTTTTTTTTCCAGTTGCCAGCAGTAAAGGATTTCCTGCAGGGTCTGAAAAAGGTGTACCCTCCAATACGTCCTCCTTCTCCTCCCTGGGAGCTGAACCTAGTACTATCAAAATTGATGGGCCCTCCTTTTGAGCCCCTTCATAAAGCTGCTTTACAGCATATTTCCTGGAAAGCCGCTTTTTTGGTTGCTATTACGTCAGCTCGTAGGGTGAGCGAGATGCAGGCTCTCTGTACCAAGGAACCATATACAGTGTTTCATTTGAATAGAGTGGTGCTGAGAACACACCCTTCTTTCCTGCCGAAAGTGGTGTCAGATTTTCATGTCAATCAGTCGATTTCTCTGCCCACTTTCTTTCCCAATCCCTCTACTCCAGCTGAGAGGGCTTTACACTTTTTGGACCTGAAAAGGGTTCTAAAGTTCTATCTGGACAGGTCCAAGTCTATTCGGCATTCTTATCAGCTATTTGTTAACTATGGATCGATACGGACTGGTCATGCAGCATCGAAACGTTCAACTTCCAGATGGATCGTTTCGTGTATCAAACTTGCTTACCAATTGTCGCAAAAACCTCTGGGGTTTACCCCTAAAGCGCATTCCACTAGAGGTAGAGCTGCCATGGCGGCTTACCTGCATAATGTGCCCATGTCTGAGATTTGTAAAGCGGCGACCTGGGGGTCTGTCCATACATTTACTAGACATTACTGTCTAGAATCTGACACAAGAGCAGATACCCAGGTGGCCAGGCCTCCCTGAGGAATCTGTTTAACAGCTGAGTTATTGGCTGTTATGATTTGGTTGGGTCATGTACTTCTCATTTACCTGCAGGTGGTTGATGTGCTTGCTATTCTATTCAGTGCTTATGACTATTGATGAGGATCCCCTGGAAGAGAAGGATAAGTTACTTACCTGTAATCCTAGTTCTCTTCCAGGGGTAGCCTCATCAAAGTCATAAATGAGATTCAGTACTATTACAATCTTATGGTTGAGCCCTGTCTTCAGGGTTATGCAAAGAACAACTGAGGCATGATGGGAAGCCTGGGGTCATGGCTGCCTTAAAGGCACGGTGCCAGTTGTTGTTGAAAATGGTTTCATTTTCTATGCTATTGTTTTTACAATGCAGCCTGAGGGCTAACAATGTCTATTTATTAGCAATTTTCAGGATTTATGAGTGGTTTTACTCATTAAAACACAAAGTTCAAGGGATATTTGGCCTAATGTGTTTTTTTTCCTTACTAATTGCAGTACATGTACATGTGATTTCATTGGTTTAGCCTCAGTTTTGGGGCTGCTTTGGTGTGAGAAAAATAATATATGTACGTACATATAAGTGGAGCGAGATATATGTGTTTTTACATATATAGTTTTATATCGTTTCCGGGGTCCCGCACATGGGCGTGAATATTCAATGCTTATGACTTTGATGAGGATACCCCTGGAAGAGAACTAGGATTACAGGTAAGTAATTTATCCATCCTGTTCCATTCTAGACTATAATTGCTGTGCTGAATAGTGATCTTTATTGTGTCTGCTGCATCAAATTCTACCACCTCTTAGAATAAACTTTAACTACTCACCCAAGTTATAGTCAAGAATTTGCAGAAGGTATATGGGTAATACAGTTGGAGGGTAGAAGTGTACAACATGGCATCCCAGCCCCAGCCCCCCCCCCACACACACACACCACACACACTTTGTTGTAAATATCAGCCATTTCTGTGTTTTACTTGTGCTGTACTCACTTTTAAATCACTAATGTTTTACTTGTTACTGTTTTTAGAATGATCCTCCTCATCCACGTGCTGCACATACATGTGCTGTGCTAGGAAATAAAGGCTATGTCTTTGGTGGACGAGTGCTGGTTAGTACATAGTCTTTATTTACTCTTCATCTGCTAAACAGTCCATCCGTTATCTTTTTAAGAATGACTTTGTTAATTTGGTATACTTTTATTTTGGTATTCATTTTGCTGTCCATGTTTGTGAATCTAAGTAATTTGGAAAAGTGCAGGTTTAGGTGCTATTATTGTTATTGTTATATGCATGTATAGCGTGCACAGCTACTCCGAAGATTGTCCCGGTGCGAAACCTTGATCATGAGACTTCACGAGGGCACTTATGCTAAGATCCAATGGGGTGGCTACGGTAACGATACTATTGACTTCCCTGTCGAGCGGGGGGTTCGGCAGGGTTGCTCAATGGCACCAACACTGTTTACTCTTTTTATAAACGGAATTGTTCCCCTTATGCAAGCTGAGCCCGTAGATGCTCCCTCTCTCGCTGGTGCAAAAGTTCCAATTTTAATGTTCGCAGACGACACCTTAACTTTATCAAAATCCCCAAGTGGTCTGCAAAAGGCATTGGCAATTTTTGACAAATTTTGTTGTGATCATGGGTTGGAGGTAAATGCAGCTAAAACAAAACTCATGGTTTTTAATCCTTGTAGGAATTATAAATCTAAAATTACCATGAGTGGGCGCTGCCTTGAAGTTGTGAATTCCTTTACTTATTTGGGGATACATATCTCAAATGACAACAGATGGAACCACCACTTGAATCTGGCAATATTAAGACACAAACAACTGGCTGGTACCATCATTAAGGAGCACACGAAATCTTTAACTAAGCCAATCAAACCGCCACTAATCATATACGAGGCTAAAGCAATAGGGTCTGCACTATATGGGGCAGAGCTGTGGGGGCAAGAAAACCTCCAGGAGCTACAGAGGTCAGAGAATAGCTTCCTCCGAAAATTAACTGGCACCCCGCAGAGCAGTCCCCTCTTGCCACTCAGATATGATCTTGGTAGGAAGGAAATTTCGGCTATGTGTAAACTTCGACTGATATTATATTGGCGTAGAATCTGGACCACCCCCGAGTTGTCACAATATGCAGAAGGATTTGCTGATGTGATCAAAGCAGATCGATTTCATGAAATTAAATGGTTTAGATCTTTGAGAACTGCACTAAGTGAACTAGGGTTGAGTGAATTGTGGTCGGATCCAACCGGGTCATCCTTTCCATCAAAGTTGTTTATAAAAAACCTTTATTGGGAACAGGTTGAAAATAAGAGTCTCCTTAACAACAATAATGGGTCTATGACGACTGCCTTCCTTGAAGCTAAACTGTTTCCAATGTTTGAAATGTATTGGGATATTATAACTAAACCCATGGATAGGAAACTGTTTTTCCAAATGAGGGCTGGCTCTCTACCTCTTGGTAATTTAACATCTAAATGGAGAAATAGAGGTCCAGCAACTTGCTTAGTTTGTGGGGAAGGCAATGAGACTCTGGGACACTTCTTGTTTGTTTGTCATGCATATTCTGTTCCTAGACGTGTGTGGTTGGCTCCCATGTGCAGAAATTTGGGTACTAAAAGCTCCTCGGTAGCTCTACGCATTGTTAAAACTACCTCCTTAAACTGGATTATCATAGCGACCGCAAAGTACTTGGGGTGGGCGTGGGTAATTAGGCAGAGATTGCTAGTAGGGTGACTACTCTCTGCCTAGTTGATCAGAGACTGCTAGTTCATCTATTCTCTGTTCCCATGCCAGGTGTCTATCTGACGAAAACATTTTTAAACTAATTTTTAACTATGTAATTGGATTGTTCTTTTAAAATGACTTTATAATATGAACTTTGCACCTCGATGGTATATCACTTGATGAAATGTGTTTTAAAAAAAAAAAAACTTCTTTTTGTAATGTGTATTGTGCTTAAAGTCATGCTGACTTAGTAATTTAATTGTATTTTATTATGTGTTTGTTTGTCTGCTTTTATGAGTAAACACTCGAATAAAGCACTTTGAATTGAATAAAGGCTATGTCTTTGGTGGACGAGTGCTGGTTAGTACATAGTCTTTATTTACTCTTCATCTGCTAAACAGTCCATCCGTTATCTTTTTAAGAATGACTTTGTTAATTTGGTATACTTTTATTTTGGTATTCATTTTGCTGTCCATGTTTGTGAATCTAAGTAATTTGGAAAAGTGCAGGTTTAGGTGCTATTATTGTTATTGTTATATGCATGTATAGCGTGCACAGCTACTCCGAAGATTGTCCCGGTGCGAAACCTGAAAGGATCATGTGTTTAAAACAAGAAGGTTTACAGCTTTTTCTTAAAAGACCGGGAGTCTTTGATGCTGCAGATAGCCAACGACAAAGCGTTCCACACCAAAGCAGCTTGCCGGACAAGGGAGCATCTGCCAAGCCTTTGACGAAAGAACAGGGGGATCAGAGCCAGTAATTGGAAAGAGGAACGCAGCTGTCTCGTCGGGATAAAAAAAGAGAATCTCCTTTGTAGGTAACTGGGCCCCCGGCTATACAGGGCACTATGGGCAAAAACAATATTTTAAATTTAATCCGCACCTCCATTGGCAGCCAATGCAGGGAGCTATGTCATGTAGCCACAGGTATTACATAGCTGTAAAATAGGGTTTCAGGACTTTTTCACCACAGTGAAATGCCAATGTCCCATAAACTTTACAATGGATCTTCGCTGTTTCTTGATTCACAAAAGAACCAGTTTTTGTGGTGGCACAATATTGCCTCTAAAGTAGTAGATTTCAAACCTGCTATGTTTCAGATTGGCGTGGATTCGCTAAATAGCATGGTCAAATGTGTCCCTTTAGTACCTGGCATTTGCTGAAGTACCGTGATTAGTTCTTTACAGCATCAGATTAAGCTTTACAATTGCACCTCAAACAGTCTTCTTCATTCGTTCTCTCGATTTATGAATCTAAGAGCTGCCTTAAGTTTGCATTAGACAACTTGTGTGGCAAAACAGGGTGCACTACCTGACCTCAACTACAACACAATTTGTTTTCGACATTGATGGCTCCACTTGTCCAACATACATGAATAATTAACAATAACAAACCAGATTTTTGGAGTTTGTTTGAGCACTCCCTACTGTTGTACATACAGTTTTCAATGTGTACCAATAGCTGTGCCTCTCAGCCATTTTTTCACTGTCCATTTTGTCCACTCCTGGGCCTGATAAGGATTACACTCATGGTATATATTGTCACTCAATTTTCCTAGAAAGCTCCTGCAATAACAGTTTTGGCTCCTGTGTAGTTCTAACCCTGCTGCTTTTAAAGGTATTGCCAGCACATCTGACCAGAATTTTATCACAAGGCAGAACAAGAAGGCATGTAGCAGTCTTTACTCCTGCATCCTACAATTCCACCAAAATTAGAGTCGCTATGCAGTAACCTGAGCGGCACAATGTGAAAGGCAACTTTATTCTGCATCGCAGTATCTTCATTGATAATTATCCATGTTAAAATATACAAAAATATGACGCAAGTCGCTAGCAAGATC
The DNA here is from genome assembly GCF_964263255.1 of Lissotriton vulgaris. Lineage (NCBI taxonomy): Eukaryota > Metazoa > Chordata > Amphibia > Caudata > Salamandridae > Lissotriton > Lissotriton vulgaris. The sequence continues at coordinate 179,752,117 of NC_141697.1, forward strand.
TTTCCACATTTTAGACTATTAGTGACATCGGAAACCCTTTCTCAAAAATACATTGCCACATCTACGATACAACCTGCTTCCTACGGGTCTAAGAAATGAGGAAAAGCGCAGACTGAAAGGTTTACATTGCAAAAGTTAAAAATACATCTTGTCTCATCATAGCTCCAGGAGCCTCCACTACCCAATATGCCAGGTGCCTGACGGTATTGGTTGAGCGCTCAAGACCTCTGGTATATACTTTAGTATATACTTAATATATACTTATATGTGTATGTACTTTGTGGGCTCTGGAGATCAGCCCTAGGACTTGTCTGCTTCCGCTTAGGGACTTTGTTTCTGTGCAACTGTCTCTATTTAACTGTCTTGATAGAAAACGACCAGCAGAAGTCAGCAGAATACCAGAATTGCTTTCTGCTGAGAGACTTTTTATTTTTCTGTCAACTACCTCTATTTACCTTTCTTGATAGGAAACGACCAGCAGGGGTTAGTAAAATACCAGAATCACTTTTGCATTCTCTAGGTTCCAGTCCATAGAAATTGTCTTCCACGAGCACCCGTAGACAAGAATTTATTTTTTAAATCTTGTATCTTCAGTGATATGACCACCGAAGTCCCTGATTTTATATTAAAAACAGAGCTTTGGACTATACCATTAACTGTTGAAAGGCAATATTTCTCTCCATGTCTTCCCTTACCTGGCTATTTATTCATTTTGGTGCTTACTTTCCCTCCATGTTAAAGAACAGTAGATGTTTCAGCACCCAGGCTAATGTGCTGCATTGCTAAATACATATAAGGTCCCAAATGCGAGACTGATTGCATTGCAATTGCTTGTTGTAGTTCCTGTGACTCTGGGATCCTAGAAATGTATTGGATTTTTTCATACTGCTTTTTTCAGAGTAATTTCTCTCAGAATCTACGTTATTCACCAATTCAACTCTACGTTTTTATCATCTAGAAGGAATGTATAGATTTTTTTGTTCATTTTTGCAAGTTTTTTTCTTGTCAGAATGCTATTCCTATTTATTAAGTGCCCATCATATGAGACGAAGCAAGCTGCATCATACCCACACCAGTTATGGTAGCGTCTACCTCCTCATACCCTGAAGGAATGTGAATTTTGTCAGATCACCAAAAGGACCCTGAAGGACAGAGAAGGGATTAGACCTGGAAGCATGCTGAAAGACCTGAAGATGAAGCAGAAAAATAGCAGTTTGGCAAGAGTAAAACATGGCGGATGTAATTAGTTTTGGAGTTGTGCACCCTGAATTTTGAAACCACAATATTGATGGGACATAGTATTGAGGACAGAATATCGAAAACATATTGACAGGTATCCAAGTCTAGATTTTTCTATACCTAACTCCACACATATGTACCTACATGGTACATATGTTTTCACGTTAAGTAGATGTGGAGTTGGAATAGCTACTTCTATTTTATTTATTGATTTAGACCTCAATGAAGATCACCAATTTAAAATAAATACATAATGAATGTGATTTATATAAAATATTCGCCAATAAAACATGATAATAGATATGTTCCATTTAAAATATAGATAAAAAAGATTTCAGGAATGTATACATATTATAACAAACAAATTCATTTGGCGGAGATTTCATTAAGGCAATCAGACCATTAGTAGTGGAGAGGTTATACCTAATATATATGGGTTTTAAGCAGTGATTCCTAACCTATACCAGAACTTTGTTGGAGCAGAAGTAAAGCACATCGGTTAGGTCCTAGACTCCTCTATTACATTTATCGCAAATTCCTGTCCTTTTATTTGCATCACTCCAACTCTGTGTGTAACCATTTAAGGGTAATATTCCTAGGTGAAGAATAGTAATGAATCGTCGTACACTATGCTCAAGGGTCTAACTCAGATATTTTTGGTGTGTCTTGAACTCAATAGTAGACCCAAAAGACTTCTAGTGAGATAGTTGCAAGCAGCGCGCCATATCAAGATCAAAACTTAATCGTGCAGTCATAGGTTTTAAAAATAGCTTCAGGTGACCCGGAGATCAGGATTGTAGGATGATTTCGGTACATCGGAAGTACACAAGGACTATCTTAAGATTTTTGTTAAATGTATATTGGTTTGTTCCCACATTAAAGGTTACATGATTTAGTAAGGCAGTTAAAGAGCCTTCTTCCACATGTAGGAGGTTAAATGCCCATCTGATTACATTGGCCTGAGCTCTTGAATAGGCACTAATGAAAGGTAGCTCTAAGCTACAAAAAGGGAGATAGGTCAATCCCGAACAATTATAGGCCCATATCTTTAATAGACTCAACTGCAAAACTAATGGGCCGGCTGCTTTTAAATAGGCTTGAGGAATGGGTTCTGGAGACTAAAATTATAATCCCATGTCAGTTTGGGTTCAGAAAAGAAAAAGGCACTGTGGATCAGTGTCTGAACCTAATAATTGCAAAGTATACAGCAGAAAAAAGGTCATTTATACCCTGCCTTCATGGATCTATCCGCAGCCTTTGACTACGTGGCACAGCCTAGGCTGTGGCAGATCATGGAGGCAATGGGGTGGATATACAGATCATTAATATTATTTGTGATTTGTATTCAGGTGCCTTAGCTTGTGTAAGTTATGGAAAGGGAGGCACGTGTACTATGCACTTCAAAATTGATAGAGGTGTGGGAGAGGGGTGTGTTCTAGCACCCTTTTTATTTGCACTTTACACTAATGATGTTGAATCCGCTTTGCAGGGTTCTACTCCAGATGTTCCTTACATTAATTCACTACAAATACCGGTAATTTTATATGCAGACGGCACAGTGATTTTAGCTCGTACTAGTAATGCTCTCCGCTGATTAGTGACGGATTATACTAACTTTATGAACCAGCTGGACATGAACATATATTATTCAAAGTCCTTTGTCTAAGTGGCAGTGCAAAAGCAGCGGAAACAACCATCAATTTGTATTGAAGGGGGCAAGTTGAGAGTTTTTGATTTTTTTTTATTATTTAGGGATTATGTTTGTCTGCCAGAATAACTGGCAAAGTATGGTCATAAATAGGGGGCTACAGATGGAGAAAAATATTGGGGCACTTTTTAAATTTATTTAAAAAAAAGTAGGTTCTAAACCTATCGAAGCAATTAAAAAAGTTTATGAAGCCAAAAGTTTATGCTGCCACTTATGGAGCAGCTGTCTGGGGCATTCAAGACTGCCCAAAATTACAATCTATAGAAGATACCTTTTTTAAAATTTTGAGTTCACTGGCAAAATCATGCTCTAATTTTTATTGTCATATGGAGTTGCGAGTCCCTTATATAACTGATACAATTTGTGTGGCGCGCATCTTAATGTGGCGCTCGGTGTGGTGGAAGGAGACTCTCGTTAACAAGGGAGATTATAAATGACGTCTTGAAGCTTGATGGGGAAAATAATATCAGTTGGTTATGTTATGTTGAATCTACCCTTCAAGCAGTTGGGTTACACCTTCTGTTCACAGATCCCACAACTTGCTGGTCTATTTCTAAAAAAGATTTAAAAAATCATTTGTTAGCTAGATTACAGGCAAGGAGGGAGGTCTCCAATATTAAGATGGCAATTGTTAGGGCATTCCTGGAGGTTCCAAGCATAATTCAAATGGATGTGAATTCAATCTATCTAATGTTCGTCACTAATTTACGACATAGCTATATTTTGGTTAGATTTCGACTGAACTAAATCCCCTTGATACTTGGGTTACCTCATAATAACGATGTAACATCTGAATTGCCATTTTGCACATGTGATGATCGATCTATTCAGAATGATTTGCATTTCTTGTTTTTTTGCAAATTTATTGTGAGGAAAGGAAAAGGTTTATTGTCCCCCCTTATCCGTAAAATGAATTTTAGGCAGTGTCTTGTGGCCCTTCATTATCTGCAGTTATTACCTGATCTTTTTACTTGTTTTTCGTTGGCGTCCTTCTTTTTATCTGCTTTAAAAAAGAGACGATTAATTCAACAATCTGATAATTAACTGAAGCATTAACTGTTTGAATTGTTAAAACGGTTTGCCGTAGCACTCTGTAAAGTATAGACGTTATGTACAATGACAATATACACGCATGTTCCAAAGCACAAAATGACAGAATTTTAACAAGTTCACAAGATGAGTAAATCTTGGTGTCTTTAATGAAGATTACAGCCAGCCGACACGTGTTTCATCGCCTTAGCGATTCATCAGGGCTGAAACAAATAAATAAGTTGCATATAGCATATATCTTGTACATATAAAATACTTAAACCAGACTATGTTGTCTGGGTATTATATTCATACAGTACATGCTTCCTCCAGCAGTGAACATACAGTGATTATTTCAAACATGTTCTTTCTAGTGCTACCACAATACATCCGTGTCGAATCCAGTGTCTATAGTCGAAATTAAAACAGACGTGAGTGTACGTGATAGTGGTCGTGAAGGGATGTGTGGGAGAAGGTAGTAACTCACTATATGTAGTCATTGAACCCAATGACACATCGTGATATAAACCTAAGGCGCAACGAGCGTGTCCTGATCGTGTACGGCTCTTACATCCTGCATGCCAAACTAGTGATAGAGTGCAACAATGTGTCATTGAGAAGACATACCTAGACGGCCGTGTCAACATCCGAAGGTCTGTATAAATGTTCAAAAAAGGGGGGAGAAAAAACGGAAAGATCTCATCACCACATGTACTAGAGTGATGCCTGGGCAAGAAAACGCCACAGTGAGACTCAATTAGAATCTAGCACGTAGACTCACCGCTTAGCTGGTGATAATTCCAACCCAGCCGGGCATTCCCTGGTAGCACTGGTGTGAGTGCGTCCAGACGCGGTGAAAATCCTAGTATCTGTGACATAATTGAGATAAAATATGTCACTAAAGATAAGCAGTGTTGCTGTCATCCATTGTTGGCTCTAAGCAGAACTGCCTGAGCCAGGAATGTCACAGGTATTATCAAACTACAGTTCTATTGTTATATAAAACTATATAGAAAACTGCTCTGGAATCCTATGTTAACTATGTATTTAGCAAAAGTTAATTAATCTCTACAATCCTGTATTCCTGCGTAGAGTACTGTAAGTATTAGCATACACGGAGATGCACTTGGACTCACATCTGTTTCGACAGCATATACTTTCAAGGACGGGCTCGGAAATCACTCGATATTCCTCAACAAACTTTCGAAACTTCTATGGTTAGAAGTGTGCTGTTAAAAAAAGGAGAGTATTGTTTGCATTCGTGCTCCTATGATTAATTGTCCTTTCGTGCTAATATCTGTCAGCACTTCTTTGTTGTCTTACCCTTATCCATTTAGTAATAGGAAAACCTGGTGCAGTTCCCAATCGGTTATTGTCGTGAGCTATTGGCAGAAAACAAAAGCGGAATTAAGGGGACTTACTCGTAGATAAGGATACCCCCGAGATACAATCATACTAACATGCGTGGGCGCATCGTTTCCGCTTACCCGTGTGCGGCGTATCTCTGGAGCAGCAAGTGAGTGCAGCTCTTCCCGGGCCCGGTTCCGTGTAAGGACACGTGACCGCGTTCACGCCCATATATCAGCGCCTCGTGGGCACCCGACGCTGTCTGCAGTGTGACTGCAATTGGAGACGAAAACGGGTCGGCCATCTTAGAATGGTAAAATATCGTATCTCTACATAGTATATAGGGTTTCACCGTTGTCACTGTATTTAGTAAGTAGAGATAAATTTCATGAGTATCGATGAAACATGTACTCGATTAGCGACAAAGTATTGCTATTAGCGGGTGAGAAAGTGAAAAGCCAAAATGACGTACGCAGTATTCTACGTTATTCTTACAGAATTGAATATATATCTGTTTCTAGGAATTCCAAACCTTTATTTGTTGCGATCCTGTTCCCCAGTGCACAGTGACATTCCGAATCTAGATCTGTGTGCTATGGTGCAGTGTGCACCGTGATTAAAACTATATACATTATCGATTTATCTGCTATTGTGAGAAGGGCCCAATCATACTGTGACAGCCTATCACAATACAATAAGTATTTTCTCTTAATCCATATTTTAGTATTTACATTAGTATCTGTCGGCGCGGGAGAAACATCCCAGCATTAAGAAAGATGTAATTCAAGAAAACAAAATACTAAAAGCTTAGACATGTTTCCACATATGTAGTTTCCACAGTATTGATGACTCCTTAGACCATCTTAGATACGTATAAAATCACAATCTATTCTATTCAGTCACCCAAAAAGTATTGCATTTCATGGTCATAATTCAAACCCAATTTTACAGATTTCATGCGCATGATCCAGGTCGCTTCTGTGCGTCTTAGTCTTAATTCGCGATTGCCACCTCTTACAGCCAGAGGTATCGTTTCTATACCAAAGAATTGTACATTTTTATTTTTCTGACTTTGTTGGCAAGAGGCTACATGTAAAGCCACCGGATATTTGGGGTCACCGTTGACAATCGCTCTCATATGTTCCAACATTCTTTCTTTTAAAGATCTGATCGTGCTCCCCACATATCTTTTGCCACATTCACATTCAATGATATAGATGACAAATTTAGTTGTACAGTTGATGTTGCTTTTGATGTTATAACATACTCCATCAGGGCCCATAAAACCAGTTGTTCCATGTTTAGCCCATTTACACATGCTGCAGAAACCGCATTTGTGGAAACCCAGACCACGTTGTGTCAACCAGTCAGCACTCCTAATGTCCCGGGGTACAGTGGGACTCAACTTGTTCCGTAAAGTATTACCTCTTCTAAATGAGATAAGGGGTCGTTCCGTGATACAGTTACACAGTGCTTTCTCAGACTTCAAAAGACTCCAGTGTTTCGTGAGACTTTTTCTTAGATCAGAATGGAGTGAGTTGAAGTCTGTGACCATTCTTATAATATCTTTGCCATCAGTGTTCAGTTTTTGTTTAGTGATTAGAGTGTCTATTCTCTTTACTTTCTTAATCCTCTGTTCAGCTTTCACAATAGTGTTGTTTACATAGCCCCTGGCCTGAAATCTTTCTTTCATGTTGGTCACGCATCTCCCGAACTCAACATCCTCACTACAGTTTCTTCTCGCCCGAACAAATTCGCCAAAAGGTATGGCGTTAATTTGGTGTGGGGGGTGAAAGCTGGTGGCATGCAAGATTGCATTGCATGCTGTTGACTTCCTGAACAGTCTACTGTGCAAGCAATTGGAGGACACATAGAATTCAATGTCTAGGAATTCTATATTAGTTTTGCTCCACTTCATAGTGAAGTTGATTTTCCATGTATTGTCATTTAAGTATTGAAAGAAATTTTGTAATAATTCCTCTGAGCCTGACCAAATTAGGATGCAGTCATCAATATATCGACCCCAGAATATTATGGAGTCGATATATTGGCTGCCCCTATCACCCCAAATCAGATCCGCCTCCAGTGCGCCCATGAACAGGTTCGCAAACGAGGGTGATATTTTTGAGCCCATGGCTACACCTTGCTTTTGTTTGTACCAATGTTTGTTACACATGAAATAGTTGTTTCTAAGTACTAGTTCTATCATGGTGGACAGCATTTCAGTATGTTTCAAAAGGGTGGCCGGTCTATTGCCAAGACATTTGTTGATCGCCTGAATACCCAAATCTATATCGATGCTGGTATATAAAGATACCACGTCCATCGTCACAAGATAAAAATCTTCTTGCCATTCCATATCTGCTAAGGTACTTAGTATATGTTTAGAATCCTGAATATAGGAAGGTAAATTTCGGACTATCGGTCCCAGAAAGAGATCTGCATATTCCGCTAGCCTTTCGGTAGGGCCACCCATGCCAGACACAATGGGTCTCCCTGGTGGAAAAGGTAGGTTCTTGTGTATCTTAGGCAAGGTGTAAAGCCATGGGTAGGTTGGTCTAAAAACTTTTAGGTATAGATATTCTTCCTCGTTCAGTAACCCAGACTGCTTCCAATTTAGCAAATGGGAATTGATTTCTATTGTTAGAGAACCAATGGGGTTGTATGTGAGGCGTTCATAACATAGTGTATCTTGCAATTGTTGACTAATTTCTAATTGATAGTCTATGCGATCCATTACCACTACATTCCCTCCCTTGTCTGCCTCTCGTATAGTGATTGTATGATCATTCATAAGTGTGTTCAGTGCCACTCTTTCCCCACTGGTAAGATTGTCCTTATATTTGAACATTCTGCTTTTGCGTAGACGGTTCAGGTTGTCAAGATCTTCTAAAACACATTTGTAGAAATTATCAATCGCATTGCCACCAGGTAATGTGGGAATCCATTTAGACTTGGACTTAAGCCCACTGACAATGCTATAGTCTGATTCTATATTTAACTCTTCTAGAAGAGTGTCCATGTCAAGAGGAGAGTCTTCCATATCGGTCAAAGATAAGAGAAGATGAGTTGCATGTACATCATTTATTGATAAGGTTTCGCTGGTGTCTGTTACAGGTGCAGTGACATTCATACCTCTATCCCTTTGCTCCAAACCAAAGAAATGCTTTGGACTCTCCTCTTGACATGGACACTCTTCTAGAAGAGTTAAATATACAATCAGACTATAGCATTGTCAGTGGGCTTAAGTCCAAGTCTAAATGGATTCCCACATTACCTGGTGGCAATGCGATTGATAATTTCTACAAATGTGTTTTAGAAGATCTTGACAACCTGAACCGTCTACGCAAAAGCAGAATGTTCAAATATAAGGACAATCTTACCAGTGGGGAAAGAGTGGCACTGAACACACTTATGAATGATCATACAATCACTATACGAGAGGCAGACAAGGGAGGGAATGTAGTGGTAATGGATCGCATAGACTATCAATTAGAAATTAGTCAACAATTGCAAGATACACTATGTTATGAACGCCTCACATACAACCCCATTGGTTCTCTAACAATAGAAATCAATTCCCATTTGCTAAATTGGAAGCAGTCTGGGTTACTGAACGAGGAAGAATATCTATACCTAAAAGTTTTTAGACCAACCTACCCATGGCTTTACACCTTGCCTAAGATACACAAGAACCTACCTTTTCCACCAGGGAGACCCATTGTGTCTGGCATGGGTGGCCCTACCGAAAGGCTAGCGGAATATGCAGATCTCTTTCTGGGACCGATAGTCCGAAATTTACCTTCCTATATTCAGGATTCTAAACATATACTAAGTACCTTAGCAGATATGGAATGGCAAGAAGATTTTTATCTTGTGACGATGGACGTGGTATCTTTATATACCAGCATCGATATAGATTTGGGTATTCAGGCGATCAACAAATGTCTTGGCAATAGACCGGCCACCCTTTTGAAACATACTGAAATGCTGTCCACCATGATAGAACTAGTACTTAGAAACAACTATTTCATGTGTAACAAACATTGGTACAAACAAAAGCAAGGTGTAGCCATGGGCTCAAAAATATCACCCTCGTTTGCGAACCTGTTCATGGGCGCACTGGAGGCGGATCTGATTTGGGGTGATAGGGGCAGCCAATATATCGACTCCATAATATTCTGGGGTCGATATATTGATGACTGCATCCTAATTTGGTCAGGCTCAGAGGAATTATTACAAAATTTCTTTCAATACTTAAATGACAATACATGGAAAATCAACTTCACTATGAAGTGGAGCAAAACTAATATAGAATTCCTAGACATTGAATTCTATGTGTCCTCCAATTGCTTGCACAGTAGACTGTTCAGGAAGTCAACAGCATGCAATGCAATCTTGCATGCCACCAGCTTTCACCCCCCACACCAAATTAACGCCATACCTTTTGGCGAATTTGTTCGGGCGAGAAGAAACTGTAGTGAGGATGTTGAGTTCGGGAGATGCGTGACCAACATGAAAGAAAGATTTCAGGCCAGGGGCTATGTAAACAACACTATTGTGAAAGCTGAACAGAGGATTAAGAAAGTAAAGAGAATAGACACTCTAATCACTAAACAAAAACTGAACACTGATGGCAAAGATATTATAAGAATGGTCACAGACTTCAACTCACTCCATTCTGATCTAAGAAAAAGTCTCACGAAACACTGGAGTCTTTTGAAGTCTGAGAAAGCACTGTGTAACTGTATCACGGAACGACCCCTTATCTCATTTAGAAGAGGTAATACTTTACGGAACAAGTTGAGTCCCACTGTACCCCGGGACATTAGGAGTGCTGACTGGTTGACACAACGTGGTCTGGGTTTCCACAAATGCGGTTTCTGCAGCATGTGTAAATGGGCTAAACATGGAACAACTGGTTTTATGGGCCCTGATGGAGTATGTTATAACATCAAAAGCAACATCAACTGTACAACTAAATTTGTCATCTATATCATTGAATGTGAATGTGGCAAAAGATATGTGGGGAGCACGATCAGATCTTTAAAAGAAAGAATGTTGGAACATATGAGAGCGATTGTCAACGGTGACCCCAAATATCCGGTGGCTTTACATGTAGCCTCTTGCCAACAAAGTCAGAAAAATAAAAATGTACAATTCTTTGGTATAGAAACGATACCTCTGGCTGTAAGAGGTGGCAATCGCGAATTAAGACTAAGACGCACAGAAGCGACCTGGATCATGCGCATGAAATCTGTAAAATTGGGTTTGAATTATGACCATGAAATGCAATACTTTTTGGGTGACTGAATAGAATAGATTGTGATTTTATACGTATCTAAGATGGTCTAAGGAGTCATCAATACTGTGGAAACTACATATGTGGAAACATGTCTAAGCTTTTAGTATTTTGTTTTCTTGAATTACATCTTTCTTAATGCTGGGATGTTTCTCCCGCGCCGACAGATACTAATGTAAATACTAAAATATGGATTAAGAGAAAATACTTATTGTATTGTGATAGGCTGTCACAGTATGATTGGGCCCTTCTCACAATAGCAGATAAATCGATAATGTATATAGTTTTAATCACGGTGCACACTGCACCATAGCACACAGATCTAGATTCGGAATGTCACTGTGCACTGGGGAACAGGATCGCAACAAATAAAGGTTTGGAATTCCTAGAAACAGATATATATTCAATTCTGTAAGAATAACGTAGAATACTGCGTACGTCATTTTGGCTTTTCACTTTCTCACCCGCTAATAGCAATACTTTGTCGCTAATCGAGTACATGTTTCATCGATACTCATGAAATTTATCTCTACTTACTAAATACAGTGACAACGGTGAAACCCTATATACTATGTAGAGATACGATATTTTACCATTCTAAGATGGCCGACCCGTTTTCGTCTCCAATTGCAGTCACACTGCAGACAGCGTCGGGTGCCCACGAGGCGCTGATATATGGGCGTGAACGCGGTCACGTGTCCTTACACGGAACCGGGCCCGGGAAGAGCTGCACTCACTTGCTGCTCCAGAGATACGCCGCACACGGGTAAGCGGAAACGATGCGCCCACGCATGTTAGTATGATTGTATCTCGGGGGTATCCTTATCTACGAGTAAGTCCCCTTAATTCCGCTTTTGTTTTCTGCCAATAGCTCACGACAATAACCGATTGGGAACTGCACCAGGTTTTCCTATTACTAAATGGATAAGGGTAAGACAACAAAGAAGTGCTGACAGATATTAGCACGAAAGGACAATTAATCATAGGAGCACGAATGCAAACAATACTCTCCTTTTTTTAACAGCACACTTCTAACCATAGAAGTTTCGAAAGTTTGTTGAGGAATATCGAGTGATTTCCGAGCCCGTCCTTGAAAGTATATGCTGTCGAAACAGATGTGAGTCCAAGTGCATCTCCGTGTATGCTAATACTTACAGTACTCTACGCAGGAATACAGGATTGTAGAGATTAATTAACTTTTGCTAAATACATAGTTAACATAGGATTCCAGAGCAGTTTTCTATATAGTTTTATATAACAATAGAACTGTAGTTTGATAATACCTGTGACATTCCTGGCTCAGGCAGTTCTGCTTAGAGCCAACAATGGATGACAGCAACACTGCTTATCTTTAGTGACATATTTTATCTCAATTATGTCACAGATACTAGGATTTTCACCGCGTCTGGACGCACTCACACCAGTGCTACCAGGGAATGCCCGGCTGGGTTGGAATTATCACCAGCTAAGCGGTGAGTCTACGTGCTAGATTCTAATTGAGTCTCACTGTGGCGTTTTCTTGCCCAGGCATCACTCTAGTACATGTGGTGATGAGATCTTTCCGTTTTTTCTCCCCCCTTTTTTGAACATTTATACAGACCTTCGGATGTTGACACGGCCGTCTAGGTATGTCTTCTCAATGACACATTGTTGCACTCTATCACTAGTTTGGCATGCAGGATGTAAGAGCCGTACACGATCAGGACACGCTCGTTGCGCCTTAGGTTTATATCACGATGTGTCATTGGGTTCAATGACTACATATAGTGAGTTACTACCTTCTCCCACACATCCCTTCACGACCACTATCACGTACACTCACGTCTGTTTTAATTTCGACTATAGACACTGGATTCGACACGGATGTATTGTGGTAGCACTAGAAAGAACATGTTTGAAATAATCACTGTATGTTCACTGCTGGAGGAAGCATGTACTGTATGAATATAATACCCAGACAACATAGTCTGGTTTAAGTATTTTATATGTACAAGATATATGCTATATGCAACTTATTTATTTGTTTCAGCCCTGATGAATCGCTAAGGCGATGAAACACGTGTCGGCTGGCTGTAATCTTCATTAAAGACACCAAGATTTACTCATCTTGTGAACTTGTTAAAATTCTGTCATTTTGTGCTTTGGAACATGCGTGTATATTGTCATTGTACATAACGTCTATACTTTACAGAGTGCTACGGCAAACCGTTTTACCTATTAGGAGTAGTTTCTTACTCACAGGAGTGGTTTGGGTTTGTCCACTCGCCGTTTAGCACCTAAGGAATTCTTGTTGTTTGGAACTACATGCGTTTAAACAGGCAGTGCACCCCTTTTACTGTTCAAAAACCTTCGTTCTTCTAGTCCAATTGCAGTCTAGGGTAGCCGCCACGCATTATCTATACTTATAATAGATTTCTAGTATACCATTTCTAGATATAACTAAACATCGCCAAGATGGATCGTACCAAAATGGCAGAAGAGCTGTTTGAGAACTTAGCTAAAGGCATGTCCACTCAAACTGCCTCCACCAGCACCAATCCCCCTCGCATTGAGGGCCTCAGAGATAAATTCATAAAATTGGAACGCTTAAAAAAGTTAGAAAATTCTAAATGGTGGGATGGGGCAACCCTGAAACAATATCTCAGGTTAAAACGTGTCCCTAGAGGTCTGAGAGGCCAAATTTTTCCCACTTACGATGACCTAGACGCCGACCTCATGATTAAATGGGAAGAATCTCTCTCCAACAACTCGATTACATTAATGGAAATACTAATTGTAAGCGCAGAGCGCAAAGTTACAAAATTACAAGCAGAGATAGCCACAACGAACAAGAGATTAAGGATCTTAATAGACCTGAATCTACTGTAAAAAATTATACCATCCTGGATGAAATCCTATTAAAACATCAATCTGATATTAAAAATAGGAAAGCCAGGCAGTTAAGAAGAGATGAGTTGGACTACACCCGTGGTCGAATTTTTACTTTTGATAAGAAGTATGACTCCTTAATTCCCAATAGTGCTAAGAATACAAACAAACGGACCCAAGGTTCAGAACCTGCCTCCCTCTCATCAAGTAATACTTCTCTAAATTCTGTAGGTACTGTAGGAGGAGAATCAGACAACCAGGACAGACAAGGCATGCCACCTTTTTTTCAGGAGGTTTTACGGATCAGGAAGGGCAACAGATTCCCTACAGCAAGAAACCAGTCAGATCCAAAACCAGGAGGGGCAGGGGACGAAAGCACAGAGGACTACAGAAGGAAGCTGAGGTCAGGGGCCAACAGGAATTAGCTGATGCCAATACCAGAGAAGTACAGGTGATAAATCTATCAAAACTACATCTCACTCCAGACATGGTTTCGCTCCTCAGTAGAGGTCTTAGTTTCAACCCATATGCGATTGGTGATATATGTAAAATGAAAATTGATTTGTTTAAATTTGTGAGGAACCTAAAACTGAAAAAGCATTTCTTTGGTTTGGAGCAAAGGGATAGAGGTATGAATGTCACTGCACCTGTAACAGACACCAGCGAAACCTTATCAATAAATGATGTACATGCAACTCATCTTCTCTTATCTTTGACCGATATGGAAGACTCTCCTCTTGACATGGACACTCTTCTAGAAGAGTTAAATATAGAATCAGACTATAGCATTGTCAGTGGGCTTAAGTCCAAGTCTAAATGGATTCCCACATTACCTGGTGGCAATGCGATTGATAATTTCTACAAATGTGTTTTAGAAGATCTTGACAACCTGAACCGTCTACGCAAAAGCAGAATGTTCAAATATAAGGACAATCTTACCAGTGGGGAAAGAGTGGCACTGAACACACTTATGAATGATCATACAATCACTATACGAGAGGCAGACAAGGGAGGGAATGTAGTGGTAATGGATCGCATAGACTATCAATTAGAAATTAGTCAACAATTGCAAGATACACTATGTTATGAACGCCTCACATACAACCCCATTGGTTCTCTAACAATAGAAATCAATTCCCATTTGCTAAATTGGAAGCAGTCTGGGTTACTGAACGAGGAAGAATATCTATACCTAAAAGTTTTTAGACCAACCTACCCATGGCTTTACACCTTGCCTAAGATACACAAGAACCTACCTTTTCCACCAGGGAGACCCATTGTGTCTGGCATGGGTGGCCCTACCGAAAGGCTAGCGGAATATGCAGATCTCTTTCTGGGACCGATAGTCCGAAATTTACCTTCCTATATTCAGGATTCTAAACATATACTAAGTACCTTAGCAGATATGGAATGGCAAGAAGATTTTTATCTTGTGACGATGGACGTGGTATCTTTATATACCAGCATCGATATAGATTTGGGTATTCAGGCGATCAACAAATGTCTTGGCAATAGACCGGCCACCCTTTTGAAACATACTGAAATGCTGTCCACCATGATAGAACTAGTACTTAGAAACAACTATTTCATGTGTAACAAACATTGGTACAAACAAAAGCAAGGTGTAGCCATGGGCTCAAAAATATCACCCTCGTTTGCGAACCTGTTCATGGGCGCACTGGAGGCGGATCTGATTTGGGGTGATAGGGGCAGCCAATATATCGACTCCATAATATTCTGGGGTCGATATATTGATGACTGCATCCTAATTTGGTCAGGCTCAGAGGAATTATTACAAAATTTCTTTCAATACTTAAATGACAATACATGGAAAATCAACTTCACTATGAAGTGGAGCAAAACTAATATAGAATTCCTAGACATTGAATTCTATGTGTCCTCCAATTGCTTGCACAGTAGACTGTTCAGGAAGTCAACAGCATGCAATGCAATCTTGCATGCCACCAGCTTTCACCCCCCACACCAAATTAACGCCATACCTTTTGGCGAATTTGTTCGGGCGAGAAGAAACTGTAGTGAGGATGTTGAGTTCGGGAGATGCGTGACCAACATGAAAGAAAGATTTCAGGCCAGGGGCTATGTAAACAACACTATTGTGAAAGCTGAACAGAGGATTAAGAAAGTAAAGAGAATAGACACTCTAATCACTAAACAAAAACTGAACACTGATGGCAAAGATATTATAAGAATGGTCACAGACTTCAACTCACTCCATTCTGATCTAAGAAAAAGTCTCACGAAACACTGGAGTCTTTTGAAGTCTGAGAAAGCACTGTGTAACTGTATCACGGAACGACCCCTTATCTCATTTAGAAGAGGTAATACTTTACGGAACAAGTTGAGTCCCACTGTACCCCGGGACATTAGGAGTGCTGACTGGTTGACACAACGTGGTCTGGGTTTCCACAAATGCGGTTTCTGCAGCATGTGTAAATGGGCTAAACATGGAACAACTGGTTTTATGGGCCCTGATGGAGTATGTTATAACATCAAAAGCAACATCAACTGTACAACTAAATTTGTCATCTATATCATTGAATGTGAATGTGGCAAAAGATATGTGGGGAGCACGATCAGATCTTTAAAAGAAAGAATGTTGGAACATATGAGAGCGATTGTCAACGGTGACCCCAAATATCCGGTGGCTTTACATGTAGCCTCTTGCCAACAAAGTCAGAAAAATAAAAATGTACAATTCTTTGGTATAGAAACGATACCTCTGGCTGTAAGAGGTGGCAATCGCGAATTAAGACTAAGACGCACAGAAGCGACCTGGATCATGCGCATGAAATCTGTAAAATTGGGTTTGAATTATGACCATGAAATGCAATACTTTTTGGGTGACTGAATAGAATAGATTGTGATTTTATACGTATCTAAGATGGTCTAAGGAGTCATCAATACTGTGGAAACTACATATGTGGAAACATGTCTAAGCTTTTAGTATTTTGTTTTCTTGAATTACATCTTTCTTAATGCTGGGATGTTTCTCCCGCGCCGACAGATACTAATGTAAATACTAAAATATGGATTAAGAGAAAATACTTATTGTATTGTGATAGGCTGTCACAGTATGATTGGGCCCTTCTCACAATAGCAGATAAATCGATAATGTATATAGTTTTAATCACGGTGCACACTGCACCATAGCACACAGATCTAGATTCGGAATGTCACTGTGCACTGGGGAACAGGATCGCAACAAATAAAGGTTTGGAATTCCTAGAAACAGATATATATTCAATTCTGTAAGAATAACGTAGAATACTGCGTACGTCATTTTGGCTTTTCACTTTCTCACCCGCTAATAGCAATACTTTGTCGCTAATCGAGTACATGTTTCATCGATACTCATGAAATTTATCTCTACTTACTAAATACAGTGACAACGGTGAAACCCTATATACTATGTAGAGATACGATATTTTACCATTCTAAGATGGCCGACCCGTTTTCGTCTCCAATTGCAGTCACACTGCAGACAGCGTCGGGTGCCCACGAGGCGCTGATATATGGGCGTGAACGCGGTCACGTGTCCTTACACGGAACCCGGCCCGGGAAGAGCTGCACTCACTTGCTGCTCCAGAGATACGCCGCACACGGGTAAGCGGAAACGATGCGCCCACGCATGTTAGTATGATTGTATCTCGGGGGTATCCTTATCTACGAGTAAGTCCCCTTAATTCCGCTTTTGTTTTCTGCCAATAGCTCACGACAATAACCGATTGGGAACTGCACCAGGTTTTCCTATTACTAAATGGATAAGGGTAAGACAACAAAGAAGTGCTGACAGATATTAGCACGAAAGGACAATTAATCATAGGAGCACGAATGCAAACAATACTCTCCTTTTTTTAACAGCACACTTCTAACCATAGAAGTTTCGAAAGTTTGTTGAGGAATATCGAGTGATTTCCGAGCCCGTCCTTGAAAGTATATGCTGTCGAAACAGATGTGAGTCCAAGTGCATCTCCGTGTATGCTAATACTTACAGTACTCTACGCAGGAATACAGGATTGTAGAGATTAATTAACTTTTGCTAAATACATAGTTAACATAGGATTCCAGAGCAGTTTTCTATATAGTTTTATATAACAATAGAACTGTAGTTTGATAATACCTGTGACATTCCTGGCTCAGGCAGTTCTGCTTAGAGCCAACAATGGATGACAGCAACACTGCTTATCTTTAGTGACATATTTTATCTCAATTATGTCACAGATACTAGGATTTTCACCGCGTCTGGACGCACTCACACCAGTGCTACCAGGGAATGCCCGGCTGGGTTGGAATTATCACCAGCTAAGCGGTGAGTCTACGTGCTAGATTCTAATTGAGTCTCACTGTGGCGTTTTCTTGCCCAGGCATCACTCTAGTACATGTGGTGATGAGATCTTTCCGTTTTTTCTCCCCCCTTTTTTGAACATTTATACAGACCTTCGGATGTTGACACGGCCGTCTAGGTATGTCTTCTCAATGACACATTGTTGCACTCTATCACTAGTTTGGCATGCAGGATGTAAGAGCCGTACACGATCAGGACACGCTCGTTGCGCCTTAGGTTTATATCACGATGTGTCATTGGGTTCAATGACTACATATAGTGAGTTACTACCTTCTCCCACACATCCCTTCACGACCACTATCACGTACACTCACGTCTGTTTTAATTTCGACTATAGACACTGGATTCGACACGGATGTATTGTGGTAGCACTAGAAAGAACATGTTTGAAATAATCACTGTATGTTCACTGCTGGAGGAAGCATGTACTGTATGAATATAATACCCAGACAACATAGTCTGGTTTAAGTATTTTATATGTACAAGATATATGCTATATGCAACTTATTTATTTGTTTCAGCCCTGATGAATCGCTAAGGCGATGAAACACGTGTCGGCTGGCTGTAATCTTCATTAAAGACACCAAGATTTACTCATCTTGTGAACTTGTTAAAATTCTGTCATTTTGTGCTTTGGAACATGCGTGTATATTGTCATTGTACATAACGTCTATACTTTACAGAGTGCTACGGCAAACCGTTTTACCTATTAGGAGTAGTTTCTTACTCACAGGAGTGGTTTGGGTTTGTCCACTCGCCGTTTAGCACCTAAGGAATTCTTGTTGTTTGGAACTACATGCGTTTAAACAGGCAGTGCACCCCTTTTACTGTTCAAAAACCTTCGTTCTTCTAAACTGTTTGAATTGTGTTAATCACTGTATGTATATATGAATTTCTTTTTTTTCTTCCTTTTAATCTTTGTAAAAAGAATAATGCTGTTTTTAATGTGTCTTTTTTTGGTAAGATTGGAAAATGTTTTATTTGTAGAATACTTTTTATGCCATCATTATGTTGGCGAAATAAAGTTATTTCTGACTGACTGATAGATAACTCTAAGCCAAGTGCTTGAACCGGTGTAGCTTGGCTCAAAAGCGTTATTTTGGGTAATAATTTCCCTTCTTTCGTTTTCTGATTGTGCCATTTCTTAGTAGGGATATATTCTGCTGAATAAGTTGAGGTAGGGGAACTTTTTGTCCGATATACTTCAAGAAGAGACTGAAAATGTCTCTTACCAGATGAGGAGTAAAGTTTATTGAGGGTATTTATATGAGCTACTGCTTTTTGGTCCAGCATACTCTGTACATAATTCCTTTCCCATGGGAAAGAAAGAACTATGGGCTGTGTTTCCTATGACGCTGTATGTTGCTGTTTCGGTTTGACAGCAGATGTGGACTTGTAAATCTTTCTGTTCTCATAGCATACACGGGAAAATTTGCTTATGTTGCATTCTTTAGATGACATAATGTGCATCATAAACAGATGATGGTATTTGATGGTGGTGTGCACCACGTGACTTGATGTATTTTTTTTTGTTTAAATTTGTTTTTATTAATATGATTTTATAACCTTTCATAACAACCAATATACATGCCATACATCACAGCTTAGAAAATATTACAGTACAGATCAGCACAATTGTGACGCATTGCATCATGATCGACAGATCTAAATTTCTAGTTCAGTATGCAGTGAAACGACGGAACTACTTGGTGTTTGAACTTAACTACTATCAACAGAACAACAATATTGAATAGCTTGTAATCCATCTACCACGAATCATTTGTCATACATGTACAGCATCTCTAACTAGCACACCGAACACCGTTGCATGCCCACCGCCATCCCCAGTCGCCTACACTTGCGCATGTGGTGCGCTTTTTGAGCTCCCATGCCCTTCAGTGTTCAAATTTGTTGGGCACCCACCCATTGTAGTCTGTCTGTAGTGCTGCCTGTTCGCCATCGCTTATAGGTGTGTCTGCTGTTACCTCCGGGCTTCCCTGCCAGACTATTCGAAAATCTGATAGTATGGCATCCCATGCCGGTGCTAGTGGCTGCCTCTGCAGCCCGATCGCATCTTCCTGGTGGAGTGTGACACTTTCCACCTGGGCCCAGCACAGCAAGGATTGATACCAGGCTTTTGCCGCTGGGGGCGTGGGGGACTTCCAACGACGACGCATAAGCAATTGTTTAGCTACTATGAGACCCAGATCTATGTATCTGGAAGTCACAGTATATTTCTTGGACCTCTGATAGAGTCCCAGTGTGCACACTTCACAGGTCCAGTCTATTGTTCGTTCCGTGCACTGGGCCAAGCACCGAGTAATCATTCCCCAATATGTTTGAATAGTTGGGCATGACCACAGCATGTGTAAGAGATCTGCCCCTACCTCATTACATCACGCACATTTGGCGTCTGCGTTGACAAAATATTAATTTTTTTCTGGTGTTAGGTAGGCTCTGTGTATTATATAATTTTGGATGAGCCAGAACCTCACATTACAAGGAATCTGTATGGGACTTTCAAGTATGTGCCCCCATTCTTGTTCTGTGGGAGGTCTTTATAGGTCTTTGTCCCAGTGGGCTCGCAGAGAGGATAGTTGCGGCACTGTGTAAACTCTGAACGATTCTGCGAACCATTTGGTGAGATGGCGATCAGTGCCCAGTTCTTGTAAATATTGTATAGTTAAATGAGTGGTGGGCTCTTGTGCTATGTTCCCCCACAGTGTGCTTAGCGCGCAGATCACTGCAGCATGGAGGAGGAACTGGCTTTGCGGCAGATCTGAGTTTTCTACCAGGTCCTCGAACGAGATACGTTGCCCATCACTGAACAAATCCCCTACTGTTGATATGCCCGCTTCTTCCCAATGTGTGAGCTCTACACTGAATATTGGCCGATGCCTTCTGGGAGTGCCCAGTATATGGTGAGATGGCGCGTTTGGTGTTATTGAATGTGTGATGCGAAGACAGCGGCAGTAACATTGATGTGCCACTCACACCAGCCGTTGCGTGGGTATGCTACCTTTTCTATTGGGGTGAAACAACGTCACTATCTAGGGATGGGTATATCCGGGCTTTTGCGTAGCTGTGTCCTCAAGGTGTCGTGCATTCAGCCAGCGTGCCACCCATTGAAGCTGCACTGCCATGTAATAGTGCTCCATGTTGGGCAGCGAAAGGCCTCCTTGAGTGGTCGGTGGGTACATTTTAGCCATAGCTACTCTACTTCGCGATCCATGCCAAATGAACTGTTGCATGCCTGACCCCAGGTCCCTAAACAGTGGTGGCCGAAGGTGAAGTGTTAAGTTTGTAATGTGGTAAAGCAACTGTGGCAGGACTACCATTTTTAGTAATGCAATTATGCCCATGACCGCCAGTGGTAGGGTGTTCCAGAAGGTTATTTGCGCCGGTACTGGTGTGATGGCGCGTGTCAGGTTACCCTCCAGGAGGTCCTGCTGGCTTTGATAAATATGAATTCTGAGCTATCAGAATGTTGTGAGTTGCCAGTGTACCCGCTTACCGCTAATAATTAAGTGCGGGTCTGGAGTTGACTCTGCAAAGGGGTATAGGCATGACTTGTCCCAGTTCACTTTCAATCCTGACACTAAGGCAAATTCAGCCAAAATATTCTCAATTACCACACATGACTGCCCAACATTTCTGAGGTATATTAGTAGGTCATCAGCGTAGAGCGAGACCGCATGCTTGCTGTCTCCCAAGGGGATTCCCCACTCGTCTTGAGTGCTGTGTAGCGCTTCTGCCAGTGGTTCAACAGGTAGCGCGAATAGGAGTGGGAGAGCGGGCAGCCTTGTCTAGTGCCACGTTCGATAAGGACCTGCTCCAACATGTAAAGGCCTGTCTTGATCTTGGCTAGTGGACGCGTGTATAATAGCTGAACAAGATCTAAGAACACTTCTCCAAAATCATATCTATGCAACGTGGCAAGTAAAACCCCACATTCTAGGGGGTCGAATTACTTTTCTGGGTCTAGGACCAGGCATCCAGCGTGTGGCCAATTGTCTCCTGAGTAATGCGCCACCTGGAAGAACCAACGCAAGTTTAGCGATGTGCTGCAGGCCAGTACGAAGGCATTCTGTTCTGCATGTACTAGCTGCGGCACCAAAGGGACCAATCTGTTCGCCCACATTTTTGCTAGCACCTTGCAGTCAGTGTTAAGCAATGTCAGTGGCCGGTAAGAACTGATCAATTCTACATCTCTGTTTGGTTTAGGCAAAGACACTAATAGGGACTTCCAAAGCGTATCCAGCAATATGCCAGCATCTAGCGCGTTCTGGTGTACTGCAAGGAGTCGCGGCGCTAAGGTCTGCTGATATGCTTTGTAAAATTCAGCTGGATACCCATCTGGCCCCGGCGCCTTGCCCATAGCAAGTGAGCTTATGGCAGCTTGTACTTCCAGTAATGTAAGTGGTTCGTTCAACTCGGCTTGCTGGTCTGCTGTGATGTGACGCAGAGCTAGGGGAGTGAGGAAGGAATCTATGTTTGCTGGTGTTGCACAGTCTGATGACTGGTAAACTCTGGTGTAATGTGTGGTGAATTCGCCGTGAATATACCTTTGTATAGTCAGCACCGGCCCAGTCGCACGCCGTAACCTCAGTATCGTAGTGTGCGCATGCTCCCGCCGGATCATGCACGCTAGCGATCTGCCTACTCTGTCCGCCACTGCATGAGTGCGCGCGGCTTGAGATGCATAGTTCATACAACGCATTCGCTCTAATACCACAGCGTGTTGTTGGCGTCGCTCACGTATGTCTGGTTACACTGCGTCACCCGTTGCCAAGTCGACTTCAAGTCGTGTCAGGTCTTCTTCGATGTGTTTTATCTCGCTATTTAGCTGCTTCTTGGTGCACCAATTCAACCTCATGCATTGGCCCCTGACCACTGCTTTACCTGCATCCCACAGAACACCTGTGTCTTACACTAACCCCTCATTGTTTGCAAAATACTCCTCTAACACTGTGCCTATTGCTGTTCTGAATGGGGAACTTCCAGTGCGAGAGGCTGTAGCCTCCATAAATGCCTGCCAGGACCACTATCTTCCCCCTGTAATGTCATGATGTGTGGATTGTGATCTGAATGCGTTTCGCCCAGGTAATTTGCATTGAGACACTGCGATAGCAGTGGCGCACTTGCAACAAAACTGTTGATACAGACATGTAGCCTGTGTGCGTGCAAGTAATATGAGTATAATTGCACTTGCAGGCTGGGAGTTCCCAACACGTCTGCCAGATCCCAGTGGCGCAGCCATTCCCCCAGATGCCTAGCGTTAGAGTTTGCTACTGTTTGTGGGAGCGGTGGGAATGATCTGTCAAGTGTCGTGTCTAAAACCAAATTAAAGTCACCCACCAGGAGCCAGGGAACATTGCACCATTGCAATAGAAAATCTGTCAGTGTGTGCCAAAATATGCCTTGGTCCGTATTTGGGGCGTATATGGTTACCCGTTGTGTTTCCTGGTGTGTGCAATTGTGTTACGCCTCACACCATGTAGCTTGGAATGCGTGTGTGGCAGCACCAGCTCTCCAACGCGGCAAGGTCATAAATGTGCAGTAAGAGGTTACATGTGTGTGAAACATATACATCTCATATGTGTATAATGTTACATTCTCATACTTGCGTGACCACGAAATACATTTAACTGCTACAATAGATCATCTGCAGTTTGGGGAGTCACATCAGGGAGCGACTGCAGATCTTCATGGAGTGTCCACAAAGCCTGCGAACTGTCCTCACTTAATGACTGTTCAGGGGAGGCATCTGCATCTCTGCTCTTTTGTCTTTTCCTTAAGTCCGCTACTGCTTGCATTGGATCTCTCCTCTCTTGCAGTACTTGTTCACGTTTGGGGGCTGCCGCTGATTGTACCGGTGACGCTGCTGTGCGTATCCGAAGTCTGCCACGACCATTCCTACACGGTCTAACCTGTGATCCCACGTTGGTGAGCCTCTGGCTTGGGGAGGTGTGATGCTCCTTGGTTTCGAGCCAGTCCCATACATCGTCTACTGTATTGAAGAACTGCGTGGTTCCTTCAGTCACTACACGCAGCCAGGCGGGGAACATGAGAGGGTATTTCTGATTAAGGTGTTGCATGTGTCTTTTAACTGCAAGGAAGGTGCTCGGCTGCTTTTGTACACCTAGGGCGTAGTCTGGGAAAAATAGAACTTGCGAGTTGTCTACCTTGAGTATTCCGTCTCTGTCCTTACAGTTCATAAGGCGAAACAGGGCAGGCCGCGGCCCTGTTCCCCGCGGCGGGCGTTTTGACGGTACCCTGTGGCACTCTATCCACAGCAAAGAAAGTGGATAGCGTGCCCTCCTGCAGGAGGGATCTTAACCATGTCTCGGGTAGGCCATTGTATATCCTCCCTCTGCGCCCTCCGGTAGACCCACTACGTGCACATTATTCCTGCGGGAGAAACCCTCTGCATCGTCAATCCTGCGGTTCAGGAGTTGAGGTCTGTAGGTGAGAGTACAAACCTCCTTGGTCACTTCTAAGGCTATCGGGGTGATCTCCTTTACCTCTACAGTTAGTTTGATGACTCTCCCTGCCATTTGCCGATGGTCTGCATGAAGTAGTGTGAAGTCTGCAGTGACCTTGTCTATTCGGCTTTCAAGTGACTTGCAAGTCTGCGTCAGCGCTTCGATGATCTGCGTTACCGCCTGGAGTCTAATTTTGTCTCCAGAATGGAGGCTTTGAAATCGGCTGACGGCCCAGATTCATGGTCGGATTGAGCTGGGCCCGTCACCGATCATGAAGTTGCTGATCCCGTGACTGTGCGCTGCCTACCCATCTCGCCAAAGCAATGAGGCCGCTGCGTTCGGAGATAGGAGAGGGCACTGTGGTCCCCAGCGTCTGCCAGCCCCTTTGGGATTTCTACATGTTCAGTTTATTGGGCAGGTATATGCCAAGAATGCAACTGCCGCTTAAATGCGTTTATGCTGCAATACGGGTCCGCTAGACCGCATTGTGGCTTTTTGGGGGCGTCGTTACTACTTTCAAATGCTATGGGGCTGACTAGTGTCTCTGCAAGTCCAGCAGCGCCAGTGTGCGTAGTATTCCCATCTCTCCAACCTGCAGCGCAAAGGTAGCCTGCGGAGCGGTCCCTTGGCGCTTCTGGTGCGTTATTAGTTACTCACAGTTAATGTGCAGCTCTGTATTAGGCTCCTGATTCTTTAATGAAGGACGACTTTTCAGGAAGAAGAGGGTGGCGTCCCCTGCTGGAGGGCATGCGTAGATGGCGGGGGATACTCGCAGATTTGGCCTGCTCAGCTCACCAATTATGCACTGGGTTTACTAATGTAGTCCTCAGGATCGCTCTTTGGGTCAGCAGCAGTCTACTGAGCATCCGAAGTGAACGACCAGACAGTGCGTAGCTTCCATTGCGTGTCACCTTGGCCGAGCTCCCAGCTCTCCACAGGTCGTCGCCGGCGTTCCCCCGCACAGTTAGGGCCCAAATCTACAGTTGAAGTCGCACTCGCCGTGCTTAATCACTCAATCTTGGCCTATAGACGCAGTACGGGTCCGGTTAGTAACAGCTCCCGAGGCCTCTTGTCTGCATGTACCCCCAACACGGCCTGTGACACCGCCTCTGCTTTCATGGAACGCTGGGTCGGAGGTCCGCTTCACATCGATCTCCATCTGGGTCTGGCCAGGAGAGGGGGGCCCACTCCGCACATCTCCAGTCTCTTCAGCGGTGGGGGAAAGAGGAAGGATGGGGGCAGCTAGGGGTGCGGGAAAAAGAATCAGGTGCCTCTGTTCACACCGCCTCAAGTCCGGTTGATCGGTCTCGTCCGGTGCTTGGAAGGCGTCACACACGGTCTCAGCCACAGGCCACTACGTGCGATTGTGGAAAAAGGTACGGGCCGATGACCTTTTTCAAAGTTGCCCGGCGCTAACTGCCTCTAATACCACTCAAGTTACCAAACAAAGAGGCAGGCGCTGGAGACTGGAAGGCAGGAAACAGAAGTTTTATTCCGACGGAGCAGAACACATCAATTCAGACAACAGGGTATCTTCACGAGGTGCTCTAACCGCATCTCTGAGGCCTGGCCTCTTATACACCGGTTTATGATCTTTATTACAGTTTATTGCATGTGGCACATTGTCGTAAATACTTTGAAGTACGGAAAGGCATCCTCGGAATACCCGCTTCAGGGCCATTCCCACACACATTTACAGTAGAAGTCCCCACCCCGGTCACAACAGGTGACGATTGTCGCGCAGCTGGACATTCCGCCGATTCACGGAATGTATGTGGTCGATCGGATCTCATGGGGTGGGGGCTTTGATCAACTCGTGGATCCTTTGATGGGAGAAGCTTCCTACTGTATGGGGGGGCAATAAAAAGCATCCGCAGGGCCAGGTGGCGGCCTGGGAACGAGCAAGACAATCGGGCACAGAGGAAAGGGGGGTTTTATCAAAGGACCCGGGATCATGAAAGGAATGGAGGGAGGTGTTGAGCTGGGAACAGGATGGGGTTCCGAGGCAGGGTTGCGCTAAAGAGGGGTTTATGGCCCAAGCATGTGGGAGCGGGGGTTGTCAGCGCGCGGGGGATGCCTGCGAGGTCAGGAGAGAGAGAGAGAGACGCGCTGGCTGTTGGCGATGGGCAGAGAGGCCATGGTATTTAAAATGGCTCCCGCTTACGCGCACGAATGGACTCAAAAAGGGGGACAAGATGGCGCCGATAATGTTGACACTGCAGACTAGATTTTAACAGTCCTCCCTTTTCAACATATCTAGCCAGCTTGTCTAATCGATGTCTATCTGCATCAGATTCCTAACCTCGACATCATACAGTGCTCTCATGCGTTCTTTTTCAAAGTCCACAGTCTTAGGGCAGATACAATTTGCACATAGTGAACACAGAGGCGGCAGGCATTGAATTCCTAAGCAGAACCCACATATTACAACCACAGGAATTAGGATAATAGTAAACAGTCTCCAGCCCCAGTTCTTAACAGTACTCCAGAACCATCCACCAAGCGACCATTCTTCTTGCTCCTGGTGAACTTCTGAGGAGAGTCTGTGGAGATGTTCGATGGCTTTGTACACTGAGGGTGAATTGTCCGGTATATATGTACAGCAGCTGGACCCAATAATGCGGCATGCTCCACCACGATCTGCTAGAACCACATCTAGAACAAGGCGTTTCTGGAGAGCCACCAAGCGGACCTCTTGAAGCTCGGCTGTATTGTTTGCAAGGATGCCAGCTGTGATGTTCATTGTTGTCTCGACTGCCTGAGTCAAATGTCGGATGGCATGGCTGTTCGCCATCGGGCCCCAGAGTGGAACAAGTCCCTTCATTGCATCGAGGAACTGTGCTCCTGTGGAGTCGGCTTGTTCAATGTCCTTGGCTCGTTTTTGTCTATGGTGATTCGCTGGAGCCACATAGGTCGGAGAAAGGATGACGGAGATAAAACAGGTGCCCCACCAGCCTTTGGGGAGCCAGGTGTAGGCTTTTGAGCCGCAAACAAAGTACATGTTTGGAGAGGATACAAAGGAAGGTGGATCGGTGGAGTCCAAAGTTCTGGTGATGCGGCAGGCACTACGGCCCACCAGCTGTGTCCCAAGCCCTTCTATGCACATTAGGCCTGTGACGTTGATGACGGATAGGGCCACGGTCAGGGTGGCAGCTGTTCGTTTCCGGAGGTAGGAGAAGGTGGGTCTGGTCGGATTGTTAAACACCTGCATTTCAATTCGTTCTTTGACAGGGATGTCCATGTGGATAGAGTCGTTGGAGGTCTGCGGGCAAAAGTGTGTCTTTGTTTTGTTTCGCCAGACCTCATGAAAGAAATGCGTCATAGTTTTGCTGGAGGTGGCATTATCCCTATAGTTCTCTTGCAAGAGGATCAGCCAAGCAAGGCAGGAGCCGTGAATTGAGAAGGGTGAAGGGATGAAGGGTATCGAATGTCCAGTGGCGTGGGGTAGCAACCCACAGATCCAGCAGTTGGTGGCATTGGTGGCAAGATTGTGCTGGTGCAGCAGTTGCACAAAGGAGTTGTTCCAAAACTCCTTTCGCCTTTCTCTGAGTTGGGGTGAAAGAGAAATCAGATAATGTTCCTTCATGGTGGTAGGCTGTGCAGTGGTCAGGAATGTCTCATGAGCGGGTGCGCTTTCTTCCACAATCCAGAGGGTGGTCATGAGGAGGAGGCAAAAGAGGATTGCGATAAAGAGTGCAATTGTCTTTGAACTGTGGATTTTGTCAGTCTTTGGGTTTCTGTAGTGAATCTTCGGGTGTCCGGTTGCTTCCATCATCTTCTTATCGGGCGCTTCCATCATCTTCTTATCGGGCGCTTCCATCATCTTCAAGGGAGCTCGGTAGCGGGCAGAACCAAAGACCTCGTCTGGCTTTCTCTCCTGACAGCCTTTGTAGTGTTAGGCCACCGATCTGAGAATTTATGACTTAGTCAATGGTCTACTTAGCCGAAACTCCCTCCTTTCGTCGCAGGTTATACCCCTCTCTGGATGGCACTGTGGGGTCAGGAATCTTTGCTATTTCGAGTGTCTCTGTGTCTGGATAGCAGTTCAGTGATGGCCGGTCTTTGTTCAGGAGTTCTTCCTGGGTGGTCACGTCTTCGGTCGTCGTCAGAGTCGGGGGGATCCGTTTGCAGTGGTGCGCATGTACCCAAGTCCGTTTTCCTTCCACTCGAAGAGCTGTTCGGGTGGTGAGGAGGACTTGCCAGGGGCCCGTCCACCGTGGTTCCAGACTCTTGGCACGCTGGAAATTTCTTATAAGGACATAGTCCCCGGGTTGCAGGTTGTGTCCGGGACTCCTGGAAGCGTCAGGGATGGCATGCAGCACCTGTTGGTGAATGACAGACAGAGTTTCAGTCAATTTATACAAGTAATCAGACATTAGGACGTCCGGGACGTCATGAATGGAAGTCGGTTTTGGTGCAGACCAGACGCTCATGGGTCGACCGAAAACGACCTCGTAAGGTGTCAAGTGGTGTTTGGTGGGGGTGGAACGCATCGATAGCAATGCCAGTGGGAGAGCGTCTGGCCATTTCAGTCCTGTGGTAGCCACTATCTTAGCTAGTTTTAGTTTTAGTGTGGCATTGTGTCGCTCAACAAGTCCAGCAGACTGGGGGTGGAAGACTGCGTGGAACTTCTGTTTTACACCCAGCCCCTTCAAGATGAGCTGGATAACTTCGGCTACAAAGTGGGGGCCATTGTCGCTCCATAAAATTCGGCAGAGGCCGTAGCGAGGGAAAAATTCTTTTAATAGTACTTTTGCAGTGGCCATAGCAGTGTTGTCACGGGTTGGGTATGCTTCCACCCATTTGCTGAATGCACACACAACAACAAGTACGTTTTTCAGGCCTTAGCATCTGTCTAGTTGGATGTAGTCCATCTGTAGGACTTCAAATGGGTGATTGGGAACCCCAAACCCTTCCCGGGGTACTACAGTTCCTTTCCCAGGGTTATGTTGCAAGCATATCAAGCATTGTTGTACCAGACGTTTGGCGGAGTCTGTGATTTTGTCGTTGTGCCAAACTCTGGAGACAAGTTCGATCAGGATCCTATGTGTGCAGGGGAGTGTGCCATAGTCAATATGGGAATCAGGTATGAGTCAGGTAGCAACCATTTGTTCGTGTCTTTTGTTCGCCAGCAGCCTTCGTCGTCTTTCAGTCCCACCCGTGCCCATTCAGTCAATTCGTGTTGCGAGCTAGCCATTTGAATGTCCCTAATAGTGTCCCTAGCGTCGGTCCATTTCTCTGCTTGGGACCTGGTCACGTACATGCGTGTCGTCGTCCTATTCTCAGCTCTGGTCCGAGCAGTGATGTCGGCTAGTGCATTTCCCTGTCCAATAATGTCTGTCACCTTCTTGTGTGCCTGGCATTTGATGACCGCAAGTCGTTTGGGGAGGAAGACGGCTTCGATCAGGGCGGAGACTAGATCTCCATGTAAGATGGGGGTGCCGTGTGAGATTAAGAATCCCCTCTCCCTCCAAAGGAGTCCAAAATGGTGAACCACCCCGAAGGCATACTGGCTGTCGGTGTAAATGTTTGCTGTGGTTCCTGCTGCTAGGATGCATGCTCGTGTCAGGGCAATCAGTTCTGCTGCCTGTGCAGATCGTTGTGTGATGCGGGCTGTCTCTACTACAGTCCGGGCTGTGGTGACCGCATAAGCAGCTGAGGTGGTGCCATCAGGGAGTTTGATGCAAGAGCCGTCCACCCACAGCTCTCCATCGGGGTCAGAAAAAGCCGTGTCTCTGAGGTCGACCCTACTCCTAGTCTGTTCGTCCGTGAGGGTCACACAGTCATGTACAGGGGACACATTGGGATCGTTCTCCGGTAGGGGCAACAAAGTTGCCGGGTTCAGTGTGGTGCATCTTTTCAGGGTGATGTGGGGTGCAAGCAGAGTCAGTTCGTATCCAGTCAGTCGTGCACTCGTCAGGTGTTGCGTCTTAGTTTGGTTCAGGAGGGTGTCAACTGCATGGGGTACTAATACCGTGAGGGAATTCGAGAGCACGATCCCCTCACTTTGTCGGATAGAGATAGCAGCGGCAGCTACAGCTCGAAGGCAGGCAGGCAAGGCTCTGGCTACGGGGTCAAGAGTGGCAGAGAAGTAAGCGCATGGTCGTTGCTTTTGGCCAATGGACTGGGTCAAGACAGACAAAGCACATCCCTCCCTTTCGTGAGTGTAGAGGGAGAAGGGCATTGTGTAATCGGGGGTTCCTAGGACAGGGGCCGAACAAAGGGCATCTCGTAGTTCTATGAAGGAGGATTGGCATTCAGGGGTCCAAGGGAGTGGGAAGGGGACATCTTTAGCTAGTAGAGAAAGCAGTGGTTTCACAATGAGGCTGAAGTTTGGCAACCACTGTCGACAGAAGGAGGTGAGGCCTAGTAGGGAGCGGACTTGTTTCTGAGTCTTAGGGACAGGGGTCTCTAGAATGGTTTGGATCCGGTCGGGAGTAAGTTTCCTTCCGTCTTTGGACAAAAGGTGGCCAAGTAAGTGACCTGGGGATGGCAGAATTGCAACTTCTTCTTGGAGACTTTGTGGCCATTTTCCGCAAGGAAGTGCAGGAGTTGAATGGTGGCTGTGACTGCAAGTGGAGTGGTGTCGGCCGCCAAAAGGATGTCATCGACGTATTGTATCAACACCACTCCATCGGGTAACTGGACTTCATCCAGTTGTCTCTTGAGGGCCTGACTGTAGATGCTGGGGCTTCATGTGTAGCCTTGGGGTGCTCGACAGAATCTATATGAGCGGGCTTTTAGGGTGAAGCCAAAGAGGTATCGGCTGTCTGGATGGATGGGGATAGAGAAGAAAGCATTTTTGAGGTCAATGACAGTGAAGGTGGTGGCAGTAGAAGAAATCAAAGTCAGGATAGTGGTGATGTCTGAGACCACGGGGTACTGGGGTAAAACTACTTTGTTGATCTCTCGAAGGTCGATGATGAAGCGGTACGCTTTCTCATCTCCCTCTCCTTGTTTCTTTATGATGGGCAAGATAGGGCTGTTGCAAACATTGCTAACTACTTCCTCTACCACTCCTGCGTCTATCAGTGACTGAATAATCTTTACCAATGCCTTCTCGCCCTCTGGCGATATCCGATATTGTGGAAGTTTCGGGAGTATTGCGTCCTGTCGAACAGTGATGTGCACTGGGTCAATCATCATGCGTCCTACGTCCGAATCTGTCTTTGCCCACAGATATGGAGGCAGAGTGTCAAGTAGGGACGAGTCAGTGTCAGTGATGGAAAACATGCGTCGGGAAGGGCAATGTCTGAGCAGAATTGGGTTGTCGTACAGGAAAACTCGAACCCCGTCTTGTGAACATCTAATAGTAGCTCGGAAATGTTTCAGCAAGTCAAGTCCCATAATGGCGTCAGGGGTATTGGTGGAAAGCAAAAACGTTGTGTCAGTTGTGTTGTTCTCTAAGTCGAAGGAGATCGGAGTGGACAAAGGGTTAGTGGAGGGCGTTCCATCGAAACCTATCGATGTTACAAGCGAGCCAGACAAGGGTGCCCTTGGAATCAGTCGTTTAGATAACGCACTACGTGTCGCGCCAGTGTCTACCAGAAATGGAGACTTTGTACCCAGGACCTTAGCGGTGACATAAGGGCCTTGCTGGTCAACATAGAGCTCGACTGGATCCCTCCCTTGCCCTAGGCAGTCATATGCGAAGTCGCGGGCATCGTCGCAGTCAGACTGCTGGTACTGGTTCTGTCGGGGACGGTCAAATGTATTCGGTCTGTTTGATCTATCGTTATTCGTGTCATTCGTGGACCCCCGTTGCTGTCCTCTATTTCTCGGTCCACCCGCTACGTCCTTGGGGTCCCTATTTCTGTTCATCTCCAACAGAACCGGACACTGGGATTTCCAATGGCCGAATCCTTTGCAGAAAGCACACTGGTCCTCGCTAATGTCTCTCCGTCCAACATGGAGTGTTGGGGTGCGGTCTTTAGGGGGTGCGTTCCTAGGGACATTTGTCTGAAAGTTCCCTTTGTATTGCTCTCGTCCTACAGTCACCCCTTGCAACTGAGCAATCATCACCCTTTCTTTTAAGTCTTTCTTCTTTTTCTCTGTCGCTCTATCGTTTTCATTTTTCTGGTGCTCGTAATATTGGGCCATCTGGAGGATAGCCGCGGGTTTGGAGGCTGCCCAACTACTCTCGCTGGCCTGCAGTTTCTGAGAGACCTCCTGCGACAAACCTTTTACATAATTCTGGACAAACAGATGGTGTCCGGTTGCAGTGGTCATGTCCTGGCCGCTGTAATCAGAGAACACCGTTTCAAATCGGGAGAAGTATTCCGATACGTCTTCCTGGGGTTTCTGACGGCAGGCTGTTACTATCGACCAGTCCACTTTCTTTTCTGGGATCAGGGTTTTCAATTTCTGTACAATTTTGTCTGGGAGTTCTAAAATGGATTTCAGAGGCTTCTGTCCAGGTTCTCGTCGCCTATCTATGCCATTGAGTTGTGACCAGGTATGTTCGAACAGCTCAAGGTGGTCAACTTTCCGGATTTGCTTCCACACATCAGCTGGTAGACATAACCCGAAAAACAAGTCGATGTCAGCCAGGGTCATAATCGTTGAACCTAGGGCTGTACCTAATTCAGTGTAGAAGCAGTGGGGTTTTTACGTAAATCGGGCAGAGACTTCCGGAACGTCAGAATATCTTGTCGATCCCATGGCTGGTAGACCCAGTTGTACACTACCCTCCCTCTTGCATCTTGGTGGTTGACGTCATCGTGTGTTCCCAGACCTCGTGGGGGAACCCAGTAGGGGGCAGCCTCTCTTATTGGCATAATGGTGCTAGCTCGCTCAGTTCGTGATTCGGTCGCTACGGGTGTCGTAGGTTTAGCTTCCGATTCTTGTTCAGTGAGGTGGCGGAAAACCTCAAGCGTACGCGTAAGGAGGTCCGTCACGTCACACTCGCCCTCATCCCCGATATCGACCTTTCTATACAGAGTTGTTAGGCTCTCGGACCTTTGTCTCGATATCGGTCCTCATACGCATTCAGGGCATGATAACACAGTCGTACGGCAAAGTGCTGTCTGTGGCTCCCTGCATATGAGTTGAACATATCCGTGATGTGCTCCCCACTCTCCTTTCTTTCTACCAGTGTCCTCACTACCTTGTCGATCCCTGCTCGCTCATCTTTGCTTAACCTGTTCGTTCTTGTGGAATCTGTCTTTCGGGCCTCTGGATCATCTAACACTGTTGCTTGTGCTGTATCTAGTACAAGGGGTTCGGCCGGCGCGGAGGCCATGGGGACCGAAGCTCTGGTACTACTCTCGTCTGTGCTTGAGGGTAGTGGGTGCTGTGCTAAAGGTTGGGAAGGGGCATATGGAGGGGGCATGTAGATGATCGGAGGACCTAACAAAAGATCATCGTTGGCTCGCTGTTTTGAAGGTAATTCAGGGTAGAGCGTAGAGGGTGTTCTAACCGGACACTGACTTGATGTCGCTAACTCTTGTTTCTGTTTGGCTTCTTCTCTCTCCTTAATCTCTTCTTCTAATTTCTTAGCAGCTAGGTGGGCTGCCTTTCGCAGCTCTTTTTCCAACCTACTTTCATTTCTCTTTTTACGTTGTTCTGTTTCTTTGCGCCACATGCCGAGACTATCGAGCATAGTGGGCGTTGTTTTGTGTTTCCCAAGGGCTGTTTCTAGCGCGCTTATTTTATCCTCGTCGAAGGATCCTATCAGTGGCCACTGACTTTTCTGATCCTTCTTCGTATATTTATGCCACAGCTTGCTATAGGCTATAGCGATCAATCCATGCTTCATAAACATGTCCTTATTAGGGGTTCCTTCCAGTGGAGCTGGATGGTTCATCTCTAATAAGCGGTCCGGGCTAAACAGGCTACCAATCAGTGGGGAGAAGATAGGCATGACGGATTACAACGGGGACAAAAGTCTGCACTACCTATCTTATCACTGCGTGCAAAGACTAGACAGAATATTTCTATTCTTCGTTATTTGCAGGCAGTGAATACCTCAAAAGAACCAATATCGAATAGTCAATGTTCGGTCAATCAAACAATCAATGGGGAGAATAAGTAGGCACGACGGGTTACAACGGGGACAAAAGTCTGCGTTACCTACCCTTTCACTACCTGCAAAGAGAGAACCTGTTCTTCCCTGTTTGCAGACAGAGAATCTCCAGAAAACAATCCGCGAACAATAATGTTCGGGTCAAACAATCAATCAGTGGGGGAGGAAGATAGGCACGACGGATTACAACGGGGACAAAAGTCTGCTTTACCTATCCTTCGCTACCTGCAAAGAGAGAACCTGTTCTTCTCTGTTTGCAGACAGCGAATCTCCAAAAAGAACCAACAATTCAAAGAGTAATACTAGTATTTTCCAAATCAAACAATCATTTCGCAATTTGTCGTGTTACACGACCTTACCCGGACCGCATGGACAGTTTCTTGTCTTCCGAATCCAGCGCCCGATCGTCCTCTACTCTTCGTGACCGTCGCAGCACTCCTGATGGTTCCCAGTCAGGACCGTAGATCGCTCGAGAGAGGTCTGTTCGGAACCGGTGAAGTTCGGATGATCGGCTGTCAGACGAGGGTCTATCGGACAGGAGCTCTCCCGATCGTTGCAGTCATTCACTCTGTCGTCAGAACCTCTCCCACTGGATCCACGAGTCGCTGATGGGCCCCACGTTTGGGGCGCCAATTGTGGAAAAAGGTACGGGCCTATGACCTTTTTCAAAGTTGCCCGGCGCTAACTGCCTCTAATACCACTCAAGTTACCAAACAAAGAGGCAGGCGCTGGAGACTGGAAGGCAGGAAACAGAAGTTTTATTTCGACGGAGCAGAACACATCAATTCAGACAACAGGGTATCTTCACGAGGTGCTCTAACCGCATTTCTGAGGCCTGGCCTCTTATACACCGGTTTATGATCTTTATTACAGTTTATTGCATGTGGCACATTGTCGTAAATACTTTGAAGTACGGAAACGAATCCCCGCTTCAGGCCCGTTCCCACACACATTTACAGTAGAAGTCCCCACCCCGGTCACAACAGGTGACGATTGTCGCGCAGCTGGACATTCCGCCGATTCACGGAATGTATGTGGTCGATTGGATCTCATGGGGTGGGGGCTTTGATCAACTCGTGGATCCTTTGATGGGAGAAGCTTCCTACTGTATGGGGGGGGGCAATAAACAGCATCCGCAGGGCCAGGTGGCGGCCTGGGAACGAGCAAGACAATCGGGCACAGAGGAAAGGGAGGTTTTATCAAAGGACCCGGGATCATGAAAGGAATGGAGGGAGGTGTTGAGCTGGGAACAGGATGGGGTTCCGAGGCAGGGTTGCGCTAAAGAGGGGTTTATGGCCCAAGCATGTGGGAGCGGGGGTTGTCAGCGCGCGGGGGATGCCTGCGAGGTCAGGAGAGAGAGAGAGAGACGCGCTGGCTGTTGGCGATGGGCAGAGAGGCCATGGTATTTAAAATGGCTGCCGCTTACGCGCACAAATGGACTCAAAAAGGGGGACAAGATGGCGCCGATAATGTTGACACTGCAGACTAGATTTTAACACGGTCGGGTCAGCAACGCGAACCCGCCTCCACACCCAGGGCTCGGGTAAGGTTCTATTCCAGCTTCACTGGGTTACATCCTGTGCTGGTGATCTGCCGCACTCCACCTCAGAACACTGCTGCTTGGTCGCGGCTTTGACAACACGGAGCCTGCACTGCCGCACAGCTCCCAAATCAAGTTTGTGGCGTCCACACTGCACATGCAAAAACCACAGGTGATGGACAGAATGCAGAACAATATCATACATTCACCCCAGTACAGAGATCTGGGCCTAAATCCATCGTTTTTTTGCACTCCACACCACCCCAGTTCAGACATGGCCATATGCAAATCAGTCTGACACTGTGCCTTATGGGAACAGTCCAGCCCGAACTGCCAAGCCATGCCTCCCCTGGACCGGAAACAAGCTTCCGAGGACCGGTTTCTGGCATTCCAGCCGTCTTCAGCTCGGCTTGCTTGAATCCAGTGGTGTGGAGTGCATGGGACTCACGTCTGAGTAGTTCGGACTGGACTGTTCCCATGAGGCACAGGGTCAGAGCTGATTTGCATATAGCCAGTGTCTAACCCAGGGTGGTGTGGAGTGCAAAAAAACGATGGATTTAGGCCCAGATCCTTGTACTGGGGTGAATGTATGACATTGTTCTACATTCTGTCCATCAACTGTGTTTTTTGCAATTTCACCCCGAGTGTGCTGGGGATGCTCAGACGTGAGTCCCAGGCTCTCCACACCACTGGAGTCAAGCTATCCAGGCTGATGAAGGCTGATAGCCAGAAACCGGTCCTTGGATGCTTGATTCCGGTCTGGGAAAGACATGGCTTGGTAGTTCGGACTGGACTGTTCCCATGAGGCACAGGGTCAGAGCTGATTTGCATATAGCCAGTGCCTAACCCAGGGTGGTGTGGAGTGCAAAAAAACGATGGATTTAGGCCCAGATCCTTGTACTGGGGTGAATGTATGACATTGTTCTACATTCTGTCCATCAACTGTGTTTTTTGCAATTCTGTCCCCACTGCACAGTCAGCCATTACTACGCTTGTGTAGTTACTGGTGCCTCTAAACTTGCTGCTTTTGTGCACACTAGCATCCCAAGCCCAACTGGCTGGTTCTGGCGTTACGATGGCACTACTGTGCACAGGAGAAGAAACAGATAATCGGGCCGTGTGACGGATCCTCGCTAGAGTGCGCCCGTCAACTTGGCTGGCTAGCCACGCCCCCGTGACATAGATGTCTTATTATGAACTTATAAAAGAAGAAAACCCGGAAGAGGGGCAACGCACTCTTTTTTTCCTTTGAATGTACACTCCATTTATTTCCCTTCAAAACTGCACTCTATTTTAATTTTCTTTATGCACTTTGTTCTTTAAGGACTACTACAACGCTTCATTGCACTTCAGTTATTTCTGTGTTGACTGATCTTTGAGGATTCAAACTATTTTCCTTTGGATTTATGCTCTGGTGCTATGGTCGGTAGCAGATGGACGGGATCCCTTCTTGCTGTAAAGAAGAACATGAAAGGGGTGTTCCCTAAATGCCAGGAGGACACAGTTCTACTCATACATTCAACTAGCCCACACAACCACAAGGAGAATTTATTTATTCAAAAATATTTTAATTTTTTTTTAAATATAGAGCATTTTCATAGAAAACTAATTTCATTTGAACAGTGTAGCAACATCTGTTAAACATTTCATCATTAAATACAGGACTTAGGTTAAAAAAACTAGGACACACCAAAATGATTTTCAGGTACTTGGGACTCCCGTTAACTTAGATTGTTATCTGCCCTCCACACTTGTGCCTGGGTTTAAGACCCCCTTTTGTGTATCTCCTCCAGGCTTATCTCGTTACATCCCTCTGTGGAGCTGGATCCTAAGCATGGGGTTTTCAGAGCTGTTTCCCCGACCGTGAAGACTCTTGACAATCGATACTTAAGGTACTTCTGGGCTCCGTCATTAAAATTCTTTTCTGCACTACCTATGAGTTTTTTTAGCTCTAGTTAGTAACCCCTCTATATATTGCTTTCAGGTCCGTTATCTGTTTTACCTGGTCCCCCCACTGGCATCTTTATCTGTTTGGAGCTTACTATTGGATACACCAGTCCTCGATAAGAGGTATATATTCTTACAGTTCTGAGCATGCGTTTCCTTCCCCTGCATGCTTCGTGCGCTGCCAGCTGGGTATCCGGTTCCCAGTTCCCTGCCTGCACTGACTTATTGTTGGACACACCGGTCCTCATTAAGAGGTTTATATTTTTACAGTTCTGAGCATGCGTTTCCTTCACCTGCATGCTTCGTGAGCTGCCAGCTGGGTATCCCGTTCCAAATTCCCTGTTTTCACTGACCGTTTTTTCCTTCAATACACTTATCTTTTTGGATGCCCTGCATTATGTTTTAATTTTCTGTCAACCTTGTTTCTATTTTTTATGTATATGGTTCTTTCTATGTACTTTCCAGACCTTGGCTGCACCTTTCCCCTTTACGACTTGCTGCATTTCTTCAGCTCCTCCCCTGGGGCATTCTTGGATCCTTTTCAAGGTACTTTAATATGTTTGGTCAACTTTTGACCGACTTTCCCGACATCCTGTCAGGATACTCACGGTCTTCCTTAGACTGTTTTTTCACGTATCCCTTGTTTCTCAAAATAAATTTTCTTTCATCCCTCTTTTGTGTCCATCTTTTTTCAGCCCCTGTATTATCGACTTTTCGAATCCCTGCTGCTCAGTGAATGTTTACACCAGTGTGATCTCGCTGAGGCTTACTGCTGCGAATTATTAGAACCTCCCCTTGGGCCCCTCTGCTGAGGGTCTTTCGGTAGGCTGCCATTTTCTTACCTGACTGTTTGTTGACTTATTGTTTTACCTCTTATGTGGTGGTTCTTTGAGCACTCTCTAATTCTTTTTATTTTCTTTTGACATTCATTGGTGATACTTTTCAATACACGATGAGTTTTCATTCTTTGCCTGCCTACGTGACCTAGATCTTGGGCTATAAGGAGAATCTATTATTTCGGTATGTGTGTATGAGGTTGTTTGAATTCGTGATTTCTGCTTACTCTGACCCAGGCCTTGCTTTTAATTGAACTGCATTTTTGAGTGTGTCTTATATCGATTTTTTCTGCCCACAGAATTCCCTCTCACAGCCCTTGCTGTTACTAGGACTGCTTCCGAGGACCCTTCTGTCAGACGTCATTCTTTATGTCTGATAATTCGATCCCAAGTGCGCCCTGATGAAGGAAGCCTGTATTGGCACTTGTCCGAAACGCGCGTCGGCGCTTCTGTGTGTGGTGATATGTATGTGATTGTTTGTATGTGTAACTGGTTGTACAAGAGGTGTGTTTGAGTGAAGGAGTGAATGTACTTTGTGCCTTTTTTGAATCATTTTGGTGTGTCCTAGTTTTTTAACCTAAGACCTGTATTTAATGATGAAATGTTTAACA
Source organism: Lissotriton vulgaris (assembly GCF_964263255.1). NCBI lineage: Eukaryota > Metazoa > Chordata > Amphibia > Caudata > Salamandridae > Lissotriton > Lissotriton vulgaris. The sequence continues at coordinate 179,791,419 of NC_141697.1, forward strand.
GATGTTGCTACACTGTTCAAATGAAATTAGTTTTCTATAAAAATGCTCTATATTTAAAAAAAATTAAAATATTTTTGAATAAATAAATTCTCCTTGTGGTTGTGTGAGCTAGTTGAATGTATGAGTAGAACTGTGTCCTCCTGGCATTTAGGGAACACCCCTTTCATGTTCTTCTTTCCAGTATTCTCGCCCTGGCGGGTTGTTCCCCTCCTTGATATTAAGCCTTAGATTCAGGGACCCTTTTCTGTTTTTCAATTTAATTCCCTTCTTGCTGTAACCTGAACTTGAACTTTTCCTTTTCTTAGCTTATGGACAATGCCCTTAGAGACTTTAAATATGTGTTTTCCTGGATCAGAATAGGCTATTGATGGTTGCTAAGGATTCATCTTGCTACCTTGTGGTCTTTGTACCTCTGTAAGTGGATTTGAGCTAATTTTACACCAGTGTCTAGTGCTCTTATTAAAACCGTTATATTTGTAACAAAAATGTTAGAGATTTGCTATACTAATGCATTTTTACTCTTTAATACAATAATCTTTACAACTCTAAATTCAATTGACATTTTCATTTGTGTCTATGTTTCTTCATTGACAATGTGCATAGGGTGGGATTTGGTCCTAAATTGATGAAGATGGTTGGAAATTTCTAGAATTACCCCTCCTATTGTCATAAAAATATTAATCAAGGGAGATTTATGAAGTAAAGAATGTTTCATAACTGGAGATATTGAACTACATGAGAATTCACTCTAATTGTAGGAAGGCCCAGTGTGGTTAGGGTGGAAGGAAGAGTAAATATTTCTGCGGTAAGTGAGGAGATACTGTAAAACAAGATACATTTTATAGTAGAAAATATGCTCCAGCAGTACCAACTTCCATTTGTATTTTTGGGTACTTTATGATCCACTAAGGCCCTAGGTCTGAATGAACGGTGTCCTTTTTGCTCCCATTTCCAGTCTATAAAGGTACCTGACAGAGGTAACTATTACAGATTGCAGCAGTGATAAGAGCCAAACCGCACTAACCTACCATGTACATGTATTAGTATTCAGGTAACAATATTTGGATGTGGCCTAACGGCTAGAGCGGTCAACCTCGAAGCTGGGAAACCAGGTTTGAGTCTCGGCAGGGACGCTCAACATCCTGTGAATCGAGGCAAATAACTTAATCTCCCTGTGCCTAACAAAATGAATGTGTCTGTAACGCAACTGTTACTTATGTTAAGCGCTCTGATACCTACGGGTCGTGTTCACGCCATATAAAACTTCCAAAAAAGAAAATGGATTAGGTGGGGCTAATCACAGAAAACACTTCTCCTACAGCAAAGTGTGAACCATGGAAATTAAAATGTAATTACCAAGTGTTTGACATAATCACATATAATTATAATCCACATTTGTAAATCGCACAATCACCCGTAAGGGTCTCTAGGTGCTGGAGGCCGTCAGGAAGATTAAGCAAGCTATTGCCCAGAGTCACATGGTGCAGGGATAATCTGCCGCCGGTGCCGGGGATCGAACCGTGATCCCCAGATTCCGGAGTCAGTCGCCCTCGCCGCGGCGCCACACCTCTCCCCCGGCGCCACACCTCTCTCAGACATACTGGAGCACACCACCCAAAGCAAATTCAACAGAGATGCTTAAATGGAGAGAATCAAGAGTTTGATAACTTGAAAGTGTATAAAAATGTATTGCATTCACATGATACATAAAACATGCAACTTTTTTTTTTTTTTAAAGGAATTTTTCAGTATATATGGCAATTGTTCTATTCCATCACAGGTAACAAAACAGACAAATCCTACGAACAGGTAATAATGCAAGCCCAAAATCCTGGTAACATATTCCAGAATAGAAACTACTGGGCAACTAAACATAGACAAATGCACAGTAGGAAGGAATCAGTTTTTCTTGTATAATATCCAATGAATGTCACAGCCATGCAGCCAACACGTGCTTTGTCTAAAAGAAGACTTCCTCAGGGCTTCTAGTCATGATAACATAAGCTGGAGAAAACTATCCAGATGAGAGCCAGAATGCAATAGGAGCGTATGTTTTAGTGTAAGTATGAATGTAATGTCCTAATATTCAAATAACGTTGTCCATAGAATTGAGTTTTATGTTTATCTCTATATATCTAAGGGCTACTACATCCTCCATCATGAGTGCAGTTTATCAGAGATCGCCTATGCCATGATCCGCAAATGGCAATGCTAAGTGGAGCAGGTGAGACCTTTGAACTCAGCATAGCCATTTGCGGATAGTGGCATCGCGACCTCTATAAACTGTACTCAACAAAAAACTTTTTTTGTGTTGGCTGCATGGCTGTGACATTCATCGGATATTCTACACGAAAAATTGAGTCCTTCCTACTGTGTATTTGTCTGTGTTTATTTGGCCACTATTTTCTGTTCTGTCATGTTGCCAGGGTGTTGGGCCTGCATTATGACCTGTTCATAGGATGTGTCTGTTTTGTTTCCTGTGATGGAATATCACAATTGCCATATATGCTGAAAAATAGTTTTTTCTTTAAAGTTGTATTTTTTATGTATCATGTGAATGTAGTACATTTTGGTACTCTTTGAAGTTATCAAACTCTTGATTCTCTCCATTTTAGCATCTTTGTTGAATTTTCCCACTTTCACTCCTCCTATTTTCATTGGCAATAAAATCCTCAGCGACATAGATCCGTTGTGACACCCAAGTATGAGGATTTGATCTGGGGCTGGCCGTAGAGGACCACATTGTTGTATATGCAGATGGCATTCACCTGTTTCTTTCTCAAACATCTGTTACGGGGCCTTGCATAACATATATGCTTGAAGCCTACGAGGAAGCATCTGGACTTCAGTCAGCTAGTCCAAATCCCTTCTGGCATCCCTGAATGGGTACAGAAATAATGAGACCTGGGAGCCATGTCTCCCGGTCTCTTTTTTCAGTTTTCAATACTTGAGGGTTCTTATCGCGTTCAATCTGGGACTCATGTAGAGCCTCAACGTGCAACCGTTGATTCTTCAAACCTGTGCCGACCTGGATAGATAGTTCAAACTTCACCTTAATATCTTGGACGGGATGGCTCTGATTAAGATGATTGCCCTCTCATGAATACTTTGTGATCCAGACCCAGAACCCAGGTGTTTTTTCTGTTTGGTGCACACTAGAGACTTTTATCACATGGTTTGAGAGTGCCTGGCTATGGCCAAATATTGGCGAAGCATCTTTGCCATCCTGTCCAGGGTCTTGAACAGACCCGTTGACCTTTCGCCACTTGTGGCCTTGTTGGGCATTCTTGATGACATTGATGGTAATTGTGGTGAATGCACTTTGGTGGGGATTGGGACATTGATATCAAAAAGAGAGATCATTAAACAATGTTATTGTAACTCTTTTTGGCTGAATGGTGGGGGAGGTGGACTGGTGCACATAGCTGAAAAAAACAATATATGTAGTGAAGGGATGGCCTTGAAAACATTTGAGAATATGGTGGAAATAGTGAGACCACTATGGTTTGGTGTAAGCTGTTTTAGTCCTACATATGATGTATAGAATGTGCTGGCCTGGCATGTTATGTTATGACGGTAAAGAGAATAGTGTTTTATTATGTAGCCTGGAAAAAATAAATTATATTAAAAAAAGGTTTTAAAAAAATAGACCTATTGTGTCAAATCAATTTTCAAAGTACGATTTTAGGACCATAGTATATGCAGTACGGCACTGAATAACAGTCACAGTGCACAGAGTCATTATACCAGAAAAATAGATTTCTGAGAAAGGTAAAATCAAACTCTCAATCACCAAGCAAAAACGTGTCTTTGCTACACAAAATTATTACCTTTGTCAGGTGTTGTTTTCAAAAGTGCTTACTATTTTATTGTACTCTGTTGAAAGTGACACTCACTTGAAAATATGTCCAGAAATACTGATGCAATGCATACCTTATTCATGCGCATATGCATTTTTGTGTTTGGATTTTCAGCAAACCAGGATGAATGACTTGCATTCATTGGACTTGGATACTTGGACTTGGTCTGGAGGGTAAGTTGCACTCCTAAAAAAGTGTAATCATTGTTAGGTTGTAATCTCAATGAAGCAAAGAAAATGCTGTAGTTGTCATCACTATTACTACAGAAAGTGATTTTGTATAGCCAAATGGCTGCTTACTATGGATTTGTGCTCGTAGGTATAGTGATTGAAAACACTTTCTGTTCATCCCAAAGAAAAAACCTTATGTCAGCTTAAAGTAGGTGTATGCATCTGACCTTCAGGAAAGGGGCACTGAGAAAAATGGTGATAACAAAGTACTGGTGATGGTAGCAAATGCAGCATCCAGCATTGTCATGCTGAACATAACGTGCTAACATAAGTATATTATTTTGGGAAAGGACTACTTCCCTAGTGTGTATTGTTATACTACACATTTTGGAAATATTGCGTAGGCATTGTGAAGATTTTGTGATCCATAATTGTGACTACGAAGTGAGATTTTAATGAATGTTGGAATAATGTTTTCTGTACATTCAAGATGAAGGCTGCATCGCTTCATCCAGTTTCCTAATCCTGTTTCATGAGCAGCATGGTGGTCATCTTGAAAGTATGAAAATATTATTTTCTATACTTTCAGTTTGGTCATCGTGTTGAGTTATGAAGTTGGGCCACACAACTTCATCTTGAGATTATAAAAAAACAGTTTTCTATAGTTTTCAGATGACTGGTTGCCTATTGGCTTTGCCAATACTGGATAATTTTAACAGCATCCGCCTCATAAGATCCTCAAGGTGCTTACCAGGTCAGGCCTTGGAGTCTCCTCATTCTAACGTCATCAAGGTTCAACTCCTGGTGGCCTCTCCACTAAGCCACCATCACAGCAAAGGACAACCATCTGTCTCTGAAGCCTCTACCATCACTCCTCTTGTTCCAAGTAGCGGCGCTGCAGCCTCCCCAGGGGCTGACCCCAGCGCTGAGGGATCTATCACTCATAATGTAGAGTCTTATCTCACACCAGGATGGGAAAGTTTGCCACTTCTCTCCACCATTGGCCTCCATCAGGTCTCACAGGCCCAGGAAGCCCTGGGTTCACTGCCTCCACTCCAATGTCTCCTGTCCAGAGCCCTACGACCCAAGCAAAGGGCTGCAGGCGAGGACCTTGCCACTCACGTTCCGCCTGGCAGCTCTGCCCAAGGCTTTGGTGCTCGTTGTGGATTCCTGTCTGTGCTGTTCCCTATCACACCCTCAGCAGGGATTGCTATATGTCGGGTCTCAGTCCTCGACCATACCTCCAGGCAGCTCACTTGAGGCAGGGGACAACAGGAACACCGCCAATGTTGCAGTTTCCTCCAGGCGGTCCCACTGGCAAGATAAATAAGTCTCTGTCGGCCATTCCCCTCATCACAGGGTGGTGGCCATCTTAATTGAAGCAGACCGGGAGTCTGGCTTTTGCAGGTTTCCATGACTCTAAATCTCCCTGACTGCAACTTCCAGTCTCCCCTAACGTTCTGTTACATCTGGGGGCTGGGTTGGGGCATCTGGTCTGAGTGCGGGTTCAGGAGGGACTCCAGTCATCAGAACTCAGTATGGACACATGCACATGGGTCCTCTTCGTGGGCTTGCCTCCCCGGGGAAAGCCTGTTTAATGAAAAAGCCAACCTCTTTCTAGAGCACTTTCAACTGAGCCATGCTATGTATACAGCTCTGGATTTTGCTCCATAGTTAAGATTTCAAAGGTTTAGGATTCCTTCACCAGGCCAACTGGGCCTGCCTATAACCTGAGCCAGTCACAAAGCCAGCATCTTTTCTTTAATTCTTGGGCAGATGTTCATGTAGAGGAGTAAGGGTTTAGTCTACTTCTTCTCCAATCTCTACCCTGTTACTAAAAACCACTCCTAGCCGCAGCCGAGTTGGGGTTGGGCAGGCGTGGGAGGGAATTGGGGGAGGTGGGAGGAGGGGCCCTTTGGGTGGGGGAGTTCTCAATGTTGTTAATTGTTATATCATGTTGCGAGGCACTGCTTTGGCTCGGTACTCTCAAACCACATGGTTCCCAACTGACATAATACGCCACTTCCCGTCGCAACTGCCATGTCTATGACGGACTCTAACGGCACTCCTGACTCCTTAGTATTGCTCACTTGGAACGTACGGGGTCTCAATGGCCATCGTAAGGTCCGCAAAGTCATTAGTTATCTATCCCGACATGGGGTGAATGTCGCTCTGTTACAAGAGACGCACTTACACCCACACAGCCCCATGTTGCACTCAAAGGGTCTGGTGGGCAACATTCATGCTGCGGGCTTTACCTCACACGCTAGAGGGGTCCTGACTTGGGTGAATCCGAGGTCACTAGTGACCATGACGCCCTTAGCGACAGACCGGGAAGGAAGATATACACTCTCTAGATGTCACGGTAAGGTGTTAGACCTAATTATCCTAAATGTTTATGGTCCTAACTATGATAATCAAGATTTTTACAATAATCTTGCAGAGGTGGTGCAGCCATATGCTTAGCACAGTGTGCTGTGGGGCGGTGACTTCAATTTTACCAGACAACCCATTATTGACAGGTCGGACGGCCCGGACAGACCACCCTCGGCCTCTGCCAGGGCGGTTGAATCCACACTCTTGAGATATAACTTGGAGGATATCTGGCGACACAGACACCCACACGAGGGGGGCTTCACGCACTACTCTGCACAATACACTATACATACTAGGATTGACTATTGGTTTGCCTCACGGCACCTTTTGCGGCAGCTCCGCGCCTGCACAATTTTATCCCGTACCTACTCTGACCATTCCCTTTGTTGATCTCTCTAGCTTTCCCCAAAATGAGACTTCCTCCGTGCTCCTGGCGCTTCCCGCCGTATTCGCTTCTTGACATAGTCCATAGAAACGTTCTTTGATGCAAAAGTGGGATCGGTGTACTCCTTCCAGACCATCTGAGAGGCCTTTAAGTCATATATCAGGGTGGTGGCGATTTCTAAGCACTCGGGTGTGCTCAAGTCAATTCCTGTTCGGCTGACGGCACTGGAACTTGAGCTAAAAGAACTAGAATCCGCCCATGAAATGGATTGGAATATGGCGCTTTACAGCAAGTAAACCTGGACGCTTCGTGACTACCACGAGGAGGCGGACTCAGAGTTAAAACATCTTGGAAAATATGCCACTGCCAGAGCATATGGTGAGGGGGAAAGACCGTGGGGGGTCCTTGCTCAAATTATTAAACAACGTAGGGAGAGAAAGGCTATCCCAACTATGTATTCGGAACACAGGGACTCCCTCATGACGGTGACTCAGGTGGCCGAGAAATTCAGGGAGTACTACGCAAATCTCTACTCCTCTCGGCTTTCGACCCCAGAGGAGCATAGACTAGACTACCTGACTCTTATAGAGCTGCCATGGCTCACTAATCCACATCGCGAGTTCTTAATGCGCCCGATTGAGCGAGACAAGATTATTTTTGCTCTCTCAGAAAGGAGGGCGGGGAGTGCCCCAGGCAGTGATGGCCTTACAGTTGCCTTCTATAACCTTTTACTGCCGCATCTCCTCACACTGTTTGAAGATATATGTACCTCTGGAACAATGCTGCAGACTATGCAGGAAGCAATTCTGGTAGCTATGCTCAAGCTGGGGAAGCCTGCAGATGACTGTGCGTCTTACAGACCTTTGTCCCTCATGAACGTTGACGCGAAGATCTTTACGAAGATACTAGCTAATTGCCTGAGCCCTTTGGCCACCACCCTGGGGGCCCCAGAACAGGCAGGCTTTGTGCCTACTCGTAACCTTACATATAACCTAAGAACGGTATTTGCAGCCATGCAGCATACCCGCCCAGAGGTCTCTGCCATTGCGGTCTTTTTAGATATGGAAAAGGCCTTCGACTCTGTCGAGTGGCCTTTTATGAGGCATGTCCTGAGTCGCATGGGTGTCGGGTCGGTCTTCCTCCAATTACTGGCAACGTTATACCGCATTCGGATCGGCTCCTTTGTTACCTATCCTATATGTATTTGTGGTAAATATTTGATTTACCGTCCTAATTTCTATGCAGGTAAGTACTTAAACAAAAATAACTCAATCGGAAAGAAAGACGCAGAGTCCGTGGTGTTAGAGTTCTTAGGGGTTTTATTCCTTAAAAAGGAATGGTTCTGGTACCGGATATCGTGTTCCTGACACCACTGGGGTGCAGGAAGGGATAGAGCATACTTTATTGACAAGACATAACTTTTATACTTAAACCATATAGTGAATACCAATACAGTAGGCGTAACAGCTGAGAGAAACAAGATAACAGTATACACGTGTTAGCAATACGTAATCAGAAGGCGTGAACTGGGCGTGAACATAGAGGTGTGCACTAGAAACGTCACATGTAAGCGTCACAAGTAGGTGGGTACTTGGCAGAATCTTGCAATGTCAGCAGAAATCTGAGGTCTGGATGCGCGCGCAGCTGCATGACGTGTGATAGACGTGGAGCTGGAGGGTGCAGGGGACTTGACATTTACACTAACGGAAAGAGACAGAAGTCTGGCATGTCAGATCAACTCGTACCTATATCATATCTGATATCTGATGTTTGGGAACCATATTATCTAGAGGGAAAGGTCTCTTGGGCAGAGGCTATTCTATACTGACTGTGAGTGCGTGTATAGGCGTCTACGTGTCTGCATGAGATGCGAGGGGGCATGGGCCTACCATGGTAACAGAAGCTATGAATTACTTGCACGGAGACAGTGAGGCCGGGCCCTTTGCTCTGCAGCTGGAAGGATGTTTACTTGAACTAGTAGGCAGGAATGTATGTTTGAGGAGCGGAACAGATAATTCGAAGGTTGAATACAGTCTTGGCAGGCAGCAGGCTGAGCTAAGCGCCGTTAGCCGCACAGGGAGTAAGGCAGAGGTCACGGGTACAGAGGCAGCCCAGGCTGAGGCTTTCAGAGTCAGAAGGCAGAAAAAGGCTCGATGGCAGAATTCAGGGCCTACTTCGCCAGAGCTGAAAAACGTGTAAAGTACACTACAAAAAGACGTTGGCACGGCATACTTAGGAACGGAATATTCAACCCGTTCAGGGTGGATCTGAAAGAGGACATGTTAACGTTGGACGCAAATGTATTTGCGTCTTCATAGCTGGCACAGGAGGGAAGTTACATGCACTTTAAGCTTGTACATGGAGACGGTGGGGTACACGTTAGGGAACATTTCCTGACCATAAAATTTTATATTTCCTCATTCCCTCCTTGTTCCCTACGGACCCTTCATGATATATCGATCCTCATAAATCGATCAGTCTGTTCTTGTAACATCATTTGCTCTTCTTTCTTCTTTTCGCGTTTTGAGTGAAAACTGGAATGTGGAATACATGAAGTGGCGCACAGACCACAAATCGCTGGCCCACACTGTAGGCACAGGCAGCAACTGAATACTATGACAAGGGCAATGCCTAGGAAGGATAGGATCTTCCATCCCCAAGCGGTCAACGTTGTCCAGAACCAACCGGACCAAGTCCAGGTGCCTGGATTCTGATGTATCAAACTTGCAATTTTATGAAGACGTGTGATAGCTTTATATACTGTTGGCGCGTTTTCTGGAATGAAAACACAGCAACTTGACCCGATGACCTTACAAGCTCCGCCCCTATCTGCTAGGATGACGTCAATAACAAGACGATTCTGGAGAACAACAACCCGCATGGCAGATTGCTCCTCTGTTAAGTTGCCTAGAGCGGAGGTAGTTTCATTCACTACTGCTTCGAGTGTTCTAGTTAATCTTCGTATCAGTTTACTATTAAAGACTGTACCTAAGTAGGGGAAGAAACCTTTATTGAAGTCTGTGTATTGCTCCCATGCCGTTTCAGTATAGTCGACAATCGGGAGATCTCTTCGGAGTCTATTCTTTACTAGATTTGTATTTCTGTGGTAATCAGGAGGGGCTAGGAAAACAGGTGGCAGAAGGAATGCAATATAACAGGTACCATCCCAATCTGGAGGTAAACGTATGTATGCGGTATGGCCACAAACAAAGTAGGAATGACGGGTAGCTCTAAAGGAAGACTTGCCTTGATCACTGAATTCGACCACAGTAGTACATTTACTATGACCTAAGTGAACTGAACCCTTCTTTCTGACACATAAGTCACCCGTGACTGGTAGTACTGACATAGCAGGAAGAACTGGTGCAGCTTCGGATTCAACAGTAAGAATCATAAGGTTAATTGTATAATTACCTAATCCATATACTTCATTTTCTAGATCAGTTCCTATTCTAGTGGGAAGTCCCTTCTTGTCAGGATAACAGGCGTTAAGCAGAACTAAGTTCAGGTTTCCCCAAACCCAATTTCCTTCGAAAACAGCAATATCAGGATCTAAGGAATTAATTATTCTAAACCATGCTCCACATGAGCCATTGTGAGTGAACGGGTACGGAAAGAGGGGCAGAACTCCCTTGTATTTCTGATAGGGAGGGAGTCGGCCACATATCCAACAATTTGTAGCATTATTAGTCTGATGAGAGTGATGTAACATACTAATGAATGTGTTGTTGCGCAGCGCAAGTCTGTAAGATAATTCATGAGGGGGTAATTCGCTAAAAGAATGCTCGGCAGTGACATTGTAAGCAGATTGTTCACGCTTGAAGATAGGGTAGTATATAGGCAGCAATATACTTGCAACAATAATCAAAAGACTTAGAAAAAACATAACCAATAATGTCACTATACAGTGACTACGGAGTGATTTACAATATGCATGTTTCTTGAATTTTCTCTCTCTCTCTCTATCTCGGTCTAGGGGATACATGTCAGAAACTATTTAACCGATTCACCTAGGGGAGGACTTAAACAATTAAACTGTCTGACTTGCTAGACCGTAATTTCTTTTTGTACTCCTCTTGGGGAGTATTCTCTCTCTTGGGAACTTTAAAGTCTCTCGTATCGAGGCAGTCCTTTGAGGGGGTGGACGAGTCAGTCTCTGGCAACAGTTCATTACATTTTTTAATATGACTCGTGTGGATCCACCCTTTTCGGCCTTCAACTTTAATTGCCGTCCTCGTGGTCAGAAGGACGATCTTCGGCTCTTTCCAGCGGGGCTCCAGCGGGCTTTTCCTGTCGAAGTTGCGAATCAGCACAGTATACCCGGTTCGGACGTCGTGTGGCTTTACATCAGTGTTGTCGGGAAAGGCTGCGGCAACCTGTGAACGACATGATTGGAGTGCAGACATCAAGGAGGCAAGGTAATCTGTCAGCATATTACAATCAACATCGGTAATTTTCTTAGGCATGGGCGTCCCCCACATATTTGGTGGTCTGCCAAAGACCACCTCATACGGTGATAGTCCTGATCTCGAATGGGGGACCATTCTCATATAGAACAGTGCAACTGGCAGGGCGACTATCCAGTCGACCCCTTTCTCTTTACAGATTTTAGCAAGGCGTGTTTTCAGTGTCTGGTTATGCCTTTCTACAAGGCCAGCTGCCTCGGGATGTCGGACACATTGGAATTTCCACTGATATCCTAGCAGAAGTGAAACCTGCTTCATGAGCTCGGACGAGAATGGCTGTCCGTTATCTGAGTACACGATACGAGGCAAACCGTACCGTGGGAAGAATTCTCGAACCAGCTGCCTGGCAGTGGTCGGGGCAGTGTAATCTGGGACTGGATATGCTTCGGTCCAACGGGAGAGTGCACAAACAACTACGAGGACATACTTGAATCCTCGACAACGGTCCATCTGGATATAATCTATCTGGAGGACTTCAAAAGGGTGATCGGGAGGATGAAATCCACCTTGCTCTACGGGGACGCTTTTACCTGGATTGAACTGACAACAGATCATGCAAGTACGCACTTTCTGTTTTGCGGCTGCTCGTAAGTGTTTGTTGTACCATAGATTCTGTAAACTGTCTAACATAGCTTTTTCTCCTAGGTGTGCTGGACTATGTGCTGTATTTATTATGACTTGAACCATAGAGTCGGGGAGAAACCATGTAGATTTTCCCTTCGTCATCCATCCTTGATCTGTCTGGATCCCTCCTAGTTCAGTCAATTTCTTGATTTCATCTGGAGTAGCATGTGTCTGAATATCGATTACATCTAGGGTGGGATCCCTAACTGTCATACACTGTGTCGGCACTATTGTCTTTGTCACATCAGTTGTCTGGGTGTGAGTCAATGCTGTATGTTTTGCTGTTTGGTCTGCCAGGTCGTTACCCTGGGAAATGGAATCTGTAACTTTAGTATGTGCTTTACACTTCATGATGGATATGCCTGAAGGCAGATGTATTGCTTCTAATAGTGCTTGAATGAGGGGACCGTGTTGGATCTTGGCCCCGTGAGAGGTCAAGAAACCTCGTTCTTGCCATAAAACTCCGAAGTCGTGTACGACTCCGAAAGCATAACGTGAATCTGTGTATATGTTAACATTTCTGTTCTTGGCTAGTATACAGGCTCGGGTCAGAGCGATGAGCTCTGCTGCTTGAGCGGACAGTGTATCAATACGATATGTTTCTTTGACTTCAGTTTCAGTGGTCACTGCATACGCGGCCACTAATTCTCCTGTGTTTGTTCTCATACATGAACCATCCACGTAAAGTGTCAGGTCTGGATTTGTCAGTGGAACATCTGTTAAGTCTCGTCGGGGCTTTGTTACTGCATTAATGATCTCTATACAATCATGCGGGGCTGAATTTGTCATAATCGAAGGTAACAATGTTGCAGGATTCAGAATGTTACAGCGTCTGATTTCTATGTGTGGCTGGAATAACGTTAATTCATAACCTGTCAGTCGTGCTATAGTCAAGTGTTGAGTCTGGGTTCGGTTTAAAAGAACCTCTACGGAATGTGGAACTTGTACTGTTAATGGATGTCCTAATACAATTGAATCGCTCTGTCTGATTGCTAAGGCTGTCGCTGCAACTGACTTTAAGCACGCAGGGAGCGCCTGGGCTACTGAATCCAATGTACTTGAAAAATAAGCACAAGGCTTATGTGAACCTGCTTGATCTTGAGTGAGGACAGACAACGCTGTACCATCACGTTCTGTAACAAAAAGTGTAAAAGGTTTGCTGTAACATGGTGTCGCTAAAACTGGTGCTTGACATAAAGCTTTCTTTAATTCCTCAAAGGCCTGTGTATGTTCCTGAGTCCAAGGGAGGACAGTCGAAGTCGTTGCCTCCTGTGTTGTCAACTGAATGAGTGGTTTAGCTAGAAATGCATATTGAGGAATCCATTGTCTGCAGTACGAGGTGAGGCCTATAAAGGCCCGCACTTCCTTTTGTGTCTGGGGTTGTGGCATATTTATGATTAACTGGATGCGGTCAGGTGTGAGCTGTCTCCCCACTTTGGACAGCAAGTGACCCAAGTACACAACTTGCTGAACACAGAATTGTAGCTTCGAAGGAGACACCTTGTGTCCCTTGTCGGCCAGAAAATGTAAAACCGTCAGTGATGCCTGTTCACATTCGGGTTCACTTCGTGCGGTGATCAGCAGATCATCGACGTATTGTAGTAAGGCGGTGTTAACTGGCATTTGGATACAATCAAGTTGTCTTTTCAGTGCTTGACTATAGATGCTGGGGCTTTCTGTGAATCCTTGAGGTGCGCGTGAAAATTTGAAACTTCGTCCATTTAAACTGAATCCGAAGAGGTATTGGCTCTCTGGATCAATCGGTACACTGAAGAAGGCGTTCTTGAGATCAATTACAGTAAAGAACGTTGCTTCTGAATCAATAGCAGTCAATAGGGATGAGATGTCGGGAACCACAGGGTACTGTGGAACAATGCATTTATTCAGTTCTCGTAAATCAATCACCAGCCAATATACTGGCGGTGCATTGGGATCAGTACGTTTAAGAATCGGAATGATAGGGGAATTACAGATATTGGAGTCGGTTTCTACGACCACTCCTTGGGCAATGAGCTCTTCAATGATTTCCAGTAAAGCCACTACAGCATCGGGTGGTAACTTGTATTGTCTGATACGCGGCAAAACAACTCCTGGTCTGAGTGTAACACGGTATGGTGTAATGTGCATGCAACCTACATCGGTTGGGCCTTGTGCCCACAGGTGCTTCGGTACATTTTTCAATCTGACATCAAACTCTCGTAATACATAGTGACCCTTAAAGTCACGCAGAAAAAGTCTAACTCCTTCCGGAGAACAACATATCACAGCTCCTAGAGCTTTCAATGTTTTGATACCTAACAGGTTTTCTGGACATGATTTCGTGAGTAACAAGTCTGTAACGCGTGATAATGGACCCACAGCTAGGGGGACTGGTTTCGATACCTCATTTACAATAGGCTGTCCTGAAAAACCAAGGGAAACATTCTGTGAGCCTGAGAGGGGTGCCCCTGGGACTTCATTATGGCTGATTGTTGTGCGGCTTGCCCCTGTGTCAATTAAAAACTTTCTGTCTTTTCCCAATACTTGACTGTGTACATAAGGACCCTCTTGATCTACAGGAATCTCAATAAGAGGCAAGCCAACCTCCCTCTCTAGGCTGTTTCATGTGTATCGCTGATAATCGGGATAATCAGAGCCTGGGCCCTTTGGCCACCACCCTGGGGGCCCCAGAACAGGCAGGCTTTGTGCCTACTCGTAACCTTACATATAACCTAAGAACGGTATTTGCAGCCATGCAGCATACCCGCCCAGAGGTCTCTGCCATTGCGGTCTTTTTAGATATGGAAAAGGCCTTCGACTCTGTCGAGTGGCCTTTTATGAGGCATGTCCTGAGTCGCATGGGTGTCGGGTCGGTCTTCCTCCAATTACTGGCAACGTTATACCGCATTCGGATCGGCTCCTTTGTTACCTATCCTATATGTATTTATATGGGGCACACGACAAGGCTGTCCCCTATCCCCAATCCTGTGTGCACTAACGGCAGAGCCATTGGCTTGCGCCCTACGGGAATATCATGGTCAGAGGGCCATTAGATTTCCTAATTACCGACTCATTGTGTCTACGTACGCTGACGACACCCTTCCATATATTAAAGACCCTGAAGCTAACCTCCCACCTGTACTGTGCGAGGTAGCCCTGTTTGGCGCACTTTCAGGCATCAAGGTTAATTGGGACAAGTCTATCATGTTCCCCTTTGACGCCGGCGATGGTATGCTTTGAGCCAGAGTATCCGTTACAATCGACCACGGATCCAGTACGGTATCTAGGCATCCGTCTTCATACTGTTTCGGTTATAGTACTGAGAGAAAATTATGGGGTTGCCATCTCTAAATTGGAGGACAACATCGACGGTTGGATTCGTCTACCGCTGTCGTTGATGGGTAGAGTGTCACTGATGAAGATAGTCGTGCTGCCTCATTTTCTCTTCCTTTTTACCAACATCCCGATGGTCCTATCCCAATTTTTTTTCACCATTTGCAGTCGCTAATGGTCCGTTTGGCATGGGCGGGTAAGCAACTTAGGGTGGCCTGGAGGATACTGACACATGCCGTATGCGATGGGTGGTTTGACTGCTCCAGACCTCGAACTGTACTATAGGGTCGCACAGGCCTACCATGCTTATCACTGGATGCACAGCACCACGGATACTCCGCATATTGGGATAGAAACCATCGTGGCAGATCCCAAATCGCTCCCATCTCTTCTATTTTCACCAC
Organism: Lissotriton vulgaris; assembly: GCF_964263255.1. NCBI lineage: Eukaryota > Metazoa > Chordata > Amphibia > Caudata > Salamandridae > Lissotriton > Lissotriton vulgaris. Next base: position 179,807,016 of record NC_141697.1, read on the forward strand.
AAGACAGACGCACAGGCATATTGGATTCGCTAACTTCAATTACCCATGCCTGGCACAGCATACTCATTACGCTCCCTGGTAGCTTATTGTACTCCCCTTTGGCTCGTCTCGAGTGGTGTTACTGGTTGGCCCCATGCAGAGACAAAGGTGTCATTGCGGCGCTTCGATCACTGAATGTGCATACCATAGGTCATTATTTTGCGGATGGTGTCGCCCGACCCGTGGGGGACATCATGACGGAGGTGGAATCACCCTCGGCTTTAGGGCAGTTCCAGCTGCACAGAACGAGACATGCCCTTATGGCTCTCCTTCGGGACGACATGGCAGAGCCCCTGGAGGTGGTGGCCCTGACCGTAGTCCTAAAGGCGCAATCCCCAGCCAAACTAATATCCAGACTCTATCATACAATCGTGGCGGCCAGAGAGGGTGCATACACTAAACCGCGTCTGGCATGGCAACAGGACCTTCAGACAGAGCTTTCGGACAACAAATGGCGATACTGATGTCTGAGCACTAAAAGAATATCTCTTAACGGCCGTCATAGGCTGGTTCACTTTAAATTTCGAAATAGGGTGTACTACACACCCGAACGTCTACATTGCTACGGCCTATGTGAGAACTTGCAATGCGAGCACAGTGGCACCCTGATCACGATTTCCTCCACGTAGCGTGGTCCTGCCCCGGAATCGCCCGATTCTGGGATGATATTTTCCGCGGGGTTAATCGTGTATCAGAGTTGGAACTTACCCCTGACCCGCTGCTGGCCTTATTGGGCTACTCTAAATCTCTTCCTAAGTCGTGTAGGCGTCTAGTAGATATGGCCTTTCTCCTGGCTAAACGATGTGTTGCCGTCTGCTGGATGCGCGGCCCCACCCCCACACTGGCACAGTGGTCTAGAGATATGCTGTACTGTTGCACACAAACAGAAAATTACAGTGAGTTGCTCCCCCGCGCAATAGACCCAAAAACCTCCGGTCCTTGTATGTTACCAATAGGCACACCATAGACACCTCTTATAGTTCTCACTCCAATTCCCAAATAGACACTGCACCCACTAATGGAGGCCCTGACATGTAGCAGATCACTTCTTTTCCTTCGGACTGCTGGCACGACCTCACCTCTTTAGGTCTTGGGATTCCATTGAACTGACGCACAGACAGAAGGAGTGTACTGGGGAAGAGGCTTGAGTTCAGGTGTTGCTGGTTATTCTAACATTTTCTCCGAGATATGGTTTCATTGTTGTGCATAATGTGCAGTTATTGTATGGGGACATTGTGTGGATACCCTTGCCGAGATCTGTATAATGTGGTGCCTTCTGTATGTTTTATGCTGCAAAATTTTCAATAAACATATTAAAAAAATTAATTAAAAAAACCTAGTCCTAGCACTTGCAAACATTGGAAATTGTTGATGGGCCAACTTTTTCAGCGATGGTAAGAGAACACTTTAAACTGGTGAGTCCTTCATAACATACATGAGTTATTAGCTTAACTTCCTGAAAAGGTCACCACTCTTCCATCCACAACCCCATGCACATGACATTCTAGCAAAGGCTGCAATATAAAAATTTACTCTTAACCAAAAAGGTTGGATTGCTATGCCAGATATTTCATTTTAGATGCCTCCTGGACACCTCATGCTCTGTCCCTGCGGGTCTGTTGTTCATAAAAAATAATCTTAAAACGGGTTAGAGTCCGCCCATTACTTATAGGTAGCAGGAAGCACACACTGTAGGCTGCAAACATCCACAGGGTAATTGTGTTTATATGTTTAAATGGTCAAGTGTGTGTGCCCTTGCTGGTATACTTTTTTCCTTTTCCTTTTGGAAAGTTCTTTCATATCTTGCATTTTTAGATAACTTTTAGCCATGCTGCACAGCAGCCGCACTGCATGGCAAAAACACATTCGCAAAGCTAATATCTTTTGCATAGGCGAGGCCTGTTGGCTTTGCCAATGCTTGCTCCATATGATCGATTTTCTGAAACCTTTCCAGAATACATCTTGACCATCATAGACTTGGTCAATATACCAACCGACAACTTGGTGGACTGTCACCCACGAACCGCCTGCGTATTACAGGAGAATGTTGCTTTCTGGGCAATGATCATTCCTGTGACAGCAACAGGAGTGTTTGGTGTTAGTATGTTTCAGAATTCCTATCCCAACTAAACACAGACAGCTATGTCGGTATAGCTAATTATACCAGTAGGGAAAATAGATCACATTCTAATAGAGACCACACAATAGGGATTTTTTTTTTTGCCAAATGCCACTTCAGTGAATCTACACATTACAGTATCATCAAAATTTACAACATCGCAACATTGATTACAGAACTATGAGTCGCTTTACAAATATAAATTAGGGTTTATTTCATGCAGTTACCACACAAATACATTTAAAATTGGAATAAATCCAAACACATTACAAAAATTAAACACCACAAATTGTATATTCACATGTCCAAAACAATTGGAGATAAAGGTTTGAGATAGTTGTTGACGCAGCGTTTCGGTTTTCTGAGATTACAACACCTTCTTCAGGACAATTCTAAATTAATATACATACAATTAAAAACATTCACAATGATACACAGTATATGTTGTGACAATTGTTGATTCAGTGGCATTTTTTTAACAGTTTTACATCTGATTATTTTCTTTCATGGTTATAGTATCCCTATTTTCCCTAAGTGATCTGTATAGTAAACAGTAGTTAAATACATACAACAATATAGTCAACATTAAATCCTCAATACTTAATTGTCCCAGGTTATACATACATATGTAGTTACCTACACACCTAGACTCAAGGTGAACCAACTTAATGGTTAGAGAACCTACCTCAACTAAATATTTTGGGTCAGAGGAACGACTTCATTGACTTCTATTTTTTCTTTTTCTTTCTCTTGCTTTAGTATGTCAAGGCCCAAATGAGGATAATGGGATTCTGATCCTTACTAGGTTTTCAAATTAACCTGCTGGAAAGTAGATATTTAAGTGAGTCTACTATCGTCCGGCATGTCTCACTTATTTGCCACAATTATTGAAAAAAACAGTACCTCTCTTAATGAAGTGAAGATAAAGGGTGTCCAGAGGAGCCACCAGAAGGGTACCTTAATATCTTGATGTATTCTACAAGAAGACATTATACAAAATGCTGTTATTTGAGAATGAATATTCCTATATTATGGTATTTATTCCCAAAGGCCTCCAGCAAAACTTACCGGGGTAAAAAACAATTAGTGGCCAGTCATGGAATGCTGATATTTATCCGGCATATGGTTTGTAGGGGTTGTCCTCCTTTTTACGTTGATCAATTAAAAATAATCTGCAATATAGAGGAAGATATCTTTGTATGAGATATCAAAAACAATCGCTCCATAGAAGAGAGCGAAGACAATACTAATATGTTACAGTTTTATGTAAGTCAGGTCTGACAAGACTATGCGGTTTGCACTTGAGCCTCTTTATTATAATTCCTAGCGCATATCGGTCTCGTCTATAATTAGTAGTGCCTCCAAACTTTATAAATCGATTTGCAAAAGGGGGTGGTGATGAACAGAGTGTCTGAATTGAGCAGACCACTCTTACCCAGTCCAAAGATCAGGGCTTGATCCATCACCGTTATTTATCTCACTGCCCCATCCCAGCTCAGAACCTGGCTATATGCAAATCAGTCTGTCCCTGGCCCAGTGCATCATGGGAACAGGGCAGACTAAACTACCAAGCCAATTCTTTACCAGAAAGGAGACAAGCTACCGGGGACCGGTTTCTGGCATTTCAGCCTCTTCGGCCCGGCTTGCTTGAATCCTGATGGAGCAGTGAGAAAGGGACTCATGTCTGAGTATACCCTGCCACACCTATAGTGGCCAAAATCGATTTACAAAAGGGGGTGGTGATGAACAGAGTGTCTGAATTGAGCAGACCACTCTTACCCAGTCCAAAGATCAGGGCTTGATCCATCACCGTTATTTATCTCACTGCCCCATCCCAGCTCAGAACCTGGCTATATGCAAATCAGTCTGTCCCTGGCCCAGTGCATCATGGGAACAGGGCAGACTAAACTACCAAGCCAATTCTTTACCAGAAAGGAGACAAGCTACCGGGGACCGGTTTCTGGCATTTCAGCCTCTTCGGCCCGGCTTGCTTGAATCCTGATGGAGCAGTGAGAAAGGGACTCATGTCTGAGTCTACCCTGCCACACCTATAGTGGCCAAAATCGATTTACAAAAGGGGGTGGTGATGAACAGAGTGTCTGAATTGAGCAGACCACTCTTACCCAGTCCAAAGATCAGGGCTTGATCCATCACCGTTATTTATCTCACTGCCCCATCCCAGCTCAGAACCTGGCTATATGCAAATCAGTCTGTCCCTGGCCCAGTGCATCATGGGAACAGGGCAGACTAAACTACCAAGCCAATTCTTTACCAGAAAGGAGACAAGCTACCGGGGACCGGTTTCTGGCATTTCAGCCTCTTCGGCCCGGCTTGCTTGAATCCTGATGGAGCAGTGAGAAAGGGACTCATGTCTGAGTATACCCTGCCACACCTATAGTGGCCAAAATCGATTTACAAAAGGGGGTGGTGATGAACAGAGTGTCTGAATTGAGCAGACCACTCTTACCCAGTCCAAAGATCAGGGCTTGATCCATCACCGTTATTTATCTCACTGCCCCATCCCAGCTCAGAACCTGGCTATATGCAAATCAGTCTGTCCCTGGCCCAGTGCATCATGGGAACAGGGCAGACTAAACTACCAAGCCAATTCTTTACCAGAAAGGAGACAAGCTACCGGGGACCGGTTTCTGGCATTTCAGCCTCTTCGGCCCGGCTTGCTTGAATCCTGATGGAGCAGTGAGAAAGGGACTCATGTCTGAGTATACCCTGCCACACCTATAGTGGCCAAAATCGATTTACAAAAGGGGGTGGTGATGAACAGAGTGTCTGAATTGAGCAGACCACTCTTACCCAGTCCAAAGATCAGGGCTTGATCCATCACCGTTATTTATCTCACTGCCCCATCCCAGCTCAGAACCTGGCTATATGCAAATCAGTCTGTCCCTGGCCCAGTGCATCATGGGAACAGGGCAGACTAAACTACCAAGCCAATTCTTTACCAGAAAGGAGACAAGCTACCGGGGACCGGTTTCTGGCATTTCAGCCTCTTCGGCCCGGCTTGCTTGAATCCTGATGGAGCAGTGAGAAAGGGACTCATGTCTGAGTATACCCTGCCACACCTATAGTGGCCAAAATCGATTTACAAACCTACCTCAACTAAATATTTTGGGTCAGAGGAACGACTTCATTGACTTCTATTTTTTCTTTTTCTTTCTCTTGCTTTAGTATGTCAAGGCCCAAATGAGGATAATGGGATTCTGATCCTTACTAGGTTTTCAAATTAACCTGCTGGAAAGTAGATATTTAAGTGAGTCTACTATCGTCCGGCATGTCTCACTTATTTGCCACAATTATTGAAAAAAACAGTACCTCTCTTAATGAAGTGAAGATAAAGGGTGTCCAGAGGAGCCACCAGAAGGGTACCTTAATATCTTGATGTATTCTACAAGAAGACATTATACAAAATGCTGTTATTTGAGATATGCGCTAGGAATTATAATAAAGAGACTCAAGTGCAAACTGCATAGTCTTGTCAGACCTGACTTACATAGAACTTTAACATATTAGTATTGTCTTCGCTCTCTTCTACGGAGTGATTGTTTTTGATATCTAATACAAAGATATCTTCCTCTATATTGCCGATTATTTTTAATTGATCAACCTACAAAGGAGGACAACCCCTACAAACCATATGCTGGATAAATATCAGCATTCCATGCTTGGCCACTAATTGTTTTTTACCCCGGTAAGTTTTGCTGGAGGCCTTTGGAAATAAATACCATAATATAGGAATATTCATTCTCAAGTAACACCATTTTGTATAATGTCTTCTTGCTTGTAGAATACATCAAGATATTAAGGTACCCTTCTGGTGGCTCCTCTGGACACCCTTTATCTTCACTTCATTAAGAGAGGTATTGTTTTTTTCAATAATTGTCGCAAATAAGTGAGACGTGCCGGACGATAGTAGACTCACTTAATATCTACTTTCCAGCAGGTTAATTTGAAAACCTAGTAAGGATCAGAATCCCATTATCCTCATTTGGGCCCTGACATACTAAAACAAGCATTTGCAATGCAATGGTCTTGGCATCATTAAAGGTAGAGCTATTGGCATTGCTCATGACATTTCTTTTTTTTTTCTTTAAATCATAAATAAATGGCATTGTCATTTACATTGCCAATACACAGCACTCTGCACTCAACAGCACACACCACTCTGCACCTGCACTCACTGCTCTGCACACTCACTCTGAACTCACTACTCTGCACTCACTACTCTGCACTCACTACTCACTACTCTGCACTCACTACTCACTACTCTGCACTCACTACTCACTACTCTGCACTCACTACTCACTACTCTGCACTCACTACTCTGCACTCACTACTCACTACTCTGCACTCACTACTCACTACTCTGCACTCACTACTCTGCACTCACTACTCTGCACTCACTACTCTGCACTCTGCCCTCACTACTCTGCACTCTGCCCTCACTACTCTGCACTCTGCCCTCACTACTCTGCCCTCACTACTCTGCCCTCACTACTCACTACTCTGCACTCACTACTCTGCACTCACTACTCACTACTCTGCACTCACTACTCTGCACTCACTACTCTGCACTCACTACTCACTACTCTGCACTCACTACTCACTACTCACTACTCTGCACTCACTACTCACTACTTTGCACTCACTACTCTGCACTCACTACTCACTACTCTGCACTCACTACTCTGTACTCACTACTCTGCACTCACTACTCACTACTCTGCACTCACTACTCACTACTCTGCACTCACTACTCTGCACTCACTACTCACTACTCTGCACTCACTACTCTGCACTCACTACTCACTACTCTGCACTTACTACTCACTACTCTGCACTCACTACTCTGCACTCACTACTCTGCACTCACTACTCTGCACTCACTACTCTGCACTCACTACTCTGCACTCACTACTCACTACTCTGCACTCACTATTCTGCATTCTGCACACTCACTCTGCACTCACTACTCTGCACTCAATACTCTGCACTCACTACTCTGCACTCACTACTCTGCACTCACTACTCTGCACTCACTACTCTGCACTCACTACTGGCCCGGATGGCTACTTTCAAGAAAGCACAGACGTGGTAGCAGATTTCAGGTGTGCTCAAAAATTGTTAGTGGAGCAGATGCATATTTAAAACATTTCTCACAAAAATACTACCGCTGATGGCTGACCACCATTCATTTCACATCTATGGAAACTGAGGGGCAGATAACGTTTAAAAATATTTCATTTAACGTTTTCAGCAATTTTGTTTGTTTTGCATGTTTAGCTAATTCTCTGCTTTGAGTGACGTTTGCCAGACGTGAGAGTGCTTAATTGATTGCATAACACTGACGCAAGCACCAATCTGGCATGGCAATGAGTTGTAGTGTCACTCACAATGAGTGACAGCTGACATGCAGAAAGGCACCTCAGTGAGGTAGCTACAGATAAACCGAGTTAAACCAGGGAAGGACCCCCCTCCCCCTCCCACGAAAGGCGTGCATCTGGACTCTTTTATGCGGCTGAAAGGAGACCATACAGAAGAAAGCGCGTGGCACATAAAGGCAGATTCCTGGAAGGAGCTGAAATGGGAGACGGCGAGGCCTTTTTCAAAGCAATTTTTTCTGCTGTCTGTGATACAATAGCAGCGGGAATGAGAAAACATTGAATCATTGTAATTATTGCTTACTCCATATTCAGCGGCTGCTGATCTTTTTTCAAAGCTAAGGGTAAGGTGCGTACAGCACCGACTCAATTAAAGCACTGAATATAAGATCAGTGGCTGGCTGTCTCCACACTTATTAACCTGGTTGTCCAATGGTCATTGAGAAAGATTCTCAAATGGAGGCGGAAGCAAAGGTCCAGGATTAAAGGTGCTACCGTATTGGACGATGCCCAAGGCTTGCTGTGTTCGAGTGTGTGCGCTCGTGGGTGTGCAATTTACCTGACGCACGTAAGATTAAAATGCAAAATAAGCCTTGACAAATTCAATAGGTATGATTTTGCATGGCGTGCAGGTCAGGCGTGCACGCACCATACACAGCCGCACCGGAAGTCAGGCAAGGTCGCCTGTGACGGGGGCGGAGCCGCGACCGGACCGGAAGAGGAGGCAGGCGGAGGAAATGCCTTCGAGCGGCCCGGGGCTCCTGCGAGCGTGGAGAGCCCCGGGGCCGACAACAGGACGTTGCACACGTGTTGCGGGACTCCCTTGACCAAGAGGGAGTCCCGGGAAAGGAGCCGCAGCGTCAACTCTCCCTGCCGGTGCGGAGAGCGGAGTCCCCCAGATTGCCACAGTAAGTTAAAGGGGAGAGGGGGGGGCCGGTGCACTTGTGTGTGTGTGTGTGTGTGTGCGTGTGCGCGCGCGTGTGTGTGTATGAGTGGGGGGTTCTGTATGTATGTGCGTGCGTGAGCGCTTCTGTTTCTATGTATGCGCATGCGTGTGTTGTGTGGGAGCCTCGCGCAGCGCTCGTACTAATGCGCGTGCCAGTTTAGATTCGCCTGCCGCGCCAGGAGTGTCTCCTGGGAAGCACACTCGCTGACAAAAGATCTCGGCGGAGACGCGCTTCCGCGCGGCTAGCCGAGACCTAAAAAGAGAAAGAAAAAGAAAAAATAGAAGTCAATGAAGTCGTTCCTCTGACTAAAAGATTTTAGTTGAGGTAGGTTCTCTAACCATTAAGTTGGTTCACCTTGAGTCTGGGTGTGTAGGTAACTACATATGTATGTATAACCTGGGACAATTAAGTATTGAGGATTTAATGTTGACTATATTTTTGTATGTATTTAAGTACTGTTTACTATACAGATCACTTAGGGAAAATAGGGATACTATAACCATGAAAGAAAATAATCAGATGTAAAACTGTCAAAAAAATGCCACTGAATCAACAATTGTCACAACATATACTGTGTATCATTGTGAATGTTTTTAATTGTATGTATTTGTATTAAGTTAGAATTGTCCTGAAGAAGGTGTTGTATTCTCAGAAAACCAAAACGCTGCGTCGACAACTATCTCAAACCTTTATCTCCAATTGTATTGGGCATGTGAATATATAATTTGTGGTTTTTAATCTTTTTAATGTGTTTGGATTTATTCCAATTTTAAATGTATTTGTGTGGCAACTGCATGAAATAAACCCTATTTTATATGTGTAAAGCGACTCATGGTTCTGTAATCAATGTTGTGATGTAAATTTTGATGATACTGTAATGTGTAGATTCACTGAAGTGGCATTTGGCAAAAAAAAAATGTTTTCCCTATTGTGTGGTCTCTATTAGAATGTGATCTATTTTCCCTACTGGTATAATTAGCTATACCGACATAGCTGTCTGTGTTTAGTTGGGACACGTCCTGTTTTTTGGCTTATTTTCCCCTTGTCCCAGATTGGATACAATACGGGGACCTCCCTTCTTTTTTCAGAATTCCTATCACCATGAATAAACACACTCGAGTATATACAGAAAACATATACTTTTATGGCTTTTATTAAAATCAAGATCCTATCCTTGTGCATATTGTGTGTACAGCAATGATAAACCAAACAAAATAGTGACATCAGAAGCAGCTAATAAACAGAATATGAGAAAGATTTCCAACATTATAACAGTATTTTAGAGTTTCCCTGCATTTGATCTCAAACTCCCTCCGTTCTTGCCTCTAGCTAAACTATCTTATCACCAAAAGGAACCTGTTTGAATTTCTTAGGTGATTTTGCCTTTCACCCACATGCTGTGATGGAATAACTGAGATACTGTTCCATTAGAAGGGAGTAAGTGTCGCAGCAAGCTGATAAGATGTGGCTGGCAGCCCCAAGGTTCCTGCTAATAGCCTTTGAAAAGGTGTTTACAGTTCCTATCTGCACAAGCCCAATCGTTCAGGTCTCAGAACCCTGGAAGAGTGAGAATTCCTGACTCTCTAACACTTGCTTTGTATTTACCTTAAATATTATTTTCAGGGTGTTTTTTCTCTTATTGAATGTTATTAAAAACAGCAACTAATATATTGCTTGTTATAGAATGTTATCAATTATAACGCCCAACATGAACATTCACATGCTTCTGCTTCTGTGAGACGTTATTGACTGTTTGACTTACATGTATAAACAATTGCTAAACTATGAACTTGAGATGAACGTTAAGAAATACATGCGTGTTAACAATACTAAATGCAATATGCATTTATAATTGTTAAATGTACATTCCAATAAATGAATATAGGAAATGCAATGGGGAAGAAATGAGCAGGAACAATACAAAGAATACCGCACATGGAAATAGACCTCCAGGATGCGTATTTAAATGTTTTGATTTCAAGTGATTAATTACATTTTTTGATGAGGGGCTTCCTTAATGTTTGTGAAGGTCAAGAGTGCAGCACAGCCAGAGAATGCACCTTTCTTCCTTCTAAGGCCCTCATTATGTGTTTGTTCGAATAGGGTGGTCAATATCCTCCTATTCTGAATTAAAAAGAAAAATTAGCATAGCATGCAGAATTGGATTTAACACATCAAATTATGCACGGTTTGCCATTTTTCCAGGCCCTTCCCCCCCAAAATGTTGGCAGGTTTGGCCTTCTGAAATTTATCAGAGGAACACTGTGAGGGTGTTATAATTCTCTCAAATCATAATTCCTATCCCTGTGCAAACATGTGTTTGCACATGGGTTGAAATTTAGCCCTTAACTCTTAATGAGCACCCCAGACTACTAGCTAGTTAATGCTCGTCTAGCTTGGTAACTCCCTCATTACACATTATCGTCCTCATTTTGAAAGGGTTTCAAGGAACAGAAGAAATTATCCCTCCCCCCCCCCTTCACAGAGAGTGACATTCTCCAGGATGGACCTAGATACGCAGACCCTAAAAGTATACTACCAATGGACAGATTTTAGAACCACCTTCCATGAGTTGCCATTTCATTCAGTCAGATCGTTTGTTCAGTTGGAAGGGTAAAGGCCTCTTACTCCAGATTTGGAACGTTCATAGATTCCCATGCTTGAATCATTCCCCGTCGTCGAGATGGAAGTCCCGGTGTATATATAAAAATAGTCATACAAACCCTTACAAATGGAAACTAGGCCTAGGCCCATTCTAGTTTTGTAACATAGCCACCTCTTTTTGTAAAATAGACAAAATAAAATCAACAACCAATGAGAACAGCCTCACCCTCTAGAACCCTCCCGAGAGAACCTCAGACCATCAGATTTTCTACCGCACGTTGTGCTAGGGAGTCTCCACTGAGCTCTGCTGAGTTTATTTCTTGTTACTTTACTCCTAGAGTTTTTCAACTGATTTCTTCAACAGCTTCTTCAGCTTCGTGTCAACAAGTCTGACAAGGAGAAGAAGGGCCTTTTTAGAGCCTGTTCCATCTACTCTAAAAAGACTTTACATAGATAACCCTCACAGGACTGCACCTATTGCCTCTATCCAGATCACAAGGTTAAAGATTGCAAAGTTGGCTATACTTTTTCCACAAAAACCTTGAGAGACCATGAGGGACATCTCCTGACCTGGCTCCAAAAGCTGAAATCCAGGAGGGATCCTTTATCTAGTGATGATAGAGATGATGCTTCATCTGCCAAGAGATCCCTTAAGAGGTCGAGATCTGACCCCTCTTCTTCTGAAGACCGACCTGGTAAAGCCTCTAAAAAGACCTCTCATAGGTCTGACAGGCACAGTCCAAACAAATCTCCTCACCAAGGTGTAAAGGAGAGGAAAGGACTTTCTAAAGGTGAATCTGCAGTGAGGAAGTTGAGTTCTATTCCTCAATCTTCACCTCCTGACAGAAAAAAGGACTTCAAAAAGCCCTCCTCTATACCTTCTGAGGGAAAACATACTAAGAAGATTCCACCATCGACGACGCTGCCGGCGAAGAAACTGCCATCGTCGACGCACAGGAAAAAAAGGTACAGCCTTCTCCTACTCTGGCGACGGGATCGTCAACGAGAGTTTCCTTAATGCAGTTTTCGTCAACGCCAGTGACGATGGATGCAACGGTGCTGGAAAAGTTGTCGCAACGACTTCGACAACGGTGAGGATGACGACAGCTATGGTGACGACGGCGACTACGTTGAAGATGACGTCGATGGTGATGACGGCGGTATCGGTGACGTTACCGACGATGACAGTAAGTACATCGCCGACAGGGCACATGTCTGAGATAATAATCAGTAAACATCGCATTACTCTGGAGCTTACTTCTCCCAGCAAAGTGACTCCTCTGCCTCCTACTCACCTCCTAGAAGGGGAGGATATGGAGGATGAAGGCCCATATGTGTATGCACATAGCCCTACTAAACTGAACGTGAAGTGCCAGGACCTAGATTCGGAAGATGGATATGAAGAGCAGGAATATGATCCTCCCCAAGACTATCATGGAGGTTACCAAGAGGAGATGGTTTGTATGCCATCCTCCTTGATATCAGACTTACAGCTCATGCTCTCAGTCTATAAAAGGAGATTTCCAACTTCATCTCCGGCTCAAGAACAGGTATCAACTCCTGCTGTTCCACCGGCGGGACCTTCCACCCCTTAGCTGCCACCATCACTTAATTGTGGATCCACCAGCGTCGACTCCAATTATTCAGGATGACACCTCAGATGACGACCAGTAAAAAGTAGTTCTTCCCGATCCAGACAGGGAATGAGAGTATAATATCCCTACTCCTGCTTCACCTTCACTGGTGCCAGTGGATTCTCCACCTGGAGATATAGGCGGGTTCCATAATTTTTTGAAGTGGGCAGTAAAAAGATTTGAGCTACCTATGACGTCAGTAAAGTCTGAGTGCTTCCTATACGATTTCAAAGAGCCCTTTAAGAAATCTGTGAGATCAATTCCTATCGTTGGTCATGTTGCTCCTCGTGGTCCCAGTAGTATAAAACCTCGGAGGATAGCCCAACTTGCCTAGTAAGCCAGACAAACCCGGACTCAGTGATATCGCAGGCAGCATAGAGGAAGTCTAAAAATCCAGCGGCTCCTCTAACAACACCTCCAGACAAGGAAGGCAGACACTTGGACAATGCGGGCAAAAGGTTTTCATCAATGTCAAGCCTTCTTGTAAAAGCGGCTAACGCTTTAGCCATCTTGGGGCGTTACGACTGCCAAATGTGGTGTGACCTCTCTCCCTACCTTGACCAGTTGCCTGATGGCAGCAGGGCCCAAGCAAAAAAGATTCTCCAGGAAGGAGAGAGGGCCTCCTCAATGTTGCAATGGACATTGCAACAACTGCGTTCCGTTCCCTAGCTGGAGCGGCAGTCCTTCATCGCCCGGGATAGCTTTGAGGGACCTCATTTAGACCGGAGGTTCAGAACAAGATTTTGGACCTTCCCTTTGATGGAGAGGCGCTCTTTGGCAAGCACATAGACAATGTGCTTCAGGACATTAAAAAAGATATGGACACAGCAAGATCATTGGGGACGCTCCAATACTGAAAGGTCCCCTCTCGTGGTGCAAAGGGCAGAGGACTTCCCTTATACAGTCAATCAATCAATCATATAATTTGTAAAGCGCGCTACTTACCCGTGAGGGTCCCAAGTCGCTGGGGGAGGGGGTGCTGCTACTGCTCGAAGAGCCAGGTCTTAAGAAGTCTTCTGAAGGTCAGCAGTTCTTGGGTATGCCCTATGTAGGTGGGGAGGATGTTCCAGTTCTTGGCGGCGAGGTGGGAGAAGGATCTGCCGCTGAAGGTCGCTCTGTGAATGCGGGGACTGTGGCGAGGGTGAGGCCGGCGGAGTGGAGCTGGCGGGTGGGAGTGTAGAAGCTGAGTCGTCTGTTTAGGTACGCTGGTCCGGTGTTGTGGAGTGGTTTGTGTGCGTGGGTGAGGAGCTTGAAGGTTATTCTTTTGCTAACGGGGAGCCAGTGCAGGTCTCTCAGGTGGGGTGTGATGTGGCTGCGGCTGGGAATGTTGAGGATTAGACGTGCAGAGGCGTTCTGTATACGTTGCAGCCGTCTCAGGAATTTGGCCGAGGCTCCTGCGTATAGTGCGTTTCCGTAGTCCAACCAGCTGCTGACGAGGGCCTGGGTGACTGTTCTTCTCGTTTCGGTGGGTATCCACTTGTAGATCCAACGGAGCATGTGGAGGGTGTTGAAGCAGGAGGAGGAGACGGCGTTGATCTGCTTCTAGAGAGGGTGGAGAAAAAGATGACCCCTAGGTTGCATGCGTGGTCGGTGGGTGTTGGTGCTGATCCCAGTGTGGTTCGCCACCAGGAGTCGTCCCAGGCCAAAGGGGTGGATCCGAAGATGAGGATCTCCGTCTTGTCTGAGTTCAGCTACAGTCGGCTGTTTCTCATCCATTCGGCGACGGCCTTCATCCATTCGTGGAGGTTGGCTTTGGCGGTGTGGGGGTCTTTGGTGAGGGAGAGGATCAGTTGGGTGTCATCGGCGTAGGAGATGACGTTGAGGTTGTGCTGTCGGGCGACGTGGGCGAGAGGTGCCATGTAGATGTTGAACAGCGTAGGGCTGAGGGATGAGCCCTGGAGTACGCCGCAGATGATCTCAGGGGCTTCGGAGAGGAAGGGGGGGAGGCGGACGCTCTGTTTTCTGCCGGTGAGGAAGGATGTGGTCCAGTTCAGTGCCCTCTCCCGGATCCTATAGAATAAACAAACAAAGGGGCCGGACAGTGTAATGTTTTTAGAAGCAATTACAGACCTAGTATAATGAATTGCTAGGCTGCACAACCATTTGTGTTGAATCACTTATTTTTTATGCAAAGCTATAAAACAAGTATTAAAGCATCTAAAGGTACACCACATTTACAAAGGTTCACAAATACATTAGATAAACCACAAACAGTACATACAATCAAATAATCCACATATAAACAATTGTGCTGAGAAAGTAAATATAGACAACTGTGTAATGCCTCAACAAATTACGTCATAGAGGCACCAATCCTGAATATAACATGAACAAGTGGACTGGCAGGTTGAAAGACTAGCCTACTTGTTACAACCACCATAGAATACACAGTGAGTTTGTCACATAGTGCGCAATATAGGAAACCACAAAAACTATACGACAGTGTAGAAATGTGTAAGTTCTATTCCTATTACGCCCTAGTAGTTTGGTATCTTGGTGGAACTGGACGCCGACGCGTTTTGAACCCTATCAAGCATTTAGCGGGTTCTCCTCAGGACATGGATTGGAGGGGTTGTTGTCACTGTGAATTAAATTAAAGAATGGTATCAATGCTAAGCTGACTAGAAACTCACTACAACTCGAACACTATAAAAAGTATGTACAGGTACCTTATGCTCGGGGTGTCAGGATACTCCCTGTGAAATAAGATAGTATAGAAAGCCTCAGTTACTATAGTCTTATAGACCTCCCTATGAGCCATTGTGTTAAATTGTGGGATTTAAACATACCTCGATGTAGTAGAGACTGGAAAATAATTACGGTGCCGGTGCGCCTAAAGTAGAGGGTTTGTGGTTTTCGAGCGCCTGCAAGAAGCAAAAATACTTCTTAGTATAATCCTAAGTATTTCAGCATAGTGTGGCGGTGTACCAAGATGTACAATCCTACCTTCTTATGTAGGCATGCAGGCTTATTCATACGCATACGCGGGCGGCAGCCGCCGCGGGGATTGAGCAACTGAAAAGACAAAGAATGAGCGTTTTAGACACGGATCTGGTCTGGCGCTCGCTCTGCCAAATAAGCCTTTGTCGTGCGGGACTTACTTCAGGAGCGATGAATCAAGGCTCTGCAACCGGCACCGAAGTATCACTAACTGGCAAGTCGAAGCTAGAAAGGAGGGGGCGTGTCCAATTGTATTTAATCCGGACAGCGTCCAAATGCATCTTGGGATATGTAGTTTGCGGAGCGCGATAGCGCAAGGGCCACAATTAGATTAAAACGAGGGGCTTACAAGGGAGGTTCACAGTCGGAGATCTAAGCCCGTACGGTGTCAAGAGGGCATGTACTTCAAAACAGATGTAGGCAACTAAAAGCCACGACACATAAGCGGCAGCAAGCAGAAACAGACAATCGCCGCGGACATGATGTCTACAGGTTACTGAATTCATTGAGATCATTGAGTCCAGACATGGCAATATTAAATCTCAAGATAAGGTAGGCCTCTTTTTGGGCCAGGCGTGCGTCAGGGTCCCCGCCTGCCCCTGGAGTGGTCTTAATGTTTGCCAGGATTGTCCATTTTAGATCATTGGCCAAATGTTCTTTTTTCAAAAAATGAGACACTAGGGGTGCTGTTAGAACTTTATTGTTGATCCGGGATCTGTGCTGGATAATGCGTTGGCGCACTTCTTGGGTTGTTTTGCCTATGTACACTTTTCCGCATGGGCACGTGATAGCATAAACTGCATATTTGGTCTTACAATTCCGCGGCGATTGTCTGTTTCTGCTTGCTGCCGCTTATGTGTCGTGGCTTTTAGTTGCCTACATCTGTTTTAAAGTACATGCCCTCTTGACACCGTACGGGCTTAGATCTCCGACTGTGAACCTCCCTTGTGAGCCCCTCGTTTTAATCTAATTGTGGCCCTTGCGCTATCGCGCTCCGCAAACTACATATCCCAAGATGCATTTGGACGCTGTCCGGATTAAATACAATTGGACACGCCCCCTCCTTTCTAGCTTCGACTTGCCAGTTAGTGATACTTCGGTGCCGGTTGCAGAGCCTTGATTCATCGCTCCTGAAGTAAGTCCCGCACGACAAAGGCTTATTTGGCAGAGCGAGCGCCAGACCAGATCCGTGTCTAAAACGCGCATTCTTTGTCTTTTCAGTTGCTCAATCCCCGCGGCGGCTGCCGCCCGCGTATGCGTATAAATAAGCCCGCATGCCTACATAAGAAGGTAGGATTGTACATCTTGGTACACCGCCACACTATGCTGAAATACTTAGGATTATACTAAGAAGTATTTTTGCTTCTTGCAGGCGCTCGAAAACCACAAACCCTCTACTTTAGGCGCACCGGCACCGTAATTATTTTCCAGTCTCTACTACATCGAGGTATGTTTAAATCCCACAATTTAACACAATGGCTCATAGGGAGGTCTATAAGACTATAGTAACTGAGGCTTTCTATACTATCTTATTTCACAGGGAGTATCCTGACACCCCGAGCATAAGGTACCTGTACATACTTTTTATAGTGTTCGAGTTGTAGTGAGTTTCTAGTCAGCTTAGCATTGATACCATTCTTTAATTTAATTCACAGTGACAACGACCCCTCCAATCCATGTCCTGAGGAGAACCCGCTAAATGCTTGATTGGGTTCGAAACGCGTCGGCGTCCAGTTCCACCAAGATACCAAACTACTAGGGCGTAATAGGAATAGAACTTACACATTTCTACACTGTCGTATAGTTTTTGTGGTTTCCTATATTGCGCACCATGTGACAAACTCACTGTGTATTCTATGGTGGTTGTAACAAGTAGGCTAGTCTTTCAACCTGCCAGTCCACTTGTTCATGTTATATTCAGGATTGGTGCCTCTATGACGTAATTTGTTGAGGCATTACACAGTTGTCTATATTTACTTTCTCAGCACAATTGTTTATATGTGGATTATTTGATTGTATGTACTGTGTGTGGTTTATCTAATGTATTTGTGAACCTTTGTAAATGTGGTGTACCTTTAGATGCTTTAATACTTGTTTTATAGCTTTGCATAAAAAATAAGTGATTCAACACAAATGGTTGTGCAGCCTAGCAATTCATTATACTAGGTCTGTAATTGCTTCTAAAAACATTACACTGTCCGGCCCCTTTGTTTGTTTATTCTATAAGAGTGGTCCAGGCCGGCCAGGGACAGGACCCAAGCCTTCCCCTTTTTCCCTCTCCCGGATCCTGGCGTCGTAGAGGCGTGTTCGTAGTGTGCAGTGGCAGACTGTGTCGATGGCGGCTGACAGGTCCAGGAGGATGAGGACCGCTGTTTCTCTGTTGTCTAGCAGGGTCCTGATGTCATCGGTGGCGGCGATGAGCGCGGTTTCGGTACTGTGGTTGCTGCGGAACGCGGACTGGGACGGGTCCAGGATGCTGTTCTCCTCGAGGTAGCGGATCAGTTGCATGTTGACGGCTTTCTCGATGACCTTCGCCGGGAACGGGAGCAGGGAGATGGGCCGGAAGTTCTTGAGGTCCTTGGGGTCCGCCTTGGGTTTCTTGAGTAAGGCGTTGATCTCAGCATGTTTCCAGCTTTCCGGGAAGGTTGCTGTTTTGAAGGAGATGTTGATCACTTTCCGGAGGTTGGGTGCGATGGCTATGCAGGCTTTGTTGAAGATGTGGTGTGGGCATGGGTCTGACGGTGATCCGGAGTGGATGGTGTTCATGATCTTGCTGGTGTCTTCGTTGTTGATGTTGGTCCAGGAGAGCAGGTGATTGGTATGGGTGGTGGTTGTTGGGGCCGAGGTTCCGGTGGTTGTCGGGGTGGTCAAGACATTGAAGCTGTCGTGGATATCGGCGATCTTGCGGTGGAAGAAGGTGGCCAGCGAGGTTGGCAAAGGTTGTGATCAGGGTGGTGGAGTTGGTGTTGTTGTTGTTCTCGAGGTGGAAGTTCAGGCCCCGAGGAGGATGTAGTACGTGGAGTCGAGGGCGTGTGTGCTGATGAAGTCGGCGATGGAGTCCCTGAACTGCGGGCAGGGGTCCAGGGGGGTCTGTAGACGAGGGTTCTTCTGAGGGTGGTCTTGGGGTCAGAGAGGTTACCAGCAATATCGATACTCCTCGTATACTCCTGCCTCGCAATCTTACCGCCCGCAGTATAACCAGTGGCAGGGGCAGACCTCGTCATATTCGAGATCAACAAACAGAGGAAGAGGAGGACGCCAGGGGAAGGAGTGCTCTGGACGTCAATAGCGTCCTGCTGGCTCTGTCTACTGTTCCTTCCCCTCATTTAACACCTGTGGCAGGCAGGATCTCTCAATACATCCATGAATGGCAACGGATAACATCAGATTGTTGGGTCCTCAATATAATCCAATTTGGTCACACGTTGGAGTTTGTCCGTCCTCCTCCAACCAAGCCCACTCGTGCCAACATAACGAAACATCTTCGTCTCCTGCGCTTAGAGGTCCAACAGATGTTGGAGAAAGGGGCAATAGAGCCAGTCCCTGTCTCGCAAAGAGGAAAGGGTTTCTACTCCTGATTCTTTCTAGTTTGAAAGACTGTAGAAAAATGGCACCCTATTCTAGATCTGAGGAAGCTCAACACCCATCTCATCAAATAGTCTTTTCAAATGGTCTCCTTGCAGGACATACTTCGACTGTTAAATTCAGGAGATTTCATGACCATTTTGGACCTAAAGGACACATATTTTCATGTTCCCATTCATCTATCCCACAGGAAGCCAAGAGCCACTTTCAATTCAGGGTTCCTCCCTTCGGCCTCAGATCGGCACCAAGGATCTTTACAAAGATACTGGCTCCGGTAACTGATTCTTCAAGGA
This sequence comes from Lissotriton vulgaris, assembly GCF_964263255.1. Classification (NCBI taxonomy): domain Eukaryota; kingdom Metazoa; phylum Chordata; class Amphibia; order Caudata; family Salamandridae; genus Lissotriton; species Lissotriton vulgaris. The sequence goes on from NC_141697.1 coordinate 179,826,573, forward strand.
AAAAGCAGCACCAGGTTTTCCCTTACCTGGACGACTGGTTGCTAAAGGCTCCTACCAAGACTGCAGCCGAAAGGTCAGTGGCAGCTAGTACAAAGCTGTTCAAAAGGATGGGTCTTGGGGGCGTGGCCGGGCAAGATGGCCGAACGGACGTAACCCGTCTCGGCTCGAGGTCCACGCGCTGTCTCGGCATCTTTTGCGGCTGTTTCGGCAGCCGCAAACGAGGGTCTGCGAGCTGCACTGACATGTGGCATCAGCGGCGTAGGGCTGCATAAGCGCAACACCCTGGGAACAGCTTTACCGGTCCCCGCTGGCTGCCCGGCTGAAGGAGTGCCTGCTCAAAATGGCGACTCGATCGGCGCAATGTCTCCCGATGGCGTGATCTGTACAGGAGCGCTGATTCCAGCGACTGTCTCCCTTCGTAGGAGGCAAGTACTGAGCAACCTGAGGGCAACAGCGGCAGTTTTGGCGCTGCACAGCGCGATCGACCCCTACCTCTCCCCAGCGAACGCCTGACTCTAAGATGGCGGCCGCGTGGCAGTTCCTGATGGCGAATCCCGGTGGGCTATGCTTGCTGCCCGGTCCCCCACGCTGGCTTCTGCTTTGAGGGGCCCCCTGACTCCTACTACCAGCTTCACTCTTTTCCTGGATGCTGCAGCTTATGGGCAGTGGTGTGCTGGGGTGGTTCACGTGTGGTGCCCCTATCTACATTTCTGGGTCCTTGCTCCCTCCTCCACTGTGAGGCTCCACGTGCGCTGATCTGGCCCCGAATAGCTTTCATTGCGCCCTCATGCCACCGCTGCAGGGGTGAATCACAGGAGTGCCTTACTGGACCCGACTGGTTCTTTGCCCTACTGCCTCCACGTGGTGGGATGTCATTCTCCTAGAGATCACCCGGCTGATCTCCTAAGAAGGCCCAGTGGTTTGGAGCGACGTGTTAAGAAGGCTGATCCCTGACTCGCTGCCTATGGGCATTCTCCATTTCACCACAAGTGCCGCGGGTTCACCTGTGCCAGCGCACCTCAGGAGGGGTCGCTCTATGCTGCCTAAGAAGGCGTCAGCCAAGACTCCTAACAAGGTCTCGGACTTCTTTTCCTCAGCAGAGCGACGATCCATGCTGCGGGAAGACTCAAGCGACGCAACAATGGCCCTTACGAAAGCGGACCTTTTGTTCCTGTTTAAAGATGTTAAAACAGAGCTGCGCAAAGACATTGGTCAAGACATTAAATCCTCCATTGACCAGTTGCGATTTGACCTGTCTGATTGTCTTGCCTCCCTGCAACAGGACGTGTACTTCATAGGCACTAGGGTCCTTGACCTTGAAGCTCACCAGCAGGAACAAGAACTGCTCTCTACTGATGTCCGGGAAGATGTGCGCTCCCTCAAGGAGCAATTACTCCAGTCGCAGCTTAAGGCGGAGGACCTCGAGACCAGGGCCAGACGAGAAAATATACGCATCCGCGACCTGGAGGAAGGTGCAGAAGTGCTGGACCTAGAGGCATTTGTTATAGGACTCTTCTCAGAGATTCTGTCCTCGCAGAGCGTAAAAATAAAATTGGACAGAGTCCACCGGGTGGGGCTTTGCAACAGGGAGAGAAGAAAAGGCTGCGCGATGTCTTGGCTAAATTTCATTCATATAAGGTGAAGGAGACGGTTCTACAGGCGGCTAGGGCCAGAGAGTCCATTGCATTCCAAGACCATTCATGTACCATCTACCAGGATATTGCGCCGTCGACCCTGGCTCGGAGACAGCAGCTCCGACCCATTACCACTAAGCTGCGTGATGACAAAATTAGATATAGATGGACTTACCCCTTCGAACTCAGCTTTGAATTCCAGAACAAGCGACTCTTTATCACGGAACTACAGGAAGGTCTGGATTTGCTGGGCATTTCCTCGGGAGAGGAGGCTCAGGCTCGGGCGGACCTGACGAGGCTGCCAAGGGAGTCTCGTCAGCCTCGTCCTGGTCTCGCAGGGTGAGACGCTGAGCGCTTTTGGGACTACTCACTTGATGGACTTTGTCACCTGTGACCTGCTTGTAATGTCGGCCGGGGCCCTCTGCTTGGCCGGAGGTTCCAGGTCCGGGACTTGCATCTACCGGGAGAACTGGGATTGATATGCCCTATGCCCCACTGCGACCCCTGTGTTTGCTTCGTTGGACATCCCCTGCTCCGGGGTGAGGTGATGTGGCCACTGGAGGACATGTTTGTATATGTTCTTTTTTTTGTTTTATCTGACTATCGGCGGGTTGGCCGAGCGGAGTCTCTCCTGACTTTTGATACGACCTGGGACTTAAGCTATTGCTTTCCACTGTATTCAAGGATGTGATTCTACCTTCCTTTTTGCTTGCCAAGCTCCTTTGGGTATGGACTAAGGTTGGGTTTGGTTTGTTGTCTAAATACTTGCATTCTTCTAAGCCACCGCAACATTAAGCTTTTAGCTATGCTTTGTCGAGACGAGCGTGGACTGGGTCCTCGGACCTGTTGTCCCCTTTGACCTTCGTGGGCTCCTTTCGACCCAGTAGAGGCCTGATGCACCTGTTCGAATGTTTTTTCCGTTTTTTACTTGTTCTTGTTTTTTAATGGTGTTTTGGGTGGGTTAGGGAGGGTTGTGATGGCGGCTTTTTAACTACGGTTCTTACGAGCCTTGCTATGATGAGGGTGGGTCGAGTTTGTAGGTTCTGGCTGTGTTTTATGAGGGGGGAGACGGGAAAGGGGGCGTCTTGGACTATCCTGGGCTGGAGGTCGAGCGAAGGCCTTTTGGTGTAAGGTTATGCCGATCGTCATTGGCACTTGGAATGTTAAGGGTCTCAACTCCCCCCAAAAGCGCCATAAAGTATGGAAATACATTATAGACCACCACCTTGACATTGTGGCCCTCCAAGAGACGCACTTGGCTAGGGCTGACGACTTGCGCCTCAGACATAAACGCTTTCCATTAATCTATAGGTCTTCGCCCTTACGAAGCACAGGGTGTAGCTAGCCTATTCAGCACATCCACGCAATTTCAACCTTTGGGGTATCAGACTGATAAGGATGGGTGATGGATTATGATTAAGGATCGTCTAAAGGGGAAACTCTGTTCTTTTGCAGCATTATATGCCCCAAGCGCTGGCCAATTGATGTTTTTACGTTCCTTCCTGGGGAAAGTAATCGATTTTACCGAAGGGCCACTGATTCTGATGGGCGACTTCAACCTAATTTGGCACAAGGATCTAGACAGTAAACATACACATTGATCATCTATGGGCTCCTTTCCCGGGGAGTTACAGCAACGATTCCACGACCTTGGTCTTCTGGATTCCTGGCGCGTGCTCCACCCACAATCACGCGATTACACATTTTACTCGCATGTCCATCGTACATACTCTCGAATAGACTATGGGCCAGATGTAGGTATTTCCATTTTACCGACTCTAAAATACCGAATCATTCCAATTCGGTATTTTAAATTTGGAAAATGGGATGTAGGTAAAAAATCGGTAAAAAGTACTGATTCGGTAATATTCGGATATTCAGAATCGGTATTACCGATCGGTAAATTCCGAATCAGTAACACCCATTCAACCCTATGGGCCTCCAGGCCCATAGGAATGAATGGGAATTACCGATTCAGTATTTTACCGAATCGGTATTTACCATATCGGTAAATACCGAATCGGTAAACACGAAACACACCCAATTGAGCCTGTCAACCAATCAGGAACACCCACCACACCCCTCAACAAAGCAACAGAGGAACCAACCAATCAAATGCAGCTACCCTACCCCACCCCACTCCCAGGATGCGGCCACACCCATGCAGGTACTGAGCAACTGAACAGCATTGAGAGCACTGAGACACTGAGGAACAGGCTGCCCAGAGCTGAGCTGAGCTGCAGAATGGAGTCACAGGATGCCCAGAAGAAAGGAGCTGAGCGCAAGAGGAAAGTCAAATTCAGCACAGCTGAACTGCAGGTGCTGGTGGAGGAGGTGGTGAGACACCACACCCAGCTCTTTGGCAAGCAGTCTCTGCATGTTGCAGAGTCTGTTAAAAGGAACACCTGGCTGGGGATCCAGTCCAAGGTTAATGCCATTGGGGTCACAACCAGGGACATTGATGACCTGAAAAAAAGATGGTATGATCTTCGGATCATAACAAAAAAAAAGCTTGCAGCCCAGAGAAAAGAAGCTGGTGCCACAGGTGGAGGAAGGAAACGTGCACCTGCACTTACTGACCTTGAACTGAAGGTGGAGTCCACCCTGGAGCCTGAGAGTGTCCATGGGATAGGGAATGCTGACAGCTCAGCCAGAGCTGATACAAAACAAGGTAAGCTGCATGGACATAAATCCCCACCCCTTTCCCTGTCCCCCTTCCCCGGTGTGGTAGTGTGCATCACACTCCAGTACAGGTGTTAGGATTTAACGGCAATGCATCATGTAAGACGTAGTAATAGAAACATACATCAATACAGTCATCACAGAAAACAGCAAGGCATGCCACACACTACATCCAGAAGCAGGGGAGAACCATTGTGTGAAATTAATGTGATTTACAGTAATATTGACACACAGGTGTACATCACCACTGAGCCATGTTCATATCTGTCCAAAGGAGAGTCCTCGCACAGTACAGCGGTGGAAAGGGAGAAGAGGGCACTAGCAACAGAGCGGAGTGAGGACACAGCCAAAGATGCAGGTCAAAGCACTGTACTGCCACCCACAGTGCAGGCATCAACAACACCTGAGCGACCCACCACACCACAGCCTCTGTCACCTCTGCTGTTTGACTCACAACAGTTGGAACTACCATCACTGTCACCCACACCAACCTCAGAGTCATCAGTAGTGGTGAGGCCAAGGAGGCATGATGTTCCCCCTCTCGGGATTCTGGAGACGTCCGATGAGGATGATGGGGAGGGTGACACACACACAACTCCACTTGAGGCAGAAAACGCAGGACAGCAGAGTGCATCTGGAGCTGTGCGTACCGGTGCCAGAGGCCAGAGGGTACGGGAGAGAGGCGATGGAGAGGGGGTTTTCTGTGGTCTTGAGGCCACCATGGTCAAAGTCCAGCGCCTGCAAACAAGGGGCATATTAGTTGTACAGAGACAGGTGCGCAACTTGAATCAGAGGATGGGCAACATCGACCGGGGAATTGGCACCATGGTACAGAGCATGCAGTCCATGGCAGAGGGAATGAGGGACATGACACAGTGCGTGATGGATCTCTGTTAGAGACTAGACTCTGACCACTCAGAGAGGCGCCAGGATAGACAGTGCATGCGCCAACAGACAAAGGCCATGAACCGGCTTGCCACAGCAACCTCCCTGCTATGTCGGGGCTCTGTCGCCATGCAAGATGGCATTGTGCACTGCTGCACGGATTTGACGAGGGGGATGGGGAGAGTTACCTCGGCCATGTAGCTACTACTCACCAACCAGGCAGACACTGCTGGGGACACAGATGTCGGGGACACTGAAGACTCTACCAGCAGGAGTAGCTGTAGCACTCCTGTTCCTGACATCCGAAGGAGCAGCAGGCGTCAACCTGCTGACCCAGGCTCCACTGCCACCATTGCCACCCAGCCTCGTACATCCCGCACTGTTGTGCGTGGGCGCAAACATTGAGGATGCCCAAAACCCACAGGACATGTCACGGTGAGGCAACCTGTGACCACCCAGTGGGGTATACAGACATTGAGGTACCATGGTGTGCTAACAGTAACTTGCCGTAGTGCCCATTAAACTATGTCATTTAAATACAAAGCCTAGCTGTGTCTCCTTACTTACTTAGCTGCGTGTGATCTCTGCCCGTCTCAGTTTCCCATCTGTGGCTTGCGCTGCTCCTGCTGCATAGGGCTCTGGCTGTCAAGTTCCATCATCAATGTCCTCTGGATGTGTAATCTCCACCTCTGTGCCTTCCTTGGTGGCAAGGTTGTGCAGCACGGCACAGGTCTCAATGATTTTGCAGTAGATGATTGGAGTGTACTTCTGTGCACCTCCGCTCTTGTGGAGGCAGCGGAACCTGCTTTTTAGGAGTCCAAATGTGCGTTCTACAATGCTGCGAGTTGCTCTGTGTGCCACATTGTAACACCTCTCACTCCTGGTAGATGGATTGAGGTAGGGGCGAGCACAAACGACCGCACAGCATAAGCGCTATCGCCTAAGTGGAAAAGGGAGTGCCATTAGTTACATACTTTAAATCTGCATTAACTATCAGGGTGTTTCACAGTTATTTACCTAGCAGGTATCCGTCCCCAAAATCTCCAGCAACAAAGCGTGTGTATATCCCACTATTCTGGAAGATGTACTAGTCGTGGGTACTCCCAGGGAATTAGGCCACAATGTCTGTTATGATGTTGCCAGGGTTGCATATCACCTGCACATTGATTGAGTGCGTTGACTTCCTGTTCCTGTAAATGTGTTCTGCAGGTGGACAGATTGGGATGTGCGTGCCATCTATACACCCTATGAGGTGAGGGAAGTGTGCCAGTTGATATAAATCTGTTTTGGTCTTCACAAGTTCCGCAGGTGAGTCAGGGAACCTAATATAATGATGCATTCTCTGCATCATGGCCTCCAGGAACTTCCTGAAGAAACGGGACAGGCAGCTCTGGGACACCCCACCTACTGCAGCAATCACACTCTGGTAACTCCCAGAGGCAAGCAGGTGTAGGCTACACAGCACCTGCACATGGGGTGGGATGGCGTGCGCCCTAGGTGTTGGGTGATCCAGGAGTGGGTGCAGGTCCCTGATCAAGTCCTGGATGGTGTGGGGGTGTAGCCTGTATCTTTGCAGTATCTCTGGCTCAGTCAGTTGGAAGAGCATTATCCTCTGCCTGTAGACTTGCTCCTCCCTTCTCCATACCCTCTCTCCTGCTGCCTGTAGCCGTAGCCGCCATGCTAGGACGTAGAATGCCGCTATTCTGGAAACACTGTTGCATTTTAGGGCCTTATTTTATAGCCTGCACCTGGTTACCACCTGCTTTCAATCAATGGTAAATCCCGAATTTCATTAAATTCGGGTTTTTTTAGCTTTCCTACATCTCAAAGGTAATTTTTTACCATTTCTTGTTTACCGATTCGGTAAATAAGAATTCGGTAAATGAGGATTCGGTAAATTCCGATTCGGTAGAATACCGACTCGTATTTACCGATTCTGTAGATTTTTGACTCCTACATCTCATTTCCCAATACCGATCGGTAATGGCCGAAATTACTGAATTTCGGCCGTTACCGACCGGTATTGGGCTACCTACATCTGGCCCTATATCTTCATTAACCAATCTCTACAGGGTACCCTGCAGGCTGCTCAGATTTTCCCGCTCTCAGTATCTGATCATAGCTTATACATTATATGTCTCAACTGGTCTGGGAATGTCTCCACTACCCCCGTTGGTATTTTCCGCCATCTCTCATTCGTGATAAAGAATCCTGCACTAAGCTACGATCCGCTATCACTGAATTTTTTAAAGCTAACATTCCCGATGATACCTCGGATTTCACTACCTGGGATACCCTGAAAGTGGTCATCCGGGGGGAGTTTATTGCTCTCAACTCTGCCTTAAATAGGCAGCACACACATGAGAGAGAGGAGTTGGAGTCTGAGCTGACTTCCCTTGAACATCAACACAAAGCCAACTCCACCCGGCAAACGTTACGTAATCTTACAGCCCTCAGAGGTAAACTTCGGGCCATCTACAACAACAGGGCAGAATTTACACTTCTTAAACTGCGTCACTTATCCTATTCTCAGGACAAAAAAATTGGTAAACATCTTGCCAGGCAATTGAAGGATAAAATGGAGAGAGAGTACATAGGAGGGATTTTAGGCCCCGAAGGAGAGGTCACACATAAAGACGAAGATAAAACTGCACTGTTTGGGTCCTTCTATGGGGACCTCTGCACCAGGGACTCTATGGATAGGGAGGAACAGCAGCTGTACCTTCAGTCACTGCCGCTGCCCCAGGTCTCTACAGCCTGGAATGACCAACTCTCCGCACCTATTACCTTAAAGGATGTTGCATGGGCCATCAAAAGTTCTGGGCCAGACGGTTATACGGCCCTTTTTTATAATACTTTTGCCCCTGACCTTTCCCCCTATTTTGTGCGGCTATTTAATAGAATGGCGGAGGACGGAGCTTCTGTGATCCCCAAGCCCGGGAAGGATCCCCAACTCTGCGCCTCCTACAGGCCAATAGCGCTCCTCAACCTCGATGCCAAGTTATACTCTTCCATCATTGCCAAACGCCTCAATGATCTCATGCCCGCTCTCATTCATCCGGATCAATCTGGGTTTATCAAAGGTCGCCAAGCCCATGACAATACCCCTAGAATGATCCACTTAATAGAGAAAGTCAATAGACGCCGAATCCCTGCAGTTTTGGTAGGCTTGTATGCTGAGAAAGCCTTTGATAGGGTGGACTGGGCTTTTCTGTTTAACACACTCTCGGCATTTGTTTTTTCCTCCAAATTTATCAACATGGTAAGGGCTAACTATCGCCTTCCCCGCTCCAGGGTAGAAGTTAATGGGATACAATGGCCTACTTGTATCCACTCCAGAGGCACAAGGCAGGGCTGTCCCCTTTCTCCTTTACTTTTTGCGCTCAGCATTGAACCCTTGGCCTTAGCAATTCGTACCAACCCAGATATTCAGGGCATCCCATTTACGGGGAATCTCACAAAATTTCTCTATTTGCAGATGACATCCTCCTGTCGCTGTCTGATCCTGAGACATCTCTTTTGAGTTTGCAATCGGAACTCGATCACTTTGAACTGGTGTCAGGGTTCAAAATCAACGTAGGCAAATCATACAAAATTTCTCTATTTGCAGATGACATCCTCCTGTCGCTGTCTGATCCTGAGACATCTCTTTTGAGTTTGCAATCGGAACTCGATCGCTTTGAACTGGTGTCAGGGTTCAAAATCAACGTAGGCAAATCATACATACTTAATCTCACCCTCGGATGCTCTAAGACTTCAATCCCTCACTCCACTCTCTTGGGCGGGCTCCTCCATACAATACCTTGGGATCCAACTTACACCGAGGCTGGAGGGGCTGTACGCTGCCAACTTCCCGCCCGTTATCACACTCATTCAGGCTACACTCGCGAAATGGAAGCCTCTCTTCCTTTCATGGTTGGGGCACATTCATGCAATAAAGATGACACTCCTGCCCCAGCTTCTCGATTTATTTCAAGCTTTACCCATCGAGCTAGAGCGTGACTTCTTCCTGAAGGTGAAAGCCATGATATTAAGGTTTATTTGGCAGGGTGGACGAGCTTGCTTCTCCTACTCTCTTCTACGCTGTCCTCGCGCTGAGGGAGGGTTGGCCTTCTCGACATCCTATTATATTATAAGGCGGCACAGCTGAGCGTCCTAGTTGAGTGGTCACAACAGGAATCCGAGAAGCATTAGCTCCATATGGACCACAGCGTGATGGGACGTACCATTTGGGATTTGGTATGGCGGCCTCGTAGGGATAGGCCTCAGAACGCATATATTAGTACCCCCACACGTACAACTCTTAAGGTATGGGACTCTGTTTAGTGCGACGATCAGTTGACTACATTCCCATCCCCGCTTTCTCCTATTCACTTTACTTCAGCTTTCCCACCGGCCCAGCACGAGGGGCCGTTTGATGCCTGGAGAAAGGGGGGCTGCTTAGCGTTAACACATCTGTTCCATAATGACGACCCCCTTTCCTTCGATCACTGTAAACGGGAGTTTGCACTAGAGGACACAGAGCGGTTTCATTACACCCAATTGATGCACTAGGCCCTTACCCCTTCGATATGGGAGGCTGCCACCCGACCTTTAACAAAATTTGAGGCCTTTCTTACCAAATCTGCCACTATGAAAGGGGTGAGCTCCTTCATTTATAACTTTCTACTTAAAACAGTACTTTCCCCACGCCCCAGATACATGTCCATGTGGGAAGACTTCATACACCGTCCTATTTCCTAGGAGGAGTGGACGCATCTCTGGTCCGATATGGCGCGTTTTAATCATTCGTCGGAACTCAGGTAAGCCCACATGAAAACCATGATGGACTGGTACTTACACCCTTCTAAACTTCACCGGATCTTCCCCTCCTCCTCGGATAAGTGCTGGAGGGGTTGCAGGCTTTTGGGGGATTTCCGACATATCTGGTGGGATTGTCCTAATATCCGCCCTTTCTGGGAGGAAATTCTGGCACATATAAAGGACATGTTAGGTTACCCCATCCCCATTACCATGGCAGGCGTTCTTTTGGGTCTCCGTAACCCATACTTGGAGCACCAAACAAGGGCCGACAAAATGATTCTGTGGCTCTACATTGGAGCTGCTAAGGTCACTATAGCGGCCGCATGGAAAAGGAGGGAGGCTCCAGCTATCTCACTTTGGCACTCCCGCCTCTGGCGCTTGCTTAGCCTAGAGCGTATGGCTGACATTTTTAGTGATGATTGTACATTTTTTTTAATTGAAATGGGTTCCTCTAGTCACTTTTCTCTCCCCAGGCCTCCCGTCTGCAGTTTGCCCCTCCACCATTAGAGCCCTTCATCTTTTTTAATATTGACCGGGATCTCCGATTGACCGACCTTTCGTTGGTTTAGTTTTTGCCACCACGACGGGTAGGGAGGGTGGGCGGGAGGTGGGGGGGCTTTGTTCCTTTGTTCCGCATCATATGTTGGAATATGTTTATATTTGCTTTTTGCTTATCTCTCATACAGCACTTCAGTGGCGCACCTTGGAGAAGATATTATCGCAGAAGGCCTCACGATGCCTTTGGGCTGCCTCTATGTTTCGGAATGTTGCATGATCATTATCTTCTTTTCCTTTTTCTCCCCAAGCTCGTGGTTATTTAGAAGCTGTACCTACCACTGGGCGTCCTTATGGAGGAGAGGAGCTATGTTTGTTGTTCAATGCAATAAGTATGATGTTAGTCTTCGGCTGAGGCATTACGTTCCCCTGCGTGGGATTAAGCGATGATGCAATTTCGTTTGTATCTGTAAGAAAATTTAATAAACAGACTTTTGACAAAAAAAAGTATGGGTCTTACCCTCAACAGGGAAAAATCTAATTTGTGCCCTTCCAAGAACGCCAAATTCCTGTGAGCCATATTGGACACATCTCTGAACAAAGCATTTCCATCAGTGGAAAGACAAGCCAAATTAATGTCGATGGCCTGACTACTTCAAAAAAGAAGGTCACTTTCAGTTCGCCTCTACAAATTCCTGCTGGGGTCCATTACGTCTTGCATTCCTCTAATCCCTCACTGCAGGTTACGTATGTGCCCTCTTCAGGAACAACTGCACTTATAGTGGCGCCAAGTAGATGGGTCTTTCGAGGACACGATCACTGTGCCAATGAGAGATGGTGCTTCATGGTGGACTCGCGAGGAGAACATTTCCCAAGGTCTCGCCTTCATGGTCACCCTGGCTCCTCAGATTGTTACAACAGATGTGTCTCTGGATGCCTGGGGAGCGGTCTTGCAGGACCTCCAGATTAGCGGTTGATGGCTACACCACCATTGTCTATTGCACATCAATCTACTTGAACTCAGAGCAATTCGCCTAGCCTTGCAGGCTTTCCTCCAGAGGATAAAGGATTTGTTGGTTTTAATAAGAACAGACAATACTACGGCCATGCGCTATATCAACATGCAGGGCGGCACAAGATCTCGTTTGCTGTCGGCGGAAGCTCAAGCTGTCTGGGAATGGGCGATCCTGCATGGAGTCTCACTGAAAGCGCAGCATCTCCCAGGGAGTCTCAAGGGGACAGCAGACACACTGAGCAGACTAAAGTCTGTCAGACATGAATGGGAGTTAGCCCAGAGGACTCTAGCCAGCCATAGATCTCTTTGCTACACCAGAGAACAAGAAATGCTGGTTCTTCGCAAGCTGGCATCACCATCCGGGATCCTCGGGGAATGCGTTTTCGATGATCAGGCTCCTTTGTTTATGCTTTTCCTCCCATTCCTTTTATCCCGAGGCTGCTCAGGAAGCTGAAAACGGAACCCTGCAAGATGATCCTAATAGCACCGCCTTGGCCTCGCCAGTACTGGTACAGGGAGCTTCTTCTACTATCCTTTGACCATCCGGTTCCTTTGAAACCGATCCATCACAGCTGACGATGTCCCAGGGCCAAGTAGTGCATCCGGATCCCCGATCACTTCAATTATCGGCGTGGCTCTTCAGCACAGATAGTTTCTCAACCTAAAGCTCTCTTAAGAATGTAGGGACATCCTGTCTCAGGCCCGTGCTCAAAGTACAAACAAAACCTACCAGATGAAATGGAAGAGGTTTTGTCACTGGTGCAGGGAATCGGCTGTTCACTCTTTCTCTTCTTCGGCGCATGAGATCCTTCCTTACATTCTTTCCTTGGCAAAGGCAAGCCTGGCTCATTAATCTATTAAAGTGCATCTTGTGCCCATGTCTCGCTTCACGAGGACATCCTCAGGCCCTTCACTCTGGTCAGCAAGAATAATTAAACAGTTTATGAAACGTCTTTTTCAAGTCTTCCCTCCATTGAAGCCTCCTCCACCTCTGTGGCACCTTAATATTTCCTGACTCAGCTCATGAAGCATCCCTTCGAGCCGATACATGAAGCAAACTTGAAATTTCTCGCCTGGTAGGCGCCCCTTCTTCTAGCTTTAACTTCGGCAAGAAGGGTCAGCGAGTTGCAGGTACTCACCATTTAAGAGCCTTTTCTTTAATTTAAAAATGAATCAGTAGTACTCCGTACCAACCCAAAGTTCATCTCGAAGGTACCTTTGGACTTTCATTTAAATGAACCTGTGATACGTAAAACTTTTTTCCCTCAACCTACAACTCCGGCTGAGATGTCACTTCACTCATTGGACATTCAGCGCTTCCTGAAGTTCTATCTTCAAAAAACGAAGGATTTTAGAAAGTCACCTCAGCACTTTGTGGCATACAGCGCACCCGTAAAGGATTTCCCCTTTCCAAACAGGGTATTGCACGGGGGATTTCCAGTGCTATCCATTATTGTCATCAGGCAGCTAGTAAGCCCCTTGAGGGGAAGTCCGTGTGATATCTTCTTCTAAGGGAAATCTCTTCTTTTACGGTCCTCTTTGCTGGAGTTCCTATCCAGGACATCTGCAGAGCAGCGACCTGGAAGAGTGCCCATACCTTCTCAAGACATAACTGCTTGGATTCTCCATTGCGCAGCGACACTGCAAATGGCCAGGCAGTCCTGAGGAACCTCTTTCAATAAGCGGTGAGCTTTCCCTCTCATCCCTCCTTCCTTTCCTTCACAACTTCTTTGCACATTCTTTAATACAATTGATTGCTTCTTGTAATTTTGGTATATGTTCTATATATTGGATTCACTTTTCAATGTTGAATGATGTCTTTTATTTAACTGGTTTAAAAAAAAAAGATAATGCTTTCTTTAGTCTTATTAATGCATTATTGATCTCTCTTGAAAGTAATACAGACAAAGAAATGTGCTCATGACTGCTAGCTACTCTGATTACAGCATGGGAATCTATGAAAGTTACCTGTAACTTATAGTTCTCCAGTATTGGAAAGTTTCATAGATTCACATGCGACTCACCCTCCTCCCTTGGGACAGCTTGACCTTCTGCTTCTTTATGGTTATTCTGTGGCACTACAGCTACAAAAATCTGATGGTCTGAGGTTCTCTCAGGAGGTTTCTAGAGGGTGAGGCTGTTCTGATTGGTTGTTCATTTTATTTGGTCTCTTTTACAAAAAGAAGTGGATATGTTACAAAACTAGAATGGGCCTGGGCCTAGTTTCTATTTGTGAGGGTTTGTATGACTATTTGTTATATATACCGGGACTCCCATCTCGACGACGGGGAATGATTTAAGTATGTGAATCTATGAAAGTTTCCAATACTGGAGAACTAAAGTTACAGGTAAGTAGCTTGTTTTCTTACATGTTCTTGGTTGTTTACACATGAATCTGTTACCTTAACCCCCTGCCACCCTTCAGTGTCCTAGAGCTTGGTTTTCTGACCCCGTGGCACCAAGGACCTGGGCAATGCCAACCACCATCAGAAATCCAGTTGGACTACAATTCACACACTACATAGTGGGCAGTGATGAGCAGGACATGTTTACTGGTAGTAATAAGTCACATAAGATAAATTCAGGGACAACCATGGAACTCCCAACCTTCTTCCATAAATGAGTGAGACACTCTTAACAGCCCTAAGAAGCAGGGTATGTATTTCAAAAGGTTTACTTAAAATCCTAGCCTAGTGCATAAAATGTGAATGTTGACTACACAGAATATAAACCGTAAAGCAGCAGGTTGTGGATATGAGAATAGCTGAAATAATTCTAACATTTATTGAAATCTGTGGTCCTAACACCCTCATACTGCTACTTTTAGGTGCTATACTAGCTTTAGCGCAATCAGTAAATAATAGGTCTACTTCGGTTTCAGAAATCCTGCCCACAGCATACCTGTTTTCAAAACAGAGAGGAGCTGTTGTGTCGTTCTGAAATAGCTAAGTAGCTATTTCATTTCACTTTTGTGCAGCTCTGGAACTAGTGGCAGCCGGTATGGTACGAGGGTGGCGGAGCAGGGGGCTGGTTAAAAAATCAAATTACTTACCTGATTGCCGGGTTTCTACACCGTCTCTCCCACGTTGTCTCCTCCGTTCGCCATCCTGAAAGCACCCAGACTCCACTGAGCCAATCACAACACAATTGGTCTGAGCACTGTGGTTTGGCGCACTGACAGGGAATGGCAGCCTGGGCATGTTCGCTACCCAAGCTGTTAGACAGCCTGGGTGGAGCACATGGCGTTTTGGTTGGCCCGAGAGGGCCAGCCAAAGCATAATTCTCACTTTAGAGTGCAGAAACCACTTCTATTCCCCGATGTCAGGGGAGCCAAGCCAATACTAAAAATAAAATGATAATAACTTCGACTCTTATCATTTTATTTTACACATGAGCAGTGAAGCAACACTCCTTTGCCTTAGTGGAGGAGCCGCCACTGTCTGGAACATAAATTCAACCTGTGAAGTCCACTCTACTCATTTCCCGTTTCGGCTAAAGCAGGTGTTGCTATATGGAGTGACCTTGTTTATAAAACTCCTGGTGAAGATCCTCTTCTACTTGCTCCCGGGGTTTTATAGGATCTGAGCAAGAGATTTGTTGAAAAAAGCCTTCTTTGTCATAAGGATGCAGACATCTATGTTTACATTAAAAGGAGGACAATCAAGGATATAAATGAGTCGGCTTGATTATCACTTTTATATGATGGATTTTAGTTATAACAATCTTAGGAAACAGGTGAACGTAGTGTAAGCTATTCTAAGCATGTCTAAAACTTCGCACTTTCTGTGAAAGAAATATAAGAGTTTCAACTTAAGAAATAGAAGAGTTAAATCCCATAATATGAAAGAGTCTGAACTCAGTGTTTATAACTTCCCCAAAATAATAAATGAGATAAATACATTTAAAAGATTTCTGTGATGTTATGAAAATTATATCCACAGACATAGAAAAAAAGAACTAGTGTAATTTTTTTTACTTTTGATCATTGGGGCTAGGCGCAAAAAGCACCCTTTTACATTTCAGTTCTTGAGAAGCAGGAGCAGTTTTTTGTCTTTTTAAATTGAAATTATTTTTACTTTTTCCTAATTCACAATGATGTCATGAAACTTCCACTGAATCCAGCGGTTGCTGCCATGGAAGATATAGCACTTAGTAGGACAGCATATGCATGGTCGGCAGTTCGATCGCTCACAGTTGAATCAGTACCCACTGATGAGGTGGATGGACCTATTTACTAAAAATGTTGTCAGTATCCAGAAAATCCAAGGTTGATAACATCTCTTGTGAATCGATTCTTGTCATGACAGCTGGCTCAGATTTTGAAGGTGTTCGCTGAGCAAATATTGGTGGAGTAGATGGCCCATCATACCTGGTATATTTTATTGTTTGCAACTACGGTGCGCAGCAATAGCCTTGGTACAGATTTAGTGGTTGAAGTAATTCCTTTACATTAAAGGATTGAACAAGTGGAGTTGCCAGTGGAATCTACAGGGTAATATAGTGGCAACACTTCATTCACCAAAAGACTGGTCTCACTTGGGGTCACCTAGATTGTGAAACAACAGACCCCAGTGTACACTTAGGATCTTTAGCCTTGTCATAGCAAGCCTCAGCAAGGCCTGCCAGTGCAAGGGATTCGCCCTTCTTTGCTCAGAGTCCTCAGACCAATAGTAAGAAGTTGGCACAGAAACTGGAATAGAAAACAAAGTATTTATTAAACCTCATGAGGTAGAACCACAACCATACAACACCCTTCAGTAGTGTATGAAGTAGCACACTGACTAGAAGGAGCTTGGTCCTTCTATACCCACACAGAGGCTGAAATGCAGGTGGTACAAGGCACAGAGTGTTGGTTTCAAATACATATAAGGTCATACAGAGAGTGTGATAGCAACAAGTGGGAAGGGCTGACAGTAAGCTAATTCTGGTGGGCACATCTTGACAGTTACAAGTTAGGAACAGCTGTAAGCTTTACTGGGCATGTGCAAAGTAAAGGAGGATAAATATATCTAGTCTCTTGGCAGATTTCAAGAGCAGTTAACAGGAAGGTAGGACAGAGCACATGGTGAGCATATGGCAAACAAAAAGGCTGACAGAAATACAAAATGGATTCTATAAATAGACTAGATAATCTCTAAATACAGGATGTCTTCTGCTAATGCTTAATCTAATTGCTGTTAATTTACAACAGCCTTTCTGATCCAAGATAGAATGGCATACTTTTTTGACACTGCCACTTAGTTGGTAGAAGGGATTCATGTTGTTGATTGGACTGGCCTTCATTTCTTTTTTTTTTTATAACTCTTTTTCTTAACTTCGCAGAACCAAGTGATGAGTGTCACAGATAAACATCGGTATACATATAGTTGCATTGTCAGAATTCAGAGCATATCGATAATAGACATTGTGAGATATTCATCGCAGTGAGTAGATTAAACATTTTACAATGCAAGCGGTTCGTCAATCAGGGCATTCGTTTGGGGGGGTTCACAGATATGGCCCCTGTATTCATTCCATGCAGACCATATGTCAGACCACTTACGGGGGCATCCCCTGGCCGTATAGACCGTCTTCTCCTGGAGCATGCACCAATCCTTGTCCGCCACCCACAGCCTCGCTATGTTTCTTTTTGCAACTATAAATCCCAGTGTGGCCCATGTCCTCCCACGGGGCGGAAGATCCGTGGGCTCCCAGATGTTCCATATACACCTCTTTGCCTCCACTCGGAGCTCAATCTCCCAGACCTCCAGCATGCAACTGTGTATCCGGCGCCAGTAGGGCTGGATCACTGGACAATCCCACAATATGTGGAAGAACGTCCCCCTCCCTCCACATCGTCTCCTTCAGAGACCGTCCTCACTGCGGCCCATCAATTGCAGTCTGGTCTGCGAGATATACACCCGGTGAAGAACCTTGAGCTGGATCAGCCTGAGTCTGGACGGTATGGCAACTTCTTTAGGGGAAGCTAGTGCACTCCGCCACTGCTCTTCGTCTATCTCCAGCCCTTCGGCCTCCCACTTCCCTTTAAGGGGCAGAAGTGTGTCAGGGAAGTTATTGATGATCTTTTTATATGTGAGTGAAATAGCATGTTCGGGTAAATGGCCGTCCAGAAGTCTGTCCTCCATGGGTGATGAGGCCGGGGCATGGTTCCCGACGGAATGTTGGATTGGAGGGAGTGCCTGACCTGCAGGTATCTAAAGTACTCCGTTTGGGCAAGCTCATAGGTACGCTGGAGTGATGCAAAGGGCACCACTCCATCGGACCCCCACAGGTCTCTGATATGGGAGATCCCAATTAGGTCCCAGCCATGGATCCCCTTGGTACGGTTCAGGGTGCCCAGTCGTTGTGAAACCCACAGCGGGGTAGCCATAGTCAGGGTGTCGGCCCATCCCAAGTGACGTTGCACTGTGTGCCATATTTGGACTGAGTGCTTGGTCGGTCCCGTCAGGCGGTATCTGCCCGGTTTAGAATACAAGGCCGCTTCAAAGTTCCCGCCCGGCAACAGCCACCTGTCCATGCCATAGCCCGGATCATTGCCGCCACAGTAAGTCGCCTGATTAATGGCCGAGAGATGAGCGGCCCAATAATATTTTCGGATGTCCGTCAGTGCTATTCCGCCATCAAACCATCCCAATGTGAGCTTCGGCAGTGAGATTCGGAGCACTCCGGACCAGAGCAGTTCCCTAAGGGTAGTCTCAACAGCCTTGAAGTAAGACTGCGGGACCATATCTGGGTAGTTTTGCAGTGCGTATAGGAATTTAGGCAACGCCATCATTTTGAAAAGTGACACCCTTCCTAGTAAGGACAGTGGGAGCTTTCTCCAAGAGTGGGAATCCCTTTGAAACCTCTGCAGTGGGGGCATGAGGTTCCTGTTGTATCTAATAACCCTATCTGTGGAAGCAAAAATGCCCAGGTATTTGAAACCCGTCTGCGGCTACCTTAAGTGGGCAGTTCCGAGGTACCACCGGGGGGTCTCCACTGATGACATACATAACTGACTTACCCCAGTTAATGGTATATTCAGAGTTCTTACCAAAACTCGTGAAAATGTCCATGGCCACAATTAGGGACTTTCGAGGCCTGGTGAGGGAAAGGAGGACGTCGTCCGCATAGAGCGATATCCTGTCCTCCCAGCCATCAGCCCACCGGATCCCCTTCAGGGAGAGGTCCTGTCTAATCCAGGCCGCAAGCGGCTCCAGGGAGAGCGCAAAGAGCAAGGGCGAGAGGGGGCACCCCTGTCGTGTCCCCCTCTCAAGGGTGAAGACCTCGGAGACCTTGTTGTTAACCGTCACCTGTGCCAGGGGCTCGGAATAGAGGAGTCGCACCCAGCCAAGAAATTCAGGGCCAAAGCCCATTTTACGTAGGATAGCCATCATATATGGCCACTCTAGCGTGTCAAACGCCATGGCCGCGTCAAGCGATACCACCACTGCATCCTCCCTGAGAGTATGGCTACGCCCCAATACCCCATGGAGACGGCGGAGGTTAAGAGCCGTGTTGCGATGGGGCATAAAGCCCGACTGGTCCGGGTGTACTGACCTTCATTTCTTGAATAGAAGAAAGATGAGAATGGCACAACCAGTGATCCAAGGGATTGTCAAACCTCTACCAAATAGAATTGAGAACAGTGAACTGATAAATGAAGGAATGAATCCTAACACAGACTTAAGACCAATCAGCATGCCCAATCCAATACTCCTGAAATAGTGTGTTATACCTGTTGTGTTTGATGAATGAAGTATGTTTTACAGCAGATCATCAAAATGTGTTGGAAACGTGATTTGCAGGATTTTTTTAATCTCTGATGCAGAGCTGACTGTTTGAAAGGCAACAGTTTCTGCCACTGAGGTTATGGACACCTCTTTCTGGATTAATATTGCAGCAAGTTTGTTTAATTTATCAACGTGCATATTAACAATATCTATCTTAGGCCAAGAAGCATTTGCAAATAACCATCATGGAGGGGCATACAAGGTAGTACCACAAAACCTTATAGCTCTTAGTGCATTTAACATGTAGGAGAACCCAGCGGCTGTGCCGCGGCATGTTTTCTTTGTCTTAAAAAGATAAGAAATGTAACTTAGATGTGTGTGATAGAAAGAGATGAATGGTACAGTTGTTTTCAATAACTTTCAATTCAGACCTAGCATTAAATGGTTGTAGGCTCTGTTTAGGGAAATGGAATTACAGCGGAGAGAATGACCTAGAGGATGAGTGTATCCTGCTGTGCTTATGAATGCAAGCTTTTCTTTAGGGTAACAAAATAACTCAAATGGAAACTCCAAAGCATGGTGAAGGAAAGTGTTTTGTGTTGTGTTCATATCATCCCAAGGACCTGTATTTCTGGCAATCGTGGAGTGAAAGGCAGTAATGGACAAGGCAGTTGCTCCATGTATGAGATACATGGCATATGGATCATCTGCCACAGAAAACACAGTCATTTCTATTTCCTCCACAGGGTGTATGTGGCTTCTTTGTTAGCCGTCATTTTTTTGGGTAAAATTTAGATTGTAGGGTCCAAACACAGTACTTTTTTTTTATAAGCTGCCATGGCACTTTACCTGATTTTTGTGTTTGTGTAACCCAATTTAGCTTTAGAATAGCTCACATCTGAGCAGGTCCATGTTGTAAAAGACTTAAGCCTTCTTTCATGAGACTAAGGGCTGATGGAATTTTTGTATTTATCATGTGTACACTCGTTTTGAGAGTGTTTGAAAGCCATTGTCAATAACTTTAAACATGGTTTGTATATTTTTTCTGCTGATTTCTGTCAAACTTTCTGCAGCTTCCTTTTCTGAGTAAGTCTGCATTCATTTCTTTCCAAGTGGCATATCCTAATAAGAAGGCAAAAGACTTATTTTTGACTGTTGAGGACTCAGGAGAAAACCACTGAAATCCATTATTTTGCTAATTGTGAACATGTGCTCCTTCACAGTCACTAGGCTGGAATGCACTAACCATAATTTGCACCGTAAATGGTTACAGTCACAGGTGAATTTTTATTATACCTTGGGTATAGTAAGTAACTAGTATTGAAGGACTGGGCTATTCTAAGGCCCAGCGGTGCCAGGGGACAACACCTGAAACCTTCGTGGGTTACCTGTTCCGGCGTACAAATTACAGAGACACGGGACACTTCCTTCGGCATCAAAGATCGAGGTTTATTTACTGCAGGGAACACAGAAGTCACAAGAAGTACAACACGTTTAGGTTCTAGGAGACTGCTTCAAATTGCAACAGTGGATCGCTCCTTTTATACAGATGTTAGTCATAGCACAACATGGCGAACAAAAGGTTACAACTCAGTTCCCACAGTAAACTTCATATGGTCACTTTCATGTATTCAGGGTCCCGGAACATAATTACAGTAGCATCGCCGGTTCCCAACTGTAAAAGTACGTATCTCATCATTAAGTACATTCCATTCCGGCTGTAAACGAGTTTAGGAAGAGACAGAAACAGGTGCCAGGAAGACAGACAACAGATCGAAAAGAGTGTGGGGGGCGATATCGGAAGCACGATTGCAGGATCAAAGGAGTCGTGCCTAATGTATGCACGGCTAAAAAAAAAGACCGGCACGGCAAGATGAGCCTCGAGCTGGGCCATCTGCCTTTGCAGTGTCATCCCCCTCATCATAAAGACACCCTCGAAGGAACACGTGTCTTCCGCAAGAGCTTGGGAATCCCAGGGTCACGAAGCGGACAGTGTCCGTTCGCTGGCTACTTGAGGGCAAGAGACAAAATGGATGCCGTATCTAAAATGGAACCCGTGGGTTCAGACGAAGAAACCCACGAATAAGATGAACGGTTCAGGTCAGCGTAGCGAAAACGCGTACACCCACTAAACTCGTCATTTGCGGTTCATAGATACCAAACTCGTCCATATTCGACCGAGTCAAAAACACCATCACGATTGTCACGGAACCTCAGACGCTCCTTTTTCCCTCATGTAGGCAAGCACTAGTCGATATCAGAATCGATCTCGATATTCATCAAATCATTCAGATGTTGCTGCAACATTATTCTATCCATCAATGTTTCCTTGGTAACAGATGGCCGTCTTATACACGTTGTAGCACAGAGGCCACATAAGGCAGGACCACACTGTACACAAAGACAACACGTGAACAGAAACGTTACAACAACTCCAATGATCATCAGAATCTTCCAACCCCACGTCGACATTAGGCCCCAAAACCATCCTAGTAGCGTCCAATCACCTACGTCCACGTGTATGGACTCGGAGATTTTATGCAACTTCGAAATGGCTTGATAGACAGTTGGAGCGTTATCAGGGATGAAAATACAACAACTCGAATGGATCACCTTACATACACCACCTCTATCTGCAAGAACAACGTCTAAAACCATACGGTTCTGCAACGTCATAAGCCTGTCCGCCTGAAGCTCTGCTGTCAGATTACCAAGAGCACTTGCAGTTATATTAGCAGTTGTTCGACCACACGAGTCAACTGTCTCAGGTTCCTACTATTAACCATAGGTCCCCAAAACGGCAGGAAACCCTTAAAGAAGTCTCCTGCTTCTTGACCGGCAGTGTCCTCTTTGCTAATAACGCCTCTCACAACTCTAATCTTGTGATAGTCCGAGGCAACTGTGAAGGTCGGTGGCAACAGATTTGCAATATAACAACGTTCTTGACGTACTTCGTTCTGAGTAGCGATTATCAATTCCCAGGAGTTCCCAGAAATCGACAAAAGTAACCGACCTAGTGTCAGGAACCTGCTAAACAGAGGGAAGTACCCGCACGGCCCTACGGTCAACCCGGATGTAAGGTTTTCTTTAATCAAACATTCAATTTTAATGCAAATCTGAAATAGAGCTCGGGAATTAATAGAGGATGCAATTGTTCATAATGTTCATGACAACAGTAAGGGGGTAATATGAATTCAAAATGGAAAACAAAAAGGGATGTATTTATTAGACTTTGTTATGAGAACGAAGAAAATATCGACTTTTCCCAGGACGAGTCTGTTCTTCAAATAATTGTTCAGATTGTGAGACAGCGTCCAATCGATCAGATGACAGTTCAAGCCTCGAGTTCTCCAATGCTGAAGGTTCAACAAATGTATCTGACTGCAATGAAGTGTCTCCTACAAGTTGAGCATCACTAAACGGCACAAATTTTGTTGGGGTCTCCGTTTCCGTTGCGGCAGTCCCAGTCCTCACCCAAGAATCTGCTGGCAAAGGGATAGGAACCTTTTTGGTGTGGGTGGCATGCACCCAATTCTTTCTGCCTTCCAAACGAACTGCAGTTCTTGTGGCTCGGAGGACTTGGAACGGACCCACGAATCTCGGCTCCAAATTGCGCTTTCTGCCAAAGTTGCGGGTGACCACCCAGTCACCCGGTTGGAGCCGATGTCCAGGACCCTCTGTCTGTGCCGGTAGAGCTTCAAAAACCTGTTGATGAATTAACCTCAGTTTAGGAGTCAGATCATGAAGATAATCAATTAACATTGGGTACTCAAGACTATCAAAGGCCTTAGGCCTGGGGACTCCCCAAACATTCGCAGGACGGCCGAACACAATCTCATATGGGCTAAGCCCTACTCGAGAGTGTACAGTCGCCCTGGTCGACAAGAGAGCCAGAGGCAAGGCATCAGGCCATGACAGACCAGTCGTAGCTTGAATCTTAGCAAGTTTCAGTTTCAGAGTACCATTGTACCCTTCAACTAAACCCGCTGACTGGGGATGATTGGCACTATGGAATTTTTGTCGAATTCCAAGGCCCTTACACACACTCTTCATCACACTCCCCACAAACGCACTTCCGTTATCTGACCATACAATCCGTGGCATTCCATACCAAGGAAAATATTCCTTCAGTAGGACTTTCGCTGTGGATAGGGCAGTATTGTCTTTGAGAGGGTAGGCCTCAATCCATCTGGAGAACGCGCAAACCACAACTAAAACGTACTTCAGGTTATCACATCTCTCCATATGGATGAAGTCCAGTTGGATAACCTCAAAGGGACATGTAGGAGGAGCAAAATGGCCAGGTGGTGTGGGGGTGCCCTTGCAGGGATTGTACATCATACATACCATACAATTCTTAACCACCCTCTCAGCACACTTAGCAATACCATCATTCTTCCATACAGGGGACAGCAACTTGCATATACCTTTCGCGCTAATATGTGACAAGCCGTGAGCCATAGTCACGACGGCTAGCACATATGCATCCGGTAACATCCACCTCTGACATTCCGACAAATCAATCCAACATCCATGCGCATCTAACTTTCCCGTGCTTTCTTTCCACTTAGTCTTTTCAGTTTCAGTGGCCTCATTCTGAATCGCTTTCACGCTCTCAACAGTGTCCTCACACATACCAGTCTCTGCAGGCCACCTTACTAAACTCGTAACGTACATTCGGGTTGCAAGGTTCTTAGCTGTCTCTTTAGAAATCTCATCCGCAAACGCGTTACCACGACCAACATCATCCGTAACTTTTCGGTGCGCGCTGCATTTAATAATTGCCACCTGCTTAGGCAATGTAAGTGCGTCTAAAAGATCGTTCACGAGCTGTCCGTGTTGGATCTTCGTGCCATGCGATGTCATAAATCCTCTTTCTCTCCACAGACGACCAAAGCTATGTGCAACGCCAAATGTATATTGACTATCAGTAAACACATTCACTCGCTTTCCCTTAGACAAAACACACGCTCTCGTCAACGCAATCAACTCTGCCGCCTGCGCGGAATTCTGGCTCAATCTCGCAGTTTCCACAACCGTACTCAACGTCACCACAGCATACGCAGTCGTCACATCACCATTCGGCAACTTGAAACATGAACCATCAACATACAAAGTACCATCGGGATCTGCCAATGGAGTGTTTTTTAGGTCAACACGACCCTTCGTTTCTTCCTCAGTTCGCATATAGCAATCATGTGGTGGTACATCATCTGATTCCATATTAGTCGGCCACAATGTCGCCGGGTTGAGTACATTACAGCACTTTATTTGTATATGACTTGCCAAAAGCGTCAACTCGTAACCGGACAACCTTGCGCTCGTCAAGTGTTGAGTTTTTGTACGATTCAAGAGAGTGTCAACTGCATGCGGAACCATCACCGTAAGCAGATTATCCATGACCAGTCCTGCAGATTGCCGGATGGACACCGCAGCTGCCGCTGTCGCTCTTAGACAGCTCGGCAAAGCTCTAGCTACTGGGTCCAAGGTCGAGGAAAAATATGCACATGGACGCTGCTTGCCACCAAATTGTTGCGTCAAGACACTCAACGCACAACCCTCTCTCTCGTGAACGTATAGTGTAAACGGCTTACTGTAGTCAGGGGTACCTAACACAGGGGCCGAACACAACGCATCACGCAATTCAGAAAAACTTTTCTGACACTCTTCAGTCCATGGCAAAGGAGTCGGAACATCCTTGCACGTGAGGGCTACCAATGGCTTCGGTAGCAATGAAAAATTCGGAATCCATTGCCTACAGTATGACGTGATACCTAGAAAGGCACGCACATCTCTCTGAGTTGTTGGCACAGTCATTCGAGCAATCGCTGCAATTCTCTCTGGGGTCAACCTTCTTCCCTCCTTTGACAATAAGTGACCTAGATAGGTTACTTCTTGACAACAATATTGCAGTTTAGAAGGTGACACCTTGTGATGTAAGTCACAGAGATGCTGTAACAGCGATATTGTAGCAGTTTTGCAGATCTCTTTATTGTCATCGGCCACTAGCAAGTCATCAACGTACTGAATCAAGGCCGCACCAGCCGGTAACACAAACGCATCAAGTTGACTCTTTAGGGCTTGGCTGTAGATCGATGGACTCTCACAGTAGCGCGTTTAAACCTGAAGCTGCGACCACCTAATGAGAAGCCGAATAGATCTCTGCTTTCCTCAGCAATCGGAATGCTAAAGAAAGCATTCTTCAGATCGATCACTGAGAACTAAGAGGCAGATGCTGGAATCAGAGTCAGTAAAGCTGTAATGTCAGGCACCACAGGAAATTGTGGGACCACAATTTTATTTACCTCCCTCAAATCAATGACAAAACGGTACACAGGAGGCTTGGATGGATCGGTTCTTTTCAAAATAGGTAACACAGGACTATTACACACATTTCCCCGTGTTTCCTCGATGACATCCTTCTCGATCAAGTCATAAATGATCGCTAATAGCGCTCGTTCACCATCAAGAGAGATACGATACTGGGGAATACGTGGTAATCGCACATTCAATTTCAATTGGACAACATAAGGTGATATGTCCAGCAGGCCCACATCATTGGGACCTGTTGCCCACAAAGACTTAGGAAGAGAACTCAATTCCGGTGGGAGCTTATCAGTTGACAAATACATAGGAGAGATCACTCTCTGACCCAATGTAAGCTCCACTCCCGCAGGAGAACAGTACAGTGTCGCATATAACCGTTTCAACAAATCCAGACCCAAAATATTCTCACCACAACCAGTAGTCAAAATCAATGGAGCTTCTAGCTCACGAGGCCCAATTGTAAGGGGCAAAGGGCTAGAAACCGGATTGCTAACGGGGGCGCCAGAGAATCCAACGGAAACATTCGTTAAGCCAGACAAAGGTGCGCCAGGGAGTTTCGAACGCATGATGGAACTTTTCGCTGCACCAGTGTCCAACAGAAAAGGCTCAACTACGCCCGATGTGGCAACTGCGACGTAAGGCCCTCTCTGATCAACCGGAACTGATACTACTCCCTCTCTTTGTCTGTAGCTGTCCTAGTAGTTACCGTCATCAATATCATGCTCTACGTAACAGTCATCCACATGATACTGTGCAGATCTACCTGACGATGAACCACGCTGATCAAAGCAATTGTTCGAAATCTGATGAAGTGTTAGAACGCTCATTCTGATTCTGAGTAACACCACGACCTCAACCACGTGAAGCCTGTTGAGGACCACTACGACCTCCTCAAGCCGAACTACCATTATTTCGGTCACGTAGAACCGGACAATCAAACTTCAAATGGCCCTCGCCTCTACAGTATGCGCATTGATTATAGCCAAGCATAGATCTCGGTGTGGAGGAGTCATTACGCGACTGCGACCTAGAAGGCTGTGATTGCGATCTATTTTGCTGCTGAGAGGCATTTTGATTCAAGCGCGGAGGATATGCTTGCTGCAACAGAACTTTAGTTTTAAGATCCTTTGTTTTCTTATCCGCACGATCATTTTCCTCCTTCTCTCTATTTTCGTAATATTGAGCCGTGGCTAATATCTGAGCAGAGGTAGAAACAGCCCACGAACTTTCGGAATTTTTCAACTTGTTGCTGAGGTCAGGCAACAAATTCGATACAAATTTATCTACAAATAATCGCTGACCTCCCTCAGTGCTCATATCCTGACCACTGTGATCGATGAATGCCTCCTCGAATCTCGTAAAGAAATCGGAGACACACTCGTCCTTCTTTTGCTTGCACGCAGACAGTTTATCCCAATTAACTCTCATTGCTGGCATAAGTGTCTTCATAAATGTAATTATCCTCTGGGGTCAAATTCTCAATAATCTGTTCAGGCTTAGCCCCACCAACTTGTCGTCCGTCAGCCGCCGCAAGGGCAGCCCAATCACCGCCTAACTCGGCTACGTGATCTTCTTGACGGATTTTTGCCCAAATTGGTTGCGGTACTACGTTACCGAACAACATATCGATATCGGCAAGATTCATAATAGTTGCATCCACTAATTGGGATAATTCTTTATAATAACCAGCCGGATTTTTGCGAGGGTCAGGCAAAGTTTGTTTCACCTGCAAAACTTCCGATCGCTTCCATGGGAGGTGTATCCAAACTCTCCGGAAGTGTGGCGGAATAATAGGAACGGCATTAGCATCACCTGGCATCCAAACTGGAGGAACTTCTCGCATGGGATACTGACCAGGCGTTGCCATCCACTCCTCAGTTTCGTCCTTAAACAATGCTCGAGGTAATACTGTAGATCGAAAAGATAGAAGACGCTCTACAGCACGTCGAACATTACTACCCACAATCATACCGCTCGAAAACTGATTCTGGAGTTCAGTCATTTCAGACGGTACATTGTCTACCTCATCATTATCCCACTCTTTTCTTAGGGATTTACACAAATCTTTGCGTGGGCTCATTAAATTGAGAGAACGTGTCGAAAACCATGCGCGGGGTGTATTTATCGGGATACCTAATCCATTTACGCGTCATTTTCATTAACGTGTCACTCTCCCTACCACCAGGAATTTGACTTCGTCTTTGAGGGACATCAGAAACATCGGACCAAAGGATCGGTCCAAATGGAGAGTAAAGATTAGCAACAGCATTAGGTATGCGACTACGGACAGACGGAGAAGAGGAGAGAAGCACAGGGGCAACAACATGGGGACTAAACGTAGGAGCAGTAGGAGTAGCCAAGAGAGCAGAAGTAGCGGGAACAGCAGACTGAGAAAGTATAGGCAGTGGAGCAGTAGGAAGAAGGGCAGGTAAGGGAGCAGGGACAGCTTGAGGAACAAAAGGATTCGGAGGAACAGGACCAGCGACAGGCTGACCAGCAGCTGCCGGAACAACGGGTTGAGGAACAGGAGGAACCACAGGAGCCGTAGTATCCTGTGCGTATGGAGGTGGCGATTTCAGTAGATAGGACAACAAAGGGTCCTCTACCGCTTCTTCTCCCTTCCTATCAGAACTCGACGGTAAAACAGGATAACACTTATCCACCGCCATATGTTGCAATCTAGCAAAAACTTCCTTTTCCTTCTCTTCTTTGTCTCGCTGAAACTGCTCTGCATTTCTCATCACCGTAATGATACCTTCTCTCTTATTTTTCTTTATCTGTTTGATTTCTTTCTGCTTGGCCTCCTTGCGCCATAATCGAAAGGAATCAAACATGGCCGGCCTAGATTTCTTTTTGAACAATTTAGCTTCGAGATTATCCAAAATTGCAGTTTCGAAACTACCATGAGGTGGCCAACTAAGAACACCGTCATCTTTAGTGTAGCGGATCCAATAATCATTATACACGATAGGACCCACTCCGTGGCGACTATAGAGCTCATAGATCGGAGTTCCAACTGGAGGTATCGGACATGAGTCCTCCAATCGGGAATCCGCACCGCAACATTTAAAGCAACTAAACAAAGTACTACGGCCAGGCATCGTGCACACTAACCGAGTTTACAAACTTCAAGGGTTATCGAATTACGATGTCCTCGCAAAAAATGCAAGACCCTCGGTTTTTGGCAATTGCAATCGTCAAATAAAACCCAACAACTAAGAACCAGTAACTAAGAATCACAAATGCAATGGAACCATGCAAACAACCAAGTTTCAACAACAACCAAGGACTCTGGGAGCTACCCACAAATACTTAACTGAAAGAGCAATGGCGTCACCAGGAAGGCCCGTCAATCGTCTCGCTGTACAAAGGACTACGCCAGGCGCCAAAACAGGTCGACAGTCAGGGCATCAGTCCGTCGCAGCCGTCAGGAGGCGAGAATCTTTGCGGGAAAAGTCTTCGGACCACTTATTTCGACAACAGGATCGATGAAGCGGGGTGCACCTTCCCTCGGAGATTTCACACGAAGTTCCTCACGATCATCAGGCTTTGGACCGGTACCGCTGATGTCGCCCCACGTGGGGCGCCAACTGAAGGACTGGGCTATTCTAAGGCCCAGCGGTGCCAGGGGACAACACCTGAAACCTTCGTGGGTTACCTGTTCCGGCATACAAATTACAGAGACACGGGACACTTCCTTCGGCGTCAAAGATCGAGGTTTATTTACTGCAGGGAACACAGAAGTCACAAGAAGTACAACACGTGTAGGTTCTAGGAGACTGCTTCAAATTGCAACAGTGGATCGCTCCTTTTATACAGATGTTAGTCATAGCACAATATGGCGAACAAAATGTTACAACTCAGTTCCCACAGTAAACTTCAAAAGGATCGCTTTCATGTATTCAGGGTGCCGGAACATAATTACAGTAGCATCGCCAGTTCCCAACTGTAAAAGTACGTATCTCATCATTAAGTACATTCCATTCCGGCTGTAAACGAGTTTAGGAAGAGACAGAAACAGGTGCCAGGAAGACAGACAACAGAACGAAAAGAGTGTGGGGGGCGATATCGGAAGCACGATTGCAGGATCAAAGGAGTCGTGCCTAATGTATGCACGGCTAAAACAATAGACCGGCACGGCAAGATGAGCCTCGAGCTGGGCCATCTGCCTTTGCAGTGTCATCCCCCTCATCATAAAGACACCCTCGAAGGAACACGTGTCTTCCGCAAGAGCTTGGGAATCCCAGGGTCATGAAGCGGACAGTGTCCGTTCGCTGGCTACTTGAGGGCAAGAGACAAAATGGATGCCGTATCTAAAATGGAACCCGTGTTTTCAGACGAAGAAACCCACGAATAAGATGAACGGTTCAGGCCAGCGTAGCGAAAACGCGTACACCCACTAAACTCGTCATTTGCGGTTCATAGATACCAAACTCGTCCATATTCGACCGAGTCAAAAACACCATCACGATTGTCACGGAACCTCAGAATTAGAAATTATGTGTTTCATGCATACATTAGGGTCAGTTGGCCTCAGGGCTGCCCCTTCAGATTGGAATGCAGTGAATTATAAGTACCATTCTATATCATTTTATTAAACTCAATATCTTTTAACGTTCCTTCTCCATTGCCAACCCGAAAACTGTGTTGAATGAACTTCTGGAACAGAGGGTGTTTTCAAATTTGAAATGGACCCCAATCCCAAGCAGATTGTCTGCTGAACTGTTTTAGTTACGTTATTTTAATTTGTTACGTGCTCATATCAGCCCCAAAGGGAAATCTCGTCTTGAGACCAGGGCAGGAGGACAGGCTAGAATTGACCTAAAATAGATGGATCTTAAGCTCCTTCCTCAAAAGGGAATGGTTTTCACAGAGACGAAATAGGGGGCAAGGAAAGAGAAAGATCTGTAGCTTGCCCTGGCCTTCTTACCCCCGGGGACTTTAAGCAGGTCTTTATCACAGGAACTAAGAAGTCTCAATGGAGTGTAGGGCAGATGCTAAGCTGCTACAAAAGAAGGACCTTGGTGGGTCAGGCAGAATAATTTAAAAATAATTATCTTTTTCACCGGAAGCCAGTGTAGAGACTGCAAAGGTGGGGCTGAGGCCGAGTGCGGAGGAAGGTTGCAAACAAGGGACGCTGCAGTGTTTTGGATCACTTGAAGTTTAGAGAGTAGATTCTCATTGATGTAGGACAGGAGTGAGTTGTTGTAATCAAGGCGACTGATTACCAAGGCTTGAACCAAGGTTTTCCATGAGGAAAGTGGTAAGAGAGGGAAGCCTCTTCTCAGCAGACGTAGCACATGGAAGCCGGACCATGTGTAGGCCGAAGTGTGTTCTTTCACAGAAAGAGATTGGTCTCTTACTACCAATTTGGGTGAAGGGCTGGAGCCCAGCTCAGCTGGCCACTACTCTGGAGTCCAAAGAAGTTGAGCTTGTCCAAATAGCCTCATTTCTGTTTTCATAGGGTTGAGTTGCAGTTAGTTTTCCAACATCCAAGTGGTTGTAGCCTTCTTCCCGGAGGAGACTAAGGCTTTAGATTTGGACAGGTTGGAGCCAAAAGAGAAAAGTAGCTGCGTGTCATCAGCGTCTGAAATAATCTCAAACCCAAAACCTCTGACGATCTTATCAAGGGGGGGCCATATAAATATTAAAAAGTCGTAGGGCTCAGACAGGAGCCCTAGGGTACTATGTAGTCCAGTGGCATAATTCTGAATCTGAAGGGACCGATGATAATCGTTTGGGACCTCTGTGACAGGAAATCCACTAACCATTTAAGGGTCATTCCTTGGATCCCTAAATCCTGGAGCCTAACAAGAAGTCAGGGGTGAAACACTGTATCAAATGCCGCTGACAAGTCCAACCAAATCACTATTGTCAGCGTCAAGCGAGCATTTAGTATGGTCTGTGACCGCAAGCAAGGCTGTCTCAGTACTGTGGAGAGGTCTTATGCCAGATTGAAAGCTGTCTAATAACCTGTTAGCCTCAAAGTTGGTTGACATTTGATGATTGATATGTTTTTCCAATAACTTAGCCAACAAAGAGAGGAGGGAAATAGGGTGGTAATTAGCTGGATCAGTGGCAATTTTTTTTTTTTTGTAACAGGCCTGATCAAGCCTGCCTTCCAGTCTAAGGGTACTTTCCCGGAAGTGATTGATAGAATGATTAAAGAACAGATTTGCTGTGCCAGTCCAAAAGCAATATTGAACAAGGCTATGAGAGGGCAAACATCTCAAGGAGCGCCTGACTTCATAGAGCTTAGAAGGTTGAAGGTAATTTCTGGGGAGATTACCTTGAAATTACATAAACTGATAAAATCCTTATTTGTAAAGTGCCAACTACTCACCCTTACATGTCTCAAGGCACTGGGGGCCTTCTTGGAAATTAAGTGAGCTATTGCCCAGAGGCACATGGTGCTGAGCTGAGCTGCCGCCGGAGTCGGTGATCGAACCGTGAACCCTGTGCTCCGAAGTCAGCTGCCCTGGCGGCTGCACCACACCTCTGCACCTCTGATGGTAGAGTCAGTGAGAGGAGGAGGGGCTGTAGGCCTCTTGTGTGGCTCAGGAATGATAGAAGGGAAGTTTAGGTAAATCTCCTTGATTTTGCCCTCGAAATGATCAGGCAAGGCGTCGCAAAGAGATTGAGATGGAATTGGATCTAAGGCGCAGGCCACTGGATTTATGAAGGAATTAAGAATTTTAAAAAGAGTTTTTGAGGAGCTCCCAGCTTCATCAATTGTTTTCACAATATGAATTTTGCAGGCTGACTTGATGTCGCTATGTTAGACAGTTAGGGCCGGTTTTTAGGTTTGTTTATCCGCGGGTAAATTAGTCGAACGCATTCTCATTTCCAATCTTTTGCAAGAGGCTTTCTCAGTCCTTAGGTCGGGCGTACACCAAGGGGCATGAGGTCTATGGGAATTTTTTTTGCCATGGCTGTAAGGGGCAAAAGCCGAGTTCAATGATATGAGTGCGCTAGGTCTGCATCATCGATGTCAGAGGGCAGGGTAGGCACTTGTACCTTGGCCCAAGCCAGCTGGGAAACTTTTTTCCATTGTCTAGATTATTTTTTATGGGCCTTAGGGAATTGGCTTTTAGTCTTGAGAACAGGAAGATGGAAACAAATCAGAGAATGATCAAACCAGAGTACAGGTTTAGGGGTCAATGGTAACTAGAGGTGTCATTGAAAAAATTAAGTCAAGGGTGTGGCCCGCTGAGTGTGTGAGACCCGAAACTTGTTGGTGAAGCCCTAAAATTCCTAAGTCAGAGAATAGTTGGTTAGAGTTCATAATATCATCACCATTAAAGTTAAAATGTCCCAGTCGAAGAAATTGCTGGGTAGAAAGAGTACAAGGGGCTATGAATTCTAAGAGACAAGGGGCCGGGTGGGCGATAGACCAAGGCACCTTTCCGAGAGAGGTTGGGTGAGAGGACAAATTTGAAAACACAGGATTCCACCCAGTCTTCTGAGATAGAATCAATTATTGCCGCCTTTATATGTTTATCAAAAAAATGGCATACCCCTGTTAATCTTATTGACCTTGTCAAGTCTAAGCATTTTGAAATTGTCTGGAAGACCTGAGGAGATGGAAGGGGTAGAAGATGGCCTTAGCCAGGTTTCAGTAAGGAATCCTATCTCATAGGAGGAGAAAGAAAGAAGGTCCCAAAGTTCCACAGCATGTTTCGACAGGGATCTCCTATTGATAAGAAAGCAGCTTAGGCTTTTGCCAGGGGCAGGGTTGTCATTGGGAAAAAGTATAGGTGTGCCTGAAGACACTTCTAACAGACGAAAGTCCTTGCAGGGATTGGAGTTAGTGAGTGAAATACCTCTAGGGAAAGACAGGCTTTGAAATCTACAACGAGAAAGGCTACAGGCCCTATCTGTCATGAGAGGTTTTATGCAGAATGGATTTGAGTGTAAGGGTGCCACATATATGCACTTCCCAGAAGTCAAACCAACAAATTAGTGAAATAGTGTTCTGTGAAGGTAGTGAAGCATTTGCGTAACTGAAGTTTTAGCTAGCCACAATTTTGGATCGCTCTTTGGGTAGAAAAAAAGGGATGATTAAAGATTGCATGCAGTAAAATTAAAAAGGCATTTAGGGTAACCATCCAAGTCATGGGCAAAGTTAGTAAGGGTACAAAAACAATTCAACAGTTCACTCCACCAGTATGTACATTAGGATCGCAGACCACCAAACAAGCCATTGAGATAAAAGAATTTCTGTTCTTACTCTGTAATCTTCTTTGCAAGCTTGGTGCATGCAGCCGTCGAGTTTAACGAAAAGACCTGGTAGCCTCCACTTGCTGCGTACAGGGCAGGCTCCAGGGCAATGCGCTCGGTGCAGCCACACCTGGCACTGACTTTGGGGGGAGGGGAGGGCATGGTGAGAAATAACAGGGATTTAAAAAGTACCCAGGGCAGAGTTCCTTGTGTGTCCAGAGTTTTTCAGGCAACAATAAAAAATGTAAGATAACTTTGGCAATTAATGTTCCTGATGGGGAGAGATTGGAGTTTTATCTTGTGCCTGTTCCACTAATGCTAAAGAAGCGCAGAGGATTAAGATGCCTGCTGCAAATAACTTGTCCTTGTGTGTCCAAAGGTTTTCAGGCAACAGTAAAAATGTAAAGGTAACTTTGGCAAATAATGTCCCTACAGGAGAGAGATCTGAGTTTTATCTAGTGGCTGTTTCCACTTATGCTAAAAAATCTAGAAACCTGCCTGGTCCACCTATTGTCTCTGGCTCCATTCTAGAACCATTGGGGAAATACATTGATGCTACGATAAAATAATTTGTTCCCTGTACCAATACCTTTGTCCGCGACAATATGGACCTTATAAAGCTAGTCGAAGATAGGCCATTCAATACAGAGACTGACCTAATGATAGATCTTGACATTGAGTCACTATACACCAACATTCCTCACAAGGAAGAACTCCGGATTATACAGAATCTCCTGGATACCAGACCCAAACTTACTCGGATCCCAACAGATTTTATCATGGACCTACTCTGCATCGCTATAAGCAATAATTATTGCCTATTCAAAGACAGATTTTACCTGCAAATCAAGGATGTAACTATGGGGGCATGCTTTGCCCCAAACTTCCCTATCCTCTATATACATAACCTGGAGAATGTGAATGTGAATGTGAATAGGTTTTTATAGAGCGCACTTACACTCCAGGGAGCATCTTGGCGCTAGACATCACTGTCCCGAAAAAGAAGAAGGGGGGATGCTGCTTAAGGTAGATCATATTCATAGATCCTGGTCTATGAATAAAGTGAAGTCCCTGATCATAACACCCCAGATCCCCTTATTTGAACACGTAGGATTTTAGTGACGATACATAGACAACATCTTACTACTATGGCATGGTAATGCGGACACAGTATTTTCATTTATGCAGTGACTTTACAATTGCCAATCCCATCTCAAGTTCACCTCTGATCACCGCAAGAACGATCTACCATTTCTGGGCCTTACCCTTCATGTGGAGGACGAACAAATAGGCACGGTCCTAGTTCGAAAGCCCACATAACATAATACTTTACTACACTATTCGAGCTACCATCTCCAGAGACTCTGTGAAGGACTTCCGTAGGTCAATTCCTCCGGATCCGCAGGAATTGTAAATGGAGAAAAGATTATTTTTGTGAAGCAGGAATTCTCACAGAGAAGCTTACCCAGCGGGGCTATCCCCGCCATTTGATTACAAGAGTCAGCAAACGTGGATGGTTTAATAACAGAGACATTCTACTCACACCCAAAGAGAAACAATTGAATTCTATTTGTATCTAGCTTTAGCCCTATGCAGCAACAAAGAAAGCAAAATCATCAGAAGAAACTGGCACATCCTCGAACACAAGAGGCCTTTTCAGAACCCTCCCTATTTTCGTACAGAAGAGGTCAAAATTTGGTGGACCATCTTGTACATGCCATTACGTGGCTACAAAACGCTGAAAATGCCAACTCCATCACATCTGCATGGGGCCTTCCACCTGTTGTGGGACATTACACATGTCAAAACTGCGTTGTCTGTCCCCTTACAACTATTACAAACGAATTCAAGGTGAGTGACCATGTCTACAAACTAAAGACCTTCACTATTGCCGGTCGACCAACTTTATCTATTCCATACACTACCCTTGCAATTTAATATACATTGGTCAAACTATACAAATTGGTGAAAAATCACATCATCTAGCATAAGAGCTGCATCCGCTGCAGGGTCGAGAACTCCCCCTTGGTCACTCACTTTCTCGAGAAAGGCCATGGCAAAACAGACTTCACCTGGCAGGTCATCGATCAACCTACACTTCCCCAAAGAGGCGGCAACTTAAAACTACTTCTGAACAAGTGTGAATGCCAATGGATCACCCGTTGTGATTCAGTCAACCTTGTACTCAACTATCTGGATGAGTGGAACAATGCCATTTCCATCTAAATATCCCCCCCTTTTATTCGCTACCTGCAATTCCAGATGCCCATATCCATGCCTCCCTTGTTCCCCCTTCTGGGCACTCCCTCAAGTCCGTCCCCCATACATGACATCTGCTTGCAGCTCATATTTCTTTCTCTAGATTCGATAATGTCTTTCTGTGTATTATATTGCCATAAAAGTGTTTTCCCTTTTTCTAACATAAATTGTGTTGCATCATTAACATTGTGCTCAATAATGGCTCTCTATCCTTAATTAAGTATTTCATCTTTCAAATATAAATCATATATCCATGTCAATAATATACTGTATATTTTCACTTGACGGGTACATGTTGTAATGATAACTTGATATTACTCCTTACTTAACAGTCTCTTAGATCTATTTTCCCTTCACATTTCCTTTTTTTCCTCTGTTTCCATTAACTGTCCTTTTTTCCTGGTCCTTTTAAATTTGTCCCTGGCAAGAACCAGGGACCCCTCCACATCCCACGTATAACATCTGTATACGTATTTGTCCTCGCTCACCCTGATTGAACTCCTGAGCTTGCACCGACTCATGCTGTTGCCGCTCATTCCCCCGACGGTCCCAGCCGCCCTCAGGGGAGCCTTACTGGCTGTTGGATCCTTTGGACAGTAAGTGCATACCCCCCCTTATACTATCTCCCATACCAGACGCAAGCATATGCCACGCTCGTCCTGTTTACTCAAAACTTTGAAATTTCCATAGACGCTAACGCCGGACACCAAATTCCCTGGATGCCAGACCCGGAACTCCTATTTCTCCATTCCAGCTCCCGTGGCTCTACATCTACCGCCTTCGGTGGATCCTGGCCGATTATTTGCCACATCAACCCCTGTACACCATAAGGTGAGTGTTGTGCTCTAGACACGCACCCTTTGTCATAACATTGGTTTTTGCGCTCCCTTCTGACTCAGCTCCTGCTCCCTGTTTGTTTTCAGATGTCTATTTGGTCGCATGTTCCGTACAATCCCTGGGTAAGCCTCCAACTTAGACCCGTTCTCATCACGGAACCCCCCTCATTACTGAATGTGTATACTTCTCAGTGAGGTCTCATTATTCCGCCCAGCCTTTGCAAATTTCTCTCCCCAGACGGGCCAGTTTTCCCCAGTTGCAATCCTACCATTGCACCCTTGTTTTCCTTGGCATCCTTTGATAGCTACCTCCTTTTCTCTCCCACCCCGCTTTTTTTTTTCACCAACCACGAACAGGACTCTCAAGTGACCTTCTTGCCCTGTACTGTGCAGAGCACCCTGTCGGGTACCTCACATTTTTGCCCCGATTGATCATTTGCAGGTACCATTCTCTCATTTCACTTCCTTCTTTTGTGGCAATGCTAGCCCCTTAATCTAGCTTAATGAATTACTCCTTTATATTGTTTTTTCTACTCTTTAGCACACTGTCGACTTCCTAGCGCAATTACTTGGCGCATTTTTGTTCTGCTTTATTGATTAATGTATCCATCCCTAAGCCATTCTCAAATGTATTTGGACCACTATTAATGTTCTCTTGTATATATTATCACTGTTCTCTTCATTTGTCACTTTGCGCTGTTCATTTCTTCACGAGCACAAATTTGCACAAATTTGCATAAGTGGCACAGGTTACATATCATTTGATGTAATACAGTGCTTCTTCTTTAACACATCTATTTTTTATATAAACCGCTCCCAGCAATTACTGCATAATTCATTGATGTCTAGCTTTGTTTTTCTTGATCTTCCCTGCAACTACTGTGAATGTTCTTAAAAGTTGCCTCTAAATATTACCTGTTGAGACATTGTTATTTGTTGCACATACTTATTTCTCAGGTCTTATCCAGGTTTACGGGTTACCTCCTGTTGTCTGTTCATCATATCCTGCATACAGCATGTCCCAAAGAGACAGCGCAAACGCTGCGTAGGTGAGACCTAAAAAGAAGTTCAAAATGCTCTTTTTAGCTTCTGTTCTGTTTGCCCTTGACCTAGGAAACTGAATGATGGCGTTGGACTTTCAGAATGCATATTTCCTCACCCCCGTCCTACCGGTCCACAGGCGCTACCTGTAGGTCACAGTGGGCCAAGAGCACTTCAGTTTGCTAAGCTCCCCTTGTGTCTTAGCAGCGCCCCTCAGGTGCACACGAAGGTGATGGCAGTAGTTGCAGCAAATGTACAGAGGCCTGGGGTTCCAGTCTTCACCTGCCTCAATGATTGGCTGTTGAAGGTGGGCTTGCCAATGCAGTCATCTCCTGCCTCCAGACTATGGCGGACCTCTTGCATTTGCCGGGGTTTACTATAAACGTGCCAAAGTCACATCCAACTCCCTATAAGCCGCTCCCATTCATTGGGGACGTACTAGACACAGTGCATTTTCGAGCCTATACTCCTGATGGCAATGTTTCAACCTCTGTGCTGCATTGCAGTGACACTGACTCTGAGGCTGCTGAGACTCATGATCTCCTGCATCCTTCTTGTGAGACTTGTCCGCTGGTATATGAGGGCTCTGCAGTGGGACCTGAAGTTCCAGAGGACACAGCATTAAATGAATCTCTCCGATATAGTCCAGATCTTGGAGGGAACTGCAAAAGGCCAACAGTGATGGCTGACAAACGGTGATTGGGCTGATGGCATTATCTGATTAAGACATATAGCCTCATAATTTTTACTTTAGAATACTCCCCTGGCATGAAACTGGATCCGGATATTTTTCCATAGTACGTCCGCGCCGCTTGCCCAGGGCATTGTGCGATTCTGTATGGACGTCGTCTACCAGATGTGACGTCAACGGAGTCCATATAAGCCTCGTGCTCATATCAGTTCCTTCTTTTCCACGCTTACAATGTGGATCCGGAGCGGTTAGGGCCATTTTTTCAGGCCCAACTCGACGTCTTGTCGAGAGAACAGTCTGCATTTTTTCAAGCGATGTTGTCTGGGTTTAAATGTTGCGAATACTGTGATAGACAATTGTTGATCACTGATCCGTATACTATTTGTTTGTGGTGCCTCTGGGACCATCACAACTCCGAGGACTGTGGTTCCTGCCCGGGACTTCGGCCAAAGGCATTGAAAGAGTGCTGTGTGAAACTCCTGGCGGCACTCTCGT
The DNA here is from genome assembly GCF_964263255.1 of Lissotriton vulgaris. NCBI lineage: Eukaryota > Metazoa > Chordata > Amphibia > Caudata > Salamandridae > Lissotriton > Lissotriton vulgaris. Next base: position 179,865,668 of record NC_141697.1, read on the forward strand.
CTGAAAAACCCTGGCATTGTCATTCTTCACCGAAGTCTAGGGACTGGTCCAGGAGTCGTTCGGGTGAGGAGTTGCCTCCATCAATGTCACAGAAGGCTCCGAGAACCCAACGGTCAAAACGTAAATCTGACGCCGTCTCCCAACCGTTGATTGACAAGTGTTTGCAGGAGTAAGTATTTTTATTTGCGCAATTAATTAAAATCGTTGCAATTCATACAAAACACGGCTAAAAACAATCTCCATAATATGCTTTCTTTTTTTAAAAAAAAGGTAATATGAGAGCAAGGTGCTTCATAGCTTGTAGGGCAAAGGTTCTTAGTGATCGTCTTCTGTTAACAGGAAATGAATCTTAGTCGTGAATTTTACAAAGCGGGCAGCCATCTGAGCTGAGTCGCCCCTCATACACTCCTCAAGAGCTTCTGGCATGTCCGGACGTTCAGGGTCCGCCAAATTGGATGCAACAAAAAAGTTCGTAAAGGGAGTAAGGTTCTGCAGATGCATAGGATGTGGATTAAGTTTTCTTCCCCGCTCTCACAGAAACAGCACTGTGTGGACACATCTTCCTTGACTCTCCAGCCATACTTAGACGCCCTCAGCGGGATTAGGCCAAAACGTAATCTCATCAGATGATGTTTCACTAGTGGTTTCATGGATGACGACAAATAGTGTGGTGGAGTATTAGGGCCATATCATTTTGAGGCCCAGATGCCATAGGAGAGATTCTTCACGGTTAGGGCATCATGTTTGAGTGACAAAATCTTTGCTTGTTTGGTCAAGATTTTTATGATTGGCCCTATGGGCAGCGAACTTGTCCATATGTCTTGAGCCTCTAGTGCATCCAGGCAGAATGTTAAAAATTGGTTCCAGGGAGTGCTAGGGTTATTTAACAGAGACCATATGCAGCTCTTTAGTGTAAGATCACAAGCCTTTTTGGTTTTTAAACAATAGGCAATGAATATTGCTTTCATTACCCAATGTTGGTATGACAAAGAGAACTCCATGCGGATTTGGGCATGAGAGGTCGAGTTGGGTAGATGGAACACTCTACGAAAGCACATTGACTGGGCTCTGACAAGCCAGGTGAGCATTTTGTCTTTAAAGGTTATGGCGCCAAAGGCTATTGTCGGAAAAAATTTGGCACCTTTCGCTCTAATTAGCGGTAAAAAGTCTGGAGAGTGAAGGGCTTCCTTGGTTCTTACAAAAACCCCCAACAAGCTGCGGGCCACTCCCTGCATTGCAGTGATATGCTGCGCTGGTCTCCCTTTGTGATCTATCCAAATTCCCAAATACTTGTATGCGGTCACTATCTCTATTGGTTTCACTTCAATGTACCAGGAGTGCTTTCCGGCTCGTGAGCGTGAAACTATCATTGCCTTAATTTTGGTGATGTTGATCTCCAAAGCTTTTGTTTTGCAATACTGGGCCAGAGAATCGAAAAGTCTTTGAAGTCCCACCTGGGTTAGATCGAGGAGGATTGTGTCTTCAGCATATTGCATCGATTTGAATTTTAATAGATTCAATTCGTGGTGGAAATGCTCGGGAGAGGGCCAGACACTCGGGCAGGTCTGCTAAGTATAGATTGAAAAGTAAAGGAGCCAATATACATCCCTGCTTCAAGCCTCTATTAGTTATGATTTTGTTGGTGGTTGACCATCTTGAGGAAACTCTTACTTTTACCCAGGTGTCGGTAAATAGGGCTATGATAGCTTTCAGAAGGGGCTGTGGATGCCCCACTTTGTTAACTTTCCCCAAAGTTTGGGGCGAACTACACTGTCAAAGGCTTTTTGGAAGTCAATGAAACCCAGATATAACGATTTTCCTTTGGTAGCGAGTGTTCTTTCAATCATGTGAACTAGACGGATCAAATCATCTTCAATGTGGCAGCCCTTTTGGAATCCGGTTTGTGTGAAAGGTATTATTTTACGATCTTCCACCCAGGATGTCAGTTCTTGCAGTAGGACACTTGCATATGCCTTCCCTTCCACATAAAGAAGGGCTATCATCCGATAATTATTGGGATCAGCCCGCGAGCCTTTTTTGTGGATGGGGACGAGAAGCGATCCTCGCCAAGAATCCGGAATGAACCCACCCATTCTGGTTGCCTCAAATAAAGTGGCCAGCAGAGTGGCCCACTTATGTGTGTATACTTTGTATATCTGTGTTGGTATGCCATTTGGGCCTGGTGCTCCTCCTGGGCGCATTTTTTTTATTATAAGTGCAACTTGGTTTGAGGTTACCTTAATAGTGGGTTCCACTGCAACATCGGAGTTAGTGTGATTGAAACTAAGGAGGTTTGGCCGTTTAGGACTTATTGGTTCTACATAGAGTGCTTCAATGTGGGCCTCCCATTCAGCAGGAGAGATATTAGTCACTGTGGGGGAGTTGGGCAGAAATAACACATTTGTTTACCCAACTCCAGAATCGTCTTTGAGCCTTTGATTTTATAATTTTATGGGCAGTTGCCCAGTGATATTCTTCTTTCATTCTCTGAGTATGAACATTGCTTTCCTATATTCCTTTCGAGTGTTCGATATTTTATCTCGCAAGGATTTGTAATCTGTGTCATTATAGGCATGCCTGCGCAGTAAGTTATTTAATTTGCGCTTAATGCTTGTTGTAAGTTGCCTATGTTCAGAGAGACAAGATTTGATTGGGTGCATTTATTTGGTCTTTCGATTATCTCTGTGGATAGGTTTTCTCTGAGGTCCAACACTGCTGTTTCCCATGACAATGCGGTCAGTTGATCACTGTGCTCCTGTTTCAATTTGACCAAAAAGTCGTCCACCTTCTCTTCCATAGTTTCTTGGTTATGCACAGTTCACCAATGCTTTCTTACGATCTCGAGATTAGATTCTTTCCCGAGCAGATTACGTGTTGGGCGATGACATTCCCGGGATGAAAATTTCCACGTTAAAACGGCGTGATCACTTTACGGCGAAGGAATTACCTCAAATTCTCGGACAAGATGGAAGTGGTCAACTGAAATCCATATGTAATTCAGAGTGGCCATTCTAGCGAAAGACACATGGGTGTAGCGCGGAAACGGTGGCCTCCTGGCTGCTTCGGTTCGCTGGATCCCTCCTGGGCTTCGGATAACGGACTGTCTCCCACCAGCAAAGTTTCCTCGCTTCTTTTGTGAGTCTGCTGCTCTCTTTTGGTCTTCCTGGAAGCGTGCTTCACCTCGGAAGGGCTGTCCTCATTCCTTATTGGCCAGGAAATGCCGACGTCATGGCAAAGGGCGGTCTGTTGATGGCTCAGGGTTTGCTTAAAGGACCCTATTCCCGAAACCGAGGCGCCCGCTTCTGGTGTCGTAAAGGAATAGGCATTCCATTCCTCCTGTGGAGAAATGAGAGGTTTTGTAACAGAGGGCACAGACCACCATTCTGTTTCAATCCCTGAGTCTGAAGACATCTTGTAACATTCCTTCCCCCTAACTCTCCCGATCGAGGAGAGGAAATACCCGGGATAGGAAATCCGCAGTAGTGTTGTCTGAGCCCTTCTGGTTGTCAGGGACTGTCCGGGACTATGTGGGGAACACAGTCAGGGACTTGAGCAAGGACTGGGAACTGGGTAGAAAACTTACACAGGAAGAGGAGTACAGCACTGCCCAGGATCATACAGGGAGTCAGAAGAGAAAAAGGGAAGCATGTACAAGTGAACAAGATGGGTAAGACTCAGAAAGGAAGGGCTCTCACAAGGCAATTTAGCATTCAGAAAAACTACACCCAGGACGAATGTGCAAGACATATATATGAAACAACATTAACAATAAAGGGAGTGTGGGGTAAAGCACTCAGGATCTCCACACAGGAAGACTGAAGCTCAGTAAGTTTCTTACCCACAATTGCTGTTACAGATACTGAGTGCAAATACCCACATGTAGGATATGGATAAAAAGGCAGGGTCTGTGGAGCTTATACCTATGGTGATGTTATAAATGTAACTCAAGACAATACTCACAGTGAACAAGAAACACCACCTAGGTAGTCAGCTGTGCCCACGGATCATGGCGATCAAACAGGAACGCGCAAGGCAGTAACAGCAAAGGCGTCAAACTAAACACAAGCACAATAGACAAAGAGCTAGCAAGGAAGAGTGCTTAACAGGAAAGGAAGGAAATGACAGGGCACACGTGGCAGAAAGCAGATAACAAACATACAAGGTAACAGAAGTAAGACAACAAAATAGGAAGACAGCAAACTAGAACTGGAACCAAGGAAATGAGAAGAAAGGCAGGGACTGGAAACGGATATACAGAAGGAGAAGGCTACAAGGGTATACTAGAATAGTGCATGTTAAGGAATCAAGAAAACAAAGTAGCATAGAAGGCAGTTCTGGGGCAGGAACAAGAAGTGAGCTAAGGCTTAGGAGTCAAGGCAGCACTGCAGATAGTGTCGGTTCAGGAACAGGGAATTACTAAAGCTTCAGGAGTCAAGGTAGCACTGCAGGCAGTGCTAGTTCGGGAACATGGAATTATCTACAGCTCTGGAAACAAGGAGTCAAGAGAGCACTGCAAGCAGTGCAACTCAGGAACAAGAAATAGCTGAAGCCCAGGAACAGTAACGAAGAAGAACTATAGTTTAGGAACTCAGGAAACAAGAGCACTGCAAGCAGTGCTAATTCAGGCACAAGGAATAGCTATAGCTCAGGAACTCAGGAAACAAGGTAGCACTGCAAGCAGTGCTAATTCAGGAGAAGGGAAACTGCTGCAGTTCAGGAACAATGAATACTAAGGCTCAGGGGTCAGGGTAGCACTGCAGGCAGTGCTAATTCAGGAACAAGGAAAACAGCAGCAGGTCAGGAACAAGGCGTAACTAAAGCTTAGGAAACAAGAATAGCAAAAGCTCAGAAGGACTGGAAACAAGGATCGGTCTCGCGGATAAACAGCTACAATGACCAACCTTGGCCTGAAGGGAACTGGGGCTTAAAAGAGCTCACAGTAATCACATGCATCAGGTGTGAGCAGGCTAGCAGCAGCCAGCCACCGGTGAGCTGAATTCCTCCACCCATCCTTGGCCTACAGGGGTGGAGATAAAGCAGTGAGCAGGGAATTCTGGGTAATGGAGTTTCAGGCATGAGTAGGCTGGTTTCAAGTATAAGCAGGCTGGCTTTCACAAAACCCGCATGGATTGGGAATGGATGTCAGTTCCCAATAACTGTCCAAATGGCTGGAAGTCAGGATATGCATGCAGGGAAGGGTCTGGAAGCTTATTAGAAGACTGGAAAGTCCCACTATGTGGCCCCCTGGTAGTGGGTACGGGAGCACAGGGAGCAAATCTTGACACTGATGCTGAACCCGAAAGGCAAAGGGTTGTAGTGACAAAAACCACCTAAGCACTCTGGGTTGTTGCTTATGTTGTGTGCCATCCACTGGAGGGGGGCATGGTCTGTGAACAGTTTGAAAGGACCTCCTTCCAGGTAATAGCATAGTTTGCCTATCGCCCATTTGATGGCGAGACACTCTTTTTCCACAGTAGGGTACTTAATCTCGTGTGGGAACAGTTTGTGGCTTATAAAGAGTATGGGGTGTTCGGTATCATCTGAGGATTCCTGCGTTAACACAGCTCCTTTGCCATAATCTGAAGCATTAGTATGCAGGGCGAAAGGTTTGGTAAAGTCAGGTGAAACGAGCACCGGGTAGGAGGTTATGGCACTATTTAGCAGGCGGAAGGCCTTAAGAGTCCCCTCGTTGGGATAGAGGAGGGTTTCATTCTTGCTGTCTTTGCGAAGTAGGTTGGTTAATGGGGTCGCAATTTCCGAATAGTGTGGAATGAAGCGCCGATAATACCCTAAGAGCCCCAAAAAGGCCCTCAAGTCCCTTTCTGATCTAGGGAAGGGTGTTTCCGAGATTGCTTGTACCTTCTCAGACTGTGGAATAATTACGCCATGACCCAGGATAAAGCCCAAATACTTGACCCGTTGGAAAGCAACCTTTGATTTCTTTGAGTTGATGTGGAGGCCCGCATCTCCTAATGAGGCCAGTATGGTTTGGAGTTGGTCTAGATGCGTCTCCCAAGTGGGGCTAAACACCACAATGTCATCTAAGTACGTTGATGCGAACGATTGGTGTTTACGCAATACTAGGTTCATGAGGCACTGGAAAGTGGCAGGCGCCCCGTGTAGGGCAAATGGGAGAACCGTAAACTCGTAAAGGCCCTCAGGTGTCACAAAGGGCGGTCTTTTTCCTGTCGGACTCTTTAAGGGTGTCCTGCCAGTATCCTTTCGTGAGGTTAAATGTGGTTATATAGGAAGCATTACCCAGTTTTTCTATGAGTTCATCTATTCGCGGTATAGGATAGGCGTCAAAACGAGAGATGGAGTTCAGTGCCCGGAAGTCCATACAAAAACGAGTGGACCTGTCCGGGCGAAGACCACTCACTCCTAGAGGGGCGCGTTCCAGCATCTGTTCTACTTCTCTTTGTATGGCTTCTCATTTTTCTGCGGGAATTCTGTAAGGCTTCAGTTTTACAATCTTTCCTGGGTCCGTCTCTAAGGTATGTTCTGTCAGTGATGTTTACCCTGGTAGGTGTGAGAATGTTGGAGAGAAAGGTCTCAGGACCTCATCAAGGGAAATCCTATGTTCCTCAGATAGATCAAAATTGATCACTAGTTGTTCTAGTGTGTGCTCGGACTGTTGTAAGGAGGGCACCACCAAATGGGCAATAGAGGGCAGGGATCCTAACCACTTTTCGAGCAGGTTTATGTGAAAGGTTTGTATTCTGGAAGGTCGTATTTGTACTTTATAGCTTGTTCTCCCGATGGTTCCAACGACCTTGTAAGGTCCGAGCCATTCCGATTTGAATTTGCACGTCGAGGAGGGTAAGAGTTCCAGGACCTAGTCTCCCACACATAATTTTCTCCACTTCTTTCCTTTATCGTATAGCACTTTCTGCTTCCCTTGTTTCTTTTCTAACTGAGAGTATGCCAATTCTCGAAGCTTCCCTATCTTATTCTTCAAGTTTTGTGTTTATTCAAGAAACCCCCGGGACTCCTCTGGTTCTTCATTCTCCCAGGCCTCTTTGGTGATCTCTAACAGGGACCTGGGTTATCTCCCATAGAGCAGCTCAAAAAAGGAACACCCTAATGAACTCTGTTCCTGGCTTTGTATCACGTAGAGGGCTAGGGGAAGCAATTGATCCCATTTCTTCCCGTTATTCTTGAGCAATTTCCGGAGGACTGACTTTAGCATCCCGTTGTATCGCTCCACCAACCCATCAGTTTGGGGGTGGTACACCGATGTTTTTAGGTGTTGGATGTTTAGGGTTTTGCAAATCTCCTTCATAAGTCAGGACACGAAAGGGGTCCCTTGATCCGTTTGGATCTCTCTAGGGAATCCCATCCATGAAAACAACTGAACCAGACGCTCAGCTATGCTAGATGAGGTGGGGGCTTTTAGTGGGAAGGCCTCGGGGTATCTGGTGGCATAGTCCACCTGACAAATAAAACACCAGTGCACATCCAAGATAGTCACTTTTATCCCTTTCGCTATTATAGCGTTTTACTGTTAGTCCATGTCCTCGGTCAGAAGCAACTTCCAAAAACCATTTGGTGTAGCAAATTCAAGCTTTTATTTTTCAAATGATATAATCCACAGCCGACGCGCGTTTCGCCCCGTTCGTGCTTTCTCAAGACTATTTATGGTGTCATCTCATATACCAGTTTCTGTATTAATGTGGGGTTTGTGTAAACCACTGGTATGTCTTTATCCAATTTCTCTTAGCCTGCAAACTCGTGGTATTATCAATATCTATGATGGAAACATTTGTAATGCAAAAGTTTATCTCAATAAACAAGTACAACAATAACAAAAAAGAACCATCCTATCGGCCTATTAGCAAATCATCTGGCCAGAATGCTCAACGTACAAGTGTCCATTGGTATCATTAGGGGAGTCAGTTCAGTCAGTATGTAAAATACATTACGAGAAAGGAAAGAGGGAGACTCAACGGTTTTTCAAATGTGCACATAGCATCATATATTTAGGTACAAAGTTAAGAATGATACAGTTGTAGCAGCACTGTAGGAATAGAATGCATAGGCATCCCAATTTGGACTTGGTGCACAAATGTGCTTGTGACACATATAAGTGGCGACGCAAGTGACAAAGTGAAAACAGCGAAAGGCGCACGGTGACAAACTGTGAAAATATTTACAAGAAACTGTGTGATCCAGCACGAAATAATTTACAATGATTGCGTGATGAGCGATTAAGCGATTTGGTTTGAACTACATGGAGTAAGGGCGCTGTCAGTTGCGCTGAGGGGTCGACGACGTTTCGATCCTAGTCAATCAGGATCATCATCAGGACGGGGCTGCTGTTTGTGTAGTGCTGTACAAGGAGGGAAGGGAGAAGTATCAAGGTGTGGAAGGGGATGCCTGGAAGGTATGCGCAGGTGAAGGCGGCAGGCGCAGTCAAGGCCTACCTGAGGGTCAGGAGGGTGGAGGTGACCTTGGGGTGGGGAGGCCCGGTTCAGGGAAGACGTGGTAAATACCATCCAGGCGGGTGGGCTGGAGGCTGGACAAAGGGGGAAGGCATGAGTAGTATACGGAGGCAAGGAGGGCGAGAGCCGTAGTATGCGACAGAGGGAGTCAGTACCTGAGTAGAACACAGTCCCGTGTCCACACTATTAAACTGGATTCAATCCGACGTGGGTGGCTGGGCCGCGAGTTCCTCGTGAGTGGATCTATGAAGGAAGGGTCAAGCAATGAGGCTGGGGAAGACCCTTTCGTGAAACAGCTTGGTGAGGGCGGGCTGGGGTGCTGTCTTCCCATGGGTGAGGGGAAGGGTGACCGCCAGGTTAGGCTGTTGAAAGCATGGGTCGGGCACGAGAATGAATGGAGGTGTAGCCGGCACCGGGGCGCGGCAAGTCTGGAGCCTCTATGCGACCCAAAGAGGTGGTGCTGGTGCAATGAATCTGGGGAGAAAGTAAAGGGATGCCGATGTCAGGATCGGAATAGGAAACACGGGGGAGTCCGTGTGGGCAATCTGCGTGTTGGGGGGGCGGCGGGCTTACCGATAATGGACGAGTGAATCCGTCTGTAGAGGTGTTGACGCTTCAGTCAGCCAGTAACCGCCACGATCGCGTCTGGTTATGGCGTGGGCGACTTACTCGCCCTACATATAGAGAGCCGGTAAGTTCACAGAACCCGGTGTGTACAGTGGTCATGTGACCCGGGGGCGTGTCAGCCGAGGCGCTGCCGGTGTGATGCTGTGCCTAAATGGAGGCGGGGCATGGGCGGGGGGAGTGGTAGTGAACCACGTAGTACGGTGACGTGGGTATGACAGGTACGGGAGTAAAAGGCTCTGTCCTGGGGAGCGGGGCGAGCGGAAAAGGAAGGGGGCAGGGAGTGTATCCGGGAAAAGAAAAGAGAGGTGACCAGGGTGGGGTTTTCTAGGATCCAGTGGTGATATTGAGACCCTGCAGAGAAGCCTAGCAGATAAACCCAGCATACAATAAGGGCGTGGATGAAGTAACCGCGCAAGTCAGTAATCCCAATTGCCTGGTAGGCAGATGATATATCATAGTATACCGTTAAGTATATGGACAATTGTGGGAGGGAAGGTAACGGCCTTAAGGAGTTTGTTGCATCGCAGGGAACAATTACAGTTGAGTGTACATGCAATCAGAGGGTAACAAGAATGCCAAATGTTGAGCTAATACAACCGAATATACATGCATACAGAGGGTGACATAAATGTCAGAAAATGGGAACACATGCATCAATCCATATTGCTGTCATAGGGGAGAAAAACACAATCCTGTAGAGTGGATATGAGCTACAGCTATTTCCGATGCATATAATTACAAATCAAGGGGAAGTAAAAACATCAGAAATGGGAAAACAGAAACAGGAGAATTACAGTAGGATAGTGCTGTTCCATTCGTCAATAGTGTTGAGGCCCCGATTAACGGAATTACAAATGGTGATCCATTTGCATTCACCTTTGTTTAGAAGGCCTCTGATATTTCCATTTCTAAGGGGTAGCGTGGGCTGGGCGATCACCTGCCAGTTGATGTCTGTTTCACAATGTTTTTTCTCAATGTAGTGGGCAACCAGGGGGGCAGTCAGAACTTTACAGTGTATCCTGCTTTTATGTTGGATTATTCTCTGTTTGACCATATGTGTGGTTTGGCCCATGTATATGAGGTTGCAAGGGCAACAGATGGCATAAATAACATACTGTGACGTGCAGTTGGTGAAGGTACTGAGTTTGTAGGACTTATTGTTGGCTCAGAACTCTTTTGTATTGCATGTGAGGTCACATACTACACATGCCTGGCATTTGTAATGGCCAATCACTGGGGGTAGACCCCAGGTGGCATTGATGGTGTTCTGTCGAGTCGGGTTGGTGGCCAGGTGATCGCATGTACGAGGTGAGTGGATAGATTGTCCCCTCATTGGTATGAGAAGAAGGGGGGTTCTCTTAATGCTTCGTGTGTACGTGGAAGTAACCAGTTCAGTTTAATGATCTTGCTCACTTGTTTGCTGCAGGGACTAAGGAGACAAATGGTATGAGAGTCATGTTTTTTTTGGGTTGGGAGGTGAGGAGATTGTCACTGTGGCAATACCAGGCTCTCTTGCGAGCTCGAGAAGCCAAACGTTTGGGGTATTCCCAGTCGAGTAAATTTTGGATGAGAATATCAGATTCACTGAAGTAATCTTTCCGCCATTTGCAATTCCTGCGGATGCGCAGAAATTGCCCGTAGGGAAGACCGTGTGGAGGCCTCGATGGTGTTAGCTTGAATACTGGAGTAAGGTGTTTCTCTTAGTGGGTTTACGATACAAGCAGGTGCCTATTTTACCGTCCTCGGCGTGTATGGTCAGGTCCAAAAAAGGAAGGTCATTGGGTTTGGAATCGCAGGTGAAATTGAGGTGGGGTTGTGAATGATTAAGCCATTGGATGTAGGGATTGAGGGTCTCTGTGATGCGTTTCCAAAAATGTTGTCAATGTAACGTCGCCAGAGCGAAATCTGTGCAAGAAAGGGATTGAAGGGGGCGAGTATATGGGTCATTTCTAGGTTGTGGACAAAGAGAATGGCAAAGTTCAGGGCGAAACATGCCCCCTCGGAGACGCCTTTGATTAGGAGATAGAATGTGTTTCGATATAGGAAATAGTTGTTTTCTAGGACTACGTGTAATAAATCTATGATGAACTCGGTGGGGATCAGGGTGGGTTTGGTTTCCAAAAGTTCCTCAATGACTTTGAGTCCCTCTGTGTGTGGGATGTTCAAGTATAGTGATTCGATATCAAGACCAACCATGAGTTCGGTATCGATGTTGAACGGTTTATCTTCAATCGTTTGGATTAGATCCATGGTGTCTCTGATGAAGGTTTCGGTGGATGGGACGTATTATTTTATGATCGCATCAATGTACTTGCCTAAGGGTTCAAGGATTGATCCAGAACCGGACACGATGGGATGTCCTGGTGGATTGGTGCTATCCTTGTGGATCTTCGGGAGTACATATATGACCGGCGTGCGGGGATGTTGGTTGTTTAGGAAGTTGTATTTCTTTTGGGAGATGATGTTTATCGAACTTGCTCTTCCGGTGATCTGTCCTGTATTTTGGTTCTGAGATCAGGTAATGGGTCCTTGGTGAGTGGGTGGTAGTGACTGGTGTTAGACAATTGTTGCTCTTCTTCTTGAGATTGACCAAGGCTTGTTTCTCAGAAAGAGGGAGGTTGTAGGGAACTTATTCGAATTGAGCTTGGAGGTCTGTGACTTCACGTAGAACCAAGCGTTTGAAAGCAAGTATTTAGGGGGGCATGGAGGAAGAGGGGGCGGGGTTGGAAGCAGATATGGCGTGGAAGCGAGGACCCGAGGGTTTGGTAGGGCATGGTTTGTCCGCAAAGAATTGTTTGAGTCGGATGTGTCGGAAAATCATCAACAGGTTGGACTGGAGATCGAGGAAGTTGATCCGTTCAGTAGGCACAAAGCTAAGCCCTCTGCTCAGAAGTTGGGTCTCATCGTGGTACAGAACGTGGTTGGATAAGTTAAGGTTCGGGATCAATTGTGATTCCAGGGGTGGTAGAATCTCAGCAGATAAAGGGGAATGATGGGTATCAGTACCGTTCGTTACTGTTGTGGTCCCCATTGGTAAAACCTGTTTCGGGTTTGTCTTTCTCCTGAGAATTGAGGCTGGTATTGCCGGTTGTTCCGTTGTCGGACTGAGGGTTTGTTGCGTCCGCGGCAATATCTTAAAAAACCAGGGGGCAGAAGGGGTGGTGATCTGCTGGTGGCCCTGGATGTTCTGGGTCACTAGTTTGTGTCAGAATCTTCAATGGAGGTGTTGGATGAGTCGTAGAAGGTAATCTGTTAGTTGTTGCGGAATCTACCCCAGTTTCGGGTCCTGGGTGGGATATAAAGTGTGTTGTAGAATTTGTCGCGTAAGTTTGGGTAAGTTTTGTCTGTGTTATAGAATCTGATGTCCTTCTGGATCTTGGTGATTTTCTTATTGAGTTCGAAAGTATTGAATGTGGTTATGGTTGTGTTTTTTTTGTCCAGGAGTTTTTTTGCGCCTGCAATGGTGGTGTTTGCCAAACTGAGTTTCTTTAGTTCTGCTATTTCCTCCAGTTCTTTCCGGCTATGTTCGATGGCAGTGTCGATCCCTAAGACCATCCAATGGCGTGAGCATCTAGTTGCCAGATGGCTGAAACCTGTGCCGAATTTTGGATCTTGGGTGAATATGGCAGGAGTGTTTCGAATTTGTAAACCTAAGGGAATTATATCTGATTTGAGGTATTCAGTTAACATGCGAGTGTGGAGGTTGGTTCTGATCTGTTTCTTCTTAAGTTTCCCAAGTTTATATAATAGAGCACGGGAGGTATTGGTGGTGGGAGTGGAGGAGGTGGAAATAGGAGGGCCAGAAAGGAGGGAAGGGCCACTGAGTATTTGTTTGATATAATCTTCGGAGTAGGTGGAAGTCTCCCTAGACATTCTGAATTGCAAATAAATGGCAAAGAGAAAGGCCAAATGAATTGGTCTGAAAGTAAGGGTCACATGAGGACCTACTCTTGCAGCTCGGCAGCTGCTCACAATCTTGGAAAAAAACACAGGAGTATGACCTATACACCAAGTTGAGATCAGGGTAAGTATACGATAAAACACAACAATATCTCAATTGGTATCATTAGGGGAGTCAATTCAGTCAGTATGTAAAATACATTACGAGAAAAGAAAGAAGGAGACTCACGACATGTACGCAGGACAAATCCGAGAGGCGCAGCAAAGGGCGAGGGGCACATCAGATCACTCTCCAATTGAGGTAACTCTACTGGGCCCCATCCGGGACCACACTCTACCACCATGGGTGGATCCATGGCACTTCAAAGATCATGAGTTCTAAAACAGATTCCGGGAATAATGCAATATTACGATGATGAAAATGCGGGGCCAGTGGACTCCCACATTGCTCTGTGGGAGACATCCAAAACGGTGGCAAGGGGATACACCAGCAGTGGCTAGTGGAAAGAAAAAGGAGAGACATTACGACTGTGATAAGATAGAGAATTAAATGACATGGAGATACAAATGTGGACGGGAGAGGGGGAAGACCCGATGTTTAAACACAGATTGCGATTGAAGCAGTGAGAGCTCAGGGAGTTGAAGAAGGAATCGGCCCGCGCCCACTTGTTAACCATGCAAAAACGCATTGTGGAGAAGTGTGGCTCAATGGTTAGAGCGGCAGACCCTGATGCAGAGGTCTGGGGCGGGACCAGGGTTCAATTCCCGCCTCAGCGGGTCTTGGGCTCAATTTCCTCGGACCTGATAATTCTCGCCTCGGTACCTATTCTAATCATGAGCTCCACTCCCCAACTCTGGGCAATAGCTTGCTTAATCTCCACAACGGCCCCAACAGCGCTGGGATGCCTGGCTGTACCTTGGGGGTGCCCAGGAGTGGGCGCCTCACAGGGAAAAAGCCAGGAAGGGTTCCACAGCGGTATTCGTACAAGCGCCGGAGAGTCCCCATGTGGGGTGATTCTGGCGCTATACAAGTAATACAACATTTACATTTACATATATAATCTCGGCAACAAAGCTAATGATGGCATGGCTGAAGAGGAGCGGAGAAACAAGGGCCGAAACTGGGTCCTAGAGCTATGCAATTCAGGCAACCCCTCCCCCCCCCCCCCCCCCCCCCCCTACCCCCGAGGAAGACGGGAGTGGAAATAGCAGCAGCCTTTGCAGCCTATTATGAGGAAATATACCAATAAGTCTGTGGCAGGTCGGGAGAGGACAGCACAGAGCTGCTCAATGACATCTCCCTTCCGATGCTACCAGGTGAAGTAATTGACCAAGACCTGATGATGGAAGAAGTTAAAAGGGCTATCCGAGATCTACAATCTGGAAAAGCATCAGGGCCTCTGACCTGCCCGCAGGACTATATAAATGTGTGGCATGGGGGTGGCCCAGCCAATACTTAATATGTTTGAGGCTGCGGGAAATGAAGGACGGCTACCGGTGGACTTGCAGATGGCACCCATAGTTGTGATTCCAAAGAAAGGAAGGCCCCCTGATCTATGCAGTTCTCATGGGTCAATCTTGCTGCTTAATTTTGAAGTGAAAGTACTGTCAAAAGTGTTAGCCATCCGATTGGGCCCAGTGGTGTCGGCCATAGTACATCCTGATCAGTCAGGCTTCATTGCCACACAGAAGCACCAGGCTGAATCAATGCCTCCTATATAGCGTAATGTGCGCGATTGCGGGCTGATTAAATGAGGCTACAGCGCTGCTGTCTCTTGATGCGCGAATGGCATTCAACAGTATAGAATGGCCATATCTTCTTGCGGTCCTCTCTAGGCTGGGATTCGGACCAAATTTCTGGTAGTGGGTCCAACTTCTTTACTATGAACCAACGGCAAGAGTTTAAGGAAATGGGTCCGTCACCAGATCATTCAGGTTATACAGGGGTACAAAACAGGGATGTCCATTCTTCCCCTGCTCTTCGCGCTGGTGCTGATGCCGCTGTCGGCCTGTGTCTGGGGGGACCCGCACATACGCTGGATAGATGTAGGGGGTGGCTGGGAAGAGCGCATTTCCCTGTAGGCAGAAAACATTCTGCTATACGCACAATGCGGGCTGACCGACACTCATAAGAGGGCGGCCCCCTTAGTGCCACAAGATGGCACACAGGGCAGCCCAGTGTTCCACTACCCTAAAGGGCCCTACTTGTCACTTCCGGCCGGGGTGGAGCTGGGAACGGTATATAATCCTCCCCCACCCACCTGGCGGCCTCTTTGTCCCCTCACCCTGTCGCCGTTTGGGTGCCCTCTGGTCGCTCGTCCAGAGGACTGGTTTGGCTTCGGTGTGTTGTTTTTCCTCCGGTCGCCGGGTGGTTTCTCTTGCGGTGAGTCGTCCCCTCTCAGGGGCGGGTTTTTGTTTTTATTGTTTTCGGGGGAGGGGACGGGGTTTCAGAGGCCAAGTCGTGGTTCGCGGGGCTGCGCCCTGCAATGCACCCCGGGAGGTACTCCGGTGTGCGGCCTCGGTAAGGTTCGGGGGCAAGTGGGGTCGCATGCGTTGATCTGTTTTGTTGTTCTGGGTGCCCATGGTCTTGGTTCCTCGGCTGGGGTGTTCACTGCATCCGCTGTTACGGCTTGGACCGGGCGCTAGCGGGCATGCTGGTCCCGGCTGGACCGGGGCACAGGTATGTCCATTCAGGCCTGGGCAAATTGTTTATTTGTACCGGAAAGAGCAAGGGGTCCGGTCGGATAGGGCATGCTGTTAGGTCGTTCCCGTGTTGGGAAACAAGGAAGCTCCCTATTCCCATCCCTTAGAGGCATCTAGACTGAGTTGTCTGTAGTTTCATTTACAGCGCTGCCTGCATTAGCCACACACGAACTGCTGCCACTAGATGGCAGTAGGCACATTCTGTTGTGTAGCCTCTTGCCGTCCCAACAGTCTTGTAATTTAAGAAAGATAGACGCTACACACGAGCAATCTTTAAGGCCCTTTTGGGTCATTGGGGTTTTATGTGAGTCGGGGTTCAGCGTGTTACCCCGGCCTTTGGCTCGATGTATCCTCAGCTGTGGTGGCTTCAGGATTGGTTACGCATGAACCGGGGTGGTGGGGCTCGAGAGTCCATGGGGGTGACCCGGGTTAGAATGAATTGGCGACCATTTATGTGTGCCGCAAGTTTTGAGGCCCCTTTCTGTTCATGGGTCACTCACAACCACATTGCTCTCTCAGTCACAAGCACTTTTACTTTAGAAATTGTCAGTGGTTTGGGAGGCCCTGGCTCTCTGCGGTGAGTTCTTTCTCTTTGGGTCTGTTCTTCTCGCCTTTAAGGCTGCGATGCGTGGCTGCACGCCCCTGCTGTTGCCAGGCGTTGGTCGCCGGGGCGGTCTGCTTCCCCATCCCCCCCCCTTTTCTCTCTTATCTACGAACCATGGGGTGAGGTGGGGAGGAGCGATAAGTTGCAGCTCAAGCTTGGGGCCGGATTCCCCATGCCTTTCACCCCACCGTTGTGTCACTTGTGTGGGACATTGTTTTACACCGGGGAACTCGGGCCCAGTCCAGGGGGTCTGGAACGCACCGGGTCCTGACTGCGGTGGCACTTGGGCACAGCGGTGTGATTTGTTTGGCCCTGGAGCCCACCTCCCAGAATACGAAGGTTGTTTTGTTTTTCAATGACCCCGCATGCGCCACATTCCATTTGTCAGAGCTGGCTGGAGTGGCACAATGGCCCAATTGTGGTCGTTATATGTTTCGCGCACTGGTGTTACTCTTTCTTGATTGCTTTACCTACTAGCCAAGGCTTGTTTCGTAGCTGATTAAATAATGGCGAATGTGTGGGTGTACATTTCGGAAAGTGTGTGCGCTGGCGCACGGCAGGGGCCACGGGCCTTTTGGGTCAGCCATTAAGCGGCTAGTGGGAGTGGCATGTGTGGCAGCTGTTATTAATTAAGAAAAGCCAAGGTGGTGATCAGCACAAGCATGATAATACATGCAAGCTTGCATGGGGGTGCCACAGCGCCATTTTGCCCCAGGCAATCCACAGTTCTCTCTGTTTTCGGACAAGAACTTACGTTGCGCATTTCACTTTTGCAGCCTGTCCCGCGGGCGGGGATCGGCCTTCTTGATCGCGGCCGCCGCGCTGCCTGCACTTGGCGGAGGCATAAGGGCAATAGAGAACACAGCACGGTTACGGATTGGATGCATACTTGGCCCCTTCTCAGGGCAGGTATGTGCCCGGGGGACATAGCCTATGTAGGAACACAGTGCTGTAGTTGTAACTGTCTGGTTCCAATTTGATCCGAAGGGCAATTTATTGACATTCTAGATTGCCGAGTAAGTTGCAAACGTGTATTCCATTAGTACAGATGCTTCAGTGCAACCAACGGCGCGAAAAAGGTCGCAGTGTTGGCTCACAAAGGAATTTTTAAATGGAAAACAAAGATTGTTCTTGAAGTATGCCGCACGCCTTCTGTTTTCTGCTAGCGGTTGATGTTGAGTAGTTTAATAGGCAGTTGTCTGTGGTAACTTTATTCTTTCATACGATGCATTTTAGGGCAGTCCTGGAGTTTTTCTGCCTGGGTACTGTGCGTGGGAACTTCAGGGATGGACTAAGTGAGTCACTGGCCTCATGGGGCTGGGGGCCGGGAACGCAACGTTTTGTCTTGGTATCGCAGCAGGGTACTGGAACTGTTTTCAGGCCTATTGGTTGGCTGTGCGGGCTCCACAGGCTTCATGAGAATGCGGGGTTTTGGATGTGCCCAGGGCTTTTGTTAGCTACATTTTCTTTCATTTCAGCGAACTGGTAATCTAGCATAGAACCTTTGGCCATCCTAACTGCGTAGGACTATGCACGAAAGATCTCCAAATTAAAGCACTGGCCATATCTATGTTAGTTGGACGTATATCTGTTGTTTTCTAAGGAATATCGATCGAGGCATTGTCGACTTTCTACCCAATATCGGGGGGCTGCGGTCCATTTCCAAGGGCTCCACGGGGGAAGGTGTTGCAGCCTATGTGCGCAGATACCTGTGGCGGAGGCCACCCTGTTGTGGGGATTCTATGGGTGCCTCGGCCCCGACTGTGACGCGCCGGGGAAAGGTTGTTCAGGGTTAGGCAAAGGCAGCGGGCTTCGTTCGTTTGCGGGTTAGCCTTGCCTGCTGGACATGCTGCGTGGGAACTGGGTTCGAGGCTTTATTACGCTCTGCAGCCCGCTGCAGTTCACAATCACTTACTCACTATATGTATGCCTTTATATAGCGCGGGCTCTACCCGAAATGGTGTTAGGCGTTTCTCAATAAGGACAGAACTGATACATAGGAGCACAAGAAGTGAACACCTTACATATTCTAACGCTAAGTCGCATGAAGCAAAGTGACATACGTGGGCAATTATACATGATGTAGCTAACGCTGCAAGTTACATTAGCGTACAATATATAAGTAGAGGTATTAGACTGCAATACATGGCAGACAGCCAAACACAAGAACAAAATTTACGTAAGCTATGTTGGTACCTGTGCGAGGACAGGAAGCAAACACGATGTAAGAGGTAGCAAACAGCGTGTTACAAGATAAAAGTGTAGTGTGCATGGTACAATAGAGTACCAAAGATAGATAGAAGGCCTATTAGAGCTCTCCCTAGCGAGGGCAACTAGGGCTGCAAGCTTGTTTGTTGGGAAAAACTACTTTGCTGGCAGAACACTTTTAGCAAATCGCTTTTAGGAGCTTTTTAAAATCGAACAGCATTTTTATTGTGGGGGCTTTTAAATTGTATATTAGAATGTGATTATTGTTTAGGAAGACTGACACCCCTCCACACGCTATTATTCCTCTTTCCTGCCTCGCCCAGCCGTGTGTTTTAACCGGTGTTTGGAGGCGGCGGGTGCCATTTTAGGTGTGGCTGGGGGTGCGCTCTAGTCGCGCCGGCCTCCCGCCCTCCCAGGCTATTTAGATCTGCATCACAACCGCCGCGCTGCCTATTGGAGCTCTCCCTAGCGAGGGCAACTAGGGCTGCGAGCTTGTTTGTTGGGAAAAACTACTTTGCTGGCAGAACACTTTTAGCAAATCGCTTTTAGGAGCTTTTTAAAATCGAACAGCATTTTTATTGTGGGGGCTTTTAAATTGTATATTAGAATGTGATTATTGTTTAGGAACACTAACACCCCTCCACACGCTAATATTCCTCTTCCCTGCCTCGCCCAGCCGTGTGTTTTAACCGATGTTTGGCGGAGGCGGACGCTATTTTAGGTGTGGCTGGGGGTGCGCTCTAGTCGTGCCGGCCTCCCGCCCTCCCAGGCTTTTTAGATCTGCATCACAACGGCCGCGCTGCCTATTGGAGCTCTCCCTAGCGAGGGCAACTAGGGCTGCAAGCTTGTTTGTTGGGAAAAACTACTTTGCTGGCAGAACACTTTGTCAGAATCGGTCCGTTTTGGGCCGCTGTCCGCGCAATGCGTGAGGTTCTGAGACTTTGAATGATTGACTACAATCCCCAGAGGGCCATGGGTGAAGTAGCGCGAGAGGTTACCGCGCAAAGCAGGAAACATAAACCAAACTCACCGCACAAACGGAGCCGATAATTCTGGTGAGCCGGCGTGAAGGGCTGTTGTGCATTCTAAGAAGTAACTGTGAGTAACGATTACCAGTGTGTTTCCGGCGGGGAACATACGTCGCCAGAGAAACAGTTGAACTGTAGCTGGATCTTTGTAAGTTGTGCCGGGAGAGACGGACACGGCTGTGTTCGTCAGTTTCCTCTCTCGGTGACCTTTTCCGGAGGATAAGTGACTTGTTTCCAAGTGTTTGGGAAGCGCGGCTGCGCTTCTATTTGTTGGATGTTCATTTGATAAAGAACGCGATAACTTTCAGAGTTTGGAAGTTGATTGAACTCATTGAGACTCACAGGTTATGTGAGAGATTCAAGACTGGGATAACAGACTATTTTACTTGGCACTTCACCCTTATTTCAACTGTGATATTTCATGTGCTGAACTGAAAAACACTTTAAAGGTGCAGTTAACCTTCAGCTCGTTATAGTTTTCCATGTTTCCTTTTGTTCCACAACTTGCTTGTGTTTTCTTTTCATACTGCAGGAGAGGAAACAGGGGGGTACCTTGTAACGAAAGAGTGGAACAAGACAATCTATGGTCAAGCATTGGTATGTGAGGTGGGATAAACAACTTATGGTGTATGGTACAATTGTGGTATAAAACGTGTACATTTGTGTTCTTTTCTTACCAGATTATTGCCACTGCTAGGACCTTCCCTCTCTCTCCTGCATATAAAGATTTAGAATTTTCCTTTACAGGTAGGCTTGACTATCAGTGGGGGAATAGAGTCCTATTGACCTATAGAGTGCATTGGTAGCATAGAGCAGATAGGGAGGGGTGTGAAACTAATCCTGTGTTCTTTATCGTTACAGATCTCCCTCCCCGCTGTCCCCTTCCTTTCCCGCGATTGCGGAACCCTCCTATTGGTCTGTGATTTATGCCGGGTCACGGGGGGTTGCGTGAACGCGGGTTTGGTACTTTCAACACAGCTCCGAGGAGAAGCGTGTCGGATCTTGACAGAATTATCGGCCCAAGGAGACGATCCTCCTCTTGGCTGTGTTGAAAGAAAATGGCCACTATGGATGACGTTTTGGCTGCCCTTGCATTAGTTCAGACGGAATTAGCTGCCTCCAATCGGGAGGTCGCTGCTTCCAGAGCGGAGAACGCACAGATTAAGGCCCGTTTAGATAGCCTACATGCTAATCCATTTAGTGCAGGGGCTAGTACATCCACTCCCTCATCTGTAGTAGTAGAAATGCCCACCCAGATTCCACTAGCCCCCCCCCCCCGAGGAAGAAGGTGCCGTTTCACTGGAACACCGAGGCCCAACTAGCGTTTGATGGGTTGAAAGAGGCATTCATCAAGGCTCCTGTTCTAAGACATGCCAACCCCTCTTTGCCTTTTATTGTTGAAGCGGATGCGTCTGAAGTCGCCTTGGGGGCGGTTCTATCACAACGACAGGAAGACACAGGCATGTTACACCCAATTGCCTACATGTCCAGAAAACTCAACCCTGGAGAAATCAATTATACGATAGCCGAAAAGGAGCTACTGGCTATAAAAGACGCTTTTGTTGAATGGAGGCATTGGCTCCTAGGAGCAGTTCATCAGGTGACGGTTTACACTGACCATCGCAACCTGCAATTCATAAGAGCAGCACATCATCTGACGCCCCGGCAGTTACGCTGGATGCTCTTCTTTGAAGAATATCGATTCATAGTCACTTTCAGACCCGGAACGATGAACAAAAAAGCAGACGCTTTAACCCGGCAGGAACATCCGGTGTTACACACGCAGACCCCAGAAAGATCAATTATAGATCCTGCTAAAGTGGTGTGTGTGACTCAATCTACCGATTTTGTGCAATCCTTGCGTTCAGGGATCCAATCATGCGTCTGGAGAACCTGGCTTAGACATCATCCAGAATGGCGGTTGAGACAAGGTGTGGCAATGAAAGGGAAACAAGCGCTAGTGCCCACAAAGACCTTACAACGTCTAGTGTTTCAATGGTGCCATGACATTCCGAGCGCAGGACACATGGGTTATGTAAAAACATTGGAAAAAGCTTTAAGACAGTTTTGGTGGCCCTCCATTCGGCTGGATTTGAAAAAATGGGGAAACCAGTGCTTGCAATGCGCCAGAATGAAAGCCGACAGACAACAACCTCAAGGTCTTCTGCTACCTTTGCCAACCCCCGAAATGCCTTGGGAAAGCATTTCCGTGGACTTCATAGTGGGTTTGCCAAAAGACCAAGGGAAATCGGCCATCATAGTAGTAGTGGACTTCCTTACTAAGATGGGCCATTTTATCGCTTGTGACAAGGTGCCTACTGCAGGTCACTTAGCTCATCTCCTTTTAACTCACATAGTTAGGTTGCATGGGCTTTCGAAAGTGATAGTGTCAGACAGGGGGGCCCAATTCACGGCAGGGTTCTGGAGAGTATGGTGTGCTGAGTTGCGGATTTCATCTTCATTATCCACCAGTTTCCATCCGCAGTCGGATGGTCAGACTGAGAGACTGAACCAGTCTTTAAAACAGTACCTCCGCTGTTATGTTCAAGCTGACACAGATTCCTGGGTGGATTGGTTGTGGGTGGCGGAGCTGGCCTACAACAGCACATTGCACTCTTCCACTGGTCATTCCCCTTTCTTTAGCAATTATGGTCACCACCCTAGGGTTACTCCTCTAATTCTCCCCAGACCCACGGTTAGACTTCCTGATGTCGAGACCCGATTGTTGCGCATTCGCAGAATACTCCTAGCGACGCGCAAGAAGTTGGTTCAGGCTAAGGGGAGATACAAAGCCCAGGCCGATAAACACCGTAGGCCGAGTCCTGTATACAAACGTGGGGATTTGGTGTGGTTATCCACTAAGCACATCAAATTTCGCAGATATAGTGTGTTTAACCCTAAGTTCATCGGGCCCTATAGGGTGGTGCGAATGGTGAATCCTGTGGCGGTGAAGCTGCGATTGCCTGCCCATTTGCATATTCACCCTGTGTTTCATGTGTCTCTGTTGAAGCCTTCTCGAAGCCCTGTTCATCGCCCTCCCGTACCTGTGTGGGTGCAGAATGAGTCTGAGTACGAGGTGTCGCGAGTGTTGGACTCCAGATGGGTGAGAGGGAGGCTGCAATATCTGCTTTCATGGAAGGGTTATGGGCCTGAGGAGAATTCCTGGGAACCTGCGGGGTCCGTGCATGCTCCTCGGTTGGTGTCTTGTTTTCACCGCCGTCATCCGGAGAAGCCTGCTCCTGGACAGCGTCCCTTGTAAAAGGGGGATGTACTGTCAGAATCGGTCCGTTTTGGGCCGCTGTCCGCGCAATGCGTGAGGTTCTGAGACTTTGAATGATTGACTACAATCCCCAGAGGGCCATGGGTGAAGTAGCGCGAGAGGTTACCGCGCAAAGCAGGAAAAATAAACCAAACTCACCGCACAAACGGAGCCGATAATTCTGGTGAGACGGCGTGAAGGGCTGTTGTGCATTCTAAGAAGTAACCGTGAGTAACGATTACCAGTGTGTTTCTGGCTGGGAACATACGTCGCCAGAGAAACAGTTGAACTGTAGCTGGATCTTTGTTAGGTGTGCCGGGAGAGACGGACACGGCTGTGTTCGTCAGTTTCCTCTCTCGGTGACCTTTTCCGGAGGATAAGTGACTTGTTTCCAAGTGTTTGGGAAGCGCGGCTGCGCTTCTATTTGTTGGATGTTCATTTGATAAAGAACGCGATAACTTTCAGAGTTTGGAAGTTGATTGAACTCATTGAGACTCACAGGTTATGTGAGAGATTCAAGACTGGGATAACAGACTATTTTACTTGGCACTTCACCCTTATTTCAACTGTGATATTTCATGTGTTGAACTGAAAAACACTTTAAAGGTGCAGTTAACCTTCAGCTCGTTATAGTTTTCCATGTTTCCTTTTGTTCCACAACTTGCTTGTGTTTTCTTTTCATACTGCAGGAGAGGAAACAGGGGGGTACCTTGTAACGAAAGAGTGGAACAAGACAATCTATGGTCAAGCATTGGTATGTGAGGTGGGATAAACAACTTATGGTGTATGGTACAATTGTGGTATAAAACGTGTACATTTGTGTTCTTTTCTTACCAGATTATTGCCACTGCTAGGACCTTCCCTCTCTCTCCTGCATATAAAGATTTAGAATTTTCCTTTACAGGTAGGCTTGACTATCAGTGGGGGAATAGAGTCCTATTGACCTATAGAGTGCATTGGTAGCATAGAGCAGATAGGGAGGGGTGTGAAACTAATCCCGTGTTCTTTATCGTTACAGATCTCCCTCCCCGCTGTCCCCTTCCTTTCCCGCGATTGCGGAACCCTCCTATTGGTCTGTGATTTATGCCGGGTCACGGGGGGGTTGCGTGAACGCGGGTTTGGTACTTTCAACACAGCTCCGAGGAGAAGCGTGTCGGATCTTGACACACTTTTAGCAAATCGCTTTTAGGAGCTTTTTAAAATCGAACAGCATTTTTATTGTGGGGGCTTTTAAATTGTATATTAGAATGTGATTATTGTTTAGGAACACTGACACCCCTCCACACGCTATTATTCCTCTTCCCTGCCTCACCCAGCTGTGTGTTTTAACCGGTGTTTGGCGGCGGCGGGCGCCATTTTAGGTGTCGCTGGGGGTGCGCTCTAGTTGCGCCGGCCTCCCGCCCTCCCAGGCTATTTAGATCTGCATCACAACGGCCGCGCTGCCTATTGGAGCTCTCCCTAGCGAGGGCAACTAGGGCTGCGAGCTTGTTTGTTGGGAAAAACTACTTTGCTGGCAGAACACTTTTAGCAAATCGCTTTTAGGAGCTTTTTAAAATCGAACAGCATTTCTATTGTGGGGGCTTTTAAATTGTATATTAGAATGTGATTATTGTTTAAGAACACTGACACCCCTCCACACGCTATAATTCCTCTTCCCTGCCTCACCCAGCCGTGTGTTTTAACCGGTGTTTTTTTGCGGCGGGCGCCATTTTATGTGTGGCTGGGGGTGCGCTCTAGTCGCGCCGGCCTCCCGCCCTCCCAGGCTATTTAGATCTGCATCACAACGGCCGCGCTGCCTATTGAAGCTCTCCCTATTGAGGGCAACTAGGTCTGCGAGCTTGTTTGTTGGGAAAAACTACTTTGCTGGCAGAACACTTTTATCAAATCGCTTTTAGGAGCTTTTTAAAATCGAACAGCATTTTTATTGTGGGGGCTCTTAAATTGTATATTAGAATGTGATTACTGTTTAGGAAGACTGACACCCCTCCACACGCTATTATTCCTCTTCCCTGCCTCGCCCAGCCGTGTGTTTTAACCGGTGTTTGGCGGCGGCGGCGCCATTTTAGGTGTGGCTGGGGGTGCGCTCTAGTCGCGCCGGCCTCCCGCCCTCCCAGGCTATTTAGATCTGCATCACAACGGCCGCGCTGCCTATTGGAGCTCTCCCTATCGAGGGCAACTAGGGCTGCGAGCTTGTTTGTTGGGAAAAACTACTTTGCTGGCAGAACACTTTTAGCAAATCGCTTTTAGGAGCTTTTTAAAATCGAACAGCATTTTTATTGTGGGGGCTTTTAAATTGTATATTAGAATGTGATTATTGTTTAGGAACACTGACACCCCTCCACACGCCATTATTCCTCTTCCCTGCCTCGCCCACCCGTGTGTTTTAATCGGTGTTTGGCGGCGGCGGGCGCCATTTTAGGTGTGGCTGGGGGTGCGCTCTAGTCGCGCCGGCCTCCCGCCCTCCCAGGCTATTTAGATCTGCATCACAATGGCCGCGCTGCCTATTGGAGCTCTCCCTAGCGAGGGCAACTAGGGCTGCAAGCTTGTTTGTTGGGAAAAACTACTTTGCTGGCAGTACACTTAGCAAATCGCTTTTAGGAGCTTTTTAAAATTGAACAGCATTTCTATTGTGCGGGCTTTTAAATTGTATATTAGAATGTGATTATTGTTTAAGAACACTGACACCCCTCCACACGCTATTATTCCTCTTCCCTGCCTCACCCAGCCGTGTGTTTTAACCTGTGTTTTTTTGCGGCGGGCGCCATTTTATGTGTGGCTGGGGGTGCGCTCTAGTCGCGCCGGCCTCCCGCCCTCCCAGGCTATTTAGATCTGCATCACAATGGCCGCGCTGCCTATTGGAGCTCTCCCTAGCGAGGGCAACTAGGGCTGCAAGCTTGTTTGTTGGGAAAAACTACTTTGCTGGCAGTACACTTTTAGCAAATCGCTTTTAGGAGCTTTTTAAAATTGAACAGCATTTCTATTGTGGGGGCTTTTAAATTGTATATTAGAATGTGATTATTGTTTAGGAACACTGACACCCCTCCACACGCTATTATTCCTCTTCCCTGCCTCGCCCAGCCGTGTGTTTTAATCGGTGTTTGGCGGCGGCGGGCGCCATTTTAGGTGTGGCTGGGGGTGCGCTCTAGTCGCGCCGGCCTCCCGCCCTCCCAGGCTATTTAGATCTGCATCACAACGGCCGCGCTGCCTATTGGAGCTCTCCCTAGCGAGGGCAACTAGGGCTGCGAGCTTGTTTGTTGGGAAAAACTACTTTGCTGGCAGAACACTTTTAGCAAATCGCTTTTAGGAGCTTTTTAAAATCGAACAGCATTTCTATTGTGGGGGCTTTTAAATTGTATATTAGAATGTGATTATTGTTTAAGAACACTGACACCCCTCCACACGCTATAATTCCTCTTCCCTGCCTCACCCAGCCGTGTGTTTTAACCGGTGTTTTTTTGCGGCGGGCGCCATTTTATGTGTGGCTGGGGGTGCGCTCTAGTCGCGCCGGCCTCCCGCCCTCCCAGGCTATTTAGATCTGCATCACAACGGCCGCGCTGCCTATTGAAGCTCTCCCTATTGAGGGCAACTAGGTCTGCGAGCTTGTTTGTTGGGAAAAACTAATTTGCTGGCAGAACACTTTTATCAAATCGCTTTTAGGAGCTTTTTAAAATCGAACAGCATTTTTATTGTGGGGGCTTTTAAATTGTATATTAGAATGTGATTATTGTTTAGGAAGACTGACACCCCTCCACACGCTATTATTCCTCTTCCCTGCCTCGCCCAGCCGTGTGTTTTAACCGGTGTTTGGCGGCGGCGGCGCCATTTTAGGTGTGGCTGGGGGTGCGCTCTAGTCGCGCCGGCCTCCCGCCCTCCCAGGCTATTTAGATCTGCATCACAACGGCCGCGCTGCCTATTGGAGCTCTCCCTATCGAGGGCAACTAGGGCTGCGAGCTTGTTTGTTGGGAAAAACTACTTTGCTGGCAGAACACTTTTAGCAAATCGCTTTTAGGAGCTTTTTAAAATCGAACGGCATTTTTATTGTGGGGGCTTTTAAATTGTATATTAGAATGTGATTATTGTTTAGGAACACTGACACCCCTCCACACGCTATTATTCCTCTTCCCTGCCTCGCCCAGCCGTGTGTTTTAATCGGTGTTTGGCGGCGGCGGGCGCCATTTTAGGTGTGGCTGGGGGTGCGCTCTAGTCGCGCCGGCCTCCCGCCCTCCCAGGCTATTTAGATCTGCATCACAATGGCCGCGCTGCCTATTGGAGCTCTCCCTAGCGAGGGCAACTAGGGCTGCAAGCTTGTTTGTTGGGAAAAACTACTTTGCTGGCAGTACACTTTTAGCAAATCGCTTTTAGGAGCTTTTTAAAATTGAACAGCATTTCTATTGTGGGGGCTTTTAAATTGTATATTAGAATGTGATTATTGTTTAAGAACACTGACACCCCTCCACACGCTATTATTCCTCTTCCCTGCCTCACCCAGCCGTGTGTTTTAACCAGTGTTTTTTTGCGGCGGGCGCCATTTTATGTGTGGCTGGGGGTGCGCTCTAGTCGCGCCGGCCTCCCGCCCTCCCAGGCTATTTAGATCTGCATCACAATGGCCGCGCTGCCTATTGGAGCTCTCCCTAGCGAGGGCAACTAGGGCTGCAAGCTTGTTTGTTGGGAAAAACTACTTTGCTGGCAGTACACTTTTAGCAAATCGCTTTTAGGAGCTTTTTAAAATTGAACAGCATTTCTATTGTGGGGGCTTTTAAATTGTATATTAGAATGTGATTATTGTTTAGGAACACTGACACCCCTCCACACGCTATTATTCCTCTTCCCTGCCTCGCCCAGCCGTGTGTTTTAACTGGTGTTTTTTTGCGGCGGGCTCCATTTTATGTGTGGCTGGGGGTGCGCTCTAGTCGCGCCGGCCTCCCACCCTCCTCACCTCCTATAAAATGTGCATCATGGCCAGACGGCGCAGCGGGCTGGCGCAGCGGGCGCGCCGAAGCCGCGCCTAAGCCAAGCCCGTCTGCGCCCGTCCGCGACCGGACGCGGCCCAGGGCCACAACCCCTGGTCCTGACTGCCGAATCACCTGGAGTAGGAATGATTTGGTAAGCCTGTCCTCTAGCACATGTAAACTCGGCTACCATAGTATAAGGGTAGGGGAGGATGAAGGGTGTAGACACTGCCAATTTTGCTTCAGCACACGGACAGCAGACTCCAGGGCTAGTTGTACCTTTCTATCCTGCGGTCTGATCAATGTGAGGTCGCTGCGTCGCCACACGCATGATATATATGATCTCCTTGCGGATAAACAACCTGATCTGTTATTCATCACAGAAACATGGTTGGATGCCAACTCTGATCCCGACATCATTCAGGCACTACCAGATGACTACCAGATGGTGCGTCTGGATAGACCTGAAGGCAGAGGGGGAGGAATTGCGATTGGTTTCAAACAGCAACTGGCCTGTCATTTGGAACCAGTCCATTTGGCGGGAAGCGAGGCGGGTGTTTTCACCATAAAAATTGATGGGAGAACGACTGTGAAGGGCTTCCTAATCTATCGCCCACCGGGTCCCATGGCTAGGTTCAAAGGCAGCCTATTAGAGTGCGTTACAGAAACAGCGATGAGGAGAGACAAGTTTCTGTTACTCGGAGACTTAAACAACCACTTAGAAGATTTGTCAGACAAAGGAGCAATGGGGCTCCGTCAAGAACTTCACACCCTACAGTTAGAGTTAAAGGGGCAGCTCCCAACACATCAATATGGACACCTGTTAGATCCTATATTCGCTAATTGGGAGGAAATTTCAGTAGCTTCCCCAGTGCCCCTGCCATGGACTGATCATTTCTTTGTTCCGTTTTCAATTCTTCTTCCTAAATACAAAGTCACGGACCCCACCCCTCTCAATTATCCCAGGCGAAAATGTGCTAGGTTCTCCCTGCCAGAGTTTAATAAGGCTCTCACCGCAGAGGGGCCTCCGGGAGGCGACGACGTGGATACGGCAAACAAACTGCTCAATGACCGTATCACGGCTGCCCTCGACTGCACGGCCCTTTTAGGCCAGTCAAAGAAGGGTGCCCGCAGACAAAGAACTGCACCTTGGTTCAGCGAGGCGTTGCGCTGTGCCAAGAGGGATTGTAAACGTGCAGAAAGACAGTGGAGAGTGGCATACGATGACCAGTTGAAAGAGAGATATCTCGTCAAGAGACGGGCTGATCACAATAAGATCCGGATAGAGAAAGTCGCATATTACGCAGTCAGAATCCTGGGTGCAGAGAACTCAGCTAAGGAACTGTTTAGCGTATATAAATCCCTGGCCATCCCAAAAACCTCCCTAGGAGATGATGATCACTCGGTAGCAGCCTGCAATCGTATTGCAAACTATTTCGGGGACAAAGTGTCCAAGATCTACTCTGCCTTCCCTGCCTTACCCTTAGTAGCGGAAGAATTAGCAGAACCAGTAGGAGAGGAAGCTGGACAAAACTTATTGCTCAACTTTATTACCCCCACACCAGAAGATCTAATTAAAATATGTAGATCAGTGAAATCAGGTTCCCCCCGGGACCCAGCCTCCCCAAAACGGCTGGGAGATAGCCTGCTGACACTTGAACCCTACATTAGACACCTGCTGGATGTTTCCTTCCGGTCCAGTTCCATACCTGAGGACTGGAAACAGGCCGTGGTGCTCCCCCTCCGCAAGAAGCCCAACATAAGCTTTGAGAAGCTGGACAACTTGCGTCCCATTTCTCTGCTACCCTATTTTTCCAAAGTGGCGGAGAAGGTGGCAAATGTCCAGTTAATGCAATTTGTGGAGAACAACCTTCTTCATCCCACCCAATTTGGGTTTTGGCCACGTCACTCTACGGAGTCAGCCCTCCTCAGGGCCACTGAAACCCTCAGGCAGGGTGCTGACGAGGGCCAAACTATGGCCTTGATACTTTTGGACCTCAGCGCTGCGTTCGACACTGTGGCACATTCCATCTTGCTACAGTGTCTGAGCAAAGGAGGGGTGAGGGGGGCAGCGCTGAAATGGATCCATTCGTTCCTATCTGGCCGAGGCTTTCAAGTCAGGCAGGGTGACTACTACTCGGAGCGAGTATCTTTGGATCAGGGGGTGCCGCAGGGCTCGTCCCTGACTCCAACTCTTTTTAATCTTTACGTTGCTCCGGTTGCCACCATAGTGGAGAGTCATGGCCTTCGCATGGTGTCCTATGCCGACGACACGCAGCTGGTCATCTCCCTATCACGTGCGCCCAGTCTCGCGGCGGACATCTTCAGAGCATGCATGCAAGACCTTGCTGCCTGGATGTCCGCCAACTGCCTCAAGCTCAATGGAGGCAAGACTGAGGTGCTGGTTGTGGGGGGAGGCCAGGCGGCGTGGACGTCGGCGTGGTGGCCGCCATGCCTGGGACCAACACCCATCCCCTGCCAGGAGGCGAGGAATCTGGGCATTTGGTTCGATTCCAACCTGACCTTTGGCCCCCAGATCAATCGGGTGGTCGGATCCTGCTTTGGGACTCTTAAGAGCCTTAGGAAGGTGCTGAAGTTCTTACCCATTAAAGCTCGCCAAACGTTGGTGCATGCACTTGTTACATCTAAGATGGACTATGGCAGCCTTCTCTACTTAGGGACCTTAGAGAAGAATCTGAGTCGCCTGCAGGTCTTGCAGAACGCTGCTGCCCGACTGGTGCTCAGACTACCCAGAAGAGCTGCCTCAAAAGCGGCGCTCCAGACCCTGCACTGGCTCCCGGTAAGAAGCAGGGTGGAGTTTAAAGCACTATGCACATGCCACCGGATCATTAATGGCAGGTCTCCCCTTCCTTTGCAAGGACTGCTGACACAATACGAGCCGTCCCGTTCCCTTAGATCTTCCGGCTCGGGGCGCCTGGCCATTCCAAAGGTGTCTAAAGCACGGATGGGCGGCAGATCCTTCAGGTATCTAGCTGCGTCCAGCTGGAACAAACTACCTGCGGCGCTGCGCTTAGAACCATCTGAATCA
The DNA here is from genome assembly GCF_964263255.1 of Lissotriton vulgaris. Lineage (NCBI taxonomy): Eukaryota > Metazoa > Chordata > Amphibia > Caudata > Salamandridae > Lissotriton > Lissotriton vulgaris. The sequence continues at coordinate 179,896,436 of NC_141697.1, forward strand.
ATCTTCAGAGCCAAGTTAAAAACATTACTATTCATTCGCTAATAGGTTCCACTTTCTGTAGTTCTCCTGTAAGCACTCGCTCCTTAGCGCGGGGACACGCCGTTGAGCGTCACCAAGCGCTTTACAAAACCCCCTAATAATAATAATAGAAGGATAATACTGCAATATATGGCAGACTCTCAAAGCACAAGTCACTGGGAAGATACTTCCATAGTCAAGGAGAATAGAACTCGCCATATTATGGGATCTTCCTTCTCATCTGAGAAGGCACAAATTGATTTTGGAAGTGTCTTTAAAGGAGGAGAACTTTGAGGTCAGTTTGAAGGCCTGGGATGAGAGGGTGTTCCTGGGTAGAATGGTTAGGGGACGAGTTAGATGTGATTCTAAATTACACACACCTCAGTGCATTGGTCATTTCTGACTTAGCATTCTAAGATTTGACTTAGTTTCAAGACACGAGAATACACTACTGCCTCTGTGGCTGGAGGTACGCATGTGATTGCCCCACCAAACTCATTACGAGTTTGCATATGGACAAGCTAGTTCTCGCAACTGACAAACAGGCTTGGCCTTGGTAGCGTGGGGGGCATGGCTTAACTCTGCCTCATTGCAGGGAATATATATTGGTATTGAGGGGGCAGGGCTTCTCATGGATGTTTTTTCTGTCACATACAGGAACCGCGCTGGAGAACCGCCCGACTCACATGGGGGGCCACCTGACCTATCAACAGGTATAAGGGTCATGCACACTGGGGGGGGGGCAGTGAGCTAGGGTCTGGGACACCCATTTTCTCACCAGGAGTCATAACTGTCCCTGGGGTTGGGGCGCGCAGGTTACGCCCCATGGAAGTAATACATTGGTAGTCAACTGGTGAATGTGAGCAGGGCAGGTAGTTCCTGTGCAATAATGGGATGTTTTCGCTTTTTAAACAACTGATGAGCCGGCGCAATTTGTTTATTTACTAGGCAATAACTGGGGTGTGCTCTCGGTAAGCAGTGACAGAGTGTGGGCATATCTTGCATCCCCTGTGACAAAATTGAAATTCGTTTCTTTTAAACAAAAGGTGTGTCTGGGCATATCATGCATCCCAGGTGCAATAATGGAATGTGTTCTTTTGTACAGCAACTGGTGCACAAGTAAGGGGCTCTGTCCTGGCGATCGAGTTAGCAATAGCCTTACCGGTCAACGCTGGTTAGGGGCGGTTTTCATGGATTTGTTCTCTCTTCCAGAAACGCACGGGTTTCGTTCTTTAATGGTCATACCACGCCTAGCAGACCTGCCTGCCGGGGCTTGGAGCAGGGATAGGGGAGGAACACACTGGGGCCATTGTGTCGGGTTTCTGGGTCAGCACGTCCAGGATTGGAGTGTAACCTTTTTCTAATTTCAGGAAAATCGGATCAAGTACACAGGCACCACTCTGAGAAGTACCATGACATCTTTACACTTCAGCTCAGTTGTGCTCATTTACCTGTTTCAGCAACTGGCCTCACCTCATAGATGACAGGAGGGATAACCGCACGGGTAGATTGGCAGAAGACTGGAATGGTAATTATTAGGGGGTGCCCAGGGGTCTTTGCCAGAAGTTATCTGAAGGTCAGTACGTGTGACACACTATAGGGTTTACACACAGCAGGGGAGAGGACCTGTCCAGGTGGTCAGGTGCTGCGGTATTGTCTAAAAGTCTAGACTTCCGTAAGTGCGACACATTTGCACACGCTGAGACATTCACATAAGTTGCATCACAGCATCACTAGTTACTTATAATCAGGCCCAATGGCACTATGGTGATGCGGGATCTATTTGCACAGAATTCTGTGCCTGATTTAGCCACACATATAACCTCCTGTCTGACCCCACTAGGACCTTCTAGTCTGGCTCCACTCCGGGTCTGGCTGATATATTAAGACTCTAACTTGTTTATTTCTCCGGACACAGGTTGGTGTGTTGGCCATGTGGCAATTGTTTTCCTTATTTTACTTGGAGGGTCCGATTGTGGGCAGGCAAATTCGAACAGTCAAAAATTAAACAACTTGGGTTGACACGCAGTGGAGGGCACCTGGCTAAGTCCACTGGCAAGCTTTCACCTAAGACAGTATTTTAGTTGTTGGTTATGCAGGTATTAAAGTAAGGTTTCATCTTGCAGTTTTCACACGCCAGGAAATACGAGTGGTGAAGTATCAGTTCCCCCAGTTGCACAACATGTATATACAGTTGTATAAGGTGCTTGTTGAAAGCTTCATAGGTCCAACGAGTGCCAGGCAAAGGAGGACGAATAGTACAAGTGATAAACACGAGGAGATACTGTACACAGTGTTAGAAGGGAAGTGCCTAAGCTAAATTCATACTGGCCTTATGCCCATGTCGGAGAAGTTAGCAGCCAGACAGTGGGCGGTCCAACTATTGTATTTGTTGAGGGTTGCAAGCATGCACCAAGAGACGGATCCCAAAGATCATCCCAGACACACTATAAGCCCCGTCCTTTAGCCAGGCCTTCGCTGTTGCGGCCAGCTATTTTGTGGGTCGGGGTGCAGTATGCTGGGGGGAACATGGGGGCAGAGCTTAATCTGGCAAAAAAACATGATTGAAGAAGGATTGTTGGGCGTTCCCACTGCTCTAAACGGGCAAGTATTCTTTCGTGGGTTTCCCCTCTTGTTTCCCGGCAAGTATGCGAGGCCACTCATGCTTAGGGCACATACCCCATGACTAGATATTCACCTCAGGGGGGTGGATTTGGCCTCTGACAGGCCTTGCCAGGTCAGGGGTAGCCAATCACAATAGCTGGAGCCTGTAGAGTTGATAATGTTAGAAACTCAGAATGGGGTGTACTGGGCCATAAACCCCTCGCCTGAGCTGCGGGAGGCAGCGGGCTGTAGGTGTCTTTGAAGGACGGGCAAGGGCTTTATAGGACTGAAGTGCGTGTGACAGAATTTACTCTATCCCAGAAGGGTACCAGCGGTTCAACCATAAGACCAATAGGGGAAAATTGTGACTCACAGTTTTGTAGTTCAGCACCATTACTGGTGTAAGTATCTAGGGTCACAAGCGGTTAGCAGGGTCCGGGCACCTGTGACCAGTCAAAGGTGCAGCAAGCAGGGTAGGCTGCGTAGGTTGACACTTCACGATAGGGTGCAGTGTCTTGTGACGGGCACAATACAATTATTCCCTCAAACCCGTGTGACACCAGGGTTAATTTGATAACTATGTAATTGTCTCGTCATTGTGGCGTAATAATGCACCAGAGAAGAAGACCACAAAGAACATATGGTGGGAATTAGCCACCATACGGTGGGAATTAGCCAACAGTGGGGGACAAGCGAAATTGAGTGGTCAGGAACTCCCTCCCTGCTCTATAGGCAAAGCGCTCGGCAGGGGAGGCGTTGGAGCCAGCGCTCAGGAAGTTCCTCTGAGCTAGCGTATTTTCAATGGGCAGAAGAGACTGGGCGTCATTAGACTTGGGGGGCTACACACCAAACGCTAGGGGTGTTTGGATGAGCTGTCCTGCTGATTGGGGAGAGGCCCTAGAATTAGCAGGATGTAAGTAGGAATGCCGGCCTTGGTGGGGGGCCCTGGCTGCGACGGTCGCCACACCCAGGGCTGTGGCGGAGTTACAGGGCGATCCAGAGGCGGAAAGGTACTCAGGGGTATCCTCTTCAGGAGCACAAAGGGTGCTGATGCCTAATATCCCCAGGAAGTCTGTGCGGTGGACCCTGGGGTGCGACGGCGCCCTGTCTATCCTACGGGCGGTTGGAAACCTGTACAACCGGGGGTCGCTTGAACGCTCCGCCCTCGTAGGGGGGGGCGTGAGCAAGAGGGTGGACCCATGGTTCACCAGAAGTGGTAGTGGCTATTCCCTCACCACAACCGCTAAGCACCGATTGGCTAAGGTCACGATGCAAGTTGGCCCATCAGGTGGTAGGCCGCGAGTGGCAGCTTGCTTTTGGATCGCCTGTAAGATAACCCACCATGTTGGCATATGTGTATGCTAATAAACCTGCAGCAATTTTATCCCAACAAAAAGTTGTCTTGTCTGCTTATTTATGATGCATGTTGCTGCGGGAGGGCCGGTGAGTGGGCCGATATTGGCACTAAGACCTTGCCATACTTTCCACAGGCTTATTCACATACTGCATATTTTTGGCGGCTACTTGGACTATCAAATAAATTGGGACAAGTCCCTGGAGTTCTCCCTGGCGGGGGGACACCAGCCCTCACATCTGCCTGCGTGGCTCTGGTCCACCGGGAGGAGTTCAGATACCTTGGTATCTGGATCATTAGAACAGAAGGATTCTTCATGGCTCGAAACATACATGCCCAGTTAGAGACGCTACAGGGGTACATAGCCCACTGGCATCGCCTCCCGATCTCCATTATAGGTAGAGCGGTTTTGTGTAAAATGAGGCCCTCCCCCGTGTACTATACGTGCTTCAAAACACCCTGTACCGAATACCAGAAACAACTTTCTGGGTACTTGAGGCGGAACAGCGCACTCTGCTGTGTGTGTGTGTGGGGGGGGGGGGGGGGGGGGGGGGGATGAGTGGGAGGCAGGCCGCAAATACTGCTTTGAAAACTGCAGCGGGGCACTTATGAGGGCGGCCGGGCAGTCCCAGATATTAGAAGTTATTACCTAGCATCCCAGCTTATTAATGTTAAAGACTGGGTATACGCAGCACGAAATGACTCAGCATATCCAGTAGATAGCTTTGCTATAGGGAGCCGGGGTTACCAGGGCGCTGCTGACGCACATTCGGATGGTGATACAGGACTTGCGTAAGACCATGAAAATTATGGGAATGGAAAAACAAATTGACAGAACAAACACTGCTTTTGGATAGTGACCTTCTGGGTGAGGTTGGGCAACTAAAGGGTTTCCGTAAATGGAACCTTATCAAGATAGAGCGACTGGGCGATGTCTGGCGCAGTGGGTGTTGATTACGTATGAGAAACTACAGGCACAATAGGAAATGTCAGCCAGAGACAGGTTCCGATATCTACAATTGCGACATGCTTTACGATGCCATGTATCGGAGGAAGAGAAAATACCTGAGTCCTCTTCCCCCCCCTCTCACCCCCCTCACCCCAATTGAAGACAGGCTCCTACTAGACCCAGTGATCGATAAAGTGGTCTCATTAACATACCGTAAGATTATGAACAACTCCGCTGATGTTTTGGGTTATCTGAAGTAGGTATGGGAGGCGGATGTGGGGTTAATGGAGGACGACGATTGGGGAGAAGCACTACAATCCCGGAAGGGAAATTGTGATACGAGCGCAATTTTGATTAATACAACTGCGCAACCTGCATAGATGATATACCAGGACACTCCAGTACCACATGGGCCGATGTGACTTCGAAGGGGGCGCCAGGGGATTCGGGGAAACAGGCCCCTTCTTCCATATTCTCGGGGCCTGCATTAAAATACAGGAATATTGGATACAGATAGCCCAAGTGATCTCAGCAGTGGGGGGATCCAGAGTACCAGCAGAGGCGAGATGGCTTATACTGAGGGTAAAAGGGGGTATGGTCTGGCCAAAATACACCACAATATGGCTCACATCGTGGCTGGGGTGGCCAAGAGAAACATAGCACTGGAATGGGGGGAGTCAACCATACCAAAGACTGAAGAATGGGCAAAAGATTTGGACTGGTGTCAACAAACTGAAAAGACTGTACCAAAGTAGGGGCTGCCCCAAAAAGTGGGAAAAGATATGGACTGAATGGATCAAGTATAGGACTGCATCATGAGAATGGGAGGTTGGGTGGACCTGGAGGGGGGAATGGAGATGCTGGGACGGGGTAGCTGTGTGGTCAATGTAAACCCACAGCTCCCTATTCATATAAGCTGTGAATTTGATGACACTATTGTTAGATCTCATTTCTCATTGCCTAATCCTCCTCTTTGTAATGATGTAATATGGAAATGTACCAGAAGCAATGATTTAGTCAAAAGAACGTTAAGAAAAGGAGGGCCAAATGTCTTTCAGTGATCAGGATTATTTTACTATGTCTTTGTCTGATTAACAGCATACTATCATTCGGGGCTGGCCTTTGGCTTTACCTGTTGAGGTCAGTTATGTATAGTAACTGAGAAGAGCTAACAGACAAAGCTGTTTATGCAAGGATTACAAATATTTTCTAGACGATTATGGATTTTTGAAAAGAAGAATTTTACATTCTTGCCACAAAGGTATGAGATGAGCAGAAGTTGTACTTTGGAAGGTGATCCTGGGATTTAAAAACATAAGTCATTATAAAGTAACTAGCCCAGTCATTACTTTGCCAGTACTTGCCTAAAGATGGCAGAACATGTGTTGATAGGTAATATGATTTTATCATAAGAATGAGTAATTGTGTATCGTATATATAGATCAGAGTTTTAAAACATATACCTGGTTTCACTTTTGCAAGCATTGTCAGACAACTACTATTTTCAGTGTGTGAAATGAAAAATGTGTTTTGTTATTTGATTTTTATGCTTTTTCTTAGAATAGAGGTCAAGGGAGAGAAACCAAAAGGTCGATCCTGGCATACTTTAACTCCGATAGCAGATAATCAACTATTCTTATTTGGTGGACTAAGTCCTGCAAGTGTGCCTCTAAGTAAGTCATCAATTTTCATTTTCTTTACTGATATCACAAAATGTTTCAATTAGAAGAAAGATAAGCCAACTAAATGCTTAACTCAACTAAACTCCATCATGCAAAGTGCATCCCCAGTGCAGCTACCTTGTTAGACTCGGCCTTCTCTGCACAGTCATCCCCAAACCTTTTTACCTTCACCCCTCCTGTTTTGTGAATTTAGTTTTTGTTGGCAGTGGGACTCTATGCACTTTTTACTACTGCTAAACAGTGCTAAAGTGCTTGTGTTCTCGCCTAAAAACAATGTTACAATTGGCTTACACCTGATAGGCACATTTCATCTACTTATAGCTCCCTTGTATATGGTACTGCATGTACTTGGGTCCTGTGAATGTAATGCTACTAGTGGGCCTGCAGCACTCATTGTGCCACCCACTTAAGTAGCCTTTTAAAGTTTGACCCAGGCCTGCCACTGCAACCTATTGTGTAGGTTTAAACTGCCAATTCGACATGGCAAAATAAATCTTTTGTGTGGCCTAAACCTTCTATTATAATACATATAAGACACCCCTAAGACGAGCCCTAAACAGCCCACAGGGTAGGGTACTTTTATTTAAAAAGTGAGAGGTGCTTTTTCGTTTTACATATCTTGGTAGTAAAAAAAATCCCAATTTTGCTTTTTCTACTGTATTTATTTAGAAATTATTTTTATTGATAATCAAAGCAACAGGCTTAACAAATCATTCTGTTGAGGTGTAATGAGGTTATTGCACATCAATATTGGCCATGGTACCTCCCTATCCTTTTCTTACAGGGTCCAGACGTATAAGTTAGGTGCTTTTACGGCCATTCGAATCGAATTGTATTGTGCATCTTGACTTCTGTTACCATACTGCTACCCATTTGGTTGCCCCGTATGCTCTTACCCCTATAGGCTCTCCAATCTCCCCACACTTTTTCCCATTTCTTGGGGCTACCTCTTGCTGCATAGACTCCCTGTTCTGCCCTCTGGCACCAGTTGAAGTCCGCCTTCCAGTCCTCAACAGCTGGTATGGCCGCAGCCCCCATGTTTTTGAAATGTTTCGCTTTGCCACCCCCGCTGCCATCTTCAGCCAGCTTTCTTTTGACCTGGGCCAATCTTGATCCCCTTTTATTCCCACGAGTAGCCATTTGGGTTCCACAGGGGTCATCACCCTCGCCATCACTGCCATAATCTGGGCCCAGTAAAGATGGATCTGCCGGCAAACCCCAAAAGATATGAAAGAAGGACTTCACTCAGAAAACCCCTCTAAAAAGGTGGGGAGTTTGCCCTACTTATTTTTTATAGGAGGGTTTGCACGTAGTATGTTCTGTGGAGTACCTTAAGTTGCACCAATCAGAATCGCACTCTGAAAGCTCTCGGGGGGGCCTGGAGGGCCTTTGTCCCATCTTCATCGTCCAGTGTCCCTCCCAGATCATCCTCCCATGCCGGTCTCAGTGGGCCCAGTAGGTTAGGGGAGTTATTTATTAGCTTTCTTTGTCAGTGGTTCCGTCAGTATTCGATCCTCTAATGGCGAAGTGTCAGGCAGTTGCTCCCCTGCCGGCAAGTGACAGTGCAAGGCATGTCCCACTGGGTATGTCAGAAACGTTCTGATTCCACCAAGTTCAATCCTTTTTGTAAGTCAGTAAGCGTTATATAAGTCTGATTTCTCCAGACGTTACCCAGGTGTTTTATTCCAATGAGTTTCCATCTTTGGAATCTATGTAGGCCTCACACCTCTGACAAGAGTGTGCTAAACCATAGTGGTGTTTGGGCTGTCAGTTTCCCTTTCCAACCCAAAAACTTGGTAACTTTATGTCATACATATATTAACACCTGTGTGTGCTGGAACCGGTTGCCTCTGTCCTTTTCAGCATACAGTATCACTCATATCCTCCAGGGCCCATGCACCCTCTGTCCACCGTGTATTCTGGGTCTTGTTGATCCATGAAGGCCCAGTAATTAATTATAAGTAATTGCTAAGCCCAGTAATATTTTAAATTTCTGAGACCGCCAGTCCCCCATCATATACCCCCTTTTGTAACTTAGCTAGGGCAATTCTCGGAGCACCTCCTTTCCAGAGCAGTCTATTAACTGCTTGGTCAATGCCCTTAAAGACCGCCTGCGTAATCTTGTAGAGTGTATTCTGCATTACACAATGTAGCTGCGGTAGGGTTATCATTTTGTATAGGGCCACTCTACCTACTAATGTCAGTGGCAAGGATACCCAGTGTGATGCATCTGTTTTCAGTCGTTCAAGCTACGGACCGAGGTTTTGTCTGTGAAAGTTCTGTGGGTCTCGAGTGACATATATGCCAAGGCATTTGAACCCATCCCGACTCATTGGAGCCAAGCAGTCATGGGGCAGACAGGGAATTCTACCCGATAGGGGATATATTACTGATTTAGCACAGTTAATTGTATAGCCTGAGTTTGCCACAAATATTCGGAATACCTGCATTACCGCATATAGGGAGATTCTTTCCTCCCATCCTTCCAGCGCAGGTATACCCCAGATTATGAGATCTTGATGGATCCATGCCGCATCTAAAGCCATCAACATTGTTTGTATCTGTCCACAGAATTTAGTTAGGTGGAGTACCCCATATAGGCGTCTCAGGTTAAGCTGCATGCTCCTACCGGGATTAAATCCAGACTGATCAGGGTGTTTAATTGAGGGAAGAACCACTTGCTGTCTCGTTGCCAAGATTCTAGCCAGTACTTAGATTTATATGTTCACTAAAGAGATTGATCTGTACGTGCTGCACTCGGTCGGGGGCTTCCCTTCTTTTTTTTATAGTCACTGTCGTTGCCACCCTCTGATCTAGCAGAAGACAGCCATTGGAGAGCACATCACGATACATTGCTAACATCGGTTTTATCACCACCCTCTAGGCCTTTATATAACTCGATCAGTATGCCCTTGGATCCCTGCGCTTTGCCCGGCTGCAACTCCTTCAGCGCATTTCCCAGGACTTCCTCAGTCGGGTCGGCCTATCGGGCCTCCCGCTCCTCTGTAGTTAGCGCCCGGAGGGTCACATCTTTTAAGAAGTCAGTGCAGTCCATGTCGGTCATAGAGGTTTGGGAAGCATACAGGGTCTCATAGTAAGAGGCAAAGGTTTTGAAAATTCCAGCAGTGGTTGTATGGATGGTTCCTTTTTCATACCATAACCTTTCTTTATCGTGTTCTTGCAGCCACGCTCGGAGTTTTGCTGCCTTGTCTCCAACGTTGTAGAGACATCGATGCATAGCCAGGCCTTCTTTACGGGCTAGGTCTTCAGTCCCTGCTCTCAACTCTTGCTGGCATAGCAGCACTTGGTGTCTATCTATGTCTCATCCTGTATCATGCACATCCCTTTCTATTTCTAGTATTTTCTTCGCCTTGGCGCATTGCCATTAGGATTCTTTTTTCTCTCCCCCCTGTTATCACCTGGGCGCTTCCCCGAAACACAGTCTTACAGGCTTCCCATAAAGTCAGTGCTGAGTTGACAGATCCCTGATTTTTTCTTAAATATGGATCAGCCTCTTTAAGTATTTTGTCTCTAGTATCTTTGTCCTTCTGATACCAGGGGTTCAGCCTGGGCGGGCTATGATGTGTGGCAATTGTGCTATCAATGTGCCATTAGGAGCCATATTTTAGCATTTTGTAGGTTTTGAAGTGGGGTTAGAACACTCTCCTCCCTAACCCTCGTCGAGGAGCTTAAGTTTGCTTGCTTTCCTTGCTCTGTTGAACTCGAGGCAGGCATTTATGCCCACCACTTTCAAAGTTCACCAGCCACCACTGGTCGAGAGTGGTCGGCAAAGGAGCCATGAGAAACAGACGAAGGGACACTGTGAAGGGTCCTGACGAGAGGAGAGTCGCCCCCTCACAACTATATCTGTAGTGATAGTGATCTCACACCTATATCTACAGTGATCTCACACCAATACCTACAGTGATAGTGATCTCACACCTATATCTGCAGTGATAATAATCTCAGACCTATACATGAAGTAATGGTGATCTCACACCTACATATCTGCAGTGATAGTGATCTCACACCTCTATCTGCAGTGATAGTGATCTCACACCACTATCTGCAGTGATGGTGATCTTACACCAATATCTACAGTGATAGAGATCTCACACCTATACCTGCAGTGATGGCGATTTCACACCTATAGGTGTGGCTCACTGGTTAGAGGCGGCAGACCCGAGAGCAGAGGACAGCCCGGGACCAGGGTTCGATTCCCGGCGCGGCAGGTTTCTGGACCAGGGTCAGCGGACTCGATAATTCTCTCGCCTCGGTACCCACTCTGATCAGCGATCACACTCGGCAACTCTGGGCATTAGCTTGCCTCATCTTCACTAACGGCCCCACCAGACCGCCGGGGATGCCTGGTCTCACCCTGGAGATACCCATTAAGGGACCATCTCTCAGGGAAGCCAGGAAGGGTTTCGCAGCGGTCGAAGCGCCTTGGGACCCTCCGGGTAAGTAGTGCGCTATATAAATGCCTATACATACATACATACATACATACAGTGACGTTGATCTCATACCTAGATATGCAGTGATAGAGTTTAAAGCTGCTTTTGATCAGAGCTCGGCACCACTTTGGATACAAATTAAGCCATATTAAAGCAGCTGTAACAAAACCACCTGCTGCTTATAGAATGTGTGAAAGAGTGCAGCTATCTAAGAAAACGTGCATTGTATGCATAGTTTTCTTTAGAATAATTAGACCTGCGTGTGGTGATAGTTTATAGCTTTTGTGCAGGTGAACTTGAAATTATTTTCAAATAATCACAAGGTAACTTACAAACAAAAAACAGGAACCACATGGTGCCTAAAACACGAAAACAGACATTTAATGTAGGCCACTGACTCTGCACAAGCAAATTATTACAATGCCATTTTAAAAGCTCTGCAAAAGTCAAGAAAAGTAAACAGTATTACCACTAGGTCTTGCATTTAATGATGACGCAAAAGCGCCTTGGGACCCTCCGGGTAAGTAGTGCGCTATATAAATGCCTATACATACATACATACAATACATATTTACATAGCACTTGTGAGCTTATTCCTCACCCTGATGCAGGTTTGCAACAGGCACAGAGTTCTCTTTTGCATTAGGAGAATGTTCTGCAATCTCCTTGACGGTCTTTTAATATACAGATGAAGACCCTTTCCATTCCATATAGCATGCCTAGCTTGAAGTCCTTACAGCATTTTGTGGAATAAAAGGAGTGCATCTTTTATTTGTCTCCTGACGTTTTACTGACTTTTCCCCAGCAGAACGGCCTTTGAAAGCCACCAGCCTGTTTAGTTATGGGCCAGTTACCTTCTGCTTGTGTGTTTCATACATTATACTAACACACATATTTTGAAAGGTGACAGGGACACAAAGATACAGTGTGCGTGCAAGAGCACAGGCAGCGCACACGTGCCCCACTTGCCCTATCCAGTGTACATAAAGTGGCTCAGTTGCTTGCAGCACCCCTGCTCTGCATACAGGTTCCTTTGCTCGCTCGACCGGCTCACTACTACGTTTAGAGGAAGCACCTAGAAGCCAAATTTTACACAGCCCTTGCAAATAGCCACAGAGAGGGATAGCTCGGTGTGTTGGCTAAATGCAGCAGAGATGCAAAATACTGCAGGTACAACTCAGTTCCTCATCCTCCAGAGACAAGAAAGAAATAGTGGTTTGTCAGCCACATGCTAAATATAACATGTGCCAAAATACAATTCTAGGAAGCACGAGATCTACGTTTAATAGAGGATAAAATCTCCCAGTTAGAGGCAGAAAGGACCAGGCTTAATCAGGGGACTCCTGAAAGAATATCCCAAATTCAAAGGGATCTTGATAATGCTCGCCAGGAGTATTTGAGTAAGGCTTGACCAAAAATGTAAGGCACAATGGCGGTCTAAATCCATGCAAAAATTCGAATACGAAGAGAAGGCAAGAGCACTGTTGGAGGGGAAAGCCAGGGGTGACCGTGCAAAAAATCATATAAGTGAATTAATTATCAATGAAAATGAGCAAACATCAAGCAGACTAGCAGATATGCAAGTCTCGGAGCTCTGTAAGGAGGAAATTACTCCTAATTCAGAGGCCCTTAAGATCTGGCTGAGGGAGAAATCCCTTTTGAAGTAAACAGCTAAAACCTGTGACCTTCTAGATGCCCCAATAACTGAGGGTGAGATTAGAGAACAAATTGGGAAGTGTAAAAATAACAAAGCAGCAGGCACAGATGCTCTCCCTAGCGAGATACATAAACTTCTGTGGAAGAACTTCCCCCTATTATGGGAGTTTTATTTAACTCAATCTACTAGTCAGAGGGTAAGATACCTAGCTCCTGGAAAGAGGCAACTTTTGTCCTTATCTTGAAACCCGGAAAAGATACGCAAAGGGCGGACTCCTATAGACAGATCTCCCTGCTGAATGCTGACTGTAAGATCTTTATGAGTATTTTAGTGGGGAGGTTAGTCAAATTTGCCCCACAGCTGATTAACGCTGACCAGAAGGGCTTAATTCCTAAAATATATATACAAGAACTAACGCAACAGTTAATAGGCAATATAGATCTTGCCACAGCTCGATCCGAACCCTTGGCTGTAGTGGCACTAGATGCGTCCAAGGCATTTGACAAAGTCTGTTGGGTTTATCTTTGGGAGGTGTTAAGGGCAATGGGGTTTGGGCCTATCTTTAGTCAAAGTCTGGTAAACTGTTATCAGGGGGCTTCCGCCAAGATATTATTAAATGGAGTTTTAACATCTAGTTTGATATTCTAAGAGGAACAAGACAGGGCTGTCCTCAGGCAACTGGAGGCATCATGGATTTGCAAACCGAGAGCACTAACATCAGGCTTAAATTCTGATAATGAAATGCATTACTTGTTATAATATCGATTCCAGATTCATCGTATTACAAAACATCTTTGTGTTTATGTTTACCATCACGAATAACAATTTAGAATGTATATATGTGGACTATGTTTTCGACTTAAATGCTGATTGAGATCTTGAACTCAATGGGATTCTGGTTATTTCATCTGATAATTTAATTGAACTGTTTAATGTTGGGGTTCTGCCTCTGTTGCTTATTTATCCTTTACCTTTTGTTTTCTAATAATGTTGTGTCATCCCTCCAGTTTGTGTAATTACATTTGGTCTAGCTAGTTTCTAGCTCTTGCGCTGTGATCCTCACCCTGTATGATTTTGTTTTTTTTTAATTGTTTTTTTTTGGTGTAAGAAGTTTATTGCACCTTTCATAGTAACAATAGACATGTTGGCGCCTACAACCTCATCAGGCCGGCTATGCAGTTGTATCATTCGCAAATTATTCTCTCGTTTACACGGCCCATCAGCCGACATCCTTGGGACCGGCGGCGCTGTAGGAAATAGTATTGGCAACATAGATCAGTGCTTATGCATACAGTCAATCATGTTTGTTGTCTTACTTTTCTGTTTTTTATACTCTTTAAACAGTTAAAGAACAAAGAACTCTGAGAATAAAGAGCACTGTGTCACAGCATCCTCCCCCCTATCACAATTTGATATTTTATCACTACATTCCATTAACCCTGTTGCAGTCCTTGCTATGAGTTATCATCATTGCATGTCGTTTCATGTTCTAATAAATAGGTACGTAAATACATCCAATAGTCTCTGGGACGTGATCTGACTGGCAACTCTTCCTCATAAGTGACCAGCGTATCCCGGCAATATGTTAAATCTTCCAGCCAGTGTTTAACCTTCGGTCCCAGTTTGCTATTCCAATGCATAGATACCCTCCGCTTGGCCAGCAGCAATGCCACCACACAGAATTTGCGCCTTTGTGCTCTCAGCTGCGGAACAATACCCAACAAGCAAACTTTGGCCCTACATTGCAGTGACGACCCAAGCATTTCGCTTAGAGCCTGCATCACCTGCTCCCAAAAACCTGCCACCTGGCGACAGTGCCACGCCAAATGCATGAAGTCTGCATTTTCCTGTCTACATCGTACACAGCTGGAGTCATCTCTTAGCCCGTATCTGTATAGCCTCATGGGGGTATAGTACATTTGATGCAGATACTTGCAGTGAATGATCCTCAAGTTCCCATTGGGCGTCAGCATGCCAGTGAGCAGGCAGGCAGTTAACCATTCGTCATCCGTGAGTGGCTCATCTAGCGCAGCATTCCATTTGTCTCTCACCCTCTCAGTGTTCCCTCCTATGTCTCGTTGTATGTTTGTGTATAATTTCGATACCAAGTGGGAAGCCGTAGTTATGGTGAGTACTAACTGCAAGGGTGTCAGGGTCTTGGGCTCATCCGGGTAATCTGGGAAATGTTCTTTTATCGCCCTCTGCAACCTGTAGTAAGTAAAACTAAATAACAGTGTCGGATTGCTAATATATGCCAATTTGTCTAGTGTCTGAAAGACCCCATTTTTGTATAAGTCGCCTAATTTATCTATCCCAGCACACTTTAGCAAATCCATGCCAACCTGTTCCTGCATGACTGAGAGTGCCGGATGATGCGCTAGTGGAAGTGCAGGTGCATAAAGCGGCAAGCTATTTGCAGCTTTTCCCAGCAGTCTCCACGCTTCCGTGGTAGTGTTGACCGGGTTAATATCATGGTCATGTAGGTTAGGCCTTTTGTGTGGTAATATGCTAGTCAGCGGGATCGGGTCTGCATCCCCTGCCTCAGCCGCCACATGTGTCAGGAAGGGTATTTCGTGGTACCAGTAGTGCGCGAATTGCGCCTGAGCGCATAGGTAATAGAGATATAAATCTGGGACTTTGAAACCTCCCTGAGAAAACGGTAGTGTCATAGTGTGTAAGTCCAACCTGGCCTGTTTTCCTGCCCAGAGCAGATTAAGCACCAGTTTTTTAATGTTTCGGAAGACCTCCGCAGGTGGCTTTACTGGGATATTATTGAATAAATAGAGGAACTTAGGCAGTAGCACCATTTTGATTATCGCTACTCTGTCCGCCAGGGACAACGGCAATTTATTCCATCTGGCAACCTTTTCTTCCAAGGACGCTATCGCTCTGCCGTAATCGGTGCGTATGACCAGCTCCGGGTCTCTGTGGAACCACACTCCTAAATACTGGTCGGCTCGTCTGACCATTCTAGAGGATAGTCCAGGGCCGCGGGGTGCGTACTATCCGTCAATGCTAATACAAGGGATTTGGTCCAATTTATCTGTAATCCCGAGTGCTGACCGAACTTGATATATTCTCTTAACAAGGGATTAAGGTGCTGTTCCGGATTTTTTACATACAACACCGTATCATTAGCATAAAGCGAGATGTGTATTGAGCGTGTCGGGAGCTGTATTGCCGAGTAGTGGTGATGCTGACGGATTTTGCACGCCAGAGGTTCCAATATTAAAGCAAAAAGCATTGGTGAGAGTGGGCACCCCTGTCTGGTGCCTCGACAAATCGGAATGGGCTCTGAGACATATTTGTTCATTCTTATGCGTGCGGTTAAGTTCGTGTATAACATCGTGATCCACCCCATAAATATATGTGGAAATCCATGCGCAACAGAACAGCGTTTAGAAATGGCCAGTCTATTGTGTCAAACGCTTTAGCCGCGTCTAACAATACTGTCACAGCTTTAATTTCTGGTGCCAGGTAGTGGGCTACTGCAAATAATGTTCGTGTGTTATGCGTGGTGGATCTATCCGGTATGAAGCCGGACTGGTCAGGCCGTATCAACAAGGGCATCAGCGGTTTGAGCCTATCCGCCAATAGGCTTGCTATTATTTTTGTGTCGATGTTTATGAGTGAGAGGGGGCGATAGGAATCGCACTTATCCTCCTCTTTCCCTGGCTTTAATAATGCAATATTTACAACAAGGGGTGGTGAGGGACAGAGTCTCTGAATTAAACAGAATACTCTCACCCAGTCAAGAGATCAGGGCTAGATCCAACACCGTTTTTTAGCTCACTGCACCATCCCAGTTTCAGAACCTGGCTGTATGCAAATTAGTCTGTTCCTGTCCCAGTGCATGATGGGAACAGGGCAAACCAGGGCAATAAGCATTGCCTCCCTCATTGACGCTGGTAGTGAGGAAAATCAGCCCAAACTACTACCGATGCCCAGGCTGCTGGCGCAAGGCGCCTCTTAGTTCCCATCTTGAATAGTTACCAAACAAAGAGACGGGCGCTGGAAACAGGGACACAAGAACAGAGTTTTATTACTCATGAGGAGAGCCTGTCATTTCAGACACGAAACACAGTGTCTTCGGGAGGTGCTCTAACAAGTTCTCTGAGACTGCGTCTTTTATACACAAGTTGATGATGCATAAACATTCCTTATTACAATAAAGACATTGTGAAGCAAGGAAAAGACATCCCCGGGAGACCCCCCCCCCCCTCTTCCGGTTTATTCCAACACGTGGCTACAGTAGAGGTCCTCACCCCCCCATACAATAGGAGGGGGCTACAATGCAGCAGAGTGTTCCGCTGATTCCTTTGGAATGTGTGCGCCTGATCGGATCTCAGGGGGTGGGGAGGTCATGATCAATAGTAGCTCCTTTGAAGAGGGGCGAGTGCATACAGTAGCGGGCAATAAACTGTATCCTCCGGCTAAGGGATGACCAGCGGTCCGTGCAGACAGTCGGGCTCAGTGGAAGGGGTCATCAAAGGAGGGGTATTCAAGAAAGGAAGGGAGGTGTTGGTCAGGCGCGGGGTGTGATTCCCAGGGGCAGAGTCGCACAGAAGGAGAAGTCTTATGACCCGTGCAGGAGAGAGCGGGGGCAGCCAGAGTGCGCGGAGGAGGGGTGCCGGGAGTTTAACAAATGGGCAGAGAGGCCATGGTGTCTAAAATGGTTGTTTGTGTGTGTGTGCGTGCGTGGGTCTATGCTGGCGAGATGATGCGGTCAACGCTTCACGGTATTCATTCTGCTTACAGTGAGGGTATGGTGAAAGTAAATGAACGCCGCTTATGTGCATTAACATTGTCATTTTCCACAGTCGCCGCTTTTTAACATAAGTTAGTTCATTTTCCTGTTCTTCCCAATTGATGGGCGTACATATAGTCGCGTGTGGTCAATGAGATAGCGTTTGTCAATACTAGTAGATTGTGTATAACCATGAACAGTCGATACGGTTGGCAGAATGCAGTACATATGAATTTACATTTTGGTGGGTTATTCATCTAGGGATCAGCATACTACATACTACAGACGTTCTGACTTTCTCTTCGGCGGTATCAATGTACAGTAAAAGTGACCGATAAACATTTTGAAAACAATACAAAGTGGTTGAGGGAGGAATTCAGTTCAGTACAAGTAATCAGTCAAGGGAAAGGGGAATGATATCTTCGTCACAGTGTCTTTTTAGCAGCGAGCCATCACTGGTAGGCTCTAGTCCGTCTTCTTTCGTTGGCGCTGTTGAGCACCGGCGGTGGAGCTATGAGTCCAGCTCGGATCCAACTTTACACGTTGCAGGGTGCGATCTGTCCTCTGCTTTTGGATCACAGTCCTGTTTTCTAACTAATCTTTTTAGGGGTGCCTCACGCTCGGCACCTGCATTTCCTTTTCCTTCCATGGCAAAACCCTATTCTTCCTAAATGTCGTTCCTTTTTCTGAGTCAAAATCCAGGGGTTAGAATGGAGGTGTCGTTGGGTAAGCGAGGGAAGAGAGGGCTGAGTGGAGTCAGATTCTTCTGAAGCGGACCCAGGGAGCAAATGATAACGAGCAGGCAGGCCCATTGATCGGGCTCAGAGGGGCGGGGGACTTCTGGCACAGGTTGGTCAGCAAACAGGGGCTTCAGGGCAGCCCTTCATTCTTTCATTTTCCGTGTTTGAAAGTGGTGCCTCGTCCCGCGTCTCGTTGCTCTGCGGCTCCACCTTTGGTCCAGGTCATACGTGCTTC
Source organism: Lissotriton vulgaris (assembly GCF_964263255.1). Taxonomy (NCBI): domain Eukaryota; kingdom Metazoa; phylum Chordata; class Amphibia; order Caudata; family Salamandridae; genus Lissotriton; species Lissotriton vulgaris. Next base: position 179,914,879 of record NC_141697.1, read on the forward strand.
ATGATCTGTGGCCAGGCTGAGCGTCACGTCCGGCCCCTCTCCTCCGGTGATTGTGTATCCTTGAATGGGTACAAAACAAATTTTTAGAGAACCGGTCAACAGAGGATATTTATACATTTCAATTCCGTCCTCAATCCTAAGTGGCTGGGGACTTATTCATCAGTCACAGTCAGAAGTCATCACTATGTAGTATGTATGCAGGCATTTCTACTGAGTTTGTACTAAGTCTATTTGGCGTTCATTCATGGCATGTATGGAGAGAAGTCGGGCTCCTATCGACTGTGTATTTTTATCAAACTCGGAATCGGATCCTTCGGGAAAGACCCGTTTACTAACCCAAGTCCTAACAGTCTTACATTTCCCTCCAGAGTCAGCTAATTCTAGCGAACGGGAGGGTGTACTAACATCTAGCATCATGAGAAAGGGACAGAGGCTAAACATTCTTTTCCCGGAGAGCAATGGTTAATCAGGGTCATCAGTTATAATTCGGGGGCAACAGTTATGGAGCTGGGGTCAATCGGGAGAGGCGAGGACGCTTTGGACATCCGCACTTGGGCGCAGAGGGGTGGGACAATCTGGGCATTGGGGATTGTTTTTCTAAGGACTGAGAATAGAAGGCCATTGACGTATAGTCCCCCTATAAAAGGCCAGATTAGGGGACATCAGTCGTCTCACCTGTCCTTTCCTTTTTAGCCAATTCAAGTTCCTTCATTTGGCAGAAAGGAGAGGTAGTAACATGGCGAGTTACAATCGTTTGAGTTCCTGTCAATTTTGCCGAACACCTTTGTGTTCAAAAAGACCCAATTAGGCTCGTGCCGGCGGGGCACAACGTTACTACATAAAGGAAGAGGGAGTAGGGGGACTCTCATAGAGAGTGAGAGTCGTCCGCATTCTAAATGAACCACTTCGTACACGCATGACAGAGAGAGAGAGAGAGAGAAAGAAACGTGTACAATAATAGGCCATTTAGTGCGCACACAACACAGAACAGCAGGGGTCAAGTAATATAGAAACACAGGCAGAAGGGCGACATAGATCCATACATTACGTGCACACGAATTCAGGTGGAGGTGACAATACATGCATTTACACACAAATGATCCAAGACAGAACTTAGAACAGTTTTCTGGCCAAAAATATTTCTTCCTGCATGCTGCGCATTCTTAGTATCCTACTTAATTCACCTGGGCGTTGAGCTTTTTACCTTTTTCCTTCTCTACACCTCTGCCAATTGGTCGGGAATTAATCTGGTCGGGCTAATACTCACAGTGGGGCCTTTGAATTATTTCTCTTTTTCTTTTCTAACGAAGGATTTTCCAGGCTGAAGCGACAGAGGGGCATCAACCGGGAGGACAACGGGGCAGAGTTTACTCATTGGTGCGCGTCCTTGCTTGGTTGTATTACTTGGGGTATCAGGCGAAGTCATATTTTGCCATACTGTAATACCCCGTCAAGTTTCTACTTCGGACCACTCCTCCAGTTGCTGGGTACAGAGAGAGTCACTTGTAAGTAAGGGAATGCTATATCTTTGTTTGTCCGTCGTGTATAGGTACCATGTCCAGTTCCCTTTTTCCCCCCTCCATCGGTCGTTCGATCATTACTTAAGTCATGCACAAAATAATTCTCTCATCCATCCAAATGTGTGCAACGTATATTTAGTCGAGCTATACACATCAGGGCCACACGTGTGTTCACATCACACAAAAATCGTCACACTCTCAAGGGCTGTCCCCTCAGACAATCACGATTCTTCACAGTGCTAGCCTGACTTTCGCGCGGGACCATGGCGTGTTGCTTAGCTCTTCTCCATACTTTAGTCGACGTCCCGACATGACCTGCAGAAAGAAGGGAAAAAGAAAGGGGTGGGGGCAGCGTTTTAAAACACATCAGCGCGCATAAACCCGAAAATGTTTTTCCTACCACATACTCGGCCTATCTCCACAGGATGCGGTCTCTACCATCTCGGCGTTTAAGCCCAGAGGGACCGGTTGCGTGGGAGAGATAATTATTGATGGACTGAGGAAGAGGGATGGTCTACAGTGGTATAAGGTCGTTTTTTGTCTGTCAGGCACGGAAACTAAAGGGGCTAGGTGGCATTTCCTTCGGAGTGGTTTAGGACATTTTAAAACAACTTCCTTGATACATGCGGCACTTAAAGTAGGAGCTAAGTACCAGGGCCTTTATTGATCGCTTTATGCTGCACGAAGAAGAAAAAATACATATATCAAAACCTGGAACATTCATATTTGCTGCTTCTGCGCACTACGCTTTTAACCTTCAACCTTAATCGAGCTGCTTTCATCCACCTATATTTCACTTATATCGGGGACAGTAGCCATACATTCGAAGCTTATCAATGCAAACACTACAGTTATACTTGCTCCTTTAAAAAACCTTTAATTAAAAATGTTAGTGCACAAATACGGGCCTACAACCCCGTGGGTCGGCCACGGAGCAGACTGGAACTGTGCATGAGGAGAACGGAGTCGGCGGTCATTGATTTCATAATGGAAGGTGCGACAAGTGCAATAAAATCATATCGAAACTTCATTTGTGAGCAAATATCGTAAGTGTTGGAATTCAAACTTTCAGTAACCATGGTGCATCAAAACTTAACATCAATTCATTGTCCGAATGTTCAATCAGTACCCATTCTCATAACAATTCATTGTCCTAACACATAATCAGTACCCATCTTATATAAATTCATTGTCCGACTACATAATCAGTACCCATCTTATATCAATTCATTGTCCAACTACATAATCAGTACCCATCTTATATCAATTCATTGTCCAACTACATAATCAGTACCCATCTTATATCCATTCATTGTCCAAAAACTACATACATATCTCATAACATCAAGGCTGAGCAATCGGGGTACAACAAGGAGCTGAAAGTTTCAGTTGTACCGGCGCCATTTTGGGTGAGGTCAGGCATATCCGAGTATGGTCAAGATGTCTCCCTCAACTCGTGGTCGGACCAGAACCTCTTCCGGAAGTCCAAACAGTTTCGTGAAAGGGGTAACAGAAGGGACTGGCGATATGAACCATCAGTCAAAGTGGGGGGGAGGCAACAATCTTTCCTACCGGGTCATACTAGTGTCCCACCGGAACTGATCACATTGGCAGTCTTGCAGGATTTTGGGCATTTCAAGACTGAGGCTGGTGCCGGCATGAGTGCGCCGTCGTCTCGTGGTTCCCATCGGGGGACGGGGGCGCCCGCGTGGAGGGGTCGGGGCCCCCCCGGCTCTTATAGAATCTTCAAGGTCGAGGAGAAGAGCACAGGACGTGTGCCGGTCCTGGGCAAAAGCGCCGCTTTTCGATAGGGACCCTTTAAATGGAGCGTTGGGGTGTCGCTGGAAGCCTCCACCTGGGGAGGTGGGGGAGGCTCGTTCGCGCCGCCTCCTCCTTCCAGCGACCCCACGCCGTTTCTCGGCTCCAGCATTTCAGGATGGCCGTACCAGGCAAGGAAGAGAGGGGGGGGGGAGGGGTCGGTGGCATATGCAAGACATCCCCCCCCCTCCATTATCGCAGTCATCATTGGAAGTGCTGTCGCAGGCAACAATCCGGTGTTGTCGAAGCATGGCGCTGTCGCAGCCAACAGTCCAGCGTTGTCGCAGCCATTATTATGGAAAGAAGTGCTGTCGGCACATTATTATGCAAAGAAGTGCTGTCGGCAAGGGACCCCGTCGGCCTCGGCTCCGGTTTTTCATGGCCAGAGCAGGCGATAAAGGGGGGGGGGTCGGAGGCAGAGGCAAGACATCCCCCTGTGGCCTGCAGGGCGGCAGAAGAAGGGAATGGGGAGAACAGTACATTTTCGGGCCACCCCACGGCCTCTCCTTCCGATGGCGGCCAGCCGGGCCCTGCTCTGCACGCGTCGAGGCCTCGCCTTCCGGATGGGCGTGACCGTGGACCTGTTGCACTTCGGGAGCTTCCGGAATGGGGGTAGGTGTCTGCTGATTTGTCTCCTTTCATTTTACAGTTATTGGGCGTGGCGGGCGGTGGGACAGACATGTTTGGAGCAGTGAGGGGCGGTGAAGCCTAACTACCTCGTGTCTGCCTTGGTGTCAAGCTTGGCTTCCCTCGCCATTTTTATGTTTCTTACTGCGGGTTATTTCTAACGTTTCTTATTTTTAGCGAAGTCGAAAGCTCATCAGTGGCCTACTGATTTCGCTCGACTTCTTTTTCCTTCCTTTCCTAGTGTGTTTCATGCTAAAGTTTCTGTTAACAGGATATGGTGTTTACTTCATATTTTACATATGTCCTTTTTACTAGGGTGGGTGTCCTCCGGTTAAGCCAGACGATCCACCTCTAATAAATGGTCCAGGTGGAACTAGTTAATCAATCAGTGGGGAGTAGATAGGCATGACAGGTTACAACGGGGGACAAAGGTCCGCATTACCTACCCTTCACTACTTGCAAAGACTAGACAGAATATTTCTATTCTACGTTATTTGCAAACAGAGAATACCTCAAACGAACTATTCTTTGAACAGTAAATGTCCAGACAATCAATCAATCAGTGGGGAGAAAAACAGGCATGACGGATTACAACGGGGACAAAAGTCTGCATTACCTATCCTTCGCTATCTGCAAAGGGAGACAGAATATTCCTATTCCTCTCTATTTGTAGACAGGGAATATCTCAAAAGAACAATAATCGATACAATCGAGAACAAACAATCAGTGGGGAGAAAGATAGGCATAACGGATTACAACGGGGACAAAAGTCTGCATTACCTATCCTTCACTATTTGCAAAGAGAGAGGAACGTTCCTATTCGTCGCTGTTTGCAAACAGAGAATGTCTCAAAGAGAACCAATACTTCAAGTAGCAACCAAAGCTAAATGAACCAATCAATGAACAATATCAGTATTTAAATACCGATTCCAATACAAACCGATTCCAATACAAACAATCAATCAATCAATCAGATGGGTAAAGCCATCCTACCAATCAGACGTAAAGACGTCCTACTTAACCTTACCCGGACCGGACCGTGTGGACAGTTCTTTGCCTTCCTCCTTCCAGCGCCCGATCGTTCTCTTACTTCATTATTTACCGCAGCATTCCTGTGGGGTTCCAGTCAGGACAGTAGGTCACCTGAGAGAGGTCCGTTCAGAATCGGTGAAGTTCATTCAATCGGCAGCCGGGCGAGGGCCCTCTCAAGGCAGGTATACTCCAATCGTTTCGACGTTCACCCCATCGTCTGGACCTCTCTTACCGGACCTTATGTCGCTGATGGACCCCGCGTTGGGACGCCAATTGAGGAAAATCAGCCCAAACTACTACCGATGCCCAGGCTGCTGGCGCAAGGCGCCTCTTAGTTCCCATCTTGAATAGTTACCAAACAAAGAGACGGGCGCTGGAAACAGGGACACAAGAACAGAGTTTTATTACTCATGAGGAGAGCCTGTCATTTCAGACACGAAACACAGTGTCTTCGGGAGGTGCTCTAACAAGTTCTCTGAGACTGCGTGAAGCAAGGAAAAGACATCCCCGGTATAGTTCCGGTTTATTCCAACACGTGGCTACAGTAGAGGTCCTCACCCCCCCATACAATAGGAGGGGGCTACAATGCAGCAGAGTGTTCCGCTGATTCCTTTGGAATGTGTGCGCCTGATCGGATCTCAGGGGGTGGGGAGGTCATGATCAATAGTAGCTCCTTTGAAGAGGGGCGAGTGCATACAGTAGCGGGCAATAAACTGTATCCTCAGGCTAAGGGATGACCAGCGGTCCGTGCAGACAGTCGGGCTCAGTGGAAGGGGTCATCAAAGGAGGGGTATTCAAGAAAGGAAGGGAGGTGTTGGTCAGGCGCGGGGTGTGATTCCCAGGGGCAGAGTCGCACAGAAGGAGAAGTCTTATGACCCGTGCAGGAGAGAGCGGGGGCAGCCAGAGTGCGCGGAGGAGGGGTGCCGGGAGTTTAACAAATGGGCAGAGAGGCCATGGTGTCTAAAATGGTTGTTTGTGTGTGTGCGTGCATGGGTCTATGCTGGTGAGATGATGCGGTCAACGCTTCACGGTATTCATTCTGCTTACAGTGAGGGTATGGTGAAAGTAAATGAACGCCGCTTATGTGCATTAACATTGTCATTTTCCACAGTAGAGTCTGTGCCTCATGTGCCGCTCCATATAATCTTACTAAATATGGGGCTAGTAAGTCCGCGAACATTTTATAGAATTCCGTCACGAACCCATCCGGCCCTGGCGCCTTGCCATTCGGTAGCCTTTTAATTGTGTCCGTGACTTCTTCAATTGTTATAGGGCGAGCTAGGTATTCCCTGTGCCCATCAGCTAGCCATGCAATCTCTACATCTGCCATATAGGACAGTAGGTCCTCCTGTGGTATCGATGGGCGTGCCTCATAAAGTGTACCATATGAGGCCATGAATTCTCTTGTTATTCCCTTAATGTCCCTCGTGACACTTCCCGCCCGGGTTCGTATAGCTGTGATATTTTGGGGTGTACGTCCTGAGCAAATTTTGTCAGCTAGAGCTTTGCCTGGTCTGCCTCCCTCCCCGTACATTCTAGCAGTTTTACGTTTGGACAAATATTTAAGCTCATCAGCTGCAAACTGGCGATGTTCAACTAGTAGTGTTTGTATGTCTCCCAATATTTTAGTGTCGCCTGTTTGTGTGTATCTGTGTTCCAGAGCGTGTATCGCGTTCTCACGTGTTTGTAGTTGTTGTCGAATGTCCTTCAGTATGCCTGTGGATGTACTTATGCACACCCCGCGAATCGTGGCCTTAAACGCTTCCCACAACAGACAAGGGTCCTCAGTTGTGGGGCCATTCAGGTCGAAGTGATCTACCATTGCCTTATGTAAGGTGTCTACGTACAATGGGTCTCGCAATGCCGCAGCATTAAATCGCCAAGTGAAAGGTGGTGGCTCGTAGTGTGGGATAGATATCTCTATGAGTACAGGGCTATGGTCCGAAAGCGTTCTTGGGAGATGTTTTATATGAGTGGCCCATGAGATCACCTCCTGTGTGCCTAGCCAATAATCCAGTCTGGACCAGCTGTTGTGTGCTGCGTTTACGTGTGTCGCTATTGTCTCCCCCGGGTGTTGTGCCCTCTGTAGGAAGGTACCTCCTGACTATGGTTGCCCCCAACTCTTTGCCCTGTGTTTTAGCTGGTTTTTGACATAGTCGACCTGGGATCCTGCCAATCAGGACCCCAGGCCTACTGCTCTCTCTGTAAAATGGATTCCATGTACCTTAGGTACATTTCCAATTGGTACTGGGCCACCTTATCAGACCCTGTAACTCAGGGCATAGGTGTACCCAGGGCCTACCAGGGGCTGAAGCATGCATTATGCCACCCCTGGCTGGCCTCCAAAATTTGACACAACTGGCTGCACGACAGCTGGGGCCACGTGGCGTACTCGCCCGTTGCTGTAGGTGTAGTATCCCTATACCTAACCTTAAAATGGACACCCGAGTTCCTCTCAGTCACTCCTATGGCAGGCCTTGACAATCCTGAAGGCAGAGTGCATGGAACCGTGTGAATTGGGCTCTGGCACGAGCCGAGCCCGGTTGCAGCTTGCGGAACCAAGACCCAATGGCTTTTCCATGATAACGCATATCATATCGGTATTGCGTTATCAAGACATGTTGAGTAAGGTGTCATACGAATCGGGATGCTGCCCCCTCACCATTCCTGGCGACGAGGTTAGCATTCCGCCCTTCTAGAGGGACACGACATGTACGTAACTGTGAACCCCGGTTAAAGTTAACTGAAGCCTCAGCTCCACAAAATGGACGCTGCCACCACAGACACAAGTCTGACCTCCTGCTGCTGGGAGTCCTTCCAGCGAGGAGAGCTTGGACAAAGGGTTTCCTGTCGAGGGCGGTGTTCGCACCGTCCCAGACAGGGTTTGTGTATTCTGGGTAGGTAGGGCTTTGCAAGAAGGTGACTGCGGAGTGGCACCCCGGTGCTCACTACGCATCTGCCGGCTAGAACCAGTTCCAGGGGCGCGCAGCCCCTGACCTGGGGAAGGTCCAGCAGGGGGAGAGGGGTGTAACTACCCCCCTTCCTGGTCCCACCCTTAGGGCCGGACCTAGTCATGTACCCGCCCCTTTCTTTAGGATAAAGGCCGGAGCGGGGACCCTTCCAAATTAGATCATCTTTGAATCAAGAATACTTTCTACGAAAGGACTTCGAGACTCTTCTTAAGATTTCTCCCTTGTGGCTAAGGAGTAGTCACCCTGCATCCGCAGGCACCATCTAAGAACTCTGCGGTTTGCTGCAAGTCCTTCCTCAAGGATCCGACGGCCCAGCTCGACGAGAACCGGCTTCCCTGGCACCTCTGACCTCTACCCACGTCGTCAGCTCAGCTGAGATCTGTGGGTGCGACGAGACCTCAAGGGACCGGCCATCATCAAAACCTGCACGCTTTCTTAACCAGCACAACCATCGAAGCAATTCTCTGGTGAGTGCTCTGGGGTCCGAGAAGCCCCGACCCTGAGCAGCTTCAGCACCGAAGTGCAGTCTCCCAGCATCTCCACGATCTGCGTGGGGCCCTTCTGCTCGCTGCCCAGCACGTTGTCTGGTCACTAGCCGCTGGCTTGTGTCCTTCTTTGACGACATCCGACAACCAACGCTGCTGGTCTGGTTGCTCCAGACCGGCCCTTGCTCCCTTTTTCGAGAGGAGCACTCCGGACCCTCCTGGTCCACTCAAGACGCCATCTTAGGCCCACCACGTGGCCCTGAGATCTGCCAAGGCTTGTTGCCCCAATCCTGGGCCCAGCGACGCCGACAGCATCAACCTTCGTGGGACAGCTCGCACCTCCATCCTGGTCGCCGACAACGCCTCCTGGTCCGTGAGACTGCAGAGCCTAGCGTCGCCCACTCACCTAGTCGAGGTGACGGCCATCCGGTGCCTTCCTGGTACCCTCTGACTACTGGCTAGTAGTACGAACTTGGTCCCCTCTGCTTTCAGGTGTCAACAATCACTGATCCAGGCTTGGATCTCTACGAACTATTCATCACTGGTCGCCGGCCAGCAACTCCTTTTCTTCCGGCTCCTGGCTCGTCAGCGAAGACCCCCGACGCCTGTAAGACTTGTGCAGCCGCAGCCCTCGTGGCTAGGTAACTTCGGCATTCCGGTGCCTGCATAGCCTCCTTACTCTAGGGTCCCGAGTCCCTCGCTTCCGACTTGCCTTATCGGGTCCGCCCGAGACCACTAAACTTTCCGTGCCCTCGGGCACTTGTTTTTAATTGTGCACTTGAAGTATTTTCTAAGAGCTTTTTGTTCTGTGCTTAGTACCCTGTCCTCATAAAGAGTACAGGGCTGTTGTGATTCTAATAAATATACTGTTTATTTTCATAACACTTGTGTGGTGTCCTTTCACTTGGTGTTCAAGGGGTATGTGATGGTATTACAGCTGGCTTAACACGCCCTCTAGAGTTTAGCCCGAAGACTGCTTGTATCCACGCTACTAGGATAGCTGGTCTAAGGTTGACTTACAACCAATCACCATAAGGGTCGTTGGAACGATACATAGTGGTCGCTAGAATAGCGAACGCTGCATATCGGGCCACCTTCTCACACCCTCCACACATCAACCATGTTTAAGTCTTCCATAGCATCTTGTATCATTGCTCTCACTCTGACATGTGGTTCTAATGTGCGTGGAGTCCTATCTAGTCCGTCCCGTAGTGCTACGTTGAAATCTCCACCCCAAAGTACATGCTCTACCTGGAGTTCTGCAATGACGTTCCACACTTCCCTATAGAAACCTGGTTCATCTATATTAGGTCCGTAAGTGTTCACCAACGCCATCCGCCTCTGCCTCACCGTACCCACCAAAATTACATATCTACCCTCGTGATCTTTGTGTGTGCTGGAGATTTTAAAGCGTATCCCCTTCCGTACTAAGATGCTAACTCCTCTTGAATAAGACGAGTAATTCGAGTTGGTGACTGACTCCGCCCATCTAGCGCCTAGACTGGATGTATTAGCAGCTGCTATATGGGTTTCTTGCAAAAAGGCTATGTCAATATGTAATCGATCAAAGTACGCAAATATCTGTCGAATTTTTTTGGGGTTGCCTATGCCCCTTACATTCCACGTGATAAATTTTAGTGCGTGTGATCGTGTCATGTCATTGAAAGTAGCATGTGCCAGGTCGTGTTAGGAGCCACCCGTGTACATGGTATGGTAGCAGTTAGTCGCACCTCTCGATGCAAAATTATGAGTTCAAAATGTAGTATATCATTCGTTGCAATGTGTTCCAGAAATAAGGAGGTCGCCATGCTTCTCAGACACAGTAAATTAACTCGAACAACACCCAGTTTCCCCGCCCGCCCACTTCAGTGCCCAAACTGTGCCAAAGCCTTCCCTTCAAAACAGTTAAACCAGTAGTAGAACTTGAGTTGGGGCGCACCCTCTTGGGGGTGTCACCAGGTACACACATCTCCATCCACATAGTGGACGTGGACAGAAGCCTGCGGTCTAGTCAATAAGTTGCACGAATGTCCTTAATCCCCTCCACCCACCCCTCATATTCCATCAACCTCACAGTGCAACACAGCCTCTCATTAGCACGCTTGCCGTATTGTAGTAGTCCAGTGCGCTAAGTGACACGTGTGCAAGTCTATCCCTGTCGTTACATTATCAGTTTACTCACTGCGTGAGGTACCACCTCTAGTTCAGACAGCCAGCGTGTGCACGTATATGGTTCAAGTGAGGTCCATTTCAAGTGCAGTCCACTGTCCCCATGTGACTGTCATGCCTGTCTGCATAGGCGCCATTCTGCAGCGTCGTCTAGATGTTTCTAGCTCCATCTCGTTCTGTATTAGAGCGCGGAGTCCATTCCCTCGTTGATTCAGTCGATATCACTGGTCGTCTCGTCTCGATCTTGCGCTTTACTCCGCTTCCCCATTTTCTTGATATACTCCTGCGCCGCCTGCACCGTTGGAAGTACAACAGGTTTACCCGCATTCGTGATTTTGAGTTTTGCCGGGTATAGCATTGCGTATTCTAGTCCAAGATCCAGCAGTTTTTTCTTCACCAGGGCGAATTCCTTGCACGCCATCTGCACAGCCATAGTGTGGTCTGCATAGAATTCCAGGGTACTTCCTTGGTATGTGATTTTGCCCATGTCTCTGGTAAGTCTGAGGATCGTGTCCCGGTCCCTGTAGTTGAGCAAGCGGGCAATAATCATGCGCGGGGCTGCACCCGGTTTAGGTGCCTGTGCCAATGATCGGTGTGCCCGTTCGACCAGGAATACCGAGGACAGTTTTTCAGCTCCAAAGATCTCCGTCAGCAACGTCTCGATGTAAGTCTCCATCTTGCCAGTGTTGGTATATTCCGGCAGGCCAGAAATGCGAACATTATTGCGCCTAGACCTCGATTCCTGGTCCTCCACCTTGGCCCGAAGACTCTCCAACGTTTTTTCGAAGCCGCCGCACGCTTTCAATGTGGTTCTGGAGTCGTCCTCCACTTTAGAGATCCTCTGCTCCGCCTCCACTATACGCTCGTCATGTTTTTCTATCTTTGCCGCCATATTGTCCACTCGCTGCATTACGTTATCTAGTTTGCTGTTCATCTCCTGGAGGCTCTGCTGAATTGCTCTCAAGACCGTCTCCATGCCGTTCCCTCAGGCATCTCTTGTTCTCCTTCTAGATCCGAGGTAGTCGCGTTGTTCTCTACCTGCTTCCTGGTCTCGAATGGTAGTTTAGATTGTTGTTTATCTGGCTTACCCATATCACCGGTGTACGTTGGGGGACTGCGCCTCAATGGGCTCACTGCCGCCGAAGCGCCCGTAGTGGATTGGTTGCGGCGAGCTGGTGTTCTAGACCCCGACAAGGTGGTAGACCTATTCATCAGACGTAGTCTGGTTTTATGTGTCCCTCTATGTTTACTCAGCAGGTGTATGATGAAGGCAGCGTCAGCGCAGTTTGATCCTCCCGCCTTTCTGCCGTGCACAGGCGCTTTTCATCGAGTAGGTCTACAGTATATTCCCAGGGTGTCCCATACATGCCTTGGCGTCAGGGTGCCCCCATTGCCGCCTCGTCGCAGGTCTTTCTCACCCTGTATATTCCAACAGTAAGGCAGTATTGCAATGTTTATAATGGTGCTAGGCGTCGCACCGTTCTGTTCTTTCTGGCGCGTATTTGGTTAACAACTCACTGTTGTGTACGCTGAGTAGGAGCACCAGTGTTCCCGATGCTGCCGGTAACCAGTATTTGTTGCAGGCTGTTTCCGCATCCGTTCCACTGGCGCCGCCGGGAGCACACCCTACGTCTTCAGATGCAGCTTCGTTCGTGCGGCGGTTGAACGCTGCTGCTCACGCTCAGATTCGTGTCATCAAAGCAAGGCGCTTCTACCACTTGCCTTCTCCTCGCTGACTTTCTGCACCAGCCATCCGACAGTTAGATCTCTCCTGCACTCTCCTCAACGTTGCATAGACCCACGGTCGCCTCATACGCCTCCCTCGCTGTAGTGGATTTGCGTTCCAGCGCCTCTGCCATTTTGCGTCCGCTGGAACGCATCCCTTTTCGTCGGGTTCTCCTTGCCCTCACTCGCCCATGGCTGGCTCGCTGTGACATAGAGCGGGGGAGTACCTCGGCAGGTCTCTAATCGGGTCCGGATATTTCAGTTTCGGGCTCCGAGCCATCGGATCCATCGACAACAATGAAAACCGGGTGCGGCCATCTTGAATCTCCGCTCGTCTCCGCAGCAGTTTTTGTCTATATCTGCATCAGCTGTCATTAGTTCGTCATATCACCGCTTGGAGATTATGGGTTGGATATTCCGATGGCCAACTGGACCATTTTCGTCGTCTTTGCGGTGTCCGAAGGGGTCAAAGGCCGCAATTTTGCTCCCGTCCGGCGGAGCTGACACACTAGCCAGCCATTCCGCAGTGCGCCCTCTAGCGCCCCCCTCACCCTGTATGATACATTGAAATATTTGATCATATGTAAACAATGAGGCAAATGTATACAAGATTTGTGTCTATTCTGTATGAAAATATTGTTAAAAAAATCCTTTTACTCGGGTCGCTTAAATTGACTAAAATAAGAAATCACATATTGCGTGATTATGTATTGGCAATAGGTTTTATGGATATACACTTTTGCTATTTAATCTGCACTAAGGGTGATTCTCCAGTATTAGGGGTGTCTTTCATAGATTCACATGCCTGAATCATTCCCCGTCGTCGGAGTGGGAGTCCCACGGTATATAAAAAAGCAGTAATATGCCATTTGTACATAGCAAATAACAGTTATACCTAACCAGGAAGTAAAGTAGCCCCAGCTACAGTGGAGAAAAACTTCCACATTAGTGACTATCCAAGTCATTATGTATAGACCAAACTGCAGCCAATCAGGCCACAGCTCCCACCAGACTGCTCTCCCCAGAGACCCAGGCTCTCAGATTTTTTACCGCACGTCGTGTGATAGGGAGTCTGTCTGAGCTCTGCTCAGTTTCTTCTCTATTTCTGAAAGTTTTCACTTTCAAATATGTCTACATCAAAGTCCCTGTTCAGGGCCTGTGAATCCTGCGGAAAGGCAAGGCTATTTAAGGAAGATCCTCATACTCTCTGCATCTACTGCTTGTACCCTGATCATCAGGCTAAGGAGTGCAAGATCTGTCGCACCTTCCCTCCAAAGACCCTCAGAGACAGAGAGGGTCGCCTGCTGCTGTGGTTGCAGCGGATTAAGGACAAGGATAATCCAATCTCTGAGGTAGGAAGTTTGGCCTCAGGGTCTTCTGTGGGGTCTCGAAAGAGGATAGCTGAAAGTAAGATGACTACTCCTAAGGCTAAGGTGGCAAGACAGGCCCAGCTCACTGTTGACGCTGGTGAGCCTTCTACTTTGAAAAAGAAAAAATCCTGTGAGAAATCTGTGAAGGCAACAGACTCTAAAAAGACTGCGTCTTTAGTGTCACCTCAGAGGCCTGTGACCAAGGCAGCGACTACCCTGCCGTTTTCATGTAAGGCAGGCACGGCAGTGACTTCTACTGTGACTTTTTCCTCACCAAAGCCTTCTATGGTGATGTCCTCAGCGTCCTCTCCAACTTATGTGCATGTTCAGATTCGTCACACCTCTCGTCGACGAGCCTCCGTCGACGAAGCTGATACGAGCGTCGACGACGAGATTGCCGTCAACGACAGTCTTACCGTCGACGAAGAAGACCTTGCCGTCGACGACATCGACGTCGACGAAGCTGCCGTCGACGACTCCATCGCCGTCGACGAAGCTGCCGTCGACGACTCCATCGACGTCGACAAAGCTGCCGTCGACGAAGGCGTCGACGACCTCGTCGACGAAGAAGATAGTCGACGGCCCATTCGACGGCGAAAACAATCCCGTCGACGGCCCCTTCGACGACGATAGCGGTCCCGTCGACGGTTCCCTCGACGTCGACGACGAAACCCATCTCATCGACAAAAACTAAACAGCAATTATCGTCGACGGAGCAATTGTCTTCGACAAGCACATAGTCGACGACGAAGACAATGCCACAGGGCACAGAATTAAAGGTGGCACAAGAGCGTTCCTCACAATCTGCATCGATGTCGCCACTAACAATGCCAGACAGGCTTTTGGATTCTGAGGAAGAGGACTCTGGTGATGAGTTATTTCAGGCAGCGGAGAGCCCATCTGATTTACTTATACAAGTAAAAGATCAGGAGGAGGAGGAACAAGTGATTCAGCCGCCTAGGTTGGAGTCTGAACAAACACCAGGGATGCAAATGCCAATGGAACTTTCCCAGAATTTGCAGTACATGCTTAGCGATTATTATCGCCGTTTTCCGCCTTCGGAGTCAGGCGAATCACAAATCACTTCTCCACGGCCTCGAGTATCCTCGACACCAATGGATACAATGACTGAAGGAGCGGAACATGCCCGACCATCAACACCGGTGTCCTACCACCAAACGGAGGGTGAGAATAGTGATGAAGAAACCCATGAGGAAGGGGAATTAGGTAATACAGATTCGTCGGAGTATGAAGATTATCAAGCCGACACACCTTCTCCAGATGAACAACCAAAAGCTGAGTCACCACCGGTGGATATTGCGAATTTCCATAGGATTATGGACAAAGCAACTAAAAGATTTCTCATTACTATGGAGACTAAACAGGACGAATGCTTCCTGTACGATTTTAAAAGTTTGGCGCAGAGGCAAAGTTGGTCTATTCCCATTGTAGACTTTATTTGGAAAGAAGGTCTGAAGATCATGGCCACACCAAACTCTTTACCAGCGGTTTTACCGCAAGTTGATAAAAAGTACAGGGCACCTACTTCTTCGCCTGCCTGCCTGATTGGTCAGGCCAAGACGGAGTCAGTCATTGCGCAAGCAGCTCAAAAGAGGGCAAAGAACCCGTCATCTCAAATCTCCACTCCTACTGACAGAGATGGGAGGCGACTCGATACCATTGGGAAGAAAGTATCGACCATTGCAGCGACCACAGTTAGGGCTGCTAATTCGCTGGCAATTCTCGGCAGGTATGATAGGCAGATGTGGTCAGACATATCGCCTTACATTCAGAAATTGCCTGAACCGGACCGGACCGAAGCCACTAAAATTTTGCAGGAAGGAGAGTGTGCTTCGTCGGAAATCATCAATGCTGCAGTAGACGTAGCAGCTACAGGATTCAGGCAATTGGCAGGAGCTGCAGTCCTTAGAAGAGAGGGATGGTTGAAATCTACATCCTTCAGGCAGGAGGTTCAAGCCAAGGTGTTGAATATGGCTTATGATGGCGAGTACCTATTCGGCTCGCATGTGGATGAGGCTTTACAAGCCATCAAGAAAGATACAGAAACTGCACGATCGTTGGGTACTCTACAGTACCGGAAATCTTCCTTTCGTGG
The DNA here is from genome assembly GCF_964263255.1 of Lissotriton vulgaris. Lineage (NCBI taxonomy): Eukaryota > Metazoa > Chordata > Amphibia > Caudata > Salamandridae > Lissotriton > Lissotriton vulgaris. Next base: position 179,930,713 of record NC_141697.1, read on the forward strand.
TGCAAGAGGAAGAGGTAACTTCACGAATAGAGGAGGATATTACCAGCAACGTTCATATACGAATACCCAAAGTAACCAGAGATTCCAGCCATATAGGCAACAATCTTACGGCCAAAGGCGAAACAATTATTCACAGCCCCGAGGAAAAACAACTTATCGGGGCAGAGACAACACTGCAAAGAAGTGAGGAACGCAGCCTGCCACCACTTCGTCCCAGCCAGTCACAAATTGGAGGAAGAATATCCCTACATTACTCAAAATGGTCAGAAATTACCACAGACAGATGGGTCCTGGATGTGGTTTCCAAGGGCCACATATTGGAATTTGTAAAAACCCCACCAAATTCGCCCCCAAAAGGACCGCCCCCAGCACATCTCAAAGAGCTGTTCATCCAAATCAATACAATGATTCGAAAAGGGGCAATCGAGAGAGTACCTCAACATCAGAGAGGGAAAGGTTTTTACTCTCGTTTTTTCTTGATACGCAAGAAATCGGGGGAATGGCGCCCCATCCTCGATCTGCGTGCCCTCAACAAATACATCAAAAAGTTAACGTTCAGAATGTTAACACTCCAGGAGATCCTCCAGTTTCTGACAGAAGGGGACCACATGGCAACGCTCGACCTTCAGGACGCTTACTTCCACGTACCCATTTTCCCCAGGCACAGGAAGTTCCTAAGGTTCAGAGTGGCTGGCAGGGACTTCCAGTTCAGGGTGCTTCCGTTTGGACTACGTTCAGCCCCGAGGGTATTCACAAAGATGTTGGCACCTGTAGCGGCCCACTTGAGATTACAGGGTATTCAGATATACCCATATCTGGACGACTGCCTTATCAAGGCCAATTCCTACGCCACAACAAGCAACCATGTCCAGAAATGCCTTTGCCTGCTCCACAGCCTAGGGTTTTCAGTGAATTACGAGAAATCAGATCTGGAACCCTCACAAAGGAAGTCTTTCCTAGGAGCAACACTGGATTCCAACCTCGCTCAGGTCTTCATATCAAGCGAAAGACAGGAAAAGATTCAAAGGATGGCGACTGCACTCCTCAGAAAAGAGTGCGTTTCTGTTCGAAAATTCAAATCTTTCCTAGGGATGATCTCATCGTGCATCCCTCTCACTCCAAACTGTCTGAGAATGAGACCCTTGCAGGAGGAACTCGGTCGTCAATGGCTGCAGATATCAGGTTCCTTCGAGGATATCATCACCTTAACGCCTCGAATGAAGAACGCAATCCTATGGTGGAACTAAGAACACAACCTACAAGTGGGTTGTGCTTTCCTCGCAGAAGTCCCCAGATTCATCGTGACCACGGATGCCTCGCTAGAAGGTTGGGGCGCTCACCTTCAAGGGATGACGATCAGTGGCAAATGGGACAAACAGCAAAAGACATGGCACATCAATTTATTGGAATTAAGGGCCATTTTCCTCGCCATGAAGTCTTTTCAAGCACTGCTAGAAGGCTCGACAGTGTTGATTCGAACAGACAACACAACGAGCATGCATTACCTGAACAAGCAGGGGGGCACAAGATCAGCCCAGTTGTCCAAGCAGGCTCAAGAGATCTGGAATTGGGCTCTGGATCACAACATCAACTTGTCAGCGGTGCACGTCCCAGGGGTAGCCAATGTGCTAGCAGACACCCTGAGCAGATCCAAGAGCAGCACTCACGAATGGGAATTGCATCAACCAGCGCTGGATCGGATCTTCCAGAGATGGGGTCACCCCGATCTAGACCTATTCGCAACATATCAGAACAAGAAATGTCCACAGTTTGCGAGTTGGATTCCCCACAGAGAATCTTGCGGGGATGCGCTGTCAATGAATTGGGAGAGGATATTTGCCTACGCCTTCCCACCAATCCCATTGCTTCCAAAGGTCATCAAGAAAATGAAAAGACAACCGTGTCGAATAATTTTGATTGCTCCACGGTGGCCATGCCAATATTGGTTCACACAGCTTCTTCTTCTCTCAGAACGCGAACCAGTCCAACTGCCTCAAATTCCGAATCTTCTGACAATTCAAGAAGGCAGAGTGTATCATCCGGACCCTCATTCTCTGAAATTATCGGCTTGGCTCCTCAACACCATGAGTTTGCACATTTAAACATCCCACAGGACTGTCAAGAAGTCCTAGCCAATGCTAGAGCACCTTCAACGAACAAAACTTACAAGCTTAAATGGAAGCGTTTTTGTGTTTGGTGCCAAACTATGAATCTACATCCCATGTATGCTGAACCGGAGGAGATCTTACCCTTCTTTTTGCAATTGGCTAAAGCAGGTTTGGCGCACTCAACTCTTAAGGTTTTTCTAGCGGCTATATCCCGATATCGTCAAGATGGTACGAATTCTCTATATTCCTCAAGAATAATCCAACAATTCTTTAAGGGTTTATTTCGTATGTTTCCTCCAATACGTCGGCCACCTCCATCATGGCATTTGAATATAGTACTGGCTCAGCTCATGCGCCATCCCTTTGAGCCGATCCATAAAGTTGATCTGAAGTTCATCACTTGGAAAGTCGCATTACTGCTGGCATTAACATCAGCCAGGAGGGTTAGTGACATGCAGGCATTCACGACTAAACCACCTTTCTTGCAGTTCACGAATGACTCTGTCATACTGCGCACCAACCCGAAGTACATGCCCAAAGTACCATCGGATTTTCATTTGAATGAACCAGTGATACTTAAGACATTTTTTCCGAATCCGCAGTCGCCAGCTGAGCGGACCTTACACTCTTTAGATATCAAGAGATGTCTTAAGTTTTATCTCTCAAGGACAGCCGCCATCAGGAAGACGGATCAGCTGTTTGTAGCGCATGGCAGACCGAGACAAGGCTGTGCAGTGACAAAACAGACTATTGCTAGGTGGGTCTCGTCAACTATAGGGCTCTGCCATTTGCAAGCAGGTAAACCCTTACAGACCTTACCTAGAGCTCATTCTACGAGAGCAGTCTCTTCTTCGACTGCGTTGTTTGCTGGTGTGCCTCTCCTGCAGATCTGCAGAGCTGCAACATGGTCCAGCATGCACACATTCACGAGGCATTACTGTCTGAATTCTTCAAGTGATACAGATGCCTCGGTAGGAAGAGCAGTCCTGCGTAATCTTTTTCAATAAGGTGAGCCTCTGATAATCTCTCCCACCTCCTCTTGCTCTTTTGACGCTTTAATATGTTATTGCATTACATTATGTTCATGCATGAAAACTGTGTAGCTTGGCGTCCAAGAGCGGTGTATTGTATTACTGCTAACTACTCTGATTCAGGCATGTGAATCTATGAAAGACACCCCTAATACTGGAGAAGAACAATAGTTACTTACCTGTAATCTGTGGTTCTCCAGTATTGGTGTCTTTCATAGATTCACATGCACCCACCCACCTCCCCTCAGAGTCTCACTCAGGCTATGAATATTTATTTATATGTATACTCGGGTACACTCCGGTGCTACAAAATCTGAGAGCCTGGGTCTCTGGGGAGAGCAGTCTGGTGGGAGCTGTGGCCTGATTGGCTGCAGTTTGGTCTATACATAATGACTTGGATAGTCACTAATGTGGAAGTTTTTCTCCACTGTAGCTGGGGCTACTTTACTTCCTGGTTAGGTATAACTGTTATTTGCTATGTACAAATGGCATATTACTGCTTTTTTATATACAGTGGGACTCCCACTCCGACGACGGGGAATGATTCAGGCATGTGAATCTATGAAAGACACCAATACTGGAGAACCACAGATTACAGGTAAGTAACTATTGTTCTTCTGTACTCTTTCCTTTCTCCAAACAATATCAACATAGTATTGATTGAGTCATTAGAGGAGACTTTTGTAAGTGAACGATAAAGCTTGTAGTCAGAAGGTATGTCGACATGGGTGGTATATTAACAACTGATGTGACTTGATGATATAGTGCCATGTAATCTATGGCACTTTACGCTTTAGACTGGATGTGGCGACGATGAAATGATGTAGTCCCATTTCCCTACATAATTAGACGATACTAGGCAACTTGATGAAACGCGGAAACGCACAGATCTTTTAATCATGAAAGTTATATATTAGGTATTAAAGATGGACATTATTAGTAAATGAAATGATGTAGTCCCATTTTCTTACATAAGTAGATGATACTAGGTAACGCAATGAAACGCGGATACTTGTAGATTACTCAATCGTAAAAGTAATATATTATGTATCAGAGATGGAGGTTATCGGTGAATTTCTATCACTAGCTTAATGTTTGTTGAAATGCGAACGAAGTTTAACGCACACTTGTCAATAAAGTGTACACTTCAAAAACTTTTTTTGTTTACGTTGTATTGTGGGGTGGATATCATGTCCGTGGTTGGCGCAATTGTAATCACATGATCAGTGATGCGCTTCCGGTTTTCGTTTTGAGGCTGACGGTAGGTGAATCAGTACAGCGGTTTATTTGAGGCTGACATGTTGTAAACGCCGACATGCAGTTACGCTTGGGGAGTTCCTATTCCAGTAAGTGATTATTGTGAGTGAATTGGGGGGCTTTTCTTGTTTTGATGGGGTGCTGTTAGAGGTTGGGGGGCAGATGACATTCCAGGCCTCTTAAGATCAGCCTTGCGCGGCTTCGGTCTTCATTGTTTGTGTTCGGGGTGTGTTCAGCAGACATCACTGGGAGCATTTCGAGTGTAGCAGACATGCTGGGTCGGTCGTAAAATGTTGATAACGTTAAGTAACTTGGTCAATGAAATGCTTCTTTTCCCTTTTGTTTAAATGCCTTCTGATTAAGAAATTTGATCAACAACATGTTTCTTTTCTCTCTTGTTAAATGCCTTCTGATTAATATATTTGAACATGTCTGTGTATTGCGTCTATTCACTTACTGTGATTTTGTTTGGGGAAACTACATTTGCGTCCAATAGTTGTGGCGGTTGTTTAAAAAAATGGTCAACCACATTACTGTGTATGTCGTACATTGTTACAAATAAGTTAGAGTGAATGATAGTAAGGTCATCATTCCGCAAACGTGTAACGTTGCTATCGTAGATCGGTATGGATAACATTAAGATTATCTCCCTTAGTGCATCTATACATTGGTCTGGTTTACATTTTTTTAAAAAAAAAATTTTGAAGCACAAAATGGGCTTTTTTTAGCAAAGTATGGCGCCTACCCGAATCCGTATTGGAGTAATAAACGAGTTTTTACAGAAAAGTATGGCTACAATGACCTGTGTGCCTTTATTGTATTACTTCACTAGCATGCAATATCGAATGTAGACGTTCGCATGCTGGGGTAATAGGCCAAACATTTTTCGTATAGTTTGGTCAAATCTAAACAATTGACTTCTCATTGGAGAAATAAACGGGTTTCTCTAGAAAAGAATGGCTACAATGACCTGTGTGCTTTTATCGTATTACTTCACTAGCACGCAATATCGAACGTAGACGTTCGCATGCTGCGTAGTTGGCTTAAACATTTTTCATATATTTTGGTCAAGTCTAAACAACTGGCTGAAACTAGTTTCTGCCGGATGGATAATGCTGAATATTTCTTGCAGGATGGTCATCTATCATAGTGATCAGAAGAAATTTGTGAAAACTGGAATATATTATACATAGTGAACATTTTGCAACGTGTTTTCAGTTAAAATGGTATGGTTTTTCTTGATTATAAAATTTTGTATACACGAGGATATGGTGGTGACTAGGTTCATTATATTGCAGTGACTGTGATCTTTCTTGCAAAAGTGAGAGAGCAATTGAAAGTGCTTCGTTGAGGACTTCGGTATTAAATGGATGTGGCGCCTTTGAGATTTTTTTAAGGTATTTATGAATTGATAATTAGCCATAACGGAATAGGGTGAGCTATTATCTGATATGGGATATGGTTATATCACTAATATTGTGTATATATGTCCTTTTATTTAGTGTTGATATAGTGTGAGCCTGGGACTGCAGTGACCGGTATAGTGATTCTTACGTTGTGAGATTTGGTGAGGACTTTATTCAGTCATGTTCTTTGAGGTTATAAGTGGTTGGCACTTCTTAATGTTTTATTGCTCACAAACCAGTGTGCTGGATTTAGAACAGCAAGTCTGGCATAATAATTATGTTTCCTTTTGTTCTTACGCTGTGAGTATATTGGTGTAATTATTACCAATTGTGTCTGTTTCCGTTTGGCTTTTTCTTTGTTGAGTCTTTCAAGAACACACTGGTTTTTTTTTTAGTTTAGTCTTTTACTTTTTCAGTTTTTTTCTTTCTCTCTGGGCTCTTCCTTTTGGTATCTGTTATACGAAGAGGCAGTTTTGTAAGGTGCAAGCATTGCATCGTGAATAACTATTGAAAGTGTTACACTGGTTATATCACTTTTTGTGTTTGTGCACTGTTTGTTTCATTGGAATTGTTAGAAATTAAATATATGATCATACTGATATTATGTTTACAGCCCATCCGGGCCGAAACGCGTTGGCTGTGTCATTCCATCGCTTTACGCTATCAGTGGTCCAAGAAGCTATTATAGAATCATCTTTTGAAATTACTGGGGTCCGGATTGATTGGTGTTCTGTGCATTTATGCTTTAAAAATATCCATGTTGCCTCTCTGTGCATCTTGTACTACTGTCCTCTTTCACACCTACTCTTATATATATCTAGAACCCCTGGCTCAAACAATCAGGGCTGACAAACTGATCACTACCTTTCAATCTCATCAGTACAGCAGTAAGGTCGCTCTATGTGAGGATGATCTGCTATTATATACTGATGACGCAGGGGCGACAATACCTAGGGTTGAAGCCTTGTGAGTAGAATTCGGACCTCTTTCTGAATACCTAGCTAACCCCTCTAAAACCAAGGTAATGCTCTGGAATATAGCTAACTGGGATGGCAGTATAAGTCAAAAGTTTAAATACCTGTGTATCACAATTATCAAAGAAATTGAGAAAATCCAGCAGATCAACCTGAATAGGACTATAAAAGAAATTGACCGATTACTAGCCAGGTGGAAAAATCCTTATCCAGGCCTTATCCAGGCCAAAACTCTACACATCTTCTATGAGTGTCCTAAACTTTTTGCCTTCTGGAGGGGAATCGAGGAAGCCTTGTGTAATATATTTGGGGAGAAAATCATCTTAAATGTGTCTATAGTACTATTTGGGGACGATGGCATGCTGAGAAAAAAACTGAGATACACACATAGAGGCTTATTGTTGTACCTTGTTTTAATAGCTCAACTGGAAATATGCCTGAAATGGAGAGACCCTTCCCCCGCCCTAAAGCCCCAGGACTGGGTTAAAACTGCCTCCATAATGGCTAGATTGGACCAGGTAGTGATAATGACAACTGTCTGAATATCTGGCAGGCCTTTACAGTATGAGGTAGAGGCCTGGGCTTTATGTAACTCCTCCTGGTCCTATGATTACACCAAGCCACCAACAAAGGGGCTGGTCTGGCTCTGGGTACTAGACCGAAGCAAATGCAGTAGCTGCGCGGCGCACAGGCTAGAAAGGCAGCTCTCTAAGAATTGCGGACGCTTCCTTTGTGAGAACCACAACAAAAACACAGCATTTGCAAATAGCCACAGAGAGAGATAGCTCGGTGGGTTGGCTAAATGCAGCAGAGATGCAAAATACTTCAGGGAAAACTCCTCATCCTCCTGAGACCAGAAAGAAATAGTGCTTTGTTAGATCGGGATGGATAAAATTAAGATTATCTCCCTTAGTGCATACTAAAAATAACGTGCCAAAATACAATTCTATTTGTGGTATGACCTGTACAGCTCCTTCAGACTTATTATGATGCATGAATAAGAACAGAAGCACGTACTTACAGCATGCAACACCTCCTTACCCTTGCCACCGACAGCCGCATCCCTTCCCTGCCAAACCTCACATTAAAAGCTCCCAGTGACTCTTTCTACAGCTGCTGCCCATTTGGTGTGGGTCTGCAGCACACACCCTGTGAAGCTCTCAAAGGCAAACTCTCCTTTACAGCCCAACTGAGACCGAGGTACGGCGGGAGACAATACCAATGAAGCACTCAACACCATGCGCATCACAGAAATGCTCTCCAATGTGTTAGGAAACACTCAACACCATGCGCATCACAGAAATGCTCTCGAGTATGTTATGAAACACTCAACACCATGCGCATCACAGAAATGTTCTCGAGTGTGTTATGAAACACTCAACACCAGGTGCATCGCAAACATGTTCTCGAGTGTGATATTAAATCGCAGAGAATAACATTAATACAGCACTGGCACAACTCAAATGCTTAATTGCGTAATGATCAATGTAGGAAGCATCAATTAACAAGGAGAAGAGGCGGGTAGCGGTGTGGGACAACAACAGTGGCTAACAGTAGGGGTGATGACGGTGGAGGCACAATAGACGTGCATCAAACACTGCAATACAAAAGAAAGAGCAAGCCACAAAAAAAGTGTTCCAAGACAAACACTTCATTCCACTAGCAGCATGTAGCTACGCGATTCTTCTTTGACGTTCCCAAAGAAATAGAGGACAAACTACAAAGCGTTTGGCCTGTGAAAACAAAGAAATTAAAGAAGACAAGCCAAGAAACCAATTAAAAGCAAAGAGGGAGGAGTATGTGGAGTTTCAACACATATACAGATTACTTGATGTTTTGGAGAGCCAGCGCTTGCGTTGACTAGGCAAGACCTAAAAAGGAGGCATGGCAAAATAAAATAATTGCCTGAGATCACACAATTTGGTCAAGCGGAGAAGCCTGGATTGAGAACAATGGTTCAGGTTTTACTGTTGCAGGGATTCTGCTCAGACACAGAACTGTGCACAGAGACTCAGGACCTCAGTGAATTAGGGTGTGCCAAAAACTGACCTTAGTATCCAAATTCCCCTACCAGACTAGCAATCAGTGTCACTTCAGATCCTCGTCCTATAGCAAAGAAACCAATGATTAGACAACCTAGAACGTCTGACTTAGGACCATTTCAGGAATGGTGGGAAGTGAGAACACTCTTTGGTTATACTCTCATAACAGGAGTAAATAAGAGAAACGATAAGGTTGAAATATTTATTTTAATGACGTGATCTCAAGCGCAGTATTTTAGTCAACATAAGCATACATATGATCAAAAATGATATGGTCAGCATGGATACAACTCCATAAAATACAAAAGGAGCAATCATATTACAATGATAGTGCAAACAGGTGATAAAAGCACCTAGTTTAACCCCTTCCCTGCAGGGGGAGGGGGGCGCGCGCAGCACCCCGGTGCTCGTGACGAGATCAGCTTGTCATGAGCCCCGGTGGCCGTGTGTTCATGGAGTGGCCAGCACAGCAGGGGAATTATCCCTGCGCGGGCGCGGTGCAACGGTCACACCGCCACAGATGGCTCGCACGTTATGATAACCTTGGCGGCTCAGCACTCACTGTACAGACTGGGGGCACGATGTATGTCTAGAGATGTCGAAAAACAACCCTTTTCCCATGTATAGACCTTCGTGAAATCTAACTCTGCAAAAACAGCTAAGCAGTGTCGTGTGCAAAAAGCAGCAAAAAGTAAAATGGCGTTTAAACTCCTAAGAAGCCATGCTAACTTAACATGCGCGCAAAAAGAGGCACAACCCCCCCCCACTCCATGTTCGGGGAACAGACAGCACTCAGGGCAAATTTCAAGATCAAATGAGACAGAACCAAGTTCAAATACATTTTGCCAAACTTGAAATTAGGGAACGAGAATTGAAATAATCAAAGCAGTGAAAGCCAACACACGTGGCCATGGTGGGAAGAAAGCAAAAAAATATTCACGAGTTCAATACGTGTCTATGAAGAAGAAAAAAAAATCTGTACTTCAAGCAGACATGTTCCTCCATTGCCCGAGCCTCTAGCATCATCAGAGGACAACTTGGGCTTATTTCATGATAACTGCGATCCAGAAAGTCATTTGCCGCAGTCCAAATGTTCCAGTTGCCTAGAACCCCATGTGCAGCTGCGCAGGCCATAATCCCGCTACTAGAACAGTCTATTTCATGAGCAACTAAGGGACTCATTAGTAGATTAAAATCCAGTTCAGGAGACACTGTGTTGCAGAGACACAAATCCAGGGCCAATTTAAAGTCACAATCCAGGCAATGGAAAACAGGCAAGTGAAGAAAGAGAACCGGAAAGATAAACTATACGCTACACTCAAAGTCACCAAAGGCAGCGATCCATAGCATTCTAGCATCCGGTTACAAAGGTGGAGCAGCCGGGACAGGATGTCATGGGGCACAAACTCTGCATCCATTTTGTAGCAAACAAAATAGCAGCAGAATGCCTGCACCTAAAGCCAGGATCAAGGGGAACCCTCCAAAGACACTTGAAAAAATCGAATGAAAAAACACTGGGATCACACCGAATATAGTCTGAAAGAAGGTCACAAGGCCAGTAGTTGACAAGGCGTTCAAGATAGTGTGAATCAAAGCACCGAAGTGCAGGGGTAGGTCTGTGTTTAATAAGGTATTTACCTCACTACGAGTATTTGCAACGTGAAGGACGAATGTCTCACGCGCAGATGTAAGGGGGGCTTGCTTCTGGGAGAAAAGAGCTCTTATTCTGCTCATCTTGTTGAACTCTGCTTTCAAGGTCGGAATCGAGGGTCAGATGGAAACATCAAGCCTGCCATGCGGGAGGAGGAACAACACATTCTTGCAGCAAATTACATGCTGGGAAACGGTAACGATATAAGCAATACAGCGTGCATCCCACAACACTCTTCATTATTTAGTTATAAATAACTACTATTGGCAAGCAATGTAAATGTAGGTTTAATGGTCGGAACTGGAGTACCCTTCAGAACACATGCTAAATTCGGTGCCAGCACATTACAAGAGCATTGCAACTGAAGATTTCTGCATGTTAATGAATGATCTGGTGTCATGGTGCAATCTTCGCCATTTAAAAAAACTTCTTTACCATCCCTCAAACATCTATATGTGAATGGGAGATTCCATACTTCATGAAGATAGGCTCCACCCAGGGGCTCAAATCTGCCTATGGCATAATGTTTCATGCAATTCTCGAATTTGAAAAGTGAAAACAGCAAAGTTATTAACCCATGGATGGGCCAAACTGCCGAATTGGCTTCCGCTACAGAGAAAGGCAAAGGTTCTAACTTTTCAATATGCAATAGTGAAAACTTGGCATCTTTCATCGACGTAAATTGTTGTTTAACAGTCAAATTTAAAGGCAGAAATAATAAACTCGTGTTCATGTAATCCTAGGGAACCCGGCCATTTTTTTACGTTTGCCAAGTCCAGGCAAACTGCATAACAGAACGCAATTGATTTTGCCCATGATACAATACTGCAACATCTTCTTGCACTATATCAACCACTTTTTCTAAATTGGCTTGCTTAATAGCTCTAAGTCTAGAAGCAACTTCAATCTGTGACAGTTTCCAAACCTCATTGTAAGCAGCATATATCCATCTTTTCGATCTGCCATCCGCCTTTCACAAAATCATTTAAATCAACATTGTCAATGAGTTTGGACAAATGTAACTTATAAGACGCTAAGGATGAATGTCTGAGCCAACTCTGGCACAATTTGCCTACGGAATAGGTGGTAACTGAATGTTGAGTCTGAAAGCGGGGATCAACTCTAACCTCTGTGTAGCCAGGGGTCAGACCCAGAAAACAGTGCTGGCAGGAATCTGCACTTTTTTGCCATAGTAACCAGCCTTCGGGATTAATGCAGGAAATATTAAAAGAGGAATTCCTAAACAGAGCTTGTAAGTCACTCAGGGAAGTACTGCTATAATTATTCCAATGGGGATATTCACCCAAATCAGGAACTGAAAAGCAGGTGGTCTGTGAAAGTGTCATTCAGAAACAACATATGGTTTGGGATGAGTCATGCACGATGCAAAGCCTCAGTGCCTTGCACTTGCCAACGTTTAGAACCCCAAACAGATTTAAGATCAATAGTATCTCTCCACAGTTCATAGGCCCCAACAGCTAACTGGTCAATAAAGGACTTTTGTGTGGGTAAGTCTAACCTTGGAAGAGGACTTCTCAGTCAACTTAAAATAAAATGCATCAGGATTTGATTGATCAAAATCAGTAAAATAGGAAAACTTTTTCAAAAACGTTTTCGAGCTGCCTTCCACTGGTGCGGGACAGTGCTCCCACTGTGTGTAATTAACCATATTTCTTAATGAATTCCAAATATAAATCTTCAGCATCGAAAGCAGCATAATATTTCAAATCAGTAAATAAAGCCTCTACAGCTTTAACGTCCCAATCATCAGAGCGAATATTCTGTTTAACCACATCCCCCATAGAAACACGGAGTACATTGAGAACATTAATAACCTCAGTGGGACCATGTATCTGGAACTTTACAGCATCCCATACAATCCCATCTAAAACGGGCCAAGCAGTTATATTCACAAATGTCTGGTCCCTCTTCAGGATGTGTGAAGAGAAGTGGGGAGCCAAAGTTCCATCACATTTACATGTACATTTACATCAATCACTCGAATAGAAGTTCTTTCCTCAACATAGTGTCCATTGATAAAACGGAAAAAATATACAACAAATCCTATGGACATGAACAAAAAAATTGGAATCAGCACCAGCCAAATGTAAGTCCAAGGAGGAATCAAAAAATTTTTTCAGGTTGCAAAAATTGAAACCTTTGAGGGGGACTTAGATGTGGAAGAGCCAGTGTCAAATGAAAAACGTGACTGATTAGCCACGCGGGTCTCCAAATCAGGCATAGACAAGTCAGTGGGGTAAGTATATTCAGTGTCATTAAGAGGATCACCAGCAGGTTGATTCAATAAAGGATTTGCAAGTGGACTCATTTCAACAGCAACATCCGGCCCGACGGCACGATCCGGGGCCAAAACAGAGTGCCGCATCATTGCTGGACACGAAACCGCAGGCGTCATGCTATAGAGAATCGGCCACCCTGTGTGGTTTGACATTGTCAATGGAAATGTACCTGTTCCCCTTTCGCCCAGGAAGAGGAGGTAAAATGACTGTTCTTGTACCCTGCACGCCAAGTACGGCCACTGGAGCTCGATAGGAAGGACCAAATTCTTTTTTGTTGTCGATCTTCTCGCGGACCAGTTCGCCAACTAGGGGTAGCCAGCCGACTACCGGAATCTGCAACGCAGCTTCAGATGTGGAGGGCAAGTGTTCCTTTGCAAGACCGTCTCTGGTCTTTTGTAGGTTCTGCAAAACATTAGAATGTTCATCTACGTCAAAGGATGCGGCTCTCGCCGCCATGTATAGACCATCAAGGTCCGGCACAAAAATTTTGATGCCAAAGAGCATTTCGTATGGGGTCCGCCCACCCAGAGACCTTCTAGGGAGATTATTAAGGGCACGTTGTTCGCTATTGAGGTAGGTAAGCCAATCTCTGCCAGCACCTAAAACTTTTGCTGTCAACGATTGCTTTAAATCACGGTTCATCCGCTCCACAACACTATTACCCCCAGGTCGGTATGGAGACGAAAATTTGACTTGGACCCCGAATGAAGCCATGGCATCCTTGTACGCCTTAGAGGCGAACGCTGGGCCCTGGTCCGAATGGAAGGTACCACATGCAAAAATTCCCACAAAGACACGCAAATCTCTTACAACAGTTCTAGCATCAGTGCACCTTTGAGGCCACACCCAAACAAAGCGTGTGCAAGAGTCAACTGCTACTAAGATGTACTTATACGCAGTATCAGAGGAGAAAGGACCGCAGTGGTCCAAATAAACACACGCAAGCGGTTTATTAGATATGTACAACTGTGTTTGGGGCGGGCGTGCAGCAGAAGAAGGTTTAATTTGCTGACAAATGCCACATTGAAAGACAAAATCACACGTGTGTTTATACAAACCCCGCCACCAATATTGTTGCTGGAGGAGAGATACAGTAGCTGACACGCTGGCATGCGCCGAAGCCATCCCGGCGGGGGATGCTGTAATCAAAGTCTGTCTGCGGTCCACGTTGGGTATCAACCTGTCAACAACATTGTTAATCCTCACATAAGGAACTTTATCAGGACTTAAATGATAAGAGTACTTCGAAAGGAATCCCTTAGGATAATTACCTCCCTTCTCAATTGGGGCAATAGCTTCCAAGATGTCATCATCAATCTTACTTTTGGAACGTGTAACCGCTGCCACTGCAAATGTTGCTACTGCTGTTTTCGCAGCCTCGTCCGCGAGACCGTTGCCAGCAACGTGAACCCCAACGTGCTGATGACCCAGATAATGAATTACAAAAACAAGTGGGAGTCGTTCTTTGAGCTCAGCCACTCTAACCCAGATCATTTTATGTTTTATTGTGCCACCCTTGGAGTCACAATAATAATTTTGAGTCCAAAAGGGTAGATTATCATTGAAAGACTGTACACAGTAGTAGGAATCACTCACAACAAGAGTAGTCACACTGGGGACTGCGTACTCCAACGCAAGCATTAGAGCACTTAGTTCTGCCAACTGGCGGTACAGTCCTTTAATGTCAGTGTATGGACGACATCGGACTTGAATTCACCATCCACCATAGTACCAACCACAATTGCGCAGGCCGCGGAATACGCGTGTCTAGAATCTGTAGCCGCTTGAGCACTTCCGTCAGTGTAAATGATACAATGAAAATCCTCAAGTGGGCGCATAGTCAGAGGAGCAGGATGAACAAATTCATTTTTTTGTGTTAAATGTATAATAGGAGGCCAACATGGGTAGGATTACATGATTTTTTTTTGTCAAATCTGTTTATTGGCATTTTTTGAGTAAAGACAACACACTGTATGAGCAGGTTCAACAGTAAGTAAACAGTAAGCAGGCATGCCAGGCACCGTTTAAGAGTCCATACACCCTACATGTAGACGTTCAAGTCTCTAATCGAAGTGAGAGACGATTGTCCCGCATACTGCTGACAGATCATAGGTTGTCGGACACCTGCTACGAGAGAAGTCCGTGACTGCCCGCACACCAAGTGGATGCATTTTAACAAAATATATAGGGTGGATCTTCTCTACACCAGTGTTATGCAGATCTTTGACACTTATACAAGAACTACAAATCAAAAGTAAAGTAAGTACGTAATGAACAGCAGCGGCATGAGCACTAATAAAGATACCATTTAGTACCGTTCCTATCTCTCCCCAGCTCGTCCCCCCGGACATTGCTAGGTCCACTCCCTGGACCTGTGTATCTCTGATGCATAGTGACGACGGTCTGTAGAACTACTAGGTAGAAGCTCGCCACATTGCACACCCCACCCTCAATGGGTGCTGATTAGGTTCCCTCCCCTCCTGTGTCCCCAGTGTCTTCTACCAGCCGCAAGGCTCTAAGCATGACTTCCCAACAGTCAGCCATTGGTGTCAGAAGGAGCCCCACTGTTTCCTCCCTGCGCAAGGCCGTCCACTCCGCTCGGGCTCACGCCAGAAAGGAGGAGGTCCACGCCTGTACATGTGGCGGGTCACGCGCCTTGTGAGCAGGCGAGTAGCCACCACCAACCCTAGGTCCAGGAATCTAGACGTTACTTTATCTTTAGGTGGCCTTCTAAATAAATGCAGAATATACTCTGGCCATTCTAGGGGTATAGCGCGTCCAGTACAGACGCGTAGCCGCTCACTGATCACACTCCAGTAGGAGCCCTTTCCTGGGGCAGCTCCACAGCATATGAAGGACCACCGCATCAAGTTCTTCGCATCTGGGACAGGACGCATCTGTGCGCTGGAAATATCTGTTAATGAGCGCAGGCGTGAGGTAGGCCCTGTGGACAACTTAGAGTTGTATCTGGTGGAAGCGCAGGTTTCTGGGGATTCGCACCGGACTTCTAAGGACCCTGTCCCATTCCTTATCAGACACTGCCTGCCAGGTCCTGCTCCCATTTATCCCTTAACGGAACCAGGCTAACCGCTGTGTGCACCCTCAACGACCCCGCAAACCAGCGTATCAGGTGCCTGCCCCTCCCCATGACGTGCAGATATTGCATGGTTAAATTCTGTGTGGGTTCCGAAGATATGTCCCCCCAGCGGGCCGTCATTTTAGCCACTATGGCTCGGTGCAGGAGGAACCCCCGGTGGGAGTCCATCCTCAGTAACCAGTGCCTCATACGCCACCAGTGTCCCGTCTCTAAAGTGGTTCCCCAGTGTCTGGATGTCCGCCTCCTTCCAGCGCTCCAGCATCGGCCGCGCGAGAACTCCGTCTCCGCCCATGAAAGCCTCCAGAGGCACCGCGGGCGTATATGTGTGAACCCGTCGGGTGAGGAATAAGGCCCGCGATAGCATTTGTATGCTACTGCCAGCAGCAGCAGCGGAGCAGGCCTCGCGGACGCCTCCAAGGGATGAAAGAGCCTAGTGACCCTCTCCAGGGAGTACGGCGGCTCCACCGTGGCGGTATCCTCTCTGCCCTTATCCGCCAACCAGCGAGCATTGTAACTGCGCGGCTAGGTAATAGTGCTCAAAGCATGGGGCGGCCAGCCTCCCACTGTCTGTCGGTAGATACAGTTTTGCAAGGGCCAGCCTATGCCGGGACCCACCCCAGATGAAGACCCGCAGCATCGCTTGTAACGGCGAAAAGAAGGAAGACGGCACATAGAGAGGCAGATTAACTAAGTAGTACAGGAGTCGGGGAAGCATGATCATTTTGGCGAGGGCCACACGACCTGTTGTGGTCAATGGAAGAGAGTTCCAGAAACGTATCTGGGACCTAAGTGCGGTCACCGCCTTGCCCAAATTGCCATCCAGGAGATCTGCTGGCTGTCGGTAGATCTGAATACCCAGGTACTTGAAGGTGTCAGCCTGCCATTGGACCCTTGTGCCACTCAGGAAGTACCCCGGGTCTTCGACGGTCGCGTTGAAGGCATAGAGGCCGGACTCGCTTTCATTCGCCCGAAGCCCCGAAACAACTGCAAATTGTTCCAGCAACTGTGCCAAACGCTCCGGGAAGCACGCCACGTCTCGGACGAACACCAGCAGGTCGTACACGTAAAGCGAGGCCTGATGAGTCGCGTCCCCCAGGAGTATATCCGCCCCCAGCATCTGCCGCATGGCCGTCGCTAGCGGTTCCACAGCCAAGGCAAACAATAGCGGGGACAAGGGACAGCCCTGGCGGGTGCCCCGGCCCACCGCCACCGACTCAGAAATTTATGGGCCTAGCTGTACCCTGACCACGGGATTTGTGTATAGGAGCTGTATCATTTGCAGGAACCCCGCGCCCAGGCCCTATCGTGAGAGCACGGCTGCTAAATACCCCCATTCCAGGCAATCAAAGGCCTTTTCCAGGTCAATTATCAGGCATCCCGCCCTAGGCCACTCCGCTGCCGCTCCAGCGCCACCCTGAAAAACCTCCGAAGGTTCAGAAGCGTGGATCGTGCCGGCACAAACCTGTTCTGGTCAGGGTGTATTAGTTGGGGGACCACCGCCGCAAGACGCTCCGCAAGGATTTTCGCAAAGATTTTATAGTCCGTGTTGAGCATTGCTAGTGGCCTGTATGGGCCCTAGGGTCTCTGCCTGGTTTGGGGAGGCAGACCAGGAACGCCTCCCGAAAGGATGGGGAGACGAGCCGTCATCGATGGCGGCGTTGTACAGCTGTAGGAGGAGGGGGGCCAGTATGTCTCCGGTTTGCCTTGTAGTATTTGGCGGGCAGGCCATCCGGCCCTTGTGTCTTCCCAGCCGCCATGTCCCTTATGGCATCTCCCACCTCCTCTAACGTGAGCAGGGCGTTCAATACGCCTCCGTGCTCCTCAGAAACCTCAGGCAGGGTGACTAGGAACGCATCCAGCGCTTGCCGTGTGCCTGTGCCGCGAGCCCTGTACAGTTGTCTGTAATGGTCTGTCAGGGCGCAATGAATTTCACTTTGCGTGTATACCATTACCTCTCCCGTCGTCTGCAGCGCTCCTATGGGGGTTCCGCACCCTTCCCTTTGTAACAGCCAGGCGAGCAGCCGGCCCGCTCTATCCGCTCGAGCATGCGTTCTGGCCGTATGTGCCGCGTAGTTGTGGCATCGCAATTGTTCCATGAGTGTAGCATGCTTTTCGCGCAGGGCATTTAGTGTGCAAGCCTGCTCCCCCATCCCTTCTCCCTCCCGTTCATAACGGAGAAGTTCCAATTCTAGCCCTGCTAGGGAAGCCTCCAAAGTTTTGCGTATGCTTCACGAGGCCCCCTTGCAGTGTCCCAGGATTGCTGCCTTGTGTGCCTCCCACTCCACCAGTGTGTTGCTCGCCGTTTATTTATTTATTTATTTATGTGCTTGTATAGCGCCTGAATAGACCCCCGAAGGGGTATCTCCGCGCTTTTGCCAGTTGAAGGAGACTATAATGTACCAGGTCACTTCAGAAGTAGCTAGGGCATAAAGAAAATTAACTACTGGTGAAAATATGGGTCTTGAGGGTTTTCCGGAAGGATAGGTGATTTGTGATGTGTTTTAATGTAGGGGGGAGCAAGTTCCAGAGAGCGGGTCCAGTGTGTGCCAGTGCACGGCCTCCCTGACGAGACTTTTTTATTTTAGGGACCTGTAATAGATGGAGATTACTGGATCGTAAGGAGCGGCCTGGGACGTAGGGTTGAAAGGCCTTTGTAAGACATTCCTGCATTGGCTTCGAAGTAAGCTAGGATGGCTGTGCCTAGCGAAGATCTAAATTCAGCGTCTTCGAGTGCAGCAGGCTGCAGCCTCCATGTATGTACAGGCAGCCTATCTGCCTCCCAACTGATCTTGAACCGCAGGGGATTGTGATCAGAATGTGTCCGCCCAAGGTAGTCTGACTGTGCCAGGAGTGGGAGCAACCACTGAGTGCCTATTTTACGATCTAAGCGGACATGCAAATCGTGAACTGGGGAATAGTAGGAATAGATTCTATCAGCTGGATGTTGCACTCGTCACAGGTCGCACATCCCCCCAGTACGTGAGCCAATCTCTGAACCCGTGCGCTGTGGACGTTACTGTTGTGGCTCTAAAACGGTGAAAAGACCTGTCCAGGTGGGGGTCTAGCACCATGTTGAAATCCCCACCAACTAGCCAGGGGAGTCCAGCGTATGGGTGCAGTATGTGATTTAGGCTCTCTAAGTAAGCAGGTTGGTCTGTATTTGGTGCATAAAGAGAGCCCAGCAAGAGTTCCTGTCCATTCAACCGCCCCCGTGCCAGGGTATACCTGCCTGCAGGGTCTACCAATGTTTCCGTACATCTGAAAGGGACACCCGCCCGCACCCACATCAGTGTACCGCGCGCGTGGGCAGAGAACGTGGTCCCGAATAACTGTCCCCTCCAGCGCCTGCGCAGTTTGTCCAGTTCGATCAAGGTCATGTGCGTCTCCTGGAGTAGGGCAATGCCTACCCCATGCCTTTGGAGGTAGGAGAAAACTGCGTAACGGCGGGATGGGGTGTGCATGCCTCTAATATTCCATGATTCAGAAAAGTGTCTGAATTAAGCAGACCACTCTTACCCAGTCCAAAGATCATCCCAGCTCAGAACCTGGCTATATGCAAATTAGTCCGTTCCTGTCCCAGTGCATGATGGGAACAGGGCAAACCAAACTACCAAGCCAATTCTTGTACTGGGAAGGAATATTCCATGTCACTATATTAGTGTGCGTCATGAGTCTGGCGTGTTCGCGTGCGAGGGCAGTGGAGTGCCGCAAGAGGGGCCTCACGGGTGCAAGTGAGGAGGGGGAGGTCAGTGCGCCGCATTGAAAACCTGTGAACTAACACAAACAATGGAACAAGAAGGGCGCGTCCCAACCGGGGCATGCTTCCAAACTGTAACTAGATCCACCTCACGAGTGTGAGCTTAACTCAGCATGTTCGCTGTCTGGGTGCGTGCGCTGCCAAGTAGTCATTGATCGGCCCCTTTAGCACAATGTGCCTGACTGCGCGGTAGGTGATGCCAAGTGGCTAGAGCTCACTGCCGCGTGGGGCGGCGCGAGGCGCCTATAGGGGAGCCTGCCAAGGAGGAAGTCGCACAGTGCCCGTTGGATGCGGTCTGTAAATTGTACCGCCACCAGGTAGCCCCCATCGCCTTGCAGCATGGTCAGTGTGTGTGAAATAAATGCTCCCATCGCAGCAACATATGCAGCAGCGAAATGGTCAGTCCCATCCTGGCTGGCGCTATCCCCCAGGCGTGTTCCCTAGTGTGTTCGCTGCAGTGTACATTACATAAGGAAATCAGCAGTTTGTGGAGTTACTACAGGCATAACCACATTGTCAGAGTTCACAGTTAGTGGGGAGGACGGGCTGCTCGTGTCTGGTTCGCTATTTACAACAAGGGGTGGTGAGGGACAGAGTCTCTGAATTAAGCAGAAAGCTCTCACCCAGTCAAGAGATCAGGGCTAGATCCAACACCGTTTTTTAGCTCACTGCACCATCCCAGTTTCAGAACCTGGCTGTATGCAAATTAGTCTGTTCCTGTCCCAGTGCATGATGGGAACAGGGCAAACCAAACTACAAAAGCCAATTCTTACACTGGGAAGGAAACAAGCTCCCGGGGACCGGTTTCTGGCATTACAGCCGTCTTCGGCCCGGTTTGCTTGAATCCTGATGGTGCAATGAGCAAGGGTCTCACATCTGAGAATACCCTTCCACACTTAGGGTGGACAAAAATATTTACAACAAGGGGTGGTGAGGGACAGAGTCTCTGAATTAAGCAGAAAGCTCTCACCCAGTCAAGAGATCAGGGCTAGATCCAACACCGTTTTTTAGCTCACTGCACCATCCCAGTTTCAGAACCTGGCTGTATGCAAATTAGTCTGTTCCTGTCCCAGTGCATGATGGGAACAGGGCAAACCAAACTACAAAAGCCAATTCTTACACTGGGAAGGAAACAAGCTCCCGGGGACCGGTTTCTGGCATTACAGCCGTCTTCGGCCCGGTTTGCTTGAATCCTGATGGTGCAATGAGCAAGGGTCTCACATCTGAGAATACCCTTCCACACTTAGGGTGGACAAAAATATTTACAACAAGGGGTGGTGAGGGACAGAGTCTCTGAATTAAGCAGAAAGCTCTCACCCAGTCAAGAGATCAGGGCTAGATCCAACACCGTTTTTTAGCTCACTGCACCATCCCAGTTTCAGAACCTGGCTGTATGCAAATTAGTCTGTTCCTGTCCCAGTGCATGATGGGAACAGGGCAAACCAAACTACAAAAGCCAATTCTTACACTGGGAAGGAAACAAGCTCCCGGGGACCGGTTTCTGGCATTACAGCCGTCTTCGGCCTGGTTTGCTTGAAAAATAAATCGATTTTGGCCACTATAGGTGTGGCAGGGTATACTCAGACATGAGTCCCTTTCTCACTGCTCCATCAGGATTCAAGCAAGCCGGGCCGAATAGGCTGAAATGCCAGAAACCGGTCCCTGGTAGCTTGTCTCCTTTCTGGTAAAGAATTGGCTTGGTAGTTTAGTCTGCCCTGTTCCCATGATGCACTGGGCCAGGGACAGACTGATTTGCATATAGCCAGGTTCTGAGCTGGGTTGGGGCAGTGAGATAAATAACGGTGATGGATCAAGCCCTGATCTTTGGACTGGGTAAGAGTGGTCTGCTCAATTCAGACACTCTGTTCATCACCACCCCCTTTTGTAAATCGATTTTGGCCACTATAGGTGTGGCAGGGTATACTCAGACATGAGTCCCTTTCTCACTGCTCCATCAGGATTCAAGCAAGCCGGGCCGAAGAGGCTGAAATGCCAGAAACCGGTCCCTGGTAGCTTGTCTCCTTTCTGGTAAAGAATTGGCTTGGTAGTTTAGTCTGCCCTGTTCCCATGATGCACTGGGCCAGGGACAGACTGATTTGCATATAGCCAGGTTCTGAGCTGGGTTGGGGCAGTGAGATAAATAACGGTGATGGATCAAGCCCTGATCTTTGGACTGGGTAAGAGTGGTCTGCTCAATTCAGACACTCTGTTCATCACCACCCCCTTTTGTAAATCGATTTTGGCCACTATAGGTGTGGCAGGGTATACTCAGACATGAGTCCCTTTCTCACTGCTCCATCAGGATTCAAGCAAGCCGGGCCGAAGAGGCTGAAATGCCAGAAACCGGTCCCTGGTAGCTTGTCTCCTTTCTGGTAAAGAATTGGCTTGGTAGTTTAGTCTGCCCTGTTCCCATGATGCACTGGGCCAGGGACAGACTGATTTGCATATAGCCAGGTTCTGAGCTGGGTTGGGGCAGTGAGATAAATAACGGTGATGGATCAAGCCCTGATCTTTGGACTGGGTAAGAGTGGTCTGCTCAATTCAGACACTCTGTTCATCACCACCCCCTTTTGTAAATCGATTTTGGCCACTATAGGTGTGGCAGGGTATACTCAGACATGAGTCCCTTTCTCACTGCTCCATCAGGATTCAAGCAAGCCGGGCCGAAGAGGCTGAAATGCCAGAAACCGGTCCCTGGTAGCTTGTCTCCTTTCTGGTAAAGAATTGGCTTGGTAGTTTAGTCTGCCCTGTTCCCATGATGCACTGGGCCAGGGACAGACTGATTTGCATATAGCCAGGTTCTGAGCTGGGTTGGGGCAGTGAGATAAATAACGGTGATGGATCAAGCCCTGATCTTTGGACTGGGTAAGAGTGGTCTGCTCAATTCAGACACTCTGTTCATCACCACCCCCTTTTGTAAATCGATTTTGGCCACTATAGGTGTGGCAGGGTATACTCAGACATGAGTCCCTTTCTCACTGCTCCATCAGGATTCAAGCAAGCCGGGCCGAAGAGGCTGAAATGCCAGAAACCGGTCCCTGGTAGCTTGTCTCCTTTCTGGTAAAGAATTGGCTTGGTAGTTTAGTCTGCCCTGTTCCCATGATGCACTGGGCCAGGGACAGACTGATTTGCATATAGCCAGGTTCTGAGCTGGGTTGGGGCAGTGAGATAAATAACGGTGATGGATCAAGCCCTGATCTTTGGACTGGGTAAGAGTGGTCTGCTCAATTCAGACACTCTGTTCATCACCACCCCCTTTTGTAAATCGATTTTGGCCACTATAGGTGTGGCAGGGTATACTCAGACATGAGTCCCTTTCTCACTGCTCCATCAGGATTCAAGCAAGCCGGGCCGAAGAGGCTGAAATGCCAGAAACCGGTCCCTGGTAGCTTGTCTCCTTTCTGGTAAAGAATTGGCTTGGTAGTTTAGTCTGCCCTGTTCCCATGATGCACTGGGCCAGGGACAGACTGATTTGCATATAGCCAGGTTCTGAGCTGGGTTGGGGCAGTGAGATAAATAACGGTGATGGATCAAGCCCTGATCTTTGGACTGGGTAAGAGTGGTCTGCTCAATTCAGACACTCTGTTCATCACCACCCCCTTTTGTAAATCGATTTTGGCCACTATAGGTGTGGCAGGGTATACTCAGACATGAGTCCCTTTCTCACTGCTCCATCAGGATTCAAGCAAGCCGGGCCGAAGAGGCTGAAATGCCAGAAACCGGTCCCTGGTAGCTTGTCTCCTTTCTGGTAAAGAATTGGCTTGGTAGTTTAGTCTGCCCTGTTCCCATGATGCACTGGGCCAGGGACAGACTGATTTGCATATAGCCAGGTTCTGAGCTGGGTTGGGGCAGTGAGATAAATAACGGTGATGGATCAAGCCCTGATCTTTGGACTGGGTAAGAGTGGTCTGCTCAATTCAGACACTCTGTTCATCACCACCCCCTTTTGTAAATCGATTTTGGCCACTATAGGTGTGGCAGGGTATACTCAGACATGAGTCCCTTTCTCACTGCTCCATCAGGATTCAAGCAAGCCGGGCCGAAGAGGCTGAAATGCCAGAAACCGGTCCCTGGTAGCTTGTCTCCTTTCTGGTAAAGAATTGGCTTGGTAGTTTAGTCTGCCCTGTTCCCATGATGCACTGGGCCAGGGACAGACTGATTTGCATATAGCCAGGTTCTGAGCTGGGTTGGGGCAGTGAGATAAATAACGGTGATGGATCAAGCCCTGATCTTTGGACTGGGTAAGAGTGGTCTGCTCAATTCAGACACTCTGTTCATCACCACCCCCTTTTGTAAATCGATTTTGGCCACTATAGGTGTGGCAGGGTATAC
The DNA here is from genome assembly GCF_964263255.1 of Lissotriton vulgaris. Lineage (NCBI taxonomy): Eukaryota > Metazoa > Chordata > Amphibia > Caudata > Salamandridae > Lissotriton > Lissotriton vulgaris. The sequence goes on from NC_141697.1 coordinate 179,954,668, forward strand.
TCAGACATGAGTCCCTTTCTCACTGCTCCATCAGGATTCAAGCAAGCCGGGCCGAAGAGGCTGAAATGCCAGAAACCGGTCCCTGGTAGCTTGTCTCCTTTCTGGTAAAGAATTGGCTTGGTAGTTTAGTCTGCCCTGTTCCCATGATGCACTGGGCCAGGGACAGACTGATTTGCATATAGCCAGGTTCTGAGCTGGGTTGGGGCAGTGAGATAAATAACGGTGATGGATCAAGCCCTGATCTTTGGACTGGGTAAGAGTGGTCTGCTCAATTCAGACACTCTGTTCATCACCACCCCCTTTTGTAAATCGATTTTGGCCACTATAGGTGTGGCAGGGTATACTCAGACATGAGTCCCTTTCTCACTGCTCCATCAGGATTCAAGCAAGCCGGGCCGAAGAGGCTGAAATGCCAGAAACCGGTCCCTGGTAGCTTGTCTCCTTTCTGGTAAAGAATTGGCTTGGTAGTTTAGTCTGCCCTGTTCCCATGATGCACTGGGCCAGGGACAGACTGATTTGCATATAGCCAGGTTCTGAGCTGGGTTGGGGCAGTGAGATAAATAACGGTGATGGATCAAGCCCTGATCTTTGGACTGGGTAAGAGTGGTCTGCTCAATTCAGACACTCTGTTCATCACCACCCCCTTTTGTAAATCGATTTTGGCCACTATAGGTGTGGCAGGGTATACTCAGACATGAGTCCCTTTCTCACTGCTCCATCAGGATTCAAGCAAGCCGGGCCGAAGAGGCTGAAATGCCAGAAACCGGTCCCTGGTAGCTTGTCTCCTTTCTGGTAAAGAATTGGCTTGGTAGTTTAGTCTGCCCTGTTCCCATGATGCACTGGGCCAGGGACAGACTGATTTGCATATAGCCAGGTTCTGAGCTGGGTTGGGGCAGTGAGATAAATAACGGTGATGGATCAAGCCCTGATCTTTGGACTGGGTAAGAGTGGTCTGCTCAATTCAGACACTCTGTTCATCACCACCCCCTTTTGTAAATCGATTTTGGCCACTATAGGTGTGGCAGGGTATACTCAGACATGAGTCCCTTTCTCACTGCTCCATCAGGATTCAAGCAAGCCGGGCCGAAGAGGCTGAAATGCCAGAAACCGGTCCCTGGTAGCTTGTCTCCTTTCTGGTAAAGAATTGGCTTGGTAGTTTAGTCTGCCCTGTTCCCATGATGCACTGGGCCAGGGACAGACTGATTTGCATATAGCCAGGTTCTGAGCTGGGTTGGGGCAGTGAGATAAATAACGGTGATGGATCAAGCCCTGATCTTTGGACTGGGTAAGAGTGGTCTGCTCAATTCAGACACTCTGTTCATCACCACCCCCTTTTGTAAATCGATTTTGGCCACTATAGGTGTGGCAGGGTATACTCAGACATGAGTCCCTTTCTCACTGCTCCATCAGGATTCAAGCAAGCCGGGCCGAAGAGGCTGAAATGCCAGAAACCGGTCCCTGGTAGCTTGTCTCCTTTCTGGTAAAGAATTGGCTTGGTAGTTTAGTCTGCCCTGTTCCCATGATGCACTGGGCCAGGGACAGACTGATTTGCATATAGCCAGGTTCTGAGCTGGGTTGGGGCAGTGAGATAAATAACGGTGATGGATCAAGCCCTGATCTTTGGACTGGGTAAGAGTGGTCTGCTCAATTCAGACACTCTGTTCATCACCACCCCCTTTTGTAAATCGATTTTGGCCACTATAGGTGTGGCAGGGTATACTCAGACATGAGTCCCTTTCTCACTGCTCCATCAGGATTCAAGCAAGCCGGGCCGAAGAGGCTGAAATGCCAGAAACCGGTCCCTGGTAGCTTGTCTCCTTTCTGGTAAAGAATTGGCTTGGTAGTTTAGTCTGCCCTGTTCCCATGATGCACTGGGCCAGGGACAGACTGATTTGCATATAGCCAGGTTCTGAGCTGGGTTGGGGCAGTGAGATAAATAACGGTGATGGATCAAGCCCTGATCTTTGGACTGGGTAAGAGTGGTCTGCTCAATTCAGACACTCTGTTCATCACCACCCCCTTTTGTAAATCGATTTTGGCCACTATAGGTGTGGCAGGGTATACTCAGACATGAGTCCCTTTCTCACTGCTCCATCAGGATTCAAGCAAGCCGGGCCGAAGAGGCTGAAATGCCAGAAACCGGTCCCTGGTAGCTTGTCTCCTTTCTGGTAAAGAATTGGCTTGGTAGTTTAGTCTGCCCTGTTCCCATGATGCACTGGGCCAGGGACAGACTGATTTGCATATAGCCAGGTTCTGAGCTGGGTTGGGGCAGTGAGATAAATAACGGTGATGGATCAAGCCCTGATCTTTGGACTGGGTAAGAGTGGTCTGCTCAATTCAGACACTCTGTTCATCACCACCCCCTTTTGTAAATCGTGTCTGGTTCGCTGCGTGTCCGCGAGGGCGGCCGGCCCACCCCCTGCGGCGTTCCCAGGGTGACAACCGCTTCGAGTGCTTCTTGTCACTCACGCCGCATGTTCTCCAGGCTGGGTGCTGCTGGGCCAGCGCTCGGGCCGTGCTTGGCTCCCCTCCTCCTGCGCTTTCTCGACCTTTGCTTGTGCCATTCACCACCTCCCTCCGCAGCATCTGGTCAGGTACCCTTCCACTGCCCCGTGTCCACCAACCAGTCCCATACATTCGACTATGCGTCAAAGAAGCGAGCCCCTTCCTTTGAGATCACTCGGAGCCGGGATGGGAACAGCAAGGAGTATGATAGTCCCAATTCCCGTAGCTGTTTCTTAACCTCCAGGTACGTTCTCCGCTGTTGCACCGATGCCGTGTAATCAGGGAAAAACATCACCCGGCTGTTCCCCACCGTCAGGTTGTCAAATTTCCTGGTTTCCCGCAGCACCACATCCCTGTCTCGGTAGTTGAGCAATTTGAAGAGGAACGGGCGAGGTCGGGCTCCTGGCAGAGGCTTCTCCGCTGGCACCCTGTGGGACCGTTCCACGACGAAATGGGAGGACAGCACCTCTGGAGGCAGGAGAGTTCTCAGCCAGGATTCCGTGTAGTGCTTCCCCTCTTCCCCTTCCGGCAGTCCAACCACGCGAACGTTGTTCCGCCGAGAGCGCCCTTCCGCGTCCTCCACGCGGTCCTCCAGCACCTGGACCCTATCGAGAATATCTTGGTGCGCCGCGGTATGTTGCTGCACCACCGGCTGTAGGTCCTGGAACGACTGGCGCAGCTCAACGACTGACTCCGCCAACTTGCGATGATCAGCGTGGAACAGTGTGAAGTCAGACGTCACCTTATCGATGCGGGCCTCGAGGGAGGTCTTCGTCTGCTCCAGCGTGCTACCTATGCGCTCCACCGCCGCCAGCACCGAGTCCATCTTGGACTCCAGGACCATCGTCAGCCCCTGTCCTCCACCATGAGATCCATGTGGCGAGCCTAGGCCCGCCGTGACCTGCTGCAGCTGCTGGGATCCACAAAAATCTCTGTGGGATGGGCACCCCACCAGCTCCTCGTCACCCACCTCTGCCAAGGTATCCTCCAGTTCAAGCCGAGTGGCAGCACAGGGCAGGTTCAGCGTGTAACAGTCCACACACACCTCTCAGATGTCCGCAGCGCCGGGGCAGCCGGCGCACCTCAGTTCAGTGGAGCAGGATGAACAAATTCATACTGTAAGAACTCCTGAGTCTGCAAAGAGGAATCAAAATTGAACGTTACATCCGGGGATGTCAAGGATGTAGCCTATTGTATCCATCGAGGGTGCAAGGCATTCGTCACTGCCTCCAAGGCAGGATACGGAGTAACAACCACAATGCGTTTCCCTGCGACAGTGCACGTTCATTAAGAATCGCCATTTGCACTGCTGTCAAAACATTTTCCACAGTGGAAAACCGCAACTCGGCCGAAGTGTACAGGTGTGACTTGTAAGCGATAGGGACTGTGTCTCCCTCCTAAAAGTGAGATTCGTGAAACCCACTGCCCCTGGCACGATTCGTAGCACCAGGTTGGTGTGGTTATCACGAGTCGACAAGAATTTTGATTCAAGTAGGTCAGCCTGCAAAGATTGCAAGATGGCTGAATGTTCTAGCAGCCAGCATGATTTGGAAAATGTAGCTTGGATCAACGCATAAAGCGGCTTGTTACGCTGGGCATATTCCGGAATGTATGTACGTCCGAAATTCAAAAAGCCCAGTAGAGATTGTAGCTTTTTCAGTGTTGTGGGAGCCCGCAAAAGCGCCCATTTCTCCAAGAAGTGAGGCGACAAACCTTGACCTTCATTGTTGAGCTCGTAGCCCAGGAACAACACTGTGTACTCTGCAATGTGTGATTTCGTAAAGTTAAATTTATAGCCAAAGTCCACAAAACGGCAAATTATGCGGTCAACACGGCACAGATGCGGCCATAATTCATCGTCTGTGAGATAAATGTCATCCACATATGAACATGCATCCGCGTCGAGCCTCTCAAGAAGAGACACCCATTGACTATTCTTTTAGCCCATAGCCAATTGAAGAATTGGCACAGTTTGTTACCACAGGTAAAACTCGTCCACTGACTACTAAGGGAGGACAAATTATGGGCAAAAAAGCCATTAGATATGTCTAGCATGGTTTTGAACCTTTTACGCACCAGGCTATCCACAAGAGCAGAACTGTGAGTATTCTGCACCGCACACGTACGACAATGTGAGTTCAAGTGACGGTAATCTAATACCAAACGGTACGAACCATCCGGCTTGGTCACAGTAAAAAGTGGGTTATTCATCGGCGACACAGATGTTTCAATCACACCATGATATTCCAATTGTTCAAGGATTGCGGCAACAGAGGCTTTCGCCTCTCCCCGTATGGGGTATTGGGATTGAGGCTGTGGCATCGACCGCAATGGAATTTCATGTTGAGGGGATAATTTGCCCCATCCACAGTGAGTACAGTACAACACCGGCGCAAGCGCCTTAGCCCAATCTTCTGGAAACTGCAGAGCCTGTTCCTTCGGCACTGTGTGGGCGAAAGCGGGGAGCATCACCTCTTCCCCTTGTGGAGCAGCCAAGACAAAAGGTAGGGGCCTATCGACCTCCTCCAACAAAAAATCATAGGTAGTTGTTAGATTTTCCCCCCAAAAAACCTTTTATAGTACGTTCTATGTCTCCTTCAATCACAAGGCTAATTTCATGAAGTCTTTCAGGGGAGCCACTCTAGTGTCAGCTGTTTCCACTACCACGAAGGTGTCAGTCGCTGTCACCCTCAGTAGTGGACGCAGCGCCTCTTGAACGATGGTAATCTCCGCCGCGCTGTCCAGCAGCGTCAGCGCCCATGTCAGATTCCGTAGCTGCGTTCTCACTATCCTGTGGCATATCTCGCTGTTACAGCAGCAACTTTCTTCTTCTGAAACTGGGGTCTTTGCCATGATGACTCGTCCTGCTTGCCTTTTCCATCAGCCTTATGAGGCTGCTCACGGCTCTGTAGGGCTCCTTGACCTCTGCCGCCGCCTCCTCCACTGGTGGCCTTTACCGATGTTTTCTGCAAAGAGCGAGTAGAACGTTGTTCAGGAACCTGAAACTTATCAGGTGACTTAATAGTACTGCGGTCACGCAAATAATATTTACGCTCAACAGAGGCAGGCGTAGGTGAAGCCGGACGGGAACCCTGTTTCTGTTGCTGCTTACCCTATTTTTTTGTTCTTACTCCAATTTTGGTTCTGAACTTTCAGGCGGTCATCACTATCAGATGACCCTTGCTGAGTCTGCTGTTGCTTCTCTTTCTCAGCAAAAGGCTTAACACCTAAACTATTACGGCCCACTGTCTTATAAGCCGCCGTAATAATTTTCGGTAACTGACGGGGTTTGTCGGCATCAGGAACTTTGCCCAGAGCATTAGAGACTTGGAAACTTACCACATCCCCCTTGACATTTGCAAAGACTAGATCGCGTACCATGAAAAACGATCCCACGAGCCGCATTCCTAACTCCACAGCCGCCTCTGGTCCGTGTTCATCCTGAACACGCTTGATCACAGAGGGCAGTACAGTCATTGACGGGGTGCCAATGCACCTTGTGTAGACTGCTGCAAAATTCAACCCCCAAGTTGTACACTCATTTACGTCAGGCACTAAGTCTTTCTGCAAACTAACAGTGAGTATCCTGTGTTTCTCAACAGGACTTGTATTAGGGAACACTGCTTCCAGTTGATCGAATTTCTCGGCAAGCCAAAAAGGCATTTCCTACTTATCTTGGGGACTCTTGCCCATGACAGGACTAAGTTTGAGTACACCACCCCTTAAAAAGTGTTCCAGACAATACATGCCGAGCTGAGGTCTTTCCTCTAGCTGGGTAAACAACCCAGAGTGTCGCTGAATACCCTTCAGAGGCATCAGTACAGCGGCGGGATTTCACTCCCGAACCTAGAAGCATACTACTGGGCGGAGCACTTAGTTTCGATTAATGATTGGATACACGCGCAGGCAGATCATCCAACTTACGCCCTTGAAAGGCACAGGATGTCCCACAAGCTGTTGATGTTCTATCTCTACAGGGTTGCCAGACAAGGGCAGATACTCCCGGCTACGGGAATCACATTGCAACTCTGGAATAAAGCTATGAAACGTACTGGGTGGGGGATGAAACCCACAAGACAGACGCCGATATGGCATTGTGCATGGCTATCAGAACTAAACAAATTAAAGGGCTTCCAGAGGTGGGACGATCTGGGTATGTCCACCTTGGGGGACATAGTGGCTAGGGGAGCGCTGCGCTGAAACCATTTACGGCTCTGGGCTCAGACTTTGGACTGCACCGTACACAGTACTTTAAATATGCGCAGCTGCGACGTGCTTGGTGAGCCCAAGATATCCAGGCAGACAAATTGCCGGAGTATGCACCTCTAGAGGGACGCCTCCTACAGGAGCGCATACCGGAAAAGTCAGTCTCACTCACCTACAAAACACTGACAAATAATATGCTGGGCGACCTAGCTAGGCTCAGGCGGAAGTGGGAGACCGAGGTGGAGGAAATGGAGGAAATAGACTGGGACATTGTACTGATGCATCCCAGGGAGGTATCAATTAAATCCCAACTGCGCCTCATCCAGTTTAATGTCCTCCACAGAACTTACTATTACAGAGCACGGCTTCACAAAATGGGGAGGACGGAGAACACGACGTGCCTCAAATGCAGGGGCATGGAGGGAGACTTTTATCACACTGTATGGTCCTGCAGTAAGATACATGAATATTGGAGTAAGGTCTTTGAGGAGTTGAGTGAGGTGCTGGAAATTCAACTCCAACCGGAGCCCAGATTGGCCCTCCTGGGTATGACCAATGATGTGGACCTAACGCGCCCCTTACTGACCTTCCTGGTACTGGCGCTAGTGGCGGCCAAAAGAGACATAGCCAAGTATTGGGGAGCACCACAGCCGCCAAGACTGGATGAGTGGAGGACAGGTCTAGATCTCTATATGGCTGCTGAGAGGGTCATTTACAAGGCAAGGGGATGCCCGAAGAAGTTCCGTAAGGTCTGGGGAAGGTGGAGACAATATCATGGTCTGGACGGGGGGCTATAACTGGGGCCTAAAAAGTGGCCAATTACACGGCCCTATAAATACACCGCGGGACCTCAGCGGTCCCAACCGTATAGATAATCACAATACGGCACTTTGGCTATGGGGCAAGATCGGAATGGAATTTTTAATGAAGGTACTGTGGGGAGGGTGGAGGGTGGGAGGAACGGAGATGTGTACTGCTGATGACATGATTGTACTGTTAAGTTATTATGAAATGCAAATAAAAACGTTTAAAAAAAAAGTTTGAGTCCACCACCGCCAACTAGATGTACTGCACCACCCGGGGCACCACCCGGGAGGTTGCGTGTAACGTAATGAACTAGACCCCTAATAACTGCAATTGCAGAGGTATATAGGGGCCTTAGTTGTTGAGCTGTCATCGTACCCGCCTGAGGATGCGGGGTGTATGCAGCCAAAACAGGCCAAGTAGCGCCTGGAATGGACAACGGTCCTTGTCTAACCGCTGTAATAACGTGTGGGAGGGCGCCATTAAACCAAACAGCATGCTGCCAAGCAGAAATCGGAATTTCCACTGTCCGATATGGAGCGTACACTGCAGGAGCATCAGCAGGAGTGTGTGAAAAACACCAGAATTAGCATCCACCGCGGGAAACATGACCCATGAGTAGTAAGTCACAAACGGGTACGTCACGTCAGCACACACTACAAATACCACTGCCTCTCCCTCCATAGAAACGAGGTATTCCTGCAAATGATTTCGCACAGCCACACAACTGTGTGTTAGGATATCAACCGCAGCCATATCGAAACAGTAATAGTGAAGTACAATGCAATACAAAAAGGCACAACGGTAGTAATTCAAACTAAAAACCGTTTTAAATGTATCAAGCTTGAAGAAACCTATTTAACTATAGGTAGGTTTTTTATCCGTCACTACAGTCAACCGGAAACAATAGTGAGGGGGTCGTGACTGATATAAGCACTACTCAAGTGATGCACAATAAGACCACACTCGTTGGCGGCGTCATGTTGCAGGGATTCTGCTCAGACACAGAACTGTGCACAGAGACTCAGGAGCTCAGTGAATTAGGGTGTGCCAAAAACTCACCTTAGTACCCAAAATCCCCTACCAGACTAGCAATCAGTGTCACATTAGCTCCTCGTCCTATAGCAAAGAAACCAATTATTAGACAACCTACAACATGCGACTTAGGACAATCTCAGGAATGGTGGGAAGTGAGAAAACTCTTTGGTTATACTCTCATAACGTCCACAACAGGAGTAAATAAGAGACACGGTAAGGTTAAAATATTTATTTTAACGACGTGATCTCAAGCGCAGTATTTTAGTCAACATAAGCATACATATGATTAAAAATAATATGGTCAGCATGGTTACAACTCCATAAAATATAAAAGGAGGAATCATATTACAATGATAGTGCAAATAGGTGATAAAAGCTCCTAGTTTAAACACCCTCCCTATATAGGAACTATGTATTATAAAACTATAGAAGGGCTCTTGAGCTTTGTTAGGGGGACCCCATTTACCTGTCCGCTCTGTAAGTGTAAATTACATCAGAAACGGTTAGGTTCTCTGCATGCCTGGAATCTTCCAAGTGTGTGAAATTATGGCAAGTGTGCTATGATGAAGGCGCCAGAATCCTGCTCGGCTTGCAGCTGCCAAAATGTTGTGTCTAGAATGTGTTACGCGGACACGCCGATAAACAGGCTTGCATGCTATGACAACCTTGGTGGCTCAGCACTCACTGTAGAGACTGGGGGCACGATGTATATCTAGAGATGTCGAAAAACAACCCTGTTCCCATGTATAGACCTTCGTGAAAGCTAACTCTGCAAAAACAGCTAAGCAGTGTTGTGTGCAAAAAGCAGCAAAAAGTAAAATGGCGTTTAAACTCCTAAGAAGCCATGCTAACTTAACATGCACGCAAAAAGAGGCCCATAAACCACACTACATTACCATGTGCAATTCAGTCACTTGAGAACAGCTTTTTCTCCCACCTATTTTACATCAATGGTTAATGATCTTTAATTTTGGCAGATGGGTGAGATCATGGGTGGGAAGCAGAAGCCAGACACTGTTTTCTACATGTGCATCTAAAGAGGTTTTTCAATCTGTTTCACCGTAAATGTAGTTAAAGTAAAATTAATCTATAATTATGTTTTCTCTGGAAGGTTTGCCTGCAAATAGTAAAAGAACTCTTCACCTTCACATTTGACTCCAAGCGCAGCCTTGAAGCCTGTCACATCTACCAATGCACATCTTATCTTTGATCATCATAAGACAGTTTGTTGGTGGAAGCTGCACGTTTATACAAAGAACGTAACACTGTTGAGAAAAGACTGTAATGTTACACTTTTTTCTTAAGCACAGGATGATTTTTTTTAACAAAAACAAATTATCCTGCTGCTCCTTAAGCAAAAAGCTTACCATTACTGTCTTTTCTTAACATTGTGACGCTCTTTGCCTAAACGTGCAGTTTTAAGAACTCTCAGCTGCTTTCTTCATTAAAGGCTGGGCACAGCGCCTTTGCCCATTATGAACGAGCTGCCACTGCTCTCGAATCTTCGAACCAGTCCCATACTTCTTCCGCAGTGGCAAAGTGTAGCTTTTTTCCCTCTGCGATTACTTTGATCTTACATGGTTAGAGCATCATGTATTTCAGTTCCTTGGCACGCAGGGCTTTCCTGATTCCATCAAAACGTCAGCCCTGAACCTGTAGGGTGAAGTCCAGGAAGAAACGGATCACTACATTTTTTATTTATATTTATTTATTATTTGAGTTTATAAAGCGCGACAGCTACCCCGGAGGGTTTCCCGGCGCTAAGATTGTGCGACTAATAAAAGATGGAAGAGGCCGGTGCAGTTATTGGTCGAAAAGCCATGTCTTAACGGCTTTGCGAAAGCGAGTGTGGCTGTCCTCCGACCGAATGATCAGAGGAAGAGAATTCCATAGCTTAGGCCCCAAATAGGCAAAAGAACGGCCTCCCATCCTGGAGAGTTTGATCCTAGGCACAGAGAAAAGAATTTGGGAAGAGAAACGAAGGGAACGGGTAGCGGAATGTACTTTTACCAAGGTCTGTAGATAACTAGGTGCCACCTTCTGCCTGATTGTCCACGTGTCAGTCGTCATGTGTGCATGCAGTCTGTAGGACTGCTTCCCGATCTCTGAAGTTCAATATTCAGGCAACGATAGTGCTTGGGGGCCCTCGGTTTCAGCAGTGGGCCAAGCGCTCTGTGGGCCCTCTCCACCTGAGAAGAACGTTAACAGGCACCTAGGTTTAGCTTGTTTATTTTTGGCGGGGCTCAGTTTTTATTGAGTTTTTTCAGTTTGGAGCACCAACAGCAGTGTTAAAACAGTTGAGTAAGACACATACCATAGAGCGACATAAAATATAAAAAAAAGTCTGTGTGGAGCAATTCACTCGACACAGTGAACATTGCATGAATGGTGCATGGCGTACTGATGAGATAGTGCATCAGGTTAGACAACCGCCCAAAGCCATTTCACCCATACCATGGCATGTTTCTGGGGTCACCTACAGGTTTCATAGACTACCCGCTCCTGTTGTGCGCACCAGTCCACACCCCCCCTCCATTTGGCCAGGGTGGGGGGTCTACAAGCCTACCATTGTGAGGTAATGTCTCCCTTAGCCACCAAGAGGGCCAATCTCAAGAAAGACCTCTCTTCCCTTGTACCCCAGTCCCATCAAATACCACAAGTAAAATCAGTGTGGGTGACATGGGAATCTCCCAGCCCAGAACCCCGGACAGTTCCCTGAGCACCCCCGTCCAGTAGGTAAATATTACATCACAGGCCCAAACCATGTGGTAAAAATTTGCAGGCTCTATTTTGCATCGTGGGCAGTTGGGGCTGGGTCGTAGACCGGCCCTATGCAGGCGGTGTGGGGAGTGGTAAACAAAGTAGAGAAAGTTAGTTATCCAGTATCGGACCTTTCAAAGATGCACATGCTTAAATCATTCCCCGTCGTCAAAGTGGGATTCCCACAGTACTATAGTAAAGCAGTACCTAATAGTATAAGAGGCTATAATGGCAATGCAAAGACATTTTAATAGCTTATCTATGTCCTTTTAAAAAAACTTGAACTATAACCAATTTGGCGACAGCACCCTCTTAGAACACTCCCAACAGAGGCTGGATCCCTCAGATTGTTTACCACACGTTATGTGCAAGGAGTCTCCCTGTGCTCTGCTCAGCTATACCAACTCATATTTCTAACATTTCATCTTTTTTATTATCAAAACAGAAGCAGCTTTAAAAGGGCGGGGGGGCTTTCAAGACCCTGTGCCTGTGGTGGAGTTACTTGTTTTCTTCCAGATACTCCTTTTAAGGATTTATTTAATTACTACCAAATCAGAAACCGCTTAAAAAAGGGTTCTCTAGACCTGTGGTGGAGTTAATTGTTTTCTTGCAGATACTCCTTTTAAGGATTTAGTTAATTGTCTCCACCCTTATAAGGTAAGAGATAAGGCCTATCCTACGGCATCTAACGGAATACATGTCAAATGAGGGCAGCGCCAAAGGAGTACAGTATTCCAGCCGCTCGTAAAGGCCCTTGAAAGACTCTTTTCGGGTCAGAAAAGGACAGTTCACAGGATAACGCAAATACCTCTCCGCATGAACTTCGCTGTTGGTGCCTACAGCTGTTTCTGTTTTCCTGGAGTTCACTCTACCTAAATGCACCTTGATCCATTTGACTGCAAGGCATGGCATAAATGTAACGTTCTTTACTGTCTCTTAGACTCCAATGACGTCTAAAAATGTGTTGACTATGACATCATGGACGCCTTGACGTCGTTGGCTGCACCTAACAATAGCGTTGTTGACGGCAGCCTCATCAACATGTTTCCGTCTATCCATTGCCCCTACCAATACCTCACTGCACTATCTACCAAGACAATGTGCATCCGTTTCTCAACAGAATCATAGATCTACCTACCAACACTAACCAACTGACAATATCTGTCAAGCTGACAGATTGTTTACCTAGATAAAGCACTACAAGGAGGTCAAAGGATATTGTAAAACTGGGAATGTGTGAGGTGGTATGTCTGCTGCAGTTCGTGAAAGGACCTTATATATGTCCCTGACCAGACATTCCGCAACATTGTGATACCATTACAGTCCCAGGGGCCAAAGCCACTAAGGGATGCCGTTTCCCTCAACCAGGTGCCATGCCAAAGTTTAGTTTGCTGCGTAAGCTTAGACCCCCATTGCACGTGTCGCATGGCCAATTTCCATGCCAGAAATACCACCTGGGTCACTGTAGGCAATGAGAGAGGGATTGGAGCTCCATAGAGCATGCTCTGAATCTGGGAGAAGTCCAGCTGTGTGAGCTCCACCTTGGACGCAGGATCCGACCACCCCCGCTGAACCAGTCATGGATGACGTGCAGATGGGCAGCTAGGAAATAAAGATAGAGTGTAGATATACTCATGCCCCCATCATAAAGTCCTTGCTGCCAATGTACGAGAGCGAAAGTGATCTGGCGTTCTTCCACAGGAATGATGATGTGGCCTTGTCTAGGGCTGAGAACCAGGTGCGGGGTAACTGAAGGGGTAAGTTCTGAAAGACGTACAAGAATCGTGGAAGGATCATCATTTTGTGTAGAGCGAAATGGCCTAAATGTTGAGGGGGAGAGAACGCTACTTGGGGAAATCTGATTTGGCTTTCTGAACCAGTGGTTGGAGGTTAAGGGTTCACAGGTGTACAGGGAGCAGAGTGACCCATATACCTAAGTACTTGAATCTGAGATCGTAGATTTTAGCATGTTAAGAATCAAGTCCTCAAATAACAGGTCCACACTGGGGTCCTCACAGCCCTTGGGACCCACACCACTCTAATGTTGTTGCGCCTCGCCCTCTTGATCTTCCAGTCTGGCAGACATGATCGCACTTTGCTTTGTTAGGTTCTGTACCTGCTCTTCCAAGCGTTTGGTTGTGGAGAGCAGTCCATTTATGTGTGTTTCTGCCACTGCCACCTTTTCAGAAATGTTATGAAAGCCTGCATGGAGCAAATTAACTTCCAACTTTACCGCGTCCAACTTAGGTTCAATTGGGACTGTGGAGTCCCTAAGCTCCTGAATTGCGGCCATTATTCTTTGTAGGGATGGCTCCCCGTCTGGATGTTGATCCACCTGTGGGGCAGGGGCCCCAGTGTCCTGGGCCATTAGTCCAGGCGTTGATATCCTCACTGTGTAACTGTCTAGGTTGTTTCGTTGTGGGGATTTCTGGGGGTAACCCTTCGTCATTGCAGTGGTCTCCACTCCGCCAGTTGCCTATCTCTCCCCTTTATTGCGCCTCCTATTTGGCTTCTTTTTGATTTCTAGGAGCCCGGTATTCTAGGGCCCGTTCCTCCTGCAGGTGGCCGCAAGCCTCTTAGCTGTTACCTAGGCCGTCAATTTCAGTGAGTCCAGACATATCACTCAGCCACATCCCCAGGGTCAGGCCCTCATTATTCACCCCACCTCAGTAGGTCTTTGGTCAGTCCTCTTCACCCAGACCATTCAGGATACCTTGATAGCGTCTGGGAGGAGAACATCCTTTACACGCCACTTTTACAACGAAGTACCTTTACAACGCAACCATTACAACGCAACTTTTACAACGTCTTGCGCAGGGGGGCGCTCTAGGATAGGGAATAGTTTCCAACACCTTCCCTACTATCCACGGGGACTGGAGTTGGAATAGTAAGTTAAACTATTGTATGTATTGTATGTATGTATATATTGGCATTTATATACCGCACTACTTACCCGTAGGGTCCCAAGGCGCTTCGACCGCTGCGAAACCCTTCCTGGCTTCCCTGAGAGATGTTCCCTTAATGGGTATCTCCAGGGTGAGACCAGGCATCCCCAGCGGTCTGGTGGGGCCGTTAGTGAAGATGAGGCAAGCTAATGCCCAGAGTTGCCGAGTGTGATCGCTGATCAGAGTGGGCACCGAGGCGAGAGAATTATCGAGTCCGCTGACCCTGATCCAGAAACCTGCCGCGCCGGGAATCGAACCCTGGTCCCGGGCCGTCCTCTGCTTTCGGGTCTGCCGCCTCTAACCAGTGAGCCCCCCAACGCAAGTCGTTGTAACGACTTGCGTTGTAAAACTTGCTTCGTAAAGGCATGCGTTGTAATAGCATGCGTTGTAACGTCATACATCCGTCTGGGATAGTGTTCGGGTCTTCAGGCCAGATCGCCAGGCTTTCTTTTGGTCTAGGCAATCGATCGCGACTGTGTCCAGGCTGTTGTTTCTGTCTATGTGGAGAAAAGGGGGCGGGGAGAGAAACGAACCAGCGGACCTCCACTGGTCTCTGCAGGTCCCTGCCACATCTCTCCGCACCCCTCACTGGGTCTGTTCTGTTTCTTGGGTCTCTGGCCCAGGATCGTATATATTAGAGTGGTCTCAGTGTATTGGTAGCATTGGCATAGAAGGGAGGAATGAACAAATCAAAAATGGCATTCAGGCTTTTGATTGAAAAAAACCCAAAATATTCAACCAATGTTATTTAATCACAATGGAGAATTGCATCTTATGCAGAGAATACATCTTAAGGAAAACCAAACAAGGTAACAAGATTCACATAAGAGGTGCCCAGAAAAGGGGGGGGGGGAGGGAGTGCAAGATGGTATAGTGGTGAGAGAGAAAGTTTGTTGTGGTGACAAAATATCACAAGCAATTCTGGTATATATTGTTCATATACCGGATAGTCAAAGGCTATTCATTACTGTTGAATGGTTATTGGCAGAGTGCTAGTGTCAACGTTTCGACCCCTTTTCCCGTAGGTATCTTGAACCTTACTTGCGGGGTCTTCCTCAGGACAAGTGAGAAGTGGTAAGGACTGGGGGCACATAAAGAGAGAGGGTTGGTGTGTCATTACCTAACTGCGAACAGGAACATTAAAAACAGAGTCCCAAAACGAAAGGCAACATTACTTAGGATTACCATAAGTGCTGGGGCGGGGGGTCTCTCACCAATCAATCTGCGCCAGCATTCCGCAGAAACTTTTTCCTAGGTCTCCTCGCCGACGAGGTCGTGACAATGCCGCAGCTCCACTTGCGACTCCGCATGACGTCACCGGAGCCATAAGAGAGCCTCGTCGGTGTGATGACATAATTTCCCTTTTTTTCGCGCCCTCGAAGCGCAATGGTTTTCTGGGACTCTCCATTCTGTTTTTGAGTTACTTTGTGTTTTCTCAAGGTTTTACTGTAGCTGTAAGATGGCCACATGGAGAAAGTCGGGATTTAAGCCCTGTAGAGAGTGCGGGGTCATATGTTCATCACTGACCCCCATGAAGACTGCTTGTGGTGTTTGTCATCGGACCACAATGTCGAGGGCTGCTCATGCTGTCGCAAGATGAACCCGAAGGCCTTGAAAGAGGATGAGGCCAAGCTCTTCATGCCTGAAGTGAGGAAGGAGAAGAGGGGTCGGAAAAGGTCTAAATCGAAGTCGAAGTCTTTGACATCGCACGCTTCAAAGTCGAGGAAGCACAAGAAGAAGAGGAGGCATGGCTCTCAGTGTCATTCGTCGAAGGGAATGACTTCGAGTTCACCTTCTCCTGCACCTCAACGTCGTCAAAAGGACTTTGTGTCTGTTTCACCTTCGCCATCTCCTCAGGCGACACCGGTTCATACTCCTTCGCCTAAAGATATCCCGGTGCGATCAGCAATGCCGAGGGGCTCTCCGGCTTCGGCAGGCTTACCGGCTCAGGATGAACCTTCTCCTGCGCATGAGACTGTGCCTCCGCTGGTGGATCCAGCTGTTCCGGTACCAATTGTTCCTCGTGTGGATCCTAATTCTGCTCCATATCCTCCATTTCCTGGACCGGGTCGGATCCATCAAATTTTTTAAATGCTATGCTTGGTGTGTTTGCCAAGGCAGCTTTCCCCTCCTGAGTACCTTCGGGTCCCGTGGGTCTGCTTGCCTTCAATTTGGGCGTGCCTCAACAATATGCCCAGGCAATCTTCATACCTGTTATGCCGACTGCTCCGTCTTGGCAGTTTCCGGCTCTGAGGTTTTCAACGCTGTGTACTCGGTCTCCGGTGCCATCTGGTGGCCCTTCCTCTAAACTTCCTACGGCGCCGATTCCTGTATCAGACCCTCCATCGACACCGGCTCTGGAGCTGTCAGCGCTGTGTTTGGCGCTGCCGACGCCGCAACTGAAGTTGCGTTCAAGAAGAGAGGCACAGAGGCAGTTGGAGGAAGAACAGCTTAATTGAGAGGAGGTGGAAGAAGGTGAAATCGAGGAGTCTTCGGACACATTTGAGGGTCATCAAGGGGCTAGTGACCTGGACACTTCCCTGGAGTGGGAGCTTTCTTTCTCAAGGGCTTCTCCATCTCAAGAGGTGGCTCTCTATCATACAGTTATTAGAAAGGCGGCAGACCTTTTGGACTTGCAGTTGCCTACAGCGGAGTACAATCCAGATTTACTCAGAGGTTTTACATTCTCCATCTTCTATAATTGAACCACTGTTACCGTTTAATGAGACTTTAACTGAGGCTATTTTTGAAGTGTGGCGTAAACCTCTTTCTGCTCCTGCTGTTTCGAGGTCGGTGGCAAGAAGATACAGATCTGGTCCAGGAGATCCTGCTTTTCTTTCAGCTCACCCATCTCCTGAAAGCTTAGTGGTGCAGGCGTCCTGTTTTAAACAATCTACAGGTGCATTTTCTCAGGCTCCTGCTGACAGGGACTCAAAAAAATTGGAGCAATCGGCCAAGAAAGTATTTTCTTTCTCTAGCATGGCGTTAAAGTCCACCACTGCTACCTGTTTGCTGTGGAGATATATAAACAGCCTGATGGATTCTGCTAAACAATTAGCACCCAAGCTGCCAGAGGAGGAATGTGGTAATTTTATGGAGGTTCTGACAGATGTAGAGGCTGCAGCTTGTCAAGTTATTCAGTCTGGTCTGGACACAGCTGATTCGGTGGCCTGGGTAATGAGCTCCTCCATCCTTACCAGGATACAGGCTTGGCTTATATCCTCTGGGTTTTCTCCAGATGTGCAGGTTACCCTCCTTGATCTTCCATTTGATGGATCGAAACTGTTTGGAGAGAAGGGGTCAGGTATGCTACTACTGGTATTTTCTAATTCCTAAAAAGGACGGCAGGTTACGCCTGATCCTGGACCCCAGGGTCTTGAATTTTTACTTCAAAGCGGAGAAATTCAAGATGCTGACCCTTGCTCAGGTTCGTTAGGCGCTGCAGCAGGAAGACTGTATGGTGTCGATCGATTTACAGGATGCTTATTTTCACATCCCCCTCCTGAAGTCACACAGGAAGTATGTCCGTTTGACGGCAGGGCCGCAGCACTACCAGTTCGTGGTTCTCCTGTTTGGTCTTACTACTGCACCTCGAGTCTTCACAAAGGTGATGAAGGTGGAGACAGCTCATCTCAGGAGGTCAGGGATTTCATTTTTCCTCTATCTGGATGACTGGCTGCTCAAAGCGGAGTCGCCGGAGATGGTGCTTCATCATCCGTATCAGCTCAGCTGTTGTTCAACTTGGGTTTTATAAATAAATGTGCCCAAATCTCACCTGGTGGCCTCTCTGCGCAACCTGTTCATTGGGGGCAGTACTGGATACTACTGTGTGTCGGGCTTTTCCACCTCCACAAAGGATTCTCGACATTCAGACATTTGTTTCACAATAGAGCAGTTGTTCCAGTCTTGAAGGTCCTTCGCCTGCTCGGTCTGTTTACTTCCTGCATTCTGTTGGTCAACCATGCACCCTGGCACATCAGGGCACTCCAGTGGTGCCTCCGCAGGCAGTGGTTTCAACACAATGGGGATCTCAGGGTGACGGTCAGGATCCACGGAGACACTGCAGCGGGCCTGACTTGGTGGAGTGTGGAAGGCAACCTGTAACAAGGGAAGCCATTTCATCTTCCTCTATTGGTGGCCACGGTGATAACGGATGCCTCCACCCTAGGCTGGGGTGCTCATCTGGGGGACCTGGAGGTCAAGGGTCTTTGGCCTCTAGAGGAAAGATTGCTTCATATCAACCTTTTAGAATTGCGGGCGATACATTTTGCACTCAAGGCCTTTCTTCCCTCCCTTCGCGGTCAATCGGTTCAGTTCCTGACGGACAACACTACCGCGATATGGTACATCAACAAGCAGGGAGGAGTAGGGTTGTATCGTCTCTGCAGAGAGGCTCTACAACTCTGGTCCTGGGCCCAGGATAACCAGATTTGTGTGATGGCAAATGGTACACAGATCTACTTCACCTCTCGTCACACTCTCCGCTCCATCTCCCTCTCCGGACAGACCTCTTCTCGCAGTCACGGGGGCAAGGTCTACACCCCAACTTCAGAGCCTGCACCTTCATGCCTGGAGATTGACCGGGGCAACCTGAATTCTCTCTCTCTCCCGCCGGATGTGGTGGATGTTATTTTATCGTCCAGGCGTCACTCCACCAAATCTGTTCACTCCTCCTGATGGTCTAGATTCGTCAAATGAAGTGGATAGAAGTCCATTGATCTGTTAAAGGCCCACTAGTCAAATATTCTTCTGTTTTACGTCATCCGGCGTCGCAAGCGGAGCTGTGGTATTGTGATGACCTTGTCGGTGAGGAGAGCTAGGAAAATGTGTCCGAGGAATGCTGGCGCAGGGGATATTCAAAAGGTGAGGAATCCACAGGCAGATACTGTATCCACCAGAAAAAGCGTTACCGAAGGTAAGTAACTTGTTTGTCTCCCCTACTCCCATCATAAGTGTTTGGGGGGGGCTGAGATATCCACCCCCACCTCCCCCCATATCCGAGCCATGATGTGGTGAAAGTGAAACAAACTCTTCAGCTTGCTTTACTATCCATTTTTAGGTCTCGCCTAGCATTGCAGTGCATACGCTACTCGCTTTGCAACGCATGCTGTATTCGGGTATTTTTTAGATGTGGTGTGGAAGCCCCGCCCATATTTTTCATTGGCTGGCGTCATCGTCCATGGTAAACACTGGCTTCCGATCGATAATGAGGCTTCTTGGTCCCTCCTTGTTACCCCCTGTCTCCTTTTTGGACCGCCCATCCGGACTGGATCTTTTACTTGTGGCGTTCCACGGGCTCCTTCATAAGTCGGTAAGCACTCTTTTATTTTTATTTTCAGCACAGTCCTCTTCGGCCTCCCTTGTTTATTTATTTTATTATTTTGCCACGTGGGCCGGAGGGGAGCGTTTCTTCTCATTTATGCAGCCTGCTTTTATTTGCAGCGCGGTCTGCTTTGGCCGCACTTGTTTATGTATTTAATTATTTTGTAGCACAAACAGAGCAAATATCGATTTGTTGCGGCTGCACTTGGGCCCATCTCTCTTGTCTGCTTGCCGTCCTCTTATTTAGGTGAATGTCCCCTCGACTTAGAATATTCCCAAAATGCGCAGCTGTTCCAATTGATGGTTCTTGCGATGACGACTCCCATCACGTCCCTGTGTGTTCTATGGCGAGCAGAAAGGCATTCAGACTTCAGCTGTGCTCAGTATTAGGCACTGCTTCATCCATCTGTGGCCCAGGCAACATTCCGTGCTGTCATCAAGAATAAAAGGAGCACAACTTTTATTTGTAAACTTTTTCCAAACTTTGGGGGAAAATTCTGTAGATCTTGTGCGTTTACATTATATACGAGACCAAATAGTTGGAGAACAGGAGTAGCTGTTTTATTACAGCACTTGTGTAACCTAGTGGGGCGCTTCACGCTATGCATAAAAATACATCATTACGTCGTGTCCGTACCTCTCCCTCGGCGGAACAGAAACCACGAGGCTAAACAGGGTGCCGTTTTTCAGACACTTTCCCCCGGTGGAAGGCTGGGATGATAATTTATAAGAACCGTAATATACTGAAAAATATCCACTGTGCAGCCGAAGAAAACGCTGCTTAATGTCATCATTATTGCAAGAACTCCGTCTGCGGCCAAGACTGGCACTTAATCAAAGTGCTGCCTCCTCTGGAGCTCGCCGGACTGTTAAGAACAGCACTGCGCCAATATTAAACTCTGAGTGTCAAAAACTACAATCTATCACAGCCTCTACGGCAGAGTTATTTACCTGGGAGGACAGAAGCGGGGGTGCGGTGGAACACACTTGTGACTAACCTGCCCAGAGAGAAATGGTACGGCCCAGTGCTTCAGTGCAGCCTCTTTCAAATGCACCACAGTGGAGACACAGTGTACCCTTCTAGCACCAGGAGGCCTTGCCCTCATGCTGTGTGAAAGTCGAGAGCGCTCTCCTTTTTCATGGTTCAAATCAAATGCATTTATTTATTATAATGATTCAAATTAACTGGCCGCAAGATGCGATCATGAAATTCAGTTACTTCCCCTTTGTTTATTTCCCTTTCTGCTTTGGAAAGGAACTTTCCCGCCGACAATGGGGAAGTGGCGAGGGGTGCTTGACACTTAAACGGGGGCAGAAATGGCAGTCTTCCAGGCACTGGATGCCCACAAAAATTGTACAATTTGGTCTAGGTGGGCTACCTACCAGGGTATAGATCTTTGCGATGACGACTCCCATCACGTCCCTGTGTGTTCTATGGCGAGCAGAAAGGCATTCAGACTTCAGCTGTGCTCAGTATTAGGCACTGCTTCATCCATCTGTGGCCCAGGCAACATTCCGTGCTGTCATCAAGAATAAAAGGAGCACAACTTTTATTTGTAAACTTTTTCCAAACTTTGGGGGAAAATTCTGTAGATCTTGTGCGTTTACATTATATACGAGACCAAATAGTTGGAGAACAGGAGTAGCTATTTTATTACAGCACTTGTGTAACCTAGTGGGGCGCTTCACGCTATGCATAAAAATACATCATTACGTCGTGTCCGTACCTCTCCCTCGGCGGAACAGAAACCACGAGGCTAAACAGGGTGCCGTTTTTCAGACACTTTCCCCCGGTGGAAGGCTGGGATGATAATTTATAAGAACCGTAATATACTGAAAAATATCCACTGTGCAGCCGAAGAAAACACTGCTTAATGTCATCATTATTGCAAGAACTCCGTCTGCGGCCAAGACTGGCACTTAATCAAAGTGCTGCCTCCTCTGGAGCTCGCCGGACTGTTAAGAACAGCACTGCGCCAATATTAAACTCGGAGTGTCAAAAACTACAATCTATCACAGCCTCTACGGCAGAGTTATTTACCTGGGAGGACAGAAGCGGGGGTGCGGTGGAACACACTTGTGACTAACCTGCCCAGAGAGAAATGGTACGGCCCAGTGCTTCAGTGCAGCCTCTTTCAAATGCACCACAGTGGAGACACAGTGTACCCTTCTAGCACCAGGAGGCCTTGCCCTCAGGCTGTGTGAAAGTCGAGAGCGCTCTCCTTTTTCATGGTTCAAATCAAATGCATTTATTTATTATAATGATTCAAATTAACTGGCCGCAAGATGCGATCATGAAATTCAGTTACTTCCCCTTTGTTTATTTCCCTTTCTGCTTTGGAAAGGAACTTTCCCGCCGACAATGGGGAAGTGGCGAGGGGTGCTTGACACTTAAACGGGGGCAGAAATGGCAGTCTTCCAGGCACTGGATGCCCACAAAAATTGTACAATTTGGTCTAGATGGGCTACCTACCAGGGTATAGATCTTTACCCGCTTCCCTCGCAAACCCCTTCAGAACCTGCTCTCACTGGGTGTTAAAGGCCATGTGTAACGACCGGATTCTCAGACCAAGTAGACTACCAACCGTAGCTAACCCAGTCGTCACGTAACCACACTCTTCTTAGGCCACTATATACATGATATCTAGAATACTCACCTGAGAAGGTGAAAAAGAGCTATTTACAAGCCTATACAGTCAAACATACCACTAACATCTAATGGATTCCATATCTTATCCTATAATTACCTCATCTTATATTCTTTAATGTCTCCCGACGATATCTTTACCGTCACCCGACGATCTCTTTAACGTCTCCCGATGATCTCTTTAACTTCTCCCGGCGATCTACACTAATGGGGATTCACCTTTAAAAGTTATTTCCCAAATGAAGTTCACACTCTCCCCCCATCATCAGTTACCTTTTCAGAAGGGCATATCCCATCCTTCTGTATGTCAGCACCTGGTTAAAAGGAAAGGTCAATCCCACTAATAAAAACAACATTCAAAGATATTTAACATTAAATCTTTATTCTACAATTAAGCATGACAGAATGAGCGGGGGGCGTGGCTAGCCGAGCAGCGAGATGGCCGCTCTCTGAGTGAGCTCCGCCGGCTACTCCAATTAATCCTCTAGTTATCCTGTTCCTGGTGCCTGCAGACCCCCATTCCTCCCGGGTTTAGCTCAGTACACCCGGGTGATCCTTCAGCCCGAGTTTGGAGCGCGGAGGCGACTCTCCTTAGAAGCGGTGACGGACTGAATTTTCGCCGGCCGGCGTGCTGGTCTTGACCCTCACCGGAAGTGCCTCTCGCTGGGAGCCGCGAGACACTGTGGGCCGCGGCTGCGGAGGCCCCTGCAGCTTGAGCGGACTTTGCGGAGGAACGACGCTTGCCGCGACACTGCCGAAGGTACTTTACCGTTGGACCCCCGCTGCAGCCGACAACGGACTAAGCTGGCGAGAGGCTGTGGGGAGCTAGCAGAGACTGGCGCGGCTTGGCGGGGACGGCCGCGCCGTGGCGGAGTGATCCTGCGTCCACCTGAGGCGGCGCTAACCTGTGGGGGGTCCGGTGACGGACGAAGAGGTCGCGCCTGCACCACCTGCATCGCTGCGGAGGCCGGAGAGGAGGTGAGATGGTGCTGCGGCGGGACGGGGTTAGCTTGGTGATCCTCCCGCTTCGCCGCCGCGCCCGGACCTCCCGCAGATCTCAGACTCAGCGGAGCGGACCACCGCACGCACGGTGGGGTGCCTTGCAGCCCTGATCCCCTAGAACCCCTGGGCTGCATTTTTCCTGCCTGGCGAGTGGATTCCCCATTGCGCTGCGGGAGCCCGCCATTTTGAGCCCTGAAGAGGCCCGCTCCGCGCGCGGCAGTTTGATGACCTCACTGGACACCTGCGGCTATCCTTAACGCGGCTGGCCCAAAATACCGCGTTCGCATCACGCCTGGCGCGCCCTGGCACCACCTGGACAATCACGAGCAGGCTGAGCACTTGCGGGCAGTGGCGCTAGATAGGTGCTGCCCCATTGAGTGGCTGGCGGATTTCTTCGGACTGCGGAGATGGGGAAAAACGACGCCAAACAATCTAAACTAAGCTTTGACAATAGAAAGCCACCGAAAAACACGGCGATGGAGTCGGATAATGGCGCATCGTCATCGCAAGGTGCTACCCCGGACATAGATTTTGGGGCCCTCATCATGGAGGTGAGAACCAGCTTGAAGAGCATAGATGCCAAGCTTGATAATATGGCCGCGCAACTCGAATCCGTGAAGGCAAAGGTGGACACCCACGAGAAGAGACTGGACTGTCTCGAAAATAGGCAGACTGAATGTTGCGAATTCCAGCAACAGGCCAGGCGACATATCACGACGCTGGAGCGGGAAAACGACAATTTGCGCGCCAAGTCGGACGATTTGGAAGCACGTTCCAGAAGATCCAACATCCGCATTACAGGCATTCCGGAGACTACCAACACAGGAAAGATGGAATCGTTTGTATCGAGCCTCCTACATGAACTGTTCGATCCAGATCTGTCCCCGGTTTTCGCGGTGGAGAGAGCGCACAGGTCCCTTGGGAAAAAACCCCCGGTGGGCGCCCCTCCGCGTCCAATTCTGGCTAAACTGCTCAACTACCAGGATAGGGACGTCATTCTGCGCTTGGCGAGAGAGAAGGGTAAGATCACACACCAAGGCAATCACATCTCCTTCTACCCGGATTTCACCCCCCTGGTGCAAGCGGCCCGTAAAGAATTCCTACCAGCAAAGAAAATTCTACTGCAAGCTGGCGTGCCCTACTCTCTCCTATACCCGGCAAAGTTGAAGGTTCAACACGAAAACACCTCTCACTTCTTCACTGACGCCAAGTCTGCCCTCAAGTTCGCCAAACACATTTGTGCTGGAGCCAGGAGAAAATCGCCAAGACTTGAGGAAGCTTCAGACCACCTCAGTGACAATGACTGAGGACTCTACAACGCTCACCCTGCACGGCTGCGAATTTACTCTTTGCCTCGAAGTTGGGAGCCTGAGCCAGCCTTGCACACAGGTCTGTTCCTCCCGAACTGACTCACTGGGGGTAAGTCGTTGAGACGCTTTTGAGCGCCAAATTTTGCTGCTGTCACCGCGCCTCCTTTGGGACATTGGTTGCTTGCGGACTTTGTGGACCAAGGGATGGGGGCACTGCTAGAACCTAGGAACTCTAAAGTTTGACTGTAGCCACCCCGCGTATACGGGGGTGTTTGCCGAGCGCACCACGCCTCATGGGGTGCCTCCCTTTGTTGTTGATGTTGGGGTATTTCCACGCTATGCGTGCATGTTTCTGGGATATGTCACGACCTAATTGGGGGGTTGCTGAGGGAGGGGGGTGGAGGGGGGGATCTCACAAGTTGCGAGTTTTAGTTCATATCTGGTGCAATGTACTACTACACATGCCTATATATTTGCGCGCTATGTCTGCAGCTATGGTGTCTGGGTGCCCGTCTGGCCTCCGGGGGCGGGGATATGTGGTGGGGGTTCGATGCTGTCATGCACTCTAATGGGGGGTATCAAACTCTGGACTTGGAACATTAGAGGCCTTGGGGACTTCAAGAAGGCCCGTTTGCTGCATGGCATGTTGTCCAGACACAATGTTGATATTTGCTTCCTACAAGAAACTCATTTAAACGTGACCCCCTCAGCTCGATTGAAAAATTCCAGATGGGCGCACGTCTATTCTTCCATCTACTCCAATTATGCAAGGGGCGTTGCCATACTCATTCGCAGAGGGTTGGATTGGCGGGAGTACTCCCAGGTGCGTGATGTGGAGGGAAGGTATGTCTTGCTCCATGGGTCTTTACAGGGGCGACCCATTGTCCTGGCTGCAATCTATGGCCCCAATGTGGACGATCCTGACTTTTTCAGAAGTGTGTGGGCGAGGATTGAGTTGCTGAACTGCCAGACGATTGTGCTGGGGGGTGATTTCAACATTGTATTGAATGACGACATGGATCGTAGGGGTGTGAGCAGACCGCAGCATACTAGAGCGCGTCAGGCGATCTTTGATGTCATGAATGAGGGTCTGCTTTCAGATGTGTGGAGAGCCAGGAATCCGGGAGTCAAAGTGGGGACCTGCTACACCTGCCATAAAGCTGCCTGGTCCAGGCTAGACTTCTGGCTGGTGTCTCCTGAAGTTGCGACATGGGTGTCGAATGTTGATATCATGGCTAGATCACTGTCAGACCATGCTCCGTGTATGTTGGAACTGCGCCCCCCCCGACACCATACACAGGGCGTTCCAATGGCGCCTTCCCCCACACGTGCTCACAGACCCAGTGTTCGTAGAGGAGATCAGAGAGGACATCACTAAATATTTTGCTGAGAATGCTGGGTCTGCCACATCTGAGGCTATTGTGTGGGATGCCTTTAAAGCTGTAATCAGAGGTCAATGTATAGCACGAAAAGCAGGGGTCCTACGCACCATCAGGGACACGTTAGCTAAACTTGAGGGGGAACTGAAAGACCTTGATGTTGCTTTTAGCTCTGACCCGTCGTTGGAGATTGCTGGCGCTCTAAAAACCAAATTGCTGGCCTTTAGTGAGGAAGCGGAGCAGGAGGTGCGATTTCTGGGGAAACAAGCTGAAGCGCGCAGGTATGGGGAGGGGGATAGGCCGAGCAGGACCCTTGCCAGGCTGATTACTCCTCGCACACAATCAAACTATATCCACACTATTTATGATAAATCCGGACACTTAGTGATGGGCCAAGAGGCAGTGTTAGGCGCCTTCGCGGACTTCTATGCTACCCTGTACACCTCAAAACAACCCACGGCACCGACATCACTGCGAGAATTTCTTGACTCCATAGCACTCGTATGGTTCAACAACAACCACAGACAGTACATGGACCTCACCGTCACAATACAAGATATCGCCCAGGTGATTAAAAGCATGCCGGCCAATAAAGCCCCTGGCCCAGATGGCCTGACCACCTCCTTCTATAAAACCTATGTAGCTGAACTGGCGCCGAGACTACACTCCGTATTTGTCGAGGCTCTCGAATTAAATTCCCTTCCAGACTCCATGCGTGAGGCTCTAATTATCACACTGCTCAAGCCGGATAAAGATGAACAACAGCTAGACTCCTACAGGCCCCTATCTCCTATAAACGTTGATGCTAAAATATACGCGAAGGTCATTGCAGATAGATTACAACCAATGTTGCCTATGATTGCGCTTCCAGATCAATCGGGATTCATCCCTGGCCGCGCGACATCACATAATCTCAGAACTATCTTTTCTGTCCTTCACTATTTACACCCATCAGTACAGGCGGCGGTGGTGTTTCTTGACGCCACCAAGGCCTTCGACTCCTTAGAGTGGCCCTACCTCTTTAGTGTCCTAAGGCGGATGGGCTTCAGCCAAAACTTCATGACCCTGATCAAGCTCCTCTACACGGAACCCAGAGCCCGGGTGAGTGTTAATGGTCTCGTCTCCAAGCCATTTAATGTCTCAAGAGGTACCAGGCAGGGATGTCCTCTGTCCCCGCTCCTCTTTGCGATTGCGATGGAGCCGCTTGCGGCTCGAATAAGGCAACACCATACCGCCAGGGGCATTGGATTTAGTGCTAGAAGCTTACTGATTTCGCTATACGCGGATGATGTCACCTTGTACGTCCTGAATCCTAAAGATAACCTGAGTCCGCTACTCCGTGAATTTGTGAGATTTGAGGGCCTGGCGGGGGTATCCATTAACTGGTCAAAGTCAGTAGCCTTCCCCCTGACGGAGAGCACTGATCGCCCTGCTCCTGACTACCCCCTCAGATGGGAGACGGAAGCTGTCAAGTATTTGGGCATCTGGATCAGCCGAGATGTGCAGGAGTTGTGGTCGCTGAATTTCGGGAGGGCGGTGGACTGGTTGGAAGGGAAGGTCGAGGTCTGGAACAAATTACCGCTGTCCCTGGTCGCGAGAATTGCACTGGCTAAAATGGTGGTTCTCCCCAAATTCTTGTATTTGTTCGTAAACGTACCACTGCCTATGACAGCGTACTTCCACGCTCGTGTCCGCTCACTACTGCTGAAGCTGGTGTGGGCCGGCGGTCAGGCCAGAGTCTCCTGGGACCTACTCACGCTTCCGCTCCGACAAGGGGGCCTGGGTGCCCCGGATTTGAAGCTCTATTCCCTCTGTGCGCAGGCTCAGTTCCTGCATTTCTGGGCCTACCCCACCCCCTACCAGCCACATGCAGCGGTGGAACTAGCAGTGGTTGCCCCCTTGCCACTACGAGTGCACTATACGGAAAAGTTACATGCCCGTCGCGTGAGGTAGACACAGTGGAAATGGTCCGCTGGTCCTGGCGCGAACTTCAGAAAAGAGCCGGTCTCTCCCTGCTTTATGCGCCAGCCGTCCCCCTGAGGGGTAACCCGATGCTGCCTTGTTTGACAGCAAGAGGTGACGTCCTCACTATCCGTGGAAATCGACTTCTCACCTTCGCTGACCTATATCCTGAAGGCACTTTTTTCGAGATGCCCGCAGGTGGAGACGACCAGCCCTCCTCGTTTGCTGACACGTTACTATATCATTCCCTTAGGGAATCTTGCAAGAAGATAGGACCGTGCTTCCCGGAGGAACCTTGCACACTAGCCGCCCTCCAAAACTTGCTTTCACGACCTTCCCCCAAAAAGCTGGTGTCCAGACTGTATAACTGCATGCAGGAACAGGCCCCGGTGACAGTGGCCACGGCCAAGCATGCTTGGGCTGCGGACCTGGAGAGCCAGCTGCCGGACGACACATGGGAGTATTGCTGTACGCAACTCACAGCCCTATCCCCAAATTATCGGTTGCGACTCATCCACTTCAAATTCCTACACCGTTATTACCGCACTCCGACACTATTACACCGTATGGGTATCCGTGAGGAAGCCTCTTGCTGGAAGTGTGGGGGTGAGGGTGCGTCCTTTATTCATGTGGCTTGGAGCTGCCCCAAGCTGAGTATTCACTGCCATCAATCACATCATACATAGGAATGACTCACCGTCCCCACTACTGGGTCTGCTGGGGTATGTTAAAGACACTGAACCCTGCGACAGGAAACTGCATGCATTACTCCTTTTAGACGCCAAACGACAGATCGCACTGCACTGGGGCAGACCGGCCCTCCCCTCTTTCGAGAGCTGGATTAGAGATGTGACATACGGCCACACACAACTGACGCACTACTGGGAGTCCATGCCCACCGCTTCCAGACCCACTGACATATGGGGCCCGTTTATACAGTGGACTAAAGAACGCACGGGTTCAGACACCCCAGGTACCTCACGTGCTACGAGTGTTTCAGACGACATGGGCTGAATGTGCGCGCTGCGTAGGTTAATGATTGTAATCCTATGGACCCGCGCTGCCGCGGACAGTCCCTGCTCCGACGCGCGCTCTGTGTTTGCTGCCCCCACTGACCCCGATTATGTCCCTGACCCCCCCCTCCCACTGGCCCCCTGTGGCCTACTCATTGACCCTCCCCCCCTCCCCCCTCCACACGCCCTTTGGCCTATACGTGCACAGAAAAGATGCCATTACACGCCCGCCCTAACTATGGCTTGCCCTCTATCTGAATGCTCCGAGGCAGGCCCACGAGACCTTTTTGTTGACTGAAGTGTTGTATGGCTGCTGTTTCTACGTACTTGCACCTATGTTTGACGTTTTTGGTTTAGCTTGTTAGGGGGTCCTGTTGGGAGAAAAATGGTGCTGATAGACACATCCTTTCCACAGGCCGCTGCAGCGGGTGGTTGACCGCTGCTTATTTAGGGGCAGCTTCATTGATTTTTGCTATCTTTCAAATGTCAGCAGCACTGTGAGAAAAGTAAGACCGTTTACTCGCTGAAGTCGCACTGCACACGCTAAAGATTTTATTGTATTTCATGTTTACCTCTGAATGCTTAACCCGGCCGGATGACGGCCTCTGATCTGTTTCTCTGAAGTTTTTGTATGACCCACCTGATAGCGGCCTGCCTCCAGGTTGTTGGCGTGACGCAGTGTGAATCTTCTTTTTCATTTGTTTACAATAAATGTCTTACAAAAAAAAAAGCATGACAGAATGAGCAAAAGAAACATGAGTTAAGTTAATCGCTACCTGTAACCTAAAAAGGGGGAATAAAAATGAATGATTAGATATATTCTACATTAAGCTCAGAACGCCTCACCTTATATGTGTGTCTTTCCATCTCAGCAGCGGAGCTGATCCCTCTCTCTCTCTCTCTCTCGCTTTGTCTTCAATATGCTCGGGATTCTGCTCTCCCTCTAGGGCTCACGAATACACGTCTGCACCGCTACGCCTCATCTACGCTGCCATGGTTCCGAAATACTCGAACCCTCTTCTGGACTCAGTCTCTGCCACTCCTGTATGATGTCACTACAGGACCCTTAGTCACTTTCCTTCTTTGTTTCAGGATTTCAATTAGCTGATGGTATCAATCTCTCTGCACCAGCCTTCGGACCAACTTCTTCTGTCTACTGCACACGTTACTTTCTCCCTGTCTCACTGCTCGCTCCTTGATAATATAGAACTCTCTTTCTCTATAGAAAATTCCGGTATTAGGCCGACTCCCACCAAATTCCTGTACCAGTCCCTGGCTCCCTTCGCCTTCCTCAGTGGCCACCTGCGTATTGCGTCTAGAGCCGGGGAGACAAACACATTTCTTTGATAAGGGCCAGTCTTGACCGGTTCCTCACTAGCGAATAACAGGCTAAATTCTAAACACTACCTTTACCCTGTAAGCGCCTCGGTTAGTCGAGGCAGAATTACAAAATGGCTTCTCTCTAGTTTTCGGGCATGTAGGCCCAAGAAAACGGAAAAAGGCACTAAACCCTGTCAAAGCGCATAGTTAAGCCCTACAAATGAACGCAACTGCAACTAGGACTGAGATGGTAGTGGATCATAGTCACCACCAGTCTGAAAATAGACTAAAATTACCCTGTCGTTACACCATCTCCTCTGATATTGTCTCCGGCTTTTATCTTCCTCTTGTATAGGTTGTCAGTGATGTTTGCAAATGCTCGGGGGGCAGTCAATCAGAAGTTTTGGTTGTTAGAAATGTTTTGTTTACATATCTTGCAGGTGTTCCAATTTGCATACTATGCTATTCTCATGTGTGCAATTGATGTATGTTGGATACTTACTGGTAAGGTACATTGAAAATGCAATAAAACATGTTTAAAAAAAACAGAAACACAGGAACTAAAGGGAACTACCTTGTGTGAAGATAACCTCCTAGTAAAAGGGCTAAATGCAGTTCCTGAAAGTGAAGTTTTTTAAAAAACATTTTATTGTAAAAGTCGTTACTGCAATACACAGCCATTTGCCTACAACTCTGGGTCCGGCAGCTTATCCATTTAAGGCATTGTACACAGCTTTGTAGCCCACTCCCGGAGGCTGGGCAGCAGCACTATTCCGGATTGTAGCCTTCGTCAGCGTGTCGTAAGCGAATGCTGCGCACCAGCAGTCATAAACATAGCACAAATTTTATAACAAACAGAGATGTCAACACTACCTACTCTCAGAGCACCTACTATACGCATCAATTTTTATCCCTACAGCCTATGTGCCGGCGACCATCTGAGCCCGATCTCCCCCGTTGGTAGTTCCCAATGTCGTCCGGTTACCCGCCCAAGTCATCTGTGCCATCCGCCAGTCTGTTCGCATCCCCTTGTCTCATAGACCATGTGTGCCCAAGTGTGCGTGACAGCTTTATCTTCTATGAAGCAAGGATGTTACTCTCCACATCAGGATCTGTCCTTTGCTCGTCAGTAGAACCCTCTCCTTTACCATTTAAGTATGTTGTGTATAGCCCCCAAAAGTTCTTCGGCTGCTTCAGGGAGGAAGCAGCTCACTGAAGTTCTTTGACTGTGTACAACAGTAGAGGACATTGTGTGACCACTGTGCCATTGTGGGCATGAGACCCCTCATCCAACACATCGCCACTCTTCGCTTTGCCATCAACAAGCCCATGTCCACTAGTCTACGGATTGACCTCAGCAGTGTTTTGGTTTATCCCAGCAGCACAACGGCCTGGTCGGGGGAAATATTCGAACCCACAATGGCGCTTAGCTCGCGATACACCTCTCCCCAATAGGGGAAACACCCGGGCAGTTCCACGCCAAGTGCATGAAATCTGCTGACGGGTGATGACATCCTCACAGGTCGCCTCTTCCCTTACCCCATACCTTTGCAATCTCTCCGGAATGTAGTACACTGTATGTATTAATGTATTTGAAATGTATGAGTATGTGTTTGCTGTGCAGTGATATACTTTTCGTGTTATTGCAGCAATAAGACCACATGGCATCGTCTATTGTCATGTCCAGATCGCGTTGTCATGCCAATCTGGCCTTGGTATACTGGTGTGCCCTGTGGGACATTGCCAACTTATATATGTTGGAGACAGTTTTGCCAGGGGACTTAGTTTTAATGAGATATGTCAATTCTTGTACCGCTGGGGTTTCGTTCATGTCATCCCCCAATTGTTGATTCAGCGCCCTACGCACTCTATGAAACTGGAAGCGTTGCAGCAACGTTGGAGCCGCAGTAGTGACCGTGGCCTCGTCCCACGTCTTTACGACACCACCAGAAAACAGGTCACCTGCTTTGTGTATGTCTATCTCCTGTAAAGCACGCGTGACCCCTCTGTCTCTACATGGGGCAAGCCAGATCATCCAGTCTATAGGCATTTCCGGAGAGTATAGCAGTGCCCCCGCTTGCTGTTGCAGCAGGCTGTGCCATTCGTGCCAAGTTGAATTGATAGAGTCCAGTATACCCGTCCTGCGGTCTACCGGCTCAAGAATAACGGCTGGTAGAGGTAGGAAGTCTGCAAATAGCTTCTCAAGTCGCATGTACGGTATGTCATCCGCGCCATGGATCCAACTGTGTGCCTGCGCTTTCTGTGCCGCTCTGTAATATAACTTCAGGTCGGGTGCGCCAAGACCTGCCAGATGGTATGGCAGGGTAAGCACTTGCCATTGTACCTGCGCTTGCTTACTCGCCCAAGCCAGCCTTATCTATGATTTATTAACTCTGACGAAAAAGGAGCGTGGTAACACTTTTGGGATATTTACAAATAGGAATAAAAACCTGGGCAACACCACCAATTTCATGATAGAGACCCTACCAATTAGAGACAATGGCAGACCAATCCAAGTTTCGATGTCATCTTCTAGTTTAGCCACAGCAGTGCCGTAGTTCTCACGAAACACAATTTCTGAGTCTGTGTGGAGCCTGATGCCAAGGTACCTGACCGAGTCATCAGACCACTGCAGAGGGTACTCCATCTCAAATTGCGTAGTTGCCGGAGTGAGCGAAAAGGCTATGGATTTTGACCACTTGACCCTTAACCCAGATAGTGCCCCAAAGTGCACGACCTCTCATAGGACCGGGGAGAGGTTGTTCTCTAGATCTCTCACATATAGCAGTGTGTCGTCTGCGTACGTTAGACAGGAAGGGCAACTTGATGTGTTCCAAGTAGTCTAAGATTTTGTCGTCCACACCCGACGAGCGTGAAGCATACAGTTCCGAATAGTAGTGTTTGAACCTATCCGCATTTTCCCTCTTCTTCTGTAAGTATTTCGCCACCTTCCGATCGGATTTCAGTGATCAAAGTTTTACTACGTTTGGCTCTCAACATGTGGGCCAGGACTGACCCTGGCCTGTCTCCCTAACCATATGTGCATGCAGTGGCATATTTACCCATGTGTTTCACCTCACTATCCGCCGCTTCCTGATACTCTGCCAATATTTCCTTCATTTCCCCTGTAACTTCCTACTAAGTTCCCCTAATTTCCTCTCTAAGGTCGATAACCTTTGTCGGATGGAGCGGAGAACCCCCGAATGTTTAGTCATGGCCATCCCCAAAATGTACACTTTGAAAGCTTCCCATACCGTCTGGAAGCTGTCCACAGAGCCGATATTAGTGGCGAAATATGTGTCTATATCTTCTGCCAGCTCCCCTTTGAAGACTGGGTCCAGTAGCGAGTAAGGGGGAAAACGCCATGTAAATGGTGGTATTGTTTTTTTGGTTGTGGACAAGATTAAAAAGAGTGGCAAATGGTCGCACAAAGTGCGTGGGAGTACCTGACAAATGCGAATCTGATGCATGAGGGGCGTTTATGCCAGCCAGTAGTCTATGCCTGTATGTATGTTATAGTATGCTGAGTAATGTGTGAAACCTCCATTATGTGGGTGCAACCCTCTCCATACATCTGGTAGATCTTTACTGATCATAACGCTTTCAAGTGTTTTGGCCGCCGATGCCGGCCTTCTTGCCGGACCCCCTGATCTATCGAGTTCGGGGTCCCGAAACAGATTTAAATCACAACCCCAAAGTATTTGTGTCTCCACATGACCTCCGATTGTGTTAGCCAAAGATGAAAATAACTCTGGGCAGTCATAGTTTGGGCCATACACATTCACTAGTAGCAAGTCTAATCCCCTACCCAGTAATTTGGAGACCACAAAACGGCCTTCCGTGTCCGCCGCTAACTGCTGCATTGTAAAGTCAGACTTGGGATTAACCCAGGTCATCACCCTTCTGGCATGAGTGGTAAAGCCCGAGGCGTTGACGTGACCCGAGAGTCCCCTGTTGCGCATCATCAGGCTATTTAATAAGAGGTGAGTTTCTTGGAGTAACGCAACATCCACACTACGTCTATGTAAGTAGCTCAGCACCTTACGCAGTTTGCGATGGTCATTTAGGCCTCTCACGTTCCACAACAGTACCCTAAGGAAATCATTAGCTCTTGGGGCGTCAGCCCTGCTAGTCGTAGCCATTGTGTTTTCCTAATATCATAGCGCATCTTGGCACGTGTAGCTTGCATATGTAACGGGCATTATACAACAACTCAGTTGACATCTCTAAACTCAAAAACATTACCCCTACCCTGCCCCACCCTTCCCCCTCCCACAGCAGACCACCCTCGACTCGGTCACGTAGCATCCCTGAAAACGTCCTCCTTTGCCCCCCCATCACCCCACCCAACCTTAAGTAATAATAGTAGTGTTCGTCACTCGCAGGCAGAGGTCGCTCTGTATACGACTATCTGTCAATCAAAAGCATTCTCACGTCCCGACCTCCGCACACCGACTTGTAGCGCCGCAGCCCTCGCTATATAGCACTCCGCGGCTATGTGTGTCACAGCTCCCTGCCGCAATCAGACCCATTTCCCTAACCCGTGTCCTGTCTTCTAAAGCGCAGCCCCTGAGCTCTATGCTGCCACCTAATTAGAATACTCGAGAAATCCCCCAGGGTCGTTCACTAGACCTCAGCAGACAACTTCAGCGTGGCTTCATGTATATGAAGGATCACCGGTCACAGTCTTATCTCTGCAATATGCACATTCCCGGCAGAGCCCCCTGCATCCCTCCTCCCCCCCCCCTCAACTCCAGCAGGACTTATCGGTTAAATGTGAAGAAATGAGTCTCAGTCCTGCTCTTCAAGTGACCCTCCAGCCGCCTCGTCCAGGATCTGTCGTTCTGGGCTTCATCGCTGTCTTTTGTCCAGCCTCTCATCGCCTTCTGTAATGCTTTGGGATCGGTAAAGATGTGAGAGCGCCCTTGTTTATTCACCCGGAGTTTAGTCGGATCCAGGCCAAGTTCGCGTAGCTGTTTTTTTCATAGGTATAAATTGTCTACGGGCCTCCTGAACTCGAGCTCTGAAATCCGGGTAAAGTGATATGGATGATCCCTCGTATGTCAACTCTCGTTTTTCCCTCGCCGTCCGCAATGCAGCATCTCTGTCCCGGTAATTTAACAGTTTCGCTATGATTGGGTGCAATGGGGCACCCGGAACCGGTCGAAGTCCCAGGGACCGGTGCGCTCTCTCCGCACCCAGAAGGCTCACCAGTAGCTTCTCGCCAAAGTGCACCATATTGCCAGTTTGTGTTGTTTCCGGTAGACCCGTGATACGTAGGTTACAGCGTCTCGAGCGGGCCTCCAAGTCCTCCGCTTTGTCTTGCAGTACGTGAATGACCCTTCCAAGCTGTTTATGGTTGGTGTCCAGAGTAGTTTGCGCCTCCTCTACCTCCGTGAGCCTCTGTTCGGACATGTCCAGCCTCTCAGCGTGTTTATCCAGCCTTTCTCCCATCCTGTCCATCCGGTATGAAAGGGCGTCAATTTTTGTGCCCAAGGAGGTAGTGCCGCCTTGAAGACTTTTTTCCGTTGACAGCAACAGGCCTCGTATGTCCAGTTCGTCCTCCAAGGAGCAGAAGACCTATGGGCCTCCTCAGGCACGGTGTCATGCGTCTTAGAGTGCTTTTGCTCAAATGTGAGCTTGGATTGCATCCTGTCTGTCCTTCCCATCTCTTTCTCCAGGTGAGAGCGTCGCTCTAGGGCTATCTTCAGAGCCCCTGTAGAGGGCCACCCAATAGAGACCGAGCAGAGCCCCGCCACACCAGGGGTTGTGTACTCCGTTGCAATCCGCTATCAGGAGAAACGCCTCTCTTCCCTGGCGCGTTAGCAAGTACCAGCAATGGGGCACTGTGATTGTCGCTTTGGGTACCTCCGCCGGCCCACAGACCGTCACCCTGCCGACCTCCGTCTTGCCGTGATATACTGCCTCCAGTCGTGCCTCGTACCTCGATGTCAGCACACGCTCCTGCCCCCAATGCCTCTTTGCAGTCGTCCTCCTCACTGCTGCCTCGGCCCTGCCCACATTGTCTTATGAAGAACTGACCCGGAGATGCACTTGACCGTGACTGCGCCCCACAGAGGATTCCTCAATTCAATTTCCACATATCATTGGATTGGCCTCGCAGAGGCTGGTTGGGCAGGTAGCGTGCCCCTGTGCGCTGTTTTCCACCGCTCCTCACTTTCCCCTTTGATCGTTGCTGTGCGGTGCCTATCCGCGGACCTCGACCCCTTCTTGTTCTCTGTACGCTTGGGGTCACCGCCTACGCACAGAAAGGCAGCTCCCTGCAACAGCGGAGTACCTCTCACACTGGCAGTGCTGCACTCCGGTCTGCCACCGCATGCGGCCCTCGCGTTGGGCGCTCTCCCAGTCCTTGCCACATTAAGCCCCCGCCAGGCGCAGCAGCTCCAGCGGCCCAGCCCGCGCCAGGGGTCGTCACTCTGTTTTCAGTGCCGGGTAATTCAACGCTGATGCCACTCTTCCTTCCATCTCTCCTGCCCAGGGCGCCCTCCGGCGCTACCGATGGTAGGGCCGCCCCTCGCAAGTCGCTGCTGTGGCCGGGCTCCCCGGACATGGGAGCCGTCCAGAAGCCGCAATCCACCGCTGCACGTAGCCGGACATAGCTCCGCCCCCGCTGCAATCGAGCCCAGGGATCAGCGGCCTTGTGTGCAGTCAGCTAAGCACAACAGTTTCTCTGTGAGTACTGGGGCGGGGGAGTTCGGGGTCAGCTCCGTGCAGTGCAGCTGTGTTCCGATGCACAAATCTCGATCAGGCGTATGTCTTTGAGCGGTGAGCTGCCGGATAATTTTAGGATAATGTGCCCATGTTATGGAGCTCGAGACGCAAGCAGCCATCTTGGTCTTGAGCAAGCTCCGCCGCTCCTGAAAGTGAAGTTAGCTATCTTCTGAAGTAGGATGACCATCTGCCCCACACGGTATACAGTAGTGGGTGGAAGCAAAATGTGAATGATACAACAACGGACCAAGATGGTTGAAGAGAAGTGGCTGAAAGCCCTGTAACCTAGGTATATTGTACATATAATTTTAGTAAAATCAACAGGTCTTGACTAAATCCAGACCTAAGAAATGAAATTATATAAACGACCAAACTTTCAGTAATATGATCAGCTTTACCAAACCCTATGCATTTTTCAGCAGATAATCTGCAAATGTATTTGTGCCGTATTGTACGTTAGTCACTAAGTTGCAAGGCATGCGTTTCATTATATGTGACTCGCAGATAGTTGTTGCTACAAAATTAGTTCCACTCGGGGAGAGAGGGTTGTGAATGTTGTAACCTAATGACTTCACATGCCCCACAAACTGGCAAAGGCTCTTTAAGATTATGAAGCCTTTTCAGGATAGGAGTTCTTCTGGAAAACGTGGCTCATATGCATTTGTGTTGCAATGAGGTTTTTTGAAGTGTTCTTTGTTTAACCTACAATGAAGGGAAGGAGCAATAGGAGTCACTAGGTTACACTCGCCAGCAACAGCACAGTAGCAAAGTTGCCGGATGATTGGCCTAAAGTGTTAGTTCCCGGTCCCACCCCTGTGTGCTCAATCATACTGTCTGTTGAACACAGGACTGCTGCAGCATTCCATTACCAGTCTATCATGATGCCTCTCGTAACAATAAAGATCACCATCATGATTTCTCAGCTGGTCTCTGGACAGGGTCTGTGTCCTCAGGTACCTCAGAGTGGTGGTTGCACTTGACAATACCTGAGTCAAAGGATTTAATGAGTACGTGAAGTCTTACTACTTCACATACTTGTGTGCTTAAAGTAATTCAGCCTTTGTGAATTAGCCCTGAAATATTCAACTCACTATTACTGAACGTGCAAATGGGGCATGTTTCTTTCTGTTTCTACTGTTTATGAATATTCCCTGAATATGCTACGACGTCTCCTGTTGAGGCACAATAGAATGAGTATACGACTGCCAAGTTTCTGAGGCCATACGCCAAACTTTTTGTTTTTCAAAAATATACTCCGAAAACATGAGTTTCTCTAAAATAAAAAAATGATGGCCTCCCAAGTCCTAGGAGTTTTTTCCCAGGGTGTGGGACTGTCACAATCTTTCCTGTTTTTGACCTTTTGTGACCCTGTGGTAGCCAGTCATGGAAAATAGAAAGTCACAAAAGTATCATGTTTGCATCAATGGTGGCTCCCATACAGTGCATCTCACTCCCAATTGCCGTTTTATGAGCTGCCCATTGCTTTGCCTGGACCAGTGGTCTATTTATTATTATAGTCAAACTGGCTAGGGTTTTTCTTTTTAAAAGTCCCTTTAAATGTCCCTTTTTCAACGTCTACATGGCCCCCCTCGCAACTATCGTCCGAAACCACGACCTCAACATAGTCTCATACGCCGATGACACCCAGCTCATCCTCTCCCTCACCAAGGAACCAGACATCACCAGGCACGACTTCCAAGGAGGGATGAAAGCCGTCACCACCTGGATGAAGAACAGCTGCCTGAAACTTAATGAAACCAGAAGTCCTCGGCTCCACCCTCTCCGCATGGAACGACGACTGATAGCCCTTTGCACTCGGAAACCCATCTACTCCGACAGACCATGCGCCTAACCTCAGCAACTTACTGGGTTCATCACTCATTATGAATCGCCAGATCAACGCAATCTCCTCCGCATGCTACAACACCCCACGCATACTGCGTAAAACATTCAAGTGGATCCCCTCTGACGCCAGGAAAATGGTCACTCACGCCCTCATCACCAGGAGACTGGACTACGGCAACGCCCTCTAGGTCGGAATAAACAAAAAACTCCTCCTCAAACTCCAGATCGTCCAGAATGCCTCAGGCAGACTAATCCTCAATATCCCACGGTACAACCACATCACCCAACACCTTCCCGACCTACGCTGGCTCCCCTTCGAAAGAAGAATAACTTTCAATCTGCTCACGCACACCTACAAGGCCTTCCACAACATCGGACCTCAATACCTCATCAAACGCCACTCCTTCCATGCCCCCCAAAAAACCCTCCGCTCAGCCGACCTCTCCCTAGCCACCGTCACACCCTTCTACTGGACCAGATTGGGTGGAGTAGCCCGACACTGCACCATTTCAGGAAAGGCCTCAAGACCTGGCTCTTCGAATGAGCCCAATAGAGCTGCTTCTCCCTCCCCTCAGCTCCTTGAGACCCTAACAGGGGAGTAGTGCACTTTACAAAACCCTGGTTGATTGATTGATTGACTGTCCCTGGTGACAACTTACCCAGTTTGAAAACGTTGTTTACCACACCAACACACTATATAAAGTTATCTGTTTCTGAATTCGTTTTAAAAAAACTATTGCAGTCCACCATAGAAAAATCAAAAATCTATTCCTTTATGTGTTTATACCTGTACCTCTCTGAATAGGTTGTTCCCACTGTTTTATACATCATTCCTTGTCATGCATGTCTCGGAAAGTTTGTTTAAAAGTGAATGTATTATCTTTGGGAAAACTCCAAAAGGAACTTCTAAGTCTGGGTGAAAATGTTAGCGCTTCAGATGACTCGGACAATCTGATGGTAACATCGATACCACTGTAGCAGGAACACTATATGGGTAATGCTGTTTCTGGAATTACCAATGCCATGGGGTGTGCCATTTCCCTCATGCAGTAGAACTGCAGTATTTTGAGTTTTCTACTCCGGAATGGTCAATAAGGGCCGCCTAACATGCCTTTTCTGAAGCTGCTCCTAATCTGTGGAACTGCCTACCTCTCTCAGTTAGGAAGGCTACA
This sequence comes from Lissotriton vulgaris, assembly GCF_964263255.1. NCBI lineage: Eukaryota > Metazoa > Chordata > Amphibia > Caudata > Salamandridae > Lissotriton > Lissotriton vulgaris. The sequence continues at coordinate 179,994,630 of NC_141697.1, forward strand.
ACAATAAATATAACTGAAGGAACTCAAACACTTCCTAAAAAACAAAAAAAATATATGCAAAACAACATGATCACATTACCATTCCCGCTAATGTGATAAATCATAGCTGAATCTACCTCTGGTCGACGCTAGTAGACAAATATAATTTCTCTTATCGTTTGTCTTAATCTCCCGCCCTCCTCCATTCTTCATAAATTAATATTCACATCATAACCACTCAACCTTTTAATTTTGTTTAAAACTTTCAAATGAGCTAAAACACTGTATGATTCAAGTATACGTTTAAATGCTTTACTTTGACCTGTGTCATGGTATAGCCGCTTTGTGTATGTTTTTTATTCTTCTCCATCGAACAATCCCTATTACTATTATAGCTTTGTGAAATACCTAATTCGAAACAACAAGCTAACAAAGCTGTGCAGGTGGTCAGAATTAAGGTCACGCAAATCAAATTAGCCGCCTATGCGGACGACATCCTCATCGTGACAGAACAACCGGGATCCTCTATAGGGGGCCTGATGGACAACCTAGATACATACGCAGCTCACTCAGGCTACAAACTTAACAGGGACAAATCTGAATGTAAACCCCTTAACATCCACACCACCAGAGACACCATTGGGAACTCGAGCGTAGCATGGCAAACAGGGTTCATCAAATACCTAGGCATCCAATTCAGAAATGACCTTAGATCCACACTAGAGTAAAATGAGAAAATACTAATAGAAAAAACAAAGACTCTTCTGGAATCCTGGTCCCCCAAGTTCATACCCTGGTGGGGTAGAATAATAACGATTATGATGATGATTATCCTAACGATCAACTACTTGCTAAGCATGCTGCCACTTCTCCTCACCGACGACTTCCACCGTAAAATTGATAACCAGATCAAGAAATTCCTATGGCGAGTGAAAAAAGCGCATATAAGTATTAAGAAACTAAGGATGAACAAAAGGATGGGAGGACTACATTTAGCAGACTACAGAACCTTCAAACCGCCTTCCTAGCTAAACAGGGTGCCTACTAGCTGGCGTCCCCCCAAGAGCACACACCAGCATGACTAACAATCGAACGATCCATCATAAACAACCAAAACCCACTGACCCTGCTAACAGCTATCAAACACATGCACGCCTCAAACCCAATATTCAAAAACACAAAAATTGTACTACTCAAGGTAGACAAGAAAATGGAAACCAGTGTAAAGGACTCAAAATGGGAATCCCTGTGGTCAAACAGCAAGTTTAAACATAGGGGGAAATGCCTGTCCATAGACACATGGGAAAGGAAAGGCATCTCCTACCCAGCGGATCTGGAGGAGGCAGGCAGCCCGGTCACTTTCGCGACATTAAAAGACATACATGGACTGCCAGACATTGAGTTCTACAATTTAAAAAAAATTAAAACAGCAGTCACAAAATCCAAACTAGAACAGCATAAGCCATTAATGAATCTGTACATGTCCAACCGCAAGAGATTAGGCTACCAGGTGTCACACCTGAATAAACTCCTACACCCAACCACCACCACCAAAATTAACGACAAACCGTCAAAATACTGGGCAAATTAACTCAACACCCCACTAACAAACATGACTTGGCGCAACTCTGGGCCTCCCCCTCACGTAACAAAATCTTCCCAGTTTTATCTCAGACTAAGTTTTGGCTGCTTCACAAGATTTACTGGACACCGGCACGGCTAGCCGCGATAGGCTTCAGGGAGAACGAAACATGCTGGAACTGCAACATGGAAAAGGGAGACCGAGCCAACCTCATCTTCTACTGCCCAAAAATAAACATTTTCTGTGAAAAAAATCTCTGTGTTCATTAAAAAAAGCGATGGGGTGCACACTGAAGCCAGAGTTCTCTACCATTACCACTGCATTAATTACCACTGCACTTGACTCACAACACGACAGGGACCTGCTTGACCTACTACTGACCTCAGCAGTGAAACTGGTCCTATCCAACTGGAAGGATACAGCAAAGACATCTTTCAAGGGCTGGCTCAACTGGGTGATATACGTCAGGGGTGCTGATAGCATCGCACTACAAAACTCACCATAGAGTCCAGCTACAATGGGGATGTGGAAGCAGCGGGACGAGTACCTGAACCCCTATGAACCCCCGTAGATCCCTAGGAGGGGGACGACTGCCCGCAAATCATAGCCATACAGGTCCAGATCCTGCCGAGGCCATGGAGAGAGCAGTCTTCTTGTAGATATCCTCTCCTTCTCTTCCTTTCCTTTTCTTCTACCTGTCCTTAATCTTCTAACAAGACAACAGAATGAGGTCAGTCTAACATGTATTTTAAATGTAACCAAAACAGCTATAACCGAGATTGACCTGTACCATGTAGCTGAAAAGCTAATGTACCCGTATGAAAATTCAATAAAATAGTTTGAAATCGAAAACACAAGCTGTTCTATGGCAAGGCCGTTTCTGCTTTGTGTGACCCATCCACCTAAAAGCCTCTTCTGTCTTAATATTACCTCTCTGTCAAATACTTAAAAAAAATGTTTTTATTGATTTATAGTTTTACTTTTGATAGTACAATTGTCGAAGTTTATTTGATTTTGTGGCTCATGTCAACGTTGTGCAGAATGTGACAGCATATGTTTAACAAGTAACAAGGTATGCAGTTACTCTGTCATATTCTGCCAGAAAGTGTCCCTTTTGACATTGTTACCCCCTACTTTTTGCCTGGTATCCGATGCAACTTTGAATTAAGTGTACTTGGTTCCTGCTAACTAGGAGCCCGATTCACAGAACTAACTTAAGACAAAATCCTAAACTTACTACTTTTGGTATTCACAGAAGTTAGGATTTTGTCTTAAGTTTGTCTTAATACAAACTTAAGACAGACTTAAGTTAGGATTTTGTCTTAAGTCTGTCTTAAGTCTGTCTTAAGACAAAATCCTAACTTCTGTGAATACCAAAAGTAGTAAGTTTAGGACTTTGACTTAAGTTAGTTTTGTGAATCGGGCCCTCCGTCCCCAGGACCAGTGTTATTTCCCTAAAACTACCTTTTGTTCCACAATTGGTAGCCCCTTAAGGCTCCATGTAGGTCCCTTGTAAATGGTTCCCCTGGTACCTAGGTCATTGGGCCTAAACATGGCCCTAAAGGCTGCAGCATGAATATTGCCACCCTACGGGGCCCTTCACCAAGTTCATGCAAACTTCCATCGCAGCCTGCGTGTCTTGGTGCAGAGAAAACCGAAGAGTCGACATGGCACATTCACCTGTGTTCAAAAAGCGAGTTGCGAGTTGCACACCAGTAATTATTATACATCCTCTATGTTTAAACATTTACACTTTGCAGGCGTGCATGCCAGGTAAGCGCTCCGCCCTATTGCGCTGCAACATGAACAAAAAACATTCAGGAACCTATTTAAATTCCAAAACCGGCAGCACAGCCACATGACGTAATGAGTCCAATCAATTAAATTATATTGTCCTTATTCTTAGTGTACTCCTTATTTTAATCCATTTCATTTATCTGCCGTTTTTTCATTTTTCTTCAATTCATTTTACTCATTATTATTCAAATAGAAGATAGATCTCATGAACACAGGAGACGGGGTGATTTCCAAGTGTCACGTTTTTAATTGAATTACCCAATGCATTTCGGGACGAATCCCTTCATCAGGGGTATCTACAAGGCAAAAATGAACGTCCATTACCATCTAAATTACACATCAACCTCTATAGTACACTTGATATTATCTACATAATCTCCGTAGTTTGTGCTCAATTAATCAGCAACCCTACAGCATTTGGTTAAGAAAAAACATTAACAGTCCCCCTTCCCTGTTCTCACATAGAGCCCAAAAACTCGACTAGCGCCTCTTCTCTTCTTGAAGCAAGCACATTTTGCTAACACACTTTACAAGCTGTTCACACCCTTTTGCGTGTGTGCCATGCCAGCAGCTCACTGGGTGTGGTATAGTTAAGAGACCCCTACAGAAGCCTCACAGCTGGAAGGCAGGCTGTACTATGCCCAAAGTGTGGGCACATCTGCCTGAGTAGATTTGTTTCTGTAATACCTAAGCGATACCTTTAGATATTACAAGTGCTCAGGGAAGCCATGACGAGTACATGGGCTGGACACTTGTCATTACGGGTTCTCCAGCTACATGAAGGCTTTACTGTACCCCAGGTGTTTGGTACCAAACACCTCATCTTAATAAAGCTACACTGATGACAGTGCTAGATTAATCAATAAATGCACAAAGAGGACCGCTTAGAGCTGTCCCCTGAAAACCTACCGACTACTAGTGTGTTCCCTGACTGGCCTCGACCAGGAAGCCACCATAGATGGATTTCTAGCCTCCTGAGGTGAGAGCCAACGCTCTCAGAGGCCATGAACAAAGCCTGCACTGGATGGAGCTGTTCACACTTCCTCTAAGCAGGATGGACATTCCAGGACGAGTAGCTTCGCAGGTCCTGCCACCTTTCTTATGTGACACCAGGCCTCCCCTGATAGCTGAGATGCCCACCCCCTGTCTTGCACCCAATTTTGGCAGCAAGACACACAGGAAAATGACTTAGGTTAGGAGGTGTGCTCACATACAGCCAGCACCACCCCTAGGGCGGGTCAGCTGATGTGGACCCCACTTTTCAGATTCCGCCATATTGTTTTTGGACACAATTAGGTTACTAGGGTCAGGGCTATGCCACTTCCCACAGGAAGTGGTCATATAGAGGGTGTAGATACTGTAAAGGTAGGTAGCCCATTCGCTATCACCTGTCACTCCCTGTAACACCCCTAAATTCAGTATTTAGGAGGCACCCCTGAACCCAAGAATCTGATTCGATGGACCCAAAGAAGAAAAGGACAAAGAAGAGCACCTGAATCCGAGAACTGCTGTGGACTTCTGGAACCAAACCCTGCCTGCCGTTTCATGGCTCGACAATCGAGATGAACTGTCTCGTCCTGCTGCTGTGTGGTCATGAGGAACCCCAGTGAATCATTATCCCTACGCTAATTGCCTAAGAACTCCCTTTGGAGTAGAGGAACTTCTTCCTTGGAGCCAGCAGACTCCGGTCCACCAACTTGCATCTCCCCTGCCGGACCGGCCCAGCCCGACCAGGAAGAGGTACCCGTGCTCTGGAAGGTCAGATCTGTCTCCCTACTAAGTGTGGAAGCACCAGGACCAACCAAAGGCATGCAGCACCAATGCCCGGGTGTTGGACCCGGCCCTTTTTGGCAGGTTCACCCCAAAACTTTTTGCTTTTGCCTAGCCTGTTTCTGTAAGCTGGTGTTGGTGATTTTAGGTCTCTACGCACTTTTTCACTGTGGTCCAGTGTAAAGTGCGTGCGCTCTCTGTGTGTGTGGTGAGAGTGACCTGCCCTCCCATAGGAATTCATGGGGAATATGTGTGACCATGGTAGTTCCTGATGTGTGGGGAGTGCAGGGTCGTGTTTGGTATGTGCGAACTCGTGAGATTGAATTCTGCGCAATGATGTATGCGGCATGATTGTGTCTAGTGTAGAAGTGCCACTTCTAGAAGTTGGCATGTTTGTGTAATTTGTGTCTGGCGTGTGATTGGCTGGAGCTGGCTGGTGAGCCTGGCTCCAGGAGTCAGGATTGGTCTGCCCCAGTGGTGAGTGTTGAGATTAGCACGCTGATGTGAGGGAGGGGCTGCACCTGGGACCTGAATAGGGCTGGGCTCTCCCCACACAATGCTGGCTCCACCCCCTGTGGTGCGTCTGATGTCCCTAACCTGGCCAGTGAAAGGGAGTTCCCCATAACCAGTTGTAGCTGGTTCTTACATTGCCTACACCCTGCTAGACAAAGGGATTTTTGTGTATAAAAAGAGGCTGTGACCTCTTGTAAAATGTTCTTGTTTCTGACTGGAATCTGCCAGGGGCGTGCTGCTGCTGGGGCCCAGGGGAAGGCTTGCCTCCCTGGGCCCTGCCCAGCCCCTGGATATCCTGGATGCTTGGAAAGCTCTCTCCCTGTGGGACCCCTCTGCCTTTCCTGGGGGAGCTGGAGGACTTTTCTTTGTTGGGAGCTGCTGTGCTCCACCTTCTTTGCCCCAGGATTTTTTCTGCTACAGTGGGTGTTTGTGGTGCCCTAGCGCCTGGGAGCGTTTTATTTGGCCCCTAGCGCTTGAGAGCGCTTTGTTTTGCATTAGCGCCTGTAAGCGCTTTATTTTGCCACTAAACGCTTGGGAGCGCTTTTTTGTTACCCTCGCAGGAGCCCACCCTGCATTTTGCTGCTTTTTCGCGGCTGCCCACGCCGCACTTGTGCCGATTTTCGTGTCCACCCTGCATGGTGTGCCTACCCCGCTTCAGGGGTTAATCCGAGGGTGCCCACCCCTCGTTTGTGCCAGGATAGAAAGAGGAATCTTCGCCACCGCCCGGCTAACCAGGAAGTTCGAAGTCAGGCAGGCCGGGGGCGGGACAAGTGGGACGACCGGAAGCAGATGGGAGCCCACCCTGTGCTCCTGGGCCGGAAGCAGCCTACCGTGTCCTGACCGGGGCTCCAGAGTGAAAGAGAGAGCCCCGGATTTCCTGCTGGTCCCGGGAGAGGACGGGAGCCCACCCCGCCTCCCAGGACGTCTCCGCCCCCGGAACCTGCGCCAGCGCGACCAGAGGAGCCGGGAGACCGAAGTGGAGTCCCCAGAGAAGCCGGTGAGTGTCATGGGCTGGGGAAAGCTCCGGGGACGCTTGCAGTGCCTGAGAGAGGCACAGTGTCTGGAGGCGGGTCGAGCAGCTCCGTTCGGTCACAGGGCAGCTCCCACAAGAGGCATCTTTTCTGCACGAGTCCCTGAGCGGGACTCAAACGTCCTAAGGGCATTTGTTTACTTAGAGCCCACGAGGGCTCCAGGGGCAGTTGCTATTTTCGAGTTCCCAGAGGGGAGACTCCAGTAATGGGGGCCCTCATTATCTCCAGAGCCGGCGGGCTCCCACGAAGCGGCATTATTGATTGAGCGGCCCCGTCCTGCAGCGGGCCGTTCCAACGAGGCCCACAGTTATTTTAGAGCCCCCCCCCCCTGAGGGGCATGGGGCACATTTAATGTAGAGCCAGTTTTTGGTCCAGCCTGTGTGGCTCTGACTGGTCCATGTGTTTAAAAGGCCCAGGGGGGGCCCGAGGGCCAGAGGGGCCCGTATTCTTGCCCCTGAGGGCCACAGTTCTATTGGGCATACTTGTTTCAGGAGCCAGGGTGCTCCTAGGGTGGTATTTGTATTTGAGAGCCTAGTGGCCTCCCCCAAAATGCCCCTGATTTGTTCAGAGCCAGATGGCTCAGTTGGGCGCAGTTTTGTTCTGAGGGCTAGCGAGAGCCCCTGCCGCAGTTTTGTCACAGCTGCCCAGCAAGTAGTGGGCAGCTGCACCATTTAGGCTTTCTTTCAGGGGACCTGTTCTTGGTGAACTCAGGAGTGAGTCGCACTCCTTCGCCCCTACCTTGGTCTGTCACAGCTGTGTTGCACTTAGTGCCAGCAGCAGCGTTTGGGCCCTTGTGATTGTCCTCAGCTGCCCAGCATGTAGTGGGCAGCTGTAATGTTTAGGTTTGCGCCGGTGGCGCACTGCATTGGCAGCGCGCCCTGATATTCTGGACACAGGGCATTTGAGCCCCTTCTTGAGTTGGCCAGGGGGCTGGTATGTGGATAGGGCGCAAGGCCCTAATGTGATTTTTGCGCAATGTGATTACCTAATATGTTTGTGATGATAATTGCCTGAATGTGATTTATACGCTAATCAGATTTAAATGTGATATGTGCTTTAAATGTGGTGCTAGGAAATGTAATGCATCTAGTATGTTTTACGCACCCTGTGATGATACCTCTAGAGATGGTTTTACCTGTGGAGGTTTATGTTAGTGAGATTATGTTTCACTGTATGAGTTACACCCCTAAATGTGATTCATTCTTAGGAGGCAGAGTCTAATGTGTTTACACTAGTGAGGAGCTTGCCTATTGTATTTTTACTGGTTAGGCCTAGTTGTGATTTCTGTGTAATGTGCTTTGCCATTATGCCTGTGATACCTCTAGATGTGCTTCATGCTTAGGAGGTTGTTTTGCCCGGTATAGTTTGTACTAGAGAGGTTATGTGTCCATGCGTGATCTATGCCTATGGTTATTAGTATTGCGTAGTGTGTAGTCCGTTACCAGTGGTTACTGGTTGTGATCTATAATTGTTATTTGGTGTAACAGTTATTCTAAGTGCTAGTTCTACTAAGTGCTGATTCTGACAGTGGCCCACGTGGCCCTGTCCTGTTGTAAATAATCCCTTGTGAATATTGCCCGTGCCAGTTGGCACAATGTATATTGTGTGATTACTACCTGATGTGTTTTGACAATACAAAAGTTATTTTTATATAACCTTGTGTAGAGTTCCTTTTGTGGTGTGCCTAGGATGTTGTTGCTGTTGTGTGCGTGCGCAAATGCTTTACACATTGCCTCCGGGATAAGCCTGTCTGCTCATGCCAAGCTACCAAGGGGGTGAGCAGGGGTTATCTTGGCGTGTGACTCCCTTGCCCTGACTAGAATGGTGGTTTCTGCCTGGCTTTGGCGTAAGCCTTAGCCAACCAGAAATCCCAGTTCTTACACCGGGGTACTAGACACTGTGCAAAAAAGATCTACCGTAAGAGTCCAGTCGGGACTCCAACTGCCCAGGAAGCAGGCACCAGTCGAGGGATGTCTGTACCAATGAGACCTGATCTGTGAGTGGCCCAGCAGTCCTGAAATCATCTCTCCAAATTGTTTGCCTCTGACCGCCAGGAGCACCTTTATGCATCGATCCCAGCTGACCTGCCTGCTCTGCACTCAGCTTCCCTGGCCTGGGTAACAATGAACCAACAATGCTCCCTAAAACCCTTGCGACCTAAACCCCCTGTTTGGGAGCCTTTCGACTTGCCAGTAAGTCCCCTTGTGCAGCCTGTTTCCAGTTGGCCCCCCATCCCGGTAGCACACCAGCTATCAGCCTCAACACCACCTTGCTCCTTGCAGAAATCGAGCCGGTCCTGATGAACTGCTGTAGTACTTTGAAACTTGGCCTGTTACTGCTCCGAACCCCTGAATCCAAGTATACTATATTGCATTTTTGATTTTCCTTCCATAGCAATGTATAAAAGCTTGATTTTCCTTGTACGTTTTTTTTGCGACAGAAAGTACTTACCTTTGAACGTGGTTCTTGGTTTTCAAATATATATAAAAAGGAAGTATATTTTTCTAATTTGGTCACAAGTTTTATTCTTTGAATGTGTGTATCATATATTATCTGTGTGAGTACAACAAATGCTTAGCAATACCCTCTGATAACGCCTAACTGCTTGCTCACGCTACCACAAAAGAGAGCTTTAGTATCATCTACTTTGCCTGTGTAAGCCAATTGGGGACCCACTAGACTCTTCACAGTGTACTTCATTTTAGTACTCTATAAAGAGAGCCAGCTTCCTACAAATAGTTAGATAAATTCCTTCAGGTGTGTTGCCATGGTTATTCTGGTTTTACTTGCGATCTGCTCCTCTCAAATTCCCTTTTCTTTCTGCCGTCGCAATTCTTTTTTTTTCTATCCTGCACTTCTAATCCATGCTAAATTGAAGTATGTAAATAAATTAACCTGTTTATGTAGACTTGTTTTCACCAGCTGCCTGTTTACCCAGACCTGTTTTCACCAGCTGCCCATATGGAAATATTGTTTCTTGCATAACAACAGGAAGCCAGCCAGTTCACATTGTTTTCCCAGCTGTAGTTTTTGGAAACTTTTAGTTTTTGCCTCTTGCATAACAGGAAAGTGCCAGACAGTTCTGGACTGTTCTCATGTCATTGGGGTGATATCTAAACACACACTTTCATCAGAAACCTGCTTGGCTTCGTGGATGGTGGAGGGAAGAGATGCACTCCGTTCACTCTCCCAGAACCTAAGGATATTTACCAGATCATCGACTTACAGGTGGAGTTTTCGAGAACGGATGTAAGCTGGGATCCCTGCTGTGCTCAGCACCGCTTTACCGACCCTGTGAAAGAAGAAAAGAAAACCTCTCTCAAGGATGTTCTACAGCACAGATACCATTTGACTAGAGGGGGATACAGCTTTGGTCAAATTGGAAGCACTATCCAAGGCTAGTGATTTGTGACGCATGCTAGTATACTGAATGGATTTTGGACTTTAGAATATGTTTGCAGGACTCGTGAAGAAGGACAAGCCTCACATTTGTAAATCAGAATCAAAGCCAAGAGGATTGCCCACATTAAGAGAAGATTGATAGTATCTTAAGACTAGAGGCAGATCCTCAATGAACTCTATTTACATTTTCTCTGAAAAAGGTGGATGATGAATAGTAAAACAAGTAAAAGCGTAGAACAGTAACTCATTGAATAGGACTTTGATGTTCCTAGTAATACTGTTCGCTCTTTTAGAAAATGTAACTTGAAGTAGGGGTTCTACCATAGAGGGCAGCGCTTGATGTACGGGGACGTCCAGATCTCCAGTAACTGAACCTTTAAGGTTTCTTTTATTATTTTGTCCCATCCTCCTTTCCATTCTTAGACTCTTGCTGGTTGATTGCTGTAAACACAACATGAAGAGGAGTGCTAGGTAGGGGAGGGGGGTCCCCTGCGGAAAATCCTGGTCTTCAGATGAGTGGCGAGTGTCACAGAAAGCCAGACCACTACAATTCTTTTCCACCTGGGCAATGGAGTCTCAAGAAGGTTTAAACACCCATGATTTGGCAAGTGCCCTTGAGTCTGAAATCGCTAGTATACAGGAGTTAGCTAGGGCTCTGGGAAGTTTACAAACCAAGGTCCACCATTTGCAAGGAGAAAACACCTCTGTATAAGAAGAATTACAATGCTGTAAACCCATCTTAAATGTCTGTGCAACATACAGTGTAGAAAACCGTACAACGGGCCTATTTTTTTCAATCAGTATTACTTTACCATCACTTATATACCTGGTTCCAACAATGTAGTGGCTGATGCCCTCTCTAGCCAATATCCAGAATCTTTCAACTCTTTTGATCAGAATATCCCTATTCCTCAATGTATTATTGGAGCTACACAATCATTCTTAAACAGAGTGTTAACCAGTTATTTAGCAGTTTTTAAGGAGGAATGGAGTTCCCTACTAAAACGGGTCCAACAGCAAGACCAATACTACTTTTAGTGCAAAGTCTTGTTCATACCAACAAAGAATTTACAGCTTGAGATGATTCCCCATTGCTGGTCATCGGGGCACCAAGTCTACCTTGGAATTAATACTTTGTTATTTTTGGTGACAGGCTTTTTGTTGCAACACTGAACAGTGTGTATCCTCTTATCCGATCTGAAACCAAAGTAATCATCTCATACCCAGCCTAGGGCCTGCTTCAACCTTAACCCATTCCACCTGAGCCCTGGCACATCATTTCAACTGATTTTATTACAGCATTACCCAATAATCTGGAAATCAAGTCAAAATGGTAACCAAGTATTCAATTTCTAAATGCCCCATTTTACTCCCTTGAGAAAATTACCATCAGCTAAAGATTTTGGTCAAATCTTTTTGCATGAGAAATTCCGCCTTCATGGCCTCCCTCATGTAATTGTGTCAGACCAAGGTTCACAGTATATACCTTGTTTTTAGAAACATTTCTGCAAATCCTTACAAGTTGAAGTCACATTGTCCTCTGGTTTTCATCCACAAACCAATAACCAAACTGAAAGCCTCAACTTGAGCCTCAAGCAATAACTCTGATGTTTTTCAATTCTACTCGGAGAGACTGCTTCACCTTCCTGTCCCTTGCTGAATTTTCTTATACTAATACAGGATATAGCACATTCAAAACACCATTTTATTGTCTATATGGACTCCATTCTCAAACCTTCCCATTGGGCCCCTGTTGCAAGGTTCCTGCTCATACACAGAACTGTGCACAGAGACCAAGGACATCAGTGAATTGTGGTGTACCAAAAACTCACCTCAGTACCTAGAAAACCCCAACCACCTAGCATCAGTGTAACATTAGCTCTTCGTCTTATTGCAAAGTAACCGATGATTAGACAACCTCGAACATGCAACTTAGGACCAAACTCAGGAATGGTGGGAAATGAGAACACTCTTTCATTATACTCTCATACCAGTCCACAACAGGAGTAAATAAGACACACGGGTAATTTTAAAATATTTATTTTAACGACGTGATCTCAGGTGCAGTATCTTAGCCAACATAAGCAGACATATGATTAAAAATAATATGATCAGCATGGTTATAATTCCATAAAATACAAAAGGAGAAATCATATTACAAAGATGGTGAAAACAGTTTTATCACCGTCCCTCTATAGGAACTATGTTTATAAACTAAAGAAGGTTTGTTTGGGGGACCCCATTACCTTTCCGCTCAGGAAGAGTAAATCCCATCTGGGTCAGCATAAGTTCTTTGCATCCCTGGAAACAGAAAATCTTCCAAGTGTGTGAAATCATGGCAAGTGTGCAATAATAAAGGCGCCAGAATCTTAGTTGGCTCACAGCTGCCAAATTGTTGTGTCTAACAACGTTACTCGATCATGTCGAACAACAACTACCCTGTTATGATAACCTTGACGGCTTCAGCACTCACTGTGCAGACTAGGGGCACGCTGTAAGTCTAGAGATGTCAAAAACAAACCTTTTCTCATGTGTAGACCTTCACGAAGCCTAACTTACAAAAACAGCTATTTGCAGTGCCGTGTGCAAAAGCGGCAAAAGGTAAAATGGCGTTTGAACTTCTAATAAGACATGCTAACATAATATGCATGCAAAGCAGGCCTTAGGCCACACTACACCCCCAATGGTCCTTTTCTGTCCCTGTTGAACCGTAAAATATTTTTCAATTTACAAGACACCAAGCAGAAGATGAAAGTCTCCTCGGACGCCCATCGGTTACCGTCCCCTGTCTATAAAATTGGAAACAAGGTGTGGATTTTTTCTAAATATCTACCTGCCCACCTGTCATTGAACAAATTCAATCGAAGGTATTCAAGATAATTCATGTTGTTAATCCTGTGACTTTCTGGGTTCAAATTTCCCTATCCTAGAAAGTGCATCCCGTATTCCATTCGTCCCAGTTAAAACCCTTTGTGAAGGATTCTTTTCTCGTTATTTTTTCTTCGCCATCCCCATTTTGGTTAATGATGCTCCTTAATATGAAGTCCAAGATATTTATGATTATTGTTTCTTTAGGAAGCGCTTGCAGTTTCTGACTCATTGGAAAGCGGTCCGCCCAGTGATAGATCTTGGGAAGATGCTTCTACAGTTCATGGCCCTGTTCTGGTCAGGAGTTTCCTTCAACAATTCCCAGAAAAACCTGGGGCATCAGAGCCGCCTTCCCTAAAGATCTTCTTAAAAACATCAATTTAATATGCCAGATTGGTCTTGCATGTAATTCCCGAAGCTATGCGAGGGTATGGAAATATTATATAGATTCATTAACTCCTGTTCTGCCCTACAAGTAATCCATGTTAGCTGTGTATCTTCAACTGGCTGGGCCAGACCGTTTAAACATCTTTTATCTTTGTGGTGTTTCGTTTTCTCTTGGCATGGGAAGCTAAGCGGGAAAAAAAGGATTGAGTAATGAGGATTATGATAAAAGAAAAATAGAGCGTGTGTGCAGGACCCAGACACTCCTAACCTGTGCATATGCTGTTAGTCTAATCTTCTCGGGGGAAAAAAACGGCTTTCAATATTATCCTGTATTAACCATGTGCTTATGCTGGTGCCTACCATGGGTACCTGGGTGACAAAGGCTAATTCTGTGTTTGGTGCAGTTGCTTATGAAGGCTCTTTGGTGACGTCAATGACTCCATGATTAAAAAATTATGCCAGTGAGAGGACACAATGTCTGTGAACAGTATAAATGTGGGAACAGAACCTGGCAACTACCTTCGTACAAATGAACGCTGAGTTGGGTGTCATTTGTTTAGTGCTGAAGGTCTAGCACAGTTGAAAGTCCTTTAAAAAACAACAAATAAGGGGGCGTGGTTTGCTACCAAGCAAGATGGACGCAAGCTAACAGGTTTTCGGGGTTGAGACTGACATCCCAGCCATCCGCACATTAATCCGTGACTATAATTGTGCCAAGAGATCACTAGAATGCAGCGGAGAGCGAGCGGCGCAGAATGAAGTGCCTCTGACATTTCCCCGCCGCGCACAGCAATGAAAAGACCGCGACGCGAGCAAGGGCCTACAGAGCCAGCTGCTGCCGGGAACTACATTTTCAAGATGCGGCCTGAGTGCCGGCGGCCGCTTCAGAAGTTGATTGACGGCCAGGTACCAGCGAAGCTCAGTATCCAACGAAGGCAGCGGTGAGCAAGCGGTGCAGTTTGGATTGCCCCCGACATCACCCCACCACTCGCGGCACTGCAGAGACCGCGCGGGAGGGCCTACAGCGAAAGCTGCCACCAGGGACTACATTTCCGGGACGCGGCCCACGTGTGGACTGGCGCCTGATTCAGGAGTGGAGCGGCGACTCGGCACCCAGTGAAGAGGGACATCCTATGGGCGGGCTGACACCCGCGATTCCTACACAGCCCAGTGATCCGTTGAGCAGGCTATTCGGACGACGGACATAGCAGGCAGGCGAGAGCCGTGGAAGGAAGAGTATGATAGACGCATTGGTGCAGCCACATCAGAAGGACCAAGACTCCCGGGGACTGGACCCTGAACATTCAGTGACGCTCATGGTCGGGTGCATGGGTTGCCCTTTTCAAAAAGCGGAGCCAGTGAATCTGATAGGACTAGGGGTTCCTGTGCTGGGGGGCCTGTTTGGGCCTCGGCTGAAGGTGCCAGAAGGAGCTACATACCACACAGGTGCGGGACCATAGACACCTGGGCCAGGGTGTAGAATGCAGGAACGGGTGGCGACCAATATTAGACGCAGAGGCCAAAATTCCTGAAGTAGGCGTACGTGGATGTGGTAGCCCCCTACGCTGACCTACAGAAGTTGTGTCTGCTGGAGACAGGTCGCCGCGGGAGTACGCTGTGAAGGGTGGGCAGCGGTGGACCTTCCTCCATTCCGGACATTGGTCATTGGCTTGTAAGCTGCGGAACTGTGTGCTCAGCCTGAGATTTCCTTGCGGTGGACCCCGGTCGAGCATAAAGCCCACAGTGCAGAATAGTGGCTGGAGAGAGCGCTTGGTCGGCCAAGAATGAGTGGCAAAGGGAACTGTGCGACCCAGCAGGGAAAATTAGACAAATTTGCATATAGTAAAGACTTTCCCCCATTGCCAGAATGGACCGGGTGCACAGATGAAACTTCAGAGGAGGCGGGGGCACCCAAGGTGATGCTGGAGGACATACTGGCCGCCCTAAATTATGTACAGACAATAGTAAGGTCAATTTCCGCGGATGTGACCTTCCTTAGGGCAGATTTCCAGAAGATGTCGCTAGGGTCACGGAGGTAGAACAGGCGACTGCATCCCTGACAAAAGACACCACCACGTTAATCCATAGAGTGTCACAGTTAGGTGCCGTGCCGTGAAGTTGGATGATCAAGAAGGGCGGTCCCATCGCAAAAATGTTAGAATTACGGGAATTCCCGAAAGTGAAGGGAGCCCCGCCATGGACCTTTAATAGAGGGAGGTAGGCTTAAACTCAGTGCCCCTCCCCCCCCCCCCGACCAGTACTGGCTCGCATCTTCAATTTCAGCGACAGAGGTGCCATTTTACAGACAGACCGCGTGGGGCCTCCCCTACGAGTACAGCATTCGACGATATCCAGCGCGTCGCAGGAGTATTCTGGAAGTCAAGAAGTTGAGAGCCCGCAAACTGCCCTACACAATGTTATTTCCAGCAAGGCTCCGGGTAGTAGCGGACGGGAAGACATGGCTCTTCGAGACACCGAAGGTGGCCCACGATTGGCTCGAGGGATGGAGGTAGGTGACGGGCTCCGGCCGCTCCGGCGGGCGGCGTCGGCGTCCTGGATTGGAGGAAGACCTCAAGGAGCATGAGCGGCGGACGAAGGAGGGCGAACAGCTACAGGAAGAGGCTGGCGAGTGAGACACCACGTGATAATTCTGCAAAGTACATAGATAACATATATAGGCGCCTGTTAAGACTCGCCTCGGCTGAGAACTGACAATGGACCTTTAAGTAACTATGAACTCTGGAGCAGGGGATGTCAACGGACTTCCTCGGACTTCCCGCTCCCACACACGCAAGTAATGCTTAAGGGTTGGGGTTCTGAGCGCTCTGCTGAGTTGGGGTGGTGGGCAGTTTTGAGTCCGCATGGCAGGGAGGGGTTTGGGGGGGGTGGGATTGTTTAAATGTTTTTGTTTCCAAGGTCTAAGGTTAAGTTTTGAGACAGTCATTGCTTATGCAGTACAAACACACACTAAAGGTTACATGGCGGGGGGCGTGGCCAAGATGGCGGGGTGAGCGGACGCTTCCTCCCGTAGCTCCTCCGGCCCAGCTCAGCTCGAGCCCCGATTTCTGCGCTTCTCTCCCCCCGCGGCTGCACTGCGGGCGAGAGAACTGTGCCGGAACTCTTGGGGCACATTTTGATGCCACTTTGACTTCTGTTGCCCCGAGGGAAGTCCCCGACAAGTTTGTTCAAGGACCGAGGCGAGGAGTGGAGCCTGGATCGCCCCGAGGAGAAGGGCCTGGAGGCGGAGCGTATTGCGGCGCTGTCCGCGCGCCTCGGCTGGGCCGAGTGCTGAAAGCTGCGGATCCCGAGGGAGCGGACTCGACGGACTCCGCGGAGTGCGGCGGCTTCCTGGCCGTCGCCCCTGTGGCCAGAGTCATCGCTGGACGACAGACCCCAGACCTGCGTCGGCGATTTATCCCCCTGCTATGGGTGTTGGTGTGTGCCGCCTTGCGGACTACGAGCCTGGAAGCGGGGGACGGCGGAGTTTGAGCGGTGACCGAACCGGGAGCACTAGCCGGTGCAACTAGGGGACACTGGTTTCGCACCTTCCCGACCCATTGCTGTTGAGGGTCGCCCATAGACTTGCTGGCCCGGGCTGCCCTCCTAGGTTCCGCCCTCCCGCCATCTTGTCGTTGAGGAGCAGGTACTGGTGACCCTCGCCCGCGCCCTTGCCATACGGGCGCCTCGGTACATCCTGGTGCCTACGCATCTGCCGTCCTCCCTGGAAGCACGCGGCTGCAAGCCTCCGACCTGAACCTGGATTATCGCCCTGACTGGCTCGATGGTTGTCTCGCCCTGGCCCGTGCCGCCATTTTGTCGCCTGTGACGCACTACCCTTGTCCTCGGCGAGGTCTTCACATCTGGTGCCCACGAGCGGCTGGGCGCATCTACAGCGGCCAACTCTCGGCTTCACCCACCACGGAGGCCAAGATGGCTGGGAGACGAGGTGCGGCACGGGGTGATCGCACTCTGCCGGACATGCTCAGCAGGGCCCAGCAACTGCGAGACAGGACGCAGCCGTCCCCGGGGTCCTCACGGGCCTCAACGGACGCCACCGGAGGCGAACCGCCAGTCACGAGGTCCTTCATGGAGGACTTATTCAGCTCCCTCAAGGAGGAATTCCAGACTCTCAAGACCGAGGTGGCCGGAGAGGTCCGTGAAGTGCGCAGAGAAATCGAGGGCCTGGGCGAGCGGGTCGACACTGTTGAAACAGCGGCCCAGCGTTGTGATGAAGAGATAGTTCATCTCCAGCAGGACGTTCTCCGCCTTCGGGAGCAATGTGTCGAGCTCCAGGCCCACTCTGAGGACCTCGAGAACAGGTCCAGGCGGAATAACATCCGGGTGCGAGGCGTTCCGTCCGCGGATGAGGGTGCGGACCTGGTGGCCTATCTGCAGGACCTGTTCCGCGACATCTTGGGAGAAGAGGCGGACTTCCCGATCCGCATCGACAGAGCACACAGGGTGGGCCGCCAGCGCCAGTCATCGGCACCCCCTCCTGATATCCTGGCATTCCTGCCGGATTTCCCCCTAAAGGAGCGCATTATGACAGAGGCCCGCAGGAAGCAGCCGCTCTCCTTCCGAGAACGACCCGTGGCGCTCTATCAAGACCTGTCCGCCATCACACTGCAGAAGCGCAGGTCTTTCCGCATCGCTACGGACTTTCTGCGAGAGCATGAGACGGCCTACTCCTGGGGTCACCCCTTCCGTCTTATTTTCCGATGGAATGGGGTGCTACATCAGCTGCGCTCCTTACAAGATGTCTGTGGGGTGCTGGGACTCACAGCTACAGAGGAGGAGGGGGCGACACCCGCATGGAGGCGCCCCGAGCGACGGGGCCGACGGAGATCGAGGAGGCGCCAATCGTCAGCGACAGCGAGTCGCCCTGACTCCCCTACCATCAGGGCGGATATGGCGGAGGCCCTGAGGACTGCGGCCAGGAACTTGCCTGACTCTAATGGCGTGGCCCAGACGGCCTAACTTTTCACCGGGGGGAGAGACTCTTAGCGTCTGCGATGCTGGGTTGGGGCTGGGGGTTGGGGGGGAGAAGTTGGAGGTGTGTGGCTGGACGTCCACTTGACTGGTTTCTACAGACTCGTCCACTTGGGCTAGACTGAGACAATGGGGTGTTTTTTCTTGTTTTTGGTGTTGGCTGGTTGCCATGGGTTGGTTCTGGGGGGGTTCAAGAGCTGGTTTGGTGTTGGGGGGGCCCCGTCCGATACTGTCCGAACACATGCGAAGCCGATTCTGGCCTTCCCTGCGCCCCTGCCCCGCACGCCCCTTCCGCTGATCCCCCGCTTGCTGCATAGCGCTTTGCGTCCCTGGGAGCGATGCCGTCCCTGAAAGTAGTGACCCTTAACGTTAAGGGTCTGAACAATCCTGTGAAGCGTAGGGCGATCCTTTCCCTGTTGGAAGGGTCACAGGCGGATATCTGCCTCCTGCAGGAAACCCATTTACTCTCTAAAGACTGCCATAGGTTGCGCTCTGCCAAGTTCCCCACGCAACTCTTTTCCTCAGCTGCGACTAAGACTGCGGGGGTAGCCATTCTTCTAGCCAGCTCCTTCAGGGGTGAGGTGTTGTATAAACATGCCGAGCAGAAGGGGAGGCTTCTGGTGTATCGCATGCGTCTGGGGGGAGTTGCCTTCACGGTTGGCTCCGTGTACAGCCCAAATGACCACCAGGATCGCTTCCTGGAATCTGTGTTGGTAGACGTTACTGCCTCGCCCGATCGCCACGTCATTTTGGGGGGAGACCTGAACATGGTCTTCGACTCCACCTTGGATAGGTCTGCCCAGCGCTTTCCGCAGACGGGGGAGCTTTCCAGAGCGGTACAGGACCAGATTGCAGAGATGGATCTGCATGACCTCTGGCGCAACTTGCACCCCGCCGATAGGGACTACTCATACTTCTCCCACGCACACCGCACTTACTCGCGGTTGGACTACCTCTTAGTGAGCGGGCCGCTTCGCTCGGCCGCCGCGGCGGCGGACATAGGGGTCTTATCCCTATCCAACCATGCGCCGGTTTCTGGAGTATTCGCTTGGCCGGCGGCCCCCCCCTCCAGAGGGATGTGGCGGCTTCGGGACACGCTTCTCCATAAGAAATCGGTGGTGAAGCGAGTGGAGGAGGTCATTCAGGAGTACTTGACCCACAATGACAACTCCGACACGTCCCTAGCAACGCAGTGGGCAGCTTTGAAAGCGGTCGTCAGAGGGGAGTTTATCTCCATCTCCTCGGCGGAGAACAGGGAGCGGCAACGTAAGAGGGAGGAACTAACGGCACAGGTCAGGGAACTCGAACAGGTTCACCGCCGGACGGGGGCTCCTCGAGTTTTGAGGCAGCTGAAGGCGGCGCGGAAACTCCTTTCTGCGTTGGACCTGGACCGGGCGGAGTATGCGGCGTTGCGCTTGAAGCATGCCTTCTACACCGGCGGAGACAGATGCGGTAAGCTCCTGGCCCACCGGCTCAGGGCTGCGCAGCAACGCAACGTAGTAAAGGAGCTGGTAGGAGCGGATGGGGTCCCGGTTTCCGGTGACGCGGAGGTGGCGGATTCCTTCCGTGCCTTCTATGAGGCGCTGTACGCTGCAGAGCCCTCCCCACCGGGAGAGGCTGAGGCCTATTTGGAATCGGTAACCCTCCCTGCCCTAGATCCCGCCCAGGCGGGCCACCTGGAGAGGGGCATTCATGTGGAGGAAGTCATCTCCGCTATTGCGCGGTTAAAGCACGGCAAGGCCCCGGGCCCGGATGGCTATACGGCCTTGTTTTACAAGACCTTCTGTCCCACTGTCGCGCCTCTCCTGGCTCGCTTGTTCAATTCCTTTTCTGAACCGGGAGCCATACCGCCGGACCTTCTCTCGGCGACTGTGTCGGTTATTCCGAAACCGGGGAAGGACCGGACTCTGTGCGGCTCGTATCGGCCCATCTCGCTTCTAAATGTGGACCTCAAGCTTTACACGGGGATCTTGGCGGCCAGACTTGGTCTGCACCTGCCAGGTCTGGTGGAGGCGGACCAGGCCGGTTTTGTACCCGGTAGGCAGACGGTCGACAACACTAAGAGGGTGACGCACGTGCTAGAAAAGGCCTCACGCGTCCCGGGGGAGCGGATGCTGCTGTCGGTCGACGCGGAAAAGGCCTTTGATAGGGTTCATTGGCCGTACCTCGAGCTGGTTCTCGGGAAACTGGGGATCGGCGAGAAGTTCCGCACTATGGTTTTTAACTGTTATAGGAGACCGTCAGCATCGGTGCGTGTCAATGGACACAGCTCCGGCAGCTTTGCCATTGAGCGCGGCACCAGACAGGGCTGCCCCCTTTTGCCGCTCCTGTTTGCCCTCTATATGGAGCCGTTTGCCCAGAGGATCCGCGATAACCCGGACGCTATTGGGGTGAAGATGGGGCAATACACACATACTGTCAGCTTATATGCGGACGATGTCTTGCTGACCCTGGATGACCCCAAGCGGTCGCTCCCTGCCTGCGTCCAGGAACTGAACGCTTTTGCCCGCGTAGTGGGCTTCAAAATGAATATGTCTAAATCGGCTGCCCTGGATGTGTCACTTTCTGTCGACACCAGGCGGGACCTCCAGCGTCTTTTTCCTCTGCAATGGTCCTCCTCCACGGTGCCTTACCTGGGGATTTTGCTCGCACCCTCCCTACCTGCAATGGTCGCAGCTAACTATTCCTCCCTGGGCAAAAAGATTAAGGAGGAACTCGGCCGATGGAACAAAGGCCTGCTCTCGTGGCTAGGCCGTATCGCAGCGGTGAAGATGACGATACTGCCTCAGATCCTGTATCTTTTTCGCGCTCTACCTCTCCAGCCCCCTGTAGGTTGGATACGGCAGGCGCAGGCTGACATCTCCCGCTTTGTGTGGCAGGGCCGTAAGCCTCGAATGAAACGGGTCCTCTCCATGCTTGCCCCGGAGGCGGGGGGTCTCGGTGTCCCGGACCTCTGGAAGTACTTTCAGGCGGCGCAACTCCGATATTTGGTGGAGTGGAGCCGGTGGGAATCGGACAAGCACTGGCTCTTTCAGGACCAGGCAGTTGCGGGCCGTACTCTCCAGGAAGTCCCGTTCCTACGGCGCACTCACCGCCCGCCTAATCTCTACGCCTCCTTTACCACCCGAGTTCCGCTGCGAGTGTGGGACGCGGTGTGTGAGCTTCGTGAGCTCACCACTTTTCCATCACCGTTCACTCCCATCGCTGGCAATCCAGACTTCACTCCGGGTCTGGAACCGGGAGCCTTTTCCCACTGGGTGAGCGCGGGTTGTAGGGCACTTTTCCAGATCTACGGGCCGGAGGGTGTGCTCCCCTTCCAGCAGCTCCGACAGGAGTTTGGCCTGACAGAGGGGGACAGACTGCGTTACATGCAAGTTCGCCACTGGGCTCTTCAACCCCCAGTGCGCGACGTCGCTGCCCGCTCGATTACGCCCTATTAACGATGGCTGGTGACCCTGACCTCGGACGCCAAGCTTATCACCGAATTGTATAAGTTTCTCCAACCCCCGCCGTTTCATTACCATAACCCAGGGAGAGAGCGCTGGCACAGGGAATTGGGCAGGACCTTGAGCCACAAGGAATGGGACAGGATCGCGTACCGGGCGAGGCACTCTGCGTACCACACTGGGCTGACGGAGACCTTTACTAAGGTGTCCACCTATTGGTACTACACCCCGGAGAGGCTCTACGAGATGCACAGAATCGGCGATAAAGGTTGCTGGCGCGGCTGCGGACAGGATGGTACCCTCACGCACATTCTCTGGGAGTGCCCGGTGCTGTCGGCCTATTGGAAGGAGGTCTTGGATGAGGTAGACAGGCATTTTGAGATAGAACTCCCGCGCTTCCCTGCGTATGTCTTGCTAGGCCTCCCCAATGACCTGATGTACCCGCTGAAGTCCCGCAGGGGTAGACAGATTGCGATTGCGCTAGGCTCAGCGGTTCAAAACATCCTTATACTCTGGCGTACCCCCACTGCCCCCTCTATCACTGGCTGGCTACACAGGCTCTGGCAGGTACTGGGTATGGAGAAGATGTCGCTGACAGTGGCTGGGAATGTGGACCAATTTGAAGAGCTCTGGCACCCCTTTTTGGCACTGCTGTCCACGGAATTTCGCGAGCTCACGTGTCCACGGTACCTGCGACTCCTTAGGCTGACGCCGCCGGCGGCTCCAGCGGAGTGAATGTGGCGGGATCAGGGGTTTGGGGCTGGGGGTGGGGGGCAGGGTTACATGCTTCTAATGCTGACTTTCGGACGAGGATGTTGGGGTGTTGTTTTCTTTCCTTTTCTCCTTCGCTTTTCTTTCTTCTATTTTTCCGGGGATGGGGGGTTGGAGGGATGGTGTGTTTTTTTCCTGTGTTGCGGGACGCTACTCTAGCTCGGCCTTGCTCGGGGAATGGGGATCTACTGGAGGGTCATTTGCACTGCCTTATTGCCTTATGACTTACGCTTTGTTGCCCTCCGGGGCTTCCTGCTTCCCCACTTTTCCTCTGAATCACTGCAACGCCTCGCGCCTTGTATTGTATGTTCGCTTGACCTCCTATTCCCTTCCCCATGTTTTTTGTACCTTAATAAAATACTTTAAACCTAAAGGTTACATGGCTCACAACAGTGAATCCTTAATGCTCTTAACAAGCCCCGCCAGAAATGGCATTGAGAGGCATAAGTGATAGGTCGCCTGACGCAAGTTCGCTAACATTGGAGCCGCCTCTTTCCCTGCTTACATGGAACGTGCGTGGCCTGGGGGACAGAATAAAGCGGTGTCTGGTTCTACGCTATATCAAAAGGTGCGCCCCAGCGGTAGTCTTATTGCAAGAGACACACGTCATCGGTACCACGAGTAAAGCGTTAGATAAATTGGGATATAAGATGGTGGTACATTCAGAGTTCTCTTCCGGATCCAGAAGGGTGGGTATATTAGTGCGGAAGCAATTCCCAATAATAATAAGTAGAACGAAAACTGATGGGTCAGGGCGATTCGCAGCAATAATCACACAATGGGAGGGGAGGCCTCTTAATATAGTCTCTGTTTATATTCCTCCTGCGCTGCACACATTGGCGCTCCCAGACGTTAGCGAGTTTTTGTTGGGATTACCGGAGGGAGAGCTGCTCCTGGGCGGGGACTTCAACATTGTTATGGACGGGGCACTTGATAGGTATCCTGCGCAAATGGGCGGTTAGGGAGTATCCCGTTTGGGGAGTTTCATGGACACGCTTGGCTCACGGATGTATGGCGGCGGCACCACCCAGCAGAGCAGCAATTCACATACCATTCGGGGGTGCACAATAGTCTGCCAAGAATAGATTACTTCCTGGGATCAGCAGGTAGTCTTAAAAGTATAGACAGCATAGAGATCAGACCCAGAGGGATCTCGAACCACTCCCCAATACTCCTGCAGTATACACACTACCAGCGCACGAGACGCCGCATCTACCCGATACGCCCTGGCTATCTGCAAATCCCCAAGATTAGGAAGGAAGTCACAAAAGCGACGGGCCTTTACTTCCAAGAAAACACTATATCAGTCGATTCCCCAACCATCCTATGGGAGGCATTTAAAACTGTCGTAAGGGACAAGCCATTGCCTCAATTGCAGCACATAAGCGGGAGAAACAGCTAGAGTTGCACTTGCTAGACCTAGAGCTCCAGGCAGCGGAAACCCAACACGCCACTAACCCCACCACTGACACGTCCCATACCATACAACTCGCGCAGAGGCGGCACCTGACAGAGTTGCCCAAGCAACAGATAGAAGCCACGTGACATAAGATCTACGACGTGGGTGACAAAGCTGGGAAATTGCTGGCTTGGCTAGACAGAAGGGATGAGGGTGATAGATGGGTGGCGCAACTGAGTTCTGATGGCCGGGTAACAACTGACCCGCGAATGATAGTGCATACGCTAGCGCGCCATTTTCAAGCAGTCTATTCATCAACCTCTAACATGACAATAGAAGAGGCGTTGACCTATGTGAAAGATCGGGATATGCCCAGACTTGCCCCTGAAGCAGCGAGCGAACTTGAGGCAGATCTTACAGTAGAAGAACTGCAGGCGGCAATCGGGGCGCTTCAGTCCGGAAAAGCCGTAGGGCCAAACGGTTTACCCGTTGATCTTTATTCAAAACTGGCTGGAACCATCGCCCCTCATTTGCTCACTATGTTTACGGACAGTCTAGGAGTGGGCGAACTCCCGCTGGAACAGCGCGTGGCCACCATTGTGGCTATACTAAAACCGGGTAAGCCGGCTGATAGGTGCACTTCCTACCGCCCTTTATCATTGCTGAATGCGGAGGCTAAGATCCTTGCAAAACTTTTGGCGACTAGACTAACACCCCACTTATTGGCAATTATACACCCAGACCAGTCTGGTTTCATTCCAGGCAGGAATACGGCCCCCTGCCTGTACAGTTTACCTACAAGAACCGGCGGTGGTGCTGGCTTTGGACGCACAGATGGCATTCGACATGGTAGAATGGCCCTTTCTGTTCGCGGTGCTCCGTCACCTGGGTTTTGGGCCAAAATGCTGTGCTTGGGCGGGCTCCTATATTCCAAACCAATGGCTCATGTTACTGCTAATGGTCACATGTCTGAGAACTTCCCCCTGTCACGGGGCACGCGCCAAGGCTGCCCCCTATCGCCGCTGCTCTTTACTCTGGTGCTGGAGCCGCTGGCGTCGTGGATAAGGTGGGAGCCAATAATAAAGGGACTCACGTGGACGTACAGCTGGGAGGACCTTATCTCCTTGTACGCAGATGACGTGTTGCTATTTCTGTCCTCCTTTGAGGCGCGCCATTCTAACCCTTCTTAACACCTGTAAAAACTTTGGAAGGGCGTCAGGGTACACCATCAACTGGTCTAAATCAGTACTTTACGTGCTGCACGGTCCTCCACCACAACTCCCCGCGGACTGCCCGCTTCGAATAACGAGGAGAGATTTAAATATTTGGGCATATACGTAACTACTGACTCGGCTCAATTCTTTAAACAAAATTTGCAGCCACCGCTAGACTGCCTATGAAGAGATGTGCGCCACTGGGGTTCCCTGCCGCTGACTCTGCTAGGGAAAGCAGCACTTTTTAAGATGATGTCCCTACCTCGCTTCTTATATGTATTGGAGAATACGCCGTTTCAGGTGCCACCCACTTACTTCCGTACTATAGCAGCACAGGTCTCCAGCCTTTTATGGGGCAATAAGCCAGCACGTATCGCACAATCAAAGTTGGTGCGAGGCTGGTATGATGGCGGGATAGCGCTCTCAAATATCCAACTTTATTACTGGGCGGCGCAATTAAAAGTAATTAACCAGTGGCTGCATGCTCCACAGTCTGACCCAGCATTTAAGGCAGATAGGGAAATGCTGGGCACAAAAGGAATGCTCTCTCCCCTCTACGATAAACGACTGGCCTCAGCACTCATCGGACCTTTAAAGCACAGCGTGATCATTTGGCACGCCGCCCAGGCCAAACTGGGTTGGCGTGAGACTCTGACCCAGCTTACTCCGTTATGGTATATAAAACGCCTAGGTAAACTCAGAAACAGTAAGGGCTTTGACAGATGGGACGATATTGGTATATCTACGGTGGGCGACATGTGGCGCAATGGCGAAATAGTTAAATTTGCACACCTTCAGCGGCAATACACACTGGCGCCAACGGAGCTGTTCAGGTACACACAGATCAGACACGCTTTAATGTCAGCGCTCCCGCCTGAACGGAGGTCCCGGAGGCATCCCCCATGGAGGATAGGTTATTGACAGAACACATGCAAAAGAAGGCAACATCACTAACATATCACAAGCTGGTTAACAATTTATCAGACCCGACAGGACCCCTACAAGATAAGTGGTCTCAGGATATAGGCGAGTTTGAGGACTCAGAATGGCAGGAAGCAGTGGCCTCTCCATGGGAGGTGGGCATACCCTCACGGCTCCGACTGGTGCAGCTTCGAATTTTACACCAATCATATTACACCAGGCACACCTTGCACAGAGTAGGTAGAGCAACACACCCCTTTTGTCTGCGCGGATGCGGGATGAAGGTACCTTTTTCCATACACTATGGGAATGCCCCAAAATCAAGGAATACTGGGCTCGGGTGATGAGAACAATGTCACAGTTGGTGTGGGTATCACTAGTGCCAGAGCCCAGACGATGCTTGCTCAATATATGGGAACTGAATGACTTAACTCGTCAAGCACAGAGCTGGGCCACATTGGGGATCATGGTTGCTAAGCGGAATGTGGCCCAGAAATGGGGGGCTGCGGAGGTGCCAACGCTTACCACATGGGGGAGGGACATGGACGCGGCTATGTTTGCTGAAAGTACAGTATTCATTAATAGGGGGTGCCCTCAAAAGTAGAGTAAAATCTGGGGGGCATGAAATAGCTTCAGAGGGGACATATGCGAACCACCGCCCGTGCAAGAAGATGAGAATTTGGACTCGGAAGGATAACGATATGCACGTAAATTACAAATGGGGCTCCGATCTTAAAGTTCTGCTGACGAGATCTGATTTAAACCTATTGATTGTGCTTTTAGGTACTGCGATACTGTATTTAGCTGAAACATTAAGTGTACGGTTTCTATATTGCATTGTTATTGAAAACAATAAAAATCTTTTTTTTTAAAACAGATAAACTGCAAATCCTTATGGCAGCGCAACTAAGCTCCTTCACCATTGAATAATTATTGTAAACACTGAATCCGGTTTAAAGCAGATTCCAGCCAAGATTTGGATATACCTCAGTCAATCAATCAGAGTACTTGTAGAGCGCGCTACATACCCGTGAGGGTCTCAAGGCGCTGAGGGTGTGCTGCTACTACTCGAAGAGCCAGGTCTTGAGGTGTCTTCTGAAGGCGAGTAGGTCTTGGGTCTGCCGTATGTGGGTAGGGAGGGTGTTCCAGGTCTTGGCGGTGAGGTAGGAGAAGGATCTGCTGCTGGAGGTCGTTCGTTGGATGCGGGGGACAGCGGCGAGGGCAAGGCTGGCAGAGCGAAGGTGGCGGGTGGGGGTGTGGAAGCTGAGTCTGCTGTTAAGGTAGGCTGGTCCGGCGTTGTGGAGTGCTTTGTGTGCGTGGGCGAGGAGCTTGAAGGTGATCCTCTTCTTGACGGGGAGCCAGTGAAGGTCTCTCAGGTGGGGGTGATGTGGCTGCGGCGGGGGACGTTGATGATCAGTCAGGCGGAGGCGTTTTGGATGCGTTGTAGTCGTTGTATGTGTTTGGCTGGGATTCCTGCGTAGAGTGCATTGCCATAGTCCAGTCTGCTGCTGACGAGGGCCTGTGTCACCGTTCTTCTTGTTCTGATAGATACATCTGCCAGTGGATTCCTCACCTTGTGAATGTCGCCTTGCGTCAGCAACATTCGGAAATTCTTTTTTTAGCTTCGTGCCGACGTCGACGACGTCACAGAGGCACGGCATCGCGCGCGACTCCGCTGACGTCACCGACACCATAATAGGCCCACGCCGGCGTGATGACATCAGTTCCTTTTTTTCCGTGTGGTCGACGCTAACGGTTTCGGGGAATCTCTGTAGCTTTTGGTAACTTTGTTACTGTTTTTCTCAGTTTTCTCTAACGATGTCGACTGAGAAGACTGGAGTCAAGCCTTGTGGGGAGTGCGACAAAATGATGTCAATCACGGACCCGCACGAGGATTGCATCTGGTGCCTGAGTTCGGACCATGATGTCGACGGCTGTTCTTCGTGTCGAAAGATGTATTCGAAGGCGCTTCGTGAGAGGGAGACCAAGCTTCTGATGGCGAAGTTGGGAGGTAGAAAAGAAAATAAGACTTCGAGATCTCGTTCGAGAAAGGCGAGGTCGCTTGTCGAGGTCGAGATCAAGATCCCATACGGCGTCGCCTTCGAAGCCTTCATCCGATCATGCTTCGAAGTCTAAGAAGATACATAATAAGCGAAGGCATGAATCTTAACGTCACTCCGGTAAGGATTCGGACTTGAGACCGAAGTCGCCTAAGAGGAAGCATGGGAAGGATGGGGTGTCTCCATCTCCAGAGGTCTTGGATCCAGAAGGTGAGGCTTCACCTTTGGAGTCGCGGGCTCAATCACCGACTCCGGTTCCGAATCCATCGCTGGCGCCGTCTCCGGCTCGAGAGGATGAAGAGGTCCCTTTGAATGAAGGTTCAGTACCTTTGCTCATAGAGGAGCAAAGATATAGATAGGCGGAGGCTGAGATGGAAGAAGGTGAGCTTCAGGAGGATTATTTTGAGGATCAAGGAGAAGCTAGTGGTTTGGATCTTTCTCCTGAATGGGAGCTGCCATCTGTGTCTGATGCTCTTTCGAAGGATGCTAAGCCATACCAATTGGTCATGAAGAAGGCTGCTGAACTTTTAAATTTAACTCTGACTACAGTGGAGTATAAGTCTAATCTCTTGACTGAGGTTCTCCATTCCCCAAGTTCTGTAATTGAACCGTTGCTTCCCTTTAATGAGGCATTAACTGAGCCTATTTTGGAGGTTTGGAGCAAGACTCTTACAGCTCCTGCAGTGTCTAAAAGTGTTGCAAGGAGGTATAGAGTTGCACCTGGGGACCCTGAATTTTTAACCTCGCATCCTTCCCCTGAAAGTCTGGTTTTTCAGGCAGCCTGTTCAAAAAAGACTGTGGGTGCATTCCCTCAAGTGCCTGGGGATAAGGAAGCTAGAAAACAGGATCAGACTGCGAAGAAGTCCTTTTCTTCAACAAGTATGTCTTTAAAATCTACTAACGCCACTTGCCTTATGGGGAGATACATTCACGCCCTGATGGATTTGTTGCGTCTGTTGGCTCCTTAAATTCCAGATGACTACAGGAAGGATTTTGAGGAGGTGTTGTCTGATGCACATGCGGCTGCACGCCAAGTGATCCAGAGTGGGCTAGATACTGCGGATTCAGTTGTTCACATCATGGGAACTGCTGTTGCCTCTAGAAGGGCTGCCTGGTTGAAGTCATCGGACTTTTCGGTGGACGTTCAGGCTGCATTATTGGATTTGCCCTTTGACGGTTTTGGGCTTTTTGGTAAAAAAGGTGATGCAGCTTTAGAAAGATTTAAGGACAGTAGGGCTACTGCAAAATCTTTGGGGATGCAGACCAGAGGTTCATCTACCAAAAGGTATAGAGGTTTTGGACGTTCTTCTTTTTTCGTCCCTACCGGCAAGGCCAACAGCAGCAGCAGCAGCAGCAAAATTCCCTGTATAGGTCTTACAGGGGTAAGCTCGTCCTCGAGGACGTCAAGCCTCCTCTTCCAACCCCCCAGCCACAGAAAAGCAGCCCTAGATCCGCCATTCCGGATCATGCGGGTCCTGTAGGGGGTCGGCTTACCTATTGTCTACAGGATTGGGAATCGGTTACATCAGATCTTTGGGTTCTCAATCTCGTAGAAAATGGGTATGCTCTTCCCTTCCGGGAATTCCCTCCAAATTACCCTCCTTGCCAAGGTTTTTGCACGGAGGAACGCCTGCCTGCAGGAGGAAGTGCAGACACTGTTAAGAAAGGGTGCGATAGAGTTGGTTCCAGAGCAGGAAAGGGGTCAGGCATGCTACTCCGGGTATTTCCTGATACCTAAGAAGGATGGCAGGCTTCGTCCAATCCTGGATCTCTACCTAAAACAGGAGAAGTTCAAGATGCTCACCCTTGCACAGGTTCTTCAGGCGCTGCAGGAAGAAGACTGGATGGTGTCGATCGATTTGGAGGATGCATATTTTCACATTCCTATCCTGCAGTCCCACAGGAAGTATCTCCGTTTTACGGTGGGATCACAGCATTACCAGTTTGTGGTCCTTCTGTTTGGTCTTACTAATGCGCCTCGAGTCTTCACCAAGGTGATGGCTGTGGTGGCAGCACATCTCAAAAGATCGGGGATACCGGTATTTCCTTATCTGGACGTTTGGCTGATCAAAGCGGAATCTTCAGAGAAAGTGCTCCATCATCTGCAAGACACAACTCAGTTGTTGTATAGGTTGGGTTTTTCGATAAATGTACCCAAATCTCACCTGGTCCCCTCCCAGCGCAACCTGTTCATAGGTGCGGTACTGGATACAACTGTATGTCGGGCATTCCCTCCACCTCAAAGGATTCTCGACATACAGGAAATGATTCCTTTATTCATTAATGGAGCGGTTGTTCCAGTACTGAAGGTCCTTCACCTGCTCGGTCTGATAGCTTCCTGCATTCTGTTGGTCAACCATGCATGCTGCCACATGAGGGCACCCCAGTGGTGCCTCCGCAGGCAGTGGTATCAGCACAACGGTGATCTCAGGGAGTCTGTGAGGATCTCCAGAGAAGCTCCAGCGGATCTGACTTGGTGGGGAGTGGAAGGCAACCTGTCTCAAGGAAAGCCCTTTCAACTGCCTCCATCGGTGGCCACAGTGATATTGGATGCATCCACTCTAGGGTGGGGTGCTCATCTGAGGGATCTGGAGGTCAAGGGTCTTTGGTCTCCAGAGGAAAGGTTGCTTCACATCAACCTTATAGAATTGACGGGCGATACGTCTGGCGCTCAAGGCCTTCCTTCCTTCCCTTCACGGTCAGTCGGTTCAAGTCCTGACTGACAACACCACCGCAATGTGGTATGTCAACAAGCAGGGAGGAGAAGGGTCGCAGTGTCTCTGCAAAGAGCCTCTGCATCTCTGGTCCTGGGTTCAGGACTATCAGACTTGTCTAATGGAAAATCATCTGGCCGGAGTTCTGAACGTTCGTGCGGACAATCTCAGTCGGCAGTTCTCAGCTGACCACGAGTAGAGGCTCCATCCAGAGGTAGCTCGTTACGTCTTTCGGACGTGGGGGACTCCTCAAGTGGACCTGTTCGCCACTCGCGAGAATGCTCACTGCCCGTCATTCTGCAGCCTCCAGTATCCGATGCAGGGAGCGTTGGGGGACGAGTTTCAGTTGAGTTGGGACTCGCGACTCCTTTACGCGTTTCCCCCCATACCCTTGATTCCTCGGGTTCTGAGGAAGATTTGCCAAGACCGGGCCCAAGTCACATTGATCGCCCCAGATTGGCCAAGAAGGGTGTGGTACACAGATCTTCTCCACCTCTCCTCGTGCCTGTCGCTCCGTCTCCCTTTCAGGGCAGATCTCCTCACTCAGATGGAGGGGCAGGTTCTACACCCCCACCTCCGGACCTTACACCTTCATGCCTGGAGATTGAAAGGGGCAACCTGAATTCCTTTTCTCTTCCACATGATGTGGTGATGTCATCTTATCTGCCAGGCGTGATTCCACCAAATCTATTTATTCGTACAGATGGTCTAAATTTGTCACTTGGTGTGGAGAGAAATCTGTTGACCCATTGAAGGCTCGTTTATCAGATATATTACAGTTTGCTCTTTCTTTAGCGTAGCAAGGGTTTGCTGTTTCCACAGTCAAGGGTTATCTTTCGGCTTTGTCGGCATTTCTCTGTTTACCGGATCAGCCGTCATTGTTCAAATCTCCTGTGGTTTTAAGATTTTTGAAGGGCCTTACAAATAAATTTCCTCCTACTCCTTTTATTGTGCCTCAATGGGACTTAAATCTGGTGCTTACTTTCTAGATGGGTTCTCCTTTCGAACCCTTGCAGAAGTGTCCCTTGAGACTTTTGTCTTTTAAAACAATTTTCCTTGTTGCAATTACCTCGGCAAGGAGGGTAAGTGAGCTTCAAGCTCTTAGTTCTAAGCCCCCGTTCTTGACCATTCATGCTGAACAAATGGTTCTCAGGACCAGGGCTGCTTTTCTGCCTAAGGTGGTAACTCCTTTCCATCTAGGACAGTCCATTACCTTTCCTACCTTCTATCCTCCCCCTCACCCTTCCAAGGAGGAGGGGAGACTTTACCGCTTGGACCCTAAGAGGGCGGTGAGCTTCTACCTGGACAGAACAAGAAAGTTCAGGGTGGATGACCAGCTGTTTGTTGGATTTGCTGGCTGCAAGAAAGGAAGAGCTGTGCACAAGCGCACACTTTCAAGATGGATCCTACTATGTATCAAGATCTGCTACTCCCTGGCGGGTAAGGAACCTCCAGTGGGTATAAGGGCTCATTCTACCAGAGCAAAGTCTTCAACATCTGCTTTGTCTAGGGGTGTACCTGTGGAGGATATTTGTAGAGCGGCAACTTGGGCCTCCCTCCACACTTTCGCGAAGCATTACTGCTTGGATTCCGAGGGGAGGAGGGATGGCCACTTTGCGCGCTCTGTCCTCCAGGATTTTCTGGTATAGGAGAGTGGGGACTGCTGTGGGACTCTATTCACAAGGTGAGGAATCCACTGGCAGATGTATCTACCAGAAGAACAAGTTACTTACCTTCGGTATCGCTTTTTCTGGTAGATACAGTATCTGCCTGTGGATTCCTCACATGCCCACCCGCTTCCCCGTTCACTCTTCTATACCTTAGATAATGACAATGTTGAATGTATATATGTTATTCTACTTGAATTACTGCATTGTCTTTACACTGTGTGTGTTATCTTGACTATTGTATACTGTGTATATCTACTGTTGTCGGTCCATCGGTGTGCCTCGAAGGCACGGAAAAAAGGGCGGAACTGATGTCATCACGCTGGCGTGGGCCTATTATGGTGTCGGTGACGTCAACGGAGTCGCGCGCGATGCCGTGCCTCTGTGACGTCGTCCACGTTGGCGCGAAGCTACAAAAAGAATTTCCGAATGTTGCTGACGCAAGGGGATATTCACAAGGTGAGGAATCCACAGGCAGATACTGTATCTACCAGAAAAAGCGTTACCGAAGGTAAGTAACTTGTTCTTTCGGTCGGGATCCACTTGTAGATCCTGCGGAGCATGCAGAGTGTCTTTTAGCAGGAGAAGACAGCGCTGACCTGCTTAGCCATGGAGAGGGAGGAGTCGAGGATTAATCCTAGGTTGCGTGCATGGTCGGTGGGTGTTGGTGCTGTTCCCAGTGTGGTCGGCCACCAGGAGTCGTCCCTGGCTGAGGGAGTGGGTCAGAGGATGAGTATCTCCGTCTTGTCCGAGTCCAGCTTCAGACGGCTGCTCCTCATACAGTCGGCGACGGCCGTCATTCCCTCGTGGAGGTTGGTTTTTGCGGTGTGAGTGTCCTTGTTGAGGGATAGGATGAGCTGGGCATCGGCGTAGGAGATGATGTTGAGGTCGTGCTGGTGGACCACTTGTGCGAGGGGGGCCATTTAGATGTTGAACAGTGTTGGGCTGAGGGATGAGCCCTGGGGGACGCCGCAGATTATGTCAGTGGCTTCGGATCGGAAGGGTGGGAGGCGGATGCTCTGGATTCTGCCGGAGAGGAAGGACGTGATCCAGTCAAGGGCCTTCTCTTGGATTCCAGCTTCTAGGAGGCGTGTCTTTAGAGTGCGGTGGTAGACCGCGTCAAAGGCGGCCGACAGGTCCAGGAGAATGAGGGCTGTTGTTTCGCCGTTGTCCAGTTGGCACCTGATATCGTCCGTTGCTGCGATAAGGGCTGTCTCGGTGCTGTGGTTTCGTCTGAATCCGGACTGGGATGGGTCCAAGATGTTGCTGTCTTCCAGGTGGCGGGTCAGTTGTCCGTTGACGATTTTCTCGATGACCTTTGCCGGGAACGGGAGCAGGGAGATGGACCGGAAGTTCTTGAGGTCCTTAGGGTCCGCTTTGGGCTTCTTGAGGAGGGCATTGATTTCAGCGTGCTTCCAGCTTTCCTGGAATGTCGCTGTTTCAAAGGAGATGTTGATGACCTTCCGTAGTTTGGGTGCGATGGCTGCGTCTGTTTTGTTGAATATGTGGTGTGGGCACGGGTCTGACAGAGATCCTGAGTGGATGGAGTTCATGTCTCGTCGTCTTTGACGTTGGACCAGGAGGTCAGGCGGAAGGCGCTGGTGGTGTTCACAGGGGAGGTGGAGTCTGGTGTAGTCGGGCGGTTGTGGTGTTGAGGCTGTCGTGGATGTCAGCGATCTTGCGGTGGAAGTAGATGACTAGTGAGTCGCACATTTCTTGTGAGGGTGGGATGTCGTTGGCGCTGGGGTTGGAGAGTTCTTTGCTGTCATGAGCGTTGTTATCCAAGCGGTTTTTGAAGGCGGATCTCTTGGCTAAACTGTTGAGGGCGCGAGGGCAAAGCAAGGGAAAATGAGGAAAAAATCACCAGGGCAGAGTCAACAGTGGAGCACAATCAAGGGGCACAGAGCTAGAGAATGCACAGGTAAACAACAGCAGGATCGAACTCACAAACTCACGGAATGAGCGGCAGCGATGGGGGGAAGGCACGCACACGCAGGAGGTGCTGTGTGGCGTGGGGAGCGACATGACCTGCAGGCAGGGTCATGGGTCGCTCCATACCTCAGATCCATAGGGAACAGTTCACCCTTTCCAGAAGAACAGAGTGATCTATTGTATCATAGGAGATGGACAGGTTCTGTAGAAAAAAAACTGCCTCTGTGCCTTGTCCCAGTTGAAACCCTTAATAATATTTATGAGTAAGTAAGACTTACAAACATGCTTCTGGATCATTTAATGTACCACTCCCTCCTATACTTGGTCACTATCAGAAAATAAGATTTTGGTCTAAAATTGCCAAAGTCATCCTTGAGAAGACCTTCTGTTTTTTAAGGAGAGGGGTCACAACAGCTGCTTTAGGCTATTGTGAGACCACACCCTCCTGCCACAACAGGGGCAGATACCATGACATGCTGCTTGGCAGGGACCCAACAGTTCCCCACCAACTGAGATGGGGAAAAACAAATGAGAATTCCTGACTAGAGACTATTCATATTTTGTGCTGGATTGTAATGATCTTGTGTTGAAAGGCAAGAGTCTTGGTTGGCCACCAAGCTCTATGAAGGCAATACCATCAGGAAGAGGCCTGATGGAGGAGTAATCTAACTGAACCCCCTAGCAGCTCAATGTTATGGCTTCCATTATTGTAGTAGTATAAAACATCGTTTTTGCCTTTTCCAGTTCCTAATGGAGCTGCAGGTGCTTCCTGCAGCAAGCCTTGTTTTATTCAAATCCTCCCTTCCTCCAACTTTTTTCTGCTGTTCTACACATCTGCCTTTGGTGATAAATGGACAAACTAAAGAAGGGTTTAGATGTATGCCTATCAGATAGGTGTGGCTCACTGGTTAGAGCAGGCAGACCCTGAAGCAGAGGTCAGACCCGGGACCAGGGTTCAATTCCCGACGCAGCAGGGTCTTGAGCTCAAATGTCCATGGACTCGATAATTCTCGCTTCGGTGCCTGACCTAATCATGGGTTCACACTCTGCAACTCTGGGCATTAAGCTTGCTTAATCTCCACAACGGCCCCCCCCGCGGCGGGATGCCTGGCTTTCACCTTGGGGATGCCCTGTAGGGGCTATCTCACAGGAAAAAACCAGGACGGGTTCCCAAGGCAAGCGCGGAGATACCCCTTCGGGGTTCGATTCTGGCGCTATGTAAGAATATAATAATAATAATAATAATAATAATAGGCTTGTTGCTTCAGACAGAAGCACAAACATCTTTAAGAATGTGTTTATGGCTTAATAAAAAGCCTCAACATTATTTCTCTCTACCAATTCCCCAAATCCTGAAACTAAGGGGTCCATTAGGATGGCGGACGGACAAAGTCCGTCCGCCATCCTGTCGGGGGCCGGTACCGTCCGCCACAAGGGAGGAGGAACCGTCCCCCAATTAGGATGCACCCGTCACAGTGGCGGTGCATCCCGCATTTTTAACATTTTTCATAATGTGAAAAATGCTTGTTGTGCGTTTCACAGCACAACATGACAGGCACTGTGCTGTGCCTGCCATGTTGTGCTGTGAAACGTACCCCCCCATGTGCACCCCCCCCCCCCTCCTTCAGCCTTGGGGCCCGCAGCGGGCCCCAAAGCAGGAACCGTATGCCTTTTCGTGCTGGCATTGCCGCCACGGAAAGTCAATTCTCCCATGCCATCCTAATATGACTGGCGTTGTCTGATAGACACCACCACCATATCAGGCCTTTTCCGACGCGGTCGCAAGGCGACCGCAGCGGAAAAGCGGCGGACGGTCTTCCCCTCCGCCACGGTCTCCCCCGCCATTGTAATATCGCA
This sequence comes from Lissotriton vulgaris, assembly GCF_964263255.1. Lineage (NCBI taxonomy): Eukaryota > Metazoa > Chordata > Amphibia > Caudata > Salamandridae > Lissotriton > Lissotriton vulgaris. The sequence goes on from NC_141697.1 coordinate 180,030,929, forward strand.
GGGGGAAGAAAGGTGGCGATCCGTCTGCCATCCTAATGGACCCCTAAGTATGGACTTTGCCAGTGCTTAGTTGTCTTTATTTTGGCAGATGGCACTACATAAGCCTCCTGATTGATTGAATTTCATTCTTGCATAAAGTTGTTTGCATTCCTGCTTTTCCATTTTGTCACCTAAATAAAGATCTTTTTAGATCTTGTGATTTCCTCTCTGACAGCACACGCATTGCACACACTAAGAGAAATAGTAATTTGACTAAGATTGCTCTTTTTCTTGTATCAGTGACAGGCATCTCCCCAAGTTTTTTATCCAGTCTGGCTGTTGCCATCTAGTGTGTGTGGCCTTTAAACCTTTTTTCTCTTGAAGGACAACACAGTCTCAATCCAGAGCCTGAAGATTTGTGTAATCTGGGAATAGCTCTGCTGCAAGTGTGTGTAGGTTGTGCGGTTCTGAGAGTCTTTGGTGATAGGTGAGGGACATAGATTGCATGTCGGTGAGGAGAGCTTTCATTGCACCTTGCAGGGGGGGTCCCTGCAGATTTTGTTACACTGCTGATTGAAGGAGACAGCACAAACTGCTGTAAGGGGTAGACACGTGTGCAGGAGACTTCTTCAGCGTTTTTGCAGGGCATCCAGACAGAGGAATTCTCCCTTCATAATCCATACCAATGTTGTAGATACATTTGATGGTTTGGTGGCTGAGATGCCTCAATGTTGGGAGCTCTGTGCCTACAAAATAAAAGCATAAAACCTTTAAAAACAGTTAGTGGGCATGAATGAAATCATTGTTTAAATAAACGATAACTTGCATAAGCTCAATAACGCTGCTGAATAGGGACAAAAGCCTTTGCTGGCAATGTTAAACAACCATTGGAGGCTGTTACCACTTTATTTACGTTTTTACAGCAAGGAAATATAAATATTAGGCACAGGCACCATCAGCGTATGTGTCGATTAGATGGGTTCACATGATCTGTTAACAGGCTGTCGCATGCTACTGCCACTTTTTCAAGGCTCATAGTGAAATTGTAAGTAGAGATGGGGCACTACAGCGGGGATGTTGCAGATGGCCTTGTGCAAGTCACCAGTGATTTATAGAATATAGAATATACACACTTCTCATTTCTCTGCTACGATGAGAAAGAAGAGGCTTCAAGTCTGAGTAGCCTCTTTGCATTAGACGTCACGAGTGTATGCTGAAGTCCCAGGCAAGCTACAGGTAGTGTTGTCTCAGGAGTTCATAATGGTGGTACCACAAAAGGGGGAGTGTTGTGAGAGGTAGAATGAAGCATTAATAACATTTTTAACCGTTTACTTGTTACTTTGTGTACCTTTGCTGACAATTGTTATTTCACAACAATATGTACTTGTTTGAAGATTGTATATTGTAAGATTTTAAATAATCAAAAAATAAAGTACTACTGCCTACTACTTGTTTGAAGAGATTACCAAAATTTCCAGTATAGATTATCTGAAGTAAAGGTAAATTAGCAAAACTGTTTATTAGCAAAACTGTCTTGTGAGTTTCATTATATATTTGTATTTATAACTTACATTAAAAATAATGCTTAGTGATGTTTTCATGCTGCACTCTCCCTTCTCCTGTCCTTGATGCACCGTGTGTAGATGTGGTTGTTGTTGCTGATTCTCATCTTGTGTCTCTGGCTCTGATATGATAATAGGTACTCCTCTTCGAGTTGCTATGTTGTGCAATTTAGCACATGCTGCAACTTATATCATGTGTATACTGGAGCCCACCACCACTTTTATGGAGACAGCAAAAGTGAATTATGAGCAGTAGAATTATCCTTTGGCACACAATTTGTGTTGCAAGGTTTAAGTTGTGGTGTAAGAATCCATGAGCTCAAAGCAAAATAGGTTTCTCCTACAATGTAGAAAAAAAGCTTAATAAGTTACAAACAAGCAGGGAGACCATGTGTATGATAAACCTATGAATAGCGGAGAACAATAACCTAGTAAATAGCTGTCTCCAAAATCTCCTCTAAAAAGACATACATAAATAACATTATGTCTTAACATAAAGTAATCCTGTGCTGCCTTGCAACCTTGCAACTATATCTGTTTCTATATTGGATGTATTACAAACCGCTTGGATGTATTCTTCCTATATCTAAAAAGATAACTCATTGTGAGGTGGCTGGCACATAGGAACATGAGTACCATCTATACATCCAATAACGAGGGAAATTAATTATTCTGTAACATTTTAACTTTGTTAATTGTAATTCCTCTATTTTAGGAAAACTAATATAAGAATTCATTTTTATTAGCATTGACTCGAGGAAAGCTCTGAAAAATCTGGATAGTGTACTTTGAGAATCCCACCTGCTACAATAATTACACCTTGGCATTCCCCAGAGGCTAAGAGGGGCAGTGAGTATAATACCTATTAATGGATGTGGATAGAATTGTCCCGGAACTGTTTCTTTCTAGCTGGGGCTTCATTTTAGCTATGCGATCTAAAATAACTGCACTGCTTAGCCTGTATTTGTTAAATATTTCCTACTCCTTTGGAAAAGAGTAATTCTGATTAAAAATATGCACTCCTGTTTCCTCCTCTGCAAACCAGCCAGTATCCTCATCATCCATTCCATCAGGTACAATGCAGCCATTGTAGAAAACGCTGATGCATTGTGTGGCTATTTATACAGTTTGCACCTGGTTACCAACTGTTTTGAGTTGAGTTGTAAATTACACATGCAAAACACGCATTCTGGGAGCAGTCGCAATTTGAGAGTACTTAATACATTGAAGTACAGAACCGGTAATTAGCAACCACAGAACGCAACCTGCTATTTGAAGTCCCAAAAATACTGGTTCAGTATTGAATCGGTTCGTTAAAATTGCAAAACAAGTGCCTTTTGTACATACAAAAAGGGCTTTTGCGCTTGCTAACGGTCCAATTTTGCCAATCAAACCATTTACGATGGCAAAAAGCCTACATATATCTGGTCCGTAGTGCTTTTTAGGCAGGGATGGGCTCAGAGCCGGACCCCCTCCACATGCAATAGCTATTTTTGAGAAGTTGGCAGGTTTATGATATGAACCATTGTAGGGCCATTGCTCCCTGGAATTGAGTAGAACTGAGTGGTGGGGAGGAGGAGATGTGTTTGAAAATCTATTCTTTGTCAAATGTTTAGTTTTCAGACTCAAATCAAAAACATATTAGAAAATTCACTAAAACCTGCAGCTTTCATCGCAGCTGTCTGGAAACTTCCTACCTTTCAAATCTTGTGCCTCCTTAATAAGAGCTTGTGTCCTCTGTTGAAATCTCAGTCATGTCTTCCCTCTTATGGTTGGCGGTTTCAGTTCATAAATCAATCCACAGGAGAGTATCAAAACATCTAATGAGAAGAATGCAGCTGCAAAATCATGAACCTCAGTTTAAGGCAAAGGTAGCTCTGACTTTGCTTATGCCCATATGATCATTGTGCTACTGGATTCAAGTTATCCAGGCTGATGAGGGGTGAAATCCCGAAACCGGTCCAAGGATGCTTGTTTCTGGTTCAGGAGGACCTGGCTTGACAGTTCGGGCTAGACTGTTCCCATGAGGCACAGGGTCAAGACTGATTTGCATATGGTCATGGGTGGCATCTTGAGCAAAAGAATGATGGATTTAACCCAGATCTCTTGATTTGGGGGTGAATGTTGTGAATCGTTTTATATTCCGTCCATCAATTGTGTGTCTTTTGCATATGATGCATGGGGCAGATCCTCACTGGAAGTTGAGGGTGACAACTCGGTCTTTGGGGACCTGTGAAGTATCAAGAATCCTCCTGGCTGCAGAAAAGTACATAAAACACAACTATTTAGGGGAATCTCTGCACATTACTGATTTTCCATGGAGTATTGAATTCACATCTCTGAAGCAGACTTTGAGTGGAGTGTTCACGAAGGAAAATTAACATTTTACTCAGGAGACTTAGGGGAACACTAAGTGTTAGGACATTTGTGTTGGCACAGTGACCCCAGACAGAAATGTGAGGAAAATGTTTTTTTCAACACTAAATTTGAGGCTTGCAGGGGATTCTGGGCAGGAAACGTTGGGGGATCCATGCAAACCATACTTCCCTGGACTCCCCGGAATGTCTAGTTTTCGAAATGTGTGGGTTTAGTAGGTTTCCCTACATGGCCGCCGAGCCCGGGACCAAACACCCAGGTGACCCCCCCTTGCAAAACCAGGTCGTTTTGCAATTGGTGATTTTGATGTCTCCACAATATGTTTTGGGCCCTTCCCTGCCGCGGGTACTTGGCCCACCCACACAAGCGAGGTACTGTTTTCATAGGAAGACATGGTAGAACGTTGGGTTAGTGGGAAATTTTTGTCAGTCTGGTGATTCCACAACTTTCCCACACAGAAACATGAGAAAAATTTGATTTTTTTTCAGCTAAATTTGAGGTTTACTGGGGATTTTGGGTAGGAAAACATTGGGGGATCCACGCAAGCCATGCCTCCCTGGAATCCCCAGGTGTGTAGGTTTTAGAAATATCTGGGTTTAGTAGGTTTCCGTAGATGGCCGCCGAGCCTGGGGCGAAAAACCCAGGTGACCCTTCTTGCAAAACCAGATTGTTTTGTGATTAGTCATTTTTATGTCTCCCCAATACTTTTTGGGCCCTTCCGTGCTGCGAGGGCTTGACCCACCAACCACACAAGTGCGGTACCATTTTTATCGGAAGACTTTGGAGAATGCTGGGTTGGTGGAAGTTTGTAGATCCACACAGATTCCAGAACTTTCCATCACAGAAATGTGAGGAAAAGTGTTTTTTTGGTGTTTTTTTACAGAGTTTGAGGTTTGCAAGGGATTCTGGGCAACAGAACCTGGTGAGAGCCACACAAGTTACACATCCTGGATCGCCCTGGGTGTCTAGTTTTCAAAAATGTATAGGTTTGCTAGATTTCCCAAGGTGCTGGCTGAGCTAGGGTTCAAAATCCACAGCTAGGCACATTGCAAAACAAGCATTGGCATAGCCAATAGGTCTCGCCTTTGGGACCTTATAATGTTTAGCCATGCAACAGTTGATGTTGTTGCACCAAGGATATTGTGGTGCATAACTAAAAACGCATAAGTTCCCAAAAGCGAGACCTATTGGCTATGCCAATGCTCTCTCCCCCCAACACGCTTTTTTAAAAAACGTTAAGCGCTGCGCCGTCTTCATGGACACCGCGCTATGCAATGAAATAGGTGTTGCTTTTGGTATTGTAAATAACAATGCCTTTTAATCTTTTTAATGGCATTGCTGTTTACAATGTTAAAACAATGCTCAAAATAATGTCATTGCAAGACTGTGCAGATGTACAGAACAAGGTGTGCAGAATGTACAGCACAAGGTGCACTCCCTGTGCTGAATGTACATCACACATAATGCTCCATGTGCAGAATGTACAGTACAAGGTGTGCAGAATGTACAGCACAAGGTATTCTCCCTGTGCAGAATGTACAGCACAAGGTATGCTCCCTGTGCACAATGTACAGCTCAAGGTATGCTCTCTGTGCAGAATGTACAGCACAAGGTGTGCTCCCTGTGCAGAATGCACAGCACAAGGGGGCTCCCTCTGGACTAACCACAGCTCCATGATCTGCCAGGGTGCAGAATCCATAGCCCTGTGAGTTGCTCGCGGTCAAGGGCTGTCACTATTCCGAAACCGAAGCTGTGCGTAGTGTGCAGATAGCGCATCTCCAAGATCTGTGGAAAAGCCATAATAACCCTTTACAAAAACTACAGGGTGAGTGAGACGTGCTCACTGAATGTTGCGCAGAAACTACAGCTCAAATCAGGCTCACTGTACTGAAGCAGCAGTCCTTCGTCCTTCGTCCTGTCACTGTGCAGGGAGTACACCTAAGGTATTCTCACTGAGATGAAACAACCCCCCTAACGTGTGGCTTCGGTACAGAAACCACCGTAAGGTCTTTCACTGTGGAGAAACTCCGCCCTCAGGCTCCTTGGGGTGCCAATGAGATTTCCTCAGTATGCAGAGAACAGAACCCCCTGAACAGCATAGTATATAGAAACAACAGGCCTACTATCTATTCTCTGGGTAGAAACCACAGTGCTCAGATGGGTCATCATTTTCCTTTACTTTCTGCATAATTTAGTCAACCCTGCCGCATAATTTGGCCCTCTTGCCGCATAATTAGAGTTTGCTTATAGGTCGGAAAACCTCTTTATTGGCTCTCTCATTCCTACCCAAGTGCTAATTACTTTAGGAAGAGCCTTCCTTCCGATTTTTGCTGCGCAAAGACCCATTCGTGCTCAGTAGCCGTAAAATCAAATAACATTTTTTGGCAGTGTTTGTCTTAGATTGAGAGGGGATACAGTCTGGAACTCAGAAGCAGAAAAGAAGAAAGGTGCGCTTGAATTGTAGCAGCCAAGCTCGGAATCTGATATCAGGGGCCTTGCTGAGGCTTTGCCAGTTTTGGGAATGTGTCACAAACGTGATAAATGTTAGAGATCTCCGCAGCCATACCTATCCGAGCCTGGTATGTCCTCCCTGAGTCAACATCCCTAATCAGAGGCCACAGCAAGCGCTGCCAAACCGGACCCTGATTGGGGCAACCGATATCAAAGTGATTACATGAAAATGAAAGTCACAGGCAGCGGTTTGAAAACCGAGACAAGTTGCTTAAGTGGCTGCATGAAGCACTGCAAATGAAGAGGGCGTTGTCTTGATGCTAAATCCGGCGAACAGTTACTGCAAAGGCCTCACGTGAACCTAGCTTGACCGAAGAATACAGAGTTGGCACGCACACGTTACCCTATACATCAACTTAATTGACTCAGTAGACGCCAATGTTGCCTAAAACGTATAAGTATTTTTTACTTCATATGGAGAATAAGCTTAATTCTCGCATTTAAAAAAAGATAAATACATTTAGTTCCCTGCATCACTCTGTAAACCTGAAAAATGTGGCAGAGATGGCACGTGTGAAGGGACAAAATGTTTGCGATATCACATTGATGCTTAGAGGTCCTGCAGCGGGAAGTGGCACCTAAGAAAGCATGCACCCTTCACTGAATGTAATATTTCACTTGCCACCAATACATATTTCTTGTATGACTGCTTGACCTGTATTCATATATCTCCATGAGTACGTCGCTCTTTTTATGTGTACTTCTCTAGACTGTAGTTTAGTGTCTCACTCAGAGAAAGGGGTAAAACATTCAGAAATTAGTCCGCAAATTCCTAATTCCACATTTTGAGGGTCATTAGGATCGCGGACTTGCGTCCGTCCGCGACCCCAGAGCAGGAGGGAACCTCCGCATGGCATGCGGAGTTCCCTCCTGTGCAATTAGGATGTGACCGCAAGGGTGGCGGTCAGATCCTCTATTTAGGTTTCGCCTGGGGCATGGAGCTTTTAGCTTCGCCCCCAGAGAAATCTGTAGTTTCCAGTATGGGTGCCTTGAATACGCCCCTCTGTTTCATTGGCTAGCTCCATAAATGGAGGCTAGCCATTGGAACAGAGAGGCGTCCGTCATGGCCGGACCAGATTCGGGGGCGTTCCCGAGAATTTTTGGCTTTTGGCTACGTCAGCCAAAAGCCGGGAACGCCCCCGAATCTGCACGGCCTCCGTTCTCCCCCTCCCCTCCCACAGCAGATCCCCGCCTCCCGAGCCGCAGCTGATCCCGATGCAACACGGCCTCCGCTCTCCCCGCCTCCCTCTCCCCTCCCACAGCAGATCCCCGCCTCCCTCTCCCCTCCCATGCAGATCCCCGCCTCCCGAGCCGCAGCCGGTCCCGATGCCGTTGTAACACGGCCTCCGCTCTCCCCCTTCCCTCCCACAGCAGATCCCCGCCTCCCCCTCCCCTCCCACAGCAGATCCCCGCCTCCCGAGCCGCAGCTGATCCCGATGCAACACGGCTTCCGCTCTCCCCGCCTCCCTCTCCCCTCCTACAGCAGATCCCCGCCTCCCTCTCCCCTCCCACAGCAGATCCCCGCCTCCCGAGCCGCAGCTGATCCCGATGCAACACGGCCTCCGCTCTCCCCGCCTCCCTCTCCCCTCCTACAGCAGATCCCCGCCTCCCTCTCCCCTCCCACAGCAGACCCCCGCCTCCCTCTCCCCTCCCACAGCAGATCCCCGCCTCCCTCGTCTCCGGCCGGGCTCCCGGCTGTTGCTCTGGAGGCCTCCCTGGACATGGCAGCCCACATGATACACACTTGGGGTCCATAGAGGGACTCTTCCCTGTTGCGCTCCCTGAAGGGTAGCCGCGGGGCTCCCGTTGTAAATAAGCCTCTTATCTGACACAGTCAGGTCCTGGCATCCTCCTGACACCGCTTTGTTTGTTGTGGGCATTATGTAAACTTCCCCCACGGGAACATTCTCTTGCCTTAGGCCCCATGGCCTGCAAATATGCACGAAACTGGACCCAGTCTATCTGATAACCCCCCCCCCCCCTCCGAGACAAACTCTCCGCTATCAGATACCGCCGCTTCCAGCTGCAAGCCTGTCTGTGTGCGGCGAAAGCCTGCCCCCCACAAGCTTCATTAGCTTTGGTGTGCTAATGCCCCTGTCCTCGGGGTGATGGGTGGGGGTTGCTGGGCCAACCCTAATCAACACAGAGCCCTGCAGCGGATGTTGGGGAAAGTGTCGGAGGGGTGTCCAATTCTTCCGTGGCCGCATCTGTAGCCGGACGCTCGGACGGAGCAGGGCTGAGAGAAGTGAAGACGCTGGCCGGGCTCCCCAAAAACGGGGTCTTGGGGTTCTGAGATTCCCAGTTGTGGGGGAGGCGTCATTCAGCATCGGATCCGGGCTTAAGGAGATTTGGACAACGGAGATGTCTCATCAAAGAGAGGTGAGAGGACCTGCCCTCTGGAAACGCAGCCCCCCCCCCCCCTGTCCGGCAGACCCCCGCACTGACCCCTCAACCCTGCCTGGCCATTCTGAGCTCATTCTGTTCTTTCAGTCCCCCAACTCTGTCCAGTCTCATTTCACTCTGCCTTCTCTTAATTCATTCTGTCCCAACAGCCTCTAACCTATCCAATCTCAATTCACTCTCCCTTCATTCATTCTGCCTCACCTCACTTAGAGAAATGCTCTAAGTGAGCAGTTGGACTTGTGACATCTATATGCTAAGAGCAAGGCCACTGGAATTATACAATACTGCACCATTTCCCGCACAATTATGTAATTCCACATAACCTATCATCTGCTACATAATTTGTACATTTTAATCCCAAAAAATGTTTCTAGATCAAACAGATGAAAAGTAACTTAATATACAGCAGCCCGTATTGTGAGAAAGTGGAAGACCCTTTGCAAAGCGTGACTGGTCCCCTTTTAGTTACTTATTGCTGTATTTGGGTGATATACTGGTGGTAATGAGGCAAAAGCTTTTCCCACACAATATTAACACGTGTACACGTGACAACATACTGAAGTAATGCGACATAAAATGCGCCGCATTACGCCACATAATTTGCCTGTCTTGTCGCATAATTTATGATTTAGTCAACCCTGCTGCATTATGGGGGTCTACTCTCCCATCTTATAATTCTAGCAGCTCTGCAATAGATAGCTCTCCGTTTGCAGCCATTATGATCTGTGTAACATAAGAGCTAGCTCTGCTATCTGAACATGTGAGTTAAGGGATCCTGAGGGATAACCTCTCTTCTCCATGGCGGGTCCTGAAGACGAAAACACCTCGGATTTTCTGCAGCTCGGGGTCCTCGAGTTTGAAGTCACACACCTCTTCTCTGTCGCGTGGTCCTTGTGTGAAGAGGGAGCGTTTTTTTTTAGGTTTCGCCTGGGGCACGGAGCGTTAGCTCCGCCCCCAGGAGAAATCTCTAGATTTCAGTAAGGACACTTGAATACGCCCCTCTGTTCCATTGGCTAGCTCCATAAATGGAGGCTAGCCATTGGAACAGAGATCTGTCCGTCATTCACGGACCAGATTCGGGGGCGTTCCCGAGATTTTTTCCATGGGCGTTCCCTCTGTGTAGTCATCGGGCGGTGGGCGGGGTTTCTTTTTTTTTTTTGTCGTCCGTGTTTGCTTTTGTCATTCCGAGGCCGACCGCCGCCGGAAGAAGTCTTCCTCTGGTAAGTGCTTGCTGCGTCTCATGTTGTCTGTGCCGTTCCGCCCCCCCCCCCCTGCTGTCCGTGCGCCGTTCCCAACCCCCCCCCCCCCCGTCCTGTGCCCGTTCCCGCCCCGCTCCCGCTGTCCGTGTGTCATATTTTACCCTGGATCTTGCTTTGCAAGGAATGCGTGCGTACTTGCACCAGTGAACTAAGAAACCGGTGCCTTAATCGGTAGCTTGCCCTCTTGCGTTTCAAGCCTCGTTTTATTTATCTAACACGGCCTCCGCTCTCCCCGCCTCCCTCTCCCCTCTCACAGCAGATCCCCGCCTCCCTCGTCTCTGGCCGGGCTCCCGGCTGCTGCTCTTGTGCTAATCTTTTTTATTGGATTTACAATTAGCAAAGCAGCAATTATTAGCAAAGCAATTAGCAAACAGAAAAATATTTGTGTTAAATGAGTTTTCCGATAAATATCTGCTCCTCCGCTCTCCCCGCCTCCCTCTCCCCTCCCACAGCAGATCCCCGCCTCCCACAGCAGATCCTCGCCTCCCGAGCCGCAGCCGGTCCCGATGCCGTAAACACTGCAAGCTGAAGATGGCCATATGGTGACGCCTCTGCCTCAATGTCTGCCTGTAATATTAAGGAGCCGTTCTGAGGGCATACCAGGTCGTGTTCATCGTCTCATTTGAATTAGACAAGCACTGTTAATATGCGGAGATTCATCACATTTTAAAGATTTAAACATACGGAGTTTAAGGGATTCGCCACGAATAAATCGCGTCGTTTTAGCCCAAGTGCGGAGCTGAGATTGGAGCAGACCTAAAGCGGGTAACTTTCGCTCTTAGACCAGATCACCTCCCCTATCACTCTCTGCGTCCACGTTATTCTCGAGCTGTGGAACCCCAGATCCGTGCTGACTTATTCTTGGGCATAAAGAAGATGCTGACCCAGTCTGACCTCTACTTGAGAACACCCGACAGTCAAAACTGAAAGGTTGTCACTTATGAGCAGGGGACATCCGAATGAAAACCTGGATTCGGCCCTCCAAATGAGAGACTGTTGAGTTGTAGGGCTTCGGTTGTCGATGTCGTCCATTATGGGCCCCTGGCCTTCCCCCCAGCACGATAGCTCAGGGGGTGCACGTGCCTACTGCTGAGGTATGTGTCTAGCTCTCGGTCAGTCGCTCAATAACAGCAACACAGCTGAAGTATTGACCAGATGTATGTGCAACCCTCGGGCCACAAGTTCCAATCACTAGAAAATAGCACATAGGGTTGGAGTGCCTACTACTGAGATGTATGAATGTATGTGTGTGTAACACTCAGGTTAACGGTTCCCGACCCAGGAAGGTAGCTGAAACGGTCATTGTGCCCGCACCTGACATATGCATTTAACCCTCTGGTCACAGGTTCCAAGCACATAAAAGCCCTCAATGGTCTAGTGCCCTTGCCATAAAGATCTTTATACAACATGCCTATTTCAAGGGCAATTCCGAAATAGCACAGCATAGTATACAGTGCGTTTTGGGAGGGGGGAATAAAGTCAAATAAACTACCCAGCAAGTTTCAGAGCCCCAAATATGAAGGCAGGGTTACCTGCCTCGGAGGTGCTTCTGAGAGGCAGTCCGGCTCGGCCACCTTCTGCAGGAGCTCTCAGTAGAGAGGCCCGTGGTCCGGGGCGCTTAGCTGCAGGTAGAGGAGGGGCAGCTTCCGGTATTCTCTGGGAGGAGCGGCCACCATAGGACGAAGAGGCACCTGTGAGAGACTGCAGCCTCCGCGCCTGTGAGAGCCCGAGCTCTGCTGGAGGAGACACATGAAGGAGGGGGGAGGGGTGCACGTGGGAGCGGAGCAGAGAGATGCTGCAGCCTGGACACTGAGCACCACGGCACCTGACTGGTCCGCTCTTCCCGCTCAATTGACTCATCGCACTTCGCTAGATTCCCTTCACAGTGCCCCCTCAGGGGGGGGCTCAGACACGAGTGGAGATGTAGGGTTCTCTACAGTGGGTGAGGGTGATAACCAAAAGCAAAGCTGCCATTTGGGTCCACCACAAGGAGAGGTTGTGGGCACCTTTTAGGGACCAGGTTAACAGCACTCATCTTAAAAGGGGGATTGGGGATATTGACAACACTGTTGTATCTTCCCAAGAATAAATGAGCGCATTGTACACAGCAAACTATAGCGTAATTTATAATTTTATATCTAGCCTCTTGTTATGTTTCTATAATGCTGGCTTGCATTTTACACATTTGTTATTGCTTGGAATGCTGCATCCTTATGATGCTCTAGAGATTCTAATATGATGTCACCGCTGTGGCTCTGTTATCAGTTGGTCCAGCTGTGTCTGGCAAGAAGCTGTTTAGGATCTTTCTCTGAGGAATAAACCTACTTCAAGATTTACTTGTGTATTGGATTCATTATCACAACAAATTTGGCGACGAGGGTTGGAGGAAGATAGATTATCCTAAACTAAAAGGAAAATAACCCAACTCGTTGAATAAGATGACCTTTCTGCTGTAATGGAGTTGAAACTTGACATTATTTTTTTCAATGAAAACCTGCCAGCTGGTAAGAGATATCAACTTCATTTTGTTACTTAATTATATAACATCGCTCATAAAATATAGACATTTGCGTGCTACTGACAATTCATTGCGAGATTTCTGCTCATAAAGAGACTTGTGTTTATTTCATTAGTTCACGACCTTTAAATCATTCATCAAGTGTTGTCAACAAGTACTCGAATTAACTTGGAGCAGAGGAAGGATGAAAGAAACCTGATAATATTCTTGGAGTGTGAAACAATTCATGTTGAAACTTAAAATATTTAGAAGTAAATGGAGAATGGAAACTGTTTCGAAAATTAAAAATTATATTATCAATAACTCAATTGAACAGTGCTTGGAAAGATTGAGCAGTATTTTTAAGGAAATCAGCAGAAAGGCAAAAGTTAAAATCGAATATTATCGAGTGGAAAATAAGAGACATTGCTATTGGTTAAATGGTATATACAAGAAATTGTTTTAGCCTGTTTAAAGTGTATTTTGTTGAAGAATTGTCATTTGCACACTTTCAGCAGCGAGAGTTAATGTTAAGCAAACAGACTTTTCAAATATAAACAAAGCGCGAGCAGGGAAGCGAAAGGCAGCACGAGCTCGTGGTGGCAGTGAAGCGCGAAGAGCAGCTCGTGTGTGCCAATTGATTGTAAACACCCTGCGTAAGGAGAGCACGAACGTTCTCATGTGCTCAAAGCTTCCTTTCAAAGTAAACACGGCGAGGTAATCAAGTGCCATCCTCTATAAATGAACAAAGGAGTTCACAGCTGTGTTTAATTACTGTCGCATGCCTGAAAATATTAAAAAATAAAAACGAAAACGGAAGGAAAGCTCGAGGTGCAGCTGTTAGTTGAAACATAAACCTTGTTTTTCATAGGATGTGACGAATTGTGATTACCTAAACACGATATTTAGTGGAAGTAAGAAGTATCACAATAAAGTTGTGTGAGAAGCCTGGAGTGTTAAATAAAAACGTTCTCCACAAAGTCTTTGGCTAAAAGATTATAACACCTTAACAGGTTACATCAAAGATGATGTTTTGGAAAGCTGCAACAGATTACAGTTATTGTGAGCAGTAGGATAAAGTAAAAATATAAACGTGTACTTACTTAACAGTGCAGCAGTTCTTGACGGTTCTCTCATTGCTCGTTTCATGGGTATGAACATAGAAGGAAAGAAGATTCTGTAAACTGAGAGCTCATTGGTTAAGAGCGTTTCATTTATAGGAGAGTACAATCCAAGCTGCAAATTACGCTGCCATTGTGAGGTGGTAGCTGGTACTGCAAACAAAAATGGATGTGAGCACTGCAATTGTGATTCCTCCAGCATTCCTAATGTCTCCAGGAGAGCCCCCTATCGAATGGGAGGACTGGATAGACTGTTTTGAGAATTATATAGTAGCTCTCGATGGGACAAAATTTCCAGCTGTGAGAAAGAAAGCCTTACTGTTGTGTTGTCTAGGAAAAGAGGGACAGCATGTGTTTAAATATCTTCCTTCAGGCGAAGAAATAGAGGATGTTTATAAGGATGCAAAGATGAAACTAGAAAAAAGGTTCGCAAAGCATGTCAATGTAGTCATGAGGAGGCACAAATTTTATACACAGCCTCAACGACAAAGTGAGAGCATTGATGAATTTGTAGCCAGATTGAGAGAATTGTCATCCAAATGTCAATTCGGAGCAATGCAAGAAGAGATGATTCGTGACCAGTTAATTGTGCAATGTCATTGCAAAAAGACTCAAGAGAGGTTGTGGGCCTCAAGTAATCCAACATTGAAAGATGCTATAGCTATTGCAAAGGTGGTCGAGGAATCGGAGAAGTGCATGCGGGAAATGAAAATAAGTCCCAGCAACAATAAAGATAAGGAAGTTGCAGTTCTGGAAGATGATTCGGAGAGTATTTGTGCCATCAGAAACAAGAGTCAAAATAACTTTAACAGTAAAAATAAATTTCAAAAAAACTTTTATAAGTCATCTGGCAAGATTGCAGCAAAGCACTGTCTTAGATGTGGGAGCACATACCATATGGCGGACTCAAAACAGTGCTATGCAGTAGGGAAAGATTGTTTAAAGTGTGGCAAAAGAGGACATTTGGCACGTATGTGCAAGCAACAAAATGATAAAGTTGCATGTGTTAATGATGCTACAGCCTCTTACAAGGTTGTGGTTGTTAATGGGGATGTTGATGTGGCAGAGGTGGAGGGTTTGGAAAAGAGAAGGACAAGACCGAGAGCTGATTTTGAAGTAAATGGTAAGCCATTGTCCTTGATGGTTGATACAGGATCACTGTACACTATTATACCTCAAGCTATGTATGATGAAACATGGAAGAGTGATGTTTTATCCAGATCTGATGTTGCTTTGAAATCTTATCAAGGGAACGAAATTAAAGTGGTTGGATACATGGATGCAAAGATAGTGTTTGGGGGGAGAGAGACTCATGGAAAAATGTATGTGGCTGAAGAGGGACCGCCAATACTAGGTTGGCCACACCAATATGACTTGGGGATCAAGGTAGATCCCACAGCTGATATACCGGTCATGATTGTTGATGCAGGTAATGTGGATAGTATGAATGACTTATTGGATAAATTTAGTGGTGTATTTGAGCCTAGACTGGGAAAATTTAGGAATTATCAGCATGTCATCAAATTGAAAAAAGACTCGATTCCGGTCCAACATGCAGCTAGAAGGGTTCCAATAGCAGCTAGAGGAAAGGTGAAGGAAATAATTCAACAGCTTTTGGACGACAAAGTCATTGAACCAGTGGAAGCTGTTGAATGGTTAAGTCCGGTCGTTATCACGAACAAACAGGATGGCTCTCTCAGATTCTGTGTGGATCTGAGAAGTCTGAATGAAAATGTAATATCAGACAGGTTCCCTTTGCCAAACATAAATGAATTGGTCCTTTTGCTTGATGATGCAAAGGTTTTCAGTAAACTGGATATGCGCAGTGCATACCATCAGGTAGAACTTAGTGCGGAATCTAAATCTCTAACGTCTTTTATTACTGCGGAGGGCACTTTCCAGTTTTGCAGACTCCCGTTTGGGCTGTGTTCCGCTGCTAGTGTCTTCCAGCGTTTGATTAATTCTATTTTGGGTGGAATTGATAAGGCAGTAGTATTTCAGGGTGACATACTTGTGTTTGGAAAAGATGAAAAGGAACACAATCAAGCTCTTGCTAAGGTGTTGGATAGAATTGCAAAGGCTGGCATGACCTTAAAGAGGGAAAAGTGCAAGTTCAAGACACAGGAAGTGGAATATTTGGGGCATCTTGTTACTGAGGAAGGGATACGACCAAAGGAGAACCTGGTTAGTGCCATTGCGAACGCAAGTGTGCCTCATGATAGGGACTCTTTACGTTCCTTCATGGGCTTAGTGGAATACTATTCGAAGTTTGTGCTAAATTTTTCACACAAGACGGAAGCATTGAGGGAGCTCTTAAGGAAGGGTAAGAAGTTTAGCTGGGGGAAAATGCAACAATCTGCGTTTGATGTGATTAAAAAGGAAATAGTTCATGCAGGTGTTTTGACTCCATTTCAAAGTGGTTTGGATAATATCCTTACTGTGGATGCAAGTGGCGTGGGCATAGGTGCTGTTTTGGCACAAGTGCGTGGGGGTGTGGAAAGGACAGTAGCATTTGCTTCTCGCTCTTTGTCTGAGTGTGAATGCAATTACTCTGTTATAGAGAGAGAGGCATTGGCGGCGGCCTGGGCTACAAGTCATTTTAGAGTATTTTTGTGGGGCAGTCATTTTCGGTTGCGCACTGATCATAAACCGTTGTTGAAAATTTTGGGTCCAGGAGGGATAAGCAATTGTTCTGGTAGGTTATCAAGATTGGCAGTAAAGCTGCAAGATTTTGACTGTAAAGTGGAGTATGTTCCAGGTTGGCTCAATAAAGTCGCTGACTGTTTGTCAAGGTTGCCGGATGAGAAAGCTGTGGTTGTGGATCTTTCTACGGAGGAAGTGGTAGCAAGTATTGATGATGCAGTAGAAGGTATGGATGGTGCTATTCAGAAGAAGACCTGGATTGAGCAGATGGAAGAGGATGCAACTTTGATTGGTGTCCGCAGGATGATGAAGGGTGTTACCAGGAGGGAAAGTTCTGTTCCACTTGGTGTTCGGCCTTATTTGAAAGTTATAGATCAATTATCTGTTACAGATAATGGGGTGTTAATGCGTCAGGATAAGTTTATACCACCACAGGGTTTGCGGGGCAGATTGATTGGGTTAGCACATCAAGGCCATATGGGTCAAACAATGACCATAAGGAGGTTGAAAGAATTGTACTGGTGGCCCGCTATGGATCAGCAGGTGAGAGAGTGGGTAGAGAGGTGTGTGGCATGCAAGGAGTCTGAGAAGAGGTTAAGGGTTGGCATTGGATCGAGCAAAGAGCCCCAGCATGTTTCTGTTGCTGACAAGGTTTGGGAAAAGGTGTGTCTAGACTTTGTCGGGCCATTTTCTTTCTTAAAAGAGAATGAGAGGTTTGCGGTTGTTTTGGTGGATGCGAAATCGAAATGGGTGGAGGTTGCGTTTATGAGCAGTATAACAACCAAAGCTACCATTGCTGTTTTGTCAGAAATTTTTAAGAGGGAAGGATTTCCAGAAGTTTTGTTGACTGACAATGGAACACAATTGACCTCTACAGAAATGAAGTGCTTCTTAGATTCTGTTGGTGTAAAGCATGTGTGTTGTTCTCTATATAATCCACAAGGAAACGGACTCGTGGAGCGCATCAACCGCATGGTCAAGGGTACCATGCAATTGGCTCATGGTTCTGGTCTACCTGTACTTGAGTCAGTGAGTGAGATGCTGTGGGCGTATCGCACAACAGTGAATGATGTCTTAGGTAAGAGCCCATTTGGAATAATGCGGGGAAGGGAGGCTGGCTCCAAGTTACTTCCTTCATGGATGAGGGAGAAAACAAGAGGGGCAGAATCACAATCAGGGTGGTTGAATGGGGATGGCAAACGGTACTTTAATGTGGGAGATCTAGTGAAAGTGAAGCCTGGTGGGCATAATAATTTTGTCAACAGGTTCAGAGGACCTTTCAAGGTGAAAACTGTGGGCAGCAATTGGGTGAGATTAACTAATGGTCAAGTTTGGAATCTCAGGCGGATTGCTTTATATCAAAGGGGTGACTCCAAACACGTAGAAAATTTGGAAGGTACGTATGATAAGGAGCGGTGTTCTCCTTGGATGTTGATGAAGGATGTAGAGTTTGGAAAGGTACAAGGGGTTGATACTCCCTCCTCTGGAGTTACAAATACTTCTGATGAACAAGATACGCCTGCAAGGGAGGGAGATGGGTTGGATGGTTCACGTGTTTTGAGGGCTGCTGGTGAAAGAAGGTTACCTGGGTATCTGAGTGATTATGTTTCTTCATTCAACTCATGAGCCTCAGTTATTTATTTATTTATTTATTTATTTTTGTTGATTTGTTTTTGTTTTTCTTTCTTTTCCTGGCCTTACTATAAAGGGGGGAGATGTGTTATGTTTCTATAATGCTGGCTTGCATTTTACACATTTGTTATTGCTTGGAATGCTGCATCCTTATGATGCTCTAGAGATTCTAATATGATGTCACCGCTGTGGCTCTGTTATCAGTTGGTCCAGCTGTGTCTGGCAAGAAGCTGTTTAGGATCTTTCTCTGAGGAATAAACCTACTTCAAGATTTACTTGTGTATTGGATTCATTATCACAACAAATCTCCAAAAGATTGTTTCCCTGCCCCCTGGCTGTGCTTGCTTCCCTGCCCCCTGGCTGTGCTTGCTTCCCTGACCCCTGGCTGTGCTTGCTTCCCTGCCCGTGCTTGCTTCCCTGCCCCCTGGCTGTGCTTGCTCCCCGCCCCCTGGTTCCCATTCCCCTGGCTGTGCTTGCTCCCCTGCCACCTGGCTGTGCTTGCTTCCCTGCCCCCTCGCTGTGCTTGCTTCCCTGCCCCCTCGCTGTGCTTGCTTCCCTGCCCCCTGGCTGTGCTTGCTTCCCTGCCCCCTGGCTGTGCTTGCTCCCCTGCCCCCTGGGTGTGCTTGCTCCCCTGCCCCCTGGGTGTGCTTGCTCCCCTGCCCCTTGGCTGTGCTTGCTTCCCTGCCCCCTGGCTGTGCTTGCTTCCCTGCCCCCTGGCTGTGCTTGCTTCCCTGCCCCCTCGCTGTGCTTGCTTCCCTGTCCCCTCGCTGTGCTTGCTTCCCTGCCCCCTCGCTGTGCTTGCTCTCCTGGGTGTGTGTGGCTCTGGGTGGGTGTGTGTGGCTCTGGGTGGGTGTGTGTGGCTCTGGGTGGGTGTGTGTGTGTGGCTCTGGGTGTGTGTGTGTGGCTCTGTGTGTCGCTCTCTCTGTGTGTGGCTCCGTGTGTGGCTCTCTCTGTGTGTGTAGGTCTGTGTGTTTGTGTGTGGCTCTGTGTGTGTGTGTGTTGGGGGGGGCTCTGTTGGTGTGTGTGGGTCTGTGTGTGTCTGTATGTGTGTTTTTGTGTGGCATTTGGCAGAGATTAAACTATTGGCATTGTAAATGACAATGCCATTTATTTATCTGTTGTTAAGACCAACACATAAATACAAATTTTGTCATTTACAGTGCCAATAGCTCAAACTTTTCAAAAGGCGAAACCATTGCATTGTAAATGCTTGTTTTAACATTGCGGCTGGTGGAGTTTCAAGCTGCACCCGCAGCAATGTTAAAAATGCACGCATTGCATTTGTATGCAGAAAGTGGCAGGCACCGCGCGGTGCCTGCCGCTTACTGCATACAAATGCAGGGGGGTACCATAGGTACCCCCCATGTGCACCCCCCACCCCCCCCTTCACCTAGGGGGCCTGCAACTGACCCCCTCAGTGAAGTTACACATGCTTTTCCACGGCGGTAAAGCCGCCGCGGAAAAGCATGTTTCCATGCACATCCTAATCTGGCTGACGGTGTCTGAGAGACACGTCACCATATTAGTGCTTTTCCGCCGCGGTTGTAAGCCAACTGCGGCGGAAAAGCTGCGGACGGAAACCAGGACTCACCAGCCATCCTAATGTGGCGGTGGGTCTTTGGTGGGTCCGCAGAGGATTTTCCGCATCCTCCGGGCCGGCAGTGGCTCCCGCTGGCCCGAAGGATGCGGAAAATCCTCCATCCTAATGAGGCCCATAGTGTCTCATTCTGAGCTGGAAAAATAAAACTCTCAGGATGCGGTAAAACCTCTAATGGTGAGTACTGTAATAATTGCAACCATCAATAATTCTTTACCGGGTGCAGTATTACACCGTCCTTCTGCCAGGAGACTCACCCAGCTTCTTGTGAAATGTTTACTCCCAGAGCATTTTGCTCTCGGGAGACAAGCGCAGGCACGCGAATTAAAACCGGAAGGCCTTTCGTGCGCTGCTGGCACCCGAGAGCGAAACGCTCTCGGAGTAAACATTTCACAAGAAGCTGGGACCTCCACACGCCTTTGGCCAATTGCGTGCTGAAGCCAGACGCAAAGACCAATCATGTGTGAGGACCACAGGCACGAGCTTACACTGAAGCTGAAGTGATTTCAAGAGGTCGATTTCCTATGTAGCGCATTCGCTGTCATAGACTCGACCTAAAAAGGGTCAGCTCTCACTGGAAAGATGTGATGTGTCCACGTTGCGGTTTGGGCCGTTCCCTGTTGCGGGCACTAGGCTTACCCACACAAGTGAAGTACCATTTTTATCGGGAAACTTCGGGAAATGATGGAAGGGTGGAAGTTTGAGGATCCATGCAGATTCTAGAATATTCCATCAAAGAAATGTGAGGAAAATGTGGGGGGTTTTCGGACAAGGTTTGAGGTTTGCAAGGGATTCTGGGTAACAGAACCTGGTGAAAGCCCCACAAGTCACCCCATCCTTGATTCCCCTGGGTGTCTTTTGTTAAAAAATGTATAGGTTTGCTAGGTTTCCCTAGGTGCCAGCTGAGCTAGGGATCAAAATCCACAGCTAGGCACATTGGAAAAAAGGGTCAGTTTTCACTGGAAAAATGTGATGTGTCCACGTTGCAGTTAGGAACGTTTCCTGTCGTGGGTACTAGGCTTACCCACCCAAGTGAGGTAGCATTGTAATCGGGAGACTTTGGGCAACATAAATAGTAGAACAAGTGTTATTATCAATGGACTTTCTTTGCATTTCTGCCTTCCAAATATAAGACAATTTGTTGAAAAAAGAAGTCATTTTGAAAAATGACCTCTAATTCACATCCTGGTATGGGTAGCCACAATTGTGGAGATGTGCAAATAACCACTGCTTCTAAACTCAATAGTTTGTTCCCAATTCAAAAATATGTAGATTTCCTTGGTACCTATTTTTCACTCTACACAATACACAATACACAGTACACAATAAAAAACCATTGCAAGACGCAGCTCAGTTATTGGCTCTGGGTTCCTTGGGCTCTTGGTGAGCCTAAAAGTCCTATATATCCCCACAACCAGAAGGGTCCAGCGGATGTAGCAGTATATTGCTTTAAAAAATCTGTCACACTTAAAAGAAGTTACAGGTGAAAACGTTGGAACAAATGGCGTTTTTATTTCAACTCAATTTCAATGTTTTTCTTTTCAACTGTTAGTTTCTATAACAAAAACTTGAAGGATCTACACAAATGACCCTTTGCTGAATTCAGAATGTTGTCTCCTTTTCTGAAATGCCTAGCTCTCTGGTATCCATTATTGCTTTTACACACATTTCTACCAGGAAGGAGGTTGAAAGCACAAAAAATTGCAAAAATAGGCCATGTCACAGTAAAATGCCAAACATGTGTCTGCCTGGCCCTGAAAACTGAGAAGATGGTGATATATGCACCACAAACCCTCTAATGATGCCATTTGCAGGGAAAAAACCTGATGCTTTCTTCTGCATCACTTTTTCCCATTTAATTTTTTTTTTTAAGATTGGCTGTATTTTGGCTAATTTCTGGGTCCCCTCCAGGAGAATCCACAAACCCTGGGTACCTTTAGAATCCTCTGGGTGTTGGAAAAAAAGGACACTCATTTGTTGTAGATACCGTTTGTGGACAAAAGGTTACAGGGGCCTAAATGGCAACAAACCCCTAATATCCCAAAATAAGGCTTGGCGAGAGGGGGGGTGGAAGCCTAGCAGCGAAAGTTTTTTTTTTTGATAATCAACTTTATTGGATTTTCAAAGCATAAAAAATTAATTGGCAGCTGATTAATCATAATTGAGAGGAACATGGCGTTGTACACAGCTAACAGGACACGGGCTACCCGACCAAGTCGGGTACTGCAGATCAAATATTCATTGCAGATACATAAAATTAGACAGATCATCACAGTGGCAGCAAAGTAAACCATGTTCGAGGCATGTGGGCTGCTGAATTCATATCTGTGCATAGATCGCCGCCTAGTGTTGGGTCCGGATGATTGCACATTGTTGTCCTGGAAGAGTCTTCGAAGTATCACAAGATAAGTGGCTCATCCCCTGGACTACAGTGCGCATGGGCATCCTCTCCATCCTCAGATTGTTTTTTTTCCGCCATTGGGTTCAGATGTACTTTCACGACTCTAACTCGGAAACTTTGTATTGACTCTTTCCTAAGGCCAAAAGGCCTTCGAAGCGTCGGTATTGTCTCGTTCGGTGCCTGTTTCTTTTCCAGTTCTTCGAACCGGACGTCGGAGGCCGCTTCTCGCTTTCGACACCAAAGGCCCAGACTACGACGACGATGGATCGGAGCCCATTCAAACGATGCCCCGTCTGTAATTCAAAATACCCCCACATTGATGTGCACCCAGTGTGCAATAAATGTTTGCCACCCGAGCACGACGAGGCCAGCTGTATGGCCTGCTCGAAGTTCCGCTCCAAGAAGACGATTAAAGTTCGACGCGCAGCAAGACAGTCAGCGCAAAAGTCGGCGCCCGAGCCGGTCAACATCTTCGAGGCAGGTGACGAAGAAGGCGCCGAAGAAGAAGCTCCTTACGAGCAGTCGGAACCAGCGTCAGAGCATGACTCCAACTTCGAGGTGGACGAGCAAGTTGAGGAGTACGTCCACGAAGAAGACGTCGTCGAGGTAGGGGCATATGAAGGGGCCATCGAAGCCGTCGATGACGACTCCAGTGATGAGCCAGGCCCAACCACAGTAGCGGGGCATACAACTGACAATACACTCCCTACGGCTCAGGTTGAGGCATCGCCGAAAGGCCTTAGCCAAGATCTTCCTTTACATTCTATAGCCTTGCGTCCAAGCCAGGCTAAGAATACTTCGAAGGAGCCATTGGTCGATTCTTCAAAATCGAAACCGAAACCAACAGAGCCAAAATCGAAACAGAAACTACTTAAGATGGTCGTCGGTTCGACGTCGACGCCAGTCAAATCAAAGACTATCGACGACCCTTCGGCGTCGAAAGGGGCCGTCGTCTCGAAGACTGGAGCGTCAAAGCAGAGCTTGACCGTCAAACACGTCACCTCAACGCAGTTGGCGTCGACGTCGACGCACAACCATGGCAGCAAGGCCAAAGGCCTCCAGACCAAGAAGGCCGTCGAGCCGAAGATTTCAGCGCTCAAGCCACTACTGAGCAAACAACTCGAGTCGAAAACCAAAGCCGACCCAAAACAGCAAGTGACGTCGACGCCTAAGGCCGTGCATGCTACGCACCGGGAGCTCGAGTCGACGCAATCAAGCAAGCGTCCTACTGGGTCGCCGAAGCAGCTCGGATCGACCACTACGGCGATCTCCAAAAAGGTCAGCCACCCTCCGATTAAATTCGGTCTTCCGCCAACGGCTCGAGCCAAGCATCTCGAACACCACAGAGGCACCGACCCTTCCAAAACGTTGTCTGCGCCTTCGAAGCCCACCCCTGAAGGGGTTGTGTTCCACGAACCCTCGTACGACAACCAGTCGAAACTCTTCATCGACTCGGAATCGGGCAGACTTAAACGGAAGATCGCACCTGAACATCCCTTGGAGGGTTATAAAATTCCTCTTAAACGGAAGAAAGACTCGGCCACCTCACCAGTTCTCTTTGAACACGTTGAGAACTATCCACAGCAAATGGCATATTCTCCAGCACAAAGCGAGGAGGACATGGGTGATGATTATGGTCAGGCGGCCTTCACTTATCAAGCTGACACTGATCAGGAGGAACCTCAACAGTGGTCTGATTCTGTAGATCAAACTGTAGATCCTGATGATCCACAAGCTGCACTGGACGCTCAGTCCTACAACGTCAAAACCTCGCCAACTGAGGACACGGCGGCGTTTAACGCTTTGATAGAGAGGGCAGCCCTCAACCATGACGTGGAAATGCACGCAGAACCTGTGGAAGAAGATTTCTTATTTGACACTTTCTCCACCTCTGAAAGATCCACTAAGACTTTGCCTATGCTTAAAGGGGTCCTCAAGCATGCTGCGGACATTTTCAAAGAACCCACAAAAACAAGGGTTATCAACCCACGGATTGAAAAAAATATAGGCCTGCTCCAGTGGACCCCACCTACATCAAAGGCCAACTCCCATTGGACTCCCTCGTAGTGGACAATGCCCGCAAGAGGGCAAACTCGCAAACTAGTGGTGACGCTCCTCCTCCGGACAAAGAATCAAAGATCTTGGAGGCGTCAGGAAAGCGAGTGGCAGCACAGGCTGCTAATATTTGGAGGATTTCAAATACACAGGCCCTATTGGCTAGATACAATAGGGCTCACTACGACACACTAGAACAGTTGTTGCAACACCTGCCTGATGTTTACAAAGAGGGAGCAGAAATGATCATACAGGAAGGAAAGTTGATTTCTAATGCATCCATCAAATGCGCACTAGATTCGGCAGACACGGCAGCTAGGGCCATTAACACTAGTGTAATGTTAAGACGTCACGCACTGCTCCGCATTTCTGGGTTCAAACCCGAGATTCAAACAATTTTGCTCAACCAGCCGGTTAACCCAGACTTCCTTTTTGGTCCCGAGGTAGACACAACCCTCGAAAAAATAAAAAAGGACACTGAGACAGCAAAATCCAAGGGGGCTCTGCAATCACAGCAGTTTCGGGGCAGTTTCTTTCGTCGCTCCGGTAATAGGGGAGCCTCTAGAGGACAGGCTGTACAGCAGGCCCAGTACACCAAAGGGAGCACGCAATCCACCTATACAAAGAATACCAGGGGTGGATACCGCGGGAACAGCGCCAAGGGCAGAGGACGTGGCAATAACAACGCCAGATCCTCTGCTCCCAACAAACAGTGACGCCTTGTCACTGCCCCCCGACCATCTAACACCTGTTGGGGGAAGACTCCAGCAGTTCCTGCCAGTCTGGGAAGGCATTACCATGGACAGGTGGGTGAGACAACTTATCCGATACGGCTATTGTCTAGAACTAACCTCCACCCCCCCCAACATACCCCCAAGGCACCGTCCTATGTCCGCAGAGCACATGCACTTATTGCAGCAAGAAGTACTCTCCATGCTGCAAAAAGGGGCAATAGAGCTCGTGCCTGCAGAAGAACGAGGTACAGGAGTGTACTCTCTGTACTTCTTAATCCCAAAAAAGGACGGTTCCCTGCGGCCCATTCTAGACCTCAGGCCCCTCAACCAATACATACTGTCAGAACACTTTCATATGTTAACCTTACAGCAGGTCCTGCTGTTGCTCAGTCAGGGCAACTTCCTAGCGACCCTGGACCTCAAGGATGCATATTTCCACATTCCCATTCACCCAAGGCACAAGAAATATCTCAGGTTCACCATCAACAATCAGCATTACTAATTCAAGGTCCTGCCTTTTGGGGTCACCACTGCCCCCAGAGTGTTCACCAAGTGCTTAGCGACTGTGGCTGCGCACCTTCGAAGACAGCACATTCATGTCTATCCCTACCTGGACGACTGGCTTGTTCAAGCCAAGTCAGCCCAGCAGTGTGCCAGCCACATGTCGTGCACAATTCACCTCCTTCACAGTCTAGGGTTCTCATTCAACTACGCAAAGTCACACCTGCAGCCCGGCCATGTGCAACAGTACCTAGGGGCGACATTGAACACTCTGACGGCAACAGCGTAGCCAAATTCTGCCAGAGTCAACAGCATGCAGCTGCTCATTCGGAGGTTCAGGCCTCAACAATCGCTCCCAGCGCAGGTGTTCATGCAGCTCATCGGTATGATGGCATCCTGCATATTCATAGTCCCGCACGCGAGGCTGCACATGCGTCCCCTTCAAGAATGCTTAGCACGACAGTGGAACCAGGCTCATGGGCATCTAAAAGACCTAGTGTTGGTAACCGGTCGTGCATACAACTCTGCATTGGTGGAATCCACAAAACCTTTGCAGGGGACGACCGTTCCAAGAGCCTGCCCCACAGATAGTGCTAACGACGGACGCATCTCTCCAGAGTTGGGGAGCGCATGTCCTCCATTACACAGTGCAGGGACTATGGACAACACAACAGCAGAAGATGCATATCAATCTGTTAGAGCTGATGGCAATCTTCATGGCACTAAAAGCGTTCAAGTTGCACCTGTGCAACAAGGTCGTGTTGATCCAGACGGACAACATGACTGCCATGTATTACATCCAGAAACAGGGAGGCACACACTCCCCGCAGCTATCTCACCTAGCCCAGAGCATGTGGAAGTGGGCCGTTCAGAGGAGCATCTTCCTCATGGCGGAGCATCTCCCGGGCGTAAACAACCAGATGGCGGACCTGCTCAGCAGGCACAGTCATCAGATGCACGAGTGGGAAATTCACCCCTCGGTACTCCAGCCATACTTCCAGCAGTGGGGTCATCCAGAGATCGACCTCTTCGCCACAAACGAGACTGCAAAATGCCAAAGCTTCGCCTCCAGGTTCCCACAACCGCAGTCTCAGGGCAATGCGATATGGATGAACTGGTCAGGCAGATTTGCGGACGCTTTTCCCCCAGCCCCATCCATACCGCTGGTGGCGCGCAAACTGTGGCAGCACTCCATGACGATCATCCTGCTTGCTCCAACGTGGGCACGGCAAGCTTGGTACACCACGTTCCTCGAACTTTCAGTGGTGCCTCACCAACGGCTGCGCCTCACTCCCAGCCTCCTCACTCAGAGCCATGGAGACATTCAGCACCCAGATCCGCAACAGTTGAGCCTAGCGATTTGGCTCCTGAGGTCATAGAGTTTGGCTACCTCAACTTGCCCCCTGAGTGTATGAACATCATCAAAGAGGCAAGGCGACCTACAACTAGGGCGTGCTATGCAGCCAAATGGAAACGTTTTGTCATATACTGTTCCAACAATAACATTAATCCGCTAGATGCGTCCACGCAGAACATCATATGTTACTTGCTGCATCTGAATCAATGCAATCTAGCGTATAGTTAATCAAAACATAGAACTGCCAGTTTTCTTTCCAAACCCAGATTCAGTGGCAGACAGAGCACTGCACACCTTAGATGTCAAAAGAGCTCTCCTGTATTACATCGACAGGACAAAACACTTTAGAAAGACTAAACAACTGTTTGTTGCCTTCTCTCCACAACACAAAGGCAACCCTATTTCCAAATCAGGTATAGCCAGATGGATTGTTAAATGCATACAAATCTGTTATCAAAAGGCTAAACGCACTTTAACAGTTCCCCCAAGAGCGCATTCCACACGCAAGCTAGGGGCATCCATGGCTTTCCTAGATAACATTCCTCTAGAGGATATATATGTAGAGCAGCCACATGGACCACCATACATACATTTACCAAACACTACTGCGTAGATGTACACTCCAAACAGCAAGCTGCTGTAGGACAGGCTGTTCTCAGAACTCTCTTTCAGACTGCTGCAGCTGGCACGGGCAACCACCGATAAGGAGGTAACTGCTATTTATTCTATGCACAGATATGAATTCAGCAGCCCACATGCCTCGAACGGAATATGCTACTTACCAGTATGCATCTGTTCTTGGCATGTAGGGCTGCTGACATTCATATCGCCCACCCTCCTCCCCGGTGCCTGTTGCAGCTGTAGCACTCAGAATCATTCTCAGGCATGGTCATCACTTA
Source organism: Lissotriton vulgaris (assembly GCF_964263255.1). Classification (NCBI taxonomy): domain Eukaryota; kingdom Metazoa; phylum Chordata; class Amphibia; order Caudata; family Salamandridae; genus Lissotriton; species Lissotriton vulgaris. The sequence continues at coordinate 180,058,456 of NC_141697.1, forward strand.
CTGTATTACACTCCATCTCTGCCACAATGGCGACAAACAATCTGAGGATGGAGAGGATGCCCATGCGCACTGTAGTCCAGGGGAGGAGCCACCTATCTCGTGATACTTCGAAGACTCTTCCAGGACAACAATTTGCAATCATCCGGACCCAACACTAGGCGGCGATCTATGCACAGATATGAATGTCAGCAGCCCTACATGCCAAGAACAGATGCATACTGGTAAGTAGCATATTACTTACCCCACACGTGACCAAATAACTCCGGATAGCCCCGTGCCTCGAAGAGAGACTCCTCTCACACCAGTCCACTCCCCTCCTCCACTTCTGCACCGTTGGCGCCTTAGCTTGGGACCAGCAGCGAAAGGGTTAAGCTTCTAGCTAGGAATTGATGGGTGAATCCCCGCCCATATAACATGAAGAATCTTGAGTTATGGATACTCTAAATCTCTGGATGCCGTGAGGACATCTGGGGTGCACAGAAAGGTGTCCAATCGGACATGCAGCTCATTGATACTCGAGAAATAGGAATAATTTCTGGCTTGTGGGTTTAATATATTCCATGAATCTATTAAGCCCCATTTAGTTTGCCAGTCGTTGAATGTTCGGGCTGTCCTAAATATCGGGGCGTCTTGCAGTGGAGGGTGCGACCGGTCTAAGTCAAAATCCGCCACACAATTAAAATCGCCTCCTATTATAGTGGAATGGGGGAGAAAAGGGCTAATGGTGCCAAAAGGTCTGTCAAGAATGCTTCCTGATCTATATTGGGTGTATAAATGCTAATGAAAGCGATGACCCTTTCTTCCAGTCTCCCAGTCACTGCAAAGTATCTGCCCTCCGTATCCACTACATTGGAAAGGCACCCCACTTTGAGCGTGCCTCAAGCAAAAACTGTATAGTATGCCTATTCCCTCCACCACCTCTGCAGTGTCTCTCCCTCTTTAGCTGTTAAGTGCGTTTTCTGGAGCCTGTGATTCGCCTCCGCAGGGAAGGAGAAAAATGGGGCATTCCAATAGCGGGCGCGATCCACGGGTTGTTGCTATACGCCGATGATGTCCTCATCTACATCCATAACTTCGCGTCGGACTTCACCCCTATACTTGACACTCTGCGGGACTTTTAACTGCTAGCTGGACTAAAAGTTAACTGGGCTAAGTCTACAATCTACCCACTCTCAGGTGACCTCCCACCCCAACAGCTGCTAACGGACAGACAACACATATCAATGAGCACCCAAGCAGTTCGATACCTAGGTATACGACTATACCACACCGCAAGACATGTACGAAGAAAACCACTGCAGGGCCCTGGCTGGGGGTTCGGACCTCAGTTAATTTCTGAAGGGATCTCCCTTTAGCTCCCATAGGAAAAATCGCAGTGGCCAAGATGATACTGGTCCCACGGCTGCTGTATCTTTTTTAGCAATCTCCCAGTGGTCCCACCTGTCTTTTTTCCCTGTGCTGGATACCCTTCTGGTGTACCTCATCTGGGGCACAGGATATAGACGGATAGCCCTCGCTAAAACTATAGTTGCCCCTGGATACGGGAGAACTGGGTGCTCCAATTTGTGAAGCATACTTTTTGGCGGCTCAGCTGCAATGGGTGTTGATGTGGACTGCAGGCCGAGCATTAACGTAAACACTGTGGACCGCAGGCCGAGCATTGACGTAAACACACACTATGGCGGGACGGTTACAGCCCCAGTTATACACTGCATGCTACAACCAGGTGCCAAGCCTATGCCAGATTGCCCACTTCAAACAACAGTCGCACAAGCATGCCTGAAATGAATACACACAATTAGCTGCATTGCCCCTTTTTACTCTCCCTTACAGCCACTGGTGGGTTTTCCTAGAGGCCGAACTCATTTCACAGAGCGTCCACTGCGCATCTGGACCGAGCACGCAATCACAGAAGCGGGCACCCTATAAGAAAACGGGTAATTGCAGACATATGCTGAACTCTCTACCGGCACTGATCTTCGTGTTGACGGAGGTCCGTGGCGCACAATAGACACAGAACCACCCACACACCCAGTCCTAGACACTATCTTGCAGATGGGTTCAGGATGACATTTAGTAATATGGCTGTACAAAGCAGTTCGAGAACTAGGCGCAGTCACTTTAGCCCCTCTACGCGAAAAATGGAAAGCGGAATCCCAACGGCCCCTCCATGAAAAAGTGTGGGAACACATTCTTGAGTTCCCGAAGAAGGTTTCCCGCAACTACCGTTTTAAAAACATACAATACCACATGCAGCATTGTGCATACCTGACCCTAGAAATGCTAAAGCGTTATTACCTCAACTCACACTTCACCTGCCCTATATGCCCAGAACCCGGGGCCTCCTTCCTTCATATGTCCTGGGATTGTCCGGTGATGGAGCAAGAATTTGCACGTAAGCAACTTGCTTGGATAAATCCTCTTATAATATCGTAACAAATTACTAATATTGTTTGTGGGACTAATTTTACACGACATTTTACATATATTAGAGAAGGGGGAAGCTTGCCTATGTGTCTTACTAACAAGTAACCCGAGTGCAACTCAAAATGGCTGCTAAAGCGGGAAAACATGCTGCGCATGCCTCAACTGTGTGACGTCTTAACGCTTGGAGGGAAAGCTTTGCTACTGTGCAATGACACTCAAAATGGCTGCTTAAGAACTCACATGCTCAGCATCTGCTTTGCCTGAAACTAAACTGCGTTATATACTAAGTGCTAATGCATAAATAGTCTTTTTATTTAAGTGGGATTAGAGTAGAGATAAGTGGTATACAGTGAAACCATTTGTTTTGAATCTAACATTTTGTCTTTTTGACTTCTGTGTTACTTTGTGTTTGGGCCTTACAAAGAGCTAAGGGCTGACACCCATGTGACAATCATGTATCTGAAAGAGACACGTTAGTGATAGATTCCTTACCTTAGAATATCCCCAGGCGTCAGACTGGATCCGGAAACTTTTGCGTAGCAATACCCCTGCGCGCCGGTAGGCGTCGTCTGCGGCTCCGCGTCCGTCGTCGGCGTCGTGAGCGCCGGGATGACGTCGCCGGAGTACTTAGACGGCGCCCATGCGCGCTGACGTCAGTTCTTCTTTTTTCCGCGCCAGCTAGCGCAGATCCGGAAGAAGCTCTACCCCCAGTCACTTTTTGACTGAAAACTTTTTCGATCTTTTTGATCCTCTATTTAGTCGATCCTCGACTATCGGTGCCAAGGATGCCCGGGTTCAAGCCTTGCTCGAAGTGCGGCCGACTCATGTCGGTCACGGACCCCCATCGCCGGTGCCTGAAGTGCTTAGGCCTCGACCACGACGATCGAACCTGCTCCGACTGCCGGGCCCTGACGTCGAAGGCTAGGCGGGAGCGGTCCCGCAAGCGTCTCGAGCTGAGGCAGTCGGCCCCGCGCCGCTCCAGGTCCCGGTCCCACGGGAGGTCGAGGGATAGGTCGCGAGGTCGGAGTCATCGACGTTCCGGGAGTGGACACCGATCGTCTGGTTCCAAGTCCTCAGGTAAGAGGCATGAGAGGTCGGAGCGACACCATCGATCCTCCGACCCGCCCCGTCGCTCGCACGATGCGACCGGGGACTCGGGCGACACCGCCCACGCGGCTCCGCGGGAGTCGCAAGCGTCGCCGCCTGCCCCACACCTTCGGGTCCCTGGGCACGGCGCGTCGCAGGAGGAGGTCGAGAGGTACCTCATGGCCATGAGGGCCCTCCCTCCTCAGTCGGTTCCCGTGGCGCCTTCGGGCCGATCGGCTCCGTCTGGAGGTCCTTCCGGGTCGGGCGCTTCGGCCCCGACGACGTCGGGTGCTTCGGGCCCGGCGCCGCTGGCGACTTCGGTCCCGGCGCCGCGCGACCTCGCTGGATCCGGCTCCGGATCCGGGACCCCGCTGGTCGACCTTACGACCTCGCCGGCGCCGTCCCTTCAGGTGTCGTCCCCGGCAGCCGATGTGGTTGCCGACCCCAATGCTTCCTACGGTCCTACTCAGGAGTCGGAAGGGCGCCGCTGGGCGCCGATTCCGTCGGCCTTCGGAGAGTTCTATCTCCACGAGGAGGCCCTGGCTGTTAATCCTGGTCTCCAGGAGCCAGGTGACGAGGAGCAATGGGAGGGGTCCGAGGATCCTCTGGCACGTGATTGCCAGTCACATCAGGACTGGACATATGAGCTTGGGGAGGCCAGTGGTATTGACACCTCGCCAGACACTGGATTTACGTCGCCCCCGACTGTGGCTTCGGAGGCGGGTTCTGCTTACAGTGTAGTGTTGACGAAGGCAGCTAAGGCCTTAAACCTTCAGCTCCCCGTCGCGGCCGTGAGGACTAATCTCCTCACTGAGGTCCTCAAACAGCAGTCCGGCTCCGCGGAGCCCCTCCTGCCGTTCAACGAGGCCTTGTGTGACGTTCTTCTGGGCACTTGGTCCAAGCCCGCCACAGGCCCCCCTGTGGACAGGAACGTGGCCAGACGCTACCGCCCGGCACCGGGCGACCCTTGCTTTTTGTCCACCCACCCCACCCCCGAGAGTCTGGTCATCCAGGCCTCCAACTCCCAGACCGCATTCCTGTCGGCCCCGCCCGACAGGGAATCCAAGAGATATGAGCAGTTCGAGAAGAAGGTCTTCTCGTCTGTGAGCCTAGGGCTACGGTCAGTGAACACCAACTGTCTCTTGGGCCGCTACACCCACACTCTGTGGGACACGGTTGCGGAGGTGCTGCCACAATGCCCTGAGGAGGTCAGGGCTAAACTCAGCCAAACCCTTGCGGACGGCCGAGATGCGGCACGTTTTTCTATCCGGTGTGGGCTGGATACCACGGACTCACTGGGCAGGGCGATGGCAACGACGGTGGCGGTTCGACGCCACGCCTGGTTGAGGTCCGCCAACTTCTCGGCCGATGTCCAGGCCACCCTCCTGGACATGCCGTTTGATGGCCGTCGCCTCTTCGGCGACAAGGCAGACCATGCGCTGGAACGTTTCAAGGACTCCAGGGCCACGGCCAAGTCCTTGGGCCTTACGGCCCCACGCCAGCAATCGGGTGCCTTTCGCTCCTTTCGTGGCCACGGAAGGGGCGCCCCACCACGGGCCGCCAGCCACACGCCGCAAAATGTCCAGCAGCGCGGTGGCGGACGTGGGAACCGCCGCGGCGGTGGTCGGGGTCAGCGGCGAGGCCAGTCCACACCTCCCTCAGCAGCCCCCGCCTCAAAACCTTCCTAGTCCGAGTTTTCAGGCCCATGTGACGCCTGTGGGAGGCAGGGTTCGCCATCACCTCTCCCACTGGCATACAGTCACTTCGGACAGGTGGGTGCTGCAAATTGTCCGAAGGGGTTTCTCCCTCCCCTTCGAGTCTTCCCCTCCATCCATGCCACCTCAATGCCACCGTGTGTCGGGGGATCACTTGCGACTTCTGCAAGAGGAAGTTTCGGCCCTCTTGGCCAAGAGGGCCATCGAGCGCGTTCCTGGGCCAGAAGTAGGACGTGGCTGTTACTCCCACTACTTTCTGGTACCCAAGAAGGGCAAAGGGGGCCTACGCCCTATCTTGGATCTGCGGAACGTCAACGGCTTCCTCCGTACGGAGAAGTTCAAGATGCTCACTTTGGCTCAGGTCCTGGCTGCCCTGGACCCAGGAGACTGGATGGTAGCGTTGGACTTGCAGGACGCCTATTTCCACATCCCCGTCCTGCCGGCCCACCGGCGTTACCTGCGGTTCACGGTAGGCCACGAGCACTTTCAGTTTACCGTGCTCCCCTTCGGCCTTACCAGCGCCCCACGGGTGTTCACGAAGGTGATGGCGGTGGTCGCAGCCCATCTGCGCAGGCAAGGGGTGTCAGTCTTCCCCTACCTCGACGACTGGTTGTTGAAGGCGGGCTCGCCCCAGACAGTCGTCAGCCACCTCCAGACTGCGGCCGACCTCCTGCACTTGCTGGGGTTCTCCATCAATGTGCCGAAGTCACACCTGTGTCCCTCTCAGAAGCTCCTCTTCATCGGAGCGGTTCTCGACTCGGCGCAGTTTCGGGTTTACCCACCCGAGCAGCGGGTTCGGGATATTCAGGCTCTGATTCCTGTCTTCGGGCCGTTATCCCGGGTCTCGGTCAGGTTGACGCTGCGGCTTCTGGGACTGATGGCCTCCTGCATCCTTCTGGTGCGTCACGCCAGGTGGCGGATGCGGGCTCTGCAGTGGGACCTGAAGTTTCAGTGGGCCCAGCATCAGGGCAACCTGTCCGATCATGTCCTGATCTCGGAGGGCACTGCGAAGCAACTGCAGTGGTGGCTCACGGACCGCGACTGGGTCAGTGGCAGACCCCTCTCCCTACCCCAGCCGGAGCACGTAGTTGTGACGGACGCGTCACTCCAGGGCTGGGGAGGCCACATGGGGGAGGCGGAGATCAGAGGCCTCTGGTCTCCGGCGGAGTCCCGGCTCCACATCAACCTTCTGGAGCTGCGGGCGATTCGTCTTGCACTGAAAGCATTCCTCCCCTCTGTCAGGGGGAGCGTGGTGCAAGTGTTCACCGACAACACCACCGCCATGTGGTACTGCAACAAACAGGGCGGTGTGGGGTCGTGGACCCTTTGCCAGGAGGCTCTGTGCCTCTGGCAGTGGCTGGAACATCAGGGCGTGACCCTGGTGGTTCAACACCTGGCAGGCTCTCTGAATGCCAGGGCGGACGAACTCAGCCGCCGGTGCATGATGGATCACGAATGGCGTCTGAACTCGGATGTGGCGCAAGGTCTCTTTCGACAGTGGGGAGAGCCTTGGTTAGATCTATTCGCCACAGAAGAGAACGCGCAATGTCAGCAGTTCTGCGCGTTGGAGTTTCCAAGGCGGCACTCGCTCGGAGACGCTTTTCATCGCGAGTGGAGCTGCGGTCTGTTGTACGCCTTTCCGCCTATACCACTTCTGCCCTGAGTGCTGAAGAAGATCAGGCGCGACCGGGCCCAGGTCGTCCTTGTGGCTCCGGACTGGGCACGAAGATACTGGTATCCCGAGCTACTCAGCATGTCAGTCGATCCCCCGATTCGTCTGCCTCTTCGGGAGGACCTTCTGTCGCAGCAGCAGGGGACGGTCCTGCACCCGAACCTGTCCAGTCTCCACCTACAAGCTTGGAGATTGAGCGGCGGCAGTTGAGGCCATTTGACTTGCCTCCCGAAGTCTGTGATATCATTCTGGCAGCCAGGCGTCCCTCCACAAAGTCGGTATACGCCTGCCGGTGGAACAGATTTGTGGCATGGTGCACAGCAAAGGCTGTGGATCCTCTCTCTGCACCCCTTTCGGAAGTGCTGCTCTTTCTTCTTTCCCTTGCCCAGCAGGGCTCTGCTCTGGGCACTCTTAAAGGGTACCTCTCTGCTCTTTCAGCCTTCTTGAGGCTACCAGATCAGCCTTCTTTATTCAAGTCCCCTATTGTAAGTAGATTCCTGAAGGGCATCACACACATGTTCCCTCCTGTTCCCTTCGTGATGCCCCAGTGGGACTTGAATCTTGTTCTCACTTATTTGATGTGTGCTCCCTTTGAGCCACTTCATAACTGTCCTCTTCGTCTCCTTACTCTGAAGACGGCCTTCCTGGTTGCCATCACCTCTGCCAGGAGGGTGAGTGAGCTCCAGGCTCTTTCTTCTTCTCCACCTTTCCTGTCTGTTCATCCTGATAAGGTGGTGTTACGTACACGACCTTCCTTTCTGCCCAAGGTTGTCACGGCCTTCCACATCGGGCAGTCCATCACTTTGCCCACCTTCTTTCCGCCTCCGCATCCCTCGAAAGAGGAAGAGAGGCTCCACCGTCTGGATCCAAAACGTGCGCTCTCCTACTACCTAGATCGCACACGCCAATTCCGGGTGGATGACCAACTCTTCGTTGGTTACGTGGGCGCGAAGAAGGGAAAGGCTGTGCACAAGAGGACCATCTCTAGGTGGATCATCTTGTGTATCCAAGCATGTTACTCCATGGCGAGGAAGGAGCCCCCAGCTGGATTGCGGGCTCACTCCACTCGGGCCACGGCAACGACAACTGCCCTGGGCCGCGGTGTCCCCCTGCAGGACATTTGCCAGGCAGCTACGTGGGCCTCGCTGCACACGTTCGCAAGACACTACTGCCTGGACAGTCAAGTCCGGAGGGATGGCTTCTTTGGCCGTTCCGTCCTCCAGGACTTTCTGGTGTGATATTGGTTCGCAGACCCACCACCGGGGTTGGTATTGCTGGGGTATCTATTCTAAGGTAAGGAATCTATCACTAACGTGTCTCTTTCAGATGCACAAGTTACTACTTGTGTAACGATATATCTGTAAGAGACATTAGTTAGTGATAGATTCCTTACCGACCCACCCATCCTCCCCGTTCTGCGAACCGATATCTAGGGTTAAGGTCATCCCCTTTCAGGGCCCTAGTTTCATGGCACCAGTGTTAGTTCTATCATGGCTCTGCGTATCTGGCGCGGAAAAGCTGTGTTATCAGAACTGACGTCAGCGCGCATGGGCGCCGTCTAAGTACTCCGGCGACGTCATCCCGGCGCTCACGACGCCGACGACGGACGCGGAGCCGCAGACGACGCCTACCGGCGCGCAGGGGTATTGCTACGCAAAAGTTTCCGGATCCAGTCTGACGCCTGGGGATATTCTAAGGTAAGGAATCTATCACTAACTAATGTCTCTTACAGATATATCGTTACACAAGTAGTAACTTGTGCGACACCCATACACATGTGCTATAAAGACAACTCCAGAGTCATGATCTCAAGTCTTGGAACCCGATCAAGGACACCCTTTCCACATGTCCTGGGTACCAGCTGAACATCCTGAAGACTCAATGGACAAATTTACAAACTGTATACAATGTTTTAAATGCATTATGAACATGGGTGGGTAATAAAGCTTGGGAGAAACAAATTAATGGGCGGGAACATAAGACAAAGGTCTTAAGAGAAAGTATTAAACTTAGCATGGTGTGATGATCATCCCCTTGGCTTGTCCAATCAGAATTTGGAGTTTTCACAAGTTTGAAACATTTAGGAGTGTAACATGCCATTAAAAGGTGTAATTGGGGTAGTTAGTTATATTAGGAAACATTATCGTTGCTAGAACGCTGAGAGATAGAGATGCTGTCCGATTGCTGATCGAAATATCTGAAAAGCAGACTTAGAATTTTCAAGCAAATAGAACTAGGAAGGAGATTGTGGAAGAATTGAGGAGGAAATTAGCATCTGAGAGGAGTGAGATGCAGGCGTCAAATCCAGAAGAGGTTACCTTCCTGTTCTAATCCTGTCCTGAACCTGTCACCTGAAATTGTTTCAGAGGGCCTCAAACTCTTGGCCAGAGGGGTCTGATCTCACACCATCCTAGGTAAATATAAGTCTGTGTATTGTCTCAATGTGCCTTTTCTCTCTATCCTCTCTTCCTGAGTTACTCGTCATTGAAATTTATAGTTTAAGTAGAATAAATTGAATCTTACCTCTTCAGAATGATGGAGTTAACACTGTAATTTGTCTTTTATTCTTTCGGAAAATAGATAGATCAAACTTTAAATCTAAACCGAGTCTGTGGTTATTTAATGAGTAAATCAGGTAAACACTTCATTGCTAAATTTATCAAATATAATCAACTAAAATAGATCCATGTGTAAATAAAGGGCTTAGTAATTAAATAGGCTCAAATTTTGAGAGGCAAATCGGACATATGGAATTAGCCCTAAAAAATTGATCCCCAGCTGGGTTTCATCAACCAGATTATTGAGTGAGTGTGGTTTATGGGCCTGAATGTGTGTTTAGTGATAATTGTTCTCAGGTTGGTGTCCTGCTGGATCACCGGCACTTCACACATACTGAGCCACGATACATGCAACTCGGCTAGAGATAACCGGGCTTGCGGGTCTCAATACATGGGAAGTTTACGTGTTGGGCATAGGCAAATGCCGGAAGCGCCAAAAAGTGGATACACGCTTTGTCTCCCTAGTGATCCTCCTAGCGAAGAGATGCATATCCATGTATTCGAGAGCGCCAGAGGGTCCATCGGCCGAGGCATGGCGGCGCGTGGCTAAAAAGTGGGTAACCTCAGAGGAGGAGGTGTTAGGATCAGAAGAAATCCAAGGCACACGCAAGCATTACTTTTCCATGCAATGGACGACACTGCTCCATGCCTTCAAACAGTTGAGCAACCCATGCATGCCACTATACCCCCGATACAGGAGGCACACCGGGAGGGTGCATAGGATACTCCCCCCGAAACTGGACACTCAGAGTAATGCGACCCCCAGTATGACCATGGAAAGCAGCCACCGCCCTCTACATAGCCTTGCACAACCCGCACCCTGCACTACAGAACCGAGCAACCAACGTCATTTATTAGATCACCTAGCCCTCATAGACACACAAACACCACTACACAGTGAATCCCAGTTTAAATTACCCACGTTGAAGAGTTATGTTCATATTACAAGAAAACACAATAGACTGTGTTTCCCAACACCAGTAGAACAGGTTCACACAAGTATAACAGTAAGTCCTGTAGAGAATAACATATGTTCACACGGGCTGTACAAGTACATTGCCCCTAGATACTAAGATAAAAGCTGTGCAATAACTCATGTTTCTAGTCATTGTTTTAAAGCCCGGGAACAGCAAGGCTTGCAATAAATGTACTAACCACCTGTAATGTTGATATCATAAAGTATGGACTTGCACAATAACGAAATGCCAATAAAAAGATTCCTCCCCCTCCAAAAAGTGTCTTCTGGAGCATCGCCACATGGATACCCTTCATATTTCAATAAAAGACCTTATATCTTTTTGTAATGGTATGCATGCCCCTGATATTCCATGATAGGAACTTGTATTTCACGGTGGTCTTCATGTTTGCATGTTGCTGATTTTTCTGAGCTGTGGCTGTTTCAGCGCCTCTGCTGGGCCCAACCATGTAACCCATTTCAACATCCCCACATTATTAGTATTCAGGCAGGTGCATCCCAAAATAGTACATTGGTACAGTTCCCAACAAACTTCCCAACCACCCCTCCCAGGACTAATGGGCAACGGCCCATCATCCAAACTTCTCAAACTTTGTGGAACTAATCGCAGTAGAACCTGCTTGGGATTCTATGCGATTAGACGAACCTGGTGTCCAGCTCACCCATCCAGCTGTTTGTATATCTATTGACGGTCGCCAATCAATACTCAGCCTGTCTCTCTTGTGGCAGGCAGATCTAAATACATTTTTTCTAAGATATTTCACCAGAATTTTCAACAGTGTACAAAGGATGTCACCCCCGAAGACAAAAGCTTGTAAGCCCTGAAAGGACTGTCACAAACAGATGTCTGTGACAGACCTCCACCAGATTTGCCTTCAATTTCTGAATTGAGTGTTGATGAACTTATAGGCCATCAGGGAACGCAAAATGAAACTTTGTCGCCAAGCACAAAAAACCGCAGCGCCAGGACCCCTTCAAGTCCCACCTACAGTTGAAGGCCGGTCTTCGATCCAAATCCTCAGGTAAGCACAAGAAACGTAAGTCGAAGTGGAGTTCCGCTCCTTTGCACCATTCCCATTCCCATGATGAAGTGGGTTGGCAGCGCCAACAGTCCCTTTCCCGCTTCCAAAGTCGACCAACTTCAAGGCTTATTCCATAGCTGGTTCTGGCACCCATCCGTGTTCCTGGGGCCATCAGCCATGCTGCACCAGATCAGAGAGTTTTGCTCTGGCTCTTCGGTTCTCTACCATCTCTCCTTGGTGTGCCTTTGGGCCCCATGGAGCCGAAAGGCCTAACACCTGAATTATCACCGACTGGTTTGTCCTCTACACCAGCAGGACTCTCTGTATTGCTGCCACTGACAATTCAGGCATGTCGATGACTACTTGATTGCCCGAGTTGGTGACCCCGATTGTCCTTTCAGATGCCGACTCGGCCCTAGTCCAAAATTAAACGATATCCCAACCAAATCTGACCGCAGTTTCTGCTCTTGCCTTACCACCAGGCATGCAACAATCACTACACTCTAGTTTTGGCACAGACTCTGACAACGATCCTGATAAGGTTGATGACTTTGCTGAGCTTCCCCTATAGAATAAGAACCAACGTCCTGCAAGAAGTCCTACAGCCTGGCCAGACTTCTTCTGAGCCTCTCTATCCTACCTTTTAATGAGGCCTTGACCAATATCCTACTAGGAACTTGCGCTTAGCCTTGCACTGGCCCTCCGTTACCCAACAAATTGCCAGACACCATCGCTGTGCTCCAGGTGACTTGGACTTTTTGTCACAGCACCCTTCTCCTGAGAGGCTCGTGGTGTATGCCTCCACCAGCTGGACCAACCCTAAGAATTTCCCTACCACTCCCCGCTGACAGCGAATCAGAGTGAGTGGAACTTTAAGTCCATTAATGCTTCCTGCTTATTTACCGCAACACTTATCCCCTCTCGGACACTGTGGTGCAAGTCCTGCCAAGTGTTCCTGGGGATCTGCACCCTGTTCTGTTACAGGCCATTCAGGATGCTTGTGATGTGGCCAAGTCCTCGATTCATTGTGCTTGGACACCAGTGACTTCTTCGGACAGGCTATGAACACCACTGTTGCCATTCATCGTCTTGCGTGGCTAAGTTCAAGTGGTTTCTCGGGTGATGTTCAGTCCTAGCTGATGGACATGCTGGTCGCCTTAAGAAGAGTATGGCTACAACTCGCTCTCTGCTTCTTTCCACCCAGCCTCTCCAGAACTACTTCTAACGTTCCTTTCATGGCTTCAGCTGCAGCATTTGCTACCACCAGCCTGTCCAACCCCAACAGGTTCCGAGCACTTTTGTGGCTGTTGGCAGTGCAGCCCACCACCCTCACGGACAAGGTCAACTTGCTGCTCAGTCCATACCTGACCCCACCAGAGCCCCATATGCAAAACTCATTTAGTGTACCCTGGCAGGGTCACAGGCACCCAGTGGGAGGCAGAAGCCACAGATTCTATCCATGTTGGCAAGTTATCACATCAGACATGTGGGTCCTCCAAATTGTTTACAAAGGCTGCACCTGACCCTTCCTTTCGTCTCTCCTGCATCTTTCACCATCTGCCAAAAATTGACTCAGGACCATCTCTCCATTTTGTGGCAAGTATGAGCCCTTTTGGCCAAAGCGGCTATTGAGAGGGTTCCAGTGCCAGAAGTAGGACGTGGTTGTTATTCCTGTTACTTTCTGGTGCCCAAGAAGGACAGAGGTTTTGGGCCTATTCTAGATCTTTGCCCTCTCAATTTCTTCCTCCACAAGGAGAAGTTCAGAATGCTCACCCTATCCCAGGTCTTGTCTGACATCACAACGGGAGACTGGACGGCGGTGTTGTAACTGCAGGATGCGTATTTCCATATTCCCACCATGCCGGCTCATTTGCTCTACCGCCAGGTCCTGGGAGGGGAGCATTTTCAGGATGCTGTATTTCCCTTTTGGTCTGACCAGTGCCCCTCTGGTGTTTACGAAAGGGATGGTTGTGGTGGAGCACATCATCGGAGGTCAGGGTGCCAGTCTTCCAATACCTCGATGACTGGTTGTTGAATGAGGACTTGCTCCAGGCAGTTGTCAACCAAGTCCAGACTACGGCAAACCTCCCGTCATCTTTGGAGTTCACTAATAATGTGCTGAAGTCACACCTGACTTCTTCTCAGATGCTCCCTTTCAACAGAGCCATTCGGGACATTGTTTGGTTTTATTCCTCTCACCCAGGAAAGAGAGTCCAGGACATTCAGGCTATGATCCATATCTTTCAGACTCAATCCGGATTTTAGTGAAGTCGACTCTCTTGGACTGATGGCCACCTGCATCCTGCTGGTTGAGCATGTGGAATATGCAGGCTCTGCAGTGGGATTTGAAGTTCTAGTGGGCTCAGAATCAAGGGGGCCAATCCGACGTGTACAGGTTTCTGAAGAGACTGCAAAATATCTGCAGTGGTGGCTACTAGACCACGATTGGGTCAGCTGCAGACCCTCATTCTTTCCCACTCAGAATTTACAGTGATGACTAATGCATCGCTTCTGGGTTGAGGCGACCACCTGGCAGAGGTGGAGGTCAGAGGCCTCTGGTCTCTGCCAGAGTCTTGGCTCCATATCAACCTTCTGGAGCTGAGGGCCCTTTGGCTCTGAAAGCATTCCTGCCATCCATCAAGGTGAGGCTGATAGAGGTGGTCACGGTCAACACCACCGCCATGTGGTGCTGCAACAAACCGGGTGGGGTCACACATTCTGTGTCAGGAGACCATGCACCTCAGGAAATGGCTGTACCACCAAGGATTCTTCCTGTAAGTGACCCACCTGGCAGGCTCATTGAATGCCAGGATCTCAGACATCAGCACCCAGCGGATCACGATTGGCTGTTACTACTGGACGTGGCAGACAGTCTCTTCAGCAAATGGGGAGAACATTGGCTTGCTCTACTGGCCACCGCTGAAAACATTCAATATCAGCACGTCTGCGTGTTGAAGTTTCCAAGGCGTTTCTTGTTCAGAGACATATTCCACCTCAAGTGGAACGTTGGGCTCCTGTATGCCTTTCCACCGATACCACTCCGGCCCGAGTCTGAAGAAGATCAGGGCAGACCGGGCTAAAGACATCCTAGTACTGTCTGACTAAGCACGGAGAGTATGTGTAATACAATGAGTAATATGGTGACTATCGACTCCATTTTGTGCTCACAGCTTCACTTTCTGCTTTCTTGCAGCTACACAATGGGAATGTTTTTATTCTTCACAGCACAGAGTAAAACAGCATCTGAAACAAGTAGTGTGGGATGTGCAGTTGATATTGTTCACAAGCGTGAGAGAGGAATAAACTGTCCTGCCTCTGAGAAAACACTGGAACCTGCCCAGCTCCTGTGGGTGACCTCAAGGCAGACTAGTGTAGCCTTCATTTCGCAACCAAAGGAAGGGGGGAGAGGTTTCTAGAAATCTCTCCTTGAGTTGAGTAACGGTAATAAAGACAGGGACTCTCAGACAGGAGCTCGCCTGTGGAACGGACAAGTTGCCCAGGGACTTTTTGTGATCATTAACAAAACTTCTGCCACACTGTGAGGGCTCCCCAGTCATGCTGGCCAGAATGTTGAAGGACACTCCATCAGTGAAAGTTTAGAATTCTTGCTATATATATATATATATATATATATATATATATATAGTTTTTTAGTTTCAGATCTTTATTCGCATACATTTTATCCATAAAAGCACAGATCATCATAGTAAAAAGGGGAAATATAACAATCCATAGTCAAGAGCCAGATAAAAACAAACAGTGGCGGCTGGTGACATTTGAAAGTGGTAGGCCGTAAAATGAAATTCGTACTGCACCGTAGCGAGCGAGCGTAGGGAGCGAGCCCGATCCCCTTAAGCAGGGTTTGGGGGGAATTCCCCCCGAGCAAATTTTGAAAAAAGAGTGGACAAATGGTGCATTTTCATGCAAATTTGTGAAAGCAGGAAGGTTAATAAAGCAATTGTGAAAGTGCAGTTATTACATTAATAAAGTGGTGTCATATAACATAGGTAGCTGCTTATTCATCTTCATAATAACCACAGAGCTTCATAACAGACTTTGAAATACAATGCATTGCTGAGTACCTCACAGATGTATTTTAATAACAAACAAATAAACAGGACGCAAACTAGCAGCATTTAAATAGAGTGTTCACTTTTTGTAATGAAAATCAGCACGTCTGTTTTTCATGGAAGCAAACTTCTCAATGACTGAACATTGAAGTCTGGTATTCTTATAGCCCCTTGGACGCTCATGACGAGCTCAGCTCGTTGTACACCTCCATACACTCATGACGAGCTGAGCTCGTCATGAACAATGGGAATCCAGAAAAGTCAGCATCCAGGAGAATCAGCTGTAGCATTCAAGGTGTTAACTAACTCACTCTCTATGGAAAGCATTGCTAAGGCATTCAGCCTTTCCTCAATCATAGTATTTCTCAGGAATGTTTTAATTCTATTCAAAGCGGAAAAGGAACTGCTGTTGTCATCGGTGTGGTGATGAGTATTTTTAATAAAGTCACTGTTTCTGTTAGTGTGTTTTGCATGTTAAGGTTCAGAATTAAAGCAAGCAAAGAAATTGCATTAGTGGCCTGCCGGTATACATGCATTCCATACAGTACAGTTAATTCTGTTCTCAGATCTTCTTTGTTGAGCATAGGGTAAGCATCCACAGCGGTATTCAGTGCTTGCTCAGGGAAGGAAATGTAATATTTAGCAAACAGATCACTTCTTAGTAATGTGGCACTCACCAAATGCTTTTTAAAAGAAAAGCGTTCCTTTGCCTGCATAATTATAGTGTCACATATCTCTTTGGAAATTCGGACTAGACTGCTGATGTCTTCTCTGCGGTTAGAGAAAGTAGAATCATTTGGCAGTTTGCTGTCTAAATTGTCAACCTCTTCTCTGACTTTTGTTATGCTTGTGACAAAGTCGTTGATAGCTGTTTCCACTTGGATAGTATCTATTTCACGTTTTTGTAACGTTTCATACAGTGTTTCAACTTTTAGCATTATTTCAAAAAACAAAAACAGCAAAAACTGAAACTCCCTGTCTTGCAGTGTCTAGCAAAGACACGGGCCTCATTCCGGCTTTTGTAGTCAAACTCTTGATTGGCTTCTATGGTGTCAAAACATTTCTCAAGATCAACCCTATATTGGTATATTAGGCGGATTGTACGGATGTGAAAATTCCAACGAGTTGGGCCTCCCTTTGGAATCCTTCTGTTAACAATGGTATGAAGTACCTCCGTTCTTTTGGGGGAGCGTGAGAAGAATGCTGCCATTCCTCCTACATCCAAGAAGAATATCTTTGCCTCAGAGATCTTTCCTACTGATTGTTGCATAATCAGATTTAGTTGGTGGGCATAACAGTGCACGTAATGGGCATTAGGGTACACATCTTTAATTTTTTTTTGTACTCCACCAGAAGGTTCCACTCATTACTGCAGCACCATCGTAGCTTTGTGCAATCAGTTTTTGTTTTTGAGGCTGCTCTGGAAAAATGAAGTTTAGTTCCTGTAGAATAACTGAAGAAATGCTTTCTGCACAAGCGTCTTTTAAATGGGTGAATCCATAGAAGCGTTCCACAACTTTGTTGTCACTGTCAAGGTACCTAAAGACCAATATTGACTGTGTATTTGTGGCCACATCAGTGGTGTCATCAGCCTGAATAGCCACAAAGTCTGTGTTTTTCAGCTGGTGTACGATAGTGCTTTTTACAATCTCTAGCATGCACTCAAGCAGTTCATTTTGTATGATTTTCGAGGTGCCCTTGAAGACTGTAGCACTTGATAGATGTGCTTCGAATACATGGTCTATGCTTGCTATTAAGTCCACAAGCCCTTTGAATATCCCAGGATTTGCAGAGCCTTCCGATTCATCATGCCCTCTTAAAGCCAGTTCAAAATCACCACAGAAACGAATGCAGTCAATGATTTTTGATAGCACGTGTCTATTCCTATCAACTGCTTCATTGTGCTTCCGTATATTTGTTTGGTAGGCCTCGCTTATGTGGGCTTCAATCGATTTATCTCCTAACATTCCCAGTCTTGTCAGATTTTCCATATGTGTTTTCGTGTGTGCATGCTTCTTTACTTTATCTGACAAATGCTTCAAGTCTTTTACTCCTTTTTTGGTCCTAGGAGTTTCACCACCAAACAGCAGGCAGGTGAAGCAGAACAGAGTATTTATTTATTTATTTTATTTTAAAAGTTTTATATAGCGCAAACAAGATCTTCGCAGATATCAGAGCGCTTTACATAGAAGGGTACATGAGGGAACATAGTTAGACAAGTAAATCAATAGATCACACAGTACAAATAGTACAAATAAATGAATGCAAAGCCAATCATGTGAATAATAAGACAACTCAAACAAATAAGTAAAGGGGTCAAACATGTAGTTCAGATCGGTGCAGGGGGGTTAATAGGGTTCGAGAAAGTAGTTCAAGTGTATTTAGCCATGAGGATAGCTTTGACTTCTTTTTTAAAGAGTGTAGTGGAGGAGATAAGCCTGGTTTCGGGAGGGAGTGAGTTCCAAATTCTAGGCGCCATTCCCGAGAAGGAGCGCTTGTATGTTTTTTCCTTCTGGAATCTTCGAGGTTTCAGCAGAAGATTGTTTGTGCCTCTCGTGTTTCTAATTCCCCCAGAGATTGTCAGTTTCTGAGCAAGTTAGCCGGGTGAGTTTAGGTGTACCGCCTTGTGTGTCATGCAGGCGATTTTCAGATGTATTCTGGCTTCAAAAGGCAGCCAATTCAGGGATTTCAAGTCAGGGGTAATGTGGGAGTGCTTTTTTGACCCAGTGATGAGTCTCGCTGCAGCATTTAGAGACGCTTTTAGTGGTGCGGTTGTAGTTAGGGGGAGTCCGCAGAGGGCGGTGCTGCTGTATTCAATTCGTGGGATGACTAGTGCTTGTACTGCAGTTTGGAAGTCTTTGGCTGGGAGGTAGGGTTTAAGTTTCCTCAGAGTATTGATCTGGAAGTTCGCTCCCTTTGTTGCCTTGCTGATATGTTGCTGCATGCTGAGATTGATGTTGAGTGTTATGCCTAAAGATTTTGCTGAGTCCACGATGGTGGGTTGGACATTGAGTGCGGTTAGGAGTTTAAGCCAATGTTGAGTGGTGGATATCTTCGCTGGGGGTGAGATGAGAAGGAACTCTGTTTTCAGGGCATTGAGTTTGAGGTGATTGTCGGCAAGCCAGGATTGGGTGCATCTGATTGTTGAGTTCAGGAGCAGGATGTCATTGGGTGATTGTAATTTGAGGTAAAGTTGGGTGTCATCGGCGTACATGTGGAAGTGTACATTGGATGCTTGTAGCAAGGTGGTGAGAGGTTCCATGACTAGGTTGAACAAAGTTGGGGATAGAGAGGATCCTTGGGGGACGCCTAGCGTTACAGGTATTGGCGAGGACATCCGGTTGTTGAAGGACATCCTGTAAGCCAATCAACTTTTGTGTACCAGGTGTTTGTGAAAGAACGTGTGTAAAGCTTCCCTCTGTCAAGGGAACTTTGTTGTAGGTTTAGGTTTGGCCGGTGAGGTCCTAATTGTTTTACAATTAGTTTGTCTTCACGTTTCAGTCCAAGGAACAGCTTTGCAAGTAGATGCTCTACTGTATTCATGGTGTTACCAATGTTAGTGTTACCTTTCAATAATCAAAGTACAACGTATGAGGTTTGGTGCATGTATTTAGAAGCCACCCACCATGTACACAACTTACATAGCCCTGGACTACTAGAATGTAAAATATAGCAGCAGTTTCCTTACCTTAAACACTGGGGTTGTTGGCTGTGTTGTAGCGGAAAAGGAGGTTGGCGTCTCTTCTTCGTTGCTTGATTTGCCCAAAAATTAGTTCGGCAGCCTGAGGTTTTACCAAATGCTGAAAAGCAAATACAACAAAATGTAGTTGTGTCAACCAAACACACAGACTTTTAACAAAAGCATTCAAACTGTAAAATATGGGCAGGCATGTACAGTGGTGTAACGCTAAATGAGCCCCCCCTGTAGCACGTAGTTAGCGGTTGATCTATAAATTATAGAGGTAAAATCTTCTCCAGTGAAAATTAATCTTCCTTTGAAACAATACATGCACTATGGAAAATATGCAACAAATACAAATTCAAAGGAAGACAGAAAACTGGTATTTTGTTGTTTTTGTCATTGCATCCAGATATATGATACAACAAGTAACATCATACTTACTCTTATTATCATGATATTACTCTTTTTGAATGTGATCATTAAAATTATTATCGTCTAACTTTTAAGTCTACATTGCCAGTGACTATCCACAAGATACGGTACAAAAGGGGGTGGTGATGGACGGAAGGCATGGCTTGGCAGTTCGGGCTGGACTGTTTCCATGAGGCACAGGGTCAGACTGATTTGCATATGGGCATGTCTGAACTGGGGTGGCAGAGTGGGCTAAAGAACGATGATGGATTGAACCCAAATCTGTTGACTGGGTGTGAGTGTTTGATTGGTTCAGATGCTCCGTCCATCACCACCCCCTTTTGTACCGCTTTGTTTGCCATAAGTTGGCAGGGTATGCTCAGACGTGAGTCCCTTGCTCACTTTGCCACTGGATTCAAGCAAGCCTGGCTGAAGATGGCTGAAATGCCAGAAACCGGTCCTAGGAAGCTTGTTTCCGGTACAGGGAAGGCATGGCTTGGCAGTTCGGGCTGGACTGTTCCCATGAGGCACAGGGTCAGACTGATTTGCATATGGCCATGTCTGAACTGGGGTGGCAGAGTGGGCTAAGAACGGTGATGGATTAAACCCTGATCTTTTGACTGGGTGCGAGTGTTTGATTGGCTCAGATGCTCCGTCCATCACCACCCCCCCTTTTGTACCGTATCCACAACATACGCACAAGGTGGCGTTTACACATGCAGATCCTGATCTTCAACAATCAGGATAAATTGTTTTGGTTGTACTAGTATTTTTGTTTAGATCAGATATAGCACCTGATAGACACCCATTCGTAACTCATTTTTAGCGTTACCAGTGAGTAGAGAGGGTCTGATCAAAGACGCTTCTTTTTGCATTCCCCATCCACAAAAAGAAAAAAAATACCTACTATTTTTAACTCCAATCAAGACACCCAAGCAAGCTCTACTTTGACCCCTTTGAATCTTAAACTAACATTTGCTAAGAGTTAAGTTCAAGAAAATAACCAAAGTGCTACCTCTCAATAACACCAATGTCATACATCTCAGCTCCATGAGCAAGACTTTAACAGTTGAGAAATACTAAAAGACAAAACTACAACATGTTAGATGATGGCTTACATCCCTGCCTGCGATGCACAACTCGTCACCATGCGGGAGGTTCCTCAGATAGCGCTGAGAGGCCATGTAAATGGCTGGCCGGGATGGCCCAGAGAGTTAAACACTCACCACTGAGAAATGTGGTGGCATGCAGGTCATATATTCGAATCTCTGCATGGCCAACTCATCCTTCTACCCTTTTGAGCTCAGTGAACTGATCAGGTGCAAACTGGGTACAAGTTTAGCTACATAGATTAGAAGCAGAGGAGTTGTGGTAAGTGCTACATGATAAGTTATAATTTAATTTATTATAACAAAATTAACATAACCTAGAGTAAATTAACAAAAATGCTTCATGTTTTCATAAAACTACCTACCATGCCCTTATTGCCACGCAGCTGAAACTGACCACACCAGACACCAAAAGCAAGCATTTCAGAGGAAAGTTACCTTTGCTCGAGTTGTTGCTAATTGTATTTGATTGTTTAGGCAGACCGCGAAACCAAATACAACCACAATGCACAGAAATCAGTGGGAGTCCAAGCAACTGATTAATGCATGTGACCAAAATGGTCTGTGAGAGCACACGCTCGGATATCTGTTAGCACTTGGGAGGTTAAAAGTGCCATTACATTTCACAGGGGGGCAATGTGAAGTCAGCCTGTGAGACTTTCCTGTCAGACCTTCTCTGCCAAGACCCCTGACTTTGCGGCACATTTGCAAAAGGCTATAAAAGGCAACATAACAAGACTTGCCACATATGGTTTAATGTAAAAAAAAAACCTGACAGATCACCCAGCCATACGTCACTTAGCAGGAAAGACTGCGGGAAGAAGGCACGCAGCGACAGTATAAATACTACCAGTACCTAACCAGACGATAATTTATGGCAGCAGCCCAGGGACAAACATCCGAGTATCGCCGAGTGCAAAGGGCTTGCTCAGACAGTGATAAATACGCCGATGGTTGGGCTGCAAGGAATTAAATGAAATATCTCTACACTTGCACAGAAACACTGGGAATTAATAAAACGATACAGATTTTCTGTCTAGCTTACCATACATAAATCAAAATGTCCCTTTCATCCCACAGGAGTCCACTTGATCTTTGTTGCTATAAAATGCATTTAACCTGACTAGTGACTACTAAATATTAAATGTATATCCAGTCCTTTATTTCTCTGGAAACTCCAGGTTGACTACTGTATTACCGCCTCGGGAGGGCATTGCTTTGAAAATGTTGATAGCAATGTGATAACTGTACAAATTCAACAGCATTATCTTTTCATGAAAAATATTGATGACATCCAAGAACAGCTGAAAAAGGAACGTTTTGCAAACAAAGAGGTTACCGTCAATGTGCACTGCTGCTAAGACGAACCCCTCCATAATGTGCCTAAAGAAAATGAGGCCAGGTCACGTCATTTGCTCTGCTGTCCTAAGGCATGTGTGTGCAGAGATCCCACCCCCGTGAGTGACAGTGATGTTCAGCCAAATGAAACAAAAAATAAAAGAGGAGACCTGCACTTGCTGCTTTATTCAACACTAAGGGGCTGATTATGATGGAGGATTTTCCGCATCCTCCTGGCCGGCGGAAGCCACCGCCGGCCCGGAGGATGCGGAAAATCCTTTGCGGACCCACCAAAGACCCACCGCCAAATTAGGATGGCTGGTGGGTCCTGGTTTCAGTCCGCCGCTTTTCCGCCGTGGTTGACTTACAACCGCGGCGGAAAAGCTGTAACGTGGCTGGCGGTGTCTATCAGACACCGCCAGCCACATTAGGATGGTGTAAGACAGATGCCTTTCCACGGCGGCTTTTCCGCCGTGGAAATGCATGTGTAACTTCACTGCGGGTACCCCCCTGCATTTGTATGCAGTAATCGGCAGGCACCGCACGGTGCCTGCCACTTTCTGCATACAAATGAAATGTATGCATTTTTACCATTGCGGCGGGTGCAGCTTGAAGCCGCACCCACAGCAATGGTAAAAATAGAGGATGTGACCGCAAGGGTGGCGGTCACATCCTAATTTGACAGGAGGGAACTCCGCAAGCCATGCGGAGGTTCCCTCCTCCTCTATGGTCCGTCCACGATCATAATGAGCCTTTAAGTGTATACTAAGATAAATACTTCCTTTAATGATAGACTGCGTCTCCTTTAATTCATGGGCACGCTCTCATTATACAAAACAGAGACATTAATATGATTGTATTTGGTTGGTTTCCATCATGAAGGCAGAGGTCTCAAGCAACATGCTGGGGGTAACAAGCAGCAGACGTTTAGCGGTCACAACTGCAACCTCTCGCAATCACTAAATAAAGTCCATCTTGTTACTAAACGACTCGAGTATGAAATTAGGTGAATAATAAAATACATGCCCTTGCCACATGTAGCAGGGTGCCTGCTCTGGCTCTAGGCAGCATTTCTTGCACCAGCACTAGGGGAAACACAGGGTTACTCCGTATTCTTGTGAATACAGCGCATCCCTGCGTTTTAAAAATGTCAGAGCGCGACACTGCTGATTTTGGCACACTTTCGCACTCTGACATTTTTGGGGAAATATGCCTCTGTATTTTTGCTTTTGATCCTATACAATGCTGTGCATCCTTTTTGGATGGATTTGTGCTATACAAAAACAACACACTTATGTGACTAGTGACCCTTTTAAAAATAAATCCTCTTCTTTAGTTTCTGTGAGTAGTTTGTATATGTGATCGTTTACTAACGACTATCTCAAGGGTGACAGGAATTGGAACGTCACTTCCTGTAAGATCATAGGGTGAGGTTAAAGGGTACCGGATGCCAATCCTATTTCTGCCATGCTCTTTGTGAATTGACATTACAAATGGGCAGACAACGCCAAATACAACAAAGCGCGCTCATTTGTAATAATTTCAGATGACTCACAACTGTGGTGTGGGATAGCAAGCATGCATTTTTTTTGTCTTACTAAATAACAAAAGAGTAGCGACTGTAATAGGCATTAAAATATCCACGGTTGAATTATGACTATTTATAAAAAGGGTTATATTCTCTAGGTAATTAAGTGCGGCGCGGCAGCGGCTGTTTAAATTTCAAGCACTCAGAATTCATACGAAACTTTCGAGACACAATTACCTTTGTGCCAACACGATTTCACGCATAAAAAGGGAATAGTCACTCGAGTATGAAATTAGGTGAATAATAAAATACATGCCCACTCAAAATAGAGCCATGTTTTAGCCCCATGAAAATATCAGATATGCTAAGCATTTGAAATACATCAGAGAAAGAATGGAGGCAGCACCAAGTATGAAGTAAACCAGGACCACGTTGTTTCAAAAATATATTTTCTTTTATTCTTTCATTTTTAAGACAGCCAACACGTTTCGCTCCCCAACCATGGGAGCTTCGTCAGGGCAAAGATGTTAGTAGATCTTGAAGCGACGCAATGGCGCAGATGAAACAGTTTGACCAATACAATAGTATGGATGCCGATATAAAAATTCCGATATCCGGATAATGTTATACACACGTCAGGGGCCTTTGGGTAAATGACACGATTAACCAAGGGGGTAATATTTCCAAAAATTAATAATGTGAACTTAGCGTCCAATGTCAGGCACGTGCGCAGACCTTAATAAGCTGCTACCACAATTGCTCCATGCTTCCTATTACTGCAGTGTCCCCATGACGGATTTGGTCGACCGAATCCGTCATGGGGACACTGCAGTAATAGGAAGCATGGAGCAATTGTGGTAGCAGCTTATTAAGGTCTGCGCACGTGCCTGACATTGGACGCTAAGTCCACATTATTAATTTTTGGAAATATTACCCCCTTGGTTAATCGTGTCATTTACCCAAAGGCCCCTGACGTGTGTATAACATTATCCGGATATCGGAATTTTGATATCGGCATCCATACTATTGTATTGGTCAAACTGTTTCATCTGCGCCATTGCGTCGCTTCAAGATCTACTAACATCTTTGCCCTGACGAAGCTCCCATGGTTGGGGAGCGAAACGCGTTGGCTGTCTTAAAAATGAAAGAATAAAAGAAAATATATTTTTGATACAACGTGGTCCTGGTTTACTTCATACTTGGTGCTGCCTCCATTCTTTCTCTGAAGTTTTCATCTGGAATTCCAGTGGGACCAAACCGCAGCGGGTCCTGGAGGTTATCAGCACAACTAAAATTTGGACATTTGAGGGACATTGGAATATAGAGGTGCTGGTTGTTAGATCCGCTGTGGAACTTTTTTCTTTGCATTTGAAATACATGTCGATATTGATTCACTCCAAACACCGTCAACTTAAGTTTAACTTTATAATATTTTTCAGGTCCATATCTGCACAGTGCACACAGTTCCAGGATTAGAATTTCACACCTGATCTGTCTCTGAACTCTCCAATGACAGACTCGACGACGGCGACTAGACTAGGTGAAGTGAGGCCTCAGACAGTCACCAGACAGTCTCTGTCCCTCATGTGCACGAGTCGACCACGAGGACACCACAAGGAGGAAGAAGGGAAGGGTCTGAGTGACACGACTGGCCGTGGGCCGGCCCGATTTGCCCAGCAACTAGAAATGCCCAATCACTGAATGGCTTAACACTAAGCCACTACAGTGATTGGGCATTGCTTGCCCACCATGTGTTAGATGTCCCACCCCGCGGTGAGACACTAGACCGTGAAGAGTAAGTCTGTACTGTTACAGGAGGGGAGGACACTACAGA
Source organism: Lissotriton vulgaris (assembly GCF_964263255.1). Classification (NCBI taxonomy): domain Eukaryota; kingdom Metazoa; phylum Chordata; class Amphibia; order Caudata; family Salamandridae; genus Lissotriton; species Lissotriton vulgaris. Next base: position 180,083,884 of record NC_141697.1, read on the forward strand.
GTACAGTACACAGTAGCCAATCCTGATGCTGCTCTCTTTAGAGGAGAACTGCTCTCTAAAGAGAGCAACATCAGGACTCGACTGAGCACGAAAAAAACGCCGCTCATTTTTTAAGCACTGGGGTATGTTGCATAAGCAAACCCCGTACTCTGCAGTGCTTGCTTTTCCCAAACCATTTACTTTGCTAGCTGCACAAAGGCAGTCGGTCAGACACCACATGCGCAGTGCGCACTGTGCCGGCCCTCCAGTCCAGCGCCACCCAGTGTCAGACTCAGACAGTACATGATGACGACGAGTGAAGCTTCAGCTTGACACCACGCACGGCTGCAGGCGCAGGGCAATAATTATCGGGTAATTTATTCGAGCGGCGCGTTAATTTATAAAACTTTTATTAACGCGCCGCTCGAATAAATTGCGCGATAATTATTAGTGGGGCAACGCCCCACCGCCCAAATGGTAAAACCGCCACTGAAAACAAAGTCATGCATAACAATTAAAATAGCATAAAACCAATATATACAGAAAATCTCATAAATCTATTACTTTTAAAAACTCATTCTCTATATAAAAACAGAACATCATAAAGTGCACATTGAATTGCGAGCGCGCGCTGACAATTTAAAAAAGGTACCTACACGTGCCATTAACTCATCATTTTCTAACTTACGTATTGTTAAGTAGGCTTCTTCTCAATGTATGGGTCGTGTATTCTTAAAAAATGAGAGCAACATGATGGGTATATCGGCTATAAAATTTACAAAAGAATAAAAAATGGAGAGTTGTCTGCCTACTCCTGTGATCACATGGGCAAGATAGTTGATCCAGATTCGCAGTGTACCTCAAAGGAAAACAATGCAAAAATGTGACTGTATCAGCCCTTAGACAAAACAATAATCCTCTCTCCCAACGTCCAATTGGTTTTAGGAGGTAACTAGGTGGAGTATTTGATTCTTCCACAACTGGCAAATCATTTTCCACTGAATTCTTCTGAATCTCCCTTTTGAATCTTAGAGTCCTGTAATGATCATATAAAAAAAAAATAGAATCACTTTTTATTCATGTCAACAGAGTCTTCTGGGTTTGTAAAATCTGAGCATGGTTGATACTTCTCAGGGCATCCCATGTTGCAGCGAGCCATGGTATATCTTTCCCCTTATCACACTTTAACACCTTCGATGCTCATGACAAGCTCAGCTCGTCATGAGGTACACCTCTCGTACACTCATGACGAGCTGAGCTCGTCATGAACAATGGGAATAAATCAGGGCCAGTACAGGAGGGGAATACCATCAGCATTGATGGTGTTAAGCAGTCTCTAATGATCTTTCTAGTCAGAGACGCTGCGGGGTACTTCCAGATTGCAAGAGAGCAGAGAATGGGTTGTGCCTTTATAAAGTCTTCAACATAATGTAATTTTAGTTCCACATGACATATGAACTGTGAAGTCGAAATCGGGACTCCCAGTACTACGGAAATAGAATTTAAAATATGCATTTTTGGCCCACAAGGCATAATGAAAGATTTTAGTACACAAATCTAAACAACCTATAAAATCCACAAAGCCCGCACCAAAATTCGTAAGGCGTTTGGCGTTTGTCCCTTTAAAACAGCATCATCAGTATACAATAAGGTGGGTACTAGATTGCTGTTAACTTTGGGGACATCATTAGTATGTGTGATAAGTGCGATAAGAGATTTATGCAAATTGTTAATATATAAAATAAAAAGCAGGGGGGGCAGACACCTCTATCAATTCTGATGTCCCCTGAGACTTTCCCACTAGTATTGATCCTTACTCAAGCACATAGGTCCCTATGCAGGGCTGCCAAAAAATGAACTAAAACCTCCTCTAATCCATACTCCAAAAGTGTAGACCGTAACCGGGACCATTGACAAAAGCAAAGGCTGAGGAAAACACCGGAGCCTGCTCAGCTCCTGTGGGTGACCTCAAGGCAGACTGGTGTAGCCAGCTTTCATCTCGCAACCAAAGGAAGGTTTCTAGAAATCTAGCAACAAATTTTGGAATCCAGAGTTCTTGAGTTTGAACAGGCCAACCCTTTGGGAGGCTCTGCTGTCACAACAGAATGGTTGGGTTCTTCACCTTCATGTGTGGAGATTGAGCAATGACAGCTGAACATCCTCGACCTTCCTTTCGGAGGTGGTTGATGGCATCTCCACATCCAGGCGTCCCGCAACAAAAACTGTAAAGCCTGTCGCTAGAACAAATTTGTGGTTTGGTGCAGTGCTTGCCAGACTGTCCCTCTCCAGACCAAACTGTTTGAAGTCTTATTGTTTGTTCTGTCTCTTGCCCTGCAAGGCTTTGCTTTTGGCACATTTAAAGGTTATGTTTCGGCCCTCTCTGCCTTCCTATGGTTACCTGATCAGCCCTCTTTATTTCAACCCCTGTTGTGATGCATTTTTTGAAAGAGTTGCTACAAATGTTTCCCCATCTCCCTTTGTGGTGCCCAATAGGGCCTTAATTTTGCCCTTACGTATCTGATTGTACTGAGTTTGAGCTGCTCCACAGTTGTTTTCAGCTTTTTGCATCAAAACTGTAATCCTAGTTGCCATTACATACGCGCAAATAAATTGGATATGTAGGTGAGCAACCCAATATACCCTTGCGGGCTCGGGCAAGGTTTATTATAAGAGAAATGGCCAGCAAGGGGTTTTGTTGGTTGTCTATTTTTCAGCACCGTTAGGACCTGTATTGAATCATCAAGGTACCTAAGTCTGAGATTGATCTTAATGTTTAGATATGTCAAAGGAAGATACAACTATTACCTTGAATATCTAAATAATATCCATGTATGTACCCTATTCTTTGTATATAAATGTACTTTTTGATTTGAATATAAATAACAATTTTCAGATAATACAAAACCCTGGTTTTTCGCATTTTATTTATCATTCATTGTATATATCGTGTTAGTGTGGTAACACTGCTTGTCCTGATTCTATTGGACCTCTTTCTCTAAAAACTAATAATCTAAGACAGCCACTAATCAATCTCAGACTTAGGTACCTTGATGATTCAATACAGGTCCTAACGGTGCTGAAAAATAGACAACCAACAAAACCCCTTGCTGGCCATTTCTCTTATAATTACTTACGCGCATCATTAGTGAGTGAGCTTCATGTTTTGTGTGTTTATCCACCATACATCACCTTCTTTCCTGACTAGCTGGCTCTGCATTTTAAGGCATCCTTTCTCCCGAAAGTTGTGACGCCATTCCACATCGACCAATCTGCCAGCATTCTATGCTCTACCTCACCCCTGTATGGAGGAGGAGGAGAAGCTCCATCGCTTGGACCCTAAGAGAACTCAGCTTCTACATCGATTTCACCAAAGACCACCATGTGGACAATCAACTCTTTGTGAGGTCTGCTCATGCGAAAAAAGGCAGTGTTATGAAGAAGCGTACCATCTCCCACTGGATCGTGCTCCTGATTAAGATCTGCTACGCTCTGCCGAATAAACAGCCTCTGGAAGGACTGTATGCCTATTCCAACTGGGCCATACCTGCATTGGCATGGGGAGACCCTGTCCTAGACAGCTGCCAGGCAGCTACATGAGCATCTCTCCATACGTTCACGAACAACTATTGTCTGGACGGCAAAATCTGCGTGAAAGGCACTTTGCCCGCTCGGTTCTACAGGACTTCCTGGCTTCAGTCCTTCCACAGCCTACATTCTTAGGGGTACTGCTTTGGTATCTATTCAAAAGGTATGGAATCTGCGGCTAATAGTCTCTTTCAGAAGAACAAGTTACTTACCTTTGGTAATGCTCTTTCTGGTAGATACTCAGTGTGGAGCCGCACAGCATCACCTTCCGGAGCGCAGAGGTACTACAAAAAATAGGTAACAGTCTCTACCATAAAGAGCATTACCAAAGCTAAGTAACTTGTTCATTTGAGGTAAGCAGAGGAACTAACCACATAATTCTCCACAATATTATCAGTGTGTTTGTGTCCTCATATCATTGCTGGCACACTGCTCGCTAATGACTTCCATTTAATTTACACACACACAGAGCAACCAACCAGTGACAGAATAGTGTTTTCGCGTTAAAACTGAGAACCTATAAGGTTGTTGTAGGTGCATTACCTTTGTGAAAAAACTAAAGTCCTCTAGCCCATATATCTCCAGTGGAATCTTTCCAAAGTTTAAGAAGATCTCATGAAAATACAGGCTAGGTCCACGCTATCCAAATACTGTAAATACAAATTTGGTACCTTGGATTACAAGTCTAGCCATGCCTAAATGGGGGTGATAAATCATCTAAATGTGTTCTATATACTCATTAAACTGTAACATGTTAAAAAAACTACCATAACAATTGTAATATCAGAGACTTTGTAATCTATTGGGTTATGGGAAACCGGTTAATGGGTCCCAGGAAGTGAAGTAGGTTTTTGACAAAATATGCTGTATCGTGCTTACTTCCCTCAACTGGACAATAGAGGCCTGCTCTGACCAGAATGCCTTAAGGTACCGGACCTATTGGAATCAAATAAATACACACTGAAGCAGTAGGGAAAGGGAAAGGGAAATGAAACAGAGGATAGCAAGTACACTGGAGAAAGGAGAACATTAGATAGCCTAGTTCTGTGAGGTGTAGGGAGGAGGGGGGTATTTCAGCACAGGTTGATTTGCCTACTTTACGTTGTTCTTAAAATGGGAAAACTGCTACTAAAAATGACTACAATTGAAAACGTGACATGCTAAATATCCAACATTTCATTGACAGGTGATGGATGGATTCACACCGTGACAACAAGTGAGTGGAAACAACTTGACCATTTACCCAAGGATATTCCCAGGTAGGTGCACACAGGTCTGTGCTTGGTATATGCGACATAGTCAAGAGAATACTATTTATTACTATTAATCGTATTAATTGTGATCTGTATTAAAGGTTGCCTGTAACAAATACATGGTATATTTATCCTTTGAAAAAGTGATTTATGAAAAACAAGCATTAGCAACACCAATGGTAAACAATGGTTATTTTATTCCCAGCATATGCAGCAAAAAATACTAAAAAAAATAAAACATGGAGGAGGAGCCAAGATGGCGACCGGAGCAGACGTGTGAGCTCCCGGCTCCGCCAGCCCTTGGCCCCTTTGTTCCTATCCTGCCTGCCATCCTGCTCATTTTGCCAGCCGCTGGAATGGGGAAGGCGCGCTGACTTCACCCGTGTTCCTCCGACGCCTCGGCCCGGTCGGATTGAGGAGATAGAACATTGCCCGGCCCCGCGCCAGGACTCAGGCTTGCATCGACGCTGGCTGCCGAACTTAGGCGGAGGGGAGACGGCCGGCCTGCCTACGGGACTCCCACAGCCTGTGCGGAGCTGCTTCCTCTCTCGCGGCCCGCGTTCTATTGCCTTTCGATGACTGCTGGACGCTGAGATCGCGCTGGCTGGAAGGCGGACGAGACTGCCCGATCGGCTCCTTTGTTGTGTGCGAGGGGAGAGCTGCCTGGACTCCATTACGGGATGTCCCCTGACTTGGTGAGCCGCCCGTTTGCCCTGACCGCCTGCTCAGACCGGCGGGGGCCCCTTACTGGCGACGTTGGGCTGCCACTGGACACAATGAGAGAGGGAATAATCGCTGACTCCTGTCGCACCCCCCCACTATATGGCGATCGGCTTGGGAGAGCGTTGGACGTTCCCGTGGACCTACGAGGTGGAGAGGACTGCCCACCCTCGCCCTGTGCTTGCGGCGCCGTGGGGCCGGGGTCTGCACTGCCTACACCCACGTCTGTCCCAGCCGCAGACGGAGCGCAACCTGCCCTGTCCTACGGAGATCTCCTGTCTGCCCTTGGCGAACTGAGATCGGAGCTGCTTTACAACTCCCATAAGCTGAGCAAGAAACTTGACGATGTGGCCCTGGAACTGGATCGTGTGCGGAGAGACTGCTCCCAGCAACGGCTGACCTGTCCCCTCCTGGTGCCTGGGGCTGGGACTGTGTTGCCGAGTGATTCCAGCGGTGGAGAGACCCGTGATGCCTGGAATGGTGCCTCTGAAAGACCGCTTACAGACTCTGCCGGTGGTACATTGTTGCTGCACTCGGGGACTGAGACATTGTATCCGCCTCCGCCATTGATGATGATCTTGCCGGCCCGGCGGACTCAGGCTCCCTTCGGGACTTTCCTGTGCAGGTCTCCGTTTTTCCTCCTGATGTCCTGGAGTTACCGTGCCACCTTGGAGGTGTTTTTGACTGTGTTTGCTGCACTGTTGAATACTTGGCACCGTCTATTTTCTCTGCACGAATCCTCTCTTCCTCCCTTGCACCCATTTTGTTTCTCTACGGTTGGGAGGGGTGGGATTCGTCGAGGGCTGGGATCTGGGGGGCTCCTGAGATCGGGACAGGGTTAGGCGGGTTTCAGGTTATATTACTCTCTTGCCAGGTGGGGACCGGGGTTAGAATGGTATACGTATTGGCTGCGTGGATTATATGTTTGGGGTGGATACTTCCCCCCGTCTGTCTCTATTGTTCCTAGTCGTTGCTCTGCTTTACACTCTTCGGGATATTGCGACCTTAGTCAATGGCACAGTCGGCACCACATACTGGCTATCCTGATAAATTGCGGGCTAACGGCTCCGTTACACTCTCTTTAGTGCCTGCCTGTTGGTCATGGACGTTTATTGTGACAGAGGGACTATTTGTTTAGAGCAGCGTCCATTTCGCTCTCCTTTGTTTGCGTTCTCATCAAGGCGGCCATTTTGTCCCTTCGTTCTGACTGGGGGGGGCTTCTGCTGAGCGTCATGGTGTAGTGGTCGCTCGCGACCTGATTAGGGTTGGAGGTTTCCGGGGATTAACTGTTGTCTGACTGGCTGGTACGTTTTCGGATTGCGCCACCTCTCTGGCGAAGGTAGTGGTCGTAGCTCCCCACACTTGTTCTGTTGCTGATGTCTATCCTGGTACCCTCGCACGTGGGGTTGAACTGTGTGTATCATGCTATTGTCCCCTATGGACGGGGCGACCAGTCAGGTACTGGCTCGGGGACCCGGGCTTATTTGATTCAATTCCCCTTCTGGTAGTGTACTTCTCTATATTGTTGTTTCACTTGGTAAAAGGGACTATACGTGGCTGGGGGACCGTGAGTCTTGTTATTGTTAGGGCTCCTCCCCGTTTCCTTTCTCTTTTGGGAGTGATAGAATAGCTTGTTCTTTTCTTCCTCCCGATATTTCAAGCGTGAACATCTTTATTTCTTATCATTTCTTCTTTCTTTTCTATTCTTGGTCTGTATTTCGGGTTCTTTAATGGGCGACAGGCACTTTGCCGGGGGGGGGTAGGCCGTAGCCTCCGGATTGATGTAGGGTGGGGGGGTAGATTTAGTTTTCCTTATTTGGTTTCTATGGGCCTTATTTTTCTATTTTCTGCGCTTTCTTGTCCTGTTTCTGTTCTGGGTCTGAAGTAGGGGTTAGTTGGGAGTGGGTGGCGCTGAGGGTGGTATGTGAATGCGTACTGCAGCTCCTGATGTTTTGTATTGTACTGCCATATTGACGGGGTGATCTTAATAATGTTGCTCTTATTGATGCTGCCTGCTCATGTTGTGAAGTTGATGCACGGACTCAGTTCTCCTTGACTTTATTCTTCACTGATTTATATTTCGATCAAAAACTTTCAAAAATTTAACCTTCAATGCTCCTTCTCCTTGGCGGCATGATTCCATTCAGTGTAACTGCTCCTATTTGATGCTATTTTGCCTGATGCCGCTGAGGAACCGCATTGCTTGCACCTGTGCTTAAAGTATCGTGGCCGGCCTGAGGGTTGTAGGCCCGTATTTGTTCTCCTTTTCATGCACAATAAAGGTTTTCAAAAAATTAAAAAAAAATAAATAAAAAAAAAAAACATGTTGCTGCCTATAACTGGCAATAAAAATGTTCTTTCTTTTTTTTCTTTTCATTAATCTGTATAATGTTAATAAAACAATATAGGTGCTTTTTAGCAAGCAGATATAGCTGACCTTTTTTGAGTTTTAATGCATATCACATAGAATTCTGCATTTCAGGGACTTCATTGAAAGTCCTAAACATTTGAATATTCCCTGCGGCTTTGCGTGGACACCGGAATACCTTTTTGCATAGTTGTCTTCCATGGAAACAGCAGTAAATTGTCTCTGTCCATGAAAATATATATATATATATATATATATATATATATATATATATATATATAATTTTTTTTAAACATATTTTATTGGTTTTACATGTACAAATTACACGATTCGTAAACATTCGTCATCTCCATACGTCAAATCTCTGTCCATGAATATAATGTATTATGTAGTGGAGGCCTATCGGAGGCGCATTTGTTTTCTTAATTTGCATATAAAGTTGTCATACTGGTTAAATAGCACTGCAATGTCAAGACCATGGCAGGCACCCCTTCCCACAATGCATTGTACTGGCAGTTGCCCTCAGAGACCGTTTTTTTACTGCACCTGAGAAAAGGAACTCAGAACACCTGTGAGTTTTCACTCCTCAAAATTCTTTTTTTTCCTGTCAGGAAATTAGTTTTTATTATTTCATTTTACATGTATGAATATCTGCCATTGAATGCCCCAGTTTACAGACTGTTCTGACTGAAAGTTTTAGTCAGTGTTACCTTTCTTTTCTTAAAGTGTTTTTCATTTGGGAGAACAAAGTTAGTTACTGATTCTCATAAGCTTTGGGTATTCTGCCTTCCTGCCTTTCACACTGCCAAGGAATATGAAAATTGACTGTGAAAGACAGAGAGTATTGGATTTGGAGGTATGATTAAGAATATGAAGGCAGAGTAAGACAAGAAAAAAAGAGAATGCAGCTAGAAATATCAGCCTCCCTGCTTGCCTAAATAAGTCTGTCTACTGACAAGGGTCTGGTATATGGGACATGTGGGAAGAGAAAACCAAGGGGCAGAGAAAGACGCCACCAGCCTTCCTATCGCCATTGAAGAATAACAACACAGACATTGCACCGTGTCAGTGCCAACATGTTCACCTTCTACTGATTCACATCATGCACTTTCATCAACCACAAGACATTCAAGATCGGTATCAAGGAAGCCATCATTTCCATCAATGCCAAAACATCAACCATGGTCATTGGCGACTGTCACACTGTTTATGATGAAATTTCCAGTGATGTCTGAGTAAGACCAGCATTAATAGTGACACATTCACATTTGACGACAAAAGCACCAGGATTAGCAGCGACACATACACCAGTTTCATGGAAAAAAAACAATATCTATGTCAACTGCTTCCCAGTTTATGTCGAAGAGACAGAAAAAGAACATTGTTCCACCTGTGACTCCTACAGCCTGGTCTTTATCACCATCTTCACACCATTATGAATCATTGCACTCAGACCTTTGCCAAACATACATTCTCAGCCCTTTCCTAAAACTCCTTTTTGGCGTTCAGAAAGGGCCACATTCCCAAAACAGCTTCTTTACCATATCGCCAGTAAAGCCAATCGTACCATCAGACCTGTGCGTCCCCTTGATCTTTCTCCTCTAATGAAAACATCAAATGCAACTTCCAGGTCGCCAATTAAAAAATGAAAGCGAAAGCCTTCTCCACATGAATCTACAAGGAGCAAAACCAAATCTCCTCAAAATACTCTGGTCTGTAGATGGAGATCGTAAACTTGATCCCGATCTCCTAATTCTTACTCGGACATGTCACAAACATCGTCCACACCAATGTCACTCCCTCAATCTCCAACCAGGGCATCACCACTGGATGACATCCTGGCATTTTAGGAATGTTTTTCAAGAGAAGCCGCTAAATGTAATATTATGTTAGAGACTACTCAAGCAACAGTCTCTGCAATATTAGTAACCCACCATCCAAGGGCAGTTGCAACACCTATTTTAGTAACAGCCCTTTTAGAAATATCAGAGGAAAGAATTTTAACACCAGCTACAGTTAAGGCAGTAACAACACTCCTACTGAATGAAGTATAAACCCCCACAACTAGACCCAAATTTCCTAAAAACAAATCCAAAACTAGATTCAGTCATTGTCACATCAGTATGACTCAAGCATACTTCTACCCCAGAATTATCTGCCACGTTGGAGATGGAAAGCAACAGGTTAAACTGCACAGGCAAAAATATTTGTGGCATTTTGTCAGTTCATTAAAAATGCCAACACAACAGTGCTACTCAGAAAATACCACTGAGAAAGGTGAGATGGAATGCAGTCTTTCCTGCTCCAAACATTGGTAGCAAGACTATAGGAATTATCTAGGGTACCTTGGTTTGAAACCAAGTAATAACTGCTGCAGAAGGACATAGGCCTGCGTCCTATCTTAGACCTCAGGGACATCAACCGTTTCCTCTGGAAGGAGAAGTTTAAAATGCTAACCTTAGCTCAGGTCTTGTCTGCCCTCGACCATGGAGACTGGATGGTAGCGTTGGACTTGCAGGATGCTTATTTTCACATCCTAGTCCTGTCTGCCCATCGGTGTTACCTACGGATCACGGAAGGCCACGAGCATTTTCAGTTTACTCTGCTCCCATTTGGCCTTACTAGTGCCCCTCGGGTGTTCACGAAAGTGATGGTGGTGGTCGCAGCTCATCTGCGAGGATCAGGGATTCCAGTCTTCCCTTATCTCGACGACTGACTGTTGAAGGCTGTCGTCTCCCACCTCCAGACTACGGCGGACCTCCTGCATTCGCTGGGGTTCACTATCAACGTTTCACACCTGACTCCCTCCCAGAAGCTCCTTTTCATCGGAGAAGTTCTGGATACAGCGCAGTTTCCTGCCTATCCTCCCGAGCAGCGAGTCTGGGATTGTCGGGCTATGATACCGATTTTGGTAAGGTTGACTCTGAGGCTGTTAAGCCTCATGGCCTCCTGCATCCTGCTGATGGATCATGCCAGGTGGCGTATGCAGGCTCTGCAGTGGGACCTGAAGTTCCAGTGGGTGCAGCATCAGGGGGATCTTTCCGATATCGTCCAGATCTGGGGGGAGACTGCAACTCAGCTGCAGTGGTGGCTCCAGAACCAGGATTGGGTCACGGCAGATCTCTATCCCTTCCCCAATCAGAGTTCACAGTGGTGACAGATGCGTCACTCCTGGGATGGTGCGGCCACATGGGAGAGGCGAAAATCAGAGATCAGGTTCACTATGAACGTGCCGAAGTCATACCTGACTCCCTCTCAGAAGCTCCATTTCATCGAAGCGGTTCTGGACACAACGCAGTTTTAGATTTATCCTCCGAAGCAGCGATTCCAGGATATTCAGGCTATGATTCTGATCTTTCAGCCTCTCTTGAGTTTCGGTCAGATTGACCCTGAGGTTGCTGGGGCTCATGGCCTCCTGCAGTTCCAGTGGGCACAGCATCAGGGGAATCTGTCCAATTGCATTCCGATCTCAGAGGGCACTGCACGACATTTGCAGTGGTGGCTAACGAACCAGGATTGGGTCAACTACAGATCCCTCTCCCACACAGTGGTGACGGATGCATCACTCCTGGGATGGTGCGGCCATATGGGAGAGGTGAAGATCAGAGGTCTCTGGTCTCCAGCGGAGTCTGGGCTCCACATCAACCTTCTGGAGCTTCGGGTGATTCGTCTTCCACTGAAAGCATTCCTTCCTTCTGTCAAACTAAGAGTAGTGCAGGTGTTCACGGACAACACCTCCGACATGTGGTACTTTAACAAGTAGGGCTGGGTGGGCTCTTGGACCCTGTTTCAAGAGACCCTTTACCTTTGGACATGGCTAGAATGTCAGGGCATATCTCTGGTGGTTCAACACCTGGCAGGTTCCCTGAACGCTAGGGCAGACGACCTCAGCCGCCGGTGCATGATGGATCCTGAATGGCGTCTTCACTCGGAGGTGGTGCAAGGTCACTTTCAGCAGTGGAGAGAGCCTTGGTTAGATCTATTTGCCACTGAAGAGAACGCACAATGCCAACAGTTCTGCGCTTTGGAATTTGCCAGGCGGCACTTGCTTGACGATGCTTTTCGTCGCGAGTGGAACTGCGGCCTCCTGTTTGCCTTTCCGCCTGTACCGCTTCTGCCCAGAGTACTGAAGAAGATCAAGCGTGACCCGGCCCAAGTCATCCTTGTGGCTCCGGATTGGTCTGGTATCCTGAGCTATTGCACATGGCCATCGATCCTCTGATCAGACTGCCTCCTCGGGAGGATCTTCTGTCGCAGCAGCAGGGGATGGTCCTCCACCTGAACTTGTCCAGTCTCCACCTCCTTGTGTGGAGATTGAGCGGCGACAGTTGATGGCTTTCGAGCTTCCTCTGAAGTCTGTTATGTTATCTTGGCAGCCAGGCGTCCCTCCACCAAAACGGTTTACTCCTGTAGATGGAACACATTTGTGGCATGGTGCGCAGCAAATGCTGTGGATCCCCTTTCTGCACCCTCTCAGAGGTTCTCCTCTTCATTCTTTCTTTTCCCCAGCAGGGCTCTGCTCTGGGCACTCTTAAAGGGACTCTTTCTGCAATTTCGACCTTCCTTCGGCTGCCTGACCAGCCGTCTCTTTTCAAGTCCCCTATCGAAAATTGCTTCCTTAAGGGCATTATTCATTTGCTTCCTCCAACTCATATTGTGATGCTCAAGTAGGACTTGAGTAGGAAGAAACTGATTTAACAATTCTATTAATGCGACTCTGAGAAGAAAGCCCTCTGACAAAATTAACTCTAGAACCTAGCATTAAATGAAAAATAGGACGTGAGAACAAATGAATGTACTGTGTATTTATCAGAATTAATTTATTCAGTTAACGTCGACGTTTCGACCCTTTGGCGCCTCGGAGCCCAGAGCTGACGTGTTGCAGCCGAAAGATGGGACTCCGTGCCATCCTTCTCTTAACTTTTTTGCCGATCATCACACACTGACGGTTTCCTTGGCCATCGTGCCCCCCAGACTCAGGCAGAGGTTTCCGGCCCTGTGGACAGGAATGTTGTGCGTCCTTCCCCACACTTCTGTCTTGAGAAAGACCCGCCGTGACCACACACCGGTACGCCGAAGAGTCAAAACGTTGACGCTTGTCATAGGTCCAGTACCTCTAGGATTCCACAAAAGAAAGAAAAGGAATTTTCGGACACAAATTAGTATCTGCCATATGAAACACCTGTATATATGAAAAACAATTCCACTGTATATATCTTCATCACTTTGATCACCATGCACCAATGTCACTCATTTGCACCTTAAATTGACTCTGACAGTCTGTATACGCAATTTATGTATTAACTGAATGAATTAATTCTGATAAATACACAGTACATTCATTTGTTCTCACGTCCAATTTTTCATTTAATGCTAGGTTCTAGAGTTATTTTTGTCAAAGGGCTTTCTTCTCAGAGTCGCATTAATAGCATTGTTAAATCAGTTTCGTCCTACCTGACAGAACCAATCTTTGTTTAACTATTAACTACCCAGGTTCTGTTGGACACAGGGTTACCCCTTTTTCTTTAATTACCAGTAGGACTTGAACCTGGTTCTTACTTATCTGATGTGTGCTCCTTTCGAGCTGCTACATGACTGTCCTCTCAGACTCTTAACCCTTAAAACTGCCTTTCTGGTTGTCCTCACCTCTGCTCGCAGGGTGAGTGAGCTACAATCCCTTTCTTCTAAGCCTCCTTTCCTGGCTGTTCGACCGGACATGGTCGTCCTCCGCACTAGGCCGTCTTTTCTTCCCAAAGTGGTTACCTCTTTTCATATAGGGCAGACCATCACTTTGCCCACCTACTTTCTTCCTCCGCATCCTTCTAAAAAGGAAGAGAGGCTCCACTGTTTGAATCCAAAGTGTGAGCTTTCGTTCTATCTGGATCACACAAAACAATTCCGGGTGGATGATCAGCTCTTTGTCGTTTATGTGAGCGCCAAGAAAGGTAGGGCCGTGCAAAAACGAACCATCTCTTGATGGGTCGTTCTTTGCATCAAAATCTGCTATTTCTTAGCGAAAAAGGAACCTCCAGTTGGTTTGTGTGCCCATTCCACCAGGTCGACGGTGGCCACTGCTGCTTTGGGACGTGGAGTCCCCTTCTTGACATCTGCCAGGCAGTTACGTGGGCTTCACTGCACATGTTTACCAAACACTACTGCCTAGACAGCCAAGTCTGGAGGGACGGCTTCTTCGCCGTTCGGTTCTCCAGGAATTTCAGGTGTGAGCTTGATTCGCAGATCCACCTCCAGGGTTGGTATTGCTGGGGTATCTATTCTAAGGTGAGGAATCCATAACTAATCATTTAGTTCAGATGAACAAGTTACTTACCTTCGGTAACAATATATCTATAAGAAACATAGATTAGTTATGGATTCGTCAACGCCCCACCCACCCTCCCTGTAGGAGAGTATGGTCTGCTTCCTATGGTCACCCCCACTTTTTGCTGTGATTTTCTGGTTTTTCGACTTTAGTGTGGCTGTGGGCCTGCTAATCAGACCCACAGCCCAGCTGTTCTCTCTCTAAATTGATACAATGTAATTTAGGTACATACCAGATTGGATATTGGGTCACCTTTGTGAGCCCCTGTATAGTGTAAGCTATACAGCTGCCTCCTCACCTTCTCTCTATTAATGAGCATCAGCAATTTCGTAAAGCCTTGAAAACGTGGCCTTTTCCTTAGCAGGGAGCCCCTGTCCTTTGCTTCGATGCTTGCTCTGTTTTTGTCTTCTCTTAGCCGGTTCTTATGCTGCAAGCACCTTGAGACCTTGCGGTGACAAGCTGTGCTCTATAAAAACCTATGACATTGACATTGACATTGACCATAGGTACCCAGGGCATAGGTGCATCCAAGGCCTACCAGGGGCTGCAGCATGTATTATGCCACCCCTGGCTGGCCATCTAAACTGACATCACAGACTGATCACTCACCTTGGGTAAGGTGGTGTAATCACCCTTTAATTAGATATAGTATATCTATATCTACCTTATATATAGACACATAGTAACCTATAAGTCACTCCTATGGCAGGCCTTAACAATCCTGGAGGCCGAGTGCTTGGTTTTGTGTGAGAGGGTGCCCTAGCATGAGCTGAGCCCCTCTGCAGCTTTCGGAACCATCTCCTTATAGCTGTTCTATGATATAGCCATACCATATACTCTTAAGTGCATTATAATCCTCGCAGTTATTGCTAACTTTCGTTTGGCTTTATCAAAACATGTTGTGTAAGGTGTCAAACACTACCCCCCCCGCCAGTCCTGGAGCGGGGGTAGCATTCCACCCTTCTAGAGGGAAAAGACATGTATGTTACTGCTTTACCCAGTTACAGTTAAACAGAGCCCCAGTACAACAAAATGGATGCTGCTGCCTCAGACACATATCTGACCTCCTGCTGCTGGACGAAACTCCGGCAGGGGAGGTTTGGACAATAGGTTTCCTGTCCAGGGAGGTGCCAGCACAGACAGGCAGATGTGTATTGGGACAGGGAGGGCTGCATCAGCAGATGCTTTTTGAGACACTGCCTGGGGCACACAAGGTGCTCCATGCATAGCCCGATTCAAACCAGTTGCTGGAGCACTCCAGCCCCGCTCTGGTGCGAAACTGGACAAAGGGAAAGGGGTGTGACCACCCCCTTCTCAGGTACACCCATAGGAGGGACCTAGCAGGTTATCCAGCCCCTAAAATCAGTATAAAGATAGGAGCTGTATCCTCAGGACTTTAGATTATCCTGGAACGAAACTTTGATACAGAACTAATGGACCTTCGACGTTCTATTTTGACTAGAAGACTGAAGACATCTCCCTTGTGGTCAAGGAGTGACCACCCTGTGCAAACAGGCACCACCAGTAACTTGCCGGTCTGCTTTGTCGACGCTCCTGCCGGAACCCGAAGACTCAGCGACACAGGAACTGAACTTCCAAAGTTCTCTGACTCCGATCCACATCCACAGCAAAGCTGAGACCCGTGGCGGACACGTGGGACCGGACACCCTGGACATTCTGCATTTTGCTAACTGCATCGACTCCTGAGGTAACTCGCATTTGTGCATTGGGGTTCGAAAGCCCCAGACCCGAGCGCCTTTGCACCGAAGCTCAGCCCTCCACACTCCACGAGTGCCGCGTCGGGCCTGCTCTTGCATGTCAGCTCGACGCGTCTTCCCGGTTTCTAGCACGCTAGCTAGTTAGCCCTCTGAAGACTTTCCTTTGAAACTAAACTTCTTTCCTGGTTCATCCAGGCTTGCTCCAGCTTCCCTGCAAAGGAGAAGCTACCCAGACCTTGCTGGTCAGCACCGAAGTCAATCTTCGTGGGTTGCGTTTGCCACGGCTTGTTGGATCCAATCCAGATTCCGATGCCGCAGTCCACTAGATCCTTCGTGGGACAGCTCGAATCCAGCACCTGGTCATCGTCGGCACCTCCTGGTCCTCGTGGCTGCTGAGACAAGCTTCACCTCTTCACCTGAAACCAACTCGGCATCGCCTGGTTCCTTGCTGGTACCTTCCTGGTCACTGGCTAGTGACCCAGACTCTGTCCCCTCTGCTTTCACTTTCTTCAGCTTCTCAATCCACCCTTGGATCCACCCGGACACTTTTCCTCTGGTTGCCTGCAGCACTTCTTTGCAGATCTCCATGTAAAACATCGACGAAACCCGACACCAAAAGGCGCCTATGCACCCGGCTTCCCTGGGTGAGGTAACACGAGTACTCCGGTGCTCCCGTGGGTCCTGACTCTCGAAGTCTCCTAGTCTAAAGGGGTTTTGTCGTAGTCCATCCGGAAGTGCCCTAAAATTGTAACTTTGTAACTTTTACTTTCCCATTATAAGTCATTGGTAACTTGCGAATGTGTTTAGACACTGCACGCGTCTCCCGTGGGCCTCCTACTTCCTAACCTTTGGTTGTCTAGTGTAGCCCCAGCGATTCTCTAGGCCCTAGGCCTACTCACTATTTCTGTCATGGTTCTTATACCACTATTTTAGTATATGGTTCGTGAGGCCCTAGGGCATTACAGTATATTGTGCAACTTATCATATGCTAATTAAGTAACTTGTGATGTACTTTGACCTCTGACCTCATAAAGAGCGCAGAGGGGTTGTGTTAGAAATAAATACATATATATTTGTTATATACCTTGTGTGGTGTCCTTTCATTTGGTATTCAAGGGATTTTTATTGGTAAAACAACTGCCTTCACATGCTCTCTGAAGTTTTAGCCTAAGACTGCTGGTCCGTGCTGCCACTAGGATAGCTTGTCTATAAGGTTGACTTTACAACCACCATCAATAAGGGTCGATTTAGACTGGTGCAAGGTGCCACTAGAACTAGTGACACCATATGTCAGGCTAACTACTCACACTCCCCGTTCTGCAAACTTACTTCTAGGGTAAAGGACCCCCTTTCAGGACCCTAGTTTTCGTGCACCAGTGGGCAGTGTCTTACGTCTCTCTTCGCTTCTGGCGTGGAATGTCGTGTAAAGAACTGACGATGTGTGAGACAACAAGGACCCCCTGATACCTTTCAGTTTCCTGGGTCAGGGCAGAATTTCAAGTGTGAGTAAATTACCCAGGCAAATTTAAAAAAACAGCTAACACATAGATACTGGCCTAAGAACCGGCTAACATATAGAGACTGGCTTAAGCCACATGTGGAAATAATAATCCACTACTGTTTTACATATTTTTGAATTAAAATGTAATACTTATTACAGTTGCATTGTGATTGATAAAATTGACATAACTATACACATAAGATATAAAAAATATTTTGCATTATAACATATGCATGATTACAAAATATCAAACAATTCATAGATATAAAAAAAAAGAACTGACGTCAGCGCGCAAAGGCAGCGTCTAAGTAGATACCGCTACATCATTCCGGAGCCCACAACGACATACGCGAAGTCGGTGCCGTTGAGGGGAAAATTCTGCGGATCCAGTCTGACGTCTGGGGGTAATTTTAAGTTGAGGAATCCATAACTAATCTATGTCTCTTACAGTTATATCCTTACGGAAGGTAAGTAACTTGTTGTTCAAGCATTTCTAGAGCAACCAGGATTTAAGATGGTCTATTATCTTTTTTTCCTATTGTCCTTGTAATCCTGTACCATTTCTTTCCACTGCGCTGCAATGACTTACTTCTCCATGCCTTGCTTCTCCTCCCTACAAAACTCTTTCCCTTCTGCTTTGGCCCAGTAATTAACCTCTCTCTCTCATATCGCTATGATGAGGGGTAACATGGATTCCCATTACATGGTTATTGCCAGCTTAACTAGTAACAGAGTCAGGGCAGTAAACTCGTTGTTACCTTGACTTTCCTCAGTCTGGGATACATACCCAGCAGGCAATATTCCATGCTCTCCTGTGACTTGGAGATAACTTATCTCACTTCATCCAGAAGTTTCTCAGCTTAGTACAACCCCAGGTTATATGTAGAATATCTGCAGGCAAGTAGTGGTGTCACATTGTTGACATCGCTAAGTTAGCATGAGCCCGGCAGTCATGATGCAGCTTTTGAGCACGTTACTACATGACTTTATTTTTGTGAGAATCTGTTAATGCCTTTCACATGAGAACAATCTGCTTTGTTCGTTCTCTGGCTGTTCCTGGAGTTTAGTCTGAACACTGTGAGCAAGGTCGATAAACAATGCCCCTTGTTATTCTGTTCTGGTCAGTCCCTACCACCCAGACAAAACATGCTAACACAGCTGCTGCTGGAAACTAGTACATTGATATTATGGGGATGCATGTTTAGGGGAAACACACTTGCAGAGGGAGCTTTCCAGGGAGAAGAGCAACGCTGTTCCTATGATGTAGATATACCATCTAGGCACTAAGGTATGGGGTCTGCTGACAAAACCCAGAGTTCTTCAATTATATAATAATACTTCTTTTTATCAAGGGGAGGGTGGTTAGGCTTCATAGTCCTTTCTCACCTTCTTTATATGATGAGATTTCCCTTTATGATACATGGCCTAGCATCAATGCTAACTGTATTAGTTTTTTTTTTAACCTTTATTTTTGAATTTTTCAACACAGTACTTTAAACATTGTCACAATGATGCATTGCCCACCCATTACCCCTCACCATTATCAATAAGTTACCATTCAGACTATGTCAACCTGACATCAAAGAATGGGTATGAATACTCATATGCTGATAATAATCTTATTAATAGACATGGCACAAGGCAGTAAACAATATGTAATACATATTGGATCCATGGTCAGGTTCTTCATTCCACACAGTCATATGGAAGAGTCCGATCAATCAACACAATTCTTGTCCTCTGTGTCCGCAACATCTTGCAAGCGGAGATAATCCTGCAGCGGTCCCCAGATATCTTTGAGCTTCGAGGCCAATGGCAGCAGTTCCGCATATGTTGTGTATTGTTCTTGACAATAAGTGAAGTCCGCTATCCACTCCTTGAATTTTGGGGCTCTACCCCTGCCCCATCTGCAAGCCACCCTGCGTTTGGCTAGTAATAAGGAAAGAGCAACACATTTTCCATACTGTGCAGGGATCTGTGCCGTATACCTCAGCAATGCGACCAGCGGATCCGGTTCCAACGCGTGACCAACCATAGTGCCCACAGATAGCAAAACTTGTTCCCAGTAGTCACGAATAGAGGGACAATCCCAAGCGACGTATAAAAACCCTGCTCCCGCCTGCTTACATCGTAGGCATCTATCATTGTTTGCTATGTTAAAGCGCTGTTTCTTTGCCGGTGTATAATACAACCTATGCAGATACTTGTATGTACAATTCCCAACCTGCAGCTAGAGGAAATCTGTGCCGTCTGCAAACTACAGTATCGCCATTGTTCGTCAGTGATCTCCCGCTCTAGGTCCTCTCCCCAACGGGCTCAGGATGTGACCTCTATTCCCGTCCTGTGTGTACAGATACTATTATATACACTAGATGCTTCCTTTCTTTAAAGCTTAACATGTGATGTAGGGGGAAAAGACATGCGGGTTCGTGTGAGAAGTCAGGAAGAATGGACCGCATCCCCTGTCTAAGCCGAATATATTGGAATGCGTTTAATGGTGTAGGTTGCATCTGAGAAGAGATGTTCCAAGGATCGAAACACCCCATCATGAAAGAGATCCCCCCCAGGTGGCAACATGCACCCGCGCACATAAGTTCTGAAAACCTTTCTCGTGTAAAAGCGATAACTCGGGATGGTATGACAACGGGAGCAAAGGGGAATATAGGAGGGGCATGTCCAGCAGGTTGGCAATCCGATGCCTGGCATCCACCGTACCAGTGACAGTCGTAGGTGGCGTTGCTCGTGTACTGGAAGGCCCATATATCACGCCAGTCAATGGTGTTGGAGCAGCAAGCCAGTCTTCAACAGCTACCTGCGGCATATATCGAGGATAGATCCAGTAGTAGGCATAGTGCGCCCGCGCACTAAAAATAATAAATCTCAAAATCCATAACATCAAAACCCCCCTGCTCATATGGGCGCGTCCGCATCGACCAGCTAAGTCTTGCCTGTTTCCCTCCCCAAAGAAGTCAAAGCAACTCAGTACGCAGCGTCTTAATGAGGTAACACAATCATTTTGATGAGAGAAGTTCTCCCGGCGAGCGGAAGAGGCAGTAATATCCAACGCGTAACGTTAGCAGTGAGCCGCGTGATGGCTGTACCATAATTGGCACGTGTAGTTTCGTCTCTGTCGTGGGTAACCTGTATCCCGAGATATCGTAGCTCCGAGCCGCACCACTCGATCGGGAAATCCATCGGAAATTTCTTTACTGCCGGGGTAAGAGGGAAGAACTGTGACTTCCCCTAGTTAATACTAATGCTCGACAATCGGCCAAATTTTATAAACTCACTTAGGATGGGATTAATGTTCTGCTGCAGATCTCTAATATAGAGTGTAATGTCGTCCGCATATAGCAAGACTAGTATTTGCCGCAGGCAGCAGCGAAATGCCTTATCTTGGTGTATCTGTCACAGCCTACAAGCCAGGGGTTCCACCGGCAGGGTAAAAAGAAGCAGGGATAGTGGGCACCCCTGACGAGTCCCTCTAGAGATAGCCAGGGGCTGCGACAGATGTCCGTTAACCAGTACTCGAGCCACAGGGCGATGGTACAGCAACGCAATCCAGGAAAGGTATGCCTCGGGGAAACCCATTTTCCGTAGCACTCCAAATAAATAATCCCACTCTACCGAATCAAACGCTTTGGTAGCATCCAGGAAGACTGCGGCAAGTGGGAAATCTGGCGCTACATTTTGAAGCAGTGAGAACAAAGTCCTAAGGTTATGGGAGGTTGCCCTACCAGGCACAAATCCCGATTGGTCGGGGAGTACCAACTTATGAAGGAGAAGGGACAGTCTATTAGCCAGCACTTTTGCCATTATTTTAGTCTCACAGTTCATCAGCGATAATAGCCTATAGGAATCACAGAACTCTGGGAGTTTTCCCGGTTTCAACAGTGAAGTAACTACCGCCTTTCTCATAGAATTGGTGAGTATACCTATCTCTAAGGATTCTTCATAAACTTCCTTCAAGACTGGTGCCAGGATATCAATGTAGGCCTTGTAGAATTTAGCCGGAAGGCCATCTGAACCGGCGCCTTACCATTTTGAAGCTGCATAATAGCTTCCTTGATTTCATTAATCTCAAAGGGGATGCTAAGGAACTTCTGCTGTATAGGCCCAAGCCATCCTAGTGCAATATCCTTTGTAAATTGATCCAAATCTATGGCAACCCTTCTCTGTGAGGTGTATAGTGTAGTGTAATGTTTAACAAATACCTCCAGTATCTGTAGCGAGTCTCTATGTGTCTCCCCGTCTGGCTCTTGTATTGCATGCACATTGGTGCTGAAGCGAGGGCCCCTTGTTATCGCAGCAAGCACTTTCCCTGGCGCCTTCCCCATATTTGCGCGCTGTCCAGTACTTCCCCCTGAACCTCCCCTCTCTATGCGCGACCTCTTCGTACTCCGACAACAATGTGCGAAACTCAGTTTGTACCTGCTCCACTTCACCCCGCCCCATCTGTCCCTCCAACCCTTTTAGGTCTTGCTCCAGTCTCCGTATTGCATTCTGAATATTTCGTAAAACACCAAAGCTCCTAGACATACAGTATCCGCGGATAGTCACTTTAAACGCCTCCCATATCATCTTGACGTTGCCCACTGAGCCCCAGTTCCGAGGGGTAAGAAATCCTCTATCTCTTCACCTAGTTCCGCCCTAAAAGCTGAATCTAACAATGCCGTGGACTGAAGCCGCCAGCTTGGTCGGGGTCTGTCGTACCCCTGAAGGGACAGCGACAACTTGACCGGACAATGATCCGAAAACGTTTGAGCCAGATGTGTCACAGGTCCAATGGCGACCCAAGACCTCTCGTGACCAAACAGTAATCTATGCGAGCCCAGGTCCCCCTATAGGATGTAAAGTGTGTACCTTCCCGATGCGTGGTATGCAGATGTCTCCAGCTATCAACCAACCCCCCCTCCAGCATGATGCCCTTCAGAACCTCCTGTGCTCTAGTGTAATGCTGCAAACTCGTATTGGACCTATCCAATTGTGGGTCTAGTGCTACATTAAAATCACCCCCTTCCCCAGATGACATGAGTTGACCCAATTGCCAGAATCTTCCCCCACAAATCAGTAAAAAGTTCAGGGCAGTCTGAATTAGGGCCATAGCAGTTAGCTATTGTTACGGTTTCTCTACCTAACCGCCTCCAGAGGATAGCATATCTTCCCTGTGTATCCGTCATCTCTCCCAACCTTTCAAAGTGTATGAGTTTATTACAGAGTATTGCCGTGCCACGTGCATAGGAGGAGAAGGAGGAAAACACCCGACAACCCGGCCAACGGCTAGCAAATGAAGTCACTACTCGTGGTGCCCGGTGGGTTTCCTGTAGAAGTGCTATGTGAATCTGTTGTCTATCTAGATAGGCCAGCACCTTCCTCCACTTTCTCGGATCCCCAAGACCCCGTATATTCCACGAAAGTACTCTAAGAGTATCACCCCCCACCTGAGTCATCTAGCAAGATGGTCAACACCTGGTCAATCGGCAGCCCATAGGGACCTCGCACAGATTGTACATTTAACAAAACATGAATTGCTTCAATAAGTGGCAAATAAGCAGCATCGCAACAATCACTGACCCCCCCCATCCATCCCCCCTCCCACTGAAGCATCCCAATCATGCCAGAAGTGTACACCCCACCCCCCTCCCAATACCCAAACTTCTCCTCAGGTAGGCCAACAGAGCCCAAATCATCCTCCCCCCAACCGCGAGGGAGGACTCCTGAGAAACCCCATCAAGGTAGTAGCAAAAGTGGGGTACTCCCTAGTGAGAAATGCGTCTAGGTAGCCCACTGACACCCCCTAGTCAGCCCAGAAGTCACGCCTATAGCACGCAACCTGCAGGGTCTAACCTGAGGGCGACCGGCAGTTCAATTGGCTCTCCCACCCCTTGCAATCTCAGTGCAGATATACCGAATATGGAAGGTACTTCAAACCACCCTCCCTGTATCAGACAGAAGATCATTCAGAACAGCAAGGCGGAAAACAGTTCTACACATTACAACCATGCCTTGTCAAAATATACTCAGTCCTCTTCCAAAGGCTGCGATCCAGGAGAGGCGTCCAGTGTGCGTTGCGAGCGCTGCTGCTTTTTGAGTTGTTTCAGGTTGTCCTCCACCTGTTGTGGGTTGGTAAAAAATCTTTGTGTCCCCTGATGAGTTACACGAAGGCAGGCAGGGTATAGCAAGGCATAGTCTATTTGAGCCTGCCTGAGCTTTTGCTTTACTCCCAAATATTTGCGACGTTCATCCTGCACATGTATGGTGAAGTCCGGGTACATCGTAAAAGATATACCATCATACGTCAGCTGCTTTTTCTCGCGAGCAATCCGCAGAGCCACGTCCCTGTCCCGATAATTTAAGAAGCGAGCGATGATAGGCCTGGGAGGGCCGCCAGGGGGGGTCTCGCCCCCAGCGATCTATGCGCCCTCTCCACCACGAATTGAGAAGACAACAGCTCGGTACCCACCACAGTTTTGAGTATCTTTTCAATGTACTCCTCCATCCGCCCTGTGTTTGTACTCTCAGGAATTCCAAGGACCTGGATGTTGTTTCTACGGCTTTGGGCCTCAATATCCTCATTCTTTGACGCTATTATCTTCAGCAGCTTGTCATGTGCGAAGTTGCCTTTTTAAGCTGGGCCGTAGTGTCCTCAACATCGGAGACACGTTGTTCTGCCTCCTTAAGTCGCGTCTCATGCCCCTCAATTGTGCGTACGGATATATGTTGTTAGCACGCATACTTTTACCACGCATACCATTAGCACGCAATTTTTACAACGCAGGATCCCTTACAACGCATACCTTTACAACGCATGACATTACATCGCAGATACTATTACAATGCATACCATTACAACGTAAGTATAGGTAAGTATATTATTTTTTTAAATAATGTAATTAATAATTTTTTAAATAATTTAATTATTTAAATTACATTTTATTAAAGAATTTGTTAATATATATGTAAAAAATACCCCTGTACCCCAAAACCCAAACCCAGCCCTGAACCCTAAAAATACCCCTGTACCCCATAAACCAAACCCAGCCCTGAACCCTAAAAATACCCCTGTACCCCAAAACCCAAACCCAGCCCTGAACCCTAAAAATACCACTGTACCCCAAAACCCAAACTTAGCCCTGAACCCTAAAAATACCCCTGTACCCCAAAACCCAAACCTAGCCCTGAACCCTAAAAATACCCCTGCACCCCAAAACCCAAACTCAGCCCTGAACCCTAAAAATACCCCTGTACTCCAAAACCCAAACCTAGCCCTGAACCCTAAAAATACCCCTGTACCCCAAAACCCAAACCTAGCCCTGAACCCTAAAAATACCCCTGTACCCCAAAACCCAAACCTAGCCCTGAACCCTAAAAATACCCCTGTACCCCAAAACCCAAACCTAGCCCTGAACCCTAAAAATACCCCTGTACCCCAAAACCCAAACCCAGCCCTCAACCATAAAAATACCCCTGTACCCCAAAACCCAAACCTAGCCCTGAACCCTAAAAATACCCCTGTACCCCAAAACCCAAACCTAGCCCTGAACCCTAAAAATACCCCTGTACCCCTAACCCCAAACCCAGCCCTGAACCCTAAAAATACCCCTGTACCCCATAACCCAATACCCCTAATAAATGTATTAAAAAAACGATAAACTTACCTATACTTAAGTAGTTGTTGACAATGAGTTAACCTTCGGGCCTCAAATAGCCTGTCTTTCGGGGAAATGCTTCGGGATCCTCCGGATGCTTAGGAAATTTCTCCCCTTGATTTCGTTTAACCATCGAAGGGTCATTGTCCAAGCACTTGTTGGGTCGCGTTTAGACTACGCTAATGCCCTCTATCTAGGACTCGCTAAATATCTTGTGAGGAGACTTCAAGTAGTCCAAAATTCAGCTGCCAGGGCTATTTATGGACTCCCTAGACGAGCTAGTGCTTCTGACTTGTTAAAAGAACTGCACTGGCTTTCCATAGCCAAGAGGGTTCTTTTCAAAAGCCTGACGCTGACCTACAAGGCCCTTCATGACTCTGGCCCTAGGTACATTAGGAAACGTCTTGTTCTGTACAAACCGAACAGAGCCTTGCGATCTGCCTCTTTGTCCAAAATGGTCGTTCCGTCCATTAAGCGGACTAGACAAGGGGGGCGCTCTTTCCATTACCTGGCCCCGCGCGCTTGGAATGAGCTTCCCATTTCTCTCAGACAGGCCCCTAATCTGATGTCTTTTAGAAAGGCCTTGAAAACCTGGCTTTTTTCCAGTTAACTTCATTGCTCCTTTATGTTCTGCAGTTATGTCTCCCCGCCCTAAAGGACTTCTTCGCCAAAGCGCCGGGACACTCCTACTGGAGTAGCCGTTGCGCTATAGAAGAACCCAGAAAAAAAAAAAAAAAAAAAATAATGGTATGCGTTGTAATAGTAACTGCGTTGTAGTGTAATGCGTTGTAAATACATGCGTTGTAAATACCCTTGCGTTGTAATGGTTTAGTTGTAACAGTACTTCGTGGTAAAAGATGCGTGGTAACGGTTGTATACCATGCGTACTATGGCATCAATTCTGGTAGAGACTGTATCGATTTTGTCTGCCATGGTTGCAAACCCCTGTCGAACTTCTGTAAGAAGCGATTTGAGGTCATCACCCGCTGTCTGCAATGAGTCCTGCTGAGGGTCCTCCGCTCCAGCACTCTCACCTTCTGATTGTTGTTTAGTAGACCTCTTAGTCTCAAATGTAAGCTTCGGTTGACGCGTGTTCAATCGCCCCATCCTGGATATGGGCCTAGGCGTGCACTTCAATATATCCGGGAACCACTCTATCCACGTCAAGGCGTTGGTCTCTGTCCCCGTACCAGGATCGCAGTAGATAGGCATGCCGGGTAGGCGCGCACCACTATCCAGCAGTGTGCAGATCAATGTATTCAGTGTCGCTGTGCCCCCCGTCTCTACACCACTGGACACATGCAGCTGCTCCCCACCCCTCCAGGCAGAGAGTCCAGGGCTGAGCTGTCAGAGCACCTCTCACCTCAGCGTTCAGTCCACGTCCCCATATCAGGTGGCTCTTCTGCCCATGATCACCGCCAACTGCGTGTTATTCCGGCAACCCTCCCTTTCTCAGAGTCTCCGTTAGAGATAATCCATAGGCAGCCAGCTATACATCCAGTCCAGCAGCCCCCCGTATCCTCTAGCTTATCCTACAACTCCCAGTCCGTGACACCCAGGGGGGCACCCAATACACAAGGCCTTCGTGGCCCTCCTCACTGGGGCATCAGTCCCACCGTTCCGCTCACCTTCTGCCCCTCAGGCCCCAGGAGGGTACATCTGAAGCCAGGAGCCAGCCTCTGTCCCACCGCCAGACAGGGTGTCTCCGCAGCGCTGCCCACCACCGTCGATACGCCCCCGATAGCAGGCCTTACAATGGACAAGAGAAAAGGTCTGCGGTCTCGGAGCCCCGCTTCCGCTACCTCTCAGACCTCCGCAGCAGTTTACAAGCGTCTCCTTAAAGGCCGCAGGTGTCCCTCCTAGGCAACCGTTGTCGCGCTGCCAGCCCACTCAGGCGGCGGCGGGAAGAGCTGCACTCCGTATGGGCAGCAGCCCCCACAGAACCTGCTGTGATCCTTCTCAAAATGGCCGCACCGGGCTCACGGAAGAAGACCAGTCCGTTCCTCCGAGAGCGCCCGGGGCAATCACTGACCGGCCAGGGGGTGCGAGGCATTTACCACGCAGCCTCCGCACGACTTCTGGTATCAGTCGCACCTCTCAGCGCCAGCCTCCTCCGTAGGTCAGGCGCCGGCTGGTATCCGCGGCCCAGTCTCCTAGTGGCAGGCCGGGACCTCCCGTGGCCGAGCTCACTGCAACGCAGCTCCAGGCCCAGCAACACAACAGCTCGCTCGCCACCACTTCTGCCGAGTTACTCGCGCAGCTTTCACCCACGGCTCCGAGATCCGCACCACTGGAAGCACAATGTCAGCAGGTATCACCTCCCGCTAATTATTCCGTGAGTCTGCAGGGCAAGAGTAGGATAATTGGAGGATCATGTAGCCGGTCAGCGGGAGCCGCACCTCACGGCTGCCATTCCGCTCGCGCACCACCTAGCACCCCAACTGTATTAGTTTTATGCATTTTTCTGCTGGTTGTGGCTCTTATACTGCGTTTTGGAGCACAATAGTTAAAATAAACATTTTAAACTATATTAGTGTTTCAGTTATTTCTTATTATGGACAGGTACGAGAGTGTGTTCTGTTACTGCAATTCCTGAGAAGTACGGGAGTGTTGTGTTGTGGGGTGTCGAATCATTTGTTTCTTCATGAGTATGTAGGAGAGTGAATGAGACACTATAGCTAGTCGGTCCTGTGCTCGTGGGCACTAAGGTGGTGGGAAGGCTTAGCCCCCATACACTGAGTTCCCATATTCCTGTGCATAGTTCTTTGTATGTGCAGAATCACTGCAACATGGCGCCACCAACGTTTGGTCTGGTCCTTATACGCGACACCCCTGAGTTGCTCTTGTGCTTGTCCACTATACCGTCTCACCTGTTGCGGAGACGTCCATGGTGCATGGGCTTAACCTCCTATATATGAGAATTATAAGTTTATTCAAGCTTGTATTTTAAAACGTTTTATTTGTTCTTCCCCCAATATTGTTATACTGTTTCCATAAGTAGTTTCTGCAATTCTGAATGGCGGTCGCTATTGCGGCACCCAACCGCGCTGCGGTCACAGCTTATTTGTCTCAGCATGGTGTACCTAATTGTGGGGCAGATTTTATTTTTGTTGTTGAGGCGGATGCAGAATTTGCTTCGATGTTTTCTATTCTTGGGTTACTTTTCCGGCAGTGGGTGTGAACGATAATTTGTTTCATGAATATACTGCCTCCGCGGTCCTGCGGACGTATCGCCCTAATTGTTTACTTGAAGTTCCGTTGACAAGTTGGCAGCATACCATATGGTTTACTGGTGCCCCATGTTCCTATCATAGAGCTGAGACAATTGCACAAATCATTGATTCATATTCGTAGAACTGTAATACAGTTTATGTCACGTAATATTGAGGTGCTTCCCCTGGAGCTGCTGCACAACCACCTGGACATGGTGGTGGTCTGGTTATTAGTCCCATCATGATTAAATCGGTGATGGATAAACATCCTCAAAATAAGGAGGATTTCCCTTATTGGCTGGCAGAAAAATGTGAGCAACTCGAAGCGGTCTTTCCGCATACTTCCCTTGTGGAGAAACACAGGCTCCTTACTATGAGCTTACTCAAAGGACTGATTCCTGATTTGGCTGTTTGCACCACTTGGGAGAAAGCGTCGGTTTATTCACTGTGTTTTGACACCCCCTCCATAACCGTTCTATCGTCCGTACTTAAAAAGGTTCAGGATGAACATGGGGTTGGGGATGAGATTGGTGGGGGTGTTCCCTATTGTTTTTGACATGATCCTTGCTAACGTCAAGGGGGAAGCAGTAAGCTTAAAAGTGAGTAAGCACCTAGAGGCTGTTGCTGACATGGATAAAGAACGTGAATTGCCATAGATTATTGCTAAAATATATAAGTACTTAGGGCGGAATAACATGGGAATTAAGTCTTTTACACAAACTCAGCAAAAGGCCCAAACTGAAAAGGATGGGCGTCCAGTCTTTCCTAAAAAGAACTTGAATAAGAATCAACGGCAACAACAACAGAAGCAAGGTTTGCATGCTAGTTCACTTACACCTGAGGCTTCTGAGCGTAGATACCATTCGTTTGTCCACTCTAAAATTAGGACATCAGAAAGGTTTCAAGTTCCTGATCCTCGCTCTCCTCGTTCCTTATAGGACTTGTTGGATTCACAGTTCGGTGGAGAAGAGCTCCAGTATCGCAGACAGAGCGAGACTACTCAACAACGATGTGATCCCCCAGGCCAGTTTGATGTGAAAGCCAAACCTGAGGGACTGCCTCCTTTTCGGGCCCCTTTTCAGCAGCAGAAAGTTGCTGCTTTGCCAGCAAAGTATGCCTCAGATGATGAGAACCCCGCTCCTCGGATGGAGCTGGGCGGTGACACTCCTCGACAACACGGCGGAAGTTACTGTTGTGCGGGAGGCACTCTATCCTTATCTGGAGGCTAGAGCATCTGATTAATTCATAGTAGTGGAAACAGCAGATATAGGAGTTGCATCCCCTGATAAACTTTATGAAATGGTCCACCAAATTGAGGGTGATATTAAGCACACGATTAAGGGGAACCTTTGGAACAGCCTTACATCCTCTTTTGACATTTTGTTGCTGGAGACATACTGGCCTCCTCAATTTGGTTTCTCTTCTTCCCGAGGGGAAGATGTTATACTCCCGAGTTTTTACCATTACGTATCGGACGAGGAGAAACATGCTTGCGCTGTGGAATGGGCATTGGCCCTAGCGCCGGCTGTGTATCGTAATCAGGTGGGATGGGATAATGATTCTTCAGTACACTAAATATCTTTACGATCCATGAATAATCCTCTTTTTGCGACATCGAAACCGGACAGTTCATATAGACATATGGATTATAGACATTTAAACATTCACGTTCGGACATTTGCAGTTCGTAAAAAATACAAAACTACACTGTATATATCCAATGGTTTTTATAGTCACAATTTGGCTTCTGAGAGCCGTGACTTTGTCGCTCTTACACGACATTGACCCTGATGCATTCTCATACGTCGATGATATTTATTTAACAGTTGACGAATTTGACCCACATCTTGTACAAGTGGATCGCATCATTCTCTCTTTTGCTGACCTAGGCTACAAATTTAATTTTGCCAAGTCACTCATCGCTTGTTTGGCAGTCCTCTTTTTGGCCTATGAGCTCAATAATGAAGGTCGGGGCTTGGCCCCCCACTTTCTCGAGAAGTGTGCACAATTGCAGCCCCCGTCTACTTTGAAAAAATTACAATCTTTGCTGGGTTTTTTAAACTTCCAGAGGACTTACATTCCTGACTACGCCTGGTGTATGAAACCTCTATATGTGTTGATACAACCCTCATTTTCGTCTGCCAGCTGGCTTCTGGAACATACCGCGATTCTGCGGTCTTTGCAGTCTGATCTGCTTGCCACCCAGTTCTTGTTGACACGTGATAATACTACAAACTTGGTCATAAGAATTGTGCCAGGAACAGTGGGTTTCACTTATTTTTTTTTTTTTAAATATGTTTATTTCGGACAGCATAGAGGCATAATCAGACCATCTGATCACAGGCGTTAGAAGTGAAAAGTAAACAAGAGTATTGTACAGGATAATACACAGCCAACGGCCCACATCCCGGAGGCCGGGCGGCGTAAAGTCAAGATGCGTTTCACATATAGAAAGAAACCAGACCATTCGCAGAAATGATAAATATAACGCTAGTGTCCGTTGTTTTACCTTTGATCCCCCTCCTACATCTTCCATCGATCCCGCCAGGCCTCAGCCCTCATAGATAATGTTTGCATTAGAAACTTAATTAACAGGGTTTCACTTATTTAACATTTAATGAAGGTGACACAGTACCTATAATTTATAAATCGCATTTGTACACATCAGCGGAAATGCACTTTTGCAAAGTTGAGAAAATCTTGACAGCAGTCCAAATGGCGATTCTGAAGGAACGCTCACTGGCGCAGGGAAAGCGCATTCTTATGGTCTTGCCTGTGCCTGCTTTAGAAGCAGTGACAAAGGCTAGTGTACCGAATTCTAAAGCTTTGCACCCTGGTTCAATCAATCAATCAAGGCAATTTGTAGAGTGCACTACTCACCCGTGAGGGTCTTAAGGCCCTGGGGGGAGGAGGAGATGCTACTGCTCGAATAGCCAGGTTCTTGAGTAGCCTCCTGAAGGTTAGTAGGTCTTGGGTCTGCCGTAGGAGGATGGGGAGGTGTTCCATTGTATCCATAGGATACAATGGGCAAATTCGTTGACATCGGCTGATGTCACGTTTATCTTTGATCCCTCTTTGCAGACACAGGAGTTTTTACAATATGAACATGTTCATCCTCCTTCGTTGTCGTTGCTTCTTTTGGATCAGTACCAATGTATAATCTATACCGACGGATCTGCTCAGTCTGCTGCCGGGTCCAAACAAGCTTATTCAGCGGCTTGCGCTATAGTAGCTGCCTCAATAGTAATGGTGAATTTAAGTCTTCCATAGTCCATACGCAAGCGCTTGGGGACTATACAGCTCAATTGGCGGAGCTGCAAGCTTTAGTATTAGCTCTAGAATTCACTAACCCTGATGTAAAGACTCCTATTGTGTGCGATTCCTACTATTGTGTGCAGGCTTTCGAATGCCAAGTTGTTGTTTTGGTCTCAAAATGACTATTAAAACTCTAAAAGTAGCACAATAAAGCATTATACGCTATGGGTCCGAGTGGCAGAACTTAAAGAAGGTTTGCCACTCACACATGTTATTCATACTCTTGGCCATCAGCGTATGGGAGCACATACTGTTGGTAATTCTTTGGCTGATGAGGCAGCCAAATCTGCAGTAGCCACATGTTCAGTAGTTGCTAGGTCCCAGTGGTGGTGCGTTCATTAGGGCGCTTGGGCGTTGCCTCACTAATTAATTTGAGGAACTCAAACAAGCCTCACGCGTGCACTCACTCACTCTCACATAATCATTTTCAATCCCAGGCTGGCGGGCCACGCCCAAGGCAGTCGACTCAGAAGGGGCCGGGCAGCAGGTGTTCAGTGCAAGTGATGATTGACTTGGATAATATCAGGTGGTCGGCAGCAGAGCGCAGAGCAAGAAGGCGCATGTTCTGTTTAGGGTGAAAAATGTAGTGACTAGCCTGAACATGCGCACTAGGCTGCTCAATAAAAGAGCGAGCATTGGGAGACCTCAATTTTCACCTGGAAAAGAGCAATGACAACAGCACCACCCTTCTGGACAACCTCACAAACCTTGGACTTAAACAACTTGTCACTTCCCCCACCCACATTGCAGGTCACACACTCGACCCTATCTTCACCTCCAGCAACTGCGTCTCTTTCAGCCACACCACAGCTCTTCACTGGACGGACCACAGCTGCGTTCACTTTTTCTTCAATAAGCCCACAATCCACCACCACCCTCAACCCACCCTGCGTAGAAATTGGAACAAAATCACCAGCGACCAGATCTCTTCATCGCTCCTCCAAACCCCTCCTGTCCACTCCTCTAACCCCGACCAAGCAGCCATTAACCTCACCCAATGGCTATCCAAAAGCGCCGACATCCTAGCACCGTTGAAAAAACATCAAAACAAACTAAGCAGCAAGAAGGCCTCCTGGTTCAACGATGATCTTAAGAAATCCAAGAAACTCTGCCGCTCCCTCGAGAAAGCATGGAAAAAAGACCCAAACTCCAACACCAGAGACGCCTTCAAAAACGCCACCCGCATACACCACCAACTAATCCGGTCCGCCAAGAAAGCCGCCTTCAAAGACCGACTAGATAACAACGCCCACAATAGCAAGGAGTTATTCAACATCATCAAAGAATTTACCAACCCATCAGCAAACTCCAACGACATCACCCCCTCTCAAGCCCTCTGCGACTCCCTAGCCTCCTTCTTCCACAACAAAATTGCAGACATCCACAACATCTTCGACAACCGACCCGAAGACCTACCCACCCAATCTTCTGCAGGACCTTCTCCCCCCTTGAACATCCTTAACAACTGGAACCCAATCTCCACTGAGGACACCATCCGCCTGATGAACTCCATTCACTCAGGATCCCCAACTGACCCATGCCCTCACCACATCTTCAACAAAGCAGACTCCATCATAGCACCACACCTCCGAGACGTCATCAACTGCTCCCTCAACTCCGCCACCTTCCCGGAAAGCTGGAAACACGCAGAACTCAGCGCCCTTCTGAAAAAACCCACAGCTGACCCCACCGAACTCAAAAACTACCGCCCCATCTCGCTCCTTCCTTTCCCGGCCAAAGTCATCGAGAAAGCTGTCAACAACCAGCTTGCCGCCTTTCTCGAAAGCAACAAATCCCTCGACCCCTCACAGTCCGGATTCCGAGCCAAACACAGCACTGAAACCGCACTCATTGCAGCAACAGACGACATCCGAACCCTACTGGACAATGGAGAAACAGTCGCCCTCATCCTCCTTGACCTCTCCGCAGCATTCGACACAGTCTGCCATAGCACCCTATTACAGCGCCTCAGTAACATCGGAATCCAAGGAAAAGCACTGGATTGGATCACCTCCTTCCTCACCGGAAGAACTCAGAGAGTCAGGCTCCCCCCTTTCAAATCAGAGGCCTCTGAAGTCATCTGCGGCGTGCCGCAAGGATCATCACTCAGCCCGACCCTCTTCAACGTATACATGAGCCCCCTCGCAGCCATCGTTCGCCAACACAATCTCAACATCATCTCCTACGCTGACGACACCCAACTGATCCTCTCACTCACCAA
The DNA here is from genome assembly GCF_964263255.1 of Lissotriton vulgaris. Taxonomy (NCBI): domain Eukaryota; kingdom Metazoa; phylum Chordata; class Amphibia; order Caudata; family Salamandridae; genus Lissotriton; species Lissotriton vulgaris. Next base: position 180,117,724 of record NC_141697.1, read on the forward strand.
GAACCCCAACACCGCCAAAAACAACTTACACGAAGGAATGAAAGAAGTAGCCGAGTGGATGAAACACAGCCGTCTGAAACTGAACTCAGACAAAACAGAAGTCCTAATCTTAGGTACCTCCCCCTCCGCCTGGGACGACTCTTGGTGGCCAGAGGCCCTTGGATAAGCACCCATCCCGACGGACCACGCACGGAACTTGGGCGTCATCCTGGACTCCTCACTCTCAATGACCAGACAAGTCAACGCTGTCTCATCATCCTGCTTCAAAATTCTTCGCATGCTTAAAAAAACTTTTCGCTGGATCCCCACCGAAACTAGAAAAACGGTCACTCACGCACTTGTTACGAGTCTCCTGGACTACGGAAACACCCTATACGCCGGTTCCACCGCAAAACTCCAGAAAAAACTCCAACGCATCCAGAACGCCTCAGCCAGGCTCATACTTGATATCCCGCGTAAAGAACACATCTCTGGTCACCTGAAAAACCTCCACTGGCTCCCCGTGAATAAGAGAATTACCTTCCGCCTATTAACCCACGCACACAAAGCACTTTACGATCTTGGACCCGAATGCCTCAACACAAGACTGTCTTTCTACACCCCCTCCCGTCAACTACGTTCCTCCAACCAAGCCCTGGCCACTGTTCCCCGCATCAACAAAGCCACCATGGGAGGTAGATCCTTCTCCTACCTGGCAGCCAAAACCTGGAACTCTCTCCCCACTCACCTTCGGCTTACTCAGAACCACCTAGCATTCAGAAAGCAACTTAAAACTTCGATATTCGACAAGTAATTTTCCCCCTTCCTCAAGCGCCTTGAGACCCTATGGGTATGTAGCGCGCTATATAAATTTCTGACTTGACTTGACTTGACTTGACTTCCATGCTGCAGCCCCCGGTCTCCCCAATGAGCTGCAAGTATCACTGCTCAAGCCATTCCTGGCATCTGGATTGGCTGAGACTCACGCAGCATTTGCCAGCCAGGAGTGAGCATGACGTCGGAGCCTCCTCGAGTCAGACACACACCTCGTGGTCACTGTTCAGTGCTACTGCCAGGGGCAGTTTGTGCTACTTACGGGCCTGCCCTGGACGCGGTAACCCGGACAGGTACGTTTTTTATTTCTTTTTTGTTTTAACACCCCCTCCCATTGCGAGCCGCAACTGTGGACTGTTGAAGCAACATTCGTAGTCATTTTAGAGTTCTACAGCATCATTGTGTGTCAAACATATAGACACTAGACGGTACTTTACAAATATACATACTTGTTTTGCTTTATGTCTAGTACTTATGTTGTGTGTGCATTCACACTGATTGTGGTTACTTATTTAAGGTTGGGGAGATGGATCATTGTTTGCTTTCGTAGTGCTCCACGGGGGTTATGTCTGCTCTGGGTTTATCATAGTTACAGAGGAGTGTAAGATGTGGAAGGGCCTGCTCTGCATCAGAGATGTGTAAGCTCTGAGTTGTATGTGCCTAATGAGTTACTCTCCTAGACTCTGTAATCAGCCTTAGGCACGTCATGTGGGGAGGCAGGTAGGCTAATTAGCCTTCCTAATTGCAGGAGCTGTCAGGTTATGAGAGCGGTGTGCGCTGTCTATGTTTAGTGGCAGTCAGCAGCATAGCAGAGTAGAGGCGCGCTTAATTGAATGCGAGTGCGTTTGAGTACATGCTTAGAAAATGAAATTAACCCTATGTACTCTCTTGGACCTGCAAGCTCTCCGTTTTAACGTGTCCACTCATGTTAATTAGTCCTTCTGGGCAGCGAGCTTCAGTCTTTAAAATTGCATGAACCCTCAGTGACACTAGTTCAAGTGGGAGCGACTAAAGTCTTGGATTCCACATTCTTTGCTCACAGCAGGTGTCAAATGCTCATTTGCACACATCCCACGCCATGATTGAAGCTGTGTCTTGAGACCCTAGGTGGGCTTGTTACCTCTGCAATGAAACCTTTAACCATGCATGGGGCAAGGTCACGGTACCTCTGGCTGTGTATTCTCTAGAGACACTGTAGGCATGGCTCCTCCAGGAGCGCTCAGAGATCTGTAAGGTCACGGCACAAAGCACTGCACTGTACTGCAGGCGGGGGTAATGTACTTCTGGCTACCACTGTACCATGTCTGCTGTCACTGCACAGTTCTTTCATCATGTACACTGTGGAGTACACCTCAGTCGTCGTGTGCGGTGTTCATGGGGGAGGGGGGCTTTGTAGCCAGGACTCAGGTTATTCAACGTGTTTAAACAGTTTAAGGGCATGGTGCCCAGTCTCACAATGTACAGTGAACGCAACAGGCTCTGGTTTGTGATGCTCAGAGTTGTGCTGCACTGTCCAGATGTATGGTGTGCTTGTTTATGAGTACTCTTGTTTCGGATGTATAGTGTGTTTGTTTAAAAGCACTCTACACAGTCTGCCAATGTACACCGTGCTTCTTGCTGTGTCGCACAGTGTTTGTGAATTCTCTGTACACGTACCTGATAATTCGCTGTGCGTAGCTCATAAGGGCAAGTTAAATATACAAATCTCCTGATGTACAGTGTTGTCTGTGTGGCCTCTGCACTGCATGCCTCGCTACCTTAGTACACTGGAAACATTTTATGGAGACACTGTATTTAGCTCTTGGTACACGGGGTGTGTAAAGCTGTACCATTCTCACTCTTGTTGCAAAGTGTACACCATCCCTCTAGCTTGTGATGTGCAGTAGTTTCTATTTATGAGAGACCCGCATTCCTTGCCATCTGTTTGTAAAGTTCACTGTGTCTATTGGGCTTCGAGCGTTGTGTGTGTCGGCGGTTTATCAATAATATCTTCAAACTTATTTTAATGTCATATTCATAGCAATTTGCTGGTTCTTACTAACTGAAATACCCGGACCAAATCCAGATTTATACAGATTAAGTTCTAGTTATACGTTGTCAGTATGAAGCAATGCATTGTCTAATAGTATTACTTCATACTGTTGTCATTTTTTGCACAAGTTAACACTGGGCAGAGGTTTGGCCACATTAGTACCAGATTACACACATATAGAGCAATAATCAGCTGAAGGGTGACCAGTCAATCTTTGTGTGAATGGCTTTCAAGTGTGACAAGCTGTTTTGCTATGTTTTTAGTAGTGTGGAATGGTTCATAATATATACTTTTGTGCACTGAATAATAACGAACAATAATAAATATTTTGATGTTACTATTGATTCTGAGTTTTGCTTTGCATTACCTTGAACTGCTGATTTACCAGTGAGTTTAGTTGTACAGTACTTACTAATGTTTTCTTCACACTTGTGCTTCAAAATGCTACATTTGGAGACCCCATTTTTCAACAATTTGCAGTAAATATGTGGTGTAAAACTCGCAATTTAATTCCATTCTTTTCAAACTTTTCTTGCGGCGGACCCCACACCCTCCTTTTGAAGTTCGGGCTCACTCGCTTCACTTGCTCGCTTATTACATTAGGGTACAACATTTTTCACCTCACCACTTTCAAAATCCACCAGCCGCCGCTGATAGGTCCATGACTAAAATTGATAGTGATGTTCTTGCTGCGATTGCTGCTACGAAGGGTGAGACAGGCTTCCCACAAGGTTCCCCTTGTAAGTATACCGTCCTTTGGGGGATCATCTGATTCCCAACGAGGACTGCAGACTTCCTTTGATCATAGCCGCACATTAAGGCATGGCTTCTTTGCATGCTGGAGTTTCTGCAACTTTTTCTATTTTACAGCAATGTTATTGGTGGCATGGTTTATATAAACAAACCTGTAATTATGTACTGTGCTGTGACATCTGTCAACAGATTAAGCGTTCTACGTTTGCACGTCCACCACATACAAAGCTGTACATTTCAAATCAACCATTCGGTTGTATATCTTGATCACTGAGGTCCTTTGACATCAGACACTGCGTATAAACATTTTTTGGTTGGAGTGTATTTGTGCACGAGATTCCTCTGGGTTTGGCTACAACAAAGTACTGACACTCGGAATGTCATTAGAGATTTGCATGTCTTTGTCTGTACTTTTGCCTGTGACACCTTCCATTCTGACCAAGGTCCTGCGTTTGCCTTTAAGGTTTACAAGGACGCAATGAGGTCTCTGGGGATGCTAGTGCAGTTTTCAAATGTCTGACATAATATCGAAAGACACAATATTGTATTACACAAATATCGGAACAAATATATAGAAAACACTATTATCGACTTCCTATACTTTACTATAAACATACAAAAATATCGGATACACTATATCGACATACAAAAACACCATTATCATTTATATCGACTACATATATATCGATGGAAAGAAATATCGATCACAGAAAAATACATACACATGAACTAAAATATTGAGATCAATAATATGGTGAAAAATAATATAGTGTAATCAAATATATCGACATATATATATATATATATATATATATATATATATATATATATATATATATATATATATATATACACATTTTTTTACATATTATAATGTTATTTGCAATAAAATACACACTTCTTAATGAAAGATAAAAATGTTTTCATTGTTTAAAAAAATTAAAACTAATCAGTATTATCTATTATATAACCTACACATTGTAAATAATTTTTTCCCTTTTTTCATTATATAATGTTATTGCTTTTGCCTTATTTTACAACATTAAACTCACAACTGAAATTCAAAAATACTAACTAACCAATCAACACACAGAATTTGTTATATAACCAATAGCAAACTAATTACTAATTACAATCCTCTATATAAACAATTACACACTAAACACAAACCACTTGCTAAAAGTAACGAAAGGAGATACATCTCTGGATGAATTGCAGCACACCGACAAGAACATCAATATTATCAAGATACAATAAAAGATTTCAAGTAAGTAACTCTAATAAACAAAATGTAAATAACTGCTACTATTTTAATTCATTGCTAAATATCCACTTCTCCTTTTCTTTTACTACTACAGAACACTCTACTAATAAATAACAGATAACTAATTTTGGAAAACACAGAAACTACTAAAAATGTAAATATTATCTCTATATTACATTAATGTTGTAAGCTTTCAAATAAAATACTACTTATGAGTATATCCTAACCATTTTAATTTCTCTCCTAATGCTACAGAAAACTCTACCAACTAAAACAGGACTATACAACTCTTAAAGAAATATAGAAATATCAAAGTAAGTATAGTTTAACACTAAATTAACTGGAACAATCCCAACTGATGAGCACATGTTGTAATTAATTATACATACATATGTTTTTTTCTCTACTACCACTACAGAAAAGTCTACAAACAATCAACAGCGAACAATATCCGAAAACAAAAGATACAACTAACTAAGTAAGTATATTGTAACATTAAATTAACTTGTAAAATGTTCTAAACAAAAACACACATTAACATTTATAACACATATCGACTTTATTTCTCCAGATCCAACTACAGAAAACTACACTACAAAAGAACAGAGAACACAATTCCAATTTCTAAAATAAAAATAACAAAGTAAGTATTTATAAACTGAAAATAAACTGGTAAAACGACAAACATTAGCACTTGTTCTAATTAATAACAATTATCTAATTTTTTATCACAGCTAACACTACAGGAAACTATACTGACAAAATACAGATCGCCAAAATCCGAATACCAAAGATACAACTCACTAAGTAAGTATGTTAAAGCACTACATTAACTGGTAAATTGTTGAAAACCTAAAAACATGGTGACTTTTCTAACACATATCTACCTATTTTTTTCAGATAACACTACAATATACTCTACTAAGAAAGAACAGACAACTCTACTCGAAAACCCTACCTAAAACTAAAGAAGTAAGTATCTTCACTATTTTTATAACAATCCTACACTTATTAGTATCCACTTTTATAGGAAAAACTAGCACTGAAAGTCTAAATATACACACATTCTAGTAATAACATTGTATTTTTTATCCTAACAGATCAAACAACATCAGAAAACACAGTCCACAACGAAATAATAAAGCATATCAAAATATTTCCCTGATTTCAAAAACACGTAAGTATATACATTACTATTGTTCACTTACTTCAAATTAAAAACAAGCTTTTCTTTTTAATTAACTATTATATATATGTCTTCTAGATTTACAAACAACAAAATGACTGAAGGAGCAGAATTTTTAACCAGCCAGAAAGGAAAGCTATTACTCTGCTACATGGGTTACACTTATACACAAGAAAAGTAATATGGAATGAAAGTAAAATGGAAATGTTGTAAATATTATTCAAACAAGTGTTATGGAAGGGCAACAACGAGAGAAGCAACTGTACTGTATACTAGGGAACACAACCATCCACCAAATGTAACAGAAATTGAAGTTAGAACTGCATTATAAAATATAAAAGAGGCAAGCACAGGTTCCTAAAAACAAACCAACGTCATATTAAAAGAAGAAATTCCCAAAATCCCTAAAACTGCCACAACACAGATGCCAAATATTCTTTCACTAAAAAGAACACTATAGCATGAACAAAAAAAGCTACTACTACTACCACACCACCTCCAAGAACATATAGTGATATCAGTTTAAATGCCAACCAAATTATAACTTTAAACAAACAACCATTTATCATTTACGACAATGAAAACAATGAGAAAAGGCTTATTATTTTTGGGACAAATATGAATCTATTAAAACTTCGCAAAGCCAATATTGGATGATGGATGGGACTTTTAACATCTGTCCCAAACCATTTTTCCAATTATACACTGTACATGGCCTCTACCAAAACTGCAACATACCACTACTGTATGCACTACTACCAAACAAAAATAGTTCCACATATATGGAATTATTAAATATAATTAAGCAAAAACAAATGACTATTCTCCTGAAAAAAGAATCCTAGATTTTGAGCAAGCAATGCTTTCAACCATCCTAAAAATCCACCCCATACCTGGATTCAAGGCTGCTACTACCATTTAAACCAGTGTCTATGGAGACATCTACAAAAAACTACCTTAAGTGTAGAATATGCAACTAATTCATCTTTTGCGTACCAAATTAAAAAACTCCTAGCACTGGCTTATGTTCCGGAAACAGACGTAGCAGAACACTACAACATTCTAATAGACAGCACCTTCTATATAAACAAAATGAAGCTAAGTTGAGTCCATTTTTGGACTACTTTGAAGACACCTGGGTAGGTGGACTCCATAGATCTGGCCACAGAAGAAACCCTAAATTCCTAATACCCTGGTGGAACGTTTACAGAAGCACCTTAAATGGTGAATCTAAAACTAACAACGCAGTAGAAGGTTGGCACAATGCCTTTATACAATCAACTGGCAGAACAAAACCAAGTTTAGAACATTTTATTAAGTGCCTACAAAAAGAACAAAGCTACCAGGAATTCAGAATGGAGCAATCCATAACAGAACTAGTCCCTAAAACATCAAAACAAAATAAGCAAATGCACAAATACCTAGAAGAGCAAGTGAAATTATATCCTAGTACAAAAGGCATTGAATACTTAAACATAATTGCCAAAACCCTACTCTGAATAAATCTCAACACCAAACCAGTCCCTAAAAATATCACCTAAATATTCAGAATAACATTTGAATCTTGATTTTTGAAACTCTTTAATGTATGCAATATATATAATAATTAATCACATATATATGCACACATTACTTAAAAATAAGAAATATAAAACAATGCAAGATTAATAATTACATTACCCACCCACAAAATATAAGAAATAAATAACTTACCAATCATGTTGGAAATCCAATAACGTCCTTCTCCACCAAAATAATCCAGTTAGTGAAAAGTTAACCCAAAATAAAATGCAAAAATACAACTGTACCAAAAAGAGACAATCCATGCAGTGAAGATCCGTCGAATAACCATAAAAATCCCGAAAAATAGTTATAAAATTGAATAAACGCTCCAGGAAAACCGAAAACTTTAAAGAAGTGTTTGAAATCCATTGGTTAATAAAACCAACAAACACTTCCTTAAAAAAAAAAACGCAACTTCCGATATGGCGAACACCTATAACAGAAACATATAAAACAGACATTCCCACCCACATTAAACAACACATAAACAACTACTAACATTAGTAATAACATTATATTCCTACTACATAAACTTTAAACATAGATATAGTAACTCTCTAAACAAGCCTAAAACAAGGTAAAAGTACGTGTAGCTACCACACGTAAATAATCGTTCTCAAAATCTAAAATACAACTCACTCACATCTAACAACAGTAAATAGCAGCAGACTACTCTCAAAACTACATTAAAATACACGTAAAACATATAAAACAAACCTTACCTTAAGCGACGTGAAGTCTCTCCCAACCGCGAGCTGCTCTTCATCCAAATGACACAAAACGACCTGACCCGGTTACAAAATAAAGAACCCAAAAATAACAAAATAGTCCAATGTAAGAAATATAATATAAAAACTTTGTAAAATCACCTAAAATATTTACAAAATAGCTACTATTTTTTATCAAATGTTTTTTTCTTGCTAGTATTAAATCATTTTGAATTATGTATTAAAACTGTACAAATAAATATTATGAATTTAATAATATTTATGTCAAAATTATTAGAAATGTTAAACAATTTTACGCAATGTTGTAATATACTATTTCTGTTAGAAAAAAATATCCCTATATCTGAACAACTTTTGTCTAAAAAATTATTGTAAAAAAATTTTAATAATTAAATTATTAATAATTTTTATATTGTATTTACTAACAACATATGTAATAGTATAAAAAATGGTATTACATATAAGCCTATTATATGTTCTTCTTCTTCTGTAAAAAATATTGTAATTTTGTATAAAAAGTATTTGGACAAATATACATGTTTCATAAATGTTAAAGAAATATTATTTTAAATATTATCTCTGCTAAATATACAATACCTAATACATTTTTGTTAAAAATATGTTTATAAGTTTCTGTTTTTTACTACTATAATCTCACAAATCTATTATTGGCAAAATGGAATTAGGTGCTGGACACTAATTAAATACAATTTACTATTCCAACTCCAGTCTACATTAAATTGAAGTAGGTGCTGGACACTAATTAAATATAATTTACTATTCCCACTCCAGTCTACATTAAATTGAAGTAGGTGCAGGACACTAATTAAATATAATTTAATATTCCCACTCCAGTCTACATTAAATTGAAGTAGGTGCTGGACACTAATTAAAAATAATTTACTATTCCCACTCCAGTCTACATTAAATTAAAATAGGTGCTGGACACTAATTAAATATCATTTACTATTCCAACTCCAGTCCACATTAAATTGAAGTAGGTGCTGGACACTAATTAAATATAATTTACTATTCCCACTCCAGTCTACATTAAATTAAAGTAGGTGCTGGACACTAATAAATATAATTTACTATTCCAACTCCAGTCCACATTAAATTTAAGTAGGTGCTGGACACTAATTAAATATAATGTACTATTCCCACTCCAGTCTACATTAAATTGGAGTAGGTGCTGGACACTAATTAAATATAATTTAATATTCCCACTCCAGTCTACATTAAATTGAAGTAGGTGCTGGACACTAATTAAAAATAATTTACTATTCCCACTCCAGTCTACATTAAATTAAAGTAGGTGCTGGACACTAATTAAATATAATTTACTTTTCCAACTCCAGTCCACATTAAATTGAAGTAGGTGCTGTACACTAATTAAATATAATTTACTATTCCCACTCCAGTCTACAATAAAGTAAAGTAGATGCTGGACACTAATTAAATATAATTTACTATTCCAACTCCAGTTCACATTAAATTGAAGTAGGTGCTGCACACTAATTAAAAATAATTTACTATTCCCACTCCAGTCTACATTAAATTAAAGTAGGTGCTGGACACTAATTAAATATAATTTACTATTCCCACTCCAGTCCACATTAAATTGAAGTAGGTGCTGGACACTATTTAAATATAATTTTATATTCCCACTCCAATCTATATTACATTGAAGTAGGTGTTGGACACTAATTAAATATAATTTACTATTCCCACTCCAGTCCACATTAAATTGAAGTAGGTGCTGGACACTATTTAAATATAATTTTATATTCCCACTCAAATCTATATTACATTGAAGTAGGTGTTGGACACTAATTAAATATAATTTAATATTCCCACTCCAGTCTACAATAAATTAAAGTAGGTGCTGAACACTAATTCAATATAATTTCCTATTCCCACTCCAGTCTACATTAAATTAAAGTAGGTGCTGGACACTAATTAAATATAATTTACTATTCCCACTCCAGTCTACATTAAATTGAAGTAGGTGCTGGACACTATTTAAATATAATGTTATATTCCCACTCCAATCTACATTAAATTGAAGTAGGTGTTGGACACTAATTAAATATAATGTAATATTCCCACTCCAGTCTACATTAAATTAAAGTAGGTGCTGGACAGTAATTTAATATAATTTACTATTCCCACTCCAGTCTACATTAAATTAAAGTAGGTGCTGAACACTAATTAAATATAATTTACTATTCCCACTCCAGTCTACATTAAATTAAAGTAGGTGCTGGACACTAATTAAATATAATTTACTATTCCTACTCCAGTCCACGTTAAATTGAAGTAGGTGCTGGACACTAATTAAATATAATTTACTATTCCCACTCCAGTCTACATTGAATTGAAGTAGGTGCTGGACACTAATTAAAAATAATTTACTATTCCAACTCCAGTCCACATTAAATTGAAGTAGGTGCTGGACACTAATTAAATATAATTTACTATTCCCACTCCAGTCTACATTAAATTAAAGTAGGTGCTGGACACTAATTAAATATAATTTACTATTCCTACTCCAGTCCACGTTAAATTGAAGTAGGTGCTGGACACTAATTAAATATAATTTACTATTCCCACTCCAATCTACATTAAATTGAAGTAGGTGCTGGACACTAATTAAATATAATTTACTATTCCTACTCCAGTCCACGTTAAATTGAAGTTGGTGCTGGACACGAATTAAATATAATTTACTATTCCCACTCCAGTCTACATTAAATTAAAGTAGGTGCTGGACACTAATTAAATATAATTTACTATTCCTACTCCAGTCCACGTTAAATTGAAGTTGGTGCTGGACACTAATTAAATATAATTTACTATTCCCACTCCAGTCTACATTGAATTGAAGTAGGTGCTGGACACTGATTAAATATAATTTTTATATGAAAGTATTTTTTTATTTATTATATTATTTTTAAATATATTTTTTACTTTTGTCTATTTTTATTCACTTCAAATAATATTAATTATTAAATTTATTGATATATTGTATTATTTTCTCACATATATTTTAATAAACTCCCCACCCTTATCCCCTATAAACCCAATAACCCGCTCCTAAAAATATATATCTTATTTTATTATTTATAATATTTTTTAATATTTTTTTTAATTTATTCTATATATAATCAGTAAAAATAATAGTAATTTCTAATGTTTTTGATATATTTTTTTTCTCTTACATATATTTTAAAACACTCCCCACCCTTATCCCCTATAAACCCAATAACCCGCTCCTAAAAATATGTTATTTTATTAATTATAATATTTTTTCATATATTTTTTAATTTTTTCTATTCATTATCAGTTAAAAAAAATAGTAATTTCTAATTTTTTTTAAATATTTTATTATTTTGTTACATATATTTTAAAACACTCCCCACTCTTATCCCCTATAAACCCAATATCCCGCTCCTAAAACTATGTTTTTTTATTAATTATATTAATTTTTAATATATTTTTTATTTTTTCTATATCACTTTTAATAATTATAATACATGTTTTGCATACATTAGTTTTTTTATATCCCTTTTAATAATTATAATACATTTTTTGCATACATTATTATTATTTTTTTTACTATTATACGATATTTTTTATAGTCGATATTTTATCTCACGATGTACTTACTTTCGATATATTAATAGACATACTAATTACGATATTTTTGTATTCGATATTTCTTTTTTTCGATATTATCTACCTACGATATTAATTCTTCGATATTATGTCTTATTGATATAACATTTTTGATATTATGTCTGATTACCGCAGTTTTCGTCTCCATACAGGCCTGAGGGCAATTCTACAGTGGAGTGAATGAACCGTGACTTAAAGCAGACAGCTAGAGTCCTAGGTACGGGTTGGGGTTGGCTGAATCATTTGTATGGAGCCCAACGTGCACTTAATAATCTGCCTAGAAGATCTCTGGGTGGGTGGACCCCATACAAAGTGTTCTTTAGTATTAAAATGTTTGTACTAGACCTTGATGGTCTAGACGTTGTGGCGGCTGCTGCTACGTTTGACGTAGATAACCATTCTACTATGTTGCAGGAACTACAAAAGCTCCCTGACACACTCACTAAAGACTCTTCGCCATCGTCCACTGATGAGGCAAAACTGATTCCTGTTGCTGGCTGACTTCCTAAAGTTGGTGATCTGGTATGAGAAAAGCTGGAGAACAAAAAAGAATTTGGTCCCTCTTATCGTGCACCGTTCCCTGTTCTTTGATTAAAGGGTACTCATACAGTGATTTTGCCTCCTTTGCCTGGCCTCAAGGACAACTGATTTATTTCAATTGACAATGTCAAGCTACACCATATGGCCGATACTGAATAGTGTAACTCCAAGTCTACCAAGCCGAGATCATTTGCTGAACCCGTTGGTTTCAACTTCCTCAACATCTCCGCACAGAATAGAGGGGGAGTTAGAAACTTCTATTGATTTCTTGCCTGTTGTGCCCTCTATTCCACTGCTGCAGACATCGAGTTTGATTCACCCCCAGTTGAGATCGTAGCTGACATTGCAGAGACTACCCAACATGATACATCTGAAGCTGATCAGCCTCCATTATTACGTTTGTGAGCAAGTTGTTATTACATCGATCATGCCAGTTTCTCTTATGATTCATCATCTTCCTCTTCATCTGTGTCCTCACCACCAAAGCGTACAAGTCTTTTCCTCGCGTGGTTCAAAAAGACTTACCTGGTCCCACCCTGGACATACATCTGGCTGGCACTTACACTCGTTTTCCTTTTCATGTGGATTGGATTTGTGACAGTGTTCTTGCCCCAGTATTGGAACTTTCATAGATTGCCATGCTTTGTATCATTCCTCTGTCGTCGGAATGGGAACCTTGGTAAAAAGAAAATACCATAGCAGTATATACAAAAGAGAAACCTAGGCCTAGGCCTCATCTCATTTTGTAGCATATCCACCTCTTTTTGTAAAAGAGACCAAAAAAGTTGCAACAACCAATCAGAATAACCTCACCTCATAGAACCCTCCTGAGAGAGCCTCCGATTTTCTACCGCACGTTGTGCTAAGGGAGTCTCCTCTGAGCTCTGCTCAGTTTTTCTTTCTACAACTTAAAATTCAACCATTTGTCTTCAAATGTCGTATAAAGAGAAGAAGGCCTTGTTCAAGGCTTGTGCTACCTGCTCAAAGAAGAGGCTATATGTGGAAGACAAGCACAAAGATTGTATTTATTGCTTGTACCCAGACCACAAAGCCACTGAGTGCAAGATCTGCAGGACTTTCTCCACTAAAACATTGAGGGACAGAGAGGGAAGACTTCTGACCTGGCTGCAGAAGGTGAGGTCTAGAAAGGAGGTTGTTTCCAGCGACAGTGAGGATTCCTCCTCAGCTTCCTCCTCGAGAAGATCTAAAAAGAGGGGTAGGCCGTCCCCTTCAACATCTACTGAACCTCCTTCTAAGGCCTCTCAAAAGACCTCTCATAGGTCTAGTAGGTCTAGTCCCCAAAAATCTCCTCACCGAGGTGTAAAGGAGAAAGAGGGATTGGTGTCTGAGGTGATTTCGAGTCAGAAGGGGTCTCAAGGGCCTTCTGCTGTCTCTCCACCGCTTGGGAAAACAAAAGGTTTTAAGAAACCTGTTCCCCTACCTCAGGAATCGAAATCTGAGAAAAAAACCCGCTCGTCGACGGTGGCATCTTCAGGTACATCGACGCCAACGGCGAAAATACATCAGACGCCCATTTCTACGTCGTCGACGGGACCGTCGACGATGACAGCCTCAACGGCGACTTCGTCGACGGCCGGAATTGAATTCTCTTTGTCGTCGACGAGATTGGTATCTTCAACGTCGACGATGATGACGCAGACGGTGGTGTCGACGACGACAAAGACTACGTCGATGATGGCGATGACGACGGCTACATTTATATTGACGACGATGCCGTTGACGATTTCTCCGCCGTCGAAGATGGCTCTTACCCCGACGACGACATTCTCGTTGACGACGACTCCATCGCCAGCACAGTTGACGATGACCCGGTCGACGGTGGCCCCGTCGACGATACAAAAAGTGAAAATTTCAATAAAAAGACACCAAATTACACCTGATATGACATCCCAACGGAGGGTAACGCCTTTCCCTCATGCCTTACTTCTAGATGAGGACGATTCAGAGGATGAGGATGATGATGAGGGTGGCCCATATGGAGATGCTTACAGCCCATCTCAGCTCCGGGTAAAATACCAGGACTCTGACTCAGATGGCTATTTCGAAGAACAGCGTCAGCCTCCTCCTAGGGAGAGAATGCAAGAACATTCTCAGCAGGGTATGGTCTCTATGCCCTCCTCTTTGATAAATGACCTGCAAGTCATGTTAATGGATTACAAGAGAAGATTTCCTTCCCAGCCCTCCGAATCCATACACCTCCTCCACCACCGCCTCCTTCCTCTTTAGTTTCTGAGTTTCAGCCAAGGGTACAAGAACCGGCAGAAGAGAGACAGGACATCGCTTTAGGTCAAGTGTGTGCTGATAATGATGACGATTCCTCTGATGATGGACAAGATGTAACAGACGTCCCAAACCCAGATAGGGAGTGGGACGATTACATTATTCCAGATCCACTGTCTCCTTCACCGGATCCAATATATTCACCTCCAGTTGACATTGGAGGTTTCCATAACCTCATGGAGAGAGCTTCTAAAAGGTTTGGCCTTCCAGTTACAACAGTTGAATCAGACTGCTTCCTCTATGATTTCAAAGAACAATACAGGAAATCCATCCGCTCTATTCCCATCATACAGCATGTGTGGTCTGAGGGTGTGAAGGTCATGCAGTCTCCAGCAACCGTTATTCCTGTTCTACCGCGGCTGGAGAAGAAGTACAAGGCCCCTGATGGTAGTCCCGCTTGCCTGGTTGGCCAACCAAGGCCGGACTCTATGATCTCCCAAGCTGCACAAAGGAAGTCGAAGAATCCATCAGCTCCTCTGGCGTCCCCACCGGATAGAGAGGGTAGACAATGTGGGCAAAAGGTTTTCGTCAATGTCAAGTCTACTAGTTCGTGCCTCCAATGCACTTGCAATTTTGGGACGATATGATCGCCAAATGTAGTGCGATATCTCTCCGTTAGTGGATCAGCTACCGGAGAGTGCCAAGGCGGAGGCAAGGAAGATTTTAGAGGAGGGGGAGCGATCTTCCTCGGAAATAATTGACTGCGCCATGGACACCGCCACAACTGCTTTTCGTGCCTTGACAGGTTCGGCTGTCCTAAGAAGACCAGGCTGTCTTCGGGCTACCTGGTTTCGCCCTGAGCTTCAAAACAAGATTTTAGACTTGCCCTTTGATGGTGATATGCTTTTTGGGAAGCATATAGATGATGCCTTATAAGATATCAAGAAGGGCACTGAGGCAGCCGAATCCGTAGGCACTCTACATTACCGTAAGGTACCATTCCATGGAGCAAAGGGCAAGAGTTTTTCCAACTACAGAGGAGTATATCAACAACACTACTCCTCATACGCCCAATCGTCACAGACCTACAAGCCACAGTATTCTCAAAGACAAAGCCAATCGACATCTTTCTCTTGCCAGCCAACCAGAGGTCGACAGGGTCGCCAGGGGAGAGATTAGTCTAAACGACAATAGCGACCTCTTGTCTCTTTCTACTATTCCTCCCCCTACGGTAACATCAGTGGGGGGCAGGATTTCTCATTGCCTAAGCAGCCGGAGAATCATTACATCAGACTGGTGGGTCCTAAACATCATCTGGTTTGGCCACACGTTGGAATTTAAACAGCTTCCACCCTCCAGAGCTCCCCACGCCACCGATTCAAAACATCTGCGACTTCTGCGTCTCGAAGTCCATCAATTATTCATCAAAGGGGCTATAGAGCCTGTGCCTCACTCTCAAAGAGGAGTGGGATTCTACTCCAGGTTCTTCCTGGTTCGCAAGACAGAGGAGAAGTGGCGTCCTATATTAGACCTAAGGGAGCTCAACACCTATCTCATAAAACTGTCATTCAGAATGATATCCCTTCAGGATATTCTACGTCTTCTCAATCCAGGAGACTACAAGGAAACTCTGGATTTCGAAGACGCGTATTTCCATGTACCGATCCATCCAACTTACAGGCGATTCTTACGCTTCACAGTAGACAGGAGCCACTTTCAATTCAAGGTATTTCCTTTTGGTCTCAGGTCCGCCCCACGGATATTTGCGAAGGTCTTAGCCCCGGTGGCGGCATTTCTCAGAAGACAATCTCTAGAGGTCTTTCCCTACCTAGACGATTGGTTGATAAAGGCTCCATCCTTTCAAGCATCTTCCGCAGCAGTCAACAGCTGCATTCAACTTTTCAGTCAACTGGGTCTACAACTCAACAAGTCCAAATCTGTCCTCTGCTCATCCAGGTCGGTCAGATTTCTAGGTTCCATTCTGGATACAAATCGCTGAAAAGCCTTCCCTTCGGAGGAAAGACAGAAAAGACATTCTCTCAGAAGAGATCTCTGTTGGTCCGGCGGTACAAGTTGCTCCTATGATCGATTTTATCTTGCATACCATTAATTCCGCACTGCATGCTATGGATGCGTCCGCTGCAGGAACAACTAGACAAGCAGTGGTGTCAAGCTGAAGGCTCATTCGACGACAAGATAACGGTGACACCAGTAATGAGAAGGGCAAGCGGCTGGTGGACGATAAAAGACAATATCTCAAAGGGTCTCACTTTCACGATCTCTCCAGCTCCCATGGTTCTCACCATGGACGCTTCACTAAAAGGCTGGGGAGCAGTGTTGGAGGATTTACATGTGAGCGGTCATTGGATGCCCGAGCAGTGCAAGTTCCACATCAATCTGCTAGAACTCAAGGCCATTCATTTAGCTTTGCAAGCTTTCCTTCCAAGGATTCGGAATGCCACGGTGCTGGTCCGTACGGACAACACGACGGCCATGCATTATATAAACAAACAGGGAGGAACAAGATCCCGAGTGATTTCAATGGAAGCCCAAGAAATATGGGATTGGGCAATTCTCCACAGGATTTCTCTCTCAGCGGAA
The DNA here is from genome assembly GCF_964263255.1 of Lissotriton vulgaris. Taxonomy (NCBI): domain Eukaryota; kingdom Metazoa; phylum Chordata; class Amphibia; order Caudata; family Salamandridae; genus Lissotriton; species Lissotriton vulgaris. The sequence continues at coordinate 180,135,123 of NC_141697.1, forward strand.
CACCTTCCAGGTACACTCAACATGACAGCGGATGCCTTAAGTCGTCTAAGATCAAGTTGTCACAAATGCGAACTAGATCAGGGCACCCTCGACGAGGTCTTCTCCTGTTGGGGCTCTCCGACCATAGACCTGTTTGCGACTCCAGAGAACATGAAATGCCAATTCTACGCAAGCAGGGATCACCATCAAGATTCACTGGAGAATGCACTTTCTGTAGCTGGGTCCGGCGCATTTGTTTACGCCTTTCCTCCAATACCCCTGATTCCAAGGCTGATCAGGAAACTCAAGGTGGAACCTTGGAGAATGATCCTGATCGCACCAGTGTGGGCCCGCCAGTTCTGGTTCACGGAGGTTCTTCTACTCTCTCAGGACCAGCCAATTCACCTGCGGCCCTTTCCATCTCTACTGACAATGTCTCAAGGTCAAGTGTTACATCCAGATCCGAGATCACTCCGTGGCTCCTGAACACAAAGAATTCCAATATTTGAGCCTCACTAGATTGTGTAAGGAAATACTATCTCAAGCCTGTGCACCAAGTACGAATAAGACTTACCATGCAAATGGAAACGTTTCTACGTATGGTGCCAACGGCAGAATCTCCATCCGTACACGTCAGCTCCTCACGAGGTTTTGCCTTACATTATTTCTCTAGCCAAGTCAGGTCTGGCCCATTCCTCCATCAAGGTGCACCTGACTGCTATCTCTAGTTTCAGGCGGACGTCCTCAGGTCCTTCTCTTTGGTCTGCGAGAATTATCAAACAATTCCTAAAATGCCTTTTCAGGGGTTTTCCTCCAGTCCGGCCTCCGCCTCCAGTCTGGCAACTCAATATAGTTCTGGCTCAGCTTATGAGAACCCCATTTGAGCCTATTCACAGGGCAGATCTTAAATTTCTGTCTTGGAAAGTAGCTCTTCTTTTAGCCTTAACGTCGGCGAGAAGAATATGTGAGCTCCAAGCTCTCACTATTGTGGAATCTTTTATGCAGTTCAAGAAAGACATTCTAATTCTCAGATCAAATCCAAAATTAATTCCAAAGGTCCCATCCGATTTCCATTTGAATGAGCCGGTGGTTTTGAAATCTTTTTTCCCTCGACCATCTTCGCCAGCAGAAAGGTCATTACATTCCTTGGATGTTCAAAGATTTTTAAAATTCTATCTGGAACGCACAAAAAGCTTAGGGAAATCTTCCCAGCTCTCGTGTTTCCTATAGTGCTCCGAGGAAGTGGTTTCCGCTTTAAAACAAGGCATCTCTCGTTGGATTTCTAATGCAATTCACTTTTGTCACCAAGAAGTGGGCAAGCCGCTGGAAAGACGTGTTCGGGGTCATTTGACGAGATCAGTCTCATCATCTGTGGCTCTATTCGCGGGGTCCCGATCAGAGACATTTGTAGAGCAGCAACGTGGAGCAGTACCCACACGTTCACGAAGCATCACTGCTTGGACTCACAGGACATACATTCTGACGACTGGGATGTTAAAGCCGTTCACTCATTATTTTCAGATTTAAAATATTATGCTGCTTTCGATGCTGACGATTTGTATTTGAATTCGGCCAATTATGCAGATTTGTTCTGTTACTAACATTATGGCCATCATTTCTTACATAAAACGAACACGTATAGAGCAATTGTTAATTTTACCAATGGGAACATTGTCCAACTCTTTTACAAGAGAGTTCTAAAACTAAGGAGTAAATTCACATACTTTTCAGATTACAATACGTCCAATCCAGAGTCCTATTGCTATAAGGTAAAATTGCCACCACAAACTAAATTCATATTGACACATACTAAATTGATTTATTCTAATTCCTTTCGGACGGATTTGGCCTTATACGATTACGAACACTGGAAAGATACCATAGACTTAATATCTATTTGGGGTATAAAAGCTTGGCAGGTCCAAGGTACTGAAGCTCTGCATCGTGGGTGTTTGATTCAGACTAAAATGTTGGTATTAAATCACACTGTGCAGCAGACCACTTGTTTTGGTTTGGCTACAGCCAAAAATTTGAATGCTCCTTCCATTCCTTCCTTGGCTCAGTATGGTACATGGCATAAACACACCAATCATACAACTTACTTTGTTTGAAAATGGTAATATAAATGTTTCTGATATCGACCCCTTGGGTTGAATGATGTAGCCAACAAGTTCTAATGCATGTCAATGACATTTTCTTAATACAACTTCCGGTTTCATGCACATAGACCAGATCCACAATTTCCTCATTCTCATTCAGTCAGCACGTATTCAGTGGACCTATTGTGTCAACAATGTTTGGGACACTCTACACTGTCCTCGGTGAAACAGCACCTGTCCCTTTTGATAGGTGACATCAATTTGACTGATTTCATCTTAGGTCTCCAATCACCTAGATCTAAACAATTTATTTATGAAGCATATAATGAACTGTGGAAGCTATCACAAATGGATGATGCAATGCGCCTACGCCAAATTGACAAAGGTAATTTGGAAAAAGTAATTGCAGTAGTTGATAATAGCATTAATACATTGTTTCCCATATTTACACATTGAATAATATTGTTTCCTCAGAATGATGTATATGTGTTGTATCATGGTCAAAATCAATAGCGCTCTGTAATGCAATTTGCTTGGACGTTACTAACTCTCAAAATGGTAAAAGTTCAGTGGGATTATTTGAATGCTTCTACTTTGATTTTTCCCTTTAATTTGACTGAGAAACAGAAATGTATGTCCATAAAAAACACAACTTACATGTTGTTACATATTGAACATTTAGAACAGTTGCCCTTTTCTGTAGCGGAGGCAGATTCGGCTGTTTGGTTAATACATGGAGTTATTTCACTGCCCTTGTCACTGTTCAAGTTGAAATCTTCCATGGAACCCTTCCGTTTTGAATCCCTGGGAAGTGCTTTTATACATGAATTTTGGTCATTACCATTTACCTATAGATGTAAGCACGCTGATAAAGAAGTTTTCCTAACAGGGGAGGATTGCGATTCCACAGGAGGACATTCCCTAGTTTGCAAGCATATTAAATTGCACAGCGCCTGGAACGTGTCGGCACCTAATCAGACTTGTTTATTTAAAGGAACGCCAGTCTCCGCTATAATTCCCGCACTAAATTTGCTTTTGAATGGGAGTTATCTTATTTTGAATAACCACGACCGCTGTGGCTTGCGGGCTGGCATTCTGTATATAGTGACGGTTTCCCAACGTGTTACTTGTTGCAGCAATGTCCTCTTTCCACACCTGCATGGGATTGTAGATACTTCGTTTTGGCCTTCCATTCCAAAGATAGATTTCAATAAACTAAGTAGACTCAAAGCGCTATTGTTTCAACAAGAAGTGGCTCTCAGATCAACAAGAGAGACCTTCGAATTGCAGGTGGTAAGAACGGAAAGCTGGATTTCCTTGTTACTGAACACAAATCTCCCACTCGATTTTTGAGAATTAATACACCAGAACTTCAATGCGGCTGATACTGAAGGCCTTGCTCATTTTTTTTAACTTGTGGGACCAGCCATGTGTACTCTTTTGTGACGATATTTTGAGTAATACCAGCCTTTATCCATTGCATTTTTACCAGCGCGTTTGTTCAGAGGATTTCCATTGATCCTCTTGCTGGCTTGTGGTGTGCTGGTACTTCTATTCCTGCTAAGCAATGGCTGCTCACCTTGTGGTACTGCACTCAGCCGGACAATTGCGACTGCACTGTGACCAAATGCAACAACTGTTTGGATGTTTGCCATTGGCGACGCTTGGTGTGAGATATGGACTTATTTGTTGCTTCGCCTACTTCACTTGCGTGCAACCAGTGTTCCATTGCCCTTTCTATTTGGCCTTGGATATATGCCTCTCCAATACATCTGCCGCTGACCTAGATTATGACCTGTTAATTGATCCGTTATTGGACCATGACCAGGCGTGTTCTGGGGATGGCCATTTGATGTGTGCCGCTGCACTTGGAAGGTTGGCAGATTGGAATACCTGTGAGGCTGCACAGCGCCTCTTACGATGGAGTTTCATAGATTATCAAGCAAGTTGCCTGGATATGCTCCTGGAAGCATCACATTAAGAAGAGCATGTGTGTTCCTTCGATCTTCTCAACTGGATGCATCCATCTTTGCTATGAACGACAGGGATGACCTTTTGGAACAGCTTGCCTTCCATGGTGCACATAGTTCGATGAATTTTCCGACTCGCCTTAAAATTATTTTTTTTCATTACCCAATTTTAAATTTCTCGGATTTGGCAATTTTCTCACGAAATGTGTATTTTTGAGTCTTCTTACAGTTGCATTTTGTCTTTCTATGTTCTACAGCCTTACCAAGGGGAGGGTCACATGTGGCCGATAGGGACATTGTTGACATCGCTAAGTTAGCATGAGCCCGGCAGCCATGATGCAGCTTTTGCGCACTTTACTACATGACTTTATTTTTGCGAGAATCTGATTATGCCTTTCACATGGGAAACCTCTGCTTTGTTCCTTCTCTGCCTGTTCCTCGAGTTTAGTCTGAACACTGTGAGCAAAGTCGATAAACAATGCCCCTGTGTATTCTGTTCTGGTCAGTTCCTAGCACCTAGACAAAACATGTGAACACAGCTGCTGCTGGAAACTCGTACTTTGATATTATGGGGATGCATGTTTAGGGGAAACACACTTGGCGAGGGAGCTTTCTAGGGAGAAGAGCAACACTATTCCTATGATATAGATATACCATCTAGGCACTAAGGTATGTGGTTTGCTGACAAAATCCATAGATCTTCAATTATGTAATAATACTTCTTCTTACCGGCTTTATAGTCCTTTCCCCATGACATCTCCCTTTATAATATATCGCCTAGCGTCAATGCTAACTGTATTAGTTTTTTGTTTTTTTCTGTTGGTTGTGGCTCTTATACTTCGTTTTAGAGCACAATAGTTAAAATAGCCATTTTAAACTATGTTAGTGTTTCAGTTATTTCTTATTGTGGACAGGTACGAGAGTGTGAGCGAAAAGGTGTGTTCTGGTACTGCGATTCCTGACATGTACAGGAGTGTTGTGTTCTGGGGTGTCTAATCATTTGTTCCTTCATGAGTGTGTTGGCGAGCAAATGAGACACTATCTAGTCCCTCTTGGGCTCGTGGGCACTAAGTTGGTGGGAAGGCTTAGCCCCTATACACCGAGGTCCCATATTCCTGCGCATAGTTCTTTGTATGTGCAGAATCCCTGCAACAGTGGCATTTGGGACAATTTGTGGGGATTTCGGCACAAATCTGATTGAGCTTTTGTAGTGTGAGATAAGCCCTATGTAGTATGTTGAATTGAATAAACTTGGACTTTTCGTGGCTTTTTTAGCTGCTGCATGTGTCTGTTTCCCACTTACTTCTAAGTAAGTGCAAAGCTACCCCTGTATGTTATTGCGTGGCTTTGAAGAGTAATGAAATATAATCAGCCTGCTGCCATGCCCAATTCTATATAATGTTTGCATTATTGCATGTGTTGCTGGCTCAGTGTTCTCGAGGGCCTGCTGTTTCTTAAGTGAGTGTATAGTCCTGCCATACAGTAGAAACTGGCCCATCAGTATATCATATGTGTCAATGAGTGTTTGAAGGTTCAGACTCTCCTGAAAGCTCTCGATAATGTGTAACCTGGCCTCTTCCCATTGAGTCCGCTTCCTGACAGTGAGTGCATCTAGCTCAGTAGGTAGGCCCTGCTGGAGTATCGCTGTTGCATATGATAGTACTGAATGTGTAGAAGCTGTGCTCCGCTTCAGACACTTAACCACTGTTCGAAGTAGAGGCAAGGTATTTTTCAGGGCTCTAGCTCCAGGAAAGAATATTTTGTGCAGTCCCCCAATTTGGATCTTCATGTTTGAAAGTCCTGTTTCACTTAAGTGATATCCAGCTAGCCAAAACACCATGCATTGGATCTGTGCTACCATGCAGTATCCCCAAAAATCAGGTGCTCCCATGCCACTTCTGTCGGAGTGCAATATTAGTTGGGCTAATCCCACCATTCACCTCTCCTTTCCCCAAATCAATTTCACTAGTAGAGTATCCAGCTGAATGAATATCCAGAGAGAATGGTAGTCATTATCACCAATGGTAAGTTTCAAAGTAATGAGAAAAATGGAGGAGCATCACCATTGTTGCTACTGCAATGCAACCAGCCATTGGCAGGGGCGTAGAAAGGGGGGTTCGGTGGGTGCTGCCGCCGTGGGTGTCATCACTGAGTGGGCTGTCAAAATGGCAAAAATATGTGTTTTAAACACATATTTCTGCCATTTTGTCAAGCCAGGGGTGACAAGAAATTTTCCGCACTGGGTACCACCTGACCTTGCTACGCCACTGGCCATCGGAAGAGGTAGTGTAATCCAGTATGCAATCTGAGCTCTCAGGGAATTTATAGGTTTTCCAAGATTTCCCTCCAGTAGGTCAGATTTATTGTGGTGTGTATATATGGATTCCTAAGTAACAAAAGGTATATGATGCCCACTACAGTATACCTGAGCCTGGCATAGGGGAAAGACACCTGATTTGCTACTGTTGACTTTGAGGCCAGACACCTCCCAAGAGGTCTATTGAAGGTTCAAAACCAGCATCAAATAAGAGCCAATGTCCCAGACATAAAGCAGTATGTCAACTGCATACAGTAAGATGACATGCATAGTCCTGGTAAATGGGATTCCCCAAGCAGGGCCCTGGTTTTGCATCTTTGCAGCCACGGGTTCCATGGGAAGTAAAATAAAAGTGGAGTCATAGAGCACCCTACCTAATTTGTAGATGTCTGAAATTTAACAGGGGTACTGTGCTCTTGCTTTTGGCATTAGAAAGAGTCTAATCCAGTCTATAATTTAACGTCTGTTACAAAAACAACTGCAACTCATTCGTCAGGTTATATAAGAATCGTTCAGGGTGTCAACGGCATGGTCAAGGTCAAACAAAATGGAAACAGTATTAGACCAGTGCTCAAGTGTTTGATAAAACCTTCTCATATCAAGGTAGGTATTTCTTTGGCCAATAAAGAGGTTTTCATCTTCTTGGATGACTTAAGGCAAAATAAGAAGAAGTATTTCAGCTAGTATTTTACTCAGAATCTTGTATTGTGCATTAAGGATTGTAATAGACAAAATGAGGACAATTTGAATGAGTTTCACCCTGGTTTCGGTGTTGAAGTCACTCTTGCTTCATTCATTGTGGCAAGGTTGTGTCCCCAGGTTTTTTTTGCTTCATATAATGTGTGTTGCTTGGGTACCAGTGGTAACTCATAGGCGGTATAAAATTAAATGGGCAAGCCTTCTGAACCTGGTGGTTTCACTCTTACTTGAGTGTAAATAGTGTTTTGTATATCTTGTTCGGTATTTAGAAATGCCAATCACTCGGCTGCCTCTGGGTATATCACAAGCAGAACGGCAAATAGGCATTCAACACTAGGGTCATTGGTGTTGGAGTGTAATTTTGCATAATAGTCCCAAAGAATGTAATAATCTCTGCTTGTATATAGACTACCTTCCCATCCCAATCTATAGCGGACATTATGGGAGTCTGTCTAATAATCCACGCCAGAAGTGTCTCAGCTTTATGTCCCTCTGAATGTGTTCTCTCTGTGTAAGTCGCTTGGTCGACGCATTTAAGACGTTCCAACAGCGAAGTGTGTCTCTCTCTACCCGCAGGAAGGTGATCCAATTCACAGGATCTGATGCTGTAGCCCTCTCTAGGTCCTGCATGGTATCTTCTGCTTTCTTAAGTTTTGATTTGGTTGCCCCTTGTAGCCTATTGTATTACAGATACAAGTGCCTCTGGTAACCACATTAAATGCTTCCCATTCAAGTAGGGAAGAGGAAGCAGTACCCTCATTGTCTTGAAAATATTTAAGTATTGTAATGGCTCTGACTTTTCCGTGTTAGTGGCAGTGATGGCTACCTTTACTGCTGTGGTATATGTTCCGTGCAGACTATTGGTATTGCCTGCGGTTTATTTGGAGGCCCCATGACTTTGAGCTCACTTTTTTTATTGTTTATGTTGTCAACCACAAAAACAGTAAAATGTGTTATTAAAAATAAATAAAAGGAATTACTTAAGGGTTGCAATTCTCAGATTATACCTAATAACTGCATCCTCCAGCCACATTGGCTGCAGTTTCCAGGTAGGTATGCGGGTAGGGACCCTCCCACAATCCATCACTACTATCTTTCATCTGAAAGAGACCATTAGTTATAGATTCCTTACCTTAAAATTACCCCCAGGCGTCTGACTGGAGCCGGAGAATTTTTCTGTAGCAGTACCCACGCGTGTCGGTAGGTGGCGCCGGCCGACTCTGCGTCCGTCGTTGTGGTCGCCAGGATGACGTCACAGTGCCTACTAGCTGCCACCCCTGTGCGCTGACGTCAGTTTTTTCTTTTTTTTGCGTCAACAGCGCAGATCTATTTACTAACTTTTTTTCAAATTTTTTCGACATCTTTTTGAGTCTTTGACTCCTGGTTGCACGAGGGATATCCTATCGTCAGCCCGGCTTCAAGCCTTGTGAGTCTCTTGTGCCTCTGGAGCCTGGAGCACGACCACGACCCAAAGACATTCTCTGACTGCCAGGCCATGATTCCAAAGTCTTAGCGGGAGCGGACCTGTGAGAGGCTGGCCTGGTATATGATGTCCACTAACGTAAGTGGGCACCTTGCACCAGTCCATACAACCCTTAGGGTGATTTATGAGGTCTCAGACAACCTCAGAAAACTATCCAAGTGGTAGCTGTGGAAAGCAGCATTTAGGCTTAATCTTGAAGGAGTGTAAAGCAGCTTATTTTACCAGAATGGAATTTTATAATATTTATTAAATGAAAAGAGAAACACTCAGTATTTATTACATAACACTATCTAGTATGGTACAGTATCTCCCACACAGAGATAGACACAAAGCACACAATACTTTAGCAAAGAAATCACAGTAAATAGTTCTAATACACAGCGGGCCCCAGGGGGGACCAAACCATATACTATGAAAGTGGTATAAGAACCACGACTCGAGTGAAGACAATGTCGAGTGGACGTAGAATTGTTGGGACCCCAAGGTGAGTAGATAGGAACCCCTTGGAGTGCTTGTGCAGTGTGTGAACACGGCAGCGTGCTCCGTATAAGTCTATGTAAAAGTCGTGGTTGAATTTTAAAGATTAGGTTTCCTTCCCAGTGGACCCTGAAGAAACCCTGTGGAAGACAGAAGGTTGTGAGCCACCCCACCCGTGGATACCGAAGTACCAAAGTTACCTATCCCAGGAAAGCCGGGTGCATAGGTGTGAAGTGGTGTCGGAAACCGCAGTCGAACCCAATGGAGGACTTCAGGAAAGTGCCGCTGATGGAAGAGGAGAAAGTGTCCGTGGGAATTAATACGTGGATTCTTGTTGAAGAGTACCTGAAAGCAGAGGGGACAGAGTCTGGGTCACTGGAGAGTGACCAGGGGCTCGGTAAACGAATGCCCACCCATGTCGAGTTCTTCAGGATAGTTGACGGTGACCTTGAATCTGCAGTTGCGGGGACCAGGCGACGCTGAGGACCACCAGGAGCCGGATGCAAGCTGTCCCACAAGGAAAGTCGAGGGCTGAGTGGTCGGTGTCCGGCGCGAGCACCAACAAGCCTTGGCAAAAGCAACCCACGCAGGAAGTCAAGAAAGGGTACGGTTCGGACCAGCAAGGTCCAGGAGACTCACCACAAGCAGGAGAGTCGGGCAGGCCCGAGCAATCAGGGGAGCCCAAGGAAATCAAAGGTGACCCTCAAATAGACCCATAGGCCCATGTCACAGGAGTCACCAGATGACCTCGAGCAGCTCACCAAAAGAAGCAGGCCATGGTGCACACAATGCGGTGTGGCCGAAGATTCTGGTCACAGGAGGTGCTTGGGGCTACTTGGAGCCCGAATATCTTCTTGCAAAGATTTCAACAAGCCTTTGCAACTGCAAAGGTGACACAGTACCCAAGAGTTCGGTTATTGCAACCCCCACTCGAGCAGCTGGCCTCAAACTTTGTCAGAGGGGAGAGCAGGCATTGGGGGCTGAGGAAAACCACCACTTGAGTTGAAGAGCCCTCGTAGTCCAGAGGAGCTTGGGATCTGCAGATGGGTCTTGTGCATTGCGGTGCCTGCGAATGCAGGGGAGTGACTCATTCACTCTAAGGGAGATTACTTGTGTTGCCCTTGATGCTTCACAGGCCATGAAAGGTTCCTGGAGGATGCACAGGCACAGACAATGCAACCAGGACTGGTTTGAACTGGACTATGCACACAGCACCAAATGTGCCCCTCATGCACACTTTTAGGCGCTGGCAAGCGCACCCTCCCAGTCTTAATACACAAAATCCTGTCTGGGAGGTGGTCACACCTCCCTGTGACAGGATGCCTATTGTTCTGCCGATCCCTGCTCGAGCTTGGCTCAGCAGCAGGAGGGCAGAAATGTGTCTCTGGTCGGCAACAACCATTTTGTGCTGTCCGGAGCTAGAAGGCTGGTACCGGGAACACCGAGAGCCCCACGAAGGGCCTTCCTGGTGGGTGCAATCATACCTCCCACACCGGTTACTTGTGTGGGGGTATGATTCCAACATGTTTGACACCAAACATAATAGGGTTTGTTGCACCCATTTTAGAGATGGTTATCATGCGGTCGCATAATGTCCCTCTATACTCGTATATGGTTGTTTTTCTGACAACCCGGGAGAATGCACTCCATAGGCTGCAGGGGTGTTCTGCTCATGTAGGGGCACCCTCTCACTTAGAACCAAGCACCCTTCTGTCAAGATTGTAAAGGCCGGCTGTAGGGATGACCTATAGGTTTTAAGTACAGTGACCCTTAGATGTAGTAAACCTATATCTTAAGTAAGTGGTCCATGCACCAACTTAAACAGGCTGCAATGGCAGGCCTGTTCCATTTTGAATGGTCTCTCATGGGTGACATAATGCCTGCTACAGCCCAGTGGAGACCTCTGGGGTAGCTAGGCCCTGGGTACATGGGTACCATATACTAGGGACTGACAAGGGTACCTTAGTATCCAATCTGGGGTGTACCTAAGTACGTAACATACAGTTTACGGAGAACACAGATAGACTGGGGTCTTGATTAGCAGGATCCCAGTCAGTCTAGTCAAAAACAGCATCACATCAGGCAATACGTGGGGATAACCATAAGAAGCAGACCCTACTTTTCTACAGGTCCCGAAAGCTCTTGGAGGTCTGGCAGTCCACTTCACATCTTTTGAGGTCCCGGTCGAGAGGAAGGTCTCGGGAACAGTCGCGGAGCCACCACTACTCGTCTTTGAAGTCTTCGCACTCATCGGGTAAGTCAAAGCACAAGAAGGTGAAGACGCATCATAGCTCTTCGCCTTCTCCCCGTCCCTTGGGTGACGCAATGCGGGACCCAGAGCGTCACCGCTCTCCAGCTCTGTCTTCGGAGCCTGCTTCTGGGACGGTACCACACTTTTCTCCCTGCCCCGTAGCCTGAGTGTGCCCTGCCCTGCTTCAAGCTTTTTATAAAGTGCTTCATGACATCTTTGAGCAGCCCGACTCCGCCGGCGCGCCTTCGAGCTCCGTGGGCTCAGCTGTGGGCCCTGGGCTTTCAATACCGGCGGCTCCGGAGGACCACCGAGGAACCAGGCCTGATCCGGATCAGCCCCGGTTGACCTTGCGGTACCTTCCCCAATTCCAATTCTAGTAACAACACCCCAACGTCGCTTGTGCCTCAAACGGCATCAACCCCAGCCTCACCCCGGACTTGGACACAGCGCCGGACTGACATCGCTTGACGTTGGTACCAGCACAGAGGGTAATTTTGTACCGCTGTTCATCCCTGGCGTTCCCTGCCACCTTGAGTGGCATATTAAAGGCAGGGGAGACCCAATAAACCCTTGTAGGCTTGGGCAATGAATATTTGAAGACACAATGTGCTACAAGGGATTAGTTTTTGGAAACAATAAAACCTAGTTGTGAGTCGTACATATGTAACAGACTCGAGTGTATCAACAGAGTATCACTTTAAATCAGTAAGTAGAATTAATCAAAAGGAAGGAAAAACACACGGAGATAGTGAGTTATATTTCTGAAACATTTTTATATATATTTGATGGTGAAGCAATCAATTGACATCTTGGGAGACGGATACAAAGAAATAAATCTAAGCAAAAAACTGAGAACAGAGGTATAGATGATAATGACACTTCAGTTCACAGCTAAAACATCAACTCCTGGTAGGTATAACAAACAACCTAATATGATTAATAAACAAAGGTCGTAGGTTGGTGACAGTGCAACGTTTTGGAGATGATGGAGGTGTCGACGTTTCTGTCTAATATGCAGTCGTCATGAAGACCATCATCAGGACAGAGCATTTCATTGCTGTAAAAAACTCCCTGAAATTTCACGAAAGATATTTTCAAATTTAGATGGGCGGCAAGGACATCAAGTTGATTGAATCAAATCTTTAGTATGGTATACAGAGAAAACCTTCCGCTGAATGGTTATGGAGCAGCTTAAAGTTGGTTAAACAGCGTAACTCTGTGTTTTTCAATGTCGCAGGTTGAGAAGTCCAAAAGATAGCGTCTCTGATCGGCATGCCGGGTCGTCATGCCGATCAGAGACGGGGAGCAAGGGTCTGATATGCCCTCTCAAAGACAAAAGTGGAAGTTAAAAAGTCACAGTCAAATAGATCACGCACAAGGCCCTCCACAAACCCATTGGGCCGCCCAGTGTTCGCCGATTCTGGAATACCCATAATTCATATGTTATTGCGCCTCCCCCTGGCTTCCAAAGAACAAAGGTTCTTCATGGCAATGGTTTTGAGCACTTTTTCCATTATATCAAGGCGTTAGGTTGCCTGGGCCGAGTCATCCTCCAAATCCGAAATTCTGCCCTCAGCTGTGTCCAGCCATGTATCATGCTTGTCTATTCTGGCCCCCATTGTGTCCATTCTCCTGTCTAAGGCATCAAATCGTGTGTCCAGCGCTTTGACTCCGGCCGGAGTTCCGCCATCAGGGCTTCCTTAGGGAGAGCCAGCAGCGTCACCCCCCTCCGCCATAGTGCCACAAGTGGGGTCAATCTCACCCGTTGTCTTCTCAAATGGTATTTTCCACTGTTTCAGGTCTACTTTCCCCATATCTGTGGAGGACAAGGGGTTGGGCAAAAAGGTGTGCCGGGCCGGTTACGATTGAGGGTGGTGATTGAAGGTCTGATGGCAAAGGATTGGTCGACTTGGGCGCCGTGAGGGTTTCCAATGGAGCTGGAGTGTTGCTTAGGGAGTAGGTGACGCTCAGACACTCCTGTTGTTGCACCCTGGAGTTACGCCTGTACCTAGGGCTCCGCTGCTGCCCACTGCTATCAGGCGCATTGCGCTGGTGTGTTAGATCGGGCCTCGAAATGGGAGCCGGGGGTGTCAATCACACTGCTGTGGGTGCTGTGAAAAGGCCTGGGGGGGTCAGGTCAATGAGGTGTGGGTGGGAGCGGGACTCCAAGGGAGGAGGGGCTCTGCAATGATCCGGCCGGTTGGCCGGTCCCCAGGCTCATCCTTGGACCCTATCTCCACTGGCCTGTGGGGGTATCGGGCGGGCATACCTGTGTACTGTGTGGGCAGGTACCTCCGCTCCCGTCCGCCCACCCGACCATTGGAATGTTGGGCACCACACAGCGGCATTCCGGAGGTCGCAGGTAATCAGTCCTATGTAGAGGACACGCAGATGCTCCTCAGGCAACGAGGCGCACCCCTCGTCGGCGGTGGTTGAAGGTAACAACTCAAGTCCCCAGCTCCGTTGAGCGCACCAAGCCCAGTGCGCATCTCGATGCTGTGACGGCACAAAAGCATGTGAGGCTCAAGGGCGGGGCTCATTGGAGTTCGTCGGGAGCCTGATGCGATCCTTGCCGCGATACTCCCATGTCTGGGGCTGCTGGATTGGCCGTATGCTCCGGGGGATTTAGCGGAGCTTCGGATCTACGCAGCATTATTGGTCCGAGGTCCAGCCAAGCCTGCTGTTTGGACTTTTTAGTTTTGAACTTTTAATGTAATTGAAACTGATACCTGAAAGACGAATTTTGATTGCTTGCACTTAACAATGTTCTAGGCAAAGTGGCCAGTACTTGCATATTGGTATTGTATGTTGTAGGACATACTGTTGGCAACAGCAGGACTTACAACCTTGCCAGTTTTGGCTCATTCAAAGCAGTTATGTTATGTTTATTTGTAGAGCGTGCTTATCTCCCAGGTGGGTATCATGGCCCTTTTTAGAAGGGGGAGGATCCCTAACTGGGTTCTATTGGAAGAGCCACATTTACAGTTTCTTTCCGATGGGAACAAGGTTGTGCAGTGCTTGGTGTGCGCGTGCGAGCAGTTTGAAAATGACATGCTTGTGGGTGGGGAGCCAGTGGATTTCTTTGAGGTGAGTTGATATGTGGATGCATGTTGGTAGGTTTAGTGTGAGTGTGGGTTCTGCGTTCTGAATGATCTGGAGCCTCTTTGTAAGGTTGGCGGAGATTCCTACATAGAGTCTGTTCCCTTAGTCTAGCTTGCTGGTGATTAGGGCTTGGGTGATGGTTCGGCAAGTGTTGAGAGGAAACAATCTGAAGACTCTCCTGAGGATCTTGAGGGTATGACAGCAGTATGAGGCAATTGAGTTAACCTGGTTGGACATAGATATATACTTTTCAGTCATGATCCCTAGATTCCTGGCTTGGCTGGACAGGGTGGGTGTTAGCCCCAGTACAGAAGGCCACCAGATCGATTGCCAGAGTGTGGTATCTCTATCCAGAAGTGCAACCTCCATCTTGTCTTAGTTGAGCTTCAGGCGGTTTGATTTTACCTAGAGGGTGATTTCTGACATACAGTTGATAAACTTTGCTTGGGTGGGTGTTGCCCTGCGGAGGGATGATCTGTGTGTCATTGATGTAAGAGATGATTTTGAGACCATGTGTTCTGACGATGTTGGCAGACAGGGTCATGTAGAGGTTGAAGAGCTAAATTTAGTGAAACATGCCACACATTAATTTGTCCTTCATCTACCTCCTTTATCTCCAAGTACCTATAGAGTGCCTATCTTGACACTGTGCCATTTGTGAGAGCAGTGTTGGGTATACGTCTCCCATGTATTTAGTTTCAGGTCATGTGGCTAGTCTAAAATTGTAGGCACAGGGCCTTTTGCCCATCTCACTGCCATTGTCCTCATAGTGCAGCATTCAGTGTTTATGGTATGATACTTTACTCTGTGTACAGTAGTATTTCCATTGTTGTTCAGAAATTGGGGTTTTTAGATCGGCATCCTAGATCGTCTCAACAGCGGAACTCCCAACACCTTTACATTTGAGTGTCATCATGTATATTGAAGACTAATCGTATGGAGTTAGCAACTTTGGTCACCTGTGAGTATGGGTAATTCCTAGGTATCTACAGGATGTGTGATGTGAGCCTTCATCAGCTTATAGTAGATTCTAAAATAAAGTAAGACATCCAGAGGTGTGACATCACCCATTGTCTTAAACTGGCAGAGCAATTGGAATTTACTTTCCAGAAACAAGTCGCTGAGTTTGTCTATCTTCAAATGGTCAATAGAAGTTTCACCGTAGGTACATATGTAAATGTAAATGTACAGGAATTTATATAGCGCAAATCACCAACCGGTTTCTAAGCGCTTGCTCAGGGAACCCGTCCTGGTATTCCCCTGTGAGATAACCCCGGCAGGGTATCCGCAAGGTGAAAGCCAGGCATCCCACCGCGAGGGGCCGTTGTGGAGATTAAGCAAGCTATTGCCCAGAGTCGCAGAGTGTGAACCCGTGAATCGAGTAGGCACCGGAGCGAGAATTGTCGAGTCCTTGGACATTTTTTTTTTAGAACTCAAGACCCCGCTGAGCCGGGAATTGAACCCTGGTCCCGGGCTGAACTGTGCTTCCAGGTCTGCCTCCTCTAACCAGTGAGCCACACTTCTCCACTATGTAAGCTTTATTCCAGGGTTAGCATCTTTCCTACTACCTGCACCATGCCCTTTTGATGCCCAACTAGTACAAGCTACAGTGTTGATATAGCCTCGACTACATGACAGTGGCCCTTCCGGGATTGTGGCTATCTGGATAGGGATAAACACATCTCACGCAATAGTAATGTGTGTTGCTGGTGATGTGGAATGATGCCAATTAGGTGCAAATTGTTTTTGCACCCTCCTCAGGCAAAATGTAGCGTCAATATCTCCAGCTCAATCAAGGTTACCTTCCCATGAGTTTTTGAAAAAGGCATTATTTAAGGAAATATGAGTGGCCGACCTGCTGGAGGTTTGATAGTTTGGGTTTGCCAATCCTTATGCTGTAAGGTGCAACAAATTAGTCCCCCATCGAACGATATTCTGTCAGTAAAAATCACATGGGCAAATGGTCAGGGGGTGGCTACTTACAATATTTATGCAAGGGGGACAGCAGGGGGACAAACATCTGAGGTAATCTCTGCTCTTGATCACCAGCTTGAGGCCCTCCCTACACAGTTGTCTATTATAGTAGGTGGAGATTTCAACACTACTTTTGAACCTCTTGGGCAAGAGGATCAGTTTCTTGCTGCTGAGGAGGACAGTAAATGGGGTGTCCCCCAGCTTCAATTACCTGCCGTAAGAAGATGGACAGCCGTAGCGATACAGCTTAAGGACTTATGCTTAGTGAGAGGGCTTAGAGCAGCAAATGGGCGTACTCCGTCCGACCGCCTGGGAGAAAATACATTTGATAATGGTAGGCATTCTAGTCGCATAGATTACTTTCTGGTGGATATAAGAGGATGGCACAGTCTGATAGATATGACTGTTAAAAACAGGATGGAAAGTGACCACAATCCACTTTGCATGGAATTCCAAGCACAGAAGGGGACTTGAGAACTGAATCCGGGGTGTGGGAAAGTCACCCTGGATATCGTTGCCTCCAACAACATGCGTCAAATTAAATGGGGTAGTTTTATTGAGAACCCTGAAAAATTGGAGGTCCTTAAAAACATGGTTGTTGAAGAAGTGGTTAATTTAAATACTCACATTAGTAAGCTAGACTTTCCCTAAATAATGTATGAGGCCCATATCCAATTTTTTGCTAAACTCCTATTGATTTTTAGGAAAACCATTAAATTGGACAAGGGAAACAAAAAACAACCCAAGGAGGGGTGGTATAACAACGCTTGTAAATTAGCCCGTCAAAACTTGAGTGCAGAATTAAGATCTAGGAATCCCTCAGGAGTGAGAAAGGCAAGGGAGACTTATAGGCTAGCCCAAAAAGTAGCAAAAAAACAGTGGGATGAGGAACAATGGCGTGATCTGAAATCAGCCTGTGGAGCAAAGGATTCAAAACAATTTTGGGCCATTGTGAAGTGGGATAGAGGAGGTGTAGCTGAACCCCCCCAAAACAATGTTGCCAAACAACAATGGGTAGATTTCTTCAGACCACAATACGCTCTTAATCGAGCTGAAGAAGACTGCCCACTACCCCCAACTATTTTTTTTTATCAAAGTCAGCTCTTTACAGCTAAAGATGTCAGTATAGCGTTAGACTGCGTTACCAGGGGAAGAGCCCCAGGCATGGATGGCATCCCCGCTGACGTGTTTTTAAGTGATAGATCATCTTGTTGCCAGTACTTCGAGTGTTTAGCTAACTCTGTGGCTAGAGGTGCGCCAATCCCACCTTCATGGAAAGGCGCTGAAATCATTCCGGTTTTTAAAAAGGGTGACAAATCTCTACCCAGTAACTATAGACCCATCAGTCTTATAGACTCAGCCCAAAAACTTGTAGGTCGTCTAGTGCAAAATAAATTGCAAACATGGATAGAAGAACACAACATTCTGTCCCCATATTAAGCTGGCTTCCGGCCATGTACTAGTTCAATTATCAGGTCTTTTACTTTATAGCACTTTACTGGAGGAATGTGGCCTTAACTAAGGGGACACTCTATGCGGTCTTTGTAGACCTGAAATCGGCTTTCGATTTAGTCCCCGTTCCAAACTCTGGAGGGTTCTCGCTGAAGCAGGGATATCCCCGGAACTATTGACTCTCCTCGTCCGCCTGCATGAGAACAACTATGCCACAATCAGATGGGGGGCACTGGGTGAGGTGACTGACTCATTTCCTGTCGAGCGTGGTATTCGGCAGGGGTGTGTACTGGCACCCACGCTGTTTTCTTTATACATCAACGGCATAGTGGATCATCTTAATCGTTACCCCACTGATGCCCCCGTTTTGGTTGGGGCCCGCGTGCCAGTCCTCATGTTTGCGGACGATACATTGATTGTTTCCCGGACCCCGAGTGGGCTCCAGAAGGCTGTGAATGCGTTTGGAGCATTTTGTCAACTGCGTGGACCTGAGATAAACACCTCAAAAACCAAGTTCATGTCCCTGAATCAGCGAAAAACCTTCAAAGGTACAATTAATTTTAATGGAACTCCACTAGAGCAGGTAGAGGCATTTACGTATCTAGGAATATCTCTCCTGAGTAACATGGGTTGGAAAAGTCATATTGACATGGCTGTTCTAAAATTTCACCAGCTTGCGGGTGCCTTAGCCACAAAGCATAAAGCTTCTTTTACCAAGCCAATTACACCTTCCCTAGAGATCTACAACATGAAGGTTATAAGTGCCTCTTTGTATGGTTCAGAACTTTGGGGATTTAATAATTATTTGAACCAACTAACAACGGCGGAGAATAAATTTCTACGCTGTCTAGTCGGGGTCCCCCAAAGTACTCCCACCATTCCGCTTTTATATGATCTTGGCAGGAAACAAATTGAGGATATAGCACGGTTACGGCCTCTACTTTATTGGAGGCATATCTGGACAACTCCAGAACTAGCTCACTATGCCCTTGCACTAAAGGATATCATTAGGGCAGATCGCTTTCATTTTATCCAATGGCTTAAAGAGATAAGGGGCCTATTAAGAAAGTTGGAGCTTGACCACCTATGGGAAGATGCAGACGTCTCAAGGTTACCATCGAAAATAATTCTGAAAAAAAAGTACTGGGAAATGATTTGGATGTCCGCCCATAGTACCTGTGCAAACACTAATCTAACAGGACGTTTCCTTGATTTTAAACCTCGCCCACTCTTTGAGGCTTATTGGGATATTATAGAGGGTCCGTTTGACCGAAAGCTGTATTCCAGTTTAGAACTTTAAAGCTTTCAGCTATAAATGGTCAGCAATCCGGGATGACAAATGTCATAACTGTAAAGATTTGACTGAGATTTGACTGAGAATATAGCCCATATGTTGTTTGTATGCCCCCTTTACACAAGCCCTCGTCGTAAGTGGCTAAAACCAACGTGTATCAACTTGGGCACCCGGAGGTATATTGAGGCCCTAAGAATATTAGAGACTGACTGTTCACCCTATATAGCGATTGCTGTTGCAAAATTTCTTAGGTGGGCTTGGATTATACGCACTTGCACTTTAAACTCTCTAGAAGTTAGCTAAAGAACTCTAAGACATCTAAAAACATATGATTGATCTTGTTCTATGTATAATTTTAGCTGTTTTTAAAATACTCTTTAAAAAAAAACTTTTTAACTCTATAAATGACAGCCATAAAGATTTAATAACTTTTTAACATTGTCATTTTTTTGCTATGTAGTATTTATAATGTTTGTGATATGATGTTTATTCTGCTTTTATGACATGCTGTCGAATAAAGCTTTGAAATTGGAATATAAATGTTGATAAAAAAGTACATCAGCTTAGGCAGGATAGCCACATTCAAGAAGGCAGTCCTACCACCATTGACAGTCGGAAATTGATCCACCTGTCATCCAGTTTCCTCATTTTGACTTGCACAGCTCAATAGTTGTCTGTGAGACAATAATCGCCTAGATCGCAGTGGATCTGCACGTCCAGATACCTAACTGGCATGTTTCTGAGCTCAAGGGGATTGAGATACAAACTCACTGTGTCGCCTTTTACACAGCATCATCTCTGACTACTACTCTGACTACTACTCCAGTTTATGTAGAAACCTGATATACTTTGAAACCCTTTTATTTTATGAAAAAGGGTCTCGGATCTGCTCTGTTTGGTGGACCTACAGCAATATGTCATCTGCATATAATGGTAGCTGTGCTTTATGGCCACCAAAGCACAGTCCCCAGTCTGTATAGTGTTCCCTAAGGACACCCTTCAAAGGCCCCAAGGCAATCACAAACCACAGTGGTAACCATGCCGAGTCCCTCTAGCAAGCACAATTTCAGGTGACAGTTGATTATCATCACTTGGTCTACAGGTGTGGGTTATAGAAGCTCAGTACAAACTATAATACACTCCCCCACCAAACCCAGAATCCTAAACACAATAACCGGTATTTTCAATGTGCTTTTTCTGTATCTAAAAGTTCAGCCACTGCACTTAAGTCCAGGCGGATCTGATGTTTTAAGCATACAGAGTGCACAGATAATATGTTGTTGAATTTCACATCTGAGGTGTGGGATGAACCAGACACGGAGTGCAGGTCATCACCTACTGATGCGCGAGGGAATTGCTAAGAACATTTTTTGCACATAGTCTGGCGCCAGGGGGTATTCAGAAGGTAAGGAATCTACAGTTATATAGAATATCCATCAGAAGGACCATTACTGTATTTTTTAGTTTTTTTAATGGCACCAAAAAAATGTTTGTGTTGTTAGGATCACCTTCTTACCAGCTTCAGGGGCAAGAGCTGTTTAAAAATAAAATAAAATGTTACCACAGTTTTTGCGTCATTGTAAGAGTTAGCCAGTTTTTCCTAATTTTGTGGTTTCATCCTACTTCCAGGTTGTGGTGGAAACAGTTGTGAAACCAAAGCGCGGGCCCAGAAATGTATGCATGTCTGAAAAGTAGACAACATTCTGCATTCAGCAAGGGGTTATTTGTGTAATCCATCAAGATTTCACAAAATCGAATTGTTGAAATGAAACAAATGATGACAATTAGTGGGAAAAAATAGGGATTGGTGACAACTTTATTAATCAGTAATTGTCTGTCATGATGGACGTTTTACAAAAGCAGTATACTGTTATTCCTGATACACTCTTCTGGTCTCAGAGATATATGGGGTTTGTAGGTCCTCCAAATCGTGCGATACCCAGAGCCAACAACTGAGGTGCAGCTGATAATTTTTCATTGTGTACTGACCATGCAGCAAATCATATGGTAAAATATAACAAAACAACAATGGGTATCAGGCAAACTTATGTATCTATGTCATGTGCTCAAGATGCTGATTTTAGGAAAATAGTTTTTGTACACCTCTGAATTTGGGGTTATCCATATATCATGTGATTCAGAGGACATTTTGCAAAATAACCTCTTTCTTGGATGCTGGTTTACATTTGGAAGTCATAATTGCAAAGAAATTCATTTGGTAATGATAAAAAAAGTTCTGCCATTCTGTATTCCCACACGTCTTCTGATAAAAATGGTACAGCGCTTGTGTGATTGGGCCTAACAGCTGAGACACAAATCACCCCAAATTCCAACCTGTGGACATCACATTGCATCAAACAAAATGAATATATATATATATATATATATATATATATATATATATATATATATATATATATATATATATATATATATATATATATTATTATTTTTTTTTTACAAATATAGGTAGCTGGAGTATTTAGGCTCTAGCTCAGTCTCCACCCACAAAACCTACCAAACCTAGACATTTCATAAACATAGTCCCCAGGGGAGTCTAGAGTAATGTGACTCGTGTTGATCCCGCTATGTTTTTTTAACCAGAATGCCTTGTAAACCTCAAACTTTAGGTAAAAGTACACATTTTCCTGCGGTTTCTGTTAGAGAATGTTCAGAAACTTGAAGGGATCCACAGATGTCCTACCACCCAACACTCCCACACTTGTCCTAATAAAAATGGTATAGGCCCCAAAATGAAACATGGACAGATTAATTCTTTCCACTCAAAACCAACTTTTCTTTTTTTTGTTTTGCAATGTGGAGAAATGTGGATTTTAGGCTTAGGCTCAGCCGCCTCCCAGGGAAACCTACCAACCCAAGAGATTTCTGAAAAAGAACCACCCAGGTGATTCCATGGCGGCCTGGTTAGTGTGGATGCCTCTTAAATTTTCTTACCCACAATGCCCTTCAACCCTCATATTTTGGCAAAAATCACACTTTTTACTCCTATTTCTCATCGAAAAGGCTCTGGAATATGCAGAATCCATAAATGTCCTACCACTCACCATTCCCACACATACCCCAATGGAAAACGCTAAAACACCTATGGAGCTGGGCCTAGCACCCTTGACAGGACCAGAACAAACCAGGGACCATGCGAAGAACATAGAGGCTTCGCAAGGTCCTTATTTTGATCTGTTCCTGCCACATGTGCTAGACCAAGCCAAAAATGTGGAGTACCCTTTTCTTTGGAAAAACTGTGGAAACACTGGGTGGTAAGAATTTATACCCATTAAAGGCTTTAAAAACCTCCCATCCTGTATCATACTCCAGAACAGAACCCACATTCAAGTGGACATATTCCTTGATGGTTTTGCGCACCTTGTTATGGAAAATATTGTCAAGTAGGGCATGATCGGAATCGTCACTTTTTTAATGTTCCAGTTGTAAGGAGGTGTAGCTCAAACACTACAATTGAATGATCAAATCATGTACTAGGTAATATGCCTTTCTCCCTCATCCATGTGCATGGATCTTCTGTGAGGAACCAATAGTCAGTCCATGCCACGATGCAGCATCATTGACATAGAGTAAAATGTATATTCTTTGTCTTTAGGATGCGGTACCCTTAAGCAGAACAAGTGCCCACATTACGAAGTGATACAAAAGGGGGTGGTGATGGACGGAGCATCTGAACCAATCAAACACTTACACCCAGTCAACAGATCTGGGTTTAAACCATCACCGTGCTTTAGCCCACTCTGCCACCCCAGTTCAGACATGTCCATATGCAAATCAGTCTGACCATATGCCTCATGGGAACAGTCCAGCCCGAACTGCCAAGCCATGCCTTCCCTGGACCGGAAAAAAGCTTCCTAGGACCGTTTTTTGGCATTACAGCCGTCTTCAGCCAGGCTTGCTTGAATCCAGTGGCAAAGTGAGCAAGGGACTTACGTCTGAGCATACCCTGCCAACTTATGGCGAACAAAGCGATACAAAAGGGGGTGGTGATGGACGGAGCATCTGAACCAATCAAACCCTCACACCCAGTCAACAGATCTGGGTTTAATCCATCACCGTTCTTTAGCCCACTCTGCCACCCCAGTTCAGACATGGCCATATGCAAATCAGTCTGACCCTGTGCCTCATGGGAACAGTCCAGCCCGAACTGCCAAGCCATGCCTTCCCTGGACCGGAAACAAGCTTCCTAGGACCGGTTTCTGGCATTACATTACCAAGGGCGCAGTACGATTTGCTGGTGTTCTGTTCATGGAGAGATCCAGGACAGCATTGCGGTCACCTTCCCATATCACTGACTGCGGTCCCTTACTCAAATTCAAATTGAAAAAAGTGTGTACTTAATTAAAAACCAAACGCATCCCCACAATTCAACATCTGGAATTCAGAGAAATTTAGGAAAGAAGGCAGGTGTCTTTACATTTAAAACCATTGACACTGCATTACAAAAGGCAATAAATACAAATATCTTAAAATATTTTGAAATGAGCTTGTATTTTTAGTCAGTTGGCAGGATGTGTCTCAAGAGTATGCAAAGTGTGCCAAAGAACTTATCTATATCATCTCTTGAAAGATAGACCCAAGTGAGGTCTGCTCCACGTTTCTGCTACAGATGGAACGTAGTAGATCAAGTTGCCAGGAGATGCACCTTACTTTGACTTTATGTTCATTGAGCAGCTGTTTTAATAGGTTGTTCTCCTCATTGAAGAACTTTTCTCTTTCATCAAAAAATTAAAAAAACATCACCATCTGAAATGTTTACAAGAAAATGCTCAGGATTTAGGGCTTTATTACAAGTCTGGTGGTCCACGCATTGCCAGACTCGCGGGTGCATGGTGGTGTTTTCCAACCGCCAACCGCCCCATAACGACCAGGGCGGTCAGGCTGCCCTGGGACCACCGCAATCTCTAGGGATCAGAGATCCTTGGAGGTGGTGCAGCTGTATTGAGGCCGCAATATGCTTGGTGGGGCCTCGCTACCACACTTTACATGGTGGTGCAACCATCATGAAAAGTTTGGCGTTGATGAAACACAAGGTGCCTCCTGCCATATGGAATGCGCAAAGGGGTGCACAACATGTGCCCCTCTGTGTACAATGACACCAGTACCTGAAAACATGGACTGCAGCAGCCCATGCCGTGCAGGTTCTCCTTAGACGTTCCTCTTGCGGTGCCTATTTCATAGACACTGCCATGGAAATGTGAAAGAACTGCCCGCCAGACTGGAGAAAACTCCTGATCTAGCAGGAGGTTTGTACATGGGTTTGGCAGAGCGGTAGAGGGGCAGTCCTGCACCGCCAGGCTCATAATGAGGCTTTTAGTAATGATGTTTCCCTTGTTTTTTAAAGCCGCTTGAGGATGTGTGGGAATTCCACAGGTTTGTGGCTTTCAGTTACTGTAGAGCATCCGTAAAAACAGTTCTGAAATTAGACATTGAATTGTGTTTATTTCTTGCCAGACTCGAGTCGTAGCGCTAATGTGTTTTCATCTGTAGAATTACCCCCAGGTGTCAGACTGTATCTGGAGAATTTTTTCATCAGCAGTACCCCTGTGCGTCGAAAGGTGGCGTTGGTCGACTCCGCATTCATTGTTGGCATCGTGGTCGCCGGAATAACTGCACAATATCTACTTAGACGCCGCCCTCGCGCGCTGACGTCAGTTCTTCTTCCGCACCAGCCAGTTCAGATCCGTAGAGAGCAGTACCTCCAGTCGCTTTTTGACTGACTTTTTTGCGACTTTTGTCGACACCGTTTTTGAGTCTATCGACTCCTGGAGCACATAAGTAATGTCCAGTCGTCTTTGGCCCGGCTTCAAGGCTTGCGACACCTGTCGCAAGCTGATGTCGGTTACGGACCCGCACCACGTGTGCCTGTGGTGCCTGGAGTACAACCATAATCCCAAATCGTGGTCTGACTGCCTGACCATGAATCTGAAGTCTTAGCGGGAGCGGTCCCGAAAGCTTCTTGAGTCCCTGCAGTCCGCTCCGCGCCGATCATGTTCCCGGTCGCGTGGGAGGTTGAGGGACTAGTCGCGAAGTCACCACCACTCGTCATCGAAGTCTTTGCACGCCTCAGGTAAGTCGAAGCACAAGAAGAAGTCAAAGAAGCATTGTCGCTCTTCGACTTCTCCCCGTCAGTTGGCCAACGCAACGAGGGATGCGGACGGTGCTTGTCCCACGGCTCCGCGTGCGGAGCCTGATGGCTCGACTCCGAGTTTCCCTCCCTTTCAGGGACTCGGAGTGACCCCTGCCCAGCTTCGGAGTTTCTACAAAGTGATGCATGCCATCTTTAGGCAGCCCGACTCCGCCGGACTCAGCTGGGGGCGTTGTGCCTTCGACGCTGGTGGCTCCGGCACCGCAGGGTCCCCTTGGATCCAGGCCTGGATCCGGATCGGTGCTGGTCGACCTTATTACACATCCCCCGGCGCCGATCCCACCGGCACCACGTCCACACCCAATGCCGGTTGTGTCGCCAGAAGGCGTTGACCCCAGCTGCCACCCTGACTTGGACACAGAGCTGGACTGACGTCGACCAATGCCGGGTCCGGCGCTGAGGGTTACCTTTGTACCTCTGTTCTACGCTGGTGTTTCCTACAGGCCAGATTGGCAACCAGAGGAGGATGAGGAGGAGTGGGAGGGATCTGTTGACCCTTAAGCTGACCAGTTGGAGGAACCGAACTGGAGGGAGGAGTTGAGGGACGCCAGTGGTCTTGATACCTCCCAAGACCTTGGCATGCTGTCTCCTCCTACCGTGGCTACGGAGGAGGGTGCTTCATACTCAGTGGTGTTACTTAGGGCGGCCGAGGCCCTCAACCTCAAGCTACCTATGGTGGCTGTCAGGACGGAAGGTGCTTCAACCGGCAGCGGCCTCTTCGGAGCCCCTTGTCCAAGCCCAACACAGGGACTCCTGCTGAAGGATGATTGCCCAACACCACCGCCCTGCTCCGGGCGACCCCTATTTTCTCTCCCAACACCCCACCCCTGAGAGCTTGGTGGTCCAAGCCTCTACGTCCAAAGGTGCATTCCCTAACACACCACCTTATAGGGAATCCAAAAAGCTGGACCATCTTGAGAAGATGTTTTCTTCTTCCAGCTTGGGACTGCGGTTGATAAACACTGCATGTGTGTTGGGCCGTTACACCCACTCAGTGTGGGATATGGTAGCGCAGGTGCTGCCACAGTGCCCGGAGGAGGCCTGGGCCGTGCTTTCCCGTGCAGTATCAGAGGGAAGAGACACAGCCAAGTTTACTATCAGATGTAGACTGGACAACGCCGACTCGCTAGGCAGGATGATTTCAACATCTGTAGCCCTTCTTAGCTGTGCCCGACTGAGGCCAACTGGTTTTTCCGGGGATGCCCATACCTTGCTGGATATGCCTTTAGATGGCCGTCACCTGTTCGATGAAAAGCGGACAAAGCACTGGAGTGCTTCAAGGTCTACTGGGCTACGGCGAAGTCCTTAAGCCTCTTTACCACCCGCCCTGCGCAGTCTGCTTTTCGCCCCTTTTGTGGCTACGGAAAGGGTGCCCCGCCACGTTCCACCCAGAGCCAAAGGCTGGCGCAAGCTGTCCAGCCACTGCGCGGCCGGGGACGTGGGCCCACCGTCCTGTGCCTAGGGGCCAGCTCACCAGCGCTCCCTCTGCAGCAGCCTCCTAGTCCGACCTTCCAGGGCCACCAATCGCCAGTGGGCAGCAGGATTCGCCATCACCTCCCCACTGGCACTCCATCACGTCGGACATGTGGGTTTTGCAGATAGTCCAAAGGGGCTACTCCTTTTCCTTCAAGACTGCCCCTCCATCTCATGTCGGAGGCCCTCTTGGCTCCTCTTGGCTAAGGGAGCCATTGAGAGAGTTCCTGCACCAGAAGTAGGTCGTGGTTGCTATTCCCACTACTTTCTAGTGCCAAGAAGGACAAAGGCCTGCATCCTATTTTGGATCTCAGGAATGTCAACAGCTTCCTCCGGAAGTAGAAGTTCAAAATGGTGGTACTAGCTCAGGTCCTGTCTGCCCTCGACTCTGGAGACTAGATGGTAGCGTTGGACTTGCCCACCAGCGTTACCTGAGGTTCACGGTGGGCCACAAGCACTTTCAGTTTACCGTGCTCCCCTATGGCCTTATCTGAAATAAACACGTTAGTTAGATTCCTTACCTTAGAATATCCCCAGGCGTCAGACTGGATCCAGAAAGTTTTCGTCAGCAGTACCCCTGCACGTTGGTGGGCGTCGTCTGCGTCTCCATGTCCGTCGTCGGCATCGTGATCACCAGGATGACTTCGTTGGAGCACTTAGACGCAGCCCTCGCGAGCCGACGTCAGTTCTGCTTTTTTCCGCGCCAGGAAGCGCAGATCCGGGAAGAGCTAGTACCCTAGTCACTTTTTGACAAACTTTTTGGTCTATTTTGGCTATCTTTTGGCGACTTCGGTCCTGGTGCCGCAGGACCCCATGGGATCCAGGCGTGGATCCCGGTCGACGCCAGTTGACCTCACGACTCCCCTGCTGGCGCCGACCCCTACAGTCTGGGTCCGAAGTCGGAATGGTGCCACTCGGCGCAGTCCCCGGCATCGATGGGTGAGGCCTTCACCTACGACCCAGCTCCGTCCTTTATGCCTGTCTATCAGGACACAGATGAAGGGGAGGACTGGGAGGGGTCTAAGGACCCTCTGGCACAGCAGTGCCAGTTAAGTCAGGACTTGGCAGAAGAGCTGGGGGAGGCAAGTGGTCTTGAATCCTCACCAGACACTGGTTTCATCTCTCCTCCCTCCGTGGCTACCGAGAAGGGTGCTACATATAGCGTGGTGTTGGGTAAGGCAGCCAAGGCCTTGGCTCTTGAGCTCCCTGCTGCAGCCGTGAGGACTAATCTCCTCACTGAGGTGCTTCAACCGCCAGTAAGCTCTTCGGAGTCTATGCTGCCGTTCAATCAGGCCCTCACCGACGTTCTGATGGGCACATGGTCCAGGCCTTCCATAGTGCCCCCTGTGGGTCGGAACGTGACCCGACGCTACCCCCCGGCTACGGGCGACCCCTGCTTTCTAACGTGCTGCCTCAGTGTCTGGAGGAGGCCTGGACACAGCTCGCCCAGGCTCTTGATGAGGGGCGAGATGCGGCACGGTATTCCATCCGATGTGGACTTGATACCACTACTTGACTCGCTGGGCAGAGCGATTTCCACGACTGTGACGATCCTTCGCTTTGCCTGGCTGAGGTCTGCCAATTTTTCGGGGGATGTCCAGAACTTGCTCGTGGACATGCCCTTTGATGGCCGTCGCCTTTTTGGCGACAAAGCAGACAGTGCACTTGAGTATTTCAAGGACTCCAGGGCTATGGCCAAGTCCTTGGGCCTGTCGGGCCAGAGCCAGCAGGCTTCTGCTTTTCGTCCCTGTCGTGGCCATGGAAGGGGCGCACCCACATGTTTGTCGTGCCGCAGAACCAACCTCAACGCGGTTGTGGACGTGGTAACCGCCGTGGCGGTGCAGGGGGACAATGGCCCAGTCAGTCCACATCCACCCACGCTGCATCCGCCTCAAAGTCCTCCTAGTCCGTGCTTTCAGGCCCATTTGACACCAGTGGGGGGCAGGGATCGCCATCACCTACTCCACTGGCGCTCCATCACTTCGGACAGGTGAGTGCTGCAAATCGTCCGAAGGGGCTACTCCCTCCCCTTCGAGGTGACCCCTCCAGCCATGCCACCGCAGTACCTCCGCATGTCGGGGAATCACTTGCAACTTCTGCAGGAGGAAGTTTTGGCCCTCTTGGCCAAGGGGGCCATCAAGCACGTTCCTGGGCCAGAAGTAGGTTGTGGCTGTACACTAAGAAAGCACAAACAGCAGACCAAGGTCAAGCACATTAGTTCTGTGTCTTCCAAATATCAGGTGGTGCAGTCACTTCCAACATCCGCTGTTTAAGGATGTCTAAATTAGACCGGTATACAAAAACAAAAGGGAAGTTGCACTCCAATGAAGTCAATAGAGCAAAAGGTATTTTAAAAAGACTCTTCTTTATTCAATATCAAAGTTTTCAGTCGTTGAAGGCACAGCCAACTCGTTTAGTTCCCCTTGTGCCACAGGAACTTCGTCAGGGCAATGACAATATATTTGGTGTGAATCCCAAAGTAAAATAGAAGGGTAGTCTGTCCTGGTAGTAGGCGTGCCAATAGTACAGAGCTTTTTTTTAAAAAGATTCTGAGGGTACCACATTCATGTTCCCCAGAGGAAGAGAGCTCCACCGTCTGGACCCAAAACGTGCGCTCCCTTTTACCTCAACCGCACACAGCAGTTCCGTGTGGACGACCGACTCTTTGTTGGCTACTTGGGCAATAAGAAGGGACGGCGGTGCACAAGCGGACCATCTCTCAGTGGGTCGTTTTGTGCATGAAGGTCTGTTATTCCTTGGCGAAAAAGGAGCCTCCTGTGGGGCTGCGCGCCCATTCCATTCGGGCCACGGCAGCTACTACTGCCCTGGGTCGGGGAGTCCCTTTGCAGGACATTTGTCAGGCAGCTACGTGGGCCTCGCTGCACACGTTTGCTAAGCACTACTGCCTGGACAGCCAAGTCCAGAGAGATGGCTTTTTTTTGTCGTTCTGTTCTCCAGGACTTTCTGGGGGGGGGTCTTGGTTTGCAGACCCACCACCGGGGTTGGTTTTGCTGGGGTATCTATTCTAAGGTAAGGAATCTAACTAACGTGTTTCTTTCAGATGCACAAGTTACTTACCTTTGGTAACTATATATCTGTAAGAATCATTAGTTAGTTAGATTCCTTACCGCCCCACCCATCCTCCCCGTTCGGCGAACTGATATCTAGGGTTAAGGTTTCTCCCTTTGAGGGCCCTAGTTTAATGGCACCAGTGTCGTTTTCTTGCATGGCTCTGCGTTCCCTGTGCAGAAAGCTATGTACAGAACTGACGTCAGCGCATGAGGGCGGCGTCTAAGTACTCTGACGATGTCATACCGGCGATCACAACGCCTCCAACGGATGTGGATCCGCAGACCATGCCTACCGAGGGTATGCAACGCTTACAACGCGCGCGTTACCACGACCTACCATTACAACGCGGTCGTAACAACAAAAGTTGTTACCACGCATTGCGCTGGGGGGCGCTCAAGGATAGGAAATGATTTAATTTACTATCCCAACACCTTCCCTACTATCCACGGGGACTGGTGTTGAAATAGTAAATTAAATTATTTAATTTTGCGCCCCCCCCAGCGCAATGCGTGGTAACAACTTTCGTTGTTACGACCGCGTTGTAATGGTAGGTCGTGGTAACGCGCGCGTTCTAACGTCATACATCCCTACCGAGACGCAGGGGTACTGCTGACGAAAATATTCCGGACCCAGTGTGATGCCTGGGGATATTCGAATGGAAAGGAATCTAACAAACGAATGTTTCTTACAGATATATTGTTACCGAAGGTAAGAAACTTGTGCACCAGCGCCCCTCGGGTGTTCACGTAAGTGATGATGGCGGTAGTCGCTGCTCATCTGTGCAGATCAGGGGTTCTAGTCCTTCCCCATCTCGACGACTGGCTGCTAAAGGCGGGCTCGTCCCAGGCAGTCATCTCCCACCTTCAGACTACGGCGGACCTCCTGCACTCGCTGAGGTTCACTATGAACATGCTGAAGTCAAACCTGACTCCCTCTCAGAAGCTCCTTTTCATAGAAGTGGTTGTGGACACAACGCAGTTTCAGACTTATCCTCGAAAGCAGCGATTCCAGGATATTCGGGCTATGATTCTGATCTTTCAGCCTCTGTCTTGAGTTTGGGTCAGATTAACCCTGAGGTTGCTGGGGCTCATGGCCTCCTGCATCCTGCTGGTAGATCATGCCAGGTGGTATATGCGGGCACTGCAGTGGGACCTGAAGTTCCAGTGGGCACAACATCAGGGGAATCTGTCTGATTGCATTCAGATCTCAGAGGGCACTGCACGACAATTGCAGTGGTGGCTAACGAACCAGGATTGGGTCAGTGGCAGATCCCTCTCCCTTCCCCAACCACAGTACACAGTGGTGATGGATGCATCACTTCTAGGGTGGGGTAGCCACATGGGAGAGGCAGAGATCCGAGGCCTCTGGTCTCCAGCAGAGTCCGGGCTCCACATCAACCTTCTGGAGATCCGGGCGATCCGTCTTCCACTGAAGGCATTCCTTCCCTCCGTCGGGAATAGTGCAGGTGTTCGCGGACAACACCACCGCCATGTGGTACTGCAACAAACAGGGCGGCGTGGGTTTGTGGACCCTATGTCAAGAGGCTCTCCATCTCTGGACATGCCTGGAACCAACACCTGGCAGGTTCTCTGAACTCCAGGGCGGACGAACTCAGCCGCAGGTGCATGACGGATCACAAATGGCTTCTTCACTCGGAGGTGGCGTAAGGTCTCTTTCAGCAGTGGGGAGAGCCAGAACGCGCAATGTCAGCAATTCTGTACGTTGGAATTTCCAAGGCGGCACTCGCTAGGCAGCGCTTTTCATCACGATTGAAGTGGTATAGGCGATACCACTTCTGCCCAGAGTAATCCTTGTGGCTCCGGATCGGGCAAGAAGAGTCTGGTATCCCAAGCTGTTACACATGGCCATCGATCCTCCGATCAGACTGCCTCTTCAGGAGGATCTTCTGTCGCAGAAACAGGGGACGGCCCTCTAGCCGAACCTTTCCTGTCTCCGCCTCCTTGCGTGGAGATTGAGCGGCGACAGTTGACAGCCTTTGATCTTTCTCCTGAAGTCTGTGATGTTATCTTGGCAGCCAAGCGTCCCTCCACTAAGACAGTATACGCCTGCAGATGGAACAAATTTGTGGCATGGTGCACAGCAAAGGCTGTGGATCCTCCTTCTGCCCCTCTTTCTGAGGTTCTTTTGTTCCTCCTTTCTTTGGCCCAGCAGGGCTCTGCTCTGGTCACTCTAAAGGGCTACCTCTCAGCCATTTCAGCCTTTCTTAGGCTTCCTAATCAGCCTTCACTTTTCAAGTCCCCTGTTGTAAATCGCTTTCTTTAGGGCATTACTCATCTGTTTCCTCCTGTTCCCTTTGTAATGCCTCAGTGGGACTTAAAATTTGTTCTAACTTACCTTATGTGCTCTCCTTTTTGAGCCGCCTCATAACTGTCCTCTCAGACTTCTTACTTTAAAGACTGCCTTTCTGGTTGCCATCAACTCTGCTCGCAGGGTGATTGAGCTCCAGGCTCTTTCTTTAAAACCTCCTATACTGGCTTTTCATCCGGACACGGTCGTCCTATGTACCAGCCCTTCCTTTCTTCCCAAGGTGGTTACTTCTTGCCACATTGGTCAAAGCATCACTTTGCCCACCTTATTTCTGCCTCTGCATCCTTCTAAGGTGGAAGAGAGGCTCCACCGTCTGGATCCAAAACGGGCACTTTCATTTTATTTGGTTTGCACCTAGCAATTCCGGGTGGATGACCAGCTCTTTGTCGGCTACTTGGGCGCCAAAACATGTAGGGTTTTTTGTGCATAAAAGCTTATTATTCTTTGGGAAAGAAGGAGCCTCCAGTGGGACTGCGCGCCCATTCCACCAAGGCGACGGCAGCTACCACTGCTTTGGGACGGGGAGTCCCCCTCAATAACTTCTGTCAGGCAGCTACGTGGCATCTCTGCACACGTTCACAAAACATTACTACCTGGACAACCAAGTCCAGAGAGACTGCTTCTTTGGCCGTTCTGTTCTCCAGGTCGTACTGGTGTGAACTTGATTTACAGACCCACCTCCGGGATTGATATTGCTGGGGTATCTTTTCTAAAGGTAAGGAATCTATAACTGTCTCTTTCAGATGAACAAGTTACTTACCTTTGGTAACAATATATCTGTAAGAGCAATAGATTAGTTATAGATTCCTTACCGCCCCACCCAGCCTCCCCATTCTGCAAACTGACTTCTAGGTTTAAGGACTTTCTTTCAGGGCCCTAGTTTTGTGCACCAGTGGTCAGTGTCTTGCATGGCTCTGCCCTTCTGGCGTGGAATGTCGTGTAAATGAACTGACGTCAGAGCGCGAGGGCGGCGTCTAAGTAGCTACTGCAACGTTATCCCGGCAACCACGACGCCAACGACAAACACGGAGCCGTCCGACGCCACCTTTTAACGCGCAGGGGTACTACTGGCGTAAAAAAAATCTCCAGATCCAGTCTGGCGCCTGGGGGTAATTATGAAAGGTAAGGAGTCTATAACTAATCTATGTCTCTTACAGATATAACGTTACCGAAGGAAGTAACTTGTTCTTCATACTCATTACACCACCCCACTTACAATCTTTCTTGCGATCATCATACAGCTTTTTTCAACAAAAGATCTCCGCTAAAGTGACCCTTCGGGGGACCAGTTGGACATTGCAGCACCGGACCAATGAGGAGCAACGCCCTATGATGAAGCATGACAACCCCTTGGTAATGTGCTAGGGCAACATGAGACAGTCGTATTGACTGCCCCGTGCCCTTGCTCCAGTCTCACACAACCTGCCTAGATTCTTTTTCTTCTCCTCTAGGAACAGTAGCCCTAATTTTGTAAATTTGTGATCTTTTCACCACCACATGAAAGCAAAATGTCAGCATTTTTGCACACACTAGAAGTCTTTAGGAGGCACATTCCACCTGGAGTGGAGCTCGAAACTACGATATGCCTTTCTGCCTCTACCCCTCTTGGCTCGAGTTCTGAAAAAGATCAAGACTGACTGGGCCCAAGTCATCCTGGTGGCTCCTGATTTGGCTAGGAGGATGTGGTATCCAGACCTCCTGAACATGGGCAACTGTCTTCCGATCAAGCTGCCGCTTCTGGAGGATATACTGTTGCAGCAACAGGGCAGGGTGCTACACCCCGTGCCTCCACATTCAGCACCTCACAGTGTGGAAATTGAGTGGCAGCAGCTAGTTTTTTTTTATCTTCCTCTCGAAGTTGTTGTTGTGGAAGCAGCCAGATGTCCATCTACGAAATCAATGTATTTTGGGCGCTGGGACAGGTTGTGGCTTGATGTGGCAAATGTCAGATTTACCTTCTACAAACTTAAGCTGCCTGAAGTGTGTGTTTATATTGTCGTTTTCCCAGCAAAGGCTTGGGCACTGGGCACTTTTAAAGGCTATTTTTTGGCTGTTTGTTGCCCAATCAGTCTTCTTTGTTTAAGTCAACTGTTGTGATGGTATTTTTTAAAGGTTTACTTCGAATGGTTTCACAAAAGCCAGTTGTGGTACCAGAGTGGAACTTGGATTTGATTCTCACTTTTCTAATGTGTACCCCATTTGAGCCAATACACAGGTGTCATTATGTCTTTTGACACTGAAGCCGTTTTTCTGGTCGCAGTCATATCAGCTCATGCGTGAGTGAGATACAGGTCCTCTCAGTCCAGACTCTGGCCTTCTCGGTCCACCCGCTGACCCTCTCAGTCCAGTCTCCTAAAACATTCTTCCCAGCCAAGATGATGTTGGGAACTTGAGCTGTATTTCTGCCGATTGAAGTGACATCTTTCCACTTCATTCAAGCTATAACTCTTTTGACTTTCTTTGCCCTGGCTCACTTCTGGAAAGATTAGAGACTGCATAGTTTGGACCCCAAGAGGGCCCTCAGTTTCTATATTGTTTGTACTTAGGAACATCGCATCAACGATCAATTCTTTGTGTTTCTTAGGAGCGAAGAAATTCTTCTATGTTTTTCCTGACAAGCGGCAATCTGAAGGGTTGAGACCTTATTCTACTTGAGACAAGGCTGCCGCTGCTGAACGAGTAAGCGGAGTGGCTGTCCTGGATCTTTGTAAGCTACTACATGGGCATCAGTGCACATGATGACAAAGCACTATTGTCTGGACATCCCGGTACTTTGGTATGCATATTTTGTCCATTTTGTCCTGCAGTACTTTTTGATTTGAGCCATTTGACAGACCCTCCACCAGGTAAGAGACTGCTATGGTATCTATTCTCTTTGGTTGAGGAATCTGCAGTTTGAACTATCCTTCAGAAGAACAAGTTACTTACCTTCGGTAATGCTCTTTATGATGGATACTCTTTTATAAATGCAGATTTCTCACTGATCCTGCCACTTCCCTGTTTTCTAGAATGAGCATGCTCTTTTGCCATCTAAAAAGATCCCAATCTAGAGGGATGCACTCTGGTCAAGCCAGTTTGCTGATGGACTCTTCGTTTGAGGGCATGGACAAGCCTTAGAAGGCAACTGACGTAAACGCTCCTGGGAGGTGCTTATATGTGGTCCTACTTGTCCCTTCCGGAGTGGAATGAAGTCGGTGCAGAGCTGCATGATGCCACCCCTCAGTGCACAGTACTGCTTTTGAGTTTACATACGCAGTCTGATGCCTGGGGGGGGCAACATTCACAAGGTGGATACTCTGTGTAACAGTAACAGTTTGATCAAACTGCTATTGGTATCTGATTAAACTGCAACATGGACTTAAATCCTCACCTTCACCAGGCATTAGTGCCTTGACGCTGATGTGTGCAGGTATGAGCTTTTTGACAGATTTTTGATGCAGGACTTCTTGGTTTTAGCATCTCCTCAGACCTACAACTTGTGAAGCTTCACATTGGCAGTTGTCTCTAGCAGTCAATTCTTGGCACAAGGAGGTCACTTTGCAGTCACGAGGAGTCCAAACTCCATGATTTTTATAGGGGAGAGTTCACACTGATGCCAGCCAACGATCCAGGACATGGGGGCACCTCTTGGGGATCAGGACTTACTGCAGCAGAGGCTGGCACCAGGGCTCAGGCAGGTCCGATTGGTGCTGGGCAGATATACGGAGGCCTCTGAAAGCTTGTTGGGTCCCTGTAGCTCACACAAGAGATCAGTCAACTGACCCTTGCATCACTATGGCTAGCCCAGGATCAAGGCAAGCAGGTCCAGTCTTCCTTCTTCCGACAGTAAGGCAGTCCTTCCAGCAGCAGGTACTTCTGGCAGCAGGCCAGTCTTTCTTCTGAATTTTCTACAGGTCCAGGAGTGTTCTGATTGAAGAGTCTGTTGATCCCATTTTTATATGTGGAGGCAGCCTGTGTGACTACCTGAATGCTTTTTTGTTTTAATGTACTCTTTGACACAAGTGTGGGACTCTGGTGACGGACACGTTTGGCTCTGATACACCCTAAATTATGTCTGAATTTGTATGGACATTCCTTAAGGGAAAGATTGCCATATGAAGCCGGTTCTGGTGGCTCAGTGGACTAAAGCAGCCACTGCAGGGGCCTGTGTTCCACCTCATGGTCACAGGTTCAAATCCCAGCGGGTCCACTCAGCCTTTCATCAATTTGAGATCGATAAAATGAGTACCATTGAGTTGGGTAACAGTAAACATGTATTATTCAGCGCCAGGACACCTTCCGGTAATCGTGAGCTTTACAAATACACCTGTTATGTTATGAGTAATTGCTGTTTATTCATCTTTCAGTGTTATAGGTGGACCCTGCTGAATGGGGCCACCCAGATAATTACCAAGTCGAATGTATGGCTGGTATTTAATATTTTATTGACAATATGGTCCTGACGAATGCCCTTGAACTCTAAGAATTCACCTATGGCAAAAACATGTTGACCATTCAAGATAGGGCACATTTATCAGCCCCTGTCCTCTCATGATTTTTAATCTTATCCAACCACAATAAAGGATACATTTTGCCCGCCAGGAGATAGTTTTACTGACACTTTATATTATTTTGCACCCTGCCCCTTCCTCTAGAACACTACCATTGCTCATCTCATACTAAAAAACCTCCACACCTCCCTAATTTTTCCTTTGAGGAGTTGTAGCCCACACATGGTACCTGGCGGTCCTTTTGTAAAGAGGGAATTCAATGATGAAGCATGTTACCTTCTGGTGACTGAGGGTTCTCGTCCTAAAAAATAGTGCTCCTTTTCTTTGTCTGATCACATGTTCAATTCATCTGTTTTCTCTACTTGTGCCATCAAGACGTAAAAAGTGTATGTGATAAAAGTTTTATTTTGCCAGGTCGAATTGGAAGTTTAAAACTGCACTACAGGCTGCAATGGCAGACCTTAGACATTTTTCAAAAGGCTACTTTAGTGGGTAGTACAATGAGTACTGCTGCCCATTAGTAAAGGAGAACATGTACACATAGTTTCTTAATTAGACTTTTGGTAAGTATGGTATCCAAGTCATCAAAAGATGACTGCAGTTACATTTTTACTAATGGTAGCTTGTGCAGCGGTCTTTTGGACAAGGACTAATATGCTTTTGTGGAGGTTTGAGTTTGTTGTGGTTATTTCCACTTTCTTCCTGAGTTTTCAGCTTGCTGCCAGATCTACTACACTTGGTTGGGTAGGTATTGAATTCTCTGTGCTCCTTTTCAATATGGCTGTGTGGTTTGACGTGGCTGTAAGCTGGTGCTTATGACATGGCGGCTGTGGTTGCCATTATTGTTATTTCCCCATTGTAATTCAGGATACTCGCTATGATGGCTCATGGGGGTCCCCCGGCCAAGGTGGACCGCCAACGTTCAATACACCTTCTCGATGACAAAGATTAAGAATAACCCAGTAGGTCCCGCAACCAGCATTCAACAAAACTTTCTGCCGCATTCCCCTTGGCCCGCTCAGGGTATGCCAGGAGGGAGACATTGTTGTAGCGGGACCTCCCTTCTGCGTCCTCTTCCCGCGCCTTCAGGGCTCCAGTTTTTGGTGTGATAGTAGCTAGTAGCTTTATGAATGAAGATACCTCGGACAATGGACCCGTCAGCAACCCGAAACTTGCCTGATACCTTTCGGAGGTCTGTGTGGAGGAGGTTCACCCTGATTGTCACTGTTTCGATTTTACCTTCTAACACCATGCGGGAGCCCTGAATGTCTGCAAGGATCTCTGCCCATGAAGGCTCCTCAGTGAGCAAGTCTAGCACTTGGTCACTTCAGGCACCACCTTGTTACTGTTGCGAAGAGGGCTTCTGAGTAGTATGTTGTTCCATTGTGTTGCCCTGCCGGGGACAGAACTGTGTGTGGCCAGGGAGGCCCCACACCTGAACTTCGCAGTTGCTGAGCTCGCTGACGTGGACTCTTCTAGGGCCACAACACCTTCAACGCTACTTGTCTCTGTACTGGTCCCAGCACCAAGTCCGACCCAGGGACCAGCCACCACTGGGGCCCGCCAAGACCCACCCCCACTGCGCCCACAAGCAGCCACCATCTTGGGAGACTCCCCAGAACTTTCTATTCACCCACAGGAGACGTGAGCAGGGGACCAAGGTCTAGGTAAAAGTGTAGAATGTACTGGAGCATTTTAGGCATGTCCCCCAGGTGGAGCTAGGCAGCAGATTATAGTGACGTCGGAGGCCCCCTGAGTCCAAGCACGGGCCCGCACATGTAGCGCCGTCCAAGATGTACCACTCCCGCCAGCTCAAGGGGGAAAGGAGAGAGGAGGAGGGCTCCAAGCCTCAGTCACGTGGAATGCTGACCCCACCCCCCCTTAGCAAAACCAGTTAGATCTCCGCCCTGGGGATGACACTAACCGGAAGTCCAGAGTTGCTGTTGCCCCTGTAGATGGGCACCACAGACCCGATCATGAAGAAAGAGGCCTTCCAATATTTCCAAATCGTGGCAGTTGTTGACCCCTGCACTGCTGTCTCCAGGCAGGCCCCCACAGCACAGACATCAGGTGGGCCGCTCCAATGCACAGTCACTCCCACAATGTGGTCGACGTCCTCCAGGTGGCCTCCCCAGTCCACAAGGTTGGGTGAGGGAGGACCCGAACGCCACCTCCTGATGGCAGAGTCATTGCACACCCTCTTCCCCAGACTGCCTGTCTCCAGTGGGCACAGAGATCAGGGGCCTCCGACCGCAGCCTCAGGCACCACCGCTAGCCCTTTCTTCACCCAGCCCCCGGAAACCTGTTCAAGCTGCAGCCGACAGTCAACAGGCCTGCCAATCATAGTCCAGGGGTGCAGAAGTGCATTGGTAACAAATCCTGAAGCCATTGGTCCCTTTGTGTAGTGACAGACGGCAGGATTATGTAGGGTTCTGTCAGGCCTCATAGGGACGCGTCCTGTTGACCATCTTGTGTGGCCATGCCCCCAACCACAAACTTATTTTAATCAAAATGCAAACTAATTGAACATTTCAATAAAATGCAGTGCAAACTTGAGAAAATGTGTTCACTTGACATGAAGAAATACACTTTAAAATCTAAAAAGAAGGGTTGGGCAAAGACATTGTCCAAACCGTTAAGTTATACTGAGATCCAAAAGAGTAGAAGCTGCAAAGTTCATGTAGAAGTCCACTTTGGAACTTTTGGGACAAGTGACAACCTTTTAACTTTAAGGTAATTAGTTTCTGGCGAACACTTCTAACTACAGATTCCTCACTTTGTGAATACCCCCAGGTGCCAGACTGCATCTGGAAAATCTTCTCACCAATTCCCTGGTGTGTTGGTAATTGGTACATGTTACTGCATACCTTGGTTCCTTTCTTACCGCACCTTCCCACGTTCGTCCAGAGCTTGTTTCCGCAAATTCTGTAAGGCATACAGACTGTTTTAAAAATCTTTTTCCAGTATGCAAGACATGCATCCTCTGAAAATGACAGGTTTCAAGCTTTGTAAGTATTCCACAAACAGACGGACCACCAAGAAGTCCGTCTTTGGTGTCGGGGCTCCAGTCAAGAGTCATGCGTCAAGTGTGCGAAGATGAATCAGAAGGTCATTGGCGACCATGAAGCGAACTTCTGTTTCGCAGAACACTGCTAGAAGATGTGAAAGGCCCAATCTAAGTTGAGGATGCACTCACGCTTCTGAGACCATTCCCAGGGCCTCTTATCCTTGAAGTCCCGATCATAGAATAAAACAATAGAAGTCCAAGCATGGCTCCCCTTCGTACCACCACTCCCACCATGAGGTGTCGTATGACGACCTGGGCACCTTCAGTCTGCGAACCTAATCTCCATCCTCAGAACTGACCCTGGCCCTTATCTGGATGCACCCTGAGTTCCCCAGGCAATTTGCAACGCCATAACAACTCCAAAAATTGAAGGGGGCCATGGATAGTGTATTCTGTACCCAACCAGATCCCCCTGGTGCTCCTTTGATCCCTAATGACCCGAGGTGACCTCCAGTTAGATTACCTCTGGTGGATTAGACCGTGCCTCTTGACCCTGCCTCTGTGGCCATCGCGTATCCTTTTAATGGCACCAAGAATGACACTGCAACCCCAAGCTACAACGCTGGCCCCTAGCGCCGGAGGATGAGACAGTAGTCCTATTTGACTCACAGGGTCATCCGCCACACCCTCCACCGAGATCACAACCACTTTGATAGCATTCCCACTCTGATCCTCAGACATTGTTGTAGCATTATGATGATGATGATGATGATGATGATGATGATGATGATGATGATGATGATGATGATGATGATGATGATAAAGAAGGTCATACTTATGATGAGTACAATCTCTTTTTTGACCTACAGGACGGACACATCCTATGACACTGGCCTACATTCACCTACCCTGGCAACAGCTACAGAGGAATCTGTCTTTGCCACTATTATAAGGAAAGCTGCAGAGGTCTTGGACCTCACTTAAACCACTAGTGAAGTCAAAACTAATCTCCTCACGGATGGTCTTAAACCTGGACAGACATCTCAGTTGCCTCTCCTACCATTCACATGCCCTCACATACACATTGCTGGACACCTTGGCAAAGCCAGGATCTTGTCCCTCAGTGAATAGGCAGACTGAAAGGTGGCACATTGCTGCTCCTGGGAACCCTGAAACGAAATGAAAAGAACATTTATAAAGCGCGGTAGCTACCCTGAGGCGTCCTAGCGCTGCAGACAAAACGCACGTGAGAGAACATGGGGAGCCTGTTCTAGTTGTTAAACAGCTGAGTTTTTAGCTTTTTTCTGAAGGATAGCAAGTTGTGTTCTGCGCGCAAGTGAGGGGGGAGGGAGTTCCAGAGTTTAGCCGTGGTGTGAGAAAAGGAACGACCACCACATCTAGCTTTCTTGATTCTGGGAATTGTAAGCAGATGAGAGGAGGTGGACCTTAGCTGTCTATTTGGTTGGTAAGGTGTGACCAGGGTGTGATTGATTATGGCACCTGATTTCCAGAATGCTCTGTGTGCAATGCACAGGCCCTTGAATATAATTCTATCTTTAACAGGGAGCCAATGAAGCTTTATAAATGAACTGATGTGCGAAGGGGGATCTGGAGTAGTGTGCGAGCGGCACTATTCTGAATAACCTGTAGTTTACTCAGGGTGGATTGTGGGGCCCCTAAATAGAGGGCATTGCCATAGTCCAGGCATGAGAAAATTAGACCTTGGATCCTTATCCGTCTGGCGTTGAATGGGAGAAGGGGCATGAGTTTTCGGATGATCCTGAGTAGGCCGAAGCAGGTAGCTGATAGCTTTGCAGCTTGGTAATTGAAATTGCCTTCCTCCTTCAGCACTCTCTACTCTGAGAATCTTGTGATGCAGGCCTCCACAACTCAACTTATCCCAAATGCGTTTCCAACCACTCCACCAGACAGAGACTCGAAACACATGGAGGCATTCGATGAAAAACAATTCCCCTCATCTTGCCTCCTGGGGAGTTACTCGCATGTTTTATGGGAAATGGTGGCAGAACATTTTGCAAGCCGGCCCAGATAATACTTCCAGCTCAGTACTCCTCTCTTCTAAAGGGCCATGCAGCCAGCCCCTCTTCTCCTAGAATTTGGTACCTGCTGGATAATTTTGTTGTCAAGCTGTTTCCGGTTGTTAACAATGGTTTGATCCATCAGGATGGTGACAAAACGTTGTCAGAGGTTTCCCATATGTACCTATCTAGGGCAAGAGAGCTCTTGTCAGAGGGTGAGGCTGTTGTAATGGGGGGAGGGGTGAATCTCGTCTCTGGAGATTTTTATTGTTAGGGTGTTGTCTGGCAGTCTGAATCACTGAGTCTGTGACAATGGAGTACTGTACATAGAGCTGAATCACTGAGCCTGTAACATCTGAGGAGGCTGAATCTGAAGCTTGTGAAATACGATTCCAAGCCTGGCTCTCAGTGTGTTGTCCGGGGAGTCGTGGGGGGGGGGGCAAGAAGCTTGAGGGATCTCTTCAAACATTTCTAGGCCAGTAACCAATAATGTGCTGATGAGTTAGTTCAGCCTCAGTAACTAGCACCAGTGCAGAGCGAAAACAGTGCACATGGATGCCAGCAAGACTTCATGGAGCCAGAGAACAATACCTCTCCGTTCTGTAGAGAAGGGAAACACTGCACACTCCACACTTCACACGTTACTTCAATGCATTCAAAGATGGCCGTTGCAGATGCGCGACAATCAGCAGCTGCCATCTTTGAAAGCATTTAGTAATGTTTTAGCAAATACTGTGGATATGTGTGCATCCACTTGGCCATTTTAAATGCATTTTGATTTATTTTAGTCAACTCCATTCAATGATTGCCACGGTAGATGCTCATGCATCTCAGGTGCCCAAGCCTGGATAGCATTTATTACATAAAAGGCCATTTGTAGATGATCGCTGTGCTGTGAGCTTTTTGAAATAGTCAGAAACACCTTAAGATTACCACCAGCCAATAGCACCGCGAGTGGCAAAAGTTTGAAAAGGAACCATTTCCAAAAG
Organism: Lissotriton vulgaris; assembly: GCF_964263255.1. NCBI lineage: Eukaryota > Metazoa > Chordata > Amphibia > Caudata > Salamandridae > Lissotriton > Lissotriton vulgaris. The sequence goes on from NC_141697.1 coordinate 180,177,787, forward strand.
AAAACCCAAGGTGATTTTTGGGACACAAGACTGCTGGGTGAAGAAGTTCAAATGGCTAGCCGAAAATGAAAGAAAATGTCCCACCCTCCTCCCCCTAGGCACTGGGTGCAAGGTCTGACAGCAGTGGAAGAATACAGCAACCAATCAGAACACTGTCACTGTGAGAGCTTGAATTGTCCTGGGTGGGACAAACACAAAAACAGGGACAAAAGCATTGAATCAGGAGTAGGAACTTGAGATAGACAACAGAGCCATACAATCTTAAGCAAGGGGCCGACTCAAAGCATGTGTAATTATTTGGAATTAAGAGATATGACCTAGAAAGAGCTAAAGAGCTAAAGCTGTATGTAGCCGAGGCTTAAAATGGAGAAATGTCCCATGGGCAGGGATTCTGAGGCAGGGTGTGGCTGACTGACATGCCTGCATGCTGAGGCTGCTGGGCATGGATGTTGGCCTCCATAGACTATAGGCATTTAACTTGGATGTAGGCTCTAAAACGAAGCAGGTAGTAAATATATTTCCTCTTCACTTTATAATTAACTAATTCAACTTTGCCTTTGCTCCTTACAAAATAATTAAATTCATGGATGGGAACGGAGTTTGCTTTCTAGGCGCGTCGCCTAGCTTATATTTAACAGTCAAGATTCACTCTGCTCCACTATTTATATTCTTTGAATAAAGTTGAACTTCTTATTATGTACAAACACATCATGAAAGAAAATCGTCTTTTTATGAGGTTAGTGAAAGTGCAAGTAATAGTGAGGAGTGTAAGATACAGTTTGTGTTTTATTACAGAATACTTTGTATGTTTTTCATATAAGCATTTATGGATCCTATACCGAAAATGTTTGTGTTGAAGTTGAGCAAACATTTGACTCTATTTCTAAAACTGCATTTTTGAACTCCCAAAGTTCCACTTTTATACCTCTTTCAATTTGCGATCTGATTATACGTGATATTAACTTAAATCACTGTCATCATCAATCGTTTGAATGTGTACATGCAGATCCCTGCCTAAAAGTGTGTTTAAGAATTAGACCCTAGATGTTCAAATGCTTTCAGAATATGTTAAGTACAAATTAAAAAATTGCTTTTACAGAAAAAAACGATAACGTTCATAACCAAGACTTCACTCCGATATGTTAATGCTTGATAACAATATAGAATCTCTTTTGGTCTCAATTGTAATGCTTGATTGTGTTTGTGAATAAATGTGGACTGTTCAGTGACTATATACGAAGAAATCAACTAAATTTCAATTGTGAAGGCCTTTGTGCATTTGTTTTTTTGGAGCTCATGTAAATAACATGCTTTATTAGAATGTTTAGGTTGAGGTGATAAGTTAGAGCAGCAGTGAAGGGACATAAGCTCTCAGAATATAGAAAACATCAGTGTGCAAGCTAGAATATCTACAAGTTCAAGGCAGGAAAGGCATTCCAGTATTCTTCGATGACCAAGCCCAGGCCAGAGTTACCGCAGATAAGAGTGATCTATCTTCTGGTACAAGGTGAGGAAGAGAACAGCTGAAATACATTGAGTAGAAGGGGCGGGGGGTAAAAAATGTTTACTGGTGATGCAGGTTTCCTTTATTGTTGTTCTTTCCACAGATTCCCACAAATTCTCAACAGGAACTTGCAATATCATGTTGAGAAGTAGAGACCTAAGTAATAGACACTGAAAGGACTTTTCTAGTGCATGATCTAATTTCTTCTTTTTAAGATTTTGTTCTCTCGCACAACACATGCAATCTATAGATGACATACTGGTGTTGTGTGTAATATTACTACTCCAGTCAGTGAATTTTACCAGTGTAAATGCTATATATGAAGTTTGGGGTTTTGCCATTGCACAATTGTATTCAATTGGACCTGCAGTAAGAGGCTCCTGCATATGAAGGGGGTATCCTTGTCTCTGTTTTTATTCAGGTTTGAAAAAATTGTAATTTTAATAACCACATTATATTGATGTTCACTTTAATACACAGCTGCATCCCCTTAAATGTACACATTTGAAATAACATCCCACTTGATCTGATCACATTGCACCGACCACCTACCAACCACACCATACATTTAAACAGGTCACACCACTTTCCCCATACGTTTGCATGCCTTTGAGGGCAACCCTGGGCTTCATATACAGGCCATTTCTGGTTCACACACTGGGTGCCTACAGCAGCAGTCCGTGTCCGTTTGGCCTCAAGGGTTACCACTCCAATAAAACTCCTCTCAGAACAAGATTCTCCAACGCCCTCTAAGAGCCCTAAAAAACACCTCATAAGGGCCCAGCGTAATGGTGTGTTCTGTGACTCCCTTCCAGTGTCACTCCCTCCCAGAATGGACAGGAAACATGTTGTGTGAAAAAAGTTAGCATTGGGGACCCAACAGCGTGCACACCACACCTGCGCCCCTCTCCCCCAGTTCTGCTGGATACAGCGCAGAATGAGATAAGTAGATAGTTGATTTGCATCATCGGCAGCCTAGAAGAAATAGCCAACTCCCATAGGGAAAGACAGGCATCTCTCCAGTCCTCATCATCAAGTTCCCCCATCCATCCCTCCCATCGACACTGTAACTGAGGGAGGCGATCCTGGGAATTAATTATCATAGACTGATATATCGTCGAGATCATTCCTTTACCCAGATGACCAATTAATAGCTTTGCTTCTAGAGGGCTGTATTTGGGTATCTCCATATCTGCTGGAATATGAGTTAAGAGAGCATGGCGAAGTTGAAGGTATTGAAAGAACTGTGTTTGTGATAGTCTATAATGTTCCTGCAGCTCTTGAAAAGACACCAGGAGTACAGCCTACAAATATCGCCCAAGTGGGTGATGCCTATGCGGTTCCAGTGTACGAACCCCGCAAGGCTGTCCACCTGGTGTAACCATGTTCCCCACCATAGAGGAATCACATCCAGTGGGTAAGACGTAGGGCTGCCCTCCAGCACAGCACCGTCATCCAAGTACAAGATTGGGACAAATGGGTGCCGTACAATAAGACTAACAGTCCATCAAATCCCAGAAGATACAGCTTGAGCCGGTGGGCCAGGTCGTCCCAACATCCGGTGAACCACTCGTTTACAGCGGCCAGTTGAGCAGGAAGATAATAGACTTAGAGGTCTGGAATACCCAGGCCTCTGTCGAACGGCGACTTTCTAGCCGACACAAACGCCATGCAATGTCGTCCGCCTGCCCAAATAAATGAGGTTAGTTTCGAAGTGATGGAGCAGAACCACATCCAAGGAATGGGATATGGGTAACTCGCCAGGATGTATAGATATTGTGCTAAGCACATAACTTGAAGTAAACCAGTACGTCCCATCGGGTTGAGAGGAAGGCGGCTCCATCTGCGCCAATCCCGATCAATTGCTGACTGAAGCAGACGAAAATTAAGAGACTAGGCCAAATCTGGCAAGCAGGAGATGTAGACCCCAAGGTACTGAAAAGAGCAGTGTCTAGTAGGAATGTCCGGGCACCAACTACCTCCTATTGCATCACCCAGTACTGAAACCAGTATGGATTTGCTAGCGTTCACCCGCAGGCCTGACACTCCGGCATATAGCTGATGGAGCTCAAGACACTGGGCCCTGTCATTGAAGGATCACTGAGGAACAGCAGAACATTGTCTGCATATAGAGCAATGTGATCATCTATAGTTTCACCCCAGTGCCAGCCCTGAATCCGCACATCGCAACATATCAGACAAGCTAACTGCTCTATGGCAAGAGTGAACAACAGTGGGGACAGGGGCACCCCTAAAGCATACCCCTGCAAATCTGGAACAGCGGAATGAGAGAGTCCTGTTGACTCTGACTCGTGCCGACGGGGCCGTATATTTCAGACTAGGAGACCATATTGTAGTCCTTCTGAAAATCATTCAGGAGGCTGGCTAGTTCTCCCCCCAAACGTGGCGCTCTAGAGAGGACCTGCTGCACCCTTCGAATGCAATTGTGAGTACTCCTCCCTGGCATGAAGCTGCACTGGTCCGGGTGTACCAGATATCAGAGGGTCCAGCTGACTCTGCCCATCATCACCTTTGCGAAGATTTTAAGAATGGCATTAATAAGAGATATTGGGCAGTACGATGAACAGCATAACACCGGTTGGTCAGCCTTGATCAGAATTACAACAGTGGCAACATCAAGGTCTGGGGGAAAGGAACAGCACTTCAGAGTGTCAGCATGTAAGGCTGCTAAATGTGGGGATAAGAGATCACGGTATTGTTTGAAGAACTCGCTGGGAAAGCCATCAACTCCCCAACTGGAGATCAGATATTGCCTGCGCTACCTCCTCCACCGAAATCGGTGACTCCAGTACACCCACCAAGGAGGGAGGAATAGTAGGGAGCTGTTAAGTTCCCCCAGGGGTGGTGGCCACGCTGCATATAACTTCCGGTAATAAGTTGCAAATGCTTGGCCTGTGGTAGGCAAGTTCTTGCACAGAGTGCCAGAGCCATCCATATTCAGCGGAACCACTCTTCTGGAGACCTCTCGAGTTGCCAACCAATTGTCAGGCTGCTCGGGACGTGCTGGTTACAGCGGCACCCATTCCTGCGTTCGAGAGCGGAGAAGCGAGCCCCGCCCACTGTTCTCTGTCAGCGGGCGTGGGCGGCACTTTATTAGTAATTAAAGGAAGGGTCCGCGCTGGCAACGCACTTCGCGTTCCAGCATGGATCCCGCCTGGCCTCCCACCGTTTTTTTTCCTAACTTACCTGAATCCAGTTGACCGCAGTTTCTTCCATAATCTCTCGCTCGTGTTGCTGGGCTTCTGGCGTTTCCTTCTTCTTCCTGGGTCCTATGATGTTCTTCCGGGACTTGTTGACACGCACGCTGCTCCTTCCCGGTTAGTAACTTTGAATCAAGGGAACTTCTGTTTTTTAAACCCTTCACCTCCTGGTATCTTGTCTCTGAAAGACAAGAAAGAAGGCAAGCGCTATAAAGGATCATAGTATCTTTGTTTTCTGTTGTATTCAGAAGTGCTTTTTTGAAATAAGAAAAGGCACTTATCTGATGGTTCTACGCTCTTGACGGGCGATTCTTGAGGTCCTCTTTATGTCTGGTAAACTCCTTTTTGGCTGCAAAGAAGAAAGAAAAAACACTAGTACAAAAATCCCAACCCCCACTAGTGTGTTTTTGCTTATTGTGACCCCCTGCTCTTTTTGCCTTTTTTTCCCCTCGTGCTTCCTCCTGACTCAGGAAATTAGTTTTGGGGTTTTTCCCTAATTACAGGACTAACGGGTACATTTTTATTTTAGACTAATGGTCCTATCTACTCCAATGGTGTATCTAACCTAGGTTTGTATATTATTGTTAATTCCTTGTTTTAAATGCAAACATCTGCAATCCTGTTTACATATAGAACATTGTCCTTCCTTGTAGACAGTGGGAGTGTTCTAACGTTCATGGGAGTGGTTTCTTCGCACGTACTTGGCCTATTCCATTTAAGGTATCTCATTAGAAATAGGGGAGGGGTAACATATAGCCAGCTCTTTTTACTCATATTTAGTACCCACCTTGTGCTTTCTCCTTCAGGGTTCTCGAAGACCAACCCCCACAGAAGATCCTGTGGACCACTACCCCTTCTTCCGCCCTTTGTTTTGTTACCCTCCTTCCCTCTTTTGCTTTGACTAAGTTGGGCGAAAGAGGTAGGTGAGGGAAGTTGGGATTTAGCATCACTTCCATCCATTTTGTCCCTGCAGTATATCCGGGTGAGCCTTGGCAACAATACAACGGCTTGCCCGACTTGTCACCCTGGGCATATATCCTTTGAGTGGACACTCTCCAACATTGTCTCACCTCGTTCAGAGAGACCTGGCAGAGCTTAGCCCCCATCATTTCCAATGAATGGGCTATGGCCTCCGATACAGGGCTCATTCCTATACCCGCTAGCACAGTGATCTGGGCTTCAAGCTCAGTAATGTGAGCCTGTTTCTGCCATTCCTCACTCCACACATATCCCGCTGCCCACAGGGTACCACGCGGCACCACGGAAATTTGATTTTCACTGAAGAAAGTCTATATTTCATGTGCTTTGAAATTGCACATTTCTGGTCGGTAAGGTTCCATGCATCCCTACTGCAAAATTGGACGGGAAGATGCGTAAATAAACACCCCACTCTAGAAAAAGAAGAGCATAATCTGAAATACCTCTAGGCAGTATATGGAGGGTGTGGACCTGCAGAAGGTCACAGGCAGGGAGCCAGAGAAAGTCAAAACCCCATGCGCAGCCGACAAGTGAGTATATGATCGAGGCACAGGGTTCCGACAGTGCCATGTATGTCAAAGCCCATAGAATCCGCCCACGAGACCAGGCTCGCTAAGCGCGCACGGTGTCTAGGCCACGGACTGCCACATATGTCCCAGTCAGGATCGGGAACCGTGTTGAAGTCCCCACAACACACATCACTCCAGATTCAAGGGATGTATAGTTCCATTTAGGAGATATGACAATGCATCAATACAAGAGTAGAAAAGTTCTTGTGTTTTTCTTGTTTCTCTTTAATCGAAACAACACCCAGGCCACACGTGTTTCGTCGAAAGGGGAAGACCCCACGACTTCTTCAGGGCTATGTGACTCTTCAAGTTCTAAGTTCTGTATCCTCTCTGCCGGTTATACTTCCGACCCGTCTGGTCAATTAATGACAACACGATATCCACAATAATGTTCCTAGAGCACGGTAATTGGTCCCAACTTAAGTAAGGTTCGGTATATCCTCCCGAGTGCAGAGGCTGTCCCAAAGTTCAAGTCCCATTTACAACCACAATCTGTCATTCCCTCAGCGAGTACGCTCGAACGGAGTAAATGTCCTGGATTTGCGTTCTGGACTGGAAATCTTTCATGCTGAACACACCATTTTTGTGGATGAGCGAGGAGCTTTTCTATCTTTACCTGTTGTCCTTTAAGGGCTATGAGTATTCAACAAGTGTTTACCACACATCTCATAATTCTACAGTGCTAAGTTGGTAGCTCTTAGCTTTCACGCTGCTTTTTCGCCAAAGAAATGTTCTCGAATTACTAGTAATATGTATTGGTTTGCTGTTTTCAACCTAAAACAAAAACATTTTCGTGGTCATGTAAACCGTGGCATTTGGTGCACCTACTGGCAAGGTCTGCCCTACCGCTGGTTAACGTTCCCCCTGTTGGGGGACTGCTAGCTGAACCGAAAGATCTCTGCCTGCCTTGCGGGGATCTCTGTGCTTTAAGAGGATGCTCAATGTGGTATGTCGAATAAGGCACAGGTGAATGCTGAGCAAGCACCATGTATGTTATTTTGCCCGTTGAGAATGTATTTATTGTATTTCACAAACACTCTCATAGTAGGAGTTTTTTGTTTTATAAAAAGAAATCAATGGCTCAGGCTCGCAGGTAGTTTTCTCCCTACAATGTCAAGTCCATTGATTGGTTTCCTTGTCTGGGACTGCCATTCCTCGCATGGTAGGCTCAGGCAGGGACATCCAGTGATGGTCTGACCACCTTACCTATGGCAAGCCAACTGTAGCTGAGAGCCTGCAGTCCTCGGGCGGAAGGACCACCAAGTCAAGAGTTTCTGCCAGTGCAGCTGGCTGAGGCTTCTCCCTCAGAACACTTGTCCCACACCTATCCCCTTCCCCCTTCAAAATAGTGTGTGTGAGCCATACGTTTTTTCATCACATTCAGGTGAAGAAGCCTGGTGCTTTAAATGCTCTAATGCGCAGGCATCTAGCAGCCTAAGTCAAGCTTTGCCGTGTTTAAGATTTCACAGCCCTGAGGTCAAAACCTCATCAGCTCAGCTAAGTCGTATGAGAACCTCCCCTCGTGACAAGAGGGAGCGCCACTGATTGACTCAGAGCGCGTTAAGCCCCGAAGTGTTCAGGGCTGACTGTCTATTTATCTATGGTTACAGTTTTGCTATGCATTATACATGCAGGACTACGTGTATCTTTACTCAGACTAGTGATCTCTGCTGTTTTCTTGTTCATCGGCTTGTGGTAGAGTTAATCAAGTGTCACACATGAGGTATCCAAGTGCCACAAACAGGCACACTACAGATCTATATACGTCACTCATATTTATAGCAATGACTTGGCAGCAATGAAATCTTTTGGATTTCAGTTTTTTTCCAGTACAAAATCCCCTACCTGAGAGGGCCTTCCATCCTCCCTTCTATGCCCATCTTTTTTCCCAGTCTTAGCTTTTTGATCTAGATCCGGTTAAATGTCAGCTCTGGTGGTTTTTCGTGTGTGTTCTCCTGCATTGGTCCATGGCCTAGTAAACCGGATTCTCTAGTAGCGCTGTCCCCGACCATTGCTGGATAAAAATACACAAAGTATATTGTTAACAGTTTACTAATCCTAGGCACAACCGAGAGTTAATAGAGTATAAGGCGGCAACACCAGCACCTCTTTTTAGTAACAGTGCAGCAAATGTTTTTTTGGATACTTTGTCAAAAGAATATTGAAAGAAGGCCGCCTACATGCATGCACAACCATCATCTCTTAGTGTATGCACAGGTGGCTATTTTAGAGTGGTTTTAAAACCTGTGAAAAGATCGGTGGTGCCTGCACTTCTCACACAGATGGGATATGGCGCTTTACAAGCAGGAACATTGTCTGCGAAGCTGGGGGTTCTTGACAAATTACAAAAAAAGTTTTTAAAGAGGGGAAATAGTGTTTTTTTTCTAATAAATACAATGGGAGGCTTCGATCCACGAGTGCACGGCACATGATGATGGCACATAAGCTATCACTCCCAATGTGGCTATTTATTAATATAATCTGTTTATTGCACAATCACTTACTATCTGCAACAAAACAAACACCTCACTTAATGTACATTCAATTTAGATTGAATGGTGCAGTAGCAGAAATCCAGGTTGAATTTAAAGGGCTCCATCAGGTGTCATACTCTCAACATGATATTGAGGTATCCGGAACGTTGATAATTTGTAAAAAGATGTAAGCATTAAGTAACTAGTCTTTCACTCAACATCTTTACATACATTTCTAATCACCATAAGGCCTGTCTTACCTTTTGAAAGTGTTTGTTTGCAAAAACCGTGTTGCCTTTTTAAATGTTGTGTCGCAATCAATAGTGGGTCCATTGGCAAAATATTCAATTTTAGTGTCAGAATCCACAATTACCTTATATTATTTGGCTGATGTATAAAAACAAATGATACATTTTAATCTTCTAGAAAAGGTTTTTGCAAAATCCAAAATCAGTCTGGATCTTTGTTTGGAGGTTTACATCTCCTAGTAGCAGGCAGAGTATGGCCACAGCAACCAAACGTGAACTTTAAAACATAGGGCCTGATTTAGAGTTTGGGAAACCTGGTTACTCCGTCTCAAACATGATGGATACCCCGTATCTATTAATGCAAGTCAATTATATCCTATGGCTCTTGTAATATGGCGGACTGGATATCTGTCACTTTGTGATGGAGGAACCCATCCGCAAAACTCTAAACCAGGCCTATAATCATGGTCGCCGTTCTTGGCGTGAGGCCAATGACACTGATGTTCACATTCTGAAACAGTAAACTGTCTGCATGAAATAAGTGTTCAGTGTGAAACAAACTATAGGTCAAAATTTCCTTAAGAAACTCCTTTCAAAAGTAAATAGTTATTAAGAAGAAATGTGGTACATTCCAGAAGAGGAGGTGAAGTAGAGCAAGCACGGAGTTTCCTCTTTGTGAGGGAGTATGGGAAAATCCTGAGATAAAGTAGGGGTTTTCCTTCATATTTGGTCAGTATGTGGGAAGACTGGACAAGCGAGTTGGCCTTCATCTAAAATCATTTTGTTTTAAGAATTTGAAAATTGATAGACTGTTGTCTGCCTAACTTGTGGACGCGAAAACAGTTTTCAGACTGCCCTTTTGAAATCACGGTGGGTGGCATGTTTCGGGCGGAGGGGCAAAGCAATATGAACAGCAGCCATCTTTCAACTTCAATTGTCCGGGTTTACAGACTGTTTTAACAGCAGGATGTGTTTTTTGCTATACAAATGTTCTTTACGGTAATGTTTAAAACATTGCACTTAACAAATTCTGATTACATGTTTGCAGATTATGGCACACAGCCTGCCTAGGAAAAGAAAGTGAAGTGATGGTCTTTGGTGGAAGTAAAGAAGACTTGTTCTCACTGGACACAGTTAGTACATTAAATAACACATTTTCCGGGGTTCAATATATATTTTCTTTTTATAAATATATGCTACAGGACGTGCATGTTTGTATGTGTAAAAAACACACCACTGAATATGTTGTAAAATGGGTAATTTATTAATATTTGTTTCTTTTTACTGGGCTATATAATTGCATGGCTTCTTACTTGCCCAAGCAATAGTTGAATAGTGATATCTTCTGTTTAGAATTCCTACAAGATTACATTGAAGACTGTCATTTGCATTTAGGTAGAATGCATGTTATTTTGCAATGTATAAATTACGTTGAAAGTTAACCTCTACAATCCAATGTGTAGTACGTCAGATAATTTAGCTCGCACCTTCTCCACATCTCATGTTTCAAAAAAGCCTCTGGCACCTGGAACTTTCAACCTCACTTCCTCCAATATTTGCAATAAAATAGTGATCTATGCTCCTTGCAAGAATATTTCATTTCAGTATATGTTTGAATCATTCTTGATTCGAGAGTTTCTTTTTATTACCATTCTGTCTAAAGCTGCAGGACATGCTTAAATGCTTGAGCTGGGTGTTGATGTGATGTGAACAAACCATATACGTATGTAACGCAAAGCAATGTGACTATGTTTATATATTCAAATAGTTGCTCTTGGATCGAGCATCTACCATGTGTGAGCTGCACCAATACATTGACTGCACAGGGAAATATTCTAAATGTGTGTGTAGAGTGGTTAAAGGTGCACGTGCATCTCAGCCTTACTGCTTTAGCGGTATCCCCGCATGCATATCTGGCTGCTTCACAATTCTTTTTTAAGTTTTTCTCTGATATTCGTTAAATGAATATATGATGTAATGCAGTTTAGTTCCGCAGTAGTGGAAAATAAAACCTTTTTTTTCAGTATTCACAATGAAAGTGCTAACAGCTAAGTCACGCCCCCATAGTTTCCTACATAGCAACTCCCACCCCCCTGTCGAAGCTTAGTAGTTCATCCTGCGTTTTCTAACAAATCTTACCGCATTTAATATTATGGCGTGTCATTTTGTGGTTAGAAATTCAAAGCCGATACATATTCCTTTACGTTTATGTGGTATTGAGGCTGTTGATCTACTCTGGCGTCTGTTTCTTGGCCGAATAGCCACCTTTGCTAAACTAAGTTGTGGCCTAAAGACTAGAGCTGGCGACTTTAGAAGTGAGGGACCAGGTTCGAATCTCGTCCTCTGCACAGGATCCTGTGATCCTAGGCAAATCCATTAACCTCCCCATGACTAACAAACAGGGGCGGCTCCTCCATGAGCAAACTAAAATGCCCCTGAGATGAAAAATAACATTGTAATAAATTTAATTTATTACCATTTTATTTTTCATCTGCCTGTCCTGAACCAAGAGTCAGGATGGGGAAGGGCTTACTGAGAGCAGCAGCAGGGAGGATGGTGGGCTGCTGGGCACTTCATTTCAAAGTGCACATTTCCCTTTGGCCGGCTATCGTCTGACGGCCAGCCAGACATGCGCACTTTGAAACCTCTAACCCAGCTGTCAGAAAACTGCTGGGTGTGAGAAAGTCCAGGCTTCCAATGCCCTCAGCAGCGCAAAGAGCAGCCACTTCCTCCAAATCTGGTTCATCTCTCATGCATCATGAGAGCAGCACCAGTGAGAGCAGCACCAGGATTGGTTAAGGCATTTCACTGGGGCCGCGCTGAACACCGGACTGAGAAATGAGGAGGAGGATGTGTCACAGGTAAGTGGATTTTATTTCATTTTTTACTCACCACCCTGTTGTAAGCAAGCCTCAGCTAGGCCTACTTAGTGCAAGGGGTTCGCCCTTCTCTGAACAGAGTCCTCAGACCTTGGTCCTTGATCCTCAATCATGGATGCAGTTCTACCGACAATAACCAACATCTGCAATTCCATGTTTAGCACTGGTATCTATCCCGAGACACTAAAGAAAACCCTAATAAAGCCGCTGCTCAAAAAACCTACCCTTGATAAAGAAGAACTCAAAAGTTACCGCCCCATCGCCAGTCTCCCACTATTAGCAAAAATAGTGGAAAAAATCATGAATGCCCAACTCTCTTCCTTTATCGAGGAAAACAAATGCCTTGATGAATCGCAGTTTGGCTTCCGTCGCTTCCACGGAACTGAGACGGCCTTGGTCAAAGCGGCGGACGACATTAGATCCATCTGGGATGCGGGAGGCACTGCCGTCCTGATATTACTGGATCTATCGGTGGCCTTCGACACGGTCGACCATACCACATTGGTCGACCGTGTCGAGAGCATAGGCATTCAAGGCAATGCTAAAAATCTTCTTGCCTCCTTCCTGGCTAATAGGACCCAGGTCGTCACCGTAGGACATTTTGAATCTTCCCCCCTGTCACTACCATGTGGAGTCCCCCAAGGCTCATCCCTCAGTCCGACACTATTTAACATTTATGTGTCGGACCTTGCCAATGTCATCAGGGCACACGGGATGAGCCTCACTTCATACGCTGATGACACTCAACTGGTCCTTGCCGTCAAAAATGACGGGCTTCAGAAAGCCAACTTGTTCAACCAGGGCATGTCGGCAATCGGGAACTGGATGTCACCCAATTGTCTGAAGCTAAACTCCGACAAATCGGAGGTTGTAATTTTTGGCAATCTCTCCCCGGAGTGGTCCCCCCTTTGGTGGCCGTCACCCATGGGCCAGCCCCCAGACCCGGTTGACAAGGTGAGGAACCTGGGAGTCATGTTCGACAACCGTCTGAACTTCCTACCACATGCCAACCAGATATCCTCCTCAGCCTTTCATAAACTAAGGCTCATCAAAAAAATTCTACCCTTTCTACCTGAAAACACCGCGAAAACGTTGGTAAGCTCCCTGGTGCTCTCCACCCTAGACTATTGTAACGCTCTGTTTCTAGGTGCCCAGGAGAGAGTGTTAACGAAAATGCAGTCTATACAGAATGCGGCCGCCAGGCTCCTAGGGCGAATTCCCAAATACCAACCGGTTTCACCCACCATAAGACAGCTTCATTGGCTCCCGGTGAAGAAGAGGATCAAGTTCAAATCCCTGTGCTTGGTATACAAGGCTTTACACAATGCCGGACCAGTGTTCTTCACTCAGAACCTAACCCCCTACTGCCCGCCTAGAACACTGCGCTCCTCCAGTTCCTTGGAACTGGTGATCCCCCGAACTAAATCTGTCAACTGGGGTGACAGAAGATTCCTTGTGGCCGCTCCAAAACTATGGAACACATTGCCTCATTCGATCAAGACCAGCACGTCCCTTTGGTCTTTCCGCAAAAACCTTTAAACCTGGCTTTTTAATCAATGAACTCCCAGTCCCCTTGTTGGTTAAACATTGCAGTTACTTAGCGCCGAGATGCCCACGGGCCTTCGTTTCGCGCTTTACAAATGACTTATAAATAAATAAAAATAAATAGGAAGAAGTTGGCAATGAAACTGGAAAATACAAAAGCAAAGTTTATTAAACCTTTAAAGGTGGTAGTACAGTCCACACAACACCCTTCAGTATTGTATAGAGTAGCACACGAACTAAAGCACATGGCCCCTTTTATACACAATGAGGGGGCTCAAAAAAGGCGGTACAGGAGACAAGAGCAGTTTCATGACCATACAGGGACATATTGGAAGGCACAATCGATAGATGGGCGGAGTTAACAGTCTTCGGAAACTAGTAAACACATTCCTATCTGGAACTAATTAGTAACAGTCATAGACCCTACTGTGCATGTCTGGACATGCTGGAAGCGGGAAATGCTAACTATAGCCTGTTGCCGGGCAGACTTCAGGCGCAGTTAACAAGGAGGTAGGACAAAGCACATGACGAGCACATGGCGGTGTATGGCATACAAAATGGCCGTTGCAAATACAAAATGGAGTCGGTACATTTATTACGATAATGCTCAAACACAGCATGTCTTCTGCTAATGCTTAAACTAATCGCTGTTGATTTACAACAACCCTATTGACCGCCGCACCACTCCCCATAAATGCCACCCGCCACTGCTAAGCAAAAGGTAAGAAACTCTAGTTTGCATGTAAAGCGCTATAATGCACAACTTCGGGCTACATAAAACAGCAAAATAAGTAAATAAAAAACTAATTGGATGCACAAAACTGTTTGCCAAAGCTTTTAAAATAAGATCTATTTCCAGGAACACCACGCATACTGATGTGTTTACCCCGGAATCGGTTTTTAGTGCTCGGTGTTTATGTATGTTGTGTCCACCACAGAATCTAATTATATTTTCTTTGGCTATATTCTACTTTTTAGGTCTGGTGTTAGCCAAGACCTTTTGATTTTACTAAAATGTTATGTATACTATACTTGCATAAAGGGGCTTTCAGCCACCTCTCCTAATCCATTGGTCCGTTGTATCATTCACATTTTGCCCACTACAGCATAAGGCAATTAGTTGGTCAGCCTAGTTCAGTAAAGTAAAGCACTTGTTCTGTAGTAGGGGATCTCTGTGTATAGTCATTGTTAGACCTGGCATCATTGGCTTGAGTCTCTCCTCCGTTTTTTCTGTTTGCCTCCACTGTTTTACGATGTTTTGCTGGATAATGCTTTGGGCACTGTGCCACTGCTGATCGGTGCCACAGTGCAAGTGCTCCCTATGTTAAATTGCTGTATTGATTGAATTCCATGTTTGGCTTATTTGGTTTACTATCAGTCCCTAGTCTAGCACACCAGGAGTGCCAGGGCTTGTAAATACAAATGCTGCTCGTGGGCTTGCAGCACATGTTGTGCCACCCACAAGAGCGGCCTAGTAAAAGTATGTCTGAGGGTCTGCCATTGCCAGGCCCACGTGCAGTCTAGTACTGTCACGCTGACGGCGCAAGTACACCTACTTACCAGTCCCTAAACCTTCCCTTAACTTCATGTTACTCACCCCTATGGTAGGCCCACGGGCAGGGTGCATTGTAAGTATTTATAAGGCCTGACCAAGTAGGCATGTCCTAATAGTGAATTACGGCATATTCGTTTTTCACTATTGCGAGGTAGCCTGCTCTCCATTAGTTAGAATGGGCCGCCAGGATTATTAATGCTATGATCCTAGCTGGCTCGGGGAGCATGGTGCAATGTCGAGTTTGGTATCCCTGAACTCGGGGTTTAATTACGCATCCGTTTGTGTGGATGGTTTTTGGACTCTGGGTTTGAAAATAGCACTTTTAGAAAGTGGCTATTTTCTTGTCTAACTATTTCTGGTTTCTGCTGGTTTGGTATGTGTGTGACAGAAGCTGGGTGGCTCCAGAGATCTGATGAGTCAGTGTGGGATGAGTGGGACATTTGCGTTGAGAGTAGGGGGAGAGTAGTTGCTGATAGCCTGCCCTGCCTGATACAATGCTGGCTCCACCTCCTGCCAGGCGACTGACGGCTCTGTGCCTGCCATGGACGATCCTAGCCCCACCTCCTACCAGGAGGCCGATAGCTCTGCTCCTGCCAGTGACAATGCTGGCTCCATCTCCTGCTGGGCGTCTGAGGACCCAGCCCTGCTCAGTGAATAGGCCAGGTGCCTCTGCCTGGCTCCACCCACAACAGACCCAGGATGTTGGGAAATTCCCCTGCATGGACAAAGGGATCAAAGCCAAAAAGGGGTATAAGAGAAGGACCCCTGAACCAAGAATTTAGATCACTTCTGACAAGGAACCCTGAAACCGAGGACAAGAAGCCTGCTGATCCAAGGACTTGCCTACCCCTTCTGCCAGTGTACTGTTTGCTGGGGGGAATCCTGCATTGCTTCTTTATTTTTGCCAAGGAACCAGGAGAGAGGAACTGTGTGTGTACTCTCAAACTTTGCTAAGAAAATCTCCAAGGGTTGGAAGAGTGCCAGCCTCCTGTTGAAGTCACAGGGCTAAAGGACTTCATATTCTAAAAGTGCTATTTGCTGGAACTTGAGAATCCAGCACCTCTGAAAGAAACCAGCAATCTCGACGCCGACGGACGTCGCCGAATCCATCTCGACATCGTGAGTAACGGCTCCAGTGTCCCGCTTCCTCGACGCCGGCCGCCGGGCCCGATCGACGCCAGCAGCAACGCCAGTGAGTAGTGAGTTCGGCTCCAGCTCCAAGGGACCTCGTGTCTGCACCGCTGCTGATCACATCGCCTTCGTGCCCTCTCGACGCCGTGAGCGCTGCTCACTCTTGCAACAGCATCATCGACATCGACGACTACTGAGGCCTGATCGACACCGACGACGCGACGCCGGATTGCTTGACGCCGCTGATCATCGTGTGCTTCATTTTTCTAATGTACTGTGTTGTTGGGGGTCCGTGTGACCCTGGGCTCGACGTAGCGCTCCTCGCGGTCGACGCTGAACCCTTTGGATTAACTTTGCCTCGACGTCGTGTGACTCCCGTGTGGGTTACATTGTTGCCAAGAACCGTGTTCTGAAGAAGAAGAGTTGCTTTTGTTACTAAAGACTTTGTGCTAAGAAGAAACTACCTTTGAACTATTATTTTCCCTTCCAAGAGTATTTATTAAGATTATGGTATATTTTTGTCGTTATTTGGTCTTGTACTAAGCCTTATATAAAAATACTTATTTTTATAATACTCCTGTGTCGTGTCCATTTGTAGTGTATTCACTTTATTACTGTATGTGGTCATAAATGCTTAACACACAGCCTCTGAGATAAGCCTGTCTGCTCTGCCAAGCTACTGAGGGGGTGAGCAGGGATTATCAAAGGGTGTGATCCCCTTGCCCTGACTAGAAAAGGTGTGTCCCTAATTGTCAGAAGTGCATACCTCTGCCAACTAGAGACAGCCGGTTCTAACATTGGACGCAGCGGTGAGGATTTGAACCTTGCATTTATGACCCATGTGCAGTGATTAGTGTGTGCTACATAGGGAAAGCAGGCCATAGCGCAGCCACAATCTACTTGGTAGGATTCTATTTTTGGTTCTCCGCTTTTCTGAAGCTTGATTTTTTGAACACTGCCAGTTTTGACCATGAGTGACACCGGAGTCACTGCCCCTGTTGTTGTTGTGGAGGAATTTGATAGAGCAAAGATAAACGTCTACAAATTGGAGGAGCTGAAATCCTTTTGCAAACAGTTTAAAGTTCCTACCAAAGGCCTCAAGATTAAGGAAAACTATCTCAAAGCATTGGAGGCCTGGTTAGAGTCCAGAGATCCCACTGATCCGGTGGTGGTACCGCCAGTGGAAGGGGATGAGGAGGCACCAGCGAATGGAGTCGTGTCCTCTCCCGGTAGCAGTGTTTCCTCCAAAGGTCTTTCCCCGAAGAAAGAGAAGAAAGGGCGAAAGAGCGAGAATACAACATGGAAATGGCAAGGCTTAAGATAAATGGGCAGTTGGAGTTAGAAAATGCAAGAGGTAGGAGAGAAGCTGATTTGGATACCAAAAGGTTGGATTTTGAGAAAGAAAAGTTAGCTTTGGAGCGTGATACCAAGTTGAGGGAGTTGGAGATCCAAGCTAAGAAGTTAGAATTGAATCCCTCTGGTGGCAGCATCCCATCTGTGCCTGCAGAAAGTAGGTTTTATTTTCCCAAAGATGTGATCAAAGATTATCATAGGAATGAAGATATTGGTCAATGGTTTAAAGCATATGAGTTAGCATTGTTGGCCCACCGGGTCCCTGAGAAGGATTGGGGAGCGGGGTTGTGGGGTCGCTTTGTGAATGAGGGAAGAGATACCCTGTTAGACATGCCTGTTGAGGATAGGATGTCTTATGCTCATATGAAAGATGCTTTAATGTTGAGGTATGGCCTAACCCCAGAAAAGTACAGACAAGCTTTTAGAGAATGCAAGAAGTTGCCTGGTACGACGTGGGTTGAATATGTGTCTTTTTTTTGCAGAGCCATGGATGGATGGGTAAAGGGCAGCAAAGTGGAAAGTTATGAAGCTCTTTATGATTTGTTTGCTTGGGAGCATTTTTCTAATAACTGTTTTCCAGAGCTGCGCCAGCACCTTATTGATAGCAAGATATCTAACACTAGAAAACTTGCTGAGGAGGCGGACCGCTGGTTCAGTACCAGGGTCCACAAGGGTCCAGTGGGAGACTCAACCAAAGGTGGGCAGGGTCCCCAGCAGAAGAGTGGGGGGGACAAAAGCAAACAGAAGGAGTCCCAGAAAGGGCCCCAAAGTAATCCCCAAGGGAACCAAGGGAAGGGTTCCCAGCCTCCCCCTGAGAAGAAGCCAGGGGCCCGACAGGTAAACCTGTTCATAGGGGCCTGATGACCTGCTACGTTTGTGGGCAGGTGGGACACCGGTATTATGACCTCCAGTGTCCCATGAAGAATTCTAATGCACCACAGCGTGCACCCCCGTCAGTTGTCGAGTGTAGCCCTGGGAGGGAAGGAGATGGTTGTCCCTGGTGGGAGGGGTCCCGCAGAAATGTCCCTGGTCTCGCTAGGAGACATGGAAATGGTCCCTCCACCCCCTCTGCCTAGTAACATTAATAAATATAGGCAGTGGGTGACCATTAATGGCCATAGAGTGGAAGCTCTCAGAGACACCGAAGCGAGTGTGACAGCTGTCAAGTGTCACTTGGTGTCCAGAGAGCAGGTGGTTCCCCACGCATTCTACCCCGTGATAGCTGCTGACAACTCCCAGAAAGAGTGTGAGGTAGCTCAAGTTTCCTTTGAATGGGGGGGGAGTTTCATGTACTCTTCAGGTTGCTGTGAGGCCCGCCATGCCTGTTGATTGTCTCCTGGGCAATGATTTAGAAGACTCCCCTTGGGCTAAGGTGGAGAGGGAGACACATTTGAAAATGTTGGGTGTGCCAGAGTGGGTGTGTGCGACCACTCGATCCATGACAGCAAGTAAGGGTGTTGATGGGGTCCCGGAGCCTGAAAGTATGGCCCAGGACCCAGCTGTGAAGAGAAGAGGCAGGAGGTGCGGGAAACCGGCCCCCGTAGTTCCCGTGGTCCAGGAGGAGGTAGACCCTGAGGGGGATGCCCTGGAGCCCACAGGGGAACAAATTGCTGAACTGGGAGACCTGCCCGAGCTGACCCATTGGGAGCAGGATGGTGGTCCCTCCAGGGAAGAATTCTGTGCCGAACAGAAAGTGTGCCCTTCTCTTGTGGGTATGAGGCAGCAGGCCTCAGCCCAAACCTCAGGTGATCAGTCAGGGTCGCATTTTGTTTACTGGGAGAACGACCTCCTGTATAGCGAGCCTAAGGCTGCTGAGCCTGGGTCAGCCCGTGTGCTGGTGGTACCCCAGCGCTTCAGAGCCTTCCTACTGGGTTTGGCTCATGACGTTCCTTTAGCTGGACATCTGGGGCAGGACAAGACCTATGACAGGCTTGTCACCCATTTTTATTGGCCTCAGATGAGAAGGGATGTAGACATCCATTGTAAAACCTGTCACACTTGCCAGGCAAGTGGGTAAAGCGGAAGGAAGCAGAAGGCTCCCCTCAAACCTTTTCCAGTGGTCAGTACCCCCTTTGACCGGGTAGGGATTGACATTGTTGGGCCCCTGGACCCCAAGACTGCCCTGGGCAACAGGTTTATCCTGGTCTTGGTGGACCATGCCACACGGTACCCGGAAGCCATCCCTCTCCGAACAGTGACGGCCCCCGTGGTGGGACGGGCACTGATGGGTGTTTTCTCCCGAATGGGGTTCCCCAGAGAGGTGGTGTCAGACCGGGGCACCAACTTCATTTCCAATTACATGATGTCTCTGTGGAAGGAGTGTGGGGTAACCTACAAGTTCACCACTCCTTACCACCCTCAAGGTAATGGGCTGGTTGAGAGATTCAACCGGACCCTTAAAGGCATGATCATGGGTCTTGAAGAACCAATGAGGCGGAAATGGGACGTCCTCTTGCCATGCCTGTTGTTTGCTTACCGTGAGGTGCCGCAGAAGTCTCTAGGGTTCAGCCCCTTTGAGCTTTTGTATGGTCACCCGGTAAGAGGACCTTTGAGTCTGGTCAAAGAAGGCTGGGAGCAATCTCCCAGGAAACCTCCCCAGGATGTATACAGTTACATGCTGGCCTTTAGGAACCAGACTCGGCGCTTCAGAGATCTTGCTCAGGCAAATCTGGAGGTCAGCCAGGAGGAGATGAACCGTTGGTACGACCGGAATGCCACTCTGGTAGATCTTCAGCCTGGTCAGGAAGTTTGGGTCATGTCCCCTGTGGAACCTTGTGCGCTCAAGGACAGGTGGACTGGACCGTTTAAGGTTGTGGAGAAGAAGAGCGATGTCACCTATGTGGTGGACTTGAAATCTCGAAAGGAACCCCTTGAGGGTCCTGCATGTCAACCGTTTGAAGCCCCACTTAGAAAGGTCCGAAGTGGGCATGCTCCTAGCTACGGATGCTGGAATGGAGGAGGAGAGTGAGCCTCTTCCTGACCTCCTGTGTGCTAAAGAGCAAGATGGGTCAGTGGATGGTGTTGTCCTCTCTGACACACTGACCCTTGAGCAGAAGCAGGATTGTCGCCAACTGTTGGGACAATTCCCTGATCTGTTTTCCTTGGTTCCTGGTGTCACTCATTGGTGTGTTATGTTATGTTATGTTAGTTACATTTTAATGCGCAACAGCTGCTCCAGCGAAGGAGCGTCCTGGCGCAGGGAAAGGTAAACACAACACAACACTAGGTCCGGTAACAAAAGCAAACAGTAAAACTAGAAACAATTAAAACAGGAAGGTTTTCAGGGCCCTACGAAAAGACATTAAGTCATTCGAAAGGCGGATTTCCAAGGGGAGCGCATTCCAGAGGGTTGCGGCTTTCACGCGGAAGGAGCGACCCCCCATCCGACTTAGTCTGAAGCGGGGGACGACCACCAAGGACTGTCCAAGGGAACGTAGTGAGCGGGTAGGAACATAGGGAGAGATCAGGGTATTCAGTATTCCGGGTGCCAACTCTCTCAGAATTTTAAAAACCAGGCAGAGAGCCTTAAATTGGATACGCTTGCATATCGGGAGCCAGTGCAAGGACCGCAGGGTGTTAGAGGTAGGGCAGGTTCGAGGCAGACCAACCACCGCCCTAGCCGCCGCGTTCTGGACTCGTTGTAAACGGTGAATCTCGGCTTGGTTCGCTCCTAAAAGGAGAGAACTGGCGTAATCCAACCGCGAGATGATCATTGCTTGAACGACCAGCTGTCTAGTAGGAGCATCGAAAAATCGCAGCAGGGGTCTTAGCCCGCGTAGTACTCCAAAACAGCAGGCCGCCACTCTCTTTGTATGAGTCACAAAGCTTAGCGTGTGGTCAAGCCATACTCCGAGGTTCCTGAGTTCCAGGACAGGGGCCGGCGCTGATCCCAGCTCTGGAGGCCACCATTCGTCCCCTCAGTGGTCCGCTTCCCTTCCAACGATCATCACCTCTGTTTTTGACGCGTTCAGCTGGAGACAGTTGTTATTCATCCAGCTGGCCACCTCTCTCAGTCCACTTCGGAACCTGAGGGCATCCTGCTTGGCATCCCCGCTGATCGTAACCGCCAACTGAGTGTCGTCAGCATAGGAGACCATGGTAAGGCCCCATTGCCTGACGACCTCAGGCAGCGGCTGCACGTACAGATTAAAAAGCGTGGGACTCAGCGAGGAGCCCTGAGGGACCCCCAGGTCCAAAGGATGGTACTTGGACTGAAAAGGAGGGGTGGCAACGCAGAAGGAGCGATCACTGAGGAAGGAGCGGAACCACTGCAGAGCTGACCCACAGATGCCAATGTCCTGCAGGCGGTGTAGCAGGATGCGATGGGAGACAGTGTCAAAGGCAGCGCTCAGGTCTAGTAAAATAAGCGCTGCCGTTTGACCTGCATCGAGCACACTTCGCAAATGCTCAACCATTGCCAGAAGGGCCGTCTCAGTGCTGTGGCCAGCACGAAACCCATTCTGCGTGGGATCCAGGACATTCACAAGGGTCATATGCTCCGTGAGGGCCCGATTTACATGGGCCTCCATAACCTTGGCCGGCCAAGGGAGCAAAGATATAGGGCGGTAGTTTTCAGGTCTCGATGGATCCATGATGTTGACACCGGAGACAGCCCTCCTGTGAAGCACAAGGCTTACAGGGTGACTGACAAGGTCAGGGCATACATTAAGGAGGAGGTCTCCAAAATGTTTGCCTTAGGGGTGGTTGAGTCCTCTAGCAGTCCTTGGGCCAGCCCAGTGGTCTTGGTCCCGAAGGCTGCAACGCCTGGTGCTTCACCAGAACTTCGGTTCTGCGTGGATTACCGAGGACTCAATTCAGTCACCAAGACTGACGCGCACCCCATCCCCAGAGCTGATGAGCTCATAGATCGGTTGGGGGCTGCCCGGTACCTTAGTACGTTTGATCTAACGTCTGGGTACTGGCAGATCGCCTTAACTGATGGGGCAAAGGAGAGGTCAGCGTTCTCCACACCAGATGGGCTCTACCAGTTCCGGGTGATGCCCTTTGGGATGAAGAATGCCCCTGCCACCTTCCAGAGGTTGGTCAACCAGGTCTTGGCTGGACTGGAGGATTTCAGTGCCACCTACCTGGATGACATCGCAGTGTTCAGCGCCAGCTGGGAGGAACACTTGCACCACCTCCAGGAAGTGTTGTTGGCCCTGCGCAGAGCAGGCCTCACAATCAAAGCCAGTAAGTGCCAGATTGGGCAGGGTTCTGTGGTGTACTTGGGGCACCAAGTAGGGAGCGGCAAGGTTGCCCCCCTGCAACCCAAGATTGATACCATCCTGGCTTGGGCGCCGCCCAAAACCCAAACTCAGGTGAGAGCCTTCTTAGGTCTCACGGGTTACTACAGGAGGTTTGTCAAGGATTACGGTAACATTGTGCACCCCTTGACTTCGCTGACTTCCAGGAAGCAGCCACGAAATGTGATCTGGACTGATGCCTGTCAAACGGCCTTTGACACCCTGAAAACTGCAATGTGTACAGCACCTATACTCCAGGCACCCGACTTTTCTAAGGAATTTATTGTCCAGGCGGACGCTTCAGAGCATGGCGTGGGGGCTGTTCTAGCTCAGGTGAATGAAGAGGGCCGAGACTTGCCTGTAGCCTTCATCAGCCGGAGGTTACTTCCCAGGGAAACGAGGTGGAGTGCGATAGAGCGAGAAGCATTTGCTGTGGTCTGGGCGCTGAAGAAGCTAAGACCCTACCTGTTTGGGACTCACTTCCGGGTTCAGACAGACCACAGGCCCCTCAGATGGTTGATGCAGATGAGGGGTGAGAATCCGAAACTGTTGAGGTAGTCCATTTCCCTACAGGGGATGGACTTCACGATGGAACACCGCCCTGGTACAGATCACGCCAATGCTGATGGTCTGTCCAGATTTTTCCGCCTTACTGATGAGGACTCCCTAGGTCAAGGGTAGTTCTCCCCACATTTCAGCTGGAGGGGACACGTGTTAGACCTGGCATCATTGGCTTGAGTCTCTCCTCCGTTTTTTCTGTTTACCTCC
This sequence comes from Lissotriton vulgaris, assembly GCF_964263255.1. Classification (NCBI taxonomy): domain Eukaryota; kingdom Metazoa; phylum Chordata; class Amphibia; order Caudata; family Salamandridae; genus Lissotriton; species Lissotriton vulgaris. The sequence continues at coordinate 180,201,255 of NC_141697.1, forward strand.
ACTGTTTTACGATGTTTTGCTGGATAATGCTTTGGGCACTGTGCCACTGCTGATCAGTGCCACAGTGCAAGTGCTCCCTATGTTAAATTGCTGTATTGATTGAATTCCATGTTTGGCTTATTTGGTTTACTATCAGTCCCTAGTCTAGCGCACCAGGAGTGCCAGGGCTTGTAAATACAAATGCTGCTCGTGGGCTTGCAGCACATGTTGTGCCACCCACAAGAGCGGCCTAGTAAAAGTATGTCTGAGGGTCTGCCATTGCCAGGCCCACGTGCAGTCTAGTACTGTCACGCTGATGGCGCAAGTACACCTACTTGCAAGTCCCTAAACCTTCCCTTAACTTCATGTTAGTCACCCCTATGGTAGGCCCACGGGCAGGGTGCATTGTAAGTATAAGGCAGGACAGGCCTGACCAAGTTGGCATGTCCTAATAGTGAAATACGGCCATATTCGTTTTTCACTATTGCGAGGTAGCCTGCTCTCCATTAGTTAGAATGGGCCGCCAGGATTATTAATGCTGTGATCCTAGCTGGCTCGGGGAGCATGGTGCAATGTCGAGTTTGGTATCCCTGAACTCGGGGTTTAATTACGCATCCGTTTGTGTGGATGGTTTTTGGACTCTGGGTTTGAAAATAGCACTTTTAGAAAGAGGCTATTTTCTTGTCTAACTATTTCTGGTTTCTGCTGGTTTGGTATGTGTGTGACAGGAGCTGGGTGGCTCCAGAGATCTGATGAGTCAGTGTGGGATGAGTGGGACATTTGCGTTGAGAGTAGGGGGAGAGTAGTTGCTGATAGCCTGCCCTGCCTGATACAATGCTGGCTCCACCTCCTGCCAGGCGACTGATGGCTCTGTGCCTGCCATGGACGATCCTAGCCCCACCTCCTACCAGGAGGCGGCCGATAGCTCTGCTCCTGCCAGTGACAATGCTGGCTCCACCTCCTGCTGGGCGTCTGAGGACCCAGCCCTGCTCAGTGAACAGGCCAGGTGCCTCTGCCTGGCTCCACCCACAACAGACCCAGGATGTTGGGAAATTCCCCTGCATGGACAAAGGGATCAAAGCCAAAAAGGGGTATAAGAGAAGGACCCCTGAACCAAGGATTTAGATCACTTCTGACAAGGAACCCTGAAACCAAGGACAAGAAGCCTGCTGATCCAAGGACTTGCCTACCCCTTCTGCCAGTGTGCTGTTTGCTGGGGGGAATCCTGCATTGCTTCTTTATTTTTGCCAAGGAACCAGGAGAGAGGAACTGTGTGTGTACTCTCAAACTTTGATAAGAAAATCTCCAAGGGTTGGAAGAGTACCAGCCTCCTGTTGAAGTCACAGGGCTAAAGGACTTCATCTGCTAAAAGTGCTATTTGCTGGAACTTGAGAATCCAGCACCTCTGAAAGAAACCAGCAATCTCGACGCCGACGGACGTCGCCGAATCCAGCTCGACATCGTGAGTAACGGCTCCAGTGTCCCGCTTCCTCGACGCCGGACGCCGGGCCCGATCGACGCCAGCAGCAACGCCAGTGAGTAGTGAGTTCGGCTCCAGCTCCAAGGGACCTCGTGTCTGCACCGCTGCTGATCGCATCGACTTCGTGCCCTCTCGACGCCGTGAGCGCTGCTCACTCTTGCAACAGCATCATCGACATCGGCGACTACTGAGGCCTGATCGACACCGACGACGCGACGCCGGATTGCTCGACGCCGCTGATCATCGTGTGCTTCATTTTCCTAAGGTACTGTGTTGTTGGGGGTCCGTGTGACTCTGGGCTCGACGTAGCGCTCCTCGTGGTCGACGCTGAACCCTTTGGATTAACTTTGCCTCGACGTCGTGTGACTCCCGTGTGGGTTACATTGTTGCCAAGAACTGTGTTCTGAAGAAGAAGAGTTGCTTTTGTTACTAAAGACTTTGTGCTAAGAAGAAACTACCTTTGAACTATTATTTTCCCTTCCAAGAGTATTTATTAAGATTATGGTATATTTTTGTCGTTATTTGGTCTTGTGCTAAGCCTTATATAAAAATACTTATTTTTATAATACTCCTGTGTCGTGTCCATTTGTAGTGTATTCATTTTATTACTTTATGTGGTCATAAATGCTTAACACACAGCCTCTGAGATAAGCCTGTCTGCTCTGCCAAGCTACCAAGGGGGTGAGCAGGGGTTATCAAAGGGTGTGATCCCCTTGCCCTGACTAGAAAAGGTGTGTCCCTATTTGTCAGAAGTGCATACCTCTGCCAACTAGAGACAGCCGGTTCTAACAGTCATAATCTAGTGAATAGTCCCGCCCATGTGCGTGGACCCCGGCAATCAAAAATAATCTCTTAAGTTGTCAAAAAATGCAGAACTGCAAAGACACTTAAGAGAGAATTTAAAGACAAATAATGCAGCCTATATCCACAGGCTACACTGTCCAGTACTTCAACTAGAAATTCCACCAAAAGAACCACACATACAACACAGCCTGCCCAGTTTCTTCCATAGAGAAACTTGCCTCTACCAGTATAAGCCTCTGGAATGATAGAGAGGAAGGCATGGACAGACAAGCCCCATAGGCTGCCATTATGTGGCTTAAATAGGATACTGTGCCTTTAAGAGAACTTTCCAGAACTTCTCCCAGTATCCCAGAATGCACAGCAGGTCCCTTTTACTTTCAGTTCTCTTTTCCAGCTCCTGATAACAGGACCCTGGTGCATTGAGCTCTCCCTTTTTCAAGGGTTTATTGGATTTTTGTGCACTTTGGGCCAGATGTAGGTCGGTCGGTAACGGCCGTAAATCGGTATTTTCGGCCGTTACCAATCGGTAAATAGGTGATAGGTATGTAGGGGGCATTATTTTACCAAATCGGTAAAATTACCGATTCGGTAATTTTACCGATTCGGTAAAATAAAAAATCGGTAAATTTACCTAATTTGAGCCACCCAGATGTAGGTGGGACTCTTCAGAGTCCCAGAGGCCTTACCGAATCAGTATTTTACCATCAAATCCAATTTGATGGTAAAATACCGATTCTGGTGTGCATGCACATGTGTGCATGCACACCTATGCCATGTGACAGGCAGACCTGCCCTTAGGGCATGCATGCCTGCCACATGGCACCCGAGCCTGTTTTGGGGGTGCCAGAGGGTGTCAAAGTGACACCCCCTGCACCCATGTCTAAATCGGTATTTACCGATTCGGTAAATACCGAATCGGTAATGCCCATTCATTCCTATGGGCTTCAAAGCCGGTAGGAATGAATGGGCATTACCGATTCGGTATTTACCGAATCGGTAAATACCGAAATCACACGATTCGGTATTCCAGCACATCTGGAATACCTACATGTCCCCCCCATAGATTTACACATTTTTTAATTACCGAATCGGTAAAATTCGGTAAATAAAAATCGGTAAATCTATTTCACCTACATCTGGCCCTTTGTGATTTAAAAGTGTTTTCAGTTTGTGTCTTGATGTTTCCCTTCACTCCTGTGTGTTTGTTCAGGCTTTTTAGGGCTCTGAAATGCCTGCTCTTTTCGACAAATGCCCAGCATGTGGGAGGAAGAAGTCCAAGACTGATCCACACGACGTCTGCATCATCTGTCTTCCTGAAGCACATGTCCCTGAAGATTGTGACATCTGCAAGAACTTTTCAGCAAGGACCCTGAGGGAAAGGCTGAAGATTAGGCTTCAAGGCCTAGAGGACAGACGTCTGCAGGCTGCAGGTCGGTCTGGGCAGACTGGGAAGGCTCCCTCTGCCTCTGCTGAGGCCTCTGGGGGGCTCCCCAGAGGCAGGAAGACCAGCAAACAGTCCCGGTTTCCGTCGGCGTCGATTGCATCGACAACGACGTCGAAAGGGATGACGACGGTGTGTTCCCCATCGCTCCGGGTCTTCGTCGTCGACGTCAGCGTCGAGCCAACGACGTCGAAGAAGGAGCGACAGGCGTCGTCGCTCGCCGTCGAGGCGACACCGCCGCTCGCCGTCGAGAAGACGATCGGCGTCGAGAAGACGGTCAGCGTCGAGGGGATACTCGACGTCGAGGACCTCGAGGAAGTGGTCAGTGTCAAGGAAGATCCGACTTTCATCGTCGAGGGCTGAACGTTCGACATCGCGGAGGCGGTGTTCGGCGTCGAGGAAGAAGCGTTTGACGTCGCGGAGGCGACATTCGACGCCGGAAAAACGACGCTCAGCGTCGAGAAGGAAGAGATTGGCGTCTCTGAGTTTTTCCAACTCTCCTAAGCGGCGCAGAAGGAGTTCTGGTGCCAGAAGTCACGCTGGATCTGGTGGAGGGAGCCGGAGACGGCGATCACCTGCTGGAGGGGCTGGTTCGCAGTCCCCTCCTCCGAAGAAGTCACCGGGCTCGGTGTACTCAGGTGTTTATACACCACCTCGGCCGAAGGAGCCTCCTCCCCCTGTACCTAAGGAGGATCCTCACATCAACCCTCCACTTCCACCACTTCCTCCCTCAGAAGAACCACCTCCAACACTTCCGCCTCGTGGGCCCGTCCCTCGGTCGGAGACACCTCCCGTGCCTCCACCAAGATCGGAGTCACTGCCGCCACTTCCGACACCGCCTAAGGGGACGCCAAAGCCAAAACCCCAGGATAGGCCACGGAGGACACCTCCACGGAAACCTGCAGAGCGTCCACGGACCGGAAGATCGCGTTCTCGTTCCAGGAGGAGGGAACGATCGCGCAACAGGTCATCCACGAGATCAAGACAACGCCACAGGAGGCACAGGTCTCGTTCCCATACGAGGTCCTCAGGGACCAGGGACTACTCTCCGACTTTGTCGGAGTCAATGGAGACAAGGATGTCACCGGTGGACGATCTGGTGTCTTTTCACGACGTCCTGCTAAAGGGTGCAGAAAAGTTGGGCATCTCGTTGACGGTGCCTACGCCCAAGACGACGGTAATCTTCGAGACGCTGCACCAGAAACATCTGTCTTGACCATTACTGCCACTGGTACCGGGCCTGGAGGATCCGGCCATGGACCTTTTTCTCACCCCGGCGGTGACTAAGGCGGCCCACTCGAGACTACTGAAAAAATACCGGGCTCCCGATTCAGATCCGGCTTTTCTAAGGGTGGAACCCCCTCCGGACTCTGTGATAGTGACAGCGGCTCGTAAATAGCATGCCACCACTCCGTCATCCACGGTCCCACCAGATGAAGAATCTAGATGGATGGATTCTGCTGGGAGAAAGGTTTGTGGGATGTCGGCGACGTCCATGAAGGCGGCAAGTGCTACGGCCCTGTTGGGGCGCTACGACCGCGCCCTCTGGGAATCCCTCCAGCAGTTTGTGGAACACCTGCCTCGCGACACAAGAGAAGATTTCCAGGAGGTGTTAAATGAGGGGATGTTGGTGGCGAATCAGGTCATCAGTGCTGCCCCCGATTCTTCCCTCCTGGCGGCGCATGGCTTTTGCCATGGGATTAACCAGAGACGACACGCCTGGCTCCGCCTCACGTCGCTGAAGCCTGACGCACAACAAAGGGTTGCCAATTTGCCATTCTCTGGCGAAACCCTGTTCGGGAAACATGCGGATGACGAAATGGCCCGCATGAAGGCTGAGGTTGAGACACGGCTGTGGGTCTGGAAAAGCCCAAAGAGACAAAGAAATTATACCGCCTGTTCCAGAGACAGTTCGGTGGACAGGGCAGAGGGCGTGGACAAACTTCGGGGCAGCAGCAGCAACAACAGCAGCAGTTCCGAAGGCCGTTCCAGAAGCGCCAGAAAGGCAGGGGCGGGCAACAGTCGGCACCAGCGACCAAACGCCCGGCCGGGTCTAGACCCTGAGCGCTTACTTCTCCTGCATCCGTTACCCACTCCGGTGGGGGGAAGCGTTCAAGTTTTTTCTGGCAGAGTGGAGAAAAATTACTCAGGACAAGTGGGTGCTGAATATTGTTTGCAATGGAAACAGTCTTCGGTTCACCAGCCCGCCTCCAGCAATTCCGCCGGTCAGCTCACAGTTTCAACTGCGCGAGCTTCAGGCGGAGGCAGATATCCTTTTAAGGAAAAGGGCCATAGAAGATGTTTCTCTGTCTCAAAGAGGAAGAGGTCTGTACTCCCGGTTCTTCCTCGTTCGCAAGAAGGACAAGAACTAGTTCAGGCCCATTCTAGACTTGCGGCAGGCAAACAAGTGGATTCGCAGAGAGACGTTTTGCATGCTGTCGTTGCATCAGATTTATCCTCAGTTGCAACAGAGAGACTGGCTATGTGCCATATACCTACTGTAGGAGAGTAGGGTCTGCAATCCTATGATCACCCAGATTTTTTGCTTTTGTTTCACTGGTTTACGACTTTCTCTGGCTGTGGGCCTGCCAATCAGACCCCCAGCCTGGCTGTTCTCTTTCTAAATTACGATATGTACCCTAGGTGCATCTACCAATTGGTACAGGGCCACCTTATCAGACCCCGTAGCGCAGGGCATAGGTGTACCCAGGGCCGCCAGGGGCTGCAGCATGTATTATGCCACCCCTGGCTGGCCTCCTAAATTTGACACAACTGGCTGCATGACAGCTGGGGCGAAGTCGTGTAATCACACTTTGCTTTAGATATAGTAGCTCTATATCTAACCATACAATGGACACCCGAGTTCCTATCAGTCACTCCTATGGCAGGCCTTGACAATCTAGAAGGCAGAGTGCGTGGGCTCGTGTGAACTAGGTTCTGGCCCGAGCCGAGCCCGGTTGCAGCTTGCGGAATCAAGACCCAATGGCTGTTCCATGATAACGCGTACCACATCGGTAACTTCGGTGTCGCGTTATCAAGACATGTCGAGTAAGGTGTCATACGAATCGGGATGCTGCCCTCTCACCAACTCTGGCGACGAGGTTAGCATTCCGCCCTTCTAGAGGGACACGACATGTACGTAACTGTGAACCCCGGTTAAAGTTAACTAAAGCCTCAGCTCCACCTCCCTACCTCCCTTCCTGGTCCCACCCTTAGGGCAGGACCTAGTCATGTACCCACCCCTTTCTTTAGAATAAAGGCCGGAGCGGGGACCCTTCCAAATTAGATCATCTTTGAATCAAGAACTACTTTCTACGAAAGGACACTCAAGACTCTTCTCAAGATTTCTCCCTTGTGACTAAGGAGTAGTCACCCTGCATCAGCGGGCACCATCTAAGAACTCTGCGGTTTGCTGTAAGTCCTTCCTCAAGGAATCCGACGGCCCAGCTCGACGAGAACCGGCTTCCCTGGCACCTCTGACCTCTACCCACGTCATCAGCTCAGCTGTGATCTGTGGGTGCGACGAGACCTCGAGGGACCGGCCATCATCAGAACCTGCACGCTCTTAAACCAGCACGACCATCGAAGCGATTCCCTGGTGAGTGCTCTGGGGTCCGAGAAGCCCCGACCCTGAGCCGCTCCAGCACCGAAGTGCAGTCCCCCAGCATCTCCACGATCTGCGTGGGGCCCTTCTGCTCGCTACTCAGCACGTTGTCTGGTCACTAGCCGCTGGCTTGTGCCCTTCTGTGACGACATCCGACAATCAACACTGCTGGTCTGGTTGCTCCAGACTGGCCCTTGCTTCCATCTTTGCGAGAAGCACCCCGGACCCTCCTGGTCCACTCAAGACGCCATCTTAGGCCCACCACGTGGCCCTGAGATCTGCCAAGGCTTGTTGCCCCATCCTGGGCCCAGCGACGCCGACAGCATCATCCTTCGTGGGACAGCTCGCACCTCCACCTCGCCGACAACGCCTCCTGGTCCGTGAGACTGCAGAGCCTAGCGTCGCCCACTCACCTGGTCGAGGTGACGGCCAACCGGTGCCTTCCTGGTACCCTCTGACTACTGGCTAGTAGTACGAACTTGGTCCCCTCTGCTTTCAGGTATCAACAATCTCTGATCCAGGCTTGGATCTCTACGAACTATTCATCACTGGTCGCCGGCCAGCAACTCCTTTTCTTCCGGCTCCTGGCTCGTCAGCGAAGACCCCGACGCCTGAGGACCTCGAGGAAGTGGTCAGTGTCAAGGAAGATCCGACTTTCATTGTCGAGGGCTGAACGTTCGACATCGCGGAGGCGGTGTTCGGCGTCGAGGAAGAAGCGTTTGACGTCGCGGAGGCGACATTCCACGCCGGAAAAACGACGCTCAGCGTCGAGAAGGAAGAGATTGGCGTCTCTGAGTTTTTCCAACTCTCCTAAGCGGCGCAGAAGGAGTTCTGGTGCCAGAAGTCACGCTGGATCTGGTGGAGGGAGCCGGAGACGGCGATCACCTGCTGGAGGGGCTGGTTCGCAGTCCCCTCCTCCGAAGAAGTCACCGGGCTCGGTGTACTCAGGTGTTTATACACCACCTCGGCCGAAGGAGCCTCCTCCCCCTGTACCTAAGGAGGATCCTCACATCAACCCTCCACTTCCACCACTTCCTCCCTCAGAAGAACCACCTCCAACACTTCCGCCTCGTGGGCCCGTCCCTTGGTCGGAGACACCTCCCGTGCCTCCACCAAGATCGGAGTCACTGCCGCCACTTCCGACACCGCCTAAGGGGACGCCAAAGCCAAAACCCCAGGATAGGCCACGGAGGACACCTCCACGAAACCTGCAGAGCGTCCACGGACCGGAAGATCGCGTTCTCGTTCCAGGAGGAGGGAACGATCGCGCAACAGGTCATCCACGAGATCAAGACAACGCCACAGGAGGCACAGGTCTCGTTCCCATACGAGGTCCTCAGGGACCAGGGACTACTCTCCGACTTTGTCGGAGTCAATGGAGACAAGGATGTCACCGGTGGACGATCTGGTGTCTTTTCACGACGTCCTGCTAAAGGGTGCAGAAAAGTTGGGCATCTCGTTGACGGTGCCTACGCCCAAGACGACGGTAATCTTCGAGACGCTGCACCAGAAACATCTGTCTTGACCATTACTGCCACTGGTACCGGGCCTGGAGGATCCGGCCATGGACCTTTTTCTCACCCCGGCGGTCACTAAGGCGGCCCACTCGAGACTACTGAAAAAATACCGGGCTCCCGATTCAGATCCGGCTTTTCTAAGGGTGGAACCCCCTCCGGACTCTGTGATAGTGACAGCGGCTCGTAAATAGCATGCCACCACTCCGTCATCCACGGTCCCACCAGATAAAGAATCTAGATGGATGGATTCTGCTGGGAGAAAGGTTTGTGGGATGTCGGCGACGTCCATGAAGGCGGCAAGTGCTACGGCCCTGTTGGGGCGCTACGACCGCGCCCTCTGGGAATCCCTCCAGCAGTTTGTGGAACACCTGCCTCGCGACACAAGAGAAGATTTCCAGGAGGTGTTAAATGAGGGGATGTTGGTGGCGAATCAGGTCATCAGTGCTGCCCCCGATTCTTCCCTCCTGGCGGCGCATGGCTTTTGCCATGGGATTAACCAGAGACGACACGCCTGGCTCCGCCTCACGTCGCTGAAGCCTGACGCACAACAAAGGGTTGCCAATTTGCCATTCTCTGGCGAAACCCTGTTCGGGAAACATGCGGATGACGAAATGGCCCGTATGAAGGCTGAGGTTGAGACACGGCTGTGGGTCTGGAAAAGCCCAAAGAGACAAAGAAATTATACCGCCTGTTCCAGAGACAGTTCGGTGGACAGGGCAGAGGGCGTGGACAAACTTCGGGGCAGCAGCAGCAACAACAGCAGCAGTTCCGAAGGCCGTTCCAGAAGCGCCAGAAAGGCAGGGGCGGGCAACAGTCGGCACCAGCGACCAAACGCCCGGCCGGGTCTAGACCCTGAGCGCTTACTTCTCCTGCATCCGTTACCCACTCCGGTGGGGGGAAGCGTTCAAGTTTTTTCTGGCAGAGTGGAGAAAAATTACTCAGGACAAGTGGGTGCTGAATATTGTTTGCAATGGAAACAGTCTTCGGTTCACCAGCCCGCCTCCAGCAATTCCGCCGGTCAGCTCACAGTTTCAACTGCGCGAGCTTCAGGCGGAGGCAGATATCCTTTTAAGGAAAAGGGCCATAGAAGATGTTTCTCTGTCTCAAAGAGGAAGAGGTCTGTACTCCCGGTTCTTCCTCGTTCGCAAGAAGGACAAGAACTAGTTCAGGCCCATTCTAGACTTGCGGCAGGCAAACAAGTGGATTCGCAGAGAGACGTTTTGCATGCTGTCGTTGCATCAGATTTATCCTCAGTTGCAACAGAGAGACTGGCTATGTGCCATATACCTACTGTAGGAGAGTAGGGTCTGCAATCCTATGATCACCCAGATTTTTTGCTTTTGTTTCACTGGTTTACGACTTTCTCTGGCTGTGGGCCTGCCAATCAGACCCCCAGCCTGGCTGTTCTCTTTCTAAATTACGATATGTACCCTAGGTGCATCTACCAATTGGTACAGGGCCACCTTATCAGACCCCGTAACGCAGGGCATAGGTGTACCCAGGGCCGCCAGGGGCTGCAGCATGTATTATGCCACCCCTGGCTGGCCTCCTAAATTTGACACAACTGGCTGCATGACAGCTGGGGCGAAGTCGTGTAATCACACTTTGCTTTAGATATAGTAGCTCTATATCTAACCATACAATGGACACCCGAGTTCCTATCAGTCACTCCTATGGCAGGCCTTGACAATCCTGAAGGCAGAGTGCGTGGGCTCGTGTGAACTAGGTTCTGGCCCGAGCCGAGCCCGGTTGCAGCTTGCGGAATCAAGACCCAATGGCTGTTCCATGATAACGCGTACCACATCGGTAACTTCGGTGTCGCGTTATCAAGACATGTCGAGTAAGGTGTCATACGAATCGGGATGCTGCCCTCTCACCAACTCTGGCGACGAGGTTAGCATTCCGCCCTTCTAGAGGGACACGACATGTACGTAACTGTGAACCCCGGTTAAAGTTAACTAAAGCCTCAGCTCCACCTCCCTACCTCCCTTCCTGGTCCCACCCTTAGGGCAGGACCTAGTCATGTACCCACCCCTTTCTTTAGAATAAAGGCCGGAGCGGGGACCCTTCCAAATTAGATCATCTTTGAATCAAGAACTACTTTCTACGAAAGGACACTCAAGACTCTTCTCAAGATTTCTCCCTTGTGACTAAGGAGTAGTCACCCTGCATCAGCGGGCACCATCTAAGAACTCTGCGGTTTGCTGTAAGTCCTTCCTCAAGGAATCCGACGGCCCAGCTCGACGAGAACCGGCTTCCCTGGCACCTCTGACCTCTACCCACGTCATCAGCTCAGCTGTGATCTGTGGGTGCGACGAGACCTCGAGGGACCGGCCATCATCAGAACCTGCACGCTCTTAAACCAGCACGACCATCGAAGCGATTCCCTGGTGAGTGCTCTGGGGTCCGAGAAGCCCCGACCCTGAGCCGCTCCAGCACCGAAGTGCAGTCCCCCAGCATCTCCACGATCTGCGTGGGGCCCTTCTGCTCGCTACTCAGCACGTTGTCTGGTCACTAGCCGCTGGCTTGTGCCCTTCTGTGACGACATCCGACAATCAACACTGCTGGTCTGGTTGCTCCAGACTGGCCCTTGCTTCCATCTTTGCGAGAAGCACCCCGGACCCTCCTGGTCCACTCAAGACGCCATCTTAGGCCCACCACGTGGCCCTGAGATCTGCCAAGGCTTGTTGCCCCATCCTGGGCCCAGCGACGCCGACAGCATCATCCTTCGTGGGACAGCTCGCACCTCCACCGTGGTCGCCGACAACGCCTCCTGGTCCGTGAGACTGCAGAGCCTAGCGTCGCCCACTCACCTGGTCGAGGTGACGGCCAACCGGTGCCTTCCTGGTACCCTCTGACTACTGGCTAGTAGTACGAACTTGGTCCCCTCTGCTTTCAGGTATCAACAATCTCTGATCCAGGCTTGGATCTCTACGAACTATTCATCACTGGTCGCCGGCCAGCAACTCCTTTTCTTCCGGCTCCTGGCTCGTCAGCGAAGACCCCGACGCCTGTAAGACTTGTGCAGCCGCAGCCCTCGTGGCTAGGTAACTCGGCATTTCGGTGCCTGCATAGCCTCTTTACTCTAGGGTCCCGAGTCCCTCGCTTCCGACTTGCCTTATCGGGTCCGCCCGAGACCTTAAACTTTCTGTGTCCTCGGACATTTGTTTTAATTGTGCACTTGAAGTATTTTCCTAAGAGATTTGGTTTGTGCTTAGTACCCTGTCCTCATAAAGAGTCCAGGGCTGTTGTGAATCTTAATAAATATCCTGTTTATTTTCATAACACTTGTGTGGTGTCCTTTCACTGGGTGTTCAAGGGGTACATGTGTGGTAAACAGCTGGCTTAACGCGCCCTCTCGAGTCTTTAGCCTTAGACTGCTCGTATCCACGCTACTAGGATAGCTGGTCTATAGGTTGACTTACAACCAAACACCATAAGGGTCGTTGGAACGATACATAGCGGTCGCTAGAATAGCGAACGTTGCATAACGGGCCAACTTCTCACATTTGGTGAGCAGCGGTTGGGATTTGAGCTTGCTGTTGTTTTACCACACGTATCCTAAGAATATCTTGTTGAAAGATCGCATAAGTACTGTTAGTACATATAACCAAAGCTTAGAATACTCTGAGTTCTACTGAACCAGCTGTTGCAGCTCCTCAAGGCTTAGCACACCTTGGCTGCAACTCTTAGCAAGGGAACAGTAGGTAAACACGTAGTGTAGGTAGGTGCATCACTTACACCACACTAGAAACAGTATGTCGGACAAAGGAGGAAACTCTGAGTCTCCCCTTGTGTCAGTTGACCCTCCACAGGTCATCCCTTCAAGATATACTGTGCTGAGCTTCAAGGAGTTAAGACAGGTGTGTCACTCCCGGAAGATCAAGCAGGGGTCTAACCCCACCACGTCCTTTCTGATTGGTCTCTTGGAGACTTATGATGCCAGAAAAGCTGAGACCCGTCTTAGCTCTTCTAATCCAGAAGGAGACATGCCTCCCCTCGAGGGAACCAGAGACGATCCTGACCTCATCCACCTCGCAACTGAGAACGAAGATGTGGAGGATGATGAGGATGAGGATCCCTCTGGGGATGAGGCAGATAAGGGACAGGTAGAAGTCGTCAGACTAAGCAGGTCCAACTTAAGCAAACATGATAGCGGTACTGGGGGACCCCTGGGGCCACTATCAGGTCAGCTTAACATTGGGAATGGACGAGCCCGATCTCTGTCAAGAGACTCTGGCAGATCCCTTCAAACCAATGGCTCTCGCAACTCTTCGCAAAGAGGGATGACGTCCCCTCAGCGGAGAGTGTACGAAGCTAAGGAAAGGGCAGCTAATCTGAGGATCGAAAGGGAAGAACTTGCCCTGGCCAAAGAAAGGCTTGCCTTTGCGAGAGAGCAACAATTAAGTGGGGTAGTCCCCACTGGTGGCAGCAATGTACCTAGCAATAGGGAAAAGAGTTTCGATACGAAACACCTTGGTAAGATAGTGCCCCCCTTTAAACAAGGGGACGACATCCACAAATGGATTACTGCTTTGGAGAGGGCCTGCACTGTGCAAGGTGTTCCCCAGAGTCAGTGGGCAGCTATCTTGTGGCTCTCCTTTGAAGGTAAAGGAAGAGACAAGCTCCTCACCACAAGGGTGGAGGATGCGAACGATTACCAAGTCTTGAAAAATACACTCGTTGAAGGGTTCGGCCTAACCACTGAGCAGTACAGGGTGCTGTTCAGGGATACCCAGAAAACGCAGTCTCAAGATTGGTCTGACTTTGTCGATTGTGCCACTAAGGCTTTTGAGGGCTGGTTGCTGGGCAGTAAGGTTACTGATTACAAAGGATTGTATAATTTGATGATGAGAGAACACATTTTAAACAATTGTCAGAACCAGTTGTTGCATCAGCATCTTGTCGACTCGGATCTGACCTCTCCCCAAGAATTGGGAAAGAAGGCAGACAGATGGGTTCGCACGAGAGTTAAACAGAACCAGGGCCAGAATCAAGGTGGTCAGAAGAAAGCAGACCAGAAGGGTAAAGATTCTAAGGGGGAACAAAATGACCAGAAGTCTTCGACAGGTCCCCAACAACCCAAAGAGGGAGGGGGTCAGGCTCCCCAAAAGAAGAAAGAAGGCCAATCCAAAAGATGGTGCCAGTACTGTAAAAGTAAATCTCACTGGTTTAGTGAGTGCACCAAGAAAGGAGGAGGGCAGACTCCTGCCACTGCAGCCCCTAAGGCACCTGTGCCCCCTAGTACAGTCAGCAGTGGTAGTGCGCCTCCCAAGGGTTTAGTAGGGTTAACCCTGGGTTCTGAGGGGCGTGACAACTTAGTTGGCACACTCACTCAGGCTGTCCTTGTCAGTACAGGGGACGCGGACGTGTCCCCTGACATAAGTCCCAATACCTTGGGCAAATACAGACAGACGCCTTTCATAAATGGAAAGATGGCTCAGGCCTATAGGGACACTTGTGCCAGCGTCACCATGGTGACGCCTAACTTTGTGGACCCTGGACAGATCATGCCAGGTACAGAATTCCTGGTGACCAATGCAAGCAATGTCACTACCAATCACAGTATGGCAATTGTAGCTTTCTCCTGGGGAGGGGTAACTGGCCAAAAGAAGGTTGTAGTTAGTCCAGACCTCCCAGTGGATTGTTTGTTGGGCAATGATTTGGAGTCATCACAATGGTCAGAAGTGGAGCACCGGACTCACATGGAAATGTTAGGTTTGCCAGCACATGTGTTCGCTGTGACCAGGTCACAGGTCAGGAAATGCCCCACTGAACAGGTGCTGGATCCTGGAACAATGGACCAGACACCTCCCAAGAAAAAGAGCAGTAGGGTTAAGGCTGCGCCTTCCCCCTTGCCCCAGGTCGTGGATCAAGTCTCAGAGGAGGCTGACCTACAGGAATTGAGGGAAACTGAGCCTAGGGAGTTCGAACTTGATCAAGTTGAATTCTTGGGTTCAGGGGGACCCTCAAGGGAAGACCTGGGGAAGGACCAGTTAGACTGCCCTTCTCTTGAACCCCTCAGACAGCAGGCTGCTGCTGAGGCTGCTGGGAACGCCACAGGTACCCACAAGGTATACTGGGAAGATGGACTCCTGTACACTGAGTCAAGAGACCCCAAGCCTGGCATGACCAGGAGGCTGGTTGTACCCTTGTCTCAGCGTGGTTTCCTACTTACCTTGGCCCACGAGATTCCCTTAGCAGGACACTTAGGCCAGACGAAAACGTGGGACAGGCTTGTCTCACACTTTCACTGGCCTCATATGAACGAAGATACCAAGGAGTTTTGCCGCTCCTGTGTCACTTGCCAAGCCAGTGGTAAGTCAGGTGGCACGACAAAGGCCCCCCTTATACCAATGCCTGTGGTGGGGGTGCCCTTTGAACGGGTGGGGATCGACATCGTCGGTCCCATGGAACCACCAACACCATCAGGGCACAAGTTTATACTGGTGGTAGTGGATCATGCCACCAGGTATCCTGAAGCTATTCCCCTTAGGACCACTACAGCACCTGTTGTGGCAAGAGCCCTAGTTGGAGTATTCTCCAGAGTGGGCTTCCCTAAGGAGGTCGTCTCCGACAGAGGTGCAAACTTTATGTCGAGCTACTTAACTGCTATGTGGAAGGAATGTGGTGTCAACTACAAGTTCACTACACCCTATCATCCACAATGCAATGGGCTTGTTGAGAGATTCAACAGGACCCTTAAAGGGATGATTCATGGGCTACCTGAAAAGCTTCGGCGTAGATGGGACGTCCTGATCCCCTGCCTCTTGTTCGCCTACAGAGAAGTCCCACAGAAGGGGGTTGGCTACAGCCCTTTTGAACTTTTGTACGGGCATCCTGTAAGAGGACCCCTGTGTTTGGTGAAGGAAGGATGGGAGAGACCTCTCAAAAAGCCTGCAGCCAACATAGTGGACTATGTGCTTGGCCTCCGCTCGCGGATGGCCGAATACATGGAGAAGGCATCTGAAAACCTTAAGGCCAGCCAAGAACTCCAGAAAGCTTGGCATGACCAAAAGGCTGTCTTGACTGTTTACCAGCCCGGACAGAAGGTGTGGGTGTTGGAGCCAGTGGCCCCAGCAGCACTCAAGGACAAATCGTCCGGGCCCTACACCATCCTGGAGAAAAAGGGAGAGGTCACCTACCTGGTCGACCTGGGAACTCCCCGGAGCCCCCACAGGGTGCTTCATGTCAACAGGCTCAAGGCATATGTCGACAGGAAGGACATGAGTTTGCTCATGGCCCTAGATGAGGGACAGGAAGAAGAGAGTGACCCTCTCCCCGACCTGCTCACTCAGAATCCTGACGATGGATCGGTAGATGGTGTTGTCTTTTGTGGCAGCCTCTCCGAACGTCAACAGAGCGACTGTAAACAGGTTCTTCAGTCGTTCAGACATATGTTTTCTCTAACACCCAGCCAGACCGATTGGTGCACCCATGAGGTTGACACTGGTGACAGCTTGCCCGTTAAGAGTAAAATCTACCGGCAGCCTGATCACGTTAGAGACTGCATCAAGAGTGAAGTGCAGAAAATGTTGGAGCTGGGAGTCATTGAACCCTCGGACAGCCCCTGGGCTAGTCCCGTAGTTCTAGTGCCGAAACCGCACACCCAGGGTGGTAAGAGAGAGATGAGGTTTTGCGTAGACTACAGGGGTCTCAATGCAGTCACTAAGACTGACGCCCACCCAATACCGAGGGCAGACGAGCTTATCGATAGATTGGCCTCGGCCAACTACTTAAGTACGTTTGACCTGACAGCTGGGTATTGGCAAATCAGGTTAGCTGAGGACGCCAAGCCTAAAACCGCATTTTCAACCCCTGGTGGGCATTATCAGTTCGTGGTGATGCCCTTTGGTCTGAAAAATGCACCTGCCACCTTCCAAAGGTTGGTGAATCAAGTCCTTACTGGGCTGGATGACTTCTGTGCGGCGTATCTTGACGATATTGCTGTCTTTAGCTCCACCTGGGAGGATCACCTGGTCCACCTGCGGAAAGTGTTAGAGGCCCTGCAAGCCGCAGGCCTCACTATCAAGGCCACCAAGTGCCAGATAGGGCAGACACAGGTTGTATACCTGGGCCACCTTGTAGGTGGAGGCCAGGTTCAGCCACTGGAGAGCAAGATACAGTCAATCAGGGACTGGGCTCCTCCAACCACCCAGACTCAGGTTCGAGCTTTCTTGGGCCTGACTGGATACTACCGGAAGTTTGTCAGGAACTATGGTTCCATCGTGACACCATTAAACGAACTGACAAGCAAGAAAATGCCAAAAAAGGTTCAGTGGACAGCGAGCTGTCAAAAAGCATTCGATGACCTAAAGCAGGCCATGTGCACGGCGCCTATCCTCAAGAGTCCGGACTACTCCAAACCATTCATTGTCCAAACAGATGCTTCTGAGTTGGGTGTGGGAGCTGTTCTTTCTCAACTGAATTTTGATGGTCAAGACCAGCCCATTGCTTTTATAAGCAGAAGGCTGACCCCTAGAGAGAAGAATTGGTCAGCTATTGAGAGGGAGGCCTTTGCTGTGGTTTGGGCCCTGAAGAAGCTGAGGCCATACTTGTTTGGCACTCACTTCAAGATTCAGACCGACCATAAGCCCCTCTTGTGGCTAAATCAGATGAAGGGTGAAAACCCCAAACTGCTAAGCTGGTCCATTTCCCTACAGGGGATGGACTTTACAGTGGAACATAGACCTGGTACTGATCATGGCAATGCCGATGGGCTCTCCAGATATTTCCACTTAGAACAAGAAGACTCACCTGGTCAAGGTTAGCTTATTGTTCCGACGTTTGGGGGGGGGGGTCATGTAGGAGAGTAGGGTCTGCAATCCTATGATCACCCAGATTTTTTGCTTTTGTTTCACTGGTTTACGACTTTCTCTGGCTGTGGGCCTGCCAATCAGACCCCCAGCCTGGCTGTTCTCTTTCTAAATTACGATATGTACCCTAGGTGCATCTACCAATTGGTACAGGGCCACCTTATCAGACCCCGTAACGCAGGGCATAGGTGTACCCAGGGCCGCCAGGGGCTGCAGCATGTATTATGCCACCCCTGGCTGGCCTCCTAAATTTGACACAACTGGCTGCATGACAGCTGGGGCGAAGTCGTGTAATCACACTTTGCTTTAGATATAGTAGCTCTATATCTAACCATACAATGGACACCCGAGTTCCTATCAGTCACTCCTATGGCAGGCCTTGACAATCCTGAAGGCAGAGTGCGTGGGCTCGTGTGAACTAGGTTCTGGCCCGAGCCGAGCCCGGTTGCAGCTTGCGGAATCAAGACCCAATGGCTGTTCCATGATAACGCGTACCACATCGGTAACTTCGGTGTCGCGTTATCAAGACATGTCGAGTAAGGTGTCATACGAATCGGGATGCTGCCCTCTCACCAACTCTGGCGACGAGGTTAGCATTCCGCCCTTCTAGAGGGACACGACATGTACGTAACTGTGAACCCCGGTTAAAGTTAACTAAAGCCTCAGCTCCACAAAATGGATGCTGCCACCACAGACACAAGTCTGACCTCCTGCTGCTGGGAGTCCTTCCAGCGAGGAGAGCTTGGACAAAGGGTTTCCTGCCAAGGGCGGTGTTCGCACCGTCCCAGACAGGGTTTGTGTATTCTGGGTAGGTAGGGCTTTTGCGAGAAGGTGACTGCGGAGTGGCACCCCGGTGCTCACTACGCATCTGCCGGTCAGAACCAGTTCCAGGGGCGCCAGCCCTGGCCTGGGGAAAGTCCGGCAGGGGAGAGGGGTGTAACTACCTCCCTTCCTGGTCCCACCCTTAGGGCAGGACCTAGTCATGTACCCACCCCTTTCTTTAGAATAAAGGCCGGAGCGGGGACCCTTCCAAATTAGATCATCTTTGAATCAAGAACTACTTTCTACGAAAGGACACTCAAGACTCTTCTCAAGATTTCTCCCTTGTGACTAAGGAGTAGTCACCCTGCATCAGCGGGCACCATCTAAGAACTCTGCGGTTTGCTGTAAGTCCTTCCTCAAGGAATCCGACGGCCCAGCTCGACGAGAACCGGCTTCCCTGGCACCTCTGACCTCTACCCACGTCATCAGCTCAGCTGTGATCTGTGGGTGCGACGAGACCTCGAGGGACCGGCCATCATCAGAACCTGCACGCTCTTAAACCAGCACGACCATCGAAGCGATTCCCTGGTGAGTGCTCTGGGGTCCGAGAAGCCCCGACCCTGAGCCGCTCCAGCACCGAAGTGCAGTCCCCCAGCATCTCCACGATCTGCGTGGGGCCCTTCTGCTCGCTACTCAGCACGTTGTCTGGTCACTAGCCGCTGGCTTGTGCCCTTCTGTGACGACATCCGACAATCAACACTGCTGGTCTGGTTGCTCCAGACTGGCCCTTGCTTCCATCTTTGCGAGACGCACCCCGGACCCTCCTGGTCCACTCAAGACGCCATCTTAGGCCCACCACGTGGCCCTGAGATCTGCCAAGGCTTGTTGCCCCATCCTGGGCCCAGCGACGCCGACAGCATCATCCTTCGTGGGACAGCTCGCACCTCCACCGTGGTCGCCGACAACGCCTCCTGGTCCGTGAGACTGCAGAGCCTAGCGTCGCCCACTCACCTGGTCGAGGTGACGGCCAACCGGTGTCTTCCTGGTACCCTCTGACTACTGGCTAGTAGTACGAACTTGGTCCCCTCTGCTTTCAGGTATCAACAATCTCTGATCCAGGCTTGGATCTCTATGAACTATTCATCACTGGTCGCCGGCCAGCAACTCCTTTTCTTCCGGCTCCTGGCTCGTCAGCGAAGACCCCGACGCCTGTAAGACTTGTGCAGCCGCAGCCCTCGTGGCTAGGTAACTCGGCATTTCGGTGCCTGCATAGCCTCTTTACTCTAGGGTCCCGAGTCCCTCGCTTCCGACTTGCCTTATCGGGTCCGCCCGAGACCTTAAACTTTCTGTGTCCTCGGACATTTGTTTTAATTGTGCACTTGAAGTATTTTCCTAAGAGATTTGGTTTGTGCTTAGTACCCTGTCCTCATAAAGAGTCCAGGGCTGTTGTGAATCTTAATAAATATCATGTTTATTTTCATAACACTTGTGTGGTGTCCTTTCACTGGGTGTTCAAGGGGTACATGTGTGGTAAACAGCTGGCTTAACGCGCCCTCTCGAGTCTTTAGCCTTAGACTGCTCGTATCCACGCTACTAGGATAGCTGGTCTATAGGTTGACTTACAACCAAACACCATAAGGGTCGTTGGAACGATACATAGCGGTCACTAGAATAGCGAACGTTGCATAACGGGCCAACTGCTCACACCTACAGGATGCGTACTTCCATGTGCCCATTGCACACAAACACAGGAAGTTCCTGCGATTCCAAGTTGGCGCCAATCATTATCAATACACAGTACTCCCATTCGGACTGAAGTCTGCGCTGAGAACATTCTCGAAGTGCATGGCGGTGGTAGCAGCACACCTGAGAAAGAACAAGGTGTTCGTCTACCCCTACCTGGACGATTGGTTGATCAATGCCTCCTCCTTCTCGGAAGCTCGAGCACACTTCCAGAAGACGTGCGTTCTTTTGAACAAGCTGGGGTTGCACATCAACATGTCCAAGTCTGTCCCGACTCCGGTCCAATGCATACAGTACTTGGGAACCTCCATCAATACGCTATCAGCAAGCGTGTCTCCTTCGGAGGAGCGACGATTATCACTCCTTCGGAAGGCTCAGGCTCTTATGACCACTCCATCTACAACAGTGAGGACGGTGTCTTCTCTACTGGGATCGATGGCCTCTTGTATCTTCCTAACGCCACACGCACGACTGCACATGAGTCCGTTGCAAGAGTGCTTGGAGGACCAGTGGTATCAGAGGAAAGGATCTTGGGACGACAAGATACGACTGTCTCTGCATGCTCTTCAGTCTCTGAAGTGGTGGTGTTCAGCGGAGAATCTCCTCAGAGGGGTTCCCTTCCACAAGGACATTCCCACGCAGACTGTTGTGACGGATGCTTCTCTCCACGGTTGGGGGGCGCACTCCGGAGACTTGCAGACTCAAGGAACGTGGTCCCCGATGAAGGCCACGTATCACATCAATTTCCTGGTACTCAGAGCTGTTCACTTGGCACTGAAGGCCTTTCATCTGTCCTTTCAGACCAACTCTCTGCTTGTACAGACGGACAATACGACCATGATGTATTACCTCAACAAGCAGGGGGGTTCGAGATCACACACTCT
This sequence comes from Lissotriton vulgaris, assembly GCF_964263255.1. NCBI lineage: Eukaryota > Metazoa > Chordata > Amphibia > Caudata > Salamandridae > Lissotriton > Lissotriton vulgaris. The sequence goes on from NC_141697.1 coordinate 180,222,285, forward strand.
GTCTCAGGAGGCGCAGGCGATCTGGCACTGGCTTCTGGCCAGAGGACTGACGATAACGGCTACACATCTGCCAGGTGTGCAGAATGTTCAGGCGGACGCACTGAGCAGACTGATTCAGGAAAACTATGAATGGGTCATAAGCGACGAAGTACTAGGAGAAGTCTTCGCAAGGTGGGGGATTCCAGACGTAGATCTGTTCGCCACCGCCGAAAACAGCAAATGCCGAGACTTCGCCTCCAGGTACTACCAGCAAGGGACGCTGGGGAATGGGCTATGGATCAACTGGTCGAACAGCTTTCTGTACGCTTTTCCACACATTCCCCTGATTCCGGCAGTACTCATCAAGCTAGCCCGGTCCAGGGCGCGGATGATACTCATTGCCCCAGAATGGCCCAGGCAGTGGTGGTTTACGGACCTGCTTCACCGGTCTCTCCTTCCTCACATACGGCTGCCGTGCAGGCCGGATCTTCTCACGAAGTTCGGGGGGCAGATGTTGCACCCCAACCTCTCGTCTTTGAGTTTGGCGGCATGGCTCCCGAGATAGTGCAATATGGCCATTTGAATCTACCCGAAGATTGCATGGACATACTGAAGGAGTCTAAGACGCCTTCCACTCGGACTTCCTATGCTTACAAGTGGAAGAGGTTCTGTATCTGGTGCAAGTCCAAGAACTATGACCCGACGACGTGCAAGGAAGATGTCATCCTTCCTTACCTTCTACGTTTGGCGCAGTCTGGACTTAATGTTCATTCCATTAAGGTTCATCTCGCTGCATTGACTGCCTACAGGAAATGCCCTTCACAGACTTCCTTCATCCAGATCCCTGTGATCAAAGATTTTCTGGAAGGTTTGAAGAAAGTATTCCCTCCTGTCAGGCTCCCTTCGCCTTCATGGGAATTGAATGTGGTGCTGTCCAGGTTGATGAAGGAGCCTTTTGAACCCATTCATAAGGCTTCGTTGCAGCACCTGTCCTGGAAGGCGGCATTCCTCATGGCCATTACATCGGCCCGCAGGGTGAGTGAAATTCAGGCGTTGTGTTGCCAAGAACCTTATACTGTATTTCATGCTGCTACGGTTGTTATGCGTACTCACCCTAAATTTCTTCCCAAGGTTATTTCTGATTTTCATGTTAACCAGACCATAACTTTGCCTACGTTTTTTCTGAATCCTTTATCTCCAGCGGAAAGGTCTCTGCATTCCCTGGATGTTAGGAGGGTGCTGAAATTTTATGTGGATAAAACCAAAGATATCCATAGGTCAGGACCGGTCTTGCTACATCTAAGCAGTCCATCTCTAGGTGGATTGTGTCCTGCATACAGTTGTGTTACCAAAAAGCTAATAAGACCTTAGGAGGTAAGCCTAAGGCTCAATCCACCAGGGGCAAAGCTGCCACAACAGCTTTGCTCCGTAACGTTCAGATTGCAGAAATCTGCAAGGCAGCCACTTGGAAGTCGGTTCATACCTTTGCTAAGCATTACTGTCTGGACACTGATGCCAGGACAGACACTCAGGTTGGGCAGGCTTCGCTGCGAAATCTGTTCGCACAATAGTGGTGTTAATTTTCTTCTCTCTACCGCCGCTTTGGTGTGGGGATGGGCTTGCCATTCTATTCACTAAATTATGACTATACACAGAGATCCCCTACTACAGAAGGAGTAGTTTCTGTCCTGTAACTCCAGTTCTGTAGTAGGGGTATCTCTGTTATAGTCATAAGTGCCCTCCCGCCTCCCCGGTGGAGAAGGATATTCATGTAAGGAATGCTTCAGGTCTGGCGTGTTGAGCCTTCAAAAAGAACTGAAAGTAAAAGGGACCTGCTGTGCATTCTGGGATACTGGGAGAAGTTCTGGAAAGTTCCCTTAAAGGCACAGTATCCTATTTAAGCCACATAATGGCAGCCTATGGGGCTTGTCTGTCCATGCCTTCCTCTCTATCATTCCAGAGGCTTTTACTGGTAGAGGCAAGTTTCTCTATGGAAGAAACTGGGCAGGCTGTGTTGTATGTGTGGTTCTTTTGGTGGAATTTCTAGTTGAAGTACTGGACAGTGTAGCCTGTGGATATAGGCTGCATTATTTGTCTTTAAATTCTCTCTTAAGTGTCTTTGCAGTTCTGCATTTTTTGACAACTTTAGAGATTATTTTTGATTGCTGGGGTCCACGCACATGGGCGGGAGTATTCACTAGATTATGACTATAACAGAGATACCCCTACTACATAACTGAAGTTACAGGACAGAAACTACTCCATCTCCAACATGCAGGGAGTCAAGGGCACTACTCAAGGGTTGAGTGGACCGGTTAACTTGACGAAGTAAGACAGAACCCTACACTTACTGAAACTCTGATTCCAACAGAAGCATCTAAACTGTGAGTAAGAATATCGATCTAAATAATGATATGTCCATTCCCCCTAGTGTGTAACTATAGGGACGGTCCATCCCTGAAATGTCCCTGTGATGTCAGAAAATTGACCTAGACATGTAGGTATTCCTTACTCCATTTTGCCTTTTTTTGTTACCGGGTGTAAAACACGTCTGTCTGATGTTTTAAAATTTTGTGTCGGTCATGTGTATTATTGGTAAGAAATATCACCGGATACAACACAGCAACCATTTAGCACTTATTAGGCACAAAATTAAGGGGGGTCCAAATTTGATTATTAATTTCTCTCGTTTCAGCAGTTGACCATACAATGAAAAGCTCCTCAGTGTATGGTCTGTATGCAAATGTGCATGCTTTTCAAAAAACAATGTGATTTGTACATGCCAATAGGCTGTTTATTATAACTAGCAGGGAAAACACAGGTCCTGAAGAAAGCCAATTGACCTTTTGGGGCAGTTTGTGACTGAAATATGTCGACCGATCATACACTTGGAACGATTATATCCTAATATAGTGTCACTTTTCCTACTTTCATAATGTAGCCCCTAAACCTGCACCATTAATAACCTTTTAGGTTTGGGAGGTTATTTTAACTCCTTCCATGCTCATGACGAGCTCAGCTCGTCATGAGGCACAGCGGAGCTGCACTCATGACGAGCTGAGCTCGTCATGAACAATGGGAAATCCGGGATCCCAGCACCGGGGGGGAAAACCCTTAGCAGCCATGGTGTTAAACTCACCAAGAGCCCCTGCTTTCACTTACAATTATCACAGAACTCTGCTTACAAACGTGTCGAGTCCACTCACACACCTTATGTGTGTGAGCGAGGGTCCAATGATAAAACAAGTCACAGGTGGTACCTGTGGGTGAGGACCCTAATAAATAAAAAAAAAATATATATATATACACACACACACACACCCAGGTATATATCCATAAAAACTCTTCTTTAATCTCACACAAGTCCGAGACAAATGTAAGGGGAGCACCGATTTACCTAGGCGCTGTTACTTACCGGTCTCGGATAGACCATTTACATGCACTTTATGATATTCAAGGTATTTCCTCCTTTAGTTTGTTAAAGTATTTATGCAACACTTAAAACAGTAAACAGTGAAAACACACCATAAAAAGAGCCCATAACCGATTTAGTAAAATATAGTGATTTAATAAATAAAACAATACCAACAAAAACCGAAGAAGAAGAACCGGAAATATTAAATTTGAGATTTTTTAGTGAAAATAGAGACAAAAAGCGACAACAGCGGATATCTCTGAATTCAGTTGGATCCCTCTGTCTATACTCCCCTGAGACACTGAACTGACCCATGGGGAACCCATCTCCTCACCTGTGGACCCCATCTTGAAGTACACAGATGCCCTGCTTTCCTGCCCTGGCTCCAGACTAACTACAGGGGGTATGCAGCCCTTTGTATGGAGAAAGGACATAGCCTATCTAGGAGTAAGTGAGACTGGGCTAGCTCCTCCCTCACAACCTGCCCGTGATTGCCCACTCATTCACACCTATTTAACATTGTATGATGCTGTCTAGGAGTAATACACAAAGCTCAACTTTCAACGGCTACCAGTCTTGACCAGAGACAGGCTGCAGGCACCAGATGGCTAATGCAAGAAAATGCCAACTTTCACAAGTGATCTTTTCAGAATTGTTATTTAAAATCCAAATTCACCATAAGTTAGGATTTGAAATTAGGATTCCAGAGACACCAAACTTGAATTAATCAGTTATATCTTTCCATTTGGAAATTACACTTATAAAATATAATAAGGTAATCCCAATGTTATACTTTGGGCAATATAAGTCTTGCAGTAGTGGAAAACAAATTTAAGAGTTTTTCACCCTCTCCACTGCTGAGGACGAGCTGGGTCAGTTGAAAACCCAGGTGACCCGCCTACAGACACGCACCTCGTAACTACATCGGTGGGCTGAAGACATGGAAAACTGCTCCCGACCTAGCAATTTGTGCCTCGTAGGGTTCCCTGAGGGAGTTGAGCAGGGACGGGCAGACACCTTTGTGGAGTATTGGGTGAAGTCATGGATACCCAAAGACGCTCTCGTTGTGTGGTTCGCAATTGAATGCGCCCACCGCACTCTGGCGCCAAGGCCTCCTCCTTGGGCGCTATCTCGTCTTCTCATCATTCGGATCCTCAATTTCCGAGACAGGGATGCCATCCTTCCGGAGGCGTGGGCCCACAGCTTCCTGAAACACCAAAATAATACAATATTTGTTTTTCCAGAATAAACAAAAGAAGTACAGGCCCAACGCCGTACCAACATGGATGTCAAACAAAAGCTCCACAACTTGGGACTACGATATGCTCTTTTCTTTCCGGCCCGTCTCCAAGTAGTCTTCCAAGGCAAAACAATTTTCTTTGACACCCCACAGGCGGCCTGCACCTTGTTCACGGAGGAGCGTCCACTACGGACCCGGCCTCCTTCCCCCACTGCCTTATCGACATCTCCACGGTCACACTCGTCTCCTCCCAAACCACAGCAGATGCACAATCGGTCCCCTAGGATGGGGGACCGGAGGAGGGGGGTCTTCACACTCACCGGGCACTGGGTCCCAACTGCTGATTTCCTCTGAGGTTCCTTCAGCTCTTGATGACCACAGCCGAGTCAATTCCCTGATTGACTTAAGCCGTGGCCCGACCCGTCTGGGACGCTGCGCCCCGTCCTATCAGACTCTGACCTATCTAGAAGTCCTGCACTCCGGGGATCTGGTGATGACACGGAAATATGACCGTGGAGGCCCTAGAGACTGGATTTGAGGCTCTCTGATAGATTTTGCTATCACGTAGCTGATGACACTATGACATCTGTCTATATGGAGTGGTCCACGAACTGCCCTGCTAAACGTTTTAGATTAGCTCTTTGTTATTGTTATTGTTAATTTTTTCTTTTCAGGGCGGCAGATGCTTCAATTCTGGAAGTATAGGGTGGGAGGCGTTGGGTGGAGTTAGGGAGGTGGGGGTGGCCGTTGCCCTCTGGACTGTTTTTTTCTTGGCTTTGTTTGAGCTGTTGTTTTTCATTTTTCATGACAGCTAATCACATGCACACATTATCCCCACTGACAGAGGACATACCACCAAGCGCAAGCCACATCTTCCTAACCTAGCTGCAAGGGGTCGCCTCGCCTGGGACCTAGTCCCCCTGTACCTTCTTATCCCGACGCCATCTGCTCCTCAGATGCCCACTCATGGTAGATCCCTCCACGTGTTGTCCTGGAATGTAAATGGTTTACCAGATCGTAACAAACGTGCAGCCGTCCTCAGGAGCGGCAAGCGCCTGGCGTGCTCCTCCTTCAGGAGACACACCTCCTAGGAACCCACTGCTCCTTCCTCACCCGGTACGGGGTTGACAGGGTCTTGCACTCCAGTTTCACACGAGGCTCCCGGGCGGTGGCCATATTGACCCGGAGAGGTCTTCCCTTCACTCCAGTACATATGACGACCGACACAGAAGGCCGCTAGGTGGCCCTCTCCGGTAGGCCTGAAGGGTAGGTCCTCAACCTACTATCACATGCATCCCCCCAGCCACGCTACCCTCTACTCTCCCTCACCTTACAGAGGTAATAGCCGCCCTGCCCCAGGGTCAGACAATAATTTGGGGGACTTCAACGGTATTATGCACCCGTCCCTTGATACAACAGATGATCCCTCCTCATCATGCCTCACCTCTTTTAACAGGCTTGCAAACTGGTCATCTGCCCTTGGTTTGTGTGACGCCTGGAGGATTTGGAATCCCTGTGGGAAACAATTCACTCACACTTCCGCGGCCCATTATACCCACTCCCGCATCGATCTGATCCTCCTCCCTGCCACCGACTGCCAACTAGTCGCTGGTGTCTCTATTCTCCTCGTGGAATCTTGGACCACTCTGCTATTTCCCTTCGCTTGGGAATACCACTGATGGGGTGCGTACGGTTTGGCGGTTAAAAGCGTGGTTCTTGCTACACTCGGAGATCAAGGACGCGCACTCAGAATTCAAGCATTATTTTCTAGCCAACAAAGGCTTGGTCCCTTCTTCAGGCACACTGTGGGAGGCCGGTAAGACTACCTTACGTGGTGTGGCCAGAAGTCTGGTTCATGCGAAACGGGCAGCGCAGACTGCTCACCTGACTCAGCTTGAGGCACAGACCACATGGCTTGAGTTGACCCCTGGAGACACGGATTAGACCCATCCAGCTAGACAGATCGCAATGCTCCGGGAAGAGATCCACCAGATCTCCCTAGATTTGGCCAAGACGCTGTGGCACTCCTCTCTGGCCCGTGTTTATGGATGGGGCGACAAAAATGGAAAGTTGCTTCACAATATGGTCTCCTACCTCAGGGCCAACAGAATTATCTCTGAAATCTGTGACGCTGCCGGTACCCACCACTGTACTTCCAAGCTATTACCCAAGCTTTCGTGGGTTACTATGCCCAGTTTTACTCAGCCCGGTCCTCTGGGGTTTCATTGGTTGAACTGTTGGGGCGAGCGGAGGTCCAGCTCCCCTCACTTGCTCAGGCCATATTGACAGACCTTGCCCTTCCCTTTACTCCAGAGGAGATACATGGAGCTATCTCCCTATTGCACTCTGGGAAGACTGCTTTCCGCAGGAATACTATGCGACATATCAAGACTTATTAGTCCCCCACTTAGTCGACCTCTTCCATCATGTGGTCGATACGAGCTCCTTCCCCTCAGAGACTGATGAGGCCACTATCGTGGTCATTCCAAAGACCCAGCCACCCTCTCTCTCCGGTGCGGACTACCGCCCGATTTCTTTCATCAATACTGAAATGAAATTCTTCGCCACTGCCCTGGCTCAACGTCTTTGTCCCCTGCTACACAAATTGATCCCCCGGATCAATGCAGCTTTCTGCCTGCACCCGGCACTGCATACAGCGCCTCCACCTTGCCCTGGCCCATCGCCATCTACTCACCCTGTACCTGAACCTGCTGCTCATCAATTTTGAGAAGGCCTTCGACACGGTTGATTGGAGTTACATGGAGGACGTTCTCACCACAATGGGATTTGGCCCCCACTTTAGACGTCTCATCCAAATCCTGTACTCCAACCCTAAAGCAAGAGTCCTGACCAATGGTGCGTTCCCGGAGGCGTTTTCCATCCAAAGAGACACCCGTCATGGGTGCCCTCTCTCGCCGCTCTTATTTGCGCTGTCGATGGAGCCCCTGGCCTGCCTCATACTCAATGATCCCCAATTCGAGGGTGATCCTGTGACCCCCACCAGGTCAATAAGATTGCCCTATATGCGGACAATGTCCTACTTTTCTTAGCTGAGAGCTCCAGCCCACGCTGTCTGGAGGTGCTCCGAGCCTTTGAGAATGTCTCTGGCCTGCTGCTAAATCCGGCAAACTCCACTCTGGTCCCTCTCCATCCCTCGAAGGCCTGCTTCGACTGGCAATCTACCATCCCCCTACAGAGACAATCGTTTAAATATCTAGGAATCTGGGTGATCTTGCTCCCGGAGTTGGAATGGGCTCTTAACCTTACACCCCTGGTCACGAAAGATAAACAAGCAGACCATAAGCATTGCCAATCCCTCCCACTTAACCCCCTCGGAAGAGGGGCACTTTTTAAATATTTTTATTTAAAGAACCAGCTCCGTAACAGTGCACATATGTTAGCATCAGGAATTCATTGACAATCATTAATAAGATCAACCACATTACACTAAGATGATCAAGCCCACCCACCACGAAGTACTGGTCAACCCGCTCCCTGAAGACCTCCTGGAACTCCTGATCTTTAAATAAAAAGGTGTCTAGGCGGGGGGGGGGGTGGGGGGGGGGGGGGCTAGTCCAGTCCCGGTCCGGGCCGCGGAGCTGCACTTCGACTGGGGAGTGGTCAGATATCCCTCTCGCTCTATGACATCCCCCCTGGAACAGATCCATGCTCCCAACCTGCGTGAATATGTGATCAATCCTGGAACCTGAAATGTGAGCCGCCGATATATGTGTGTATTGCCGAGTCATGGGGTTATGTGCCCTCCAAATATCCACCAGGTCCATGGCTTGTACAAAGTCCCGGAAGTGACAAGTCCCTCCCCTGGCAGTGTGTGTCTGTGACCTATCCAAATCCCTCTCCAGTACTACATTCCTGTCGCCCCCTAGGATCAGGATCCCCGGTGACATATCCAGCAGCAGCTTCCCGATATCAGGGAGGACGGTGCTGTGTAGTTTAGGCGGGATATATAGGGAGCAGAGAGTAATAGACCTACCCTCCCACTGAGCTGTGAGTGCCGCGTAACGCCCTAAGGGGTCCAACCATTGTCTCCCGACCACCAGAGGTAAGGTGTTTCTGATGAGGATTCCCACTCCCCTGGAGCCTGTGGTAAAGCCAGCATGCGCCCGCATCGTATAGCCAAATCTGTTTAGGGCCTTGCAGTGGTTTCCAAGTAGGTGCGTTTCCTGGAGTAGGACGATGTCTGGTGCATGTCTATGTAAATACTGGAGTACCATGGTACGCTTAATCTTGTTCTGGAGGCCGTTAAACTTCCATGATAATATGCTAATGTGTCTGTCGTGTGGCATATGCATTTTGGAGAACTATCATGAAAATCTGACGAGGCGAGTGTCTTCCCTCCCCTCCCCCCACTTCCCGCCCGCCCATCAACAGTGCCTTCGGAGCCAAACCAAATACATCATAAACAAAGCAAAACAAGATGATCGCCCCGTATCTTCTTCCCCCAACCCCCAGGACCTTCCCCCCTCCCTGCGACCCTGCTACGCCCGCCAACATGATCAGGCATCCCCCAACAAGCAGAGCGCCTGTAGCCCTTCAAACGAAAACCAAGGGGGGTGAGTGCTACTACCTAGTCCTGTAAGGTGAGGAACACCTCCGGCCCCACCTCGTATTCTGTAAATTGCCTCAGCCTGCCCAGTTGGACCCTGAATAATGCAAATGTGAAAGTCATGTGTATTTCTTACGGCTTCTGCCCTGCATACCAGTCCTGGCCTCGTCACCTCATGTCTGGCGAGGCCAACAGGCTCCGAGCCCGATTCCTGCAGGAGGGCAAAGTATTCCTCCGCTGCTGACGTCCACTCCAGGAGAACCAACCGAAGACGTCGGAGAATGAGGCGCCGTGTTCCACCAGCTGCCCCTCGCCCCAGAGCCTGCTGTGTCCACCTGCTCCTCCAGCCAGGAATGCACGTCCTCCGGGAAGGTGAAGAACAAGGATTTTCCGTCGATTAAGATCTTGAGTTTTGCCGGAAAAAACATCATATATTTGTTGCCCTTTTCTCGAAGTACTTTTTTGACTCCGTCAAAGGATCGATGCTCCTGTTGCACCTTTATCGTGAAGTCGGGGAAGAACCTGATGATGGCATTTTCCAGCCGCAGGTCCCCATGTTGGCGCCTGTAGAATGGCGTCCCGATATAGTTGAGGATCCGTGCAATTATTGTCCGCGGCGGGGCCCCCGGCCGCGGCGGGGGGGATCAGTGCCCTATGAGCTCGCTCGATAGTCAAGAACTTCGAGTGACTCTTGGGCTGCAGGTGCTTGAGGATGTGGTCCTCCAAAAACAGGTTGACGCTCGGCCCCTCCATCTTCTCCGGCACTCCCACCACACGTATGTTGTTTCGGCGGGCCCACCCTTCCTGGTCCTCCAGGCGGGCCGCTACCACCTTCTGCTGATGCGAGAGTCGTTGAACCTGCTGTTGCAATTGTTTAGTAGTATTTTGGAGTTTAGCAATGTCCCCAGCATTTTGGGTGGCTTTCTCAGATGTTTTGTTTAAGTCCGCCCTCAGCAGAGTCATTTCAATGGACACCTTGTCTATCTTGGACTCCAGCGTGGTTCCCATCGTTTGTATGGCCTGCATGATCGATGTTAACAACGGTTCTTGTGGGACCCCAGGGCACCGGCCTGCGCATCGCCTCCGCCACTCACAGTAGCGGTGTAATTGTCCATAGTTTTAGTCTGGATTGTCGTGGATTTCTTGGGTCTCATGACTGCGGCCATTAACACCGGGTCCACCCGTGGGCAAGGGGGAGGGGACGCCCTCTAGGCCGCAACGTCGCCCCGCCGTCGCAGCCCCAACCAGGGATACTACGGTTCACAGAGGATCTCACTCGGGTCTCCCAGCCAGGACCAGGGTCTGTCTACCGGGCCTCGCCACCTTCTTCCCCTGGCGGCTGCTCCTCCGGCCTACGCTCCACGTGGGCGCTCCTCACTTGACCCAGTCGCTCAGAATTCGCCCTCCACAGATCATTGGGCGTGAGGCGCCACTTCCATGCCTCCCTGCCCGAGTAATGACTCCGAGACGGTCGCTTCCCGTCGATGGCCACGTAGCACCAGTGGCGCCGGGGAGACCCCCACTCCCCCCAGGCACCTTCTCGCCCACTAATCCGGTCTGCGCCACTCGCCCAGCGCCCTCGTCCGCCGCTGGGTAGCACTCAACGCCCTAAATCACAGTCCAAGTCGAGCGCCACTCGGAACCTCCACACCACCGGGAGCCAGGAGGTCTACACAGGGGGTCCCATCTGCTTCCACTCTCAAAGGGCAACTACGCCATGCCTGAGTCCTTCCCAGGTGTCGGCTGGGGGCCTCCGGGTCCCATATCGTGCTGGCTCCTCCTGCGTCGTCACACCCAACGCCTCCGGGGCATCCGCTTCCCGCTCCAGGCCGGGTGTGGGGGGGCACTCCCTCTCTAGCGCCGACCACTCTGCCCTGGGCGCCTGAAGTTCCCCGCTGGGCCCGCCGCCCACCTGGCATCTCTCGCCGGCACCGCTCCCCCGCAGCCAGCCTCAGAATCACTTGAGGTCGGCGCCTGAATTTCCCCTCCTCTGTAGTAAAGGCCGCTGAAGGCCCCAAACTGCAGCCGGTCGCCGAAGGACTTCTGCGCCGCCTGGAAGGTCCGGAGAACAGCCTCCCGGCACCGGAGCCTGCACCGCGATGAAATCCGGCCTCTGGGACAGTGAGGCTAAAGGATAAAAGACGGATTTTGAGGGCCTTAGGTAATTCCTCACCGGAGCCGCGTTAGAGTGCGGCCATCTTCGGTGTCGCCCGGCCACGCCCCCCGGCACTTTTTAAAATTATTATTCCCCCACCGTTTTTTATACATTCTTCAAAATATTACCATTCATCTTCCGGGTAGTTGGTTCTGTGAGTTTGATGGGGTACTTACCAGGTTCTTGTGGGGGGGCGGGAGACCGCGTTTGGCCTTGGCTCGCTGCCGGATACCTCCCTTTGACGGTGGCAAGGGTGTGACAACCTTCACCTTTACTACTTGGCCACTAGACTCATTGTCATTCATGACTGGTTCGCTGGAGGCTGGTCTGACCCGGCTTATCGGACCATGCTTAGAACTATGGATTTCCCACAAATCCAAGCCTGCTTGTATGGTGCCCCCATTCCACATACTATTCCACCTATCACTAGAGCGGTCCTAGTGGCCTGGCGATCTGCTCTGCGCTATACGAGATGGGACAAGAGGTTTACCTAACATACGCCTCTGTGGTACGACACTTGGCTCCGTGCAGCATCGACCCTTCAGGGTTTCCGGCAGTGGGATCGGATCGGGATTTCACTCCTTGGGGACATTTGGGTGGGAGACCACGTTAGGGCCTTCTCTGATCTGCAGCAACGCCACTCCCTTCACACCATCCAATTTTACAAGTACCTACAACTCTGAGACGCTCTTACTATGCATAATCCACCGTGCACCTCACTCCCTGAATTCAGTCTGCTAGAGTCCCAGGTTATGATGGGAAACTTGGGTAGGGGGGTGGTGTCGGCCATTTACCGCTCCCTCGTGAACAATGGCCCTGCAACCTTAGTCTCCCTGCGAACCCGCTGGGTGGGGTGGCTGGGTCCCCTAGAAGAGGCAGACCGGCGAGACGCCCTCATGGCTCCCAGAACTCTGATGACCTCCTCTAAAGTACGTCTCATCCAACTTTATTACCTTCACACGGCACACCTCACCCCCGCCTACACAGGGCAAGACTACGCTCCTCCCCAGGCTGTACTCGATGTGGCCACGCCCCAAACGACTTTTATCTCATGGTCTGGCTGTGCCCTGGTCTCTCTTCATTCTAGGCGGGTGTGGAATCGGAGCTCACGCAGGCTCTGGGGTGGCTGGTCCCTCTCGATCCCCTACACCTTCTCCTGGGAGTATTTGATGGCCTGGATGGCTCTAGAGCCGACAAACGCTTCTTGGGCACTGCGGTGACAGTGGCCAAGTGAGATATTGTAGCGGCCTGGTCACGGGCCATACCCCCTACCGTACGTAAATGGCGACGGTGGATGGATTGGTGCGTGGCCCAAAATGAACCCCTCTTCGAGGCCCGGGATGTCCTGAAAATCTTTTAAAGGTTTGGGGCAAGTGGCTAAATCTACTGTTTTTAGTTCTATGCTTGTTCTTCTCCCGTATCGCTACATTGCTTTTTCACATGAGGTGGCTTGTTCGAGAGGTTTACATTTAGGCCGGGTCTCCTGTTGTCTACCGATGATGGACTTTGACACATTGTGCACGCTCATGCTGTCTTTGTATGACTTGTTTTTTCAAATGCTAATACATTTGATTATAAAAAAAGAGTTTTTCAGTACCGGGAAATGGAAAATTTAAAAGTAGGTGTCCTGGCTTTTAAGTACATTGCACCTGCACCTTGGGCTGTCTAGGGCCTACCCTGGGGTGAGGTATATATTAAAAAGAAAAGTTTGGACCAGACAAAAGTTTTATTTTGCCAGGTCAAAGTGGCAGTTTAAACTGCTCACACAGGTTGCAGAGTGGCAGGCCTGAGACATGTTTGAAGGGCTACGGAAGTGGCTGGCACAATCAGTGCTGTAGGCTCACTAGTAGCATTTCATTTACAGGCCCTGTACCATTGTACTAGGGACTTATAAGTTCATTGAAATTGCCAGTTTGGTATGAGCTAATATTACCATGTTTAGAGGAGAAAGCACATGCACCTTTGGACTGGTTAGACATGGTAAAGTGACCAGAATCTTATGGGCAACAAAAATGAATTAACTAAAAGGGAGTAGGATGGCAAAAAGTTTGGGGTTGACTCTGAAGAAAGGGTACCAACACAAACCCCCCTTCAGCCTAAAGCCAGGGTAGACTAGTCAATACCTTGATGGGCTTTCCAGCTTAGGCTATAGAACGTGGACAATGGCCCTCTACTGTAGGAGCACCAGCCAGTTCTACCCCTCTCTGAATTCAGATGGATCCCTCTGTTTATACTATCCTGAGCCACTGAACCGAGCCATGGAGAACCCTTCTCCTCACCTGTGGACCCCATCTATGAAACAGCTAACCCTAATTTGCTCACAGATGCATCACAGTAGGCAGAAATTACCAACATCACCAATAGAGTTATATGGCCCATTCCACCCCTTGGACCAGACTCCTGTCTCCCAACTCAAGGAAAACTCTACCCTTAAGGACCATAGTAAGAGAGGCCACTGACAACCATCAGTGTCAGGAGCCAGGCCCCAGGCCATCCATTGCGACTGGTCCAATCCATGCAGCAGTGGCACTGCATCGATTCTGCTCGGGATGCGCTGCTCAGCTCAGGAGATGCATTGGTTCTGCTCAGGATTGCAATTTTCAGCAGAGAAGCACCTGCACATCCAAATCCCTGATCGTATGGTAAAATCAGCCCAAAAGTTATGTGGTGTTCATCCACCACAGTGGAAGGCTGGCTAAAGAGAACATCCTTTTTTCAAAGGTATCCAGCCTGTTGGATTCTCTATAAGGTGGATACTGTGATAGAGTGTATACTGGACACCACCCTTCTCCATGCTTTTACTCTACTTGAGAGGATTGCTGACATTCATCTATTGGTCCAATCTTTTCAGCCAAGCGTGCAAGTTCCAGTCTTGATGGTCCTACGAACCTAGGTCTGCCGCCATCCTCCATTCTCCTAGTCATGCATGCATATTTGCACATGTGGGCCCTGCAATGGTAACTCTTCAGGCGGTGGCTACAGTATGGGGGAAACTTGTCAGACTCCATCATAATCTCCCTCAGCGGTGCAGAAGTGGGGTCTGGTGGGGGACGAGGCAAACCTGAAGTTCAGGCTAGTCTTCACTCACCCTTCAAACGTGATTACAGTAGTGACAGATGCCTCCACCTCTTGTTTGATAGCTCCACTAGAAGATCTCGAGATCAGGGGCCTAACATCTCAGATTCCGCAGGTTTTTCATATTAACCCATGAGAATTGCTTTCAATTCGTTTTGCACTCAAGGCCTTCCTTCCCTCCATCAAATATCCGTCCATCCAGGTCTTGATTTAATGAGTGACACAATTGCAATGTGGTAATTCCGCAAGCCAGGGAAGTAGGGTCTCACCTTCTTTTGCCTGAAAGCATTCAGTCTGTGGTCTTAGGCACGCTGCTAAGTGATCTGGTCACAACCAATCACATATCAAAGTCTCTAAATGTCAGAGCTTGCAGCCTGAGCCATCGCCGTCTACTGAAAGTAGTCCAGGACATCTTCGCCCAGTTGAGAACTCCTGAGGTGTGCTTGTTTGCCTCTTTGGAAAAAGCTCAGTGCCAGCAGTTCTGAACCCTCCAGTATCCACTGAGCAGATCCCATATGGGACAGTTGTCAATTGAGGTGGAAATTTCAGCTCCATTATGCATTTCTCCCCATTTCTCCTCGTGCTCTAAAGAAGATTCGCCAAGACCAGGCCATTCTCATCACCCTGGATTGGCCACGGAGGGGTGTGGTATGCAGACCTTCTGATCTTTTTCACGTGTCTCCTGCTCAAGCTGCCATTCAGAACGGTCTTTCTCTGCCAGTCCGGGGGAATGGTTCTGCGCCCAATATCCGAAGCCTCTAACTACATGCTTGGAAATTGAGCTGGGATATCTGACTTCCTTTAGGCTACCACCGGATGTCATCTTGTCAGCACGTCAGTCCTTTATAAAATTGACTTACTCTGACATATGGAGCAACTTTGTTGCATGGTATGCTGACAACAATGTAGATCCTTTGCAGGCTAAGTTGTCACAGGTCTTACAATAAGTTCTTTCTCTTGCCTAGAGTGGTTGTGAAATAGGCGCGCCCTAGGGGTATTAGGCTGCGTTGTCAGCATTCCTTGGTTTGCCAATCCAGCTGACTCTTTTCAAATTTTCCCATTCAAATGAGTGCTCTGAAAGTGTTACAAATGTGTACTTTCTAGCCCCCTTCCTTGTGCCCTTGTAGGATCTTAATTGAATTTGTCTGCCCTTATGGGGACTCCCTTTAAGCCCCTGCATGGTTGTCCATTAAGGATGTTGACTCTACAACATGTTTTTGGCGGCTATAAACTCATCCAGGCAGATGAGTGAGTTTTCAAGCTCTTAGTTTCCGTCCTCTTTTCACCGCCTTCTGTCATGATAAGTTGGTGTCAGATCAGTGGGAGATCAGTCGACTTCATTGGAAGTGTTTCATAGCTGCCTGCGAGATACGCCGCTTTGGTTGAAGAATAACTCGCTGCAATTGAATGCAGGTAAAACCGAGGTGCTTTACTGCTCAAGGGACAGGGTTCCTTCTGTGCTGCCCAGTAGTTTTTGGCCTACCGACACCTCGAACATTGTTCGGCCAGTTAAAACGGTCCGTAACCTGGGCGTAATGTTTGATAATAAACTTACCATGGAGGCTCAGGTTACAAAACCGGTGGCTTGCTGCTTTGCTATTATCAGATCTCTTAGGAAAATCTTCCCTCTGTTGGCCCCTCTAGCGCGGGCGTTAGTGGCGCGCAGCACAATTCTTATCAGATTAGATTATTGTAATGCGCTTCTGCTTGAGCCCCCGAAATACCTTCTAGACAGGTTACAGAGAATCCAGTCGGCGGCTGCCAAGTTAGCTCTAGGGTGGCCTAGAAGGTCCTCCTCCGCCTTGGCTCTGGCACAGCTGCACTGGCTCCCGTTGAGACAGAGGGTCCAGTTCAAGTCTCTATGTCTGGTGTTTAAAGCCCTTCATGAGCTGGGGCCTGTCTCCATGCAGAGAAAATTTGCTTGGTATGTCCCTGTGAGGAATCTCCGCTCTTCATCGGCTAGATAAGTGAAGATACCGAGGTTTAAGAAAGTTAAGTCGGGGGTAGATCCTTTGGTGTTGCAGCCGCCAAACTGTGGATTGAACTCCCTTTGGAGATCAGACAAGTCAATGATCTCCTTCCTTTTAGAAGGAGATTAAAAACCTGGTTGTTTCCCCAGATTTAGTTGTTTGTTTGTTTTTTTATACATCATATATACTGACCTCTGAGGCTGCCAGCGCCAGGATGCCTGTTAGGTGATAGTGCGCTATATAAATAAAGTAAATAAAATAAATAAATACCCAGGGATACATTCCTTCTAGAGGTGGTAGCTCCTTTTCACCTAAACGAGTCCATCGTCCTTCTATTCCCCTCCCCAGCCCACTACGAAGGAGGTTCGATTGCACAGATTGGATCCTAGGCGGGCAGTTAACTACTACCTAGACTGCACCAAGTATATATTTCATATAAACCAGTCCATCACCCTTACAAATTTTTATTCCCTTTCCCATCCTATGAGGAGGAAGTTTGATTGCGCAGATGGGGTCCTAGGCAGGCTGTTAACTATTACCTAAACTGCACCAAGGATATATGTCTGGATGACCGTCTCTTTCTGGGGGACTGTGACACCAAGAAATTCAAAGCTGTTTAGAAAAGGACTCTTTAGAGGTGGATCATCCTCTGCATTAAGACCTTTTACACCTTTGCGAAGAAGGAGCCTCCGGTTCTTCACCCTGGCACACCAACTTCCTCATTTACAGAGGTCCAGCACCTGGCCAGAGGCATCACTGATCACTCCCCACTGTGGCCAGTCTTTGGTATCCATAGAAGACCGGACCGCTAGGGGATAACACTTAATCCCTTGAACCTAAAAATAATTCGGATCAGAGGAGACCTCCTAGAGGCGACGGAACATTATTTCTTTTTTTGTTTTGTTGT
Source organism: Lissotriton vulgaris (assembly GCF_964263255.1). Classification (NCBI taxonomy): domain Eukaryota; kingdom Metazoa; phylum Chordata; class Amphibia; order Caudata; family Salamandridae; genus Lissotriton; species Lissotriton vulgaris. Next base: position 180,239,593 of record NC_141697.1, read on the forward strand.
AAATCTATTTATTAAACGGTCTCAACATGAGGTATACATTCACAGAATCAACTGAGGGTTACAGTGGAATCAAGTTACATACAATACAACAGCATGATTCATTGAAATTTACGGGGATGTTGGATTATCATCATCGGCATCACGGGGAGGGGTACATATATCGCCCCAGTATGTATTCCAGGGTGCCCAAACCTTGGACCATTTGCGGGGGCAACCCCGGGCCACATAGACTGTTTTCTCTCTTAGCATACACCAGTCAAGATCTCGCTCCCAAGCTACGACTGTGGGCGGGTGCTGGGCTCCCCAGAGCTGTGCTATATTTCTCTTGGCGATCATGCAGCCAAGCGTGACCCATTTCGTAGTATAAGTGTTGAGGTCGGTAGGTTCCCAGAGGTTAAGGAGGCACCTGGGCGCTTCCGGTCTGATTTTTACCCTCAACACTTCACTCATGACCGTGTGGATGTTGCGCCTGTATTACTGAATTTCCTCACAGTGCCATAGTATATGTACGAATGAGCCCAATTGTGTGCATACCCTCCTACACTCCACCCATGTGCACCAGCTGGGGACTAGTTACGTAAATTCTGTGGAGAATCTTTAGTTGCTCCAGTCTGAGTCGCGCTGGGATAGCGAGCGTTTTAGGAGAGGATACCGCTTCCTTCCAAGTTTCATCTTCTAATTCTATTCCATCCTCCGTCCATTTGTCTCGCAGTTTCAATAGGGGGTTGTCGATATTGTTAATGAGTTTTCGATACGTTAGGGAAATGGCCCTGTCAGGTAGGTGGCTATCCAGCAGTCTGTCCTCTAGTGGGCAGGTGTCCGGTGCAGTCGAGTCAACGGAAATTGCTGTTTGCAGCGAGTGTCTGATTTGTAGATATCGATAATATTCTGAATCTGCCAGGGCATACTGAGTTTGTAGAGCGTCAAAGGGTTTCACACCCCAGCTGGAATATTATTTCTTAGAGAATGAGTCTTCAGAATATTACTCACAGACCCTACGGGAGGCATACACAGCAGTAATTAAAGGACAGGTCCTCTCCCTAGTAGTGGGACTCAAAAGGGATAAGAGGGTCAGGCTAGAGACGCTTAAGCAAGAGATTCATGAGTTGGAAACTAAACTTACAGAGCAGGGGCACATATAAACCAAACACACCCTAGGCCTGAAACAAATAGAGTATAGGGACACATCAACAGATGCGGCTAGGGCGAGCTATAAAGCAACACTATATTGCCTCTACGAGGTTGGAAATAAAGCTGGGAAACTTCTGGCATGGCTAGACAGGTGGAAACAGGCTTACTGTTGGGTATTGGCGATACAGACTGCCACAGGTGGACAGGCAAGGGATCGACAGAGTGTTGCAGATACCTTTCACACGTACTACACAGAGTTATACTCCCCAGCTAAGACTGCTTCGAAGAGTCCAAATAACTTCTGGCCAACATAGGGCTTCCATGCCTCTCGGACATAGCTCTCCTGGAAGAGAAACTCTCCGAGGAGGAAATCATACAGCTGATACACGACTTATACTTGGGTGTAAAGCAGTTGTCCCCAACGGCTGTGGCAATCGAAATTTACAAACTGACAGCTTCCAAACTGGCCCCTCACCTACTACGGATCACTGAAATAATATCGACCTCAAAAATATCGAGTTGCCAAAATATCGTTGACAAAATATCGATGGACAAAATATCGACTGGCTATCTTTAAACAGATAGGTACAAAAATATCGACTCAAAAATATCGAGTTACTAAAATATAGACTGTAAAAAATATTGTTTTTTTTAAATGTCTTTAAATTAAGTTAATACTAATGTAGTAATAAATATATTTATTCTAAACTTACTTTAAATTATTAAAATAATGTTATATTAATAAATATGTATTTTAAATTAAAAATAAATATAAAAAAATAATACATATATATTTATATAATTTTTTTATATTAAATAAACATATATAATAATTTTACCGTAGCATAGCAAAAAAGTTAACAATTATTGTACCAACTGTAGTGACTTTCTACAATAGCTAAAGCGTTGGATAGCGTAGGGGTAAAATTTACTATTCCCACTCCAGTGGGTGCAACAGTAGGGAAAGCGTTGGATAGCGTAGGGGTAAAATTTACTATTCCCACTTCAGTGGGTGCAACAGTAGGGAAAGCGCTGGATAGCGTAGGGGTAAAATTTACTATTCCCACTCCAGTGGGTGCAACAGTAGGGAAAGCGCTGGATAGCGTAGGGGTAAAAATTACTATTCCCACTCCAGTGGGTGCAACAGTAGGGAAAGCGTTGGATAGCGTAGGGGTTAACATTACTATTCCCACTCCAGTGGGTGCTACAGTAGGGAAAGCGTTGGATAGCGTAGGGGTTAAAATTACTATTCCCACTCCAGTGGGTGCAACAGTAGGGAAAGCGCTGGATAGTGTAGGGGTAAAAATTACTATTCCCACTCCAGTGGGTGCAACAGTAGGGAAAGCGTTGGATAGCGTAGGGGTTACAATTACTATTCCCACTCCAGAGGGTGCTACAGTAGGGAAAGCGTTGGATAGCGTAGGGGTTAAAATTACTATTCCCACTCCAGTGGGTGCTACAGTAGGGAAAGCGTTGGATAGCGTAGGGGTTAAAATTACTATTCCCACTCCAGTGGGTGCTACAGTAGGGAAAGCGTTGGATAGCGTAGGGGTTAAAATTACTATTCCCACTCCAGTGGGCGCTACAGTAGGGAAAGCGTTGGATAGCGTAGGGGTTAAAATTACTATTCCCACTCCAGTGGGTGCAACAGTAGGGAAAACGTTGGATAGCGTAGGGGTTAAAATTACTATTTCCACTCCAGTGAGTACAACAGTATAAATAGGCAAAAGTTCATAATTAATTATAATTTATAGAAAAATTAGTACCAAGTAAATTTATTTTCCTATACCAATTACTTTTATTTACCAATTATTATTTTTTTCATGGACAATTATTAATTAATTAAACTATTTAATTAATTAACTTAATTAATTAATTATTTATTGAGTTACTTCCCACCCTATTCCCCTATAAACCCACAACCCAGTACTGAAACTAATTTACTATAAATTAATTATTTATCAATTAAACAATTATTATGAATTAGCAATTATTTTTTATTTAATTACCTATTAATAATTATTTTACAATGAATTATAATTTACATAATTAATTAATTATTTTTAAATTACTACCCACCCTATTCCCCTATAAACCCACTACCCGCTACTGATACTAATTTACTATAAATTAATTATTTATCAATTAATAATAATTACCTATTATTTTTTATTTAATTACCAATTATTAATTATTTGACAATTATTATCAATAATTACATAATAATTTAATTCTATTTAAATTACTTCCCACCCTATTCCCCTATAAACCCACTACCCGCTACAGATTTATATTACACAATTATTAAAAAGTAGTCAAAACTTACCTTATTTTCCTTTTTCTTTTGTCTATATTCTATATAGTCGATATTATGTCTAGTCTATATTTTTGATTCGATATTTTGGCTATTAATATCGATATAACTGGATATTTTTGTAGTCGATATTATGTCTGGTCGATATTTTGTGTAGTCGATATTTTTTACTCGATATTATGTCCTGTCTATATTTTTGATTCGATATTATGTCTGTTTACCACCTACTACATATGTTCAAAGAGAGTTGACAACTGAACTTGCTCCCTAGAGACCAAAGATTGGCCAGCATCGTTATTACTAATTATAGTAAACCACCAGAGGAACGCACCTCATGTAGGCCAATGTTGCTCCTAAATGCTGAAATTAAGATACTAGCTAAGATACTGGCCTCCCGAGTAATTCAAGTGATAACAACCCTGGTTCACCGGGACAAATCCGGTTTTATGCCAGGAAGAAGCACCACTCTCAACTTACGGTGCCTACAAGGCGTACTAAGCCAGGCCGACAAGTCTGAGGAGGACGCCCTGGTGCTCTCACTTGATTCCAAAATGGCGTTGGATGCAGCTGAATGGTCATATATGTTCGATGTGTTAGCCAAGCTCCTGTATACTGGACCGTTAGCAGAAGTCAAAGTAAATAGGGGGACATCTTGGGTGTTCAGACTCTAACACGGTAGCAAGCAGGGTTGCCCTCTCTCACCATAATTATTTGCCCTAATATTAAAACCTTTGGCTGCATTGGTCAGACTGGACCCAATGGTGACCCACAATGACATTCTGCTCTACATGACGAACCCCAACTTCATACTAGACAGATTAATGCAAATACCATGTTCGGCCACTATTCAGGATATAACTTTAACTGGTCTCTTATATATATCCTACATGGATGAATACCAAAACTGCCCCGCAGCTGAGGCAGTGATCACCACAGATGGATTCCAGTACCTCGGAAGCTATATAACTGACCTTCACTTGTTGTACATTAGTAACCTGACACCACCACTGCAACGACTGAAGTAAGATGTCCTGCACTGGAGGTCTGCATCTCTGTCGCTTCTCGGCAGAGCCGCGCTTTTTAAAATGATGTCCTTGCCACGCTTCCTCGATACCCTACACAACCCGGCCTATCCGGTTCCAAAATCATCCCTCAAAGCAATTGAGGGTGAAATTAGGACATTATTCTGGGATGGTGGCCCAGCATGAATGGCAGTAAATAAACTAACTAGGAGATGGTATGATGGAGGGATTGCCCAGCCCGACATCCAGAAATGCTACTGGGCCGCTCAACTGACTTCCATTAACCAATCTGTTTTCCTCCCTGCAGAAGAGCCTGCATTCCGAATGGATAAAGAGGTTATTTAACCAGGAGGGCACCCCATGCCATATACGGTGGAGCCGGACACACAAACCTTAGGTGTCAAACAGCGGTAACAATAAACCTCTGCAACACAGCATCACACCCATTCGGCTGGACGGACAAGATAAACCAGGCCACCCCCCTTAGGGAATACGGCAAAACTGGGTACCCTAGGAACACAACCGGGGTTTGATAAATGGGACTTTATTGGCCTCTCCAGAGCAGGAGATCTCTGGACTTAGGGAGGTGTGATTACCTTTGCTGGGAAGCCACCTTTGCCGAGTTGCAGAACGAGTACCAGCTAGCCCCCACTGAAACATACCACTAGCTACAGATACATCACGCACCCCAAGCTGTGCTACTGGTAGGTGCGGAGCTCACTGAGTCTTCGCCCCTGGAGGACAGATTACTGGACGAACATATGCACCGAAGGGCGACTTCCCTGAAGTACCAAAAATGAATTAACAACTGATTGGATGCCCTGCAGGGTCCGCGGGGACGGTGGATGTGAGACCTTGAGGGCCTGAAGGACAATGAATGGCCTAAAGCCCTGGTGTACCAAAAGGAGGTCGCCATACAGCCGGGGTTCTGTTTAGTGCAGCGAAAAATTCTCCACTGATCCTACTATGCAGGGATCACCATGGTAAAAATAGGTAGGGCAACTGAGACGGGTTGGCACATTCTTTCACATTATATGGAGCTGCCCGGAAGTACAACTGGTGTGGGAGTAAGTGGCTGTATAAACGAGATGTGTGGTAGCAATATGAGCGCCTTTGCAGAATGGTGCCTATTGAACATCTGGAATGAGACAAATCTAAACCGCCTGGAGTGTATATGGATGACCCTGGGAATTGCGATAGTCAAGCAAAATATTGTAAAACTCTGGGGAGTGGAGCAGGCACCATAACTGGGGGACTGAAAGGGGGACATGTATTAGTGCATGTTGGCTGAGATGTTGATATATTAGGTTTGTGGCTGTCCCCAAAAATGGGCGAAAATCTGTAGAAAATGGAATGAATACAGGGACAATCCTTGCACTCCTCTCACCTACATTGACTTCAATGTAGCTCTCCCTAATCAATCTGCATTGAATGTTGATATTCATAATGCAACTAATGGGTAGGGAGGGGACACAGAGAATAATAGAAGTTGAGGGGCAATTTCTATGTATGACCATGCCAGTGTACAGCAGTGTATTGTTTTTTTGTTTGTTTTTTTGTTCTTAACTACATCTACAGATAACACCTTAGCTGCGGCGCAAATATCCCTCCCCAGTGCTGCGCTGTCCATTGGAACTAGTGCTGAATGGACGTCCAATGGTCGTGCGCAGCACTGGGGAGGTAGCGCTCGTGACGACCGTTGGCTGTCGGCAGCGCTTAAGAGGTTAAAAGATATATAAAAAAAGGAGCATCCAAAAGGGATCAGAGCCCATTCTAAAGGGCCAAATCCACCACTTCTGTCCTTGCAAGAGGAATACCAGTTTCGGAGATATACAAGACAGCTACATGATCATCTCTGCACACCTTCGCCAAACATTACTGCCTGCTTTCTGAAGTAGCTAGAGATGGTCACTTTGCCCGATTTATATTGCAAGATTTCCTTGTTTAATCATCCATCAACTCTCCTCCTTAGTATGGTATTGCTTTGTAATCTCTTCTACAGGTGAAGAATCTGCAGATAGAAGCTTTTACCAGAAGAACAAGTTACTCGTGGAAACATTCTTTCTGGTGGAAACTCTATTTACCAGCAGACTCATCACTGACCCACCCACCTCCCCTTTTGATGGATAGTTATAGGGAAAGTTAATAAGATCCCAATTTATGTTCTGTTTCTGTTCTGAACTACTCTGTCAATGTCAGTCAACCCACTCACCTCAAAGGGTACAGGTTGAAGCTTGGGGATTGTTTTAGAGGTTAGGAATCTGCAGGTAGATAGAGTATCCACCAGAAAGATAGTTACCATGGAACTTGTGCTTGCATCTGAAGCATGGAGATAAGCCTGCCCTTCTCAATTTTTCCAATAATTAAACTGGAATAATCTCTAAACATTTCCATTTGCATGCCCTTCAAATATTGCAACAACTTCCACTTGACGGTTGGATGGAAAAAAAGAGAATAATGCATAGAGTATTGCGATGAAGCTAAGTCTAAAGAATAGTCCTACGTAGACTCTGCACATACTTTGTGTTGAAGTTTCTTCAGGGAGGTCAAGCAATAACATATTCAGGTTAGAGTCACAGTGATTTTTCTATGTAGTACCTTACCCCTTTAAATTTAGGCTTCTCGTTATGTTCAGACCGCTGAGTTTTAATGCCATCTAGGAAGATGTGAGAAAAGTCCTCCTGAATGAAAATAAGTATTCCTTCCACATCTTCCATTCTGACATGCAGGATGACTCAGTCACTGGACTCTCCACAGTCTATAACTCGTTCCTAATCTCCAGTAGCGCATGCTTTCATTTCGAAGTTGCTTGGCTAAAGTCAGAGAACCAGTATGTATCCTGGGATGGGTGAACAACGTGTAACTGTTACTCTGCCCTAGACGTGGATTGGAGTAGGTCTGAAAAACATTGGAGTTATAAGCACAGAGAAATGCTAAAGTAGTAATGTAAAATCCACCTACAACACTAAGCATTATTTATCACTACCATTCTAAACATACCAAACATGGAAGTGCTACTCCTTTCAGCTCAGGAATTACCACCTACACTTATATAAGGAAATTCCCAATGCTGGTCGATGAGTGGAGTAGGCCTCACAGTAGTGAGAAACAAAATAGGCTTTTTGTCACTACCAGGACATGTCACACAATAAAGGCACATGTCCTACCTTTTAACGACACAGCACCCGGCACCGAGGGCCTACCTTAGGGGTGACCTATATGTAGTTAAAGGGGAGTTTCAGGCTTGGCAAGTAACTTAAAGTGGCAAGTCAATGTGGCAGTAAACTGCACATGTAGGCCCTGCAGTGGCAGGCCTGAGACAGGTTTGAAAGGCTACTTCTTTGGGTGGCGCAAGCAGCACGGAAGACCCACAAGTAGCATTTAATTTTAACACTCTGGGTATACAGTATACCACTGTACAAGGGAATTACAGGTAAATTACATATGTAAAACAGGTATACCATATTTATAGGAGAAAGCACAAGCACTTTAGCTCTGATTAGCACTGGTAAAGTGCCCAAAGTCCTAAAGCCAACAAAAAGGTGGTCAGAAAAGTAGAAGGAAGAAGGCAAAAAGTTTGGGATAACCCTGCTAAAAGAGCCGGGCCCAACAGTAATGCTTTATAACAGGTATAAAAAAAGAAGTGGCAGTGGATCCTTGAAGTCATTCTTATTCTGATGGATACTTCTACCTACAGATTCCTCACCTGTTGAACAATCCCAGGCATCAGACTAGATCTGAAAACCTTAAAGTTATCAAGATGCCAGTAGTGGGCACTGGCTTTGGATCGATGCTGGAAGTGACACCAGATAATATCCGCAAACCATATAGTGCCCAACTTGGCACAATGATCTGGGTTACCTTTTTACCATGTATTCATTGCCAATCCGAAGCCCGCTCTCTCTGAGTTGTTTGAGATTTCCACACACACTATTTTTTGGTGGAGTACAAGTATTATCAAGTTTCATTGCTTGTTGGGTCTGTGAGGGACAAATGTCTATTACTGACCCTCATTCCACATGACTCCATGGCCTGTGACTTGTGCCTTAGCATTTACCCTGCGGTGCTTAAAGAGCGGAAAAGAAAGGTAAGTCTCCCCAACAGCCTCCGTCTCCCACAGGTTCGCCATCCCCTGAACCAGACTTGGTGGTAGTGGGTCAGGCAGATACACTATTTCCTAGTGTGTTCTGGTCGACACCACATCCTTAGCCGGTCTTTGAGCCAAGCTGCTCCCCTTTCTCCAGCTACCCAGTCTTCCTGGTGCTTAGTATGGAGCTGGTGGGATTTCTTAACTTAACATTTAACATCTACGGTCAAGCTTTGCCTATGTCTAGTGTGTTTTTGGGCCCCTTGGGAACATAGCCATGCCACTATTTATGCTGTATCCCAAATACCAGTGCTGTTCCATCGGGCTACTACTGTCCCAGCTCTTTTTACTCTGGCACAGGGTACAACACTTTGACACCACCTCAGAAGCTATTGACGCCACCTCCTCCTCCTCCTGCGCTGGACTCGATGCCACCTGGCCACTTACACCCCCTGCAAGGAGCTCCTGTCCCCACATAAGCCCAGAAGAGAGAGGTCTAGCGAGTCCTCGAGAAGTAATAATTTTTTCAGGAACAACTAACTTACAGGCACAGAGTGCATGGTATCCTACTAGTAATGCATGTGTGTTGGCATATGAGGGTTCTGCAGTGGTGTCTGTAGTCAGTGGTTCCAGTACGGGAGACACCTGTCAGACACTATTGTGGTCTCGCCGAGCACTGAAGAGGGTGTGGCTTGGTGAGGGAATGAGGTGCACCTTCACCCTGGATTGCCCATTATTCCCCCTATAACTGTGACCACTCTAGTTAGGGATGCCTCCACTCTAGGATGGGGGCGGGGCTCATCTGGAGATCACAAGCTTCTGTCTCCAGAGGAGGAGTAGGTGTTTCATATCAACCTGCTTGAACTGAGGGCAATTCAGCTGGTGCTCATGACATTCCTCCCCTCCATTCATGGCTGATCTGTCCAGATCTTGACAGACAACATGACTGCAATGTGGTATGTGAACAATCGGGATAGAAGTGTTATGTTCCATATAGGTCCCCCCAATATAGGCTCAGGTAGCATCATAACCTTTCACCTATACTCTCCCCTACATTACACACATAATGGATCTTGAGTACTGACCTTTTGTCGGACTTAGGATGTGGTTGGTAATGAACTTTATACATAGTTATTATACAGGTGATGGTAGGCCTGCTTAGTTTCCATGAATCCTCATGCATAATGTACGAGGCTTTTACCAAGGAAACTCCTGTGCTGTGTGTTTAGTGTTGTATCTAGGTAAAAGGTCATTCCTCAAGAACTGTTGTGTGTAATGTAGGGGAGAGTACAGGTGAAAGGTTACAATGCCTGTATTTATGATTATAGCAAAATGGTAGAAATCTCCCATTCTTTTACATTCTTAGTGCTTCTAATCATTTATATCTGTTACTGTCTATTGGTTGTTTCAGCACACCTATTTTATACTAGAATGACTGTTCAATAAATACTCATTGAAAAACGTCCATACCGTTTATTCTATATATCTCTCTGAGACTAAGTGAGCACGAGTGACTGGGCGAAAAATTGTACAATGGTTCTTTTGGTCCTGAGGGATCAGGGTTGTCATGTTCAATAGTTGCCAAGAACTATTCTCTCCCTGGTAAGAGGAGTTTCTAGTTGAGCTAGCTGGTACACAGGCCAACATACCCGGTGGGGGTGTCTAGAATCAGCCTGGCACTAATCCTACAGTGTATGTTGCCTAAACGTGCACATCCTATATAGGTTTAATAGAAACTACACAACAGAAAGGTCTCATCTCCTGTGCCAGGAAGCACTGAAACTCTGGTTGCGATCACACTGTCATGGAATCTGGCTGATAGCCAACCAAGTAGCTTGTTTCTGAATGTCAGAGCCAGCTTTATTATTGCTCATCACAAGTGGTGTCTTCTACTGGAGGTTGTCCTGGACATATTCGACAAGTAGGGCACTCCTCAGATGGACCTAATCGTCTCCTCAGAAAATTCTCAGTGCCAGCAGTTCTGTACCCTTCAGTATCCGTGAAGGAGCTACACTAAGTGTTCCTCCCCATACCCTTCATTTCTCAAATTCTGAGGCATATTCATCAAGACTTGGCTACAGTCATTCACATTGCCCTGGATTGACCAATGTGGCCATGTGTCCCGGGAAGGGAGGGACGGAGGACCAGCGCCCGACATTTCCTGTGCAGGGGTGGGTAGTAGAAGTAGATAGAGAGTCGAACCCTTTGAATAAGGTTTTAAGTGAAGGCTTTATTTGTCTATACGATTTTGTTCAGGCCCAAACAGGCCATATTTATTTTCTGGAACACAGCGTTAAGCCTACAACCTCCTGCTGAGGCCGGCCGCGTTTGCAATGGTTCTTGTGTTTGCGCGTCGACTAGAGCCGGCTCGGAGCTTTAACACAGCGCCATGCCTACAACTCTCCCTCGAGAGAGAGAGAGAGAGAGAGAGCCGGCCGCGTGGCTTATGGGGGAGTAATATAGAAGCTCATCACACGCAAGCACATGCCCGCTATGCATGGGAGGTAGGTGGCAGGCAACCAGCCCAACTGTAATAAACAGCCCAACAGGGCTCAACCGTCCCGGAGCGAGACGAAGGCCAGAGTGGCAAGTAGGAAAAGAGGGAGTAGTCGGAGTATGAAAATCTGAGTGCAGGGAGAAGAAAGGGGAAAAGGGATGGTGGCTGTGGGTGGCATGTCAGGAGGTAGAGTGGGGGGGCGTGCGCGGCAGCGCAGGAATATCACTCAAGGGCACAGTCTGGCGGGATCCGCAGGGATAAGGGCGTCCTCAATGAGGTGTAACGTGCGGAACCTAGGGGGCATGTATCGCGCGTATTGTACAGAGCAAAGGTATCTCACTAGGGGTTTCCAAACTGCTGTAAAGCGCGTGTCTCTCGCCTGTAACCTTGCCGTGAGCAGTTCCAGCGCCAGTACCTGCCAGAGGCGTACAAACCAGGATGCTATGGGCGGCGCCTCGGTCCGTTTCCAATATAAGGCTATCAGCTGTTTAGCCGCACCTAGCATGTGGAGTGTGAGTATCCAGTCGCTACGGGTAAGTGCCTTGAGTGTGCTAGGGTGTATGCCGAGCAGTATTGTGGACACTTCTTCAGGTATGGGGAAACCCAGGACCCCTCTGATATGGCTAAGTACCTCCTTCCAAAAGATTGTCAAAGTTGGGCATGCCCACCATATATGCACAAAGTCACCAGTCGCAGAGCTACATCTCCAGCACTTCGGCGAGACCCTAGGGAACATTTTGCTAAGGCGTATCTGAAAGAGACACGTTAGTGATAGATTCCTTACCTTAGAATATCCCCAGGCGTCAGACTGGATCCGGAAACTTTTGCGTAGCAATACCCCTGCGCGCCGGTAGGCGTCGTCTGCGGCTCCGCGTCCGTCGTCGGCGTCGTGAGCGCCGGGATGACGTCGCCGGAGTACTTAGACGGCGCCCATGCGCGCTGACGTCAGTTCTTCTTTTTTCCGCGCCAGCTAGCGCAGATCCGGAAGAAGCTCTACCCCCAGTCACTTTTTGACTGAAAACTTTTTCGATCTTTTTGATCCTCTATTTAGTCGATCCTCGACTATCGGTGCCAGGGATGCCCGGGTTCAAGCCTTGCTCGAAGTGCGGCCGACTCATGTCGGTCACGGACCCCCATCGCCGGTGCCTGAAGTGCTTAGGCCTCGACCACGACGATCGAACCTGCTCCGACTGCCGGGCCCTGACGTCGAAGGCTAGGCGGGAGCGGTCCCGCAAGCGTCTCGAGCTGAGGCAGTCGGCCCCGCGCCGCTCCAGGTCCCGGTCCCGGTCCCACGGGAGGTCGAGGGATAGGTCGCGAGGTCGGAGTCATCGACGTTCCGGGAGTGGACACCGATCGTCTGGTTCCAAGTCCTCAGGTAAGAGGCATGAGAGGTCGGAGCGACACCATCGATCCTCCGACCCGCCCCGTCGCTCGCACGATGCGACCGGGGACTCGGGCGACACCGCCCACGCGGCTCCGCGGGAGTCGCAAGCGTCGCCGCCTGCCCCACACCTTCGGGTCCCTGGGCACGGCGCGTCGCAGGAGGAGGTCGAGAGGTACCTCATGGCCATGAGGGCCCTCCCTCCTCAGTCGGTTCCCGTGGCGCCTTCGGGCCGATCGGCTCCGTCTGGAGGTCCTTCCGGGTCGGGCGCTTCGGCCCCGACGACGTCGGGTGCTTCGGGCCCGGCGCCGCTGGCGACTTCGGTCCCGGCGCCGCGCGACCTCGCTGGATCCGGCTCCGGATCCGGGACCCCGCCGGTCGACCTTACGACCTCGCCGGCGCCGTCCCTTCAGGTGTCGTCCCCGGCAGCCGATGTGGTTGCCGACCCCAATGCTTCCTACGGTCCTACTCAGGAGTCGGAAGGGCGCCGCTGGGCGCCGATTCCGTCGGCCTTCGGAGAGTTCTATCTCCACGAGGAGGCCCTGGCTGTTAATCCTGGTCTCCAGGAGCCAGGTGACGAGGAGCAATGGGAGGGGTCCGAGGACCCTCTGGCACGTGATTGGACTGGACATATGAGCTTGGGGAGGCCAGTGGTATTGACACCTCGCCAGACACTGGATTTACGTCGCCCCCGACTGTGGCTTCGGAGGCGGGTTCTGCTTACAGTGTAGTGTTGACGAAGGCAGCTAAGGCCTTAAACCTTCAGCTCCCAGTCGCGGCCGTGAGGACTAATCTCCTCACTGAGGTCCTCAAACAGCAGTCCGGCTCCGCGGAGCCCCTCCTGCCGTTCAACAAGGCCTTGTGTGACGTTCTTCTGGGCACTTGGTCCAAGCCCGCCACAGGCCCCCCTGTGGACAGGAACGTGGCCAGACGCTACCGCCCGGCACCGGGCGACCCTTGCTTTTTGTCCACCCACCCCACCCCCGAGAGTCTGGTCATCCAGGCCTCCAACTCCCAGACCGCATTCCCGTCGGCCCCGCCCGACAGGGAATCCAAGAGATATGAGCAGTTCGGGAAGAAGGTCTTCTCGTCTGTGAGCCTAGGGCTACGGTCAGTGAACACCAACTGTCTCTTGGGCCGCTACACCCACACTCTGTGGGACACGGTTGCGGAGGTGCTGCCACAATGCCCTGAGGAGGTCAGGGCTAAACTCAGCCAAACCCTTGCGGACGGCCGAGATGCGGCACGTTTTTCTATCCGGTGTGGGCTGGATACCACGGACTCACTGGGCAGGGCGATGGCAACGACGGTGGCGGTTCGGCGCCACGCCTGGTTGAGGTCCGCCAACTTCTCGGCCGATGTCCAGGCCACCCTCCTGGACATGCCGTTTGATGGCCGTCGCCTCTTCGGCGACAAGGCAGACCATGCGCTGGAACGTTTCAAGGACTCCAGGGCCACGGCCAAGTCCTTGGGCCTTACGGCCCCACGCCAGCAATCGGGTGCCTTTCGCTCCTTTCGTGGCCACGGAAGGGGCGCCCCACCACGGGCCGCCAGCCACACGCCGCAAAATGTCCAGCAGCGCGGTGGTCGGGGTCAGCGGCGAGGCCAGTCCACACCTCCCTCAGCAGCCCCCGCCTCAAAACCTTCCTAGTCCGAGTTTTCAGGCCCATGTGACGCCTGTGGGAGGCAGGGTTCGCCATCACCTCTCCCACTGGCATACAGTCACTTCGGACAGGTGGGTGCTGCAAATTGTCCGAAGGGGTTTCTCCCTCCCCTTCGAGTCTTCCCCTCCATCCATGCCACCTCAATGCCACCGTGTGTCGGGGGATCACTTGCGACTTCTGCAAGAGGAAGTTTCGGCCCTCTTGGCCAAGAGGGCCATCGAGCGCGTTCCTGGGCCAGAAGTAGGACGTGGCTGTTACTCCCACTACTTTCTGGTACCCAAGAAGGGCAAAGGAGGCCTACCCCCTATCTTGGATCTGCGGAACGTCAACGGCTTCCTCCGTACGGAGAAGTTCAAGATGCTCACTTTGGCTCAGGTCCTGGCTGCCCTGGACCCAGGAGACTGGATGGTAGCGTTGGACTTGCAGGACGCCTATTTCCACATCCCCGTCCTGCCGGCCCACCGGCGTTACCTGCGGTTCACGGTAGGCCACGAGCACTTTCAGTTTACCGTGCTCCCCTTCGGCCTTACCAGCGCCCCACGGGTGTTCACGAAGGTGATGGCGGTGGTCGCAGCCCATCTGCGCAGGCAAGGGGTGTCAGTCTTCCCCTACCTCGACGACTGGTTGTTGAAGGCGGGCTCGCCCCAGACAGTCGTCAGCCACCTCCAGACTGCGGCCGACCTCCTGCACTTGCTGGGGTTCTCCATCAATGTGCCGAAGTCACACCTGTGTCCCTCTCAGAAGCTCCTCTTCATCGGAGCGGTTCTCGACTCGGCGCAGTTTCGGGTTTACCCACCCGAGCAGCGGGTTCGGGATATTCAGGCTCTGATTCCTGTCTTCGGGCCGTTATCCCGGGTCTCGGTCAGGTTGACGCTGCGGCTTCTGGGACTGATGGCCTCCTGCATCCTTCTGGTGCGTCACGCCAGGTGGCGGATGCGGGCTCTGCAGTGGGACCTGAAGTTTCAGTGGGCCCAGCATCAGGGCAACCTGTCCGATCATGTCCTGATCTCGGAGGGCACTGCGAAGCAACTGCAGTGGTGGCTCACGGACCGCGACTGGGTCAGTGGCAGACCCCTCTCCCTACCCCAGCCGGAGCACGTAGTTGTGACGGACGCGTCACTCCAGGGCTGGGGAGGCCACATGGGGGAGGCGGAGATCAGAGGCCTCTGGTCTCCGGCGGAGTCCCGGCTCCACATCAACCTTCTGGAGCTGCGGGCGATTCGTCTTGCACTGAAAGCATTCCTCCCCTCTGTCAGGGGGAGCGTGGTGCAAGTGTTCACCGACAACACCACCGCCATGTGGTACTGCAACAAACAGGGCGGTGTGGGGTCGTGGACCCTTTGCCAGGAGGCTCTGCGCCTCTGGCAGTGGCTGGAACATCAGGGCGTGACCCTGGTGGTTCAACACCTGGCAGGCTCTCTGAATGCCAGGGCGGACGAACTCAGCCGCCGGTGCATGATGGATCACGAATGGCGTCTGAACTCGGATGTGGCGCAAGGTCTCTTTCGACAGTGGGGAGAGCCTTGGTTAGATCTATTCGCCACAGAAGAGAACGCGCAATGTCAGCAGTTCTGCGCGTTGGAGTTTCCAAGGCGGCACTCGCTCGGAGACGCTTTTCGTCCCGAGTGGAGCTGCGGTCTGTTGTACGCCTTTCCGCCTATACCACTTCTGCCCAGAGTGCTGAAGAAGATCAGGCGCGACCGGGCCCAGGTCGTCCTTGTGGCTCCGGACTGGGCACGAAGATACTGGTATCCCGAGCTACTCAGCATGTCAGTCGATCCCCCGATTCGTCTGCCTCTTCGGGAGGACCTTCTGTCGCAGCAGCAGGGGACGGTCCTGCACCCGAACCTGTCCAGTCTCCACCTACAAGCTTGGAGATTGAGCGGCGGCAGTTGAGGCCATTTGACTTGCCTCCCGAAGTCTGTGATATCATTCTGGCAGCCAGGCGTCCCTCCACAAAGTCGGTATACGCCTGCCGGTGGAACAGATTTGTGGCATGGTGCACAGCAAAGGCTGTGGATCCTCTCTCTGCACCCCTTTCGGAAGTGCTGCTCTTTCTTCTTTCCCTTGCCCAGCAGGGCTCTGCTCTGGGCACTCTTAAAGGGTACCTCTCTGCTCTTTCAGCCTTCTTGAGGCTACCAGATCAGCCTTCTTTATTCAAGTCCCCTATTGTAAGTAGATTCCTGAAGGGCATCACACACATGTTCCCTCCTGTTCCCTTCGTGATGCCCCAGTGGGACTTGAATCTTGTTCTCACTTATTTGATGTGTGCTCCCTTTGAGCCACTTCATAACTGTCCTCTTCGTCTCCTTACTCTGAAGACGGCCTTCCTGGTTGCCATCACCTCTGCCAGGAGGGTGAGTGAGCTCCAGGCTCTTTCTTCTTCTCCACCTTTCCTGTCTGTTCATCCTGATAAGGTGGTGTTACGTACACGACCTTCCTTTCTGCCCAAGGTTGTCACGGCCTTCCACATCGGGCAGTCCATCACTTTGCCCACCTTCTTTCCGCCTCCGCATCCCTCGAAAGAGGAAGAGAGGCTCCACCGTCTGGATCCAAAACGTGCGCTCTCCTACTACCTAGATCGCACACGCCAATTCCGGGTGGATGACCAACTCTTCGTTGGTTACGTGGGCGCGAAGAAGGGAAAGGCTGTGCACAAGAGGACCATCTCTAGGTGGATCATCTTGTGTATCCAAGCATGTTACTCCATGGCGAGGAAGGAGCCCCCAGCTGGATTGCGGGCTCACTCCACTCGGGCCACGGCAACGACAACTGCCCTGGGCCGCGGTGTCCCCCTGCAGGACATTTGCCAGGCAGCTACGTGGGCCTCGCTGCACACGTTCGCAAGACACTACTGCCTGGACAGTCAAGTCCGGAGGGATGGCTTCTTTGGCCGTTCCGTCCTCCAGGACTTTCTGGTGTGATATTGGTTCGCAGACCCACCACCGGGGTTGGTATTGCTGGGGTATCTATTCTAAGGTAAGGAATCTATCACTAACGTGTCTCTTTCAGATGCACAAGTTACTACTTGTGTAACGATATATCTGTAAGAGACATTAGTTAGTGATAGATTCCTTACCGACCCACCCATCCTCCCCGTTCTGCGAACCGATATCTAGGGTTAAGGTCATCCCCTTTCAGGGCCCTAGTTTCATGGCACCAGTGTTAGTTCTATCATGGCTCTGCGTATCTGGCGCGGAAAAGCTGTGTTATCAGAACTGACGTCAGCGCGCATGGGCGCCGTCTAAGTACTCCGGCGACGTCATCCCGGCGCTCACGACGCCGACGACGGACGCGGAGCCGCAGACGACGCCTACCGGCGCGCAGGGGTATTGCTACGCAAAAGTTTCCGGATCCAGTCTGACGCCTGGGGATATTCTAAGGTAAGGAATCTATCACTAACTAATGTCTCTTACAGATATATCGTTACACAAGTAGTAACTTGTGCAGCGGGGTGTAGTACCATTGGGTGAGTAATTTATAGGCGTTTTCCTGCTGCGGGACACTACGGTAGATTTTGGGTATATCGCGCCACAGCCTGCTCCACTAAGTAGGCTCAATATCTGCGCCTGTCGCCAGTTGCCATTGCTTCTGGTATGGGTGTGCGGGAATTGACTTAGGGTGTTGAAGTATGTGATATATTTGCGAGATTAGCCTCTTCAGCCCCCCGAGAGAACGCGCCAGCTTTTCAAAAGGTTTAAAAGGCCCTGGCGGCCGCCTGGTATACTTCGTCGCCAGTGATCCAGTGACGTAGCTGGGTGTGCTGGAAACCAGCCGACAGTGGGAGTCCGAACTCCTCTTTGCAGTCCTCCCAGGTCTTGGGTGAGCCCCCGAGGAAAAGGTCCCCAATGACTCTGCAGTCTCCCTGCGTCCATTTGTCGAACGCATGGGTACGGTGGGCCGGAGGGAATTGCGAGTGTCCCGCCATCGGCGTGTGCGGAGAAGGGAACGTTGTGAGGCCCCTAGATACAGCAACATTGTCCCAGATGTCTAGGACCGTTTTCGTGGGGACTGCCATGTACGCACTCCTGGAGCGCGCTGCCCGCGGAAGCCACGGTAGATCCCATATGGTGTGTCCCGTGACCGCCCGGTCCATGTGGAACCAGTGCTTATCACTTGCACGTGCACCCCACTCCACTACGAAGCGTAGGTGCGCCGCCCAGTAGTAATGAACCAAGTTGGGACACGCCAGGCCGCCCCTGTCCCTCGGCTCCATAAGTATATTCTGCGAGAAGCGGGGGAGTTTCCCGCCCCAGATGAAAGAAGTGATCTCTCGCTGGAGGCTCCGGATGCAGTGAAGCGGAATCGGGGTGGGCAGACACTGAAAGACATATAAAATTTTCGGCAGGATCGACATTTTGACCGCGTTCAGGCGCCCCAGCCATGAGATCATCAGAGGCCTCCACCTCCGAAGGTCCTCCAGCACAGCTTTACGACACTGTCCAGTTGACCGAGGACCAGGATTCTAAGTGGGGGTTTAGTGTGAGGCCCAGGTATTTGATTTGGCTTTCCGCCCACTGGTAGGGCACCGCCTCCTTCAGGGGTGGAATCTCATCCGCGGGTATAGTAAGGTTGAGCGCCCAGGACTTGGTGTGATTTATTTTAAGGCCAGATGCCCGCTCATACAGACAAAGAACCTCATGAAGCGCCGGTAGTGATTCACTGGGGTGGGGTGTGTGAGAGTGAGGATCAAGTCATCAGCAAAAAGCGCCACTTTGTTGTCTCTCCCCCATGGGCTATGCTATGTATTCTGTGGTCGCGCCGTATCATTGCCGGTAGCGGTTCCACCGCAAGGGCGAACAAGAGCGGCGAGAGTGGGCACCCCTGCCTCGTACCTCTGTGTATCTGCAGCGGCGGTGTTAGTTGGCCGTTCACTCTGACCCTGGCCCGCGGCCCAAGGTACGGGGCCATAATGCTAGTTATCATCCTAGGACCTAGGCCAAGCTTCTGGAGCACTTCTCTCAGGAAGGTCCAATCCACCCGGTCGAAGGCCTTCTCCGCGTCAAGCGAGAGAAGGCACGCCGGGATGTCCCAGTGCCGTGCCTTGCCCACCAGGTGCGCCAGCCGGCGTACATTATCAGCCCCTTGTCGGTCCCTAATGAAGCCCACCTGGTCCGGGTCCACAAGTCCCGGCATGTAAGGGTCCAATCGCTTGGCCAGTATCTTGGTATAGATCTTTAGATCAGTATTTAGGAGCGCCATAGGCCTGTAGGAGGCACAAAGCGCAGGGTCTTTCCCAGGTTTTGGGATCAGCGCAATTTCCGCCATTCCCATGTCGGAGGACGGACCAGTCGTGGCAGAGAAAGAGTGATAGAGCCTAAGCAGGTAAGGACGGAGCTGGGCTTGAAACACTTGGTAGAAGGTTAGCGGGAGGCCATCCGGCCCTGGGGTTTTCCCAGTGGGGAGTTCTTTAATGGCCGCCGAAACCTCCTCATCCTGTATGGGCTCCTCCAGCTCCGCTGCCCATGCCGGTGGTAACGGAGGACCTTCGTAGGTGTCGAGGACAGCTGCTCGCGCTTCCTGCGATGTGGGTGCCCCCGCGTACAGAGAGGTGTAATAAGCCACAAAGGCATCCAGCTTTGCTCTCTCCGTGACGGCTGTGGTGCCATCCTGACAGTGGATTTTAGCGATATGGGCTCTAGCTACTCTCGCTCTCAGCCGTCTTGCCAACATACGCCCCACCTTATCTCCACCCTCATAATATTTCTGCTTCAGCGTTAGTAGGGAGTGCTCCGCCTTGTTAGTACGGAGAAGGCGCAGTTGCCCCCTGAGGTTAGCCAGCTCCCTTCTGGACGCCAGGTAAGATCCGCCTGCTTGAGTTCGCCAGCAAGCTTAGTCTCCAGCTTGTGGGCCTCCCGCCGTCTTGCTATCGCTAGGGACGTGATATGGCCCCGTATGGTGGCCTTGAAGGCGTCCCACACTACCGGGAGGGGCGTCTCCGGTCGATCGTTAATGGTGAAGTACGAGTCTATGGCTTCACGGATGCTATCCACATCCTCTGGGTCCCGGAGGATACCGGGCGGGAGGGTCCAGCGTCGCTCCCGAGGGCCGCGCGTCAGAGGGTCCTGCAAAGTAAGTTACACATGCGCGTGATCCGACAACGAGATGTCTGAGATGACAGCTTGCAGCGTGTCCCGGGCAAGATCAAGGGAGGTGAAAATGTGGTCGATGCGCGATTAAGTTCGGTGGGAGTGGGAATAAAAAGTGTAGTCCCGGACCCCTGGGTTGTGATAGCGCCACGCGTCGACCAGTCCCAGATCCGTGATCTGAGTCTTGAGCGTAGAGGACATCGCGCCCGCGCCGCTGTACGTGTTCTCCCTGCGATCTATATCAGGGTCCCACACTAGATTAAAGTCCTCACCCAGTATTGTGTGCGGTTCATCAGACTTGAAGTGATCCCTCAAGAGCGACTGGAGATATTTGTCCTGCGACTGGTTGGGTGCGTATACATTACCTAGGGTGAACTGTATCCCCCCCATCTGCACCGTGGCCCGGATGAAGCGCCCATCACTGCTCTTGTATGGTTTGGTAGGTCCCCCCGCCTGCAACCAGCCCTACACAGGATTGCCACCCCCGCCGTTTTGGTGTCAGCCGATGCCCAAAATTGTGTGGGGTATCTGGGGTGTGCCATACGCCTAGTGTCTCCCCACAGGAGATGTGTCTCCTGTAGGAATATGATGTCAGGGGAGTGATGGAGAAGGTAGCGCCACACCTGGCTCCGTTTGTTGGGGGAGTTCAGCCCCTTGACATTGAGCGACAGGATCTTCACGGGCCTGGGAGCATTCACCGCCATAACACTAGGGGGGATGGCGCCGCCTTATCACCCAATACCCTCCACCCCGCATGGTTGGGAACAATCACCTCCCTCCACCACCACTGCTGCAGTTCCGTGTGCGCATCCGCAAGAGCCTCAGGACCACCACCCCACCAAAAGGTAGAAGGGGGGACAGGATAGGGACAGTTCGGGAGAAAAGTAGGAAGAGTAGACAGAGTAGGAAAACAAAGAGAACAAAGATAGTAAAGAACAACAGCGGGCCAACAGGGCCCTAGCACAATGTCCCATGTACCGGACATCCTCTACCCGAGGGTTTGGATGATCACAGGAATGTCACTTCCTATGGGACAGAATGAGGGGAGTTCTGCTGAGGATAAAGGTCCCAGTAGCCTCGGAGCCCATCTGCCCCGCTGCTCAGGACGGGTTCGGGGGCAGGCGAGTCTAACGTGTCTCAGAAATGGGGGAGGCAGAATAAATTCTACAAGAGTACCTGGGTTCAGCGACGGGAAGCAAGTCTCTGTAGCAAAAGGTGGCAAGGACGTTTCCTCACGATCACCTGGAGGGGGTCAACAGCATTTCAAGGCGTCGCACGTCCGTGGCTGCATACCTGGAGCAGAAGGCCGCGGGGGATGTCCCTCGCGAGCACCCGATGGAGCATCGATCAGGAAAGCACACTGGTCCCACGCTACCTCAGGTGAGGCTCAGCAATATCGGTCCCCATGAAGATGTGTGACCCCTTATAGGCCGCACAAGGTCGAGAGTCCTTGCTCACCAAGCAGGGCTGAGTCGCGTCGCATCAGGTCATGAAGTAACCGTTCCGGCGTCTAGTCTGGGGAGGCCGCAAGGGGGCACCCCCACTCGATCACCCCGAGGAGGCCAAGCGCATCCGGTGAAGCCTCACCCGACACTCGCGGTGTGAGACCGCAGAGGGGAGCACCCCGTAAGGTCACTGCGGGGGGGGGGCAGCGTGTCCAGCGACGCCGCACCCAATCCGCAGGGTGGGATGTCAGTAGCACTCAAAAGTCCTATGGACTCCGCTCACGGGGTGTTAGGCTGCGATGTTTGACCATCACGATCACCTTCCAGAGATCGGATGTGCTCGATGATGTCGTGTTTGGCCTGCGAAGCGTAGCGTTCATCCATTGGGGGCGTGCGACGCCGCCTGCTCACCCTGGTCCATTCCGGGCGGATTGGGGTCCGTTCTTGTTTCCTGGGGCGGGAGGGGCTGTGTGCCGGGGACTCCGAAAGCTTGAGTAGCTGTGCCGCTTCAAGATAGGACCGGATAACTCGGCGCTTGTCCTCCCATCGGAATATGAGGGCGAAGGGGTGCCCCCACTGATAGGGGATGTTGAGTGATCGCAGCTTGTCTGTTACCGGGCGGAAGACCTTCCTCCTGTGGAGGGTGTTGGGGGCAAGGTCTTGGAAGATCTGAATCTTGTGCCCCCGGTAGCGGAGATCCGGTTTATCTCTTGACGCCTTCAAGATGGCTTCCTTCTCTGCGAAGTAGTGCACACGGGTCAGGATATCCGGGATGAGCCCCGGCCTACCCCCGGCTCCGTAGACCCGGTGGGCGCGATCCAGCAGCGGCGGGGATGCATCTTCCTTGCCCCACACCTTGTGTAGGAGCTGCGCGACGTAGGTCATGATGTCCGTCCCTTCCTCGTCGAGTGGCACGCCCCGAATGCGGAGGTTGTTGCGCCGGCCCCTGTTCTCAAGGTCTTCCTGCTTGACCTGAAGCTCTATATTTTGTTCCTCCAGGGCTGCCACTCTCTGCCACAATTGCTCGAGGTCTTCCGTTCGGGTATCCACAACTTTTTCAAGGCTATCAACTCTGTCCCCCAGTTCCGTTACCTCCTTGCGCATCTCCTTCACACACGAGTGCACTTCTGTGCGCAGGGACCCAATTTCAGATTTGAGGTCCGCCATAAAGGATGACATGAAGGCCTGCGTCACCGGCGGGGAGTCACTCCCAGGGCGCGGCAGCTCCTCGACCGACGCAGTCGCTCCCGTCTTGCCCCACATGGCGAACACTGAGGTATCCTTCGGCGCCGCCTGCTTGTCAGTCCTGCCCCCTCTTCCTCGTGTCATCTCTGGTCCAGAGCGGGGCTCCCGGGCACTTGCGGTGTCAAGGCAGGCACAGGGCCAGGCCGGGTCCCCTCCAGAGCGTCGCCACCCAGAGCCCGCCAGTGGCTAACGCAGATGTCTTGGTGACCCCTTCACCCTCCTGCGCTCACCGAGGCACTGCAGTCTGTCCACAGGTCCGGGGCTTCAAGGGGGCACCTCACCGCTGTGCACCCGGGCTAGGTCCAGGTCCCCAATGCGCAGCAATCCGCTGGGAGGCAGGTCAGAGGTAGGGGCAGTGCGTAGGTCTCAGCAGGCACAAGGCCAGAGGATCCTCTTCCCGTGGCTGGGACCTGCAATGGTCATTGGCACACACGCCAAAGCGGTGGGCGCGAGGTACAGGGCGCAGGCGCCTGCAGGCGTGAGTTACAGGGCCTCTCACCTCGTGTCGTGGATGCAGGGAAGGTGCTCACTGCAGGGGATGGGGGCGAGGTGCGGGGCAGGCCCCCAGCGGCCAAACAGACAGGCGCCGGTCAAGGATCCCCCCCCCCCCAGTGCAGGGCGGGGCGGGGGGCAGCAGAAACGGTGCGCTCGGTGAGTCAGCTGCAGCACCGGAGACCACCGCGTATCCATGAAGACGCCGCCATCTTGGGGTCAGGCAAGCCAGGCCGACCCCGGCCTGCCGCGGGAGCCTCTATAGGGTTACTCTCCTCCTGGGCAAGCTGAGGCGTCGGGTGGATGGGTCTCCCCTCCTCGCTGCTGCGCAAGATGCACCCGCCGGTGTGGAAGCCTGAGTGCAGCTCCCGGAATCAGGCTAGGTCACGGCGAGCGGGCGGCGCCATCTTGGGTCACAGGTAACGTCTGGGCGCGCTCCACAAGAGTCTGAAGAAGTGCTGGCTTGCAGACCACTACAGGCGAGCAATCGCACGGAGCGGGGCAGCCCAGCCCCCAATGTCACCTCCTGGGTCCTCGCGCTGGGTCCGCCTCTCCGGTAGTAGGCGCCAACACCCCAGCCAGTCCACCGCGTCCAGTGCGGCCTAGCGCCTCGTGGGGAGCCGCGGTCTGGCCCCGCGCGTCTGGCCGGCCTGCTTGGACTTCCGGTCCGGCCGCTCCTCCCGCCGGGGGCCTCCGGAGCGTCTCCCGGTCGCTTGGGCGGCGCAGGGCTCACCAGTCTCCAGGCGCCGTCACCGGAATCCCTGTGCTGTGGTTCGGCACCGTCGTCGGGCCGAAGGGCGCCTCCCTGCAAGCTACCGTCAGGGCTTTTCAGCAGCCCGCCCGGGAGAAGACAAGATGGCGATGAAGGTTGCGCTCGCCGCCCGGAGCCCTGCAGGGTCTTCAAGCCAGCTCCCAGGTCTGTAGCGCACCCACCAGCAACCACGCTAGCGTCTGTGACCCCTCAGGAGTTAGGGGGTCCCTTCACAGCCCCCGAAACACCGCTATAATCACTCATAAAAGCAGCGGGGCTACGGAGCTCTCAAAGGGCACTTCCGCTCACATTCGTGTCCAAGCCACGCCCCCTTCTATACGATTTTCTTCAGCGACTGGTAATCCTCTCTCTCGCAAAGGTGGCAGGGTTGAAGGCAGACTTCCTGGCAGGATCCAGCTTGCTCTGGGGTCAGATCTCAGTTTGTCCCGCCGGTTCCGTTGTCGTAGGGAGAAAGGAGAGAAAGGGTGGTGTTAGGTCAGGGTATGGGACCAAGGCGTGCAGTAAGGACAGGGAGTGAAGGAAACCAGTGCAATCGTGAATATATACAGTCTGTGGGGGAGAGTGCTCGTGAGGAAGAGGAAAAAGGTTTAAGGACTGTACAGGGGGCTATACAAATGATCACTCGGTAGGTTGGACCCGATGTGATCTGCCCAGCCCGCCACTCTGCCCCGTACCTGTTGGAGCCACGCTCCTCCCGTGGGAACGTGGCGGGCGATGCGTAGATATGTTGGCCTCCTGGCTTCTCCAACTCAGCTCCGACCTCTCGAGTCTCGACCGCCTCGCTCTCCTCACGCTCTCTGCTGCTGTAAACTCCACGCTCTACACTGCTGTAACCACCTTTTGCCTCCAGGGAAACACCGTCCACTGCTTCCTGGTTCCTGCCTTCTTTTGACGCGCTCTTGACGCTTTGTAAGGGAGGAGCTTTGTAGTCCGAGAGATCCCACTTAAAAGGGCCGTGCATCTGGGTGTTCTCGTTCTGCCAGCCTTGTTCTGTGGCGGCCCACTCCGGGGCGTTCTGCCATCCTTGTTCGGGTTCTGTGATGGCCCACTCCTGGGCGTAGAGATCAGGCGGCTGTTGAGAGGGAACGGAAGCAGGTAAAAGGGGGGTGGCGGACCACCAGTCCAATTCTGTGTTCGGTTCCTCCCCCGCCCTGTCACAGTGTGGTATGCAGACCTTCTGCAATTTTCCCTCTATAGTGGTGGGTTACATAGGGCCTTAGGAAGTTGTTCCAAATAAGCCTATTTTTGTTGGCTTATTTATACAGTTTATTGAATGTATATTTATATAAACTGTCCCTGAGGACCTATAGCTCCTATGAATCCAGTGGTGATTGTTTTTGGCTGCACCCAATACCAATATGGCCAACCACATTTAGTGGCCTAGTGGTTTCCTGACGGGAGGGATGATACACTAGGAGTGTCTGCTGTGCCTCCCTGACTGTCAGAGTAATGGCAGCGTTGGCGGAAGAAGACGCACTGTAGGGACTAAAACCACGTTTGTGGGGCCTGCATAGGTGATAAGCCTGTTGATGGTAGTAAAGGTGGAACGATTACCTGTGTTCCTGATGGAGAGCTTGGGGGTCAGCGAGGATCGTCCATACATAGTGCGACACTCAGGACATATTTGGCAGCAGTATGTGGAAACAGTACTAAAACATGCCCCATTTCATAGGGAACTCCCCATATGGATATTAGCTCCAGTCCAACAAATGATGGAATACATATCTTTCCATGTTTGGCAGGCAGGTGGGTGTGAAGCACTTGGAGACGTACCCCGGCCAATCCTTCCTCACTTATGTACAAGCCTGTGATGCTTTTATGCTAGGGCAAGGGCATTACATACATTAGGCTGGGCTGGCTGGCTGACATTGCCAAGACAACGTGGCCCAAATATCCAGCTCTCCTACAAACTACAGGTACGCTAGACATAATATTGACCTATGGTGCAGGTCGACATTTAATTACGCACCTCTACAGGTCTATGAGACAGGACTTGACTGGCCCATCGCCTAAAGCACAGGCAGCATGGGATACGGACCTTGGGACACCCCTGACTGACATCATATGGGCAAATGTAGAAGGGCTCACACATACAGTGTCCGATAATGCCCGGATATAACTAATCCATTTTTAATTATATAACCCCCAAAACGCTACATAGAATAACCCCCCTCAGATCCAACAACTGTCCACGGTGTGGGGCGCAAGGAGCAGACTTTATACACTTGGCGTGGTGGTGCCCGTAAGTACGTAACTACTGGACACAGGTAGTGATGGAGGTCACAGGATTGCACGCATCAGCAAAACCCCACTGTCCTGCTTACTGGGCCAAATTATTAGGCCAAAGAAGAGAAAGATAGTTTATAGATATACACAGCTCACCCTGGTTCTCGCTCAACAAAGGTTGGCCATCACTTTGATGGGACAACAATCCCCCACAGTAGATTGTTGGCGTCAAGATGTTTTGGAATGGGCGTTAGCTGAAGAGGTGCAAATGGAAATAAACGTGCGGGATAAGCTGACGTATTACTTGAGTGTTTGGAGAGAACTTAGCAGTGCAGTGTAATGAATTCAGACACGTCGGAAACGCATAATACAGACATTGGGGTGTATGAGAGCGATGGTGACTGATTGAGATTGGGCTATATGGAGGACAATTTATGGAATTATAGTACAATATAATAGCGGGGCCCAGCGAGTAAGGGAGCCCTGGTCGATAACAAGAGATATTAATTCATGTAAGAAAATGACGCTCTTAGAAGCTCCACCTAATAAATGCTGTTCCATCACTATACAATGTAGCCAACTGTTTTGTGAAAATGGAAAAACTAAGTTTGTAAAAAGAAAAGTGTGTCCTGCTGTAAATGCTATTTGTTGTCATTATTCATAAAGCATTGATGAATTGTATAATTAAGTTGAGTGCCTCAGAAAACTTCCAAGTGGTATCCGATTGACTGAGTCCCACGGGCCAACAATTGCATTACAGTTAGGCTGTCCTGTTTTAGGTTTAAACCTATAATAACTGATAAAATCCCATCGAAAGAGAAAGAGCCCTCGCCAGTGCAAACTTATAAGCACTGATAAAACACCCGCACAACCACAAACTAAATACCATTCAAAGAAAGGAAAAGGAGACTGAAAGAGTCATTTTTATTTCTTCCTGAAGGGGCCAGTACCGTGTAACTTTGTTATACACGGTAGCAACAAGAAAGATTGGGCTAACATTATTCTGCTTGAGTTTTGTTGTTTAGAGATGTCACTAAAATGTTGTTTCCTCTTCCATTGGCAATTTTCAGTTTTGTCTTTGGTCTAAAGATGTTTTAGGTCTTGTGTAATATATTTTATAAACTGAAGAGAATCAGGAAAAAAATAATCATATTTGATATTTTTTGTTACAATAAATGTTATTCATTTTAGAAGATACAGAGTGGGCAGAGCCCTGCAAAGACAGTACATATATTATATACAACATTTGGGGCCCGATGTAGGTAATTTCATTTTACCGGTTCATAAATACCGATTGATACCGAACCGGTATTTATGAATCGGAAAACAGTATGTAGGTAAAAAAAAACGATTCGGTAACAGTCGGAATCCTGACTCGGTAAATACCGATTCGGTAATGTCCGAAACGGTCATTACCAATTCGGTATCACCCATTCAACCCTATGGGCCTTCATGCCCATAGGAATGAATGGGAGATACCGAATCGGACATTACCGAATTGGTATTTACCGATTCGGTAAAAGCCGATCTCGAAAATCCGAATGGAAGACATGTGAGCCACTCAACCAATCAGGGACACCCACCACACCCCACAACAAAGCAAATGTGAAATCAACCAATCAGATGCAAGTACCACACCCAGTACCTGGAGTTGGCCACACCCATGCAGGTGCAGAGCCACAGAACTGTTTGGAGAGCTGGAGGGGAGACAGAGGAGCAGGCTGCACTCTGCCCAGCAGAGCATCACCATGGAGTCCCAGGAAGCCCAGAAGGATGGTCTTGACCGAAAAAGAAAGATCAAATTCAGCACAACTGAGCTCCTGGTGCTGGCGGAGGAGGTAGTGCAGCATTACAGCCAGCTTTTTGGGAGACAGTCCCTGCAAGTGGCAGAGTCTGTTAAAAGAAAAGAACCACCTGGCTGGCCATCCAGAGCAAAGTAAATGCCCTTGGGATCACACATAGTGAAATAGAAGACATTAAAAAAAGGTGGTATGATCTGAGGATCACCACGAAAAAGAAGATAGCAAGCCAGAGGAAATAATCGGCAGCCACAGGTGGAGGGAAGAGCCGTGCACCAAGCCTCACAGAACTGGAGCAGATGGTGGAATCCACAATGGAGCCTGAAAGCATTCACGGGATTGGGGATGCTGACAGCTCAGCCAGAGCTGCAAGAAAGAAAGGTAAGATGCATGGACATGAATCCCCACCCATTCCCTGGGCCCTTCCCCAATGTGGGTTACACATGCACAATCCAGAACACATGTCAGTACTCACCAGCAATGCATCATGGTAGTCGTAGTCATTGGAAAATTCATTAAAGCAGCCAACACAGAACACTGCATGCCATGCCACACTCCCCATACACAAGCAGTTGCAGCTCAGGAAACTGTGTGACAGGAATTTGTCCAATGGAAACACACAGGTGATCATTGTCCATGTCTTCCCACAGGAGAGTCATCGCGCAGCGCAGGGAGGGGAGGCAAGTGCACCAGCAACGGCTGTGAGGGAGAAGCCCACAGACAAAGCAGGACCCAGCACTGTCCCTGAGGACACTTCCACAACGCAGGCACCTCCAGCAATGGAGGAAGACACCACAGCACAGCCACAGTCACCCCTGCTGTTTGAGACACAGACTACGGCAGTACCTGCAGGTGCCACAACACCAAGCTCAAGGTCCTCTGTGCAATTGAGGCCAAGGAGGCAGGACGTTCCACGACTCAGGATCCTGGAGAGCTCTGATGAGGAACAGGTGGGGGATCAGACACCTAGCACTCTAGCACTGCCTGGGAACGCAGGGCAACAGGGATCATTAGGATCTGGGCATGCAAGTGCCCATGGTCGTAGGGCACGTGAGCAAGAGGAGGGACATGAAATGCAGGGGGTCTTTGCCGGGTTGGAAAGCACCATGGTGAGGATCCAGCGCATGCAGGCCGAAGGGATCATGGCAGTGCACAGACAGGTGCCCATCCTCAATCGCAGGATGTCTAACATTGATAGGGGGATGTGCTCCATGGCCCTAGGAATGGAGTCCATGGCCAAAGGAATGGAGTCCATGGCAGAGGGGGTGAGGGACATGGGTGTGCGCATGGGTTCCCTCTGTGACAGGCTGGAGAGTGACCAGACGGAAAGGCTCAGGAACAGGCACGAACTTAAGCAGCTGAATAAATCCATCAACCCCCCTGGCAACTGCAACCACCCTGCTATGCCGCTGGTCTGTGAACATGCAGACTGATATTGTGCACTGCTGCAGTGACTTGTCCAGGGGGATGGGAATAGTGACCTGTGCTATGGAGGTACTGATGAAACAGCAGACAGCCACTGCTGGTGACACGGGTGTCGTGGACACGGAGGAGTCCACAAGCAGGAGTGTATCCAGCACGCCTGTCCATGATGTTCGCCGGAGCACCAGGCTACATGCTGATGACCCTGGCACCACTGCACAAGTTGGCCCCCTGCCCCGTGGCTCCCACAACATCATGCGTAAACGCAAACATTAACATTTCATCCATAACACAGGACAGGTCACAGTGAAGTGAACTTTGGCCACCCAGTGTGAAAAGTGGATTTTATTTTGTTCATGTGGTCTTGAATATGTGGAGTCCGGTAGTGCAAATTAAACAGAGTGCTCCAAGAAGTAAACCTGCCTATGTTTCATCAATCTATTAGAAATATCTGTTTGTGATTTCTGCGCGTCTCAGTGTGCCATCTGTTCCTGGTGCTGCACCTGCTGCATTGTCATCGGCTTGTTCTGTCCCATCATCCATGTTCTCATGATATGTGAGTTCTACCTCTGTGCCCTCCTTGGTGGCAAGATTATGCAGCATGGCGCAGGTAGCAATTATTTTACAACAGATCAGTGGCGTGTACTGCCGTGCACCTCCACTCTTATGGAGGCACCTAAATCTGCTTTTCAGCAGTCCGAAAGTGCGTTCCACAACGCAACGTGTTGTTCTGTGTGCCACGTTGTAACGCCTTTCGCTCCTGGTGGATAGATTCAAGTACGGTGTGAGAACAAATGAACGCAGGACATATGCACTGTCACCTGGGTGGAAAATGACATTTTGTTTAGTCACATACTCATGATTGATCCTTCTGCATTGACTATAACGGTGTATCACACTTACTCACCTTGCAGATATCCATCCCCAAAATCACCAGCCACAAGGCGTCTGTATATCCCACTATTCTGGAATATGTAGGAGTCGTGGGTACTCCCTGGAAATTTCGCTACAATGTCCGTAATCATGTTGGCAGCATTGCAGATCACCTGCACATTGATTGAATGCGTAGACTTCCGGTTTCTATATATGTGTTCAGTTGTTGCAGGTGGGCATAGTGGGATGTGCGTCCCATCAATACAGCCTATAATGTGCGGGAACTGTGCAAGGTGATAGAAATCGGTTTTTGTCTTTGCTAGTTCAGCAGGTGTGTCAGGGAACTCTATGTAGTGTTCCATCCTCTGCATCATGGCGCCAAGGAATTTTCTAAAGAAACATGACAGGCAGCTCTGGGACACCCCATCTATCGCAGCAATCACATGCTGGTATCTCCCAGAAGCAAGAAGGTGTAGGCAGCACAACACCTGCACGTGGGGTGAGATGGCGTGTGCTCTTGGGGTTGGGTGTTCCAGATATGGGTGGAGGTCCCTGATCAAGTCCAGGATGGTTCTGGGGTGGAGTCTGTACCTTTGCAGGATTTCAGGTTCAGTCAGTTGGAAGAGGGTGATCCTCTGCCTATACACCTGCTCCTCCCTTAGCCAGACCCTCTCTCCTGCTGCCTGTATCCGTTGCCGGCTTGTAATGACATAGAAAGCCGCCATTGTGGTTGCAGTGTTGCATTTTGGGGCCTTCATTTGTAACCTGTACCTGGTTTCCACCTGCTTTCAATCCATGGTAATTACCGACTCTTAAATACCGATTTTCATGAAATTTGGTATTTTTTGTGTTTTCTACATCTCGATATGCCATTTTTACCATTTCTTATTTACCGATTCGGTAAATAAGGAATCGTTAAGTTCCGATTCAGGAAATTACCATTTCTTATTTACCGATTCGGGAAATGGGAATTCGGTATTTTCCGATTCGTGAAATACCGATTCGGAATTTTACCAACATGTTTTTACAGAATCGGAACATTTTTTGTCATATACATCTCGATTCTCTTATAACGGTCGGTAAGGGCAAAAATTACCGATTTTCGGCCGTTACCGACCGGTATTTGCCTACCTACATCGGGCCCATAGTACCTAGTTGTAACATTCAAAAACAGCTTAGTCTGCAGAACACCAGGCCGAAAGTGTAACAAACTAGACCGAACCCCCCCAAAGAATCGTAATTGCGTATTAATAAAAACATGTCTGTACATAGTTTCGTCAGACTACGAAAGTGGATAGCGACCCATATTTGATATTTGGCTACGTTTTATTCTTTCACTGATAGGCAAAATGGGTGGTTTCATAAGAATGTTTCCCAATTTATATATACCATCACATTTACACACAGAGAATAGGTAAAACCCTTAGATACATCAGCCCCTTTTTCTAGCAAGTCAGTATTGATAGTAGGTGAATTGCCAAGCACCCCAGGCTTTAAACATTCAAGGAAAGTGTAGTGATATATGTGAAAAGAGTTCATTCAACGAGTCTCTGGTGTAATGGTGAAAGCATGACACCAGGCTTTTGGAAATTATGTAACATAGGGTCACTTAGAATACTGCTGCAAAAAGTTCTTACCAAGTTCAACAAAGATTGGAGTGATATTGTTTGTATTTGGAGTGATTCAGCTACGTATATGAAAAAGTTGTGTGATGACCTGTCAAAATCGATACCTGAGCTGAAGTCCTTCCCTGTAAGAGATCCTTGCCACTTGCTAGATGGAATGCTGAAAGCATCTTTACAATCTCCTGAGTTACTGAAGAATGCTATTGACTTTTTAGTCCTTTCTCATGCGCTGTTGGTCATGCACGGGAACTAAAATGCTAATATTTCTCATTTTGTGCTTTGTGTGGCATCAAGGAAAGCGTCATCCCAACTGTGTCATTTAGCTGGAGGTTCTCAATTCTAGAGGCCGTGAATGCTATATTATCTATGTTGCAACAGTTTACAGAATTTTTGCTGAGTGATGATGCCAAAGGCCAGAAATGTAAAAAAAAAAGTACACTCTACTGCATTTTTTGATTTTTACAGGAAAACATGGCTGCTGTAGTGGACATAAAAAACTAGAGTCCGATAACATCCTTTATCTACCAAGTGATCAGCATAATTGGTGTAGATATGAAACATCTCCTTGAGAGTAGGCTGGGTGACACTTTAAGTGACTTTGGTACTGCAACATGTTCCATGTTAGAATGCTTGCCACTTGGTAAGCAGAGAATTTTTGAAGAGCAATTCAGGAAATGTTATCTTACAATGTATGAGAAATGGCTTCCAATGATGCATAGAAATATCCCTTCGCTAACCATGGCATTTGAAGTCAATGAAGCCTCACTGTGTGTGATGCTCTGCAGAAGTTCTAGATCCCTTTTATAAAGGTGAATTTTCTCCAGACATTGTAAAGTGCTGCATCATATTTGACCGTTTTGATAACTCTGGCGGCATATGCGTACAGATCGACGCATTTGTTGCAGAACCTGTCCCAGAGAATTGGCATCTTCAGGTGCACTAATATTGGCATGGGTAGCTACCTCAGTGGCTAGAATTAGCAAATTCTGTACTGGCTGTTTTGCCGTTGCTCGTCTCAAGTGACAATGTTGAGAAGGCCTTTTCATAGATAAAAGTTTACATGGGAAGGAAAGACCGAATGCGCGTGACCCAAGACTCGCTGAAGAAGTATTGAAAAAATTGGAAAAAATGGCTAAATTGTGTATTCTACGACACATTTTCCGTTACATATTCAAATGTATTCACTTTTAAAACATAGTAAATGATAACCTTACAGTCAGACCCTCCAGGATTTCGCGGTTTGCCGCAAAATCGGCACTTTTGTAAAAATGCTGTGATTTTTACAAAAGTGCCCGCGAAATCACTTCTGTAAGGTGGAGGCAGCATCTGATCTACTGCCAGGTTTATTATAGTGAACCAGAAAGTATGAAGTGTGGATACAGTATAAGTACAGGTGTCAAGGGTTGCACTTGCCAGTGGAGGAGGCCTAGTCAGCTGGTCTGGCAATGTGCAGGTACAGCCTCCCAGGCTGATCAGGTTCACAGCAGCAATGTACAGGTATGGCCCCCTGGGCAGATCAGGTTATGAGCTTCAAGGTACAGTAGAAGCTGCACATCACGGCTACAGTGGACAATAGATATGGACACAGTAGGATGAAACAGTTTTTGGGCCAGTTCTCATGTAGGATCCACAGAAAAAGACCAGTGGACCGCCTCAAGATGCTGGTCACTCATGGCTTCACTCACTGAAGTTATCAACTAACTCTGTGGTGCAAAACACTGGGAACACACCGGGCTTCTCCTCCTTGAAAGTCTCTCCACCTGCAAGGCCAGGCCCACTCGTTCCCTCTCATAGCACTTAGGGATTCTTATAGGCACTAAGCAGACCGTTAGTTCTTCCTGCAGTAAGTGCAGACTTTAGGTGGTATCCTAACCTCTGGGATGCAGGTCGTCAAGAAGACACCAACACTGGTTACACAGCACCTCTTAAGGGACTTAGAGGAGAACTCCATACTTGGTCAAAAACAACATGGGACTGGAACATAGTGGGTGGCTTCTGAATCAATTTGGGGCAGTTTTCTTTCTAGTGTGTTTCTCAGGCAAAATTGCAGGCAGAGTCTTTGTGTAGGGGACGTTTTATTCCCTGGAAAAAGCGTGGTTTACAATGCATCTTGGGATCCTCAGTCAAACAGCACCAAGGCAGAGCCAGGGGCTTGATGCAGGTACAGGAGCGAACTTTGCCTACAATAACTGTTAGAAACTGAGGAAGTGCGCTCTCCTTTGTCCACGTGTAACAAACCCAGCTCAATCCCTGGCCTGATTGATGCTGCAAAACTGCTGACAGCGTCAATTGTCAATTGTAAAGCACAACTACTCACCCGTTAGGGTCGCAAGTTGCTGATTGGGTGGAGTGGATCTGCAGTTCAGTCAAAGAGCAAGGTCTGAGATCCTTGCTGAATTGAGGCAGAGACAGTGATTGGCTGGGATGTCGAGTCAGGGAGTTCCAAGTCCTCGCAGCAAAGTAGCAGAAGAATCTTCCTCCAGCTGTGGTCTTGTGAACCTGTGGGGTGGGTCCAGGGCCAGTTGGGCAGAGCGGAAATGCCTGGTGGGTGTTTGGAAGGAGATGCGGTGGAAAGGAGCCTTCACCTGTGAACTGCTTCCTCTGTTCCATATCCCAGGTTGCCTATTCAAAGTGGAATACTCTGCTAAAACAGTTTCCATTGATTTAAGGTTAAAAAGAAATGATTATGAGTAAAATAAAGGGATGCAAAAAAGCCGCTATATTTCCATATTTGTGCTGCTAAATTTCCATATTTGTGCCGCTAAATCTGCTAATCCATGCCGCTATATCCTGGGGGATCTGTACAGTGCACCAGGATATCCAGGTATACCCACAGACATTGTTACAGAGAACAAAAAAAATAAGACATACTAGTCCCCATAGTGTGCGTAGCAAGCAAGCAAAGCTAGCAATCCTGACCACTACAAGAGGGTTTGGGGGGTTCGCCCCCAAGACATTTCTGAAACAATTGGCGAAAGTGGAACATTTCAGAACATGTTTTTAATTAAATAATCAAATGAAATACTTTCAAAGCATAGGAAATGATGACCTTGAAGTTCACCGGGATACCAAGTCATACCCACAAATTCTTACAGAGAACACACAAAAAATTCATATCAAGCATGAAACATGAATTTAAATATTCTGACAGCAGGTGATAATGTACACCATTGTAAGCTATTAAATATATATCTTTTTTATTGAGCATTTAAGGATGGCAGGGCACATGGACCTGCTAAGGCAGTTAACAATGTAGTTCTTAATTATACTAATTAATTTGTTGATATTTGTAGGAACAAGTTCTGTACTAGTCCCATCAACTTGAATTAAGTGATAAAGAGAACGCCCTTTGCTTTCCTGGCCCAAAAGCGTCATGCAGAAACATCTTACAGTTACACGTCTCTCAGCTTCCTCAATACGACTCGAATGTCAAAACAAAGCTTCCTAACTAACCTCAGTAAAAAAGTGACGGCCGAGATGATATGATCGTCACACGAAAAAAAGAGCAGCACAACTGCTACTAGTGGTGAACGAGCTACTCCAAGCGCGAGCCATATGCATCGCTCTGGCTCAGCTTGAGGTCCTCCTGGAAGCTTGAGCCAAAAACGAGCCTAGCCAAGCGTTCATGTTGTTTCTGCCTTCCGTGTTTGCTGTATCTTCTTGCACAAAGAGTTAAAAGGAAAGCATTTATATTTGAGGTAAAACGGAGAAACAGACACTCATTTACAGGCATATGCATCAAAGTAAATACCGGGAGCAAAGGGGCAGATTCTCAGAATCTGCCCCTTAGCTCCCGGTATTGCATCATCCCAAATGCAAAAATCGCAATTTAAGGAATCTCTAAATTGAGATTCCTTAAATTGCGATTGCATTTAAGGAATCCCAAATTGAGATTCCTTAAATGCAATGCATGAAAGTAAAAAAAAATAGCGATTTCGCTAATAAGAGTAGCAAATTACCATGAAGTTTAACTTCATGGTAATTTGCTAAAACTTTGAAAAAAGCACTTTTGTGCATTTTTCAAAGTTTCAGGTTGCGCACACACATGCCCTTGGGTCATGTGTGTGTGCAACATTTGTGCACAGATCGATTTTAGGGGTGCAACAGGGTGTCATTTTGAATTAGCATTACGCTACATAGGTAGATAAAGATGCACATCTAGCCTCATCACGCATAGTTTTTTCACAGCTCATAGGACCATTTAGTCAAATCCTATTTTGGACAGGTGGTGAATGGGGAGGGGGAGCAAAAGGACTAGGAGCCCAGATGTTTCTGGATAGGTAATTTGTTCCCTAAAATGTGAATACTATCAATCTTTGTTAGAATTAATCAATTGTTTCTTTTTATTTTTTGGATTAGGGTCACTGTAATGATTTGCTGATTTTCCAGATTCAACCCTACTCCCTTCTAAGGTAAGTCTGTACTGTGTATGCCTATAAAACTAAGGGTGTTACATTTGACACTTGATTTGTAAAGTTACATGTCTCGGCAATTAACCCCTCCCAGTTTCCCAGCGTCCTTGGGTTTAGATACATTAATTAGAGTTATTATGGCTGCCTGACAGTGATCCACATAGCTGACAAAAACAATTGTGTACATTTATCATAATCATTAACAGTGTTTTGTCCGGTAAATCTTTCTTTAAATCATACAGTGATCCTAAAATATTTAAGCTAAAGATACAAGAGCTGGCAAGCTATAATTATTTCAAGTCACTATAACTTGTGTCCTAAGGTAACTGTAACTTGTGGCGCATCACCATGCACAGTTTTCTCATCAATAATTTAATTGCAAAGTTGGAGTGATATTATCAACGATGTCATAGAAGATGTAGTGAGTGATGTAATATGTGGAATAATTAGCAGTGCATGGCGAGGTCCGAGTTATAGCTACCTTAGGGCTCGAATTATTAGTTACTTGAAATAACTATAACTGGTGAATGTCTGTGTTTTTTTTGTTTAAAACGTTACATTGTTACTGAACATTGCATTTAACTGTAACATTACTTTAACCTTTGTTTTTTTCAGTGAATTTCTGGGGGTAATGTTTAAGGCAAAGTAATATTTTGTTACTGTGCGTGAAGGCAATCCCGCGCCGTGTAAGGCCAACGGCCATGCGCAGTAGGGGCCTTGTTGGAGGGCCTGACCTGTGGCCAACTTCCCGCAAGCAGCCAACCCGTGCTGCGCTCAGCAAGGGGCCTTTCCTGTGGCCAACCCATCCAGAGCCAGCCAAACCCACGCCAAGCACAGCTGTTGACATGCTCAGCATAGGGTTGGCCTTCAGGCCCTGGGGACCCCATAACCCAGGACCAAAATATACATATGGCCCTGTGGCCAACCTCATAGGCATATATAACACACATCATTGGGGAGGGCCTAAGGGACATTTAAAGACCTGCATAGGTTATATCCCTCTGATACCAGAATCCGATCAACCTAGAAAACCTATGGGTCTATCCTCTGAATCATGTATCAGGAATAGAGCTATTGTCTCAACCGCGGATTAGTACTAGCTCAAGGCGTCATCCAGAAGATGGTTAACCCTGTGTTAGCAAAGTGAATACCTATGTAGGATTCCCATCAATATCATGTATGATCAATATTCTCATGTGGTCCTCCGTCCTAGGTATAGTGTCTCTTGATCATTGAGACAGTATAATACCATCTGTGGACACATAGTTTACACATGCCAACACTAGGACAACCATAAGAATCTGATAAGACGGGTAAGTGCAGTGCAAAAAGAAAGGTGTGTGAAAAGTTAAAATAGGATAGAGAATCTCATTCAAACTTTATTCTACCAAGACCTCTTCCTGGTTAAAAACAAGGAACAGCGCAAAACAATACTCCTGCAGTTTAACAAATATCTGCATAGGGGCCGACATGTTTCAGCCTGGGCACACACAAACCTCCATGTTGGGAGCACCGGGGCACCTACTGCTCCAACTGGCTTACTGCATGTTGCAGGAGCCGACATTGTTCCCGCCCAGAAGGAGTAGCTATTTTCCACTTGCTTTCTCTGGTACGAGAGCAATATGTGTTCTGTTTCCCTGCCGAAACAGAACAGAAGTCCGCTTACTACCTGCGGTAGCATGTTTAAATCTCCGGCCGGGTAATAGCAGACTTTTCTTCCCTACCCGCACTCCTACAGGCAGGGAAGACATGTTTCTCCTGCCTGGCAGGATATGTTTTCCTGCCCACTGTTATGCGGAGAGGGAAACTACTGTGTCCTGGGGGTGGGCTCCACATGAGACAGTAACAGGGCTATCCACAGGAGTGAGATGGCCCAGGGGAAATAAAGCTCCCTGGGCCAATAAGATTGCTCTATTTTTAAACTGGTTCTCCCGCTAGAGTCTCTCAAGCCTTTCATGGACTCACCTGTCCAGCTATACAATTATTTCTGTACGTTCATTCTTTAAAAAGTACTGGATGGATTTACACCAAATCACAAAAACACAATCTGTGGACCTAGATCTAGCTTCTTTCCAAATTTGGTGTAATTTCGTTTAGTAGTTTTTGCAGTCGCCTTGTCTAAAGAAGTCCATAGAAAATGCATGGGGATTTTGCGTTTTGGGTCACCACTATTTTTTCTTGGGCCTCGCTTGGCGTATCGCCCCAAAACTTTCCATGCACAAACTAGTTGACTACCACTGGGTAATATATATATATATATATATATATATATATATATATATATATATATATATATATATATATATATATATATATATATATATATATATATATATATATATATATATATATATATATATATATATATATATATATATTTTTTTTTTTCTTTTCAAAAAACTCCACTGCTGCTTGGCGCTTCAAGTATCGAAGAAAGGAGCACCAACCACAACTTTGGTGCATTCAATCAATTTATTTACCCCAAGGTAAATCTGCCATAACGCTTTTCGGCTCTGGAGAGCCTTGATCATATGCATTCCCCATTGAGTAGTTAAAGTGAAGTTGTCTGGTCCATGGTATCCGTACTTTTTGTGTT
The DNA here is from genome assembly GCF_964263255.1 of Lissotriton vulgaris. Taxonomy (NCBI): domain Eukaryota; kingdom Metazoa; phylum Chordata; class Amphibia; order Caudata; family Salamandridae; genus Lissotriton; species Lissotriton vulgaris. The sequence goes on from NC_141697.1 coordinate 180,278,685, forward strand.
GCAAATACTTTGGCACCGTTGGACGAATCTCTACAAAAATTTCCAGAAAGGGGCTACTTTTTTACTAGTTTGTTTGTGCATGGAAGGTTTCTATGGACCAATGGTACAAGGGCTCCAAGGACAACCCTATGCTGTGTTCGCCAAAGGCTGTGTGCGGCTTTGAATATATATATATATACTAGCAGCCCGTCCCGACCTTGTCCGGGAGCAATCAGGCTTCAGGGCCCCCGCCCGCCCCTACATTGTCCGTGGGTCCCCCGGAGTAGCAGCCCGTCCCGACCTTGGCTTCAGGGCCCCCGCCCGCCCCGACATTGTCCATGGGTCCCCCGGAGCCTTACCTCATCCGCCGCACCTCCCCGCGCTCCTGAGTTCACCGGTCCGCCACTCCTCCCAGCCTGTCCGCTGCTCCTCCCCGCCTGTCCGCCGCTCCTCCCCGCACTCATGTCCGCCGCTCCTCCTCGCGCTTCTGGACGCCGCTCCTCCCCGCACTCCTGATGTCAGCACGCACGTCGCGGCTGGCGCTACTTCCATGGGACTACTTTTTTTTTCTCGTAAATTTTTTTAATAACTTATATTTTTTTAATTTATATAGCCTAGGTCCATCTGCACACCCTGACATATATATTCCATGCTCTGTGGGTCCTTGAATTTTACAAGGGAGACGTGGAACAGAATACAAAACAAATCTCTTGGTTGTAGTTAACAGATTTATTTTCACATGCCGGTGGAACAAGAAAGTTTGAATTCATTTCAAGCATGCCGCCTTTCACATGGCAAACATCTATCACTTCATGGTATGTATGTATGAGTTGGAGAAAAGTATACCTATGTTTGGATACTATGGGACACCAATCATCCAGAGGATTTGGTGGTAAAGTTGGTCTGTGCTGTGTCCCAATTAATCGTCATCCCTGCCTGATGGAAACCCTCTATACAGCCCCCAATTAGGGGTGTCACTTCCTGGAGCTTTACTGGTAAACAGTCTCACGTTCCTAATACTGCTTCATTAACCATCTGCTTCAGGCTCCGTACAGGCATCCAAGAGGGGAAATTACATTTCCCTGTTTGGAGCAGATCTGAGCATTGAAGGAGGGTGAAGCTGAGAGAAGAGCTTTTTAGCTCCCTTTCGCTGTTGGAGGAATGCTCCTCACTATGCGTGGAGCTAACGGCATCTCTACTGAAAATTCCTGCAAGGGGAAGCTGATTAAGTGCATGGTGACGCCCCAAACTCAAACTCAAAGTGTGACAGTTATTTAGTAGTGGAAAAAACATAAGTTGAATGCGAAGATAGATGCGAGGACACAAGAAACCCCAAAGGGGGAGGGAGTACTTATTGACTACTGGTTCAGAGAGAGGCATTTACTACAGATGATTATATAACTGGAGATGGGCTGTTATTAGTTATTGTTGAACTGACAATTTTCCAAGACTTCATGGAAAATGTAATGTTACATTTTCCTTGATGCTGCTATTGGACATTAAAGTGAAGCTAGAAGCCATAATCCTTACTTCCAGTCTAGACATAGAATACATTCCTCGAACACAGTTTTGATGAGTGACATCTGTGTCCTCAGTGATGTGATTAGTTATGTCATTGGAGGTTATGTGTGATTTTTTTGTGATGTAATTGATGTTTAGGATAATGTAATGTCCTATTTGAGGTCATGTAAATGCATGGCAGCGTTTGCAGTTATTGTTGCCTCCCTTACTGTAAGTTCAAATTTGTGTTTTCTTAGTTTGGGATATTTCAGGTTTTAATGATAGACTCTGATCTGCAATATGACATATGAATGTGTGCAGTGGGCTCTAGGTGTAGGGTGTGGCATTTTGTCATGCCTTTTATCAATCCCCTGTGCCATATGATACTTTGTAGGCTAGGGGCTATATTTTGTCAGTGGAGGCTAAACACTGATCAAATGTTATTTATTTTTCATTTTAAAGATAAGCTAAATAGTTAATACATTGAAACATATTTCACAAACCTTTTTCAAACAGTAAAAGAAAGGAAAGGAAGGGTAATGTTAGAAGAGGCACTTCCATAGATATGAGAATAAACTGGCATTTTGCCTTTAAATGTTAATCCTTCCACATATGTCCCATCTTGCCCAACAGTTAGCTTGTTTTTTTTCTGGCACCTGGAAACAAGATCTAAGGGCACTGAACACTGCTTTTTGGCAAATTCACTTTCACCCAATGTTCCTGATGGCCAATACTGTTTCCCAGTCATTTTCTGACAGAAACTATTTTTGCTGTTGGGATGTCTTCGCTTTTTGTGCCTTACCTGTGGAAAAAAGAAGGGCTTGTCAAACCCTCACGACCTCTGCATTATGTACTTGCCAGGGGATCATCGCCCTGTAAGCTGCCTGAAGACTGCACCACCAGAAATGTCCAGAAGACCTCTCTTGGACAGGCAGAAATGCAGGCTTCATGACCTGCATGAGAGGCTTCAAAATGCTGCTCCATGGAGATCTGAGGGATGAGCAGAAGGAGGACTTTCTACCACAGCTCCTTAATCAGTCTCCAACGACACCTCGAGGGAAAGAGCCACAGAAACAACAACTCAGGAAGAGGTGCTGTCCCTGGTTGACGTCTATGAAGTTGAGGACAAATACAGTAGCAACTTACTCACCATTAAAGGATAAAACACCACAGACATTTTACATCAAAATATCATCCATAGTCGAAGCATTCATCAACATCGAAGAAACCCAGGTTTTCGCTGACTAAACCATGTTGAGCTCAGTGGCCATTCACTGTCAATACCACCTTCGATGCCTAACTTCTCGCCTTTCTACTTGCGGGAAAGACACCTACCCAGAGGAGATTAATATAATTGTTTTCTGAGTGGCATAGTCATTAGCAGTAAACTTAAACTCATCGTATTCCAAGAGCTTAGTCCCGTACAAAAGAGGTGACTCCAGTGGTTCATCCCTCTCTACTCCTTCACCGAGAACCAGCAACTCTAGCTTCACCAGAGATTTTGTTGTCTCCTCATCCACCGTAGTTACAAGTAAGGCCTCAGGCTTTGCAATACTCTGTTCCTTGAAAACCGAAATCTGCATAAAGAGAAGAGCTTGTCTTCTCGTTCCAGAGGAAGTTCAAGGTCTCATTTAAGATGTTCAATACATTTCGGGAGGATGTCTGGTTCTCATGGGCATTCAATTTCCTGGACATCTGCTTCTTTCGATTTTTCATCAAGTGCAGCAGTATTGTACTCTCCAGTACATGAATTATAATCTTTAAACCCTCATTACGAGTTGGCCAATAATTACTGATATTAGCGGAGCTACTTAAACCGCACAAATCAGTTATGAATGTAATATTTTTTATCATCTCTGGCATATACCAGGCGCATTAAAAACACATCCCATGTTAAATTAAAACAGTTTAAAGCTCCCAGAATTTCAAGTGAGAACAACATTCCCATTAATTACAGGGACATGGATTTTGGTGAGGTAAGCTACAAAATCTGCTTATTATGAACAATTTTACAGGAAAAACTCATAATAGGTGCTATTTATCACACTCGATAAATAATGAACCATGCATATTGTTATTTATCAGAAGCAATATATATAATGCCTAACATTGGATCACTCGTGTGTTCCTTAATGCGTTTTTTGTGAGAATGGCAGAAAGGCTAAGTATTTTTATTCAAGGTCCCACAACAACCAAATTTGTGATTTCTGAGACCCTTTATCTATGGATTATCATCAGGACCTCTACTAGCACTGATCCTTGGACATTTGGAATCTGCGATGCTGATATTTCATACTCTTGCATTCATCAAGTCTGTTCTGGCCGGATTCAGAAGACGTATAAGCCTTCTGGTAAAGACCTGCTGTTTCCTAGAACAAATCCTCAGCCAGATTCTGTGATTGTCTTCGGTGCCAGAAAGTACATTGATCAGACCTCTATCTACTGTTCCTCCATTCAAGGAAAGTTAAGGGGTGAACCCAGTAGAAAGAAAATCATCTACAGTGATGAAAACAGCTATTGCCACTATCTTGCTGGGCATTACAACAAATCCCAATGGGATTCACGTCAGCTTGTCACCAAGAAACTGCCAAGAGGACAGGCAAGACTTTCTGGAGGTCCTCTAAGAAAGCATGCTTTTCTCTTACAAAGTTGTTAGCAAAGCAGAAGATTTCTCTGATCTGGCAGCCCATGATTATGATCTGTGTTTGAGATGGAATTCCTGGCGGAGCCCCACTGGACTCAAGCCAAAAGCGCATTCCAAACGAAATGAAATGAAATGAAAAATTGCACTTATATAGCGCGTAACTACCCGGAGGCCTCGCAGCGCTTTTGACTGATTACTGTGGCGAGCTCAGGGTGAATCAACACGCTTTTGCGAACAGATGGGTTTTCAAAGCCTTTCTGAAGGACAACCGGTTATTATTCTCTCGAAGGGATAGAGGGAGGGAATTCCAAAGCTTCGCAGCAGTGTGGGAAAAGGAGCGACCGCCCCATCGGGCTTTGTTAATTTTAGTTGTGGTTGCTAGATGCAGTGAGCTAGAGCGAAGAGCTCTAGACGGGGCATAAGGCACAACTAAGGGAAACAGGATAGCAGGGCCTGTACGGTGGAAAGATTTGTGCAGAATGCACATGGCCTTAAACTGTGCTCTGGCAGCTACTGGGAGCCAGTGAAGTTCTTTTAAGGCTTTCTTGGCTGACTGCCAGCGGGGAATATTGTACAGTAGTCGAGCAGCACAGTTTTGCGTGACTTGAAGCCTGTTGGTCACTGCTGCCGGGGCTCCTATGTATAGGGCATTTCCATAATCTAGGCGAGAGAGTATCAGGGCCTGAACCATGACCCTCCTCGCCTGGAATGGAAGCAAAGGGAGCACTTTGCGAAGCATTTTCATTAGCCCAACACACGTAGAGGCTGTTTTAGTGGCTTGGCCCGAAAAGTCGAGCGCTTTATCAAGCCAGACTCCAAGGCTCTTTATCTGAGGTTTGGGAGGGGGAAGAGGGCCGAGACATGTGGGCCAGATGGATGCTAGGACGGACGGAGAAGGGTTGCCCAGCAGCATAATCTCTGTCTTCTCCCCGTTAAGTTTAAGACAGGAGGATTGCATCCACTTAGCAACAGCCTCTAGACAGGGACCCAAGGTGTTAAGACGACCCCTCAGAGTGGTCCAAAGAGACCACCAATTGGGTATCGTCGGCGTAGGTGACAATACGCACGCCAAAGGGATGGACTATCTTTTCTAGAGGTCGCATATAAGCATTAAAAAGAGTGGGGCTTAGGGAGGAGCCCTGGGGAACCCCACAACTGAGTGGATGCTTGGGGGAGACTGCCTCGCCCTCAAACACCTGGAAGAATCGCTCATCCAGGAAGGAGGTCAGCCATTCCAGCGCCGGGCCCGACACGCCCAAGCCATTCAGTCGATGGAATAGTGTGGCATGGTTGACCGTGTCGAACGCGGCACTGAGATCGAGTAATATGATGGCCGCCTTTCCTCCCCGGTCCAGCACAGCTCTAGCTTCTTCCGTCACTGCTAAAAGAGCAGTTTCAGTTCTTTGCTGAGGACAGAACCCCGTCTGAGAGGTACGTAGCAGATTATTGGATTCTAGATAATCTACTAAGATGTTATTGACGTACCTCTCAAGCAGTTTGCTCATCCAGGGAAGCAAGGAAATTGGGCAATAGTTGGCCAAGTTATTCTGGTCCAATGTGGGCTTTTTCAGTAAAGCTTTAACCATCGCACACTTCCAAGGAGCTGGGACGGAGTTCGAAATGATGGAAGCATTAAGGACATCCAGGTTTACCGGGCGAATGGCATCAATGACAATGGCATCAAACCTGCCTTTCTCAGGGAATTCTTTGTTTGGTTCATATGCTGAAGGTAAAATGAACTGAATAAAACTAAGATGGGAGCTCTGAAAGCGATTAGGATGGACTAGAGGAAGGATTATAGGAGGCACTACAGATCTAACAACAGGGGATACTTCCCTCACAAACACCTTAATGGTCTAGGCAACTGCAGCACCACTAACAGAGGCATTCCTACCATCCACAAAAGTCCTTGAAGGGGAGACAAGGTCCTTAATAAGCTGCCATCACATCAAAACCACCTTCAAAGATGTGGTGCCCTCATTCTCATCTCTCAGTTAGTTGCTCTGGTCAGGGGAGGGATTGTAAACCACCAAGAATCGTGGCAAACAATAACAAGACCCATTGTTCAGAATGAATACATTGTGAGATTCAGATCTCCTCCTTATATTCCACTAAGAAAGTCCTCACAGTATTATTGAGAGCAACTCTGTAAAGAAGTTAACATTTTACTGGTGAAGGACGTCCCTCATTCCCAAAAATGAACTGATATGTATTCCTGTTACTCTCTGATTAAAACAAAATAAAAGGTCCACAGCAAGAATTCAGACCCATATTGGATTACAAGCAAATGCATACAAAAAGAAAAAGAAGTTTCAAATGGTGTTGTTCGAGAGAGAAGTTCATATTGTTAGTGTTACATCAAATTTACCCTCAATTGCCAAAGACATTCAGGATGCCTATTTTCACAGTTCTCTAACAAACATCGGAAATTGTCATGGTTTGTAGTAATCCACTACATTTCTAGTTGATAGTTCTTCCATTCAGGCTGAAGCCAGGACCAAGCACTTTCTGAAAATGTATTACACTTGTCGGGAGTACATCTCAGGAGACGGAAGATATTAGTCTATCCCTATCTTGACGACTGTTTTTTGAAGATGCTATTTCAAAAGAAGATCAAAAACATTTTAAAATAGTTTTGCTAACTGGGTTTACATGTCAACCTACAAATGTTGACTGTTACTTCAGTTTAAAAGATACCTCATTTGGGTGCAATTCTGGATACTCCGGTCGCTAAAGTTCATACGTTGGAGGAGAAACTATCATCTGTCCTTGTAAAGTGTCACAGTCTGAACAGACACCTCATCCAATGAAAACCGAAATATCACCCATGCTAGGATTAATGGCACTTAACATCTTTCTGGTTCCACATGGCCGGATTTACATGAGAACACTACAACAATGGCTTTAGGGCCAGTAGTGCAAAATTACGGGCAGCTGAAAAAAAGAACGTGCTCTATCCCAGTCATCCAGTGCTGGTCTCAGAATCTGTTGAGGGGAATTTCTTTTCCTCAAGAAGTCCCAGCAGGGACAATTGTATTGGACGCCTCCCTTCAGGCATTGGAAGCGAACATGGTCCATCTATATGTGTGCCCCAAGGTAATTTGCTCAATGAAGCAGAAGTTCTATCATATCAATTTATTGAAACTGGTAGCAGTCCATCTACGTCTAAAATCATTTCCCCAAGACTTCAAGACTAAGTCTTTTTTTCCCAGACAACACAACAGTATCTGACCATGTGAGGAGGAACGCTTTCCAGACCATTGTATCCCAAAGCTCAAACCATCATGACATGGCTTACAGCAATGGTCTTGTTCATCATATCAGTTCATCTTCTAAAGATCCAGAATGCAGAAGTGGACTAACTGAGTTGATCATTCCAAGAAAATCATGAGTGGTTTCTCAACGACGAAATGCTGCAACAAAGCATCTTTCAGGTTTGGGGCTTTCAACAGCTAGACCTATTCTCAGATGCACAAAACAAAAGTAGCTCTTGATAGTGCCAGCCAGAGTCACAGGACAATGACTTTGCCTGTATAGGTTCATAGACCATCTAGCCTGTAGGAAGGTGGATACCGGACTATGGTTACCCCAGATTTTTTGCCTAGTGTTTAGCTGGTTTTTGACTTAGTTGGCCTGGGATCCTGCTAATCAGGGCCACAGGCTATCTGCTCTCTCTTTAAAATGGACTCCATGTACCCTAGGTACATTACCAATTGGATACTGGATCACCTTATGAGCCCCTGTACAATGTACTATAGGTACCCAGGGCATAGGTGCATCCAAGGCCTACCAGGGTCTGCAGCATATCTTTTGCCACCCCTGGCTGGCCCTTTAAATTGGCACAACTGGCTGATCACTCAGCTGGGGCAAGGTGGTGTAATCACCCCTTGGTTAGATATAGTATACCTATATCTGACATTAAATCTGGACACATATGCACCTATAAGTCACTCCTATGGCAGGCCTTAACAATCCTGGGGGCAGAGTGCTTGGTTTTATGTGAGATGGTGCTCTAGCATGAGCTGAGCCTGTCTGCAGCTCTCGGAACCCAGCTGTTCTGGGATATTGCCATACCATATACTCTTAAGTGCATTATAATCTTCGCGGTTACATGCTAACTATGGTTTTATCAAAACATGTCGAGTAAGGTGTCATACGATTTAGAATACTACCCCACTCGCCAGTTCTGGCGACGGGGGTAGCATTCCACCCTTCTAGAGGGAGAAGACATGTTGTTCTAACTATTCCCAGTTAAAGTTAACCAGAGCCTCAGCATCACAAAATGGATGCTGCTGCCACAGACACAAGTCTGACCTCCTGCTGCTGGGAGTCCTTCCAGCGAGGGAGGCTTGGACAATAGGTTTCCTGCCTTGGGAGGTGTTAGCACCACCCCAGACAAGACTTTGTGTATTGGGACAGGGAGGGCTGAAAGGATTGAGACACTGCCTGGGGCACACAAGGTGTCCCATGCATAGTCCAGTTCAAACCGGTGCTGTGGCTTCCCTGCCCCAGCTCTGGCGCGAAACTGGACAAAGGTAAAGGGGTGTAACCACCCCCTTCCCTGGTCCCACCCATAGGAGGGACCTAGCAGGTAATCCAGCCCCTAAGATCAGTATATAGGTAGGAGCTGAGTCAATAGGACTTTAGATTATCCTGACTGAAACTCTGAAACGAAACTATGGACCTTCAACACTCTACTTTGAAAGAAGACGACTGAAGAATCTCCCTTGTGGTCAAGGAGTGACCACCCTGCACAAGCAGTCACCATCCAGTGATCGACGACTTGCTTTGCCGCCGCCTCCCGCCGGAGCCCGAGCCCAGAGCCTGACGAGAACCGGATCCCCAAGCATCCAACAGCCCGATCCACAGTCCCTGCAAAGTTGGGACCTGTGGATACGACGTGAGACGTGGGACCGGCCGTCTTGAAAAGTCTGCGACCTACTAACTGTGCAGCCCCGAGGTCCCCTCGAAGCTGTGCATTGGGGATTGAGAAACCCCAGCCCCGAGCAGCATCTGCACCGAAGATCAGCCCTGTACGCTCCACGAGTTCTGCTTGGGGCCCTTTTGCATTTTCCTGCTCGACGCCTCTACACGGTCACTTGCCCGTTGGCTAGTGGCCATCTTGGCGACGAACCCGAGAAACTACTCTGCTAGTCTGGTTGCTCCAGACTGGCCCTTGCTTCCCTCAAAAGAAGCAGCCCCTCAGACCTTGCTGGTCTGAGTAAGAAGCCTGCGCGGGTTGCCTTTGCCAAGGCTTGTTGCCTCCAATCTTGAAGCTGACACCGCCGACAGCGAGAGCCTTCGTGGGACAGCTCGTGCCTCCATCCTGGTCGTCGTCGATGACTCCTGGACCACGTGGCTGCAGATAAAAGCTTCCCATCAGCACCTGATGGCATCCCGACATCGCCTGGTTCCGTCCTGGTTCCATCCTGGTCACAGGCTAGTCACCCAGACTCTGTCCCCTCTGCTTTCAGGTCTTCTACATCTTCGATCCACCCTTGGATCCAACCGGACTCTTCTCTCCTGGTCGCCTGCGGCATCTTTTCTCCAAGACTCCATAGATCTCCACGACGAAATTCGACACACTTTGGGACCTATGCACCCGCTTCCTGTGGGTTAGGTAACGCGAGTACTACGGTGCTCCTGTAAAGGTTTACATCCCTAGTGTCCTAGTTTCCAGTGGTTAAGTTCTAGTCCAGTCGGAAGACTCCCAAACCTTTAACTTTGTGATTTTTACGCACCCATTGACTTCAATGTATACACACGTGTAACTTTAGACTCTGCACACGCATCCTGTGGGCCTCCTGCTTCCTAATCATTGTTAGTGCAGTGTAGCCCCAGCAATTCCCAAGGCCCTAGGCCTTACTATTGTTCGTGACGTGGTACCTGGGACCCAAAGGCCCCAAACCTAACCTGTCCCTCCAGTAAGCCAATAAAAGGGACCCAGCCTCCAGCTTTAGGTAGCCAGAGGTTGACCCTGAGAGCACAGTGCAACTTAGTCAAGGAAAGAAAGGCCTATATGGTGGAAGATGATTGGAGGAAGCTGAGCCCCACATTAAAGGAGCCTCACTTCAGTACTCCATCTCAACACCAGCCTTTTACTTTGCCAAAACACACCACAGGTAGAGATTCCCTATGATGGAGACCCTATGATACCCTTAGGGTAAGGGATTGCTTAGTGGACCATGACACAGGGGGTAACCATGCTAGTGCAGGTACTTCCTTATATGGCCACTCAGGCAATATAGGCTTACCTGGTCAAGGATAGTCTTATCTCCTTTCGTTTGGGGGAGGGGGGTTGTGTAGGAAGGTGGATACCTGACTATGGTTACCCCAGATTGTTTGCCTAGTGTTTAGCTGGTTTTCGACTTAGTTGGCCTGAGATCCTGCTAATCAGGGCCCCAGGCTATCTGCTCTCTCTTTAAAATGGACTCCATGTACCCTAGGTAGTTACCAATTGGATACTAGATCACCTTATAAGCCCCTGTACAATGTACCATAGGTACCCAGGGCATAGGTGCATCCAAGGCCTACCAGGGGCTGCAGCATATCTTTTGCCACCCCTGGCTGGCCCTTTAAATTGACACAACTGGCTGATCACTCAGCTGGGGCAAGGTGGTGTAATCACCCCTTGCTTAGATATAGTATACCTATATCTGACCTTATATCTGGACACATGCACCTATAAGTCACTCCTATGGCAGGCCTTAGGAATCCTGGGGGCAGAGTGCTTGGTTTTATTTGAGATGGTGCTCTAGCATGAGCTGAGCCTGTCTGCAGCTTTCGGAACCATGTCCTTCAGCTGTTCTGGGATATTGCCATACCATATACTCTTTAAGTGCATTATAATCCTCGCGGTTACATGCTAACTATGGTTTGGCTTTATCAAAACATATCGAGTAAGGTGTCATACGATTTGGAATACTACCCCCTCGCCAGTTCTGGCGACGCGGGTAGCATTCCACCCTTCTAGAGGGAGAAGACATGTTGTTCTGACTATTCCCGGTTAAAGTTAACCAGAGCCTCAGCATCACAAAATGGATGCTGCTGCCACAGACACAAGTCTGACCTCCTGCTGCTGGGAGTCCTTCCAGCGAGGGAGGCTTGGACAATAGGTTTCCTGCCTTGGGAGGTGCTAGCACCACCACAGACAGGACTTTGTGTATTGGGACAGGGAGGGCTGAAAGGATTGAGACACTGCCTTGGGCACACAAGGTGTCCCATGCATAGTCCAGTTCAAACCGGTGCTGGGGCTTCCCTGCCCCAGCTCTGGCGTGAAACTGGACAAAGGAAAAGGGGTGTAACCACCCCCTTCCCTTGTCCCACCCATAGGAGGGACCTAGCAGGTAATCCAGCCCCTAAGATCAGTATATAGGTAGGAGCTGAGTCAATAGGACTTTAGATTATCCTGACTGAAACTCTGAAACAAAACTCTGGACCTTCATCACTATACTTTGAAAGAAGACGACTGAAGAATCTCCCTTGTGGTCAATGAGTGCACAAGCAGGCACTGCACAAGCAGGCACCATCCAGCGATCGACGACTTGCTTTGCCGCCGCCGGAGCCCGAGCCCAGAGCCTGACGAGAACCGGATCCCCAGACATCCAACAGCCCGATCCACAGTCCCTGCAAAGTTGGGACCCGTGGAGGCGACGTGAGACGTGGGACCGGCCATTTTGAAAGGTCTGCGATCTGCTAACTGTGCAGCCCCCAAGGTCACCTCGAAGCTGTGCATTGGGGATTGAGAAGCCCCAGCCCCGAGCAGAATCTGCACCGAAGATCAGCCTTGCACACTCCACGAGTTCTGCGGGGGGCCCTTTTGCATTTTCCTGCTCGATGCGTCTGCCCGGTCACTTGCCCATTGGCTAGTAGCCATCTTGGCGACGAACCCGAGAAACTACTCTGCTGGTCTGGTTGCTCCAGACTGGCCCTTGCTTCCCTCAAAAGAAGCAGCCCCTCAGACCTTGCTGGTCTGAGTAAGAAGCCTACATTGATTCCTGCGTGGGTTGCCTTTGCCAAGGCTTGTTGCCTCCAATCTTGAAGCCGACACCGCCGACAGTGAGAGCCTTTGTGGGACAGCTTGTGCCTCCATCCTGGTCGTCGTCGAAGACTTCTGGACCACGTGGCTGCAGAGACAAGCTTCCCATCAGCACCTGATCGCATCTCGACATCTCCTGGTTCCATCCTGGTCACTGGCTAGTGACCCAGACTCTGTCCCCTCTGCTTTCAGGTCTTCTACATCTTCGATCCACCCTTGGATCCAACCGGACTCTTCTCTCCTGGTCGCCTGCAGCATCTTTTCTCCAAGGCTCCATAGATCTCTACGACGAAACCAGACACACTTTGGGACCTATGCACCCGCTTCCTGTGGGTTAGGTAATGCGAGTACTACAGTGCTCCTGTAAAGGTTTACATCCCTACTGTCCTAGTTTCCAGTGGTTAAGTTCTAGTCCAGTCGGAAGACTCCCAAACCTTTAATTTTGTGATTTTTATGCACCCATTGACTTCAATGTATGCACACGTGTGATTTTAGACTCTGCACACGCATCTCGTGGGCCTCCTGCTCCCTAATCATTGTTAGTGCAGTGTAGCCCCAGCGATTCCCAAGGCCCTAGGCCTTACCATTGTTCGTGACGTGGTACTTATACCACTTTCTTAGTATATGGTTTAGCGGGCCACCCCAGCCTATCCATATTTGTGCAACTTTTGTCTATTCTATTAAGTTACTTGTTTTGCGCTTGTGCTTCTGTGCTCTTAAAGAGTTCAGGGGTTTGTTTAGAAATAAAATACATATATATTTTCAATATATATCCTGTGGGGTGTCCTTTCATTTGGTATTAAAGGGATTGCATATGGTAAAACAGCTGCTTCACATGCCCTCTTGAGTTTAGCCTAAGACTGGTTTGTCCATGCTACCTCTAGGATAGCTGGTCTATAAGGTTGACTTTACAACCATCACCATAAGGGTTGTTTGGACTGGTGCAAGGTGCTCACTAGAATAGTAAACATCATATACCAGGCCAGCCTTCTCACATAGCCGAATAGCCAGCCAGGGGATTGCTGTACAGACTGGATCTCCTTTTTCAAATTCAGGAACTAAATCCTATTGTTGAACTTAGTGGCCTGGCACCTGAGTTCTTACAGTATGGGCATTTGAATTTTGCCTCAAGACTGTATGGACATTTTGAGGTTAGCAAATTGTTCCTCCACTGGAACATCTACACTTTCAAATGGAAGAGGTTCTGCATCTGGATTATCCAGAACAGCTATGATCCCTTGTGACTCATTTTTTCATCAACTAAGGAATACCTTGAAGCAATCTTGGCATATACGGAATCTCCTTCACAAACCTTTTTCTCTAGAATGTTTGTTGTGCTCCTATCCTCTGAGGGTATTAAGAATTAATGGGTATATTAGCATCTTTAGAGCATTTGACGTGGAACGCTGTTTTATTGGTAGTTATAAACTTATCTTGCAGTGAGTGAGATTCAGGCATTGTTTTCTCAGCAACCTTAGTCTGCATTCCATAAAACAGGCTAGTGATGCAAACTTATCGGAGTTTGTTTCTTTCCTAAGATGATCTCAGAAAATCACAACAATGAGTCTATTTATGTGGTGACTTTCTTTCAGAATCCATCAACTCCAACAGACAGAGCACTTCGCATGACGGTTGTGAAATTTTTTTTTCTTCTTTTTATTCTTCAATAATCAGTGACTCAGCCCGGCCAACGCGTTTCGTCCTCATAGAGAACTTCATCAGGGCTGTAAAGGATACATACATACATTTAAATACATATCAAAAAAGTGTAACACAAACGTTTTATCTTAGCATCATGATATGAGGATAATTACAAAAAACTGTAAAAACTGGTGTTGGCCGGGCTGAGTCATTGATAGTTTGAAGAATAACATTTCTTTTTTTAACTTCACACTTTGGCTCCCTTATTAGTTTGAAACTGAAGAAGAATATATTAATAATATATTAATAATGACAACATTGAACAAGCGTACACCAGAAGAAAACGATGAGTAAATTCTATATAGTAAAATTGTTGGGCAATTACGGCACTCCCTTTTGTTTTTTTTTTTTGCTTATTTGTATTCATGGTTTTTCTGAGTAGTTTGACCATTATGGGGTGAGTGTCCATTATTACTACTTAACAGGACCAGCATTTGTGCGACCACATATAACCAGAACTACTCTTGCTTTGGGATTGTACATCTCCTGATGGATTTTATATTAAGATCTCCTATGGGCTAGCAAAGAATCAGCCACCAGAAAGCTTGCATAGTCATTCCACCAGAGCAAAGACCACTGCAGTGGGCCAGTATCATATATTCGCTGGGCTGCATCATGGGTATCTCTCCGCACATTTAAACTGATTTGCTGCATAAACAATCGGAAATAAACACATAGTGATAGATTCCTCACCTTAGATTTTCCCCCAGGCGTCCAACTGGATCCGGAAAGTTTTCGTCAGCAGTACCCCTGCGCGTCTGAAGGTGGCGTTGTGCGGCTCGGCGTCCGTCGTTGGCGTTGTGGTCGCCAAGATGACGTCGCGGCAGCTACTTAAATGCCGCACTCACGCACTGACTTCAGTTCTTTCTTTTTCCGCTCCAGCAAGTGCAGGTCCGGAGAGAGTAGTACCCCTAGTCATTTTTTGACTGTGTTTTTAAGAATGTTTGTCTCGGTTTTTTCGAGTTGATCGGCTCCTAGTGTCATAGGGAATCCCGGGTTTAAGTCTTGCGGGGACTGTTATCGGATGATGTTGGTGACGGCCCCGCACCGCATGTGTCTCTACTGCCTTGGGTGCGACCACGACCCCAAGTCGTGCCCTCACTGCAGGGCCATGGCGCCGAAGACTTTGCGGGAGCGGTCCCAAAAGTTGCGGGTGGTCCGGCAGTCGGCTCCGCGCTGCTTAAGGTCCAAGTCCAGTGGGAGGTACAGGGACTGGTCACAGAGCCATCACCATCGTTCCTCTGGATCGAAGTCTTCGCACTCTGGGTCAGGTAAGACGAAGCACAAAAAGTCGAAGAAGCGTCATTGCTCGACGACTTCCCCTCGCCTGTCACGCGACGTAGCTGGGGCAAGGTGGTGTAATCACCCCTTGCTTAGATATAGTATACCTATATCTGACCTTATATCTGGTGCGGGTGGTGCCTCCCCTGCAGCTTCGGTGGAGACCCCGGTGTCGCTGTCGGCCTACCTGGCCCTTCCCGGGTCCGTCGGCGACTCCGGCCCAGCTGCAGGATATTCTGTCAGCCAAGGCCCGCCTCTTTGGGCCGTCGGGCCCTGCCGGCTCAGTGTGAGTATGACCCGGACTGGGCAGAGGAACTGGGGGATGCCAGTGGTCTCGATACCTCACATTACATTGGCATACTCACTCCTCCTACCGTGGCTACGGAGGAGGGTGCTAGTCATGCAGTGGTGTTGCGTAGGGCGGCGGAGGCGCTCAACCTCCAACTCCCTACCGTGGCCGTCAGGACTAACCTCCTGACACAAGTCCTTCAGCAGGCAGCTACCTCTGCGGAGCCAATGCTGCCTTTTAATGAGGCACTTTCTCACGTTCTTTTGGGCACCTGGTCCAGGCCCAACACAGAGGCTCCTGTGGATAGGAATGTGGCCCTACGCCATCACCAAGCCCCGGGCGACTCCATTTTCCTCTCCTGTTGTAGCAAACGTCAGCTAGGCATACTTAGTGCAAGGGGTTCGCCCTTCTCTGCACGGAGTCCTCAGACCATAGGAAGAAGTTTGCAGTGAAACTGGAAAATACAAAAGCAAAGTTTATTAAACCTTTAAAGGTGGTACTACTGTCCACACAACACCCTTCAGTATTGTATAGAGTAGCACACCGAACTAAAGAACATAGCCCCTTTTATACACAATGAGGGGGCTCAAAAGAAGGCAGTACAGAAGACAAGAGCAGTTTCATGACCATACAAGGACATATTGGAAGGCACAATCGATAAGTGGGCGGAGTTAACAGTCTTCGGAAACTAATAAACACATTCATATCTGAAACTAATTAGTAACGGCCATAGACCCTACTGAGCATGTCTGGACATGCTGAAAGCGGGGGATGCTAAATATAGCCTGTTGCCGGGCAGACTTCAGGCGCAGTTAACAAGAAGGTAGGACAAAGCACATGATGAGCACATGCACAGCGATGTATGGCATACAAAATGGCCGCTACAAATACCAAATGGAGTCGGTACATTTGCTACGATAATGGTCAAAAACAGCATGTCTTCTGCTAATGCTTAACCCAATCACTGTTGATTTACAACAGACGACCCTTTCAGCATTAGCTGAAGACATTCGACTTCCTGGGATAGGCCAGATTCTCATCCCTTATATCAATGACCATCATGCTAGCTATCTCTTTATTCAAATCATTCTGCATTTTGATTTCTGCAACATTTCTTTTGGTCGGTATGCAAGCAGTAATACACATAGAACATATCATCGGACTACACTGTATACATATGCAACAAGTGAAGACTATTGCAAATATTATACATAGAGCAAGTCAGTACTTTCCAGCCCCAGGCAGAAATTAGAGTCCAAAGCCACCCTGTAAAAGTCCATGTACCATTTTCTGTATGAAGGTGTCCAGCGACTTTATGAAGTTTATTAATTGCTTTATACACTGATGGTGTGTGATCTGGAATAAACATGCAACAACTACTTCCTATAACGCAACATGCACCACCTCTATCTGCTAGCATAACATCCAGAACCATTTGGTTCTGTAAAGCCACAATTCTAGCAATTTGCAATTCTTCAGTGAGGTTTCCTAGAGCTGCAGCTGTTTGATCTGTAACAGCTTCTACTACTCTAGTTAATCGTCCCACTTTGCTGCAGCACCCACAAAAAAGAACAATCCCAATTTAAAATCTATATATTGTTGTAGACTAGTGTCAGTTTGGTCTACGTTATCAGTATTCAAGGTTCTCTTATATCTATTTACAGTAATATTGTTGAACAATGTAAGATTTCGATGATACAATGGAGGTGCCAGAAACACAGGGGGCAACAAAAATGACACGTAGCAAATCTCTGTCCAACCAGCTGGCAATCGATAATATCCACGATTCCCACACACAAAATAGGGGTTATGGGAAGCTAAAAAGGTTCTATTATTTAAACCATTTATACTCAACACAGTAATACAGTCGCTGATCCCAACATGGATATGTCCAATGCTCTGTACACATAGTTCTGCTTGTGTTTGAGTAACAGAAATAACAAAATGTTCAGCATTGAAAGAGTCTCTTGTGTTGGTGAAGATATATGGAGTTGAAATATTGTCTGGTCGATATTCCTCCCACTCCCATTTAGTTCCATTTGCTTGGGGATACCCATCTTTGTCTTGATGGCACTCTTTATTCAACTGGAAAAGCAGTCTGCCCACTGTAGGCTTCCTAGTCGCAAAAAGCAAAGTATACCAGGCTTGACAGGAGCCATTATGCGAAAAAGGGAGAGGTATGAACGGGGTACCTCCTTCCTTCTGATGTACAGGCATCATCCCATAAATCCGACAGTTTGTGACATTCGTAGCAATGTGGGTATGATGTAACATTTGAATGAAAGTGTTATTGAGATAAGATTGTCGATGCTTTAATTCTTGATATGGGAGCGTAAAGATATAATGCTCCTCTGGTGTCGGTGTAGTAACTACAAACAACTCACGAGCAGGACTTGTCTCCTCAACGGACCATGTTATTGTTGCCGCAATCACCAGGACAACAACAAACCCTACAGTGCAAAAAATCTTCTTCTTTTCCATTTTTGTCAAAGCACAAAACAAATCTTCCTGAAACTAAAGTAGTTGTCAGAGCTCTTACCCCTGGGTAGCCGTTGATTTCTTCACCACAGGCCAAGACGGGTGTCACTACTCTAATGCAGTGCTGATCCCCCCCCCCCTTGCCACATCGGCTCTCCGTTTCACTGACCCAGGGAATGCTCAGACAACTTTCACAAGCGCTGCAGATTTTTCTCTCGTTCTAAAATTATATCTCGTGGCTCCAGGGACTGTCTGGTCCGGGAAGAACTCCTCAGATCCGTCAGGTGTCACAGCACGGCCTTTCTCCGCAGTCAGAACCTCTCGATGGTCGGTCAACACAGCAGGCTCCACCAAAGTCGGAAGTACTCGCCGACCAAGGGTACTGTGGATCCAATTTTTCCGGTTCGTGACTCGAACTGCTGACCTCGTGGCAAGTAGCACTTGCTCTGGCCCACGCCACCTTGGCTCCAAACTGCTCGATCTCTCAAAGGACTTCAGGAGAACGAAATCACCAGGTCGGAGACTATGACCTTCACCTGTGGATCTATCAGGAAGTGCCTCTCGAACAGGTTGATGAATAGAAACCAAGTTATTAGTTAACTGTGCCAAATAGTCATTCATTAAGACACAAGGTACATCATACACAGAACTCGGTTTAGGAATTCCCCAGATATTCATGGGCCTACCAAACAGGATCTCATAAGGTGTGAGACCTGTTCGAGAATGAGGCACTGATCTAATAGACAACAATGCCAGTGGCAACGCATCTGGCCAAGTAAGAGAAGTAGAAGCCTGTATCTTGGCTAGTTTCAGCTTCAGAGTAGCATTGTATCTTTCCACTAATCCTGCTGATTGTGGGTGGAACACTACATGAAACTTTTGTTTGATCCTTAATCCTTTCAGGACATACTGGATAACGTCCCCTATAAAATGAGGTCCGTTATCACTCCACAAAAGTCTACAAACACCATAGCGAGGGAAGAATTCCTTCAAAAGCACCTTTGCCGTAGTAATTGCAGTGTTGTCCTTTGTGGGGTACGCCTCAATCCATTTACTGAAGGTACATACCACCACCAAGACATACTTCAGATTATTACAGCGTTCAAGCTGAATATAATCCATCTGCAAAACTTCAAAAGGTGCAGTTGGTGTAGCAAATCCTCCTGCTGGAGTTCGTGTCCCTTTTCCAGGATTTAATTGTAGGCAGATCATACAGGACTGTACTACTCTCTTAGCTGTGCTAGCAATTTCTGGATTCTCCCAAACTTGTGTAAGCAATTTCACTATTGCTGAAGCTCCAACATGTGCTAGCCCATGTGCCATCTGAACCATAGGTTGTACAAAAGCTATAGGCAACTTCCATCTGTCCATCTGTTTGTTTCGCCAAACATCCTTCATCATCCAACTCTCCATCCTTGGGCCATTGCTCCCGTTCTTTGTCAGAACCGGTCCTCTGTATCTCTAATACTTCCTTACTCGCCTCGTGCCACAGTTCAGCTTGTGACTTCACTACATACATAGGAGTAGTGTCAGGCTGCAACGCATTCTCACGTGCCACTCTATCTACAAAAGCATTTCCTTGTCCCACCTTATCAGTCACTTTCTTGTGAGCACTACACTTCACTATAGCTATCTTTTTTGGATATGTTAATGCAGTCAGAAGACTATGCACTAGTTCTCCGTGCATTATCTGCTTCCCGTGTGATGTCAGAAAGCCTCTTTCCTTCCAGAGCAGGCCAAAATCATGCGCCACTCCAAAAGCAAAGCGGCTATCTGTATAAATGTTCACACACAATCCTGTACTAAGCTCACACGCTCGTGTCAAAGCTATTAGTTCCGCTGCTTGGGCTGACTTTTGTGGTATGCGAGCTGTCTCTACTATCGTGTGAAGTGTAGTAATTGCATATGCGGCTGAAGTTGTACCATCCGGTAACTTCAGACAAGACCCATCAACCCACAATTCTCCATCCACATCTGGAAGGGGCGTATCTTGCAAATCAATACGACCCTTTGTCTGTTCCTCAGTCAAGAAAATACAATCATGTGTTTCCTGCGCCTCAGACTGAGTCGCCGGAAATGGTAACAACGTGGCTGGGTTTAGTGTTGCACATCTCTTCAGTGTAATATGAGGAGCTAACAGCGTCAACTCGTATCCTGTCAGACAAGCGCTAGTTAAGTGCTGCGTCTTTGTTTGATTCAAAAGGGCATCAACAGCAAGGGGTACCAGCACCAACAGCTTATGTGATAAGACTATTCCTTCATTCTGGCGTATTGGCACAGCTGTTGCTGCGACCGAGCGAAAACAACCAGGCAGCGCTCGAGCAATAGGATCGAGTACTGCTGAAAAATATGCACAAGCGCGTTGCTTATCACCATGTGTCTGTACTAAAACTGACAATGCACATCCATCCCTCTCGTGTACGTACAATGTAAAGAGCTTTGTATAATCTGGAGTACCTAACACTGGTGCTGAACAAAGGGCTTGTCGTAACTGTCGGAAAGCATTCTCACATTCATCTGTCCAAGTAAGGGGTATTGGAGTATCTTTTGTCAAAAGTGCTAACAAGGGTTTAACAATATATGAAAATCCCAATATCCATTGCCTACAAAAAGAAGTAAGACCTAAAAATGCTCGAACCTCTTTCTGTGTGGAAGATACTGGTCTGTCTAAAATTGCCTGAATGCGATCTGATGTAAGTGCACGTCCCTCCTTAGACAAAAGGTGACCTAAGTAGGTTACCTTTGGTCTACAATACTGCAGTTTCTTTTTCGATACTTTGTGGTGATGTGAAGCAAGAAAAGAAAGCAAAGACAGAGTACACTTTTCACATTGTTCAGGGGTATCGGCTGCCAACAAAATATCATCAACATACTGTATGAGCGCCACACTCTCGGGTAGGACAAAATAATCAAGTTGTCTTTTCAGTGCTTGGCTATAAATACTAGGACTCTCAGTATAGCCTTGAGGAACTCTACAAAATCTATACGATCGATTATTCAAAGTAAAACCGAACCGATATCGGCTATCAGGATGAATAGGGATCTAAAAGAAGGCGTTCTTCAAGTCTATAACAGAGAACGTAGTTGCAGTAGGTGGAACTAAAGTAAGAAGTGTTGTGATGTCAGAAACCACTGGATATTGTGGCACCACTATCGTATTCACCTCCCGTAGGTCAATTATAAAACGATAAATCCTAGTATCAGTATCTTTCTTCAAAATTGGGAGGATCGGACTGTTACAAATGTTAAAGGGAACTTCTTCAACAACCCCATCTGCAATAAGATCTTGTTCAATTTGTGTGAGTGCTTCCTTACCCTCCTGTAAAATTCGATATTGAGGCAAACGTGGCAACACAGCTCCCTCCTTTACACTAATATGCACTGGTGGAATAACCATCTGCCCCACATCAGTATCTGAAGTAGCCCACAAAGTT
Organism: Lissotriton vulgaris; assembly: GCF_964263255.1. Classification (NCBI taxonomy): domain Eukaryota; kingdom Metazoa; phylum Chordata; class Amphibia; order Caudata; family Salamandridae; genus Lissotriton; species Lissotriton vulgaris. The sequence continues at coordinate 180,300,029 of NC_141697.1, forward strand.
TTAGGTAGGGAGGCTAATGCGGTATCCTCTTGAACAATGCGAACTCTGTCTGTTACTGGATAATTGTCATTCAAAATCACCGCACTCCTTCAGGGGAACATCTTATTGTGGCTCTGAAATACTTGAGCATATCAAGACCCACAATATTGTCTGGTGCATTTGGGGAGAGCAAAAACAGACATGGAGCAGCAAACTTATCAACATGGAATGCAAGTGGTTGTGACAATGGGCTATGGGAAGGTGTTCCATCGAACCCTATCGATGTAATAGTTAAGCCAGACACGGGAGCCCTCGGAACCAATTGTTTAGACAAAGCACTATGAGCAGCTCCTGTATCAACCAGAAACTGATCAGTAGAACATAAAACATGTGCTGTAACATAAGGACCCCTCTGATCTACTGGAACTTCAACTGATTCCTTACCCCATCCTACGCAATCCTATACATAAGCAAAATCATGCAAATCAGGCTGCACATAATCAGACATCTGGTATTGGTTGCGCCTATCAAAAGTGTTGAACCCATTTTGTACCCGCACATTAGAATCAAACCTAGCACGATCGTTCGTAGCCTCTGGGTCCTAAGTTTCCCGCGCGGTTTCTCATTGATCCTCGGCCACATAGCGCTGTGAGCGCAACAACGGACACTCATCTGCCCAATGGCCAAATTTCTTACAATACGCGCATTGATCAACGGCCAAATTCGAACTAGTGTAAGAGGAACTATAAAATCCTCGCCCGCCTCTATCGTTGCCTCTAAGAGGTGGACCATAAACCTGAGATAACATAACCTTTGTTTTTAATTCTTTAGACTTTTTATCCTCGCTACCTTTCGCTTCTAATTCCTGACGCTCGTAATATTGAGCCATTGTCAGGACAGATGCTGGAGAAGAGGTGGTCCAAGACCTTTCACTAGCTTTCAAGCGGCTAGCCCTCCTGGTAATAGATTCGTAACATACTTCTCTACAAACAAGTGTCGGCCTGTATCGTCCGTTAGCGACTGGCCACTAAAATCATGAAAAGCTTCCTCGAAACGTGAAGAAATCTGAAACTGATTCATCTGTCTTTTGCTTACAAGATGCTAGAATAGTCCAATCAATCTTTTTAGGGGGAATAATCGTTTTTAACTTAGTTAATATTGCACCGGGATCTCCAAAATCAACTGTCATGGCTTTTTCGCTGGTTCCCTATCCTCATCTTCCCCCTCTATCTCCTTCCATAATGCCCCATACGCTGCGCGATCATCAACTTTGCGCACGGATCTCCACATATCAGGTGGCAATATTAGCCCGAAAAATAAATCAATGTCAGCTAATGTCATGGTACAAGAATTTATGGCTCCCTCAACTTCCTCATAGAAAGCGGCTGGATTTTTACGCGGATCAGGCAATGCAGCTTTAAGTGCCATAACATCTGCCCTATTCCAGGGAGTATACACCCAATTATAAATAATATAACCTTTAGCATCTACAGAAAATTTATCGTCACTTGTACCCGTTCCTTTAGGAGGAACATATAAAGGCGCGGCCTCTCGCATAGGCTTTGCATGCACTATAGCGGTCTTATCTGTTCCAAAAATAGATCATTGTTTCCCGTCGACCAATCCCGTCCGTCCATCTGCTTTAGCTTCCGTCTCTCCTCCCGTAGACAAAGCACCTCAGTTCGAAGTTTAAACAGCCGCCTGATCGTATCAGTCACCTGGGGAAGAGTAAAAAGACCTTTACGCAGTTGCTTACAATCGGTTGCCACATCATCAGGTTCGAGAAGATCAGAAACGTTTCGGAACATTTCAACAACTTCATCTGCAAAATGCTCAGTGAAATATATCTGCTCTGTATCTTGCCATCCCTTTAAAGTCTCTAAGATACTAGAAACAGTAACAGTATCCTGAAGTGCCTGACGGGCAATCTTTCTAAGTTCTGCCGCACGGTCGAACGACATCATGGAGCGAGTATCAGGTTTCGTTTTATCTGCGCCAGAATCCTCATCGTCGCCAGATGGAGCGGACGGAACGGCATACGGAGGCGGAGGACGATCTAACAAAGAAAAATCATCTTGCGGTTTATTAAGGACAAGATAAAGAGGTTGTCGAACAGCATATTGGCCAGATATCTGTAATCTGCGCTCCTTCTCTTGTCTCTCTTCCAATTCTTTTGCCTCCTTCTTTCTTAGCTCTTGCGTTTTCTCATACACATTCTTCCGTTGCTCTTTTTCAATCAGCGCTTGCTCACTTTTCTCACGCACTTCTTTCACCCACATTCGTACACTCTCAAACATGTCTTGTCTAGATTTTCGCTTGAACATACACTGTTCCACATACTCAATCTTTCACATATCAAACGACCCATACTTTGGCCATCGCAAATCAGGATCCTTTCGCGTGTATTTCCTCCACAATGTGCTGTACATTATAGAAGAAAGACCATACTTTAGGTACATGTCTCTATGAGGCGTCCCCTCTGGGGGAGCCGGCTGCGATTCCTCAAGATTTAACCGGTTATTTCCACAAAAGCAGCACATCCTACGAAGTGCGCTAAGAGCAGGCATGCCAAAAATAGTGCAACATATGCAGTATTTTAATCAAAGTAGCACTTAAGGTATCTGTAATACGTTGTGCCGTTCAAATCAAAATAGCATTATAGAGAAAAATCTCCTCATTACCTGCCTATATGTGTTGCAACGCATATATTACACTTACACATACACATCATTGACTAGTCCTACCAAACCAAAATTGCCACAGCAAGCATATCCTAAAACTGCCTTGCCAATCCCAGGCCTCCAAAACCCACAGCAAGTACCGTACAACGGTTCTTACCAATCACAGGACGTCCAGATTCCAACTGCCAAGTTCTAAATTCGACCAAACGGCCACTGCACGGCAAGCCAACAGAAGAGATCTCAGTCGAGGACCGGCACCACCTGGATGGTCAGATGGGAAAGAAAGGAAAAAACGCCTTGGATGCAAGACTCAGGTCTCTTCTGGCATGCGATCGCGTCCGCAGCGAGATTCCAATCCTTCGTCACGACCACTCCTTCGGGCATCCGAGTCGCCGATGAGCCCCACGTGTCGGGCGCCAATTTGTTGTAGCAAACCTCAGCTAGGCCTACTTAGTGCAAGGGGTTTGTCCTTCTCTGCACGGAGTCCTCAGACCATAGGAAGAAGTTGGTAATGAAACTGGAAAATACAAAAGCAAAGTTTATTAAACCTTTAAAGGTGGTACTAGAGTCCACACAACAACCTTCAGTATTGCATAGAGTAGCACACCGAACTAAAGCACATGGCCCCTTTTATACACAATGAGGGTGCTCAAAAGAAGGCGGTACAGAAGACAAGAGCAGTTTCATGACCATACAAGGACATATTGGAAGGCACAATCGATAAGTGGGCGGAGTTAACAGTCTTCGGAAACTAGTAAACACATTCCTATCTGGAACTAATTAGTAACTGCACTAGACCCTACTGAGCATGTCTGGACATGCTGAATGCGGGGGATGCTAAATATAGCCTGTTGCCAGGCAGACTTCAGGCGCAGTTAACAAGGAGGTAGGACAAAGCATATGATGAGCACATAGCGATGTATGGAATACAAAATGGCCCCTACAAATACAAAATGGAGTCGGTACATTTGCTATGATAATGGTCAAACACAGCATGTCTTCTGCTAATGCTTAACCCAATCGCTGTTGATTTACAACACTCCCAGCACCCCACCCCTCAGAGCTTGGTTGTCCAAGCCTCAACGTCCCAGAGCACATTCCCTACCGCACCCCCGGATAGGGAATCCAAGAGACTGGAACAATTTGGGAAGAAGATTTTTTCGTCCACCAGTTCAGGACTACTGTCTGTTAAAACCGCATGCCTCTTGGGCCATTACTCCCACTCTGTGTGGGCTAAGGTGGTGCAGGTGATGCCTCAGAGTCCGGAGGAGGCTCGTACAGTGCTCTCGAAGGCTATTGCTGAAGTCAAGTTCACAATACAATGTAACCTTGACACCGCCGACTCGCTGGGCAGAGCGTTTCCACGACCGTGGCGCTCCACCGCCACGCCTGGCTGAGGACTACTGGCTTCTCGGGGCATGTTCAGAACACCCTGATGGACATGCCCTTTGATGGCATTCGTCTTTTTGGCAACAAGGCAGATAGTGCGTTGGAGCGTTTTAAGGACTCATGGGCTACAGCCAAGTCTTTGGGCCTGTCAGCAACTCGCCCTCCTCCGCCCTCTGCTTTTCACTGCTTTTGTGGCAGCGGGATGGGCGCCCCAGCACGTTCACTTCAGAGCCACAGGCCGCTGCAGCAGCAGTCTCAGCTCGGACGTGGGAACCGCAGAGGCGGTTCAGGGGGCCAGAGGGCGGATCAGTCCACTTCCAAAACACCAGAGAACACGACTGTCTCCAATAAAGTGGCTCAATAGTCCTGAATTAACAAAATGCAGAGGTGAGCTCACTGACACCAGAAACCCATACACAGTTTTAAGAAAGAACAAAAATCATTTTATTTCTTTTTCATTCAAATTTTTTTCATTATGTTATTTCATAGCAGTACAAGATACGTGAAAATCAACAAAGATCACAATAAATAATTCAAGTCACACTCCAACATTCCTTCAGTCAAACCATACCGCGAACACACAAGTTTCATATCATCATACACATTCAACTATCATGCATAACCAAGCATTCCTCATTTATTCAAAGCTCATCATCCAACGTCAGATGTCGCACAATTATTCTGTCGAGAACATTCTCCCAGAAACAGAATGGGAGATAAGATGACAAAGATGTATCCAGACAGAATGCAGAAGCGCCAACGCTCGTTTCGGTGTAGTGCTAGGTCTAAGGCCACACCTTCATCAGGGCGATCAGAAAGAGGAGAGGGAAGTATGAAGAAGCCGCATGCAGTCTGAAAAATGGGTTAAAAAAACAATTAAAAATTTTTCATGTACATTTATGAATTACATCACATTATCAATTAGTCAGACACAGAAGTTCCACAAACTTTTTTAAATTACACATTTCATGTAATATTTCTGGTAGAACGTAGTGAGCACAACAAACTGCATAACACGATAATTATGGATAAAGAAGCATATAACGAAAAAGAACCACTAGGCATCACACAAAACAATATACCTTTACACCATGTATACTTCCATTCAAATGAATCAGGAAAAGAAAAGAAAAGAAAATAGGATAGGAGAGAGGGAATAGAGGAGAAGGAAAAAAGGGGAGTGGAGGGGAAAGAATGGGGTGAGGAATAGAAAAAAAGCGGTAGAAAAAAGCGGGGGTAGGAAGTAGAAAAAAGGGGGGGAGAGAAAGGGAACAAATTTTAGGGTAGATGTAAGTTAGCGCCTGTCATCCAGTAGACAAGCAAGCCTCCCTGAACAATTTTAGGGCCTGAAACGGGGGATTCTCTCGGGGTCAGTTTTTAGCACCAAAACTCGTCTGTCCAAAAATAGCTTCATACAGCAAGATTTAATGGACAAGGGGAAAGGGTTCCATACTTACATGCGGAGAAGAGGTGTCAGATCTCCCAGAGGCGAGAAACAAAGATCGATTTCCAAACGACCCAGATACGGAGAGACTCAAAATAGGGATAGGGCCACAGCATAGGCCTAGGGTACTCTGAAAATAAAAGGATCACGTTTTTAATTGTAGAGATTTGCCCTAACTTTAAGATTTTTTTATTTTTTTTAAAGTACTTTAAAAAGAAGTCCACTTCCACCCCGGCCACTACTGCCCCAAAACCTTCCTAGTCTGGTCTTTCAGGCCCATCAAACGCCAGTGGGCGGCAGGATTCGCCATCACCTCCCCCACTGGCGCACCATCACTTCGGACAGGTGGGTTTTACAAATAGTTCAAAGGGGCTACTCCCTCCCCTCTGAGATCACCCCTCCAGCCATGTCTCCCCAGTACCACCCCATGTCGGGGATCACTTGGCACTTCTTCAACAGGAAGTCGCGGCTGTCTTGGCCAAGGGGGCCATCGGGCGCGTTCTTTCGCCAGAAGTAGGACGTGGTTGTTATTCCCACTACCTTCTGGCGCACAAGAAGGACAAGAGCCTGCATCCTATCTTGGACCTCCCGGACGGTAATCGCTTCCTCCGGAAGGAGAAGTTCAAGATGCTAACTCTGGCTCAGGTTTGGTCTGCTCTCGACCCTGGGGACTGGATGGTAGCGTTGGACTTGCAGGATGCATATTTCCACATTCACGTCCTGCCGGCTAACCAGCGTTACCTGTAGTTCACGATAGGCCACAAGCATTTTCAGTTTACGGTGCTCCCCTTTGGCCTTACCAGAGCCCCTTGGGTGTTCACGAAGGTGATGGAGGTGGTCACAGCTTATCTGCGCAGATCAGGGGTTCCAGTCTTCCCCTATCTCGACGATAGTTGAAGACGGGCTTTACCCAGACAGTCGTCTCCCACCTCCAGACTACGGCCGACCTCCTGCATTTGCTTGGGTTCTCCATCAAAGTGTAGAAGTCGCACCTGATTCCCTCTCTGAAGCTCCTCTTCATCGGAGTGGCTCTGGATAAGACACAGTTTCGGGCCTATCCTCCAGAACGGCGAGTCCAGGATATTCAGACTATGATTCAGATCTTTTGGTCTCTATCCTGGGTTTCGATCAGGAGAACCCTGAGGCTGCTGGACCTCATGGCCTCCTGCATCCTGCTAGTCACTCATGCCAGATGTCATATGCGGGCTCTGCAGTTGGACCTGAAGCTCCAATGGGCGCAGCATCTGGAGAACCTGTCAGAATATGTCCAGTTCTCGGAGGGCACTGCACAGCAGCTGTAGTGGTAGCTCATGAACCGACACTGGGTCCAGGGCAGATCCCTCTCCCTTCCCCAAGCGGAGCACCCAGTGGTGACGGACGCGTCCCTCCTAGGATGGGGGGGTTACATGGGAGGGGCGGAGATCAGAGGCCTCTGGTCTCCGGCGGAGTCCAAGCTCCATATCAACCTTCTGGAGCTTCGGGTGATCCAACTTGCACAGAAGGCATTCCTTCCCTCTGTCAAAGGGAAAGGGGTGCAGGTGTTCACAGACAACACCACCGCCATGTGGTTCTGCAATAAACAGGGCGGGTGGGATCATGGACCCGATGTCAGGAGGCTCTGCACTACTGGACATGGCTGGAACGGCAGGGCATTTCCCTGGTGGTCAACACCTGACAGATTCACTGAACGCCAGGGCGGACAAACTCAGCCGCAGGTGCATGATGGATCACGAATGACGTCTTCACTTGGTCTCTTTCAACAGTGGGGAGCGCCTTGGTTAGATCTATTCACCACCTAAGAGAACGGTCAATGTCAGCAGTTCTGAGCGTTGGGAACTTCCAAGGCGGGACTCGCTCGCCACGCTTTTCGTCACGAGTGGAGTTGCGGTCTGTTGTATGCCTTTCTGCCTATACCACTTCTGCCCAGAGGGCTGAAGAAGATCGGCGTGACCGAGCCAAAGTCATTCTTGTAGCGCTGGACTGGGCTCGAAGAGTTTGGTATCCTGAGCTACTCAGTATGACAATCAATCCCCAAATCCGACTACCTCTTGGGAGGATCTTCTGTCGCAGCAGCAGGGGGCGGTCCTCCACCCGAACCTGTCCAGCCTCCACCTCTTTGTGTGGAGATTGAGCGACAGCAGTTGATTCCTTTTGACTTGCCTCCTGAAGTCTGTGATGTCATTCTTGCAGCCAGGCGTCCCTCCACTAAGTTGGTATATGCCTGCAGGTGGAACAAATTTGTGGCATGGTGCACAGCAAAGGCTGTGGATCTCTTTTCGGTCCCTCTTTCATTAGTTCTTCTGTTTCTTCTTTCCTTGGTCCAGCAGGGCTCTGCCCACGGCACTATCAAGGGCTACCTTTCTGCTATTTTGGCCTTTCTCAGGCTCCCTGATCAGCCCTCTCTTTTCAAGTCCTCTGCTGTAAATAGATTTCTCAAAGGCATTACTCATCTTTTCCCTCCTATTCCTTTTGTAATGCCACAGTGGGACTTGAATCTGGTTCTTACATATCTAATGTGCGCTCCCTTTGAGCCTCTGCACAATTGTCTTCTTCGTCTGCTCTGCTTTCCTGGTTGCCATCACCTCTTCTAGGAAAGTGAGTGAGCCCCAGGCTCCTCCTTGTAAGCCTCCTTTTCTATCTTTCCATCCAGACAAGGTTGTGCTCAGGACACGTCCATCCTTTCTGCCAAAGGTTGTCACTGCCTTTCACATCGGACAGACGATAACTTTGCCCACATTCTTTCCGCCTCCGCATCCTTCTAGAGAGGAAGAGAGGCTCCACCGTCTGGACCCAATACATGTGTTCTCGTTTTATTTGAACCACAAGTCGACCGATGGGTCGACTTATGTATTAAAGCCTGTTATTCTCTGGCTAAAAAGGAAGCTCAATTGGGGCTGCGCGCCCATTCCACCAGGGCGACTGCAGCCACTAGAGCATTAGGACTTGGTGTCCCCCTGCAAGACATCTGTCGGATAGCTACGTGGGCCTCGCTGCACACTTTTACTAAGCACTACTGCCTGTACAGCCAAGTCCGGAGAGACGGCTTCTTTGGCCGTTCTGTTCTCTGAGACTTCCTGCTGAGATCTTGGTTCACAGACCCACCACCGGGGTTAGTATTACTGGGGTATCTATTCTAAGGTAAGGAATCTATCACTATGTGTTTATTTCAGATGAACAAGTTACTTACCTTGGTAACGATATATCTGTAAGAAACATTAGTTGTGATAGATTCCTTACCGCCCCACCCATCCTCCCCGTTCTGCAAACTGATTTCTAGGGTTAAGGTCATCCCTTTCAGGGCCCTAGTTTCAAGGCACCTGTGGTCAGTATCTTGCATGGCTCTGTGTTTTCTGGCGAGGAAAGTTGTGTACAGAACTGACATCAGCGTACGAGGGCGGCGTCTAAGTAGCTGACGTCATCTCTACAACCACAACACCAATGATGGACGCGAATCCGCACGACGCCACCTACCGACGCGCATGGGTACTGCTGACAAAAACTTTCCGGATCCAGACTGATGCCTGGGGTTAATTCTACGGTAAGGAATCTATCACTACTAATGTTTTTTACAGATATATAGTTACTGAAGGTAAGTAACATGTTCACAATGTCCGTTCACAATGTCCGGTGGGACGGGCATCTTGTCCAATCTATCCTGCAAGATATCTTGGTCTGAGCCATTCCACAGACCCACCCTCTGGGATTTAGGGCCGATGTACAAAACTCCTAAATAGCGAATCCTAAGAAATAGCTATTTAAGAAATGCAAAATGGTATGTACAAAAATTGATATTTCCTAATAACGATTCCTATATAGGGGCCGATTCCGATCTCATTCGGAAGGGCTCTGAATCATATGCGGAATTGCCTAAACCGATCCGGAGCCCTTGCTCCCCACCGCGTCCTTCACAGTTCTAAACGACCAAGTACGATGCCTTGAAAGCCTTAGCGCGTACCTAACCGGTTCTGCAAGGCATTCGGAGAGATAGAGCTTTCTGGAGCCAAATTGTACAGCTCTATGGACTAGGTTTTCCAAGCAGGCAAGTACAATTAATTATTCGGAAAGCCTTCACGATTCGGTTTGCCTGGATCAAAAAAGCTGCCGGATTTGGTCTTTGGGGGCCCGTAGCTGGCCCCCCTTCATCCGGGGCCCTCTGAATTGGGCCCATGGGTCACCTGTTCCCACCCATGCACTTTGTGGCAGGCACCATGTGGTGCCCGCCACAGGGTCCATGAATATCCCCATCCACCCCTTTTGACAATGCGAGCCTGTGTACGCGTTCAGTACACAGGTTCTCATTGAAGTCAATGGGAGTCTGACCGAATCGTGTCCGGATGCATTCAAATGCATCGTACTTGTTCGGTCAGACTCCCAAGACCCGAGTCGTCCGGAAAGCATTCCGGACACAATTCGGTCCCAATGCTTTCCAAACGAGATCGGAATCGGCCCCAGAGTAGAAATTGCTATTGGGAAATCGATATTTAGGAAATGTTAAACCATTTGTTGTTATCGGCCTAAAGGCCCATAGGTACATATGGTTTTGCAGTTCCAAATTTGCTATTTCCAAATAGGAAATTATAAATTTGGAAATGCAAAACTAAGGGTGCCTAAGGCCCCCTTGATGCACCCCCAAAAACTGTGGTGCACATGTAAAGTGCACAAAGGCCCTAGGGGAGTGTGCCCTAAATGGCACATTTAAAAATGCATTTTGGGTGTATTTTTTTAAATTGCACATAGTTAGCATTGACTTGGAGTTGATGGTAATAGCATTTCCTAAATGCCCATTTCACATTTAGGAAACACTTTGTGCATGTGCTTAGTAAATCACTAAGTAATCCCTATTTGCTACATCCTATTTAGGGAATCACAAAATATGCTTTCTACTGGGTAGAAATCACATTTTGAAACCGTGTTAAGGCCCTTGTAAATATTGAAAGGCAGTATTGCATTTCTTAACAGACTGAAATTTCGATTCGGTCCGTTAAGAAATGCAATTTACTTTCGTACATCTGGCCCTTACTGCTTTGTTATCTGTTTACAAAGTGAGAAATCTGCGGTCAGAGGTTCTCATCAGATGAATAAGCCACTTACCTGCTGTAACAATATTTTTGGTAGAGACTTTATGTAATCGCAGGTTCCTCACAGTCTCACCCTCCTACCCATTCTGTGAAACCACTAATAAGATCCAAATCTAGGGAATTGCACACTGGCATATCTGTTATCGATGGGTTCCTCGTCTGATTATACGGACAGAGATGAGAAAGAAACTGATGTCAGGTGCTCCAGAGTAGCACAGATATAGTCACCCCGACATCACATGTGGAGCAAGACATATCCAGCTCAGAGCTGCACTATGCCACCTACCATCTTGCAAGGGAATTGTTATTGAAAATTCTCGGGATCCATGAGTTATCCACAAGATGAAAAATCTGTGGTTAGATAGAGTCATCTCATAGAGACTACTAGCCACAGATTCCATAACTTAGAATTATCCCGTTATCAGACTGGATCCATAAAATCTTGAGCAGTACATCTGTAGGCTGTGGGATGCATTGTTCAGCTCCGTGACATCCTTTACAGAATTTGACATACACTGTGCCTATGTAGGCACCACCACGTCCGCTAACATCAGTTCTTTTGCACAGCAGTCAGCACAAAGCCGGGTAGAGCTACCACAAGTCAATTTTGACTGACCTTTTTTCAACTTGTTCTTGAAGATGTTTTTGAGAATGTATTCTCCTGGTGTGCTAGGATGTCCCCAGGTGTCAAGCCATAAAGTGCCTGTCACAGGCAGCTGTCTGTGACAGACCCACATTTGGTTTGTTTGTAGTGCTTGGAGCGGGATGACGACTCCCAAGACCGTTGAGGACTGCTGCGCCATTAATCCGAAAATGCTGATGGAACTTTTCCTAAAACTCCTTGTTGCCTGACATCTGACGACCCCACAACGTTCAATATCCCGGTTGTGTAGAAGATCCCAGGATCGCTTACGGATCTCAGTATCGCTCACGGTGCCACTCTTGGCGTTCACCATCTCCTTGCATCCGTCATCAGGGAAGTCCCACAAACACAAGAAGTTGAAACGTTCTTCAACTTTCTCACGCCCGTGGAAGTCATCGGACAAGGTGCAGGAACGTTGGCACTCTAGGCCTCACTCATCCATGGAACCTGTGTCTGTATCGACTCTGTGCCTCCCAGATGTTTGAGAGCCGGAGCAATCCCTGCCTAATTTAAGTTGTTCTATGAGGCCATGCATGTCAGAACCAACCCCTCTGGAGTGCATTTGGGCTCCATGTGTTCAGGTGGGGCCCCTACTGGATTTCCAGTTGCGGGTCCTGCCTCAGCGCCAGTCAGGCCCCTTTGATCCAGTGCTGGATCTCGAGCGGCTCCGACTGGAAAACTGCGATCTTCCTCGATGCCCGCTCCAGTACTGTTGCTGCTACCGATGCCCCACAGTGGTGCTGACCCCATCATCATTCCCATCATCGATACAAAGCCAGATGGGTGTCACCCAATGCCAACAGGTACCATGCTTGCCGAGTCGGCGCCAGTTCCTTTTAACCTTTGTTAGGCCTAGGAAGGGAGACAATTGGGAGGGGTCTTAGGTCCCATATGGATACCATCACCCCCTTGAGGAACCAGAGGACAACTGGTATCAGGAACAGGCAGATGTCAGTGGTTTGGACACCTCACCACGCACTGCTTTGGTCTGTCCTTCCTCCGTGGCTAACAAGAAGGTGATGCAGAGGGTGGTTGAGGTCCCGGACCTCCAGCAATAGCAGTCAAGACGAACATCTTGACACAGATACAGCAGTTGGGAGTTGCTTCTTCCAAACCCTTACTCCAATTCAATGAAGCCCTTACAGAGATGTCCTCTTTGGGGCCTCATCCAAATCCTACACAGGGGCTCCTGTGCATAAGGGAATTGCCTGCCGTCATTGCGCCGCTCCTGGGGACACCCCAGTTTCCTCACTCAGCACACCACCCTGGAGAGCTTGGAAGTCCAAGCCTCCACCTCATGTGTTAACCCTGGCACGTTCCCTACCACTCCACCAGATAGGGAATGCCGGAACCCTTTGGAAATAGAATATGCTCTTCCTCCAGCCTATCACTCTGGTTCGTGAACACTGCATGCCTTTTGAGCCAATACACCCACACTGTGTGGGACTATGTTGTGCAAGTGTTGCCTGTGGTCCTGGTGGAGACACGAGCCATACTCACTCAAACAATTGCTGGCCGGAGAGATGCAGCAAAGTTCAGGCCAGTCCACCCCACAGCAGCTGCAGCCGCAAAATCCCCTTAAAATGCCCTTATATCAGGGATGGTGGCTAAGCACGCAATGGCGGCGGACGCACTTGGGTAGAGCTACGTGATAAGCTCCCCTTCCCTGAGCCGATTCTCCACCAAATTTCATCGTGGCCGCCTGAAACTGCAGGCGGACTTCCCCGGAGCTCACCTCGGCAATCTGGCCGACTTTTGATCCGAGACTCCGACGGGGCCGACCCCGACCTATCCTGCGACCCTCCTGCGGGACTGGATGCCCCCTGACCGGCGGTGCAGTCAAGGGAGTCCGAGGCTTGGGCCCGGCGCACAGGCCCCGACCAACAGGCCGCACCACACTGCCTGAGGCCCGCTGACCGACTGCCGCCACACCGGGAGCAACCGCCGATGGCTCGGAGGCCGCCCTGCCCCGCAACAAGGTACTAGCGGCAGGCCCGGGCTGAGCGGAGGGCGGACGCCCACCACCCGCATCACGGCCCCCACGTGACTGCTGCATCGCAGGAGGAGAAGACTAGCCGGGCTTCCTACCGGCGTACCTGGAGCAGCCGAGGTGCGGTGATCGATCCCAGAGAGGCGCGGGTGAGACTGGAGCCCCGACCGGCGGAGGCCCTCCCCCGGGAAGCCACACTGCAACCTGCACCACCCGGTGAGTCCACAACGCCCCAGCCGGCACAGAGGAGCCGGCGCGGAGCGGCCGCCCCCAAGTCTGGCGCCGCGGCCCTGAGCCCCCGGCCTGATTGACGCACCACTACCGAAGACGGAACGGCCGCCCCCCCCCTGCGCCGGGGGCACACGGAGGGGCATTCAAAGCTGAGCACACCTGCGGGCCCCCCCCCCACGGAGGTGGAGGCTGCTTGGGGGACAGCGAGGCACACGTGTCGGGGTGATCCGGACAGGACCGAGTGGCCGGCCCTGCACGTGACGCCCGGACTCCCTGGACCCTCACACTGCGCGCGCCTCCTCGGCCCCCGCTGCGCCCGGGGCGGCGTGGCGGAGCTGTGTCGTGGGAGGGAGAGAACCCGCCTGACGGACCCCCCCCCAGGCGCAACGATGACGGCCAAAATTGAAGGGGCGGCTGCTGACCACCAGGCCCCCCACCCAGAAGGGGTGTGATCCCGGAGGTGCCACCGGAGTGACACAGGCAAGGACTCTGCTAGACGGGCACCCCTGCACATGTCCGGAGGGGTGCGGACCCGCACCGGGACTGGTGGGGCCCCGCCAAAGGGGAAAACAGACAAACTGCTCAATAAAATGGCCGCCGAACAATTAGCCACGAGGCTGGACAGTGTGCTGGCGGCTGTGGAACGCATGGAACAGTCACTCCAGCAGACCAGAACCTCCCTGGAGTCTAAAATAGATGGTGTCGCCGTGGACCTGACCCTCCTACGGGACGACCACAGGAAGCTATCCGACCGGACCAAGACCCTGGAGGGCGCGGTGAAGGAGATTGAGCCCAAGGTTACCCAGACGGACAGGCAAGTGCAGTATCTCCTGAACAGAGTAGAGTTCCTGGAGGACAGGGCCGAGGACGCGGAAGGGAGGGCGAGACGCAACAACATCAGACTCGTGGGGGTCCCAGAAAAATGGGAAGGGAACCACCCCGCGCAGCATGTGGAAGACTGGCTTCGGGCCCTGCTCCCCGAGGGCACGCTATCGCCCCACTTTGTCGTGGAACGTGCACACCGAGTGCCGACAAGGCCCTACACCACCGGCGCCAACCCGAGACCACTGCTCTTCAGGATATTGAACTATAGGGACCGGGACGCGGTGCTGTGGGAAGCAAGACGACTGGGCGAAATACGCATAGACAATGCGGCGATCATGTTTTTTCCCGACTACACCGTCCAGGTGCAACGCCAAAGACACGACTTCATGGAAGTAAAGCGGAGGCTACGCACCGCAGGCCTCAAATACTCCCTGCTCTTCCCTGCAAAACTGAGAGTGGTGGCGGGGGACAACACCTACTTTTTCGGAACCCCCGAGGAGGTCAGTGAGTGGCTGGACGGAGGCACAGACACGGCGCCCAAACACCCTCGAGGAGGTGAGACGAGGTCCAGGCCACGCGGGCCACGGCGCCACTGCAGACACAGAACTCAACAGTCCCAACGGATGGAGGAGGGGTCGCGACACTCTCCCCCGATGGACCAGATGCTCCAGGAACAACGCGATGCGCTCCGGAGGGTTTCCCAGCTAAGCAACCCGCCTTCACAGGAGACGATCCTCGAGGACGGCCAGCAGACAGTACCCAGCGATGAGGATGAGGCCATATATGGGATCCCATACTCACAGATCTCAGTGGACCTGCCAGTCGTCACGCCGCAAACCTCTGACCTGATCCACTGACTCCACAGGAGAAGTTTGTGAAGTGCTTGCCATGGCGGGGGGGGGGGAGGCGGCAGAGGCCAACTGGACGCTGAAGCGCAGCTGACGCCCGACACTGCTGGGGGCGCACTCTCCCCCCCCCCCCCCTGCCTGCCGATTGGACAGTGGACATCTGGAACAGTGAGTACTGCCTCTGTGGCACTGGTGGTCGGTGGGGATGGTGATGGTGATGGCGGGGTTGCCTTTTGGAAAAAGAAACAAACGTCCGGGTTCGTTGGACAGTTTAGATGATGCCTTGTTTTAGTGTAGGACTAACGGGTATCCCCTTTAGCACCCTAGGGTTATTTATCCTTTCTTAGAGGGGCATGTTTTCCATGAAGAAGGCAAAAACTACACACATATTCGTGAGAACAATGAACATATATATATATATTTTTCCTTATGGTAGAAAACTATATCGATGTTATCAAGATAGAATTTTCAGGTGAAACGACAAATCAAAGGAATTGGTTCGGTTGTCTATAACTAAACTTTTGTATTTCCTTGCAACAAACAAATGGACAATTTGTTAAACAAATTATTAAACCAATAAACGTTTTTTTCTGATTAAGAACATATCACTACTTTGGTTCGGTAACAAGATACAAATTTTATTACACAATACAATGTTATAAAAAAGAATACATTAAAACCATTACACAATGTACATGATCATCACAATGTTATTAAAATACAATAAAAAGGTCACAGAATCAAAAAGGTCGACGCAGCGTTTCGGCTTTTTTTCTAGTATGCCTTCATCAGGACTGATTCTTGTTGTTCCAGTTGAGTTTATTATCTCCCTGGATGGAACTACTTGGTTCTATGAGAAATCCTTTTTTGAAATTTGGACTCTTGGTGCTTTGCCAATTCAATGTGTGCAAAGTTGCTCTGTCTCCAAAGTCATGGGTTTAATAAATTTCCTTGACTTCCAGATCAGTTTATCAAGATTTCTACAGTACGAGGTTTGATACTCTCCTTTTCTACCTTAATGGGGCTCTATATTTGCCGTGTCTTTAGCTGCCAGGAGGAGCCACCGTTCTATATATTGAACCTTCTAGCTCTGTCCTCCCGTGGGAGTCAGGGTGTAGATTATAGTGCCAAGTTCCCCTTGTCAATTGGGTAACGATGTGTCTCACTCGCAATACCTGTCCTGTGAGATATATTCTTCTGTGTCGCTGATATCGATATCGATGCAGTCGGCCTCCCTGCTCCTTCCTTCCTGGCAGCCCGTCCTTGTGGTCACTGCACGGCGTTTTTCGGAAATGGGGTTGCCTTTTGACCTGTACTCGTCCTTGGCCACCTCCGGGTGCGGGCCCGGGTGGGGGGGGGACCCCTCCTGACAGGGGCTTGGGCCCACATCGCATCTCATTTTGCCCCCCCTCCTGCCGGGACTCACACAAGCCGGGCCTCCCACGGACAGAGTGGCACCATGCACCGGCACGCAGACGGTGGCTACCAGCAACCTGTATCATAAGGCTCGGGGATGGAACTTGATTCCCTTAACTGACTAAACATCCTCTTTGCCGAGACTGTGCTTGTGCACACTGCCCCTTAGACTAGAAAGGTTGTCCCTCTCAATTGAGAACATGGACGGTGGCCCGTTTCGCCACTGCCCTTTTGGTATTTTAGTGGGGTTCACCCACAGTTGGTTACTGTTATTCATTGTTTTTCCCCCACCTAATGTCTTCCTGAACATTGCTGAGTGTACTGTGGGGGGTGGATACGGGAAAGCTGGGGAAAGTGCTGCGAGAGCCCTTGGTGGAGCTGCTGTTCGTAGAAACGTTGGGGAGGAGTATACACTGCTAGAATGACTGTGATAAAGTTATGTACTTGGAATATCAGAGGCATGCACACACCTGCGCGTAGGTATCAAATATACTCCTACCTGAAGAGACAACAAGTGCAAGTTGCACTCCTGCAGGAAACACACTTATGTGGGGCGGAGGTGGCTGCGCTGCGATGCAGATGGAGGGGACAATTGTATGCCACTGAGTACTCCTCGTTTGCCCGTGGGGCGCTATTGTGGGTAAGGCCGGGCACTCCATTCACAATGTCAGAAGTTTTCACGGACCCAGAGGGGAGGTATGTCCTGGTAAAGGGTCGCATGGACGGGCGACCAGTCGTCCTGGCGTCCATTTACTCTCCAAACACTGACCAGGGAAGCTTCCTAACACGCATTTCGGAGAAGCTGGCGCCCTGGCACGGCGTCCCCTGGATACTGGGTGGCGACTACAACACGGTGCTGGACCCTATGCTGGACCGCTCGGTCCCGCCCAGGCCAGACGCAACATCCTTGGGAGCCACGAGGGCACTCACACAGTGGGCAGCACAGTGGGACCTGAAAGATGCATGGCGCGCGCACAATCCCGACACAAGGATATACTCTTACTACTCAGGGGCGCACGCGCTGCACGTCCGCCTTGACAGATACATGGTGTCAACGGAAATGCTGCCGCACATCACTGACTCCCAATACCTTGGCCGGACACACTCGGACCACAACCCGCACACACTGAACATGGCTTGGGAACGCCCACACCCACCCATCCCTGCATGGCGACTACATGCAGCTTTGCTACTAGACGCCCCCTTTAGAGACTCCCTGCAGGCCCGCGTAGCACAATACTTCACTGACAACTCGGGCACAGCGTCATCCCCAAGAGTGGAATGGGACGCCTTCAAGGTGGTGATACAGGGATACTGCCTAGGCACACAGGGGAGTATGCAGAAGAAATTGGAGGCAGACCTACGCAGGGTGGAAGCGGACTTACTCCGCTGGGAGCAGGAGGCGGTGGCTGGCGCGGGGGACCGGCTGAGGGAGGCCCGAGCGGAACACACAGCATTACTGGAAAGATTGAGGCACGTTAATTTCGCGGCCCACTCGGCGCGAGTACACCAACATAGTGACAAGCCCGGGAGACTGCTGGCCTGGCTGGTCAGACAGGAGACCCGCACGGAGCCAGTGTCCGCAATCCGCACAGCTGAGGGAGAGATAGTGTACACACAAAGCAAGATACATCAAGCGTTTGTGGGGCACTACCAAGCCCTGTACAAATCACACTTGAGGGTCTCCGCGGCCTCCATTGTGGATTACCTTGTAGACATTCAACTGCCTTCCCTCACGGACACACAACAGGGGGATCTAGGAGCACCATTCACCCAGGAGGAAACGCGCGAGGCCATTTTCGCACTGTCCAATGGCAAATCCCCTGGCCCGGATGGCCTACCCGCCGAGTTCTTTAAGGCTTGTTCAGACACGCTGATCCCAGAAATGCTCAAGCTGTATGACAATGCAATTGGGGACTCAGCGCTCCCGGACTCGCTCAATGAAGCAAACCTGGTCTCCCTATTGAAGCCAGGCAGGGACGGTACGTGCATGGGGTCCTACAGGCCATCAGCCATGTTAAATACTGACTATAAAATCTTCACCTCCCTGTTGGCCCGACGCCTGGCCTTAGAGGTCCCGACACTGGTACATGCGGACCAGAATGGGTTCATGCCGGCGAGGAGCACCTCTCGTAACCTGCGTCGCCTCTTCCGAGTTCAGGAAGCGGCCACACTACACTGTCCGAGATCGGAGTGTCTAGTCTTGGACCTAGAGAAGGCTTTTGACTCTGTGGAGTGGCCATACTTAGGGGCGGTGCTGGACAGGTTCGGCGTAGGTGATGCCTTCGCGGACATGGTCGGACTGCTTTACCAGAGGCCCAGCGTCCGAGTGCGGACGGGCAGGCTGCTATCGGAGACGGTGCGGGTACGCAGAGGCACCCGACAGGGTTGCCCCCTGTCACCCCTCCTTTTCTCTCTGGCCATCGAGCCCCTGGCGGCTCTACTACGGGATAAGGGAGCGGAATGGGGGATCCCGCTGGCTGATGGAATACACACGGTCTCGCTTTACGCGGACGACCTGCTGCTCTATGTGCGATTCTCCAGTATTAGGGGTGTCTTTCATAGATTCACATGCCTGAATCATTCCCCGTCGTCGGAGTGGGAGCCCACGGTACATAAAAAAAGCAGTAATATATACCCTTTGTACATAACAAATAACAATATACCCAACCAGGAAGTAAAGTAGCCCCAGCTACAGTAAATAAAACTTCCACATTAGAACCTATCCAGGTCATTATGTATGGACCAAACTGCAGCCAATCAGGCCACAGCTCCCACCAGAATGCTCTCCCCAGAGACCCAGGCTCTCAGATTTTTTACCGCACGTCGTGTGATAGGGAGTCCCTCTGAGCTCTGCTCATTCTTTCTCTACTTGTCAAGTTTCTTTCTTCTACAATGTCTAGTTCAAAGTCCCTGTTCAGGACCTGTGACTCTTGTGGAAAAGCGAGGCTGTTTAAGGAAGATCCACACACTCGCTGCATCTACTGTTTGTACCCTGACCATCAGGCTAAGGAGTGTAAGATCTGTCGCAAATTTCCTCCTAAGACCCTCAGGGATAGAGAGGGTCGCCTGCTGCTGTGGCTTCAGCGGATAAAGGATAAAGATGCGCCACTTTCTGAGGTAGGAAGTTTTGCCTCAGAGTCTTCTAAAGGGTCAAAGAAGAGGAGGGCTGAGAGTGCTGTGCCTACTCCTAAGGCTAAGGTGGCGAAGCACCAGATCGCTTCAGAGGCTGGTGAGCCTTCCACTTCTAAAAGTCAAAAATCCTCAGAGAAGTCTGTGAAACTTCCAGGCTTAAAAAGAACAGAGTCTTTAGTGTCTCCTGTGAGACTTGTGACTAAGGCACCAACAGCTCTGCCGAATTCCAGTCAGGCTGCCTCTGCTATGACTTCTACTTTGACTTTCTCCTCACCAAAATCGACTATGGTGATGTCCTCAGCCTCCTCTCCAACTTATGTTCATGTTCAAATTAATCCCATCTCGTCGACGAAGATTGTCACACCTCTCGTCGACGATCAGACGTCGACGAAAATGAAACAATCGTCTAAGAAACCCTCGTCGTCGTCGACGGCTGTTCCGTCGACGAAGAAAACCTTGCCGACGTCGACGCCATCGTCGACAACGATACCGTCGACGGACCCTTCGACGACGAAAAAGACCCCGTCGACGGACGCGTCGACGAAGGTGAAGATTGTCTCGTCGACGGCCCCGTCGACGATGAAGACTGCTCCGTCGACGGTTCCCTCGTCGACGACGAAATCCACCACGTCGACAAAAATAACACCGCCTCTGAAGTCAAAGGAGCCGTTGTCTTCAACGACGAAGACGACGACACAAGGCTCGGATTTACCACAATTACAAGACAATCCACCCACACCAAAGTTGTCGTCTTGTACAGACCTGCAAGTATGGTCAGCAAGAAGCACTGCCATACCTCTACCATCTCCAGCCACAACTGCAGCTTTGTTGCAGAAAAGGTCATCTCAATCCACGCCATTATCGCCACTCCAAATGCCTGACAGGCTCTTGGATTCTGAGGAAGAATCTGGTGATGACATGTTCCAAGCGGCTGAAAGTCCTTCTGACTTACTGATACAGGTTAAAGATCAGGAGGAAGAAGAACAGCAAATTCAGGCACCTACATTGGTGAACACACCAGCGCCAGGGATGCAGATGCCAACGGCACTTTTTGAAAATGTGCAGTATATGCTAAGCGATTATTATCGCCGCTTCCCACCTTCGGAGTCAGGCGATTCTCATATTACCTCCCCACAGCCTCAAATGAGTCAAAATGCAAGGGCGGGTAGGTCGGAAGAGACACAGCATACCCGGCCTACCACACCACTCTCCCACCACCAACAGGAGGATGACAATTCTGATGAGGACACCCATGAGGAAGGGGAATTGAATAAATCGGACTCGTCGGAGTATGAAGATTATCAGGCAGATACGCCATCCCCAGATGAACAACCGAAGGCTGAGTCACCACCGGTGGATATAGCGAACTTCCATAGGATTATGGACAAGGCTACTAAAAGATTTCTTATTTCAATGGAGGCTAAACAAGATGAATGTTTTCTGTACGATTTTAAGACTTTATCTCAAAAGCAAAGTTGGTCTATTGCCATTATAGACTTTATCTGGAAGGAAGGGCTTAAGATCATGGCCACGCCAAACTCTTCTCCGGCGGTATTGCCGCGAGTAGACAAAAAATATAGGGCGCCCGCCTCTTCACCTGCTTATCTCATCGGTCAGGCAAAAACGGACTCAGTTATTGCGCAGGCAGCTCAAAAGAGGGCTAGGAACCCTTCAACTCAGATCTCGATTCCTACGGACAGGGACGGAAGACGCCTCGATACCATTGGCAAAAAGGTATCTACTATTGCGGCCACTACAGTTAGAGCTGCAAATTCGTTAGCAATTCTCGGTAGATATGACAGACAAATGTGGTCTGACATATCGCCATACATCCAGAAACTGCCTGAGCCAGACCGCTCTGAGGCCACCAAAATTTTGCAAGAAGGCGAATGTGCTTCGTCTGAAATTATCGACGCAGCAGTGGACGTGGCGGCCACAGGATTCAGACAATTGGCAGGAGCTGCGGTGCTTAGAAGAGAGGGATGGTTAAAATCTACGTCCTTTAGACAAGAAGTACAAGCCAAGGTTTTAAATATGGCTTATGACGGCGAGTTCCTTTTTGGCACACATGTGGCCGAAGCCTTACAATCCATTAAGAAGGATACGGAAACCGCACGATCATTAGGTACTCTGCAGCACCGTAAATCTTACTTTCGTGGTGCAAAAGGAAGGGGTAATTTCTCCAGTAGAGGAGGATATTACCAGCAACGCCCATATTCTAACAACCAAAACAACCAAAGGTACCAGCCTTACAAGTAACAACCTTATGGCCAAAGACGAAGTAATTATACACAGTCCCGAGGTAAAACTACCTATCGGGGCAGAGACAACGCCAACAAGAAGTGAGAAAAGCGTCCTGCCGCCACTTTGCCTCAACCAGAAACAAATTGGAGGAAGAATATCCCTGCACTACTCTCAATGGTCCAAAATTACAACAGACAGATGGGTCTTGGATGTAATCTCAAAAGGTCACATATTGGAATTTGTAAAGACCCCTCCAAATTCGCCCCCAAAAGGACCGCCCCCAGCACATCTCAGGGAGCTATTCGTCCAAATCAATGCAATGATTCGGAAAGGGGCAATCGGGAAAGTACCTCAACATCAGAGAGGGAAAGGATTTTACTCTCGTTTTTTCTTGATACGCAAGAAATCGGGGGAATGGCGCCCCATCCTCGATTTGCGTGCCCTCAACAAATATATCAAGAAGTTGACGATCAGAATGTTGTCACTCCAAGAGATCCTCCAGTTTCTGACGGAAGGCGACCACATGGCAACACTGGACCTTCAGGATGCTTACTTCCACGTACCCATCTTCCCCAGGCACAGGAAGTTCCTAAGGTTCAGAGTGGCTGGCAGGGACTTCCAGTTCAAGGTCCTTCCCTTCGGGCTACGTTCAGCCCCGAGGGTATTCACAAAGGTGTTGGCACCGGTGGCGGCCCACTTACGGTTGCAGGGTGTCCAGATTTACCCATATCTGGACGACTGCCTTATCAAGGCCAATTCCTATGCCACCGCAAGCAATCATATCCAGACATGCCTTTGCCTGTTTCAAAATTTAGGTTTCTCAATCAACTTCAAAAAATCGGACCTGATACCATCTCAGAGGAAGTCTTTCCTGGGAGCGACTCTGGATTCCAAACACGCTCAAGTCTTCATTTCAAGCGAAAGACAAGCAAAGATCCAGGAAATGGCGATTGCACTCCTCAGAAAAAAGTGCGTTTCAGTTCGAAGATTCAAGTCTTTCCTAGGGATGTTATCATCGTGCATCCTCCTATCCCCAAACTGTCGTCTGAGGATGAGACCACTACAAGAGGAACTCAGCCACCAATGGGTGCAAATATCCGGTTCCTTCGAAGATGTCATCGTCTTAACACCTCGGATGAAAAATGCAATCCTGTGGTGGACTCAAGAACGCAACCTGCAAGTAGGCTGCGCCTTTCTCGCAGAAGTCCCCAGTTTCATCGTGACCACAGATGCCTCGCTGGAAGGTTGGGGCTCTCACCTTCAAGGGATGACAATCAGTGGCAAATGGAACACACAGCAAAAGACATGGCACATCAATTTATTGGAGTTGAGGGCCATTTTCCTCGCCCTCAAATCTTTTCAAGCGACTCTGTAAAACTCGTCCGTGTTGATCCGAACAGACAACACGACGAGCATGCATTACCTGAACAAACAGGGGGGCACAAGATCAGCCCGGTTGTCCCGGCAAGCTCAGGAAATCTGGAATTGGGCCCTGGCACACAACATCAACTTGGCAGCAGTACATGTCCCAGGAGTAGCCAATGTCCTAGCAGATTCCCTAAGCAGATCCAAATGCAGCACTCACGAGTGGGAGCTGCATCAGCCAGCACTGGATCGAATTTTCCAGAGATGGGGTCGACCCGATCTAGATCTGTTCGCGACCTACCACAACAAGAAATGTGTCCATTCCGCGAGCTGGATTCCCCACAGGGAATCTTGCGGGGACGCTCTCTCAATGAGCTGGGAACGACTCTTTGCCTACGCCTTCCCTCCGATTCCTTTAATTCCCAAGGTCATCAAGAAAATGAGGAGGCAACCGTGTCGTATGATTCTAATCGCTCCACGGTGGCCCCGGCAATATTGGTTCACACAGCTTCTTCTCCTCTCAGAGTGCGAACCAGTTCAGCTGCCTCAAATTCCGGATCTTCTGACAATTCAGGACGGCAAAATATATCATCCAGACCCTCATTCTCTAAAATTATCAGCTTGGCTCCTCAACACCATGAGTTTGCACACCTGAACATTCCACAGGACTGTCAAGAAGTCCTGAACAATGCTAGAGCACCTTCTACGAACAGAACTTACAGGCTTAAATGGAAGCGTTTTTGTGCTTGGTGCAAAACTATGGATTTACATCCTATGCATGCTGAACCAGACAAGATTTTACCTTTCTTTTTACATCTGGCTAAATCAGGCTTGGCACACTCTACACTTAAAGTGTTTTTAGCGGCCATATCCAGATACCGTCAGGACGGTACGAATTCACTATACTCCTCAAGAATAATCCAGCAATTCTTTAAAGGTTTATTTCGCATGTTTCCACCAGTACGTCGGCCACCTCCATCCTGGCACTTGAATATTGTATTAGCTCAACTCATGCGCCATCCTTTTGAGCCGATTCATAAAGTTGATCTGAAATTCCTCACCTGGAAAGTTGCATTACTACTGGCATTAACATCAACCAGAAGGGTCAGTGACATGCAGGCGTTTACATCTAAACCACCTTTCTTGCAATTCACGAATGATTCGGTGATGCTGCGCACCAACCCGAAGTACATGCCCAAAGTACCATCGGATTTCCACCTGAATGAGCCAGTCATACTTAAGACGTTTTTTCCAAATCCGCAGACACCAGCTGAACGAACTCTACACTCGCTAGATATCAAACGATGTCTTAAGTTCTATCTTTCCAGGACAGCTGCCATCAGGAAAACGGATCAGCTATTTGTTGCGCATGGCGCACCAAGACAAGGCTGTGCAGTGACAAAACAAACTATCGCTAGGTGGGACTCTTCAGCGATAGGGTTCTGCCATCAACAGGCAGGTAAACCCTTACAGACCTTACCCAGAGCACATTCTACAAGAGCAGTCTCTTCTTCGACTGCTTTGTTTGCTGGTGTGCCTCTCCTGCAAATCTGCAGAGCTGCAACTTGGTCCAGCAGGCACACATTCACGAGGCATTACTGTCTGGATTCTTCGAGCGATACCGATGCCTCGGTGGGAAGAGCAGTCCTGCGTAATCTTTTCCAATAAGGTGAGCCTCTGCTATTTCTTTCCCACCTCCTCTTGCTCTTTTGACGCCTATTGTGTTATTGCTTTTCATTGTGTTCTTGCATTACTGCTATGTGCCTTGGCGTCCAAGAGCTATGTATGATATTATGGCTATTACTGCTCACTACTCTGATTCAGGCATGTGAATCTATGAAAGACACCCCTAATACTGGAGAAGAACAATAGTTACTTACCTGTAATCTGTGGTTCTCCAGTATTGGTGTCTTTCATAGATTCACATGCACCCACCCACCTCCCCTCAGAGTCTCACTCAGGCTGTTTTATCTATACTTTTCTCCGGTACACTCCGGTGCTACAAAATCTGAGAGCCTGGGTCTCTGGGGAGAGCATTCTGGTGGGAGCTGTGGCCTGATTGGCTGCAGTTTGGTCCATACATAATGACCTGGATAGGTTCTAATGTGGAAGTTTTATTTACTGTAGCTGGGGCTACTTTACTTCCTGGTTGGGTATATTGTTATTTGTTATGTACAAAGGGTATATATTACTGCTTTTTTTATGTACCGTGGGCTCCCACTCCGACGACGGGGAATGATTCAGGCATGTGAATCTATGAAAGACACCAATACTGGAGAACCACAGATTACAGGTAAGTAACTATTGTTCGACCTCACCGCGGTACCCGCCACACTGTCGGACATTTTCCGGACCTTCGAGGAAGTGTCGGGCCTTAAGGGGCGCTAGAGGGCGCACTGCAGAATGGCCGCACTGTTGTGAGGCTCCTGCTGCCCGGAGCTATTATCCGTCTAGGGATCCTGATTACCATCGATGCGCCCGGATCTGACCCTATAGATCTACTGGGATACCGACTGACCACCCACGGTCCAACTCCTGGCCCGATCGGAGGTTGCTGGCCGAAGTTACGAGGATTCCAAGTTTCCCCGACTTGCGCTCTGGAGGTCTGGTGTCCCTCGGCCCGGCGTCATCATTCATGCCAGGCCGTGGCTCTGCACGTGGGGTGTAGGCCCTGCTCTGCCCCTCTCCACCGGGCCTGCTCGCTGGCCGATCGGGCGGGTTGCTACTTCTTTGCTATTGGACTGATCTCTTGGCTCCTACATCTACCTGTCCAGATACCATTGCTCACGGAGGCATAGCGGATCTCCCTCTGGCTGCCTGGGAGTTCGCTCCTCGGGCCTGGGTGAGGGGACGGCCATCTTCTCGTCGTTGGGAGTGGCGGGGCGCGCTGGCCTGCTCGTGCCCCCTCGGTCTCGGCTACTGTCCGGGCCCTGTGACCGGCCTGCATCCTACTGCTTACTTGCCCCGGACCCCTGACCATCATGGGGAAGCCGGACACTAAGCAATCCAAGTTGTCCTTTGACTCTGGAGGAGCTAGGAGGGGTACGCGGTTGCTCCATGAGGCTGGGACTTCGAGGTCTCCCCCCCCGCCTGTCGCTGACAATGTGCCGCAGCCACCACCACCGGACTTTACCCAGATGATGCAGGAGATGAGGCAGGGGTTTGCCACGATAGTGGACAAGGTGGACAAGATATCGTCGCGCATGGATGCGGTAGTCCAGAAGCTGGACGTGCATGAGGAGCGCCTGACGACGGCGGAACAGCGCATTTCGGACCACGACGACACGGCGGCCACCCATACCACCCAACTGGCGAGGATGGACAATATATTGCGTGTTATTGCCGCTAAGAATGAGGAGTTGGAGGCGAGGAGTAGGCGCAATAACGTTTGCATTGTAGGTGTGCCGGAGTCCACAAATGTGGGCAAAATGGAAATTTATGTCGAGAGACTACTGGTGGGCGCCATTGGGGCGGAAGCATTCTCGTCCCAGTTCATCGTTGAGAGAGCGCATCGGTCACTGGGACCTCGGCCGGCCTCTGGGGCCGCACCGCGCCCCATCATCGCACGCCTTTTGAACTACCGTGACCGGGACGCTGCCCTCCGAGCTGCCCGCACTAATCGGGCCCTCTCCTTCGATGGGGTGTCTTTCACCATGTACCCTGACTTTACACCGATGGTGCAGGACCAGCGTCGTAAGTTTCTGGGGGTGAAACAGAAACTTCGGGAACTCCAAGTGGACTACGCCTTGCTTTACCCTGCCAAACTTAGAGTGACGCACCAGGCTAAACAACATTTTTTCACCAACCCACAGCATGCTGAGGATTTTGCAAAGCGCCTCCAGCGCCAAACGAGCGGCTGCAGATCGGGGAGGCGATCGAGACCCTGAGGATGAACACTCGGCGGCTGAGGAGGAGGTCGCCTGATTGTGGTGACTTTGGGTTTTGTTTCTGTTTTACTGGTGTTGGAACACTCTGGTCATCTGTCTTTTACACTGACTTCTACTGACTTCCTTGTCCGCATTGGTGACCTAACTGATATACGCTTTTATCTTTTGTTGGGGCGTGGGTCACGTCATGTCTGAGGTGAGAGTGTACGTATTGATTGCTGGGGTCGGTTTGGGAACCGCAGGATGGTGCTATCTGGTATCGCGCTCTGGGCACCCACCCCCCCCGCGCTGCGCCTGGGGCCGTTTGATACCCGTTGGCTCGGACACTGGCGTGGTGTGAGGGTGTGGAATCGTGCACCTCTAGAAGGTTCCCCGAAGGGTGTGCCCCACTTGTATCTTTGGTTTGTACTCTAGTCCTTTGTTGGTTGACTGGATGTGTGTTGGGGATCGGGGGGATTGGGGGTACGCATGGCCTGATAGTTGGGGTGGCATCAGGTTGGATTGCTGCTATTGGCTGTCTGCACAGGCGCGGCTCTGTGCCTGCTACCTAGGCTGGCCCATTTATCATCTCGGCGGAGTTGATCCGGGGGCCCTTGCCCCCGTCCGCCTTGAGCCAGTAAAGGATGGTCGCCATCTTTGGCAGCCGCGTGGCGGGGAATGCTTTGCACGAGGAACACGTGTGCTGGGTGCGGGCCGCTTGGGCTGGGTTGGCTGCGTGCTGCGCGTAGTGGTTGCTGAGTGCTTGTTGCAGGGTTGGTTCAGCTGGGGGGGGGTTGTTGTGGTTCTGGTTGTTGGGGTTGGAGATGGCTTGGATGTGTGTGGAATGTATGCGGGTGGACGACTGCTCCCTAGGGTGTGGTCCTGTCGCTTGCTGTTGCTGGGAGTTGGATGGTCAGTATTTGCTTACTGGGTCCTGTGGGGCCCGGAAGCTGGCTAATGTCGACTGATGTTCTAGATCAGATATCGATTTTGTCATGGAATGTACGGGGACTTAATGATGCCAGGAAATGTCGCAGTGTGATCCAGTATCTGGACAGGCATGCTATTCATGTGGCCCTCCTCCAGGAGACGCATCTGCGCCCCGCCCCTTCCCCCAGCTTTGGTGGGAGGTGGGCTGCGGCCAGGATGTTTGCTTCCTATTCTTCTTATGCTCGTGGGGTTGTCATTCTTGTTAAAAGGTCGCTCGCATTTCAAGAACTAGGTTCTATGGGGGACCCTGAGGGGCGCTATGTGCTATTGTGGGGGCGGCTTGGGCAGAACACTGTACTGTTTGTTAATTGCTATGCTCCTAATGTCGATACGCCAACCTTTTTCGTTACATTGTGGGGTCATGTGCTTGCTGTTGATGCCACTTACATTGTGTGGGGGGGGGATTTCAATCTTGCACTTCATGCCCAGTCGGATAGATCGGAAGGGAGCCCTCAGTATAATGTGCAAGCTAGGGAAGTACTGCGTGGGATTGTGGAGGAGGCTGGGTTGATCGACAGCTGGAGGTACGCCCACCCTGCCGTTAAGGAGGGCACTCATTACACTACACATGCTCGTTCATGGGCGAGACTGGACTATGTGTTTTTGTCTAGAGGGTTGGTGGCTGGCCTGCGGGAGGCTACACATCTGGCTCGTACGTATTCTGATCACTGTCCGGTGAAGGCTGTTCTGTCTGTCCCCGGGCTGCGTAGGCCGCGTCCGCCTTGGCGCCTTTTTCCGACTGCGTTGCTTGACCCGGTGTTCAAGGAGGAGCTTGGCGAGGAGGTGGAGGCGTTCTTCCCTAGAAACAAGGGCTCTGTTGAAAGCGTCGAGGTTATATGGGAGGCGTTCAAGGTTACGATCCGAGGAGTCACTATCTCTAAAAGTTGTGGAATCCTCAAGCTAATTGTTCGGTCCCTCAAGGGCTTGGAAGCTAACTTGCGAGACTTAGAACGCAGGATGCAGGTTGACTCTGATCCCGATCTTCTGGTCCAGTTCCGTACTAAACTCTCCGAATATGAAGAGGAGGCTGCTAGAGAGGCTAGACATAGGGGAAAGTACTGGACGGCGAGGCGATACTGTGAGGGGGAGCGGCCCGGAAAGGTCCTCGCTGCCCTTACTAGGCATCCGAGGCATGGGTCAGACGTGTTGGAGCTGGTATCGCCGGATGGCACTCGCTGTCGGGACACTGCGGAGATTCAGCGTACTTTTATTGACCATTACGCACACCTGTACACGACACAGCAGACTGGTGAGACACGGTATGGCGGATTTCTTGACGAGCTGGCGCTCTGCTGGCTATCGGATGATCATCGAGCGTTCTTGGGTAGACCCCTGGAGGTGGAGGAGGTCAGGAATGCCATCATGGCATTGAATAATGGAAAGGCCGCCGGGCTGGATGGCCTTCCTGCTGAATTTTATAAGTGTTATGTGGACACCATGGCCCCTGTTCTCCGTGAGGTGTTTGAGGAGTCCCTGGAGGAGGGGCGTCTGCCGGGCTCCATGCGGGAGGTCGCCATTATGTCGCTGCTCAAGCCGGGGAAGGATCCGGTTGATGTGGGCTCCTATAGGCCCCTCTCATTGCTCAACTGCGATGTCAAAATTCTTGCGAAGGTCTTGGTAGTGAGGCTTGCCGAGCTCATGCCCGTTATTGTACTACCTGATCAGTCGGGGTTTGTGCCCGGCCGTGCTACCTCCCACAATCTTCGTACCTTGTTTTCGCTTGTGTCGACCATTGCTCCTGATGTCCCGGTTGCCGCTATCTTTTTGGATGCCACTAAGGCGTTTGACTCCGTTGAGTGGGGCTATCTTATTGATGTTCTTTGTCGGATGGGCTTCCCCCGGATTTTCATCTCATGTTATGTTATGTTATGTTATTTTATTTTATAAAGCGCAACGGATGCCGCAGCCAAGAGGCTGGGTCAGGCTCTTATACACTGATCCGATGGCGAGGGTGGTGGTGAATGGAGTGCTGTCCCCCTCGTTCCCTCTCACAAGGGGGACCCGACAGGGATGCCCCCTCTCGCCCCTCTTGTTTGCCATTGCCATTGAGCCGCTAGCCTGCAGGATTCGACAGCATCACCAGCAGAGCGCCTTTAATTGTCTTCAGCGGCAGGTCGGTATTTCTTTATACGCTGACGATGTTACACTTTATGTTAAAGACCCTGAGAACAACCTTAATGCACTCCTGCGAGAGTTGGTCGCTTTTGGGGCAGTCTCCGGTGTCCATATTAACTGGTGGAAGTCCCAACTTTTCCCCCTCACTGCTGCTGTAGCTAGGTTTCCCCTTGATTACCCTCTGGAATGGTGTGATTCGGAGCTGCGATACCTTGGCATTGTCGTGTCATTGAATAGAGAAGAAACGGTTCGGCTTAATTATGGAGTGGCTATTAGTAAACTTGCAGATGACGTCACTAGATGGATGTCCTTGCCTCTCTCCATGGCCGGCAGGGCGTCACTTATCAAGATGGTAGTTCTGCCTCGCTTTCTGTACCTTTTTCAAAACCTTCCGTACCATCCTGGTGCTTATTTTTTTCGCAGACTTCGTTCTGAGCTCATACGATTGGTCTGGGGGGGCAAGCAGCCGCGGGTGGCTTGGGCTACCCTTACATTACCCTATTCTGATGGCGGTTTCGATATTCCTGACTTTGAGCTTTATTATCTTAGCGCTCAGACGCATTACGCTTACCACTGGATGCGCCCCACGCCGTTTATGCCCCAAATTGCTGCTGAACATTGGGTTGCCCACCCACTCCCGCTTGAGGGGATGGTACTGGGCAAGGTGTCAGATGTGGAAACGCCTCGCACGACGGTGACGTGCACGGTGGATGCTTGGAAACGGGTGGCTCAAGTGCTGGGCGTCACCTTTCTTTATTCGCCGGCCCTGCCTCTGTCTTATCACCCTGATTTGTTTCTGTTGCTGGAAACGGGGTTCCAACGAATGTGTAGGCGGCTCGGTATCCTTTCGTGGGGTGACTTGTTTCATGAAGGTACCTTCCGTACGCAGGCTCATTTCTTCGGAGTGGCTGCATGCTCCCCTTTGGAGCTGTTCTACTTTGTCCGCTTGCGGCAGGGCATGCGTGCCTTGTTACCAGATTTCCCTTCGGAGCCGGAGGTTACCCTCCCCCTCCACGTGCTGTTGGTATCTGATGGGCGACACCTGGTGTCGAAATTATATGGCGCTATTCGCAGACAGCGCTCGGTCCCGGCCAATCGGGTGTGCGAGCAGTGGGTCGCTGAATTGGGAGCCCCTATTACCGACGAGCAATGGACGTACTGCTGTGGACTCACAGCCAATGTTTCTTCCAGTTGTCGGCTTAAAATTATCCATTACAAATTTGTTCAGAGGTACTATTACACCCCGGCGAGGAAACTTCGGTTTCATTTAGCGGAGGATGACAGAT
Organism: Lissotriton vulgaris; assembly: GCF_964263255.1. Lineage (NCBI taxonomy): Eukaryota > Metazoa > Chordata > Amphibia > Caudata > Salamandridae > Lissotriton > Lissotriton vulgaris. The sequence continues at coordinate 180,331,554 of NC_141697.1, forward strand.
GTGCTAGGTGTCACGCAGAGGGCGCTGACTTTCTGCACTTGGCTTGGAGTTGTGCGGGGGTGCTGGAATATTGGACTCAGGTCCATGAAGCCCTGCAGATTATGGCTGAGGATGGGGTGGCATTGGACCCCTTGGTGATGTTGTTGGGTTATTCTAAGGACGTGCCTGCCTCTCACCGTAGATTTGTTGACGTGGCCTTGCTGTTGGCTAAGCGTAGGGTTGCTTGTTGCTGGGGTCGTGGCAGGGTACCGCGCTTCCAGGATTGGTTGACTGACCTCATATACTGTCAGGACCAATATAATATCTACTCTGAATTGATGCCTGTCAGGTGCAGGCCGAAGGACGTTTGGAGTCCGCTCCAGGTGTATCTCCTAACTAGAGCTGTGCAGGATTCTGATTCTGAACATGAGGACCGCGTTGGGGTTGGCTGACCGTAGCATGGTGGGCTGGGATTTCATTTTACACCGGTTGCTCCTCGAGTATCGGAGGAAGGGCTGGGCTGCTTCCTCTTACTGCGAGATTTTGGGAGCTGTGGCTCCTCCTATGGCACGTGGATGGATGGGGATTGAGATCATACCCCTGTCAGGATTTTCTTTTATTTGTTTTATTTTTTCTCCTATTGGCCCTTCTATCTGATTCTCCTTTGTTCTAGTCTCTGAGCACTAATAGAGTGTGACCATAATGTATTGTATTGTTAGCTTGTCTGTGCAAACTGGATCATTGCCCCCTTATATGCATTGTACATTTCGATGTGGATATATGTATTGACTGATATGTTACCCTGTACTTGTTTCATCACATTTTTTCGAGTCTGACGTACCACTGCGATGGCCATATGCGACTGTATGTATTGTGTATGCACTTCCTCTGTCCTTGCTTGTCTCCAAATAAAGGTTTAAAAAAAAAAAAAGTGTCGGCCCTTAAGGTCAACTGGACCAAGTCCGGAGTATACTCGTTCAGCCCGGACTTAGGGGAGTGCGACGTGCACCTGGGAGGCGCCCGGCTCGCATGGTACCTGACCACGTTTAAGTACCTCGGGCTACACATCTACAGAGACCCGCAGAGCATACTGAGGGGCAATCTGGTGCGCGCTATCTCCTCGTTGCGGGCCCAGATGACCTTCTGGAAGACTTTGCCATTGAACGTGCCCAGCCGGATTGCACTATCCAAAATGATAGCGCTGCCCAGGCTACTCTACCACTTTGCAAATATTCCACTGTATGTCCCCACAAGGATATTCCGCGAACTGGAATCAATGCTCCGCGGCTTGATCTGGAACACGGGACGCCCACGCGTGGCCCTGGCGAAGCTGTACTCCCCGACTGCGGAGGGAGGGCTGGGCAGTCCCCAACATGGAGCTGTATTACCTGGCTGCAGAGTTACAATGGGTGACATATTGGCTTAGCGACTCACACCTTGACGACACGGCCAATGCAGACTACCGGTGGACACACCCACAGGTGTGCGCCCTGTTTCACCCACTGACCAAGGGACCCCGCCCTCTACCCCTGCACATGGCTGTGGCCCGTAAATGCTTTGTCCGTAGCCTGACGCAGAATGTCAGGCCGTATGCCCATGCCCTCCCCCTGATGGCCCGGAGGAGTGGGATGGTGACACCACGCAACCTGGAGCTCTGGACTGCAGCCGGAGTGGAGACCATGGGCGACCTGTATGCGGACGGGGCCCTGCTTCCGTTTGCGGAACTGTCGGAGGGCACGGGTCTGCCGGCGGGGCAATTCCTGCTCCACGCGTCAGTAATGCGGGCGTATACAGAATCCTGGGGGGATATCCAGGAGGAGCCACCGATCCATCACCTAATACAGTACCTGCATGTTATGGGCAGGGGCTCACACATTACACACTGGCTGGCGCAGGCACTTCTCATACAAACGCAAAGACCCACGCAGTCGATCAGGGACAAATGGGCAGCCCACCGTGGGAGGAAATGGACGGATAAGGAATGGAACCTGGTTCTGGCCAGCCCTGTGAACATCCCACGCAACTCCCGCTTCCGAACCATTCAGTTGTACATACTGCACCAGGCGTACTTATCACCGGATAGAATAAATAAATACTTCGCGACCAACACAGCCGCCTGTCCCAGATGCGACCTGCTGGGTGCGGACATCTTACATATGCTCTGGCATTGCCCATCTCTGGCCACATACTGGGGGGAGGTGACATCACTCCTGACACACAGCACAGGCCCGGGGTTACCAAACACGTGGGAGGCATGTATTCTTGGGTTGTATAAAAGGACTAAACTAAATAAAACGCAAGCCCGGTTCTGGGATCTGGTCCTCATCACAGCCAAACGACTGCTCACTCGGCACTGGAAGAGAAGGGAACCACCAACCCCCGCACACTGGTATACATCCTTCACTAACTGGGCCAGAGCAGAGGGCACGGCGCTACGCCGGGAGGAGATAGCGGGTTTGAGGCAGTTCCCGATCGCACAACTCTGGGATGATATCCTGGGGTCCCTACAGGGGGAGGGCGAGGCCAGAGGGCTCACATAGAGACCGCTGAAATGGGCGGGCGCTGCAGGGGTGACAGCTCAGTAGACAGACCTGCGCATTGCATCCCCCCCCGAGCATAACACCGATCCTCAGGCGCGCAGGTCACGGACGCAGCCAGCCACCCACACGAGGGCTCTCTAGCATACGCTGTCTCGAAATTTGCCCCCAGCACCACACCCCTGACACGCTCCCACGAGTACACTCCCCGCCCCCCCCCCCCATTCTTTACCCCTTACATATTCCCAAGTTTACGGTTTCGGACTCCTGTTTTTCCAGCTGTAGCTATAACCCCTTCCACGTCACGGTGGAAGGATGCCACCAGCCGCGCATTCGGCAGCGAGTCAGGGCGCGGGCAGCATCTGCCAAACCTACAGCTAGGTTACTTCATCCGTCTGCTACACGCACCACACACTAGGCCGACAACCGGTGAGGCACCACTGCTCACCGAGGCTGTACCTCATCAGGCCCACGGCTATCTGCGCATGCATACCATTGACCCCCCATTCCAATAACACATTCTCAGTGCACGCTGCATCGTTCGGAGGGTTTTTGGCACCATGCATGCCGGTAGGGCACGACGCAGCGCAGCCACACAAGAAACAATGGGACACACCGATACGAACTGTTCTGTTTCGTTTGCAGAGTTAACGGTTTACTTATAGAAAAAATGTAAAATAAGACGTCACTTATAGACATGATTGTGTGCTGAACAAGAGTGATATGAACGAAATACCTGAAGTCTAGCACACCAGAAGCCGAGTAAGGTGCCGCAGAGCGCCCTCCCCTGTAAACCTCTACCCCTACGATCCAACACCTTGTTGCAGCCGGCCCGCGGGGTTGTAGGCTTTGCTATATGTACTGCACTTTTGAACAATAATAAACGTCTTAAAAAAAAAAAATGCCCTTATATCAGCAAGGATACCCAATTGGGGGTGGGAGGTGGGGAGGGGGGGCAGGATCCGCATTAACCTGTCCCATTGGCAGCCCATTACATCGGAAAAGTGGGGTTTACAAATCTTCAGGGGGAGCTAATCCATCCCCTTTCTGGAATCCCCTCCACCCATGTCACCCACTTAAGATCAGCTGACGGAAGACCACCTCTCCTTGCTCCGTCAGGAAGTGTTGCCCTTTTGGCCAAAGGGGCCATCAAGAGGGTAGGTCATGGTTGATATTCCTGCTACTTTCTCATGCCCAAAAATGATGGAGGTCTCTGTCTTATTGCAAACCTGCTTTTTCTCAACTTCTACCAGAAGGACACGTTGAAAATGCTCATATTTGCTCAGGTCCTGTCTGCCCTGGAGACTGGATGATAGTATTTGACTTGTAGGGTGTATATTTCCACATCCCTGTTCTGCCTAACCACAGACTGACCTCAGCAGTCCACCATTCCTGTGATGGCATAGATTCCTAAAGGATCGCAAATTGCGACCTACCTCATTAATGTGCATGAGGTAGGCCTATTTGTGACCCATTAGGAATCACTAATGAAACTCAGAAGAGCTTCATACAGTAGGAATAGCGATTACCTAATTGCGATAAACAGAAAATCGCAATTAGGTAATCGCTACTTGAAATAATAATACATGTGGCCCCTAAGATTCTGCACACCAGTAAGGGTAAGAGATGGAGTATGCAGACAGAACCAGAGTCACTGGCATATAACAGGGACCAGAAAGCAGTAGTAAAAAGATACAGGTAAGTCAAAATACCAGAATGTAAATGTAAATGAACAGAGAGTAGAGAGCAACAAATTAAGGGGAAATCAAAGGACAGAGAATCAAGGAGAAAGCCTGGAAGCAGAGCAAAAAGAGAGCACTGGAACGAGTGGAGCCCCAGCATTAAAGACTGAGGCAAACCACTGCACCCTGGGCTTCCACAGTAGTAATAGCTAGAACCTCAGGGAAAGAGCACAAGTGCTTGACCGAGACGCAGGTTTTGAGTCATTAACCAGGTGCAGAGTAAGAAAACCACCAATGAAGGGAGGGCTGCACAGGAACTTTGAGAAGGAAAGACTATGGAACCCAGCAGGTACACATATGGGAGCAGGCACACCAGGAACAGAGGGTGCAGAAGAGCTGAGTGTGAGACGCTGAAGAAGTCCTTCTAAATGAGTCAGTGTATCTGTAGGAATCAGGAACAATAATGTTGAGTGACTTTCCACTTGCAAGGCATGATCGATACAAGGTTTGATAACTGAATGAACTGCATGTACCACACTGCACGAGGATGGTAAAGTAGACACCAATGCTGGAATGTATTGTGGAGCAAGGTGTGTGATGTGATATGGTAAATTCTGAAAATTGCAAAAAACACAGTTGATGGACAGAATGTAGAACAATGTCATACATTCACCCCAGTACAAGGATCTGGGACTAAATCCATAGTTTTTTTTGCACTCCACACCACCCTGGGTTAGACACTGGCTATATGCAAATCAGCTATGACCCTGTGCCTCATGGGAACAGTGCAGTCCGAACTACCAAGCCATGTCTTTCCCAGACCGGAATCAAGCATCCAAGGACTGGTTTCTGGCTATCAGCCTTCATCAGCCTGGATAGCTTGACTCCAGTGGTGTGGAGAGCCTGGGACTCACGTCTGAGTATACCCAGCACACTCGGGGTGAAAATTGCAAAAAACACAGTTGATGGACAGAATGTAGAACAATGTCATACATTCACCCCAGTACAAGGACCTGGCCTAAATCCATCATTTTTTTGCACTCCACACCACCCTGGGTTAGACACTGGCTATGTGCAAATCAGCTCTGACCCTGTGCCTCATGGGAACCGTCCAGTCCGAACTACCAAGCCATGTCATCAGTAACTGAATGAGCTCAAACCATCTTAAGCTCAACCCCGACAAGACCGAGCTGGTTCTTGTCGGGGGGGGCCCTCTAATCCCTGGCAACCCTCTTTTTGGCCGTCAAGCTTAGGCAGCCTCCCTAGCCCAGTGAACTCAGCTAAAAGCTTGGGGGTTATCATAAGTAGCGATCTTTCTATGAAACCCCAGATTAGCGCGGTAGTGTCTTTCAGCCACTTTCAGCTAAGGAAGATTCGTAAAATCTCTCGCCTCCTCACTACCGAGGCCCTCACCCTGGCCCTGTTAGCGTTAGTCATTTCAAGACTTGACTACGCAAACGCACTTTACGTAGGCATTCCTGACTACCAAGCCAAGAGACTCCAGCTGATTCAAAATCAGGCCGCTCGTCTCATTTTCCGCCAACCCAGACACCAACATGTTCGCCCTCTTCTAAAAAAGTCTTCATTGGCTTCCGGTCACTGCACGCTGCAAGTTTAAATTAGGCTGCATAATCTTTAAATCCCTTGCTGGCAGAGGCCCCTCTTTCATTTCTTCTCTCCTTCACCCATATGTCCCTTCACGCAACCTTCGCACGTCTCAGCTGGCTTTGCTATCTGTCCCAAGATTCAAGAGGAAGAAACATGGTGGCCTCAGGTTTTCTTTTTTAGCCCCCTTTTTCTGGAATGCCCTCCCCCTCCCTCTAAGGCTGTCCTCCTCTTATACTAGGTTCAGACCCCTCCTCAAAACCTTTTTGTTTACTGAGGCCTACAATTAGCTTTGTCCCTCACTTTTTCTCTGCTCCCTCAGCACAAGCGCCAAGAAACCTTCAGGTGTTAGTAGCGCTATATAAATTGTTTTAAGATAAGAAGATAAAGATGTCTTTCCCAGACCGGAATCAAGCATCCAAGTACCGGTTTCTGGCTATCAGCCTTCATCAGCCTGGATAGCTTGACTCCAGTGGTGTGGAGAGCCTGGGACTCACGTCTGAGTATACCCAGCACACTCGGGGTGAAAATTGCAAAAAACACAGTTGATGAACAGAATGTAGAACAATGTCATACATTCACCCCAGTACAAGGATCTGGGCCTAAATCCATCGTTTTTTTGCACTCCACACCACCCTGAGTTAAGCACTGGCTATATGCAAATCAGCTCTGACCCTGTGCCTCATGGGAACAGTCCAGTCCGAACTACCAAGCCATGTCTTTCCCAGACCGGAATCAAGCATCCAAGGACCGGTTTCTGGCTATCTGCCTTCATCAGCCTGGATAGCTTGCGTGGAGAGCCTGGGACTCACGTCTGAGTATACCCAGCACACTCGGGGTGAAAATTGCAAAAAACACAGTTGATGGACAGAATGTAGAACAATGTCATACATTCACCCCAGTACAAGGATCTGGGCCTAAATCCATCGTTTTTTTGCACTCCACACCACCCTGGGTTAGACACTGGCTATATGCAAATCAGCTCTGATCCTGTGCCTCATGGGAACAGTCCAGTCCGAACTACCAAGCCATGTCTTTCCCAGACCGGAATCAAGCATCCAAGGACCAGTTTCTGGCTATCAGCCTGGATAGCTTTACTCCAGTGGTGTGGAGACCCTGGGACTCACGTCTGAGTATACCCAGCACACTCGGGGTGAAAATTGCAAAAAACACAGTTGATGGACAGAATGTAGAACAATGTCATGCATTCACCCCATTTCAAGGACCTGGCCTAAATACATCGTTTTTTTGCACTCCACACCACCCTGGGTTAGACACTGGCTATATGCAAATCAGCTCTGACCCTGTGCCTCATGGGAACAGTCCAGTCCAAACTACCAAGCCATGTCTTTCCCAGACCGGAATCAAGCATCCAAGGACCGGTTTCTGGCTATCAGCCTTCATCAGCCTGGATAGCTCGACTCCAGTGGTGTGGAGAGCCTGGGACTCACGTCTGAGTATACCCAGCACACTCGGGTGAAAATTGCAAAAAACACAGTTGATGGACAGAATGTAGAACAATGTCATACATTCACCCCAGTACAAGGATCTGGGCCTAAATCCATCGTTTTTTTGCACTCCACACCACCCTGGGATAGACACTGGCTATATGCAAATCAGCTCTGACCCTGTGCCTCATGGGAACAGTCCAGTCCGAACTACCAAGCCATGTCTTTCCCAGACCGGAATCAAGCATCCAAGGACCGGTTTCTGGCTATCAGCCTTCATCAGCCTGGATAGCTTGATTCCAGTGGTGTGGAGAGCCTGGAACTCACGTCTGAGTATACCCAGCACACTCGGGGTGAAAATTGAAAAAAACACAGTTGATGGACAGAATGTAGAACAATGTCATACATTCACCCCAGTACAAGGATCCGGGCCGAAATCCATCGTTTTTTTGCACTCCACACCACCCTGGGTTAGACACTGGCTATATGCAAATCAGCTCTGACCCTGTGCGTCATGGGAACAGTCCAGTCCGAACTACCAAGCCATGTCTTTCCAAGACCGGAATCAAGCATCCAAGGACCGGTTTCTGGCTGTCAGCCTTCATCAGCCTGGATAGCTTGACTCCAGTGGTGTGGAGAGCCTGGGACTCACGTCTGAGTATACCCAGCACACTCGGGGTGAAAATTGCAAAAAACACAGTTGATGGACAGTGCTGGGTATACTCAGACGTGAGTCCCAGGCTCTCCACACCACTGGAGTCAAGCTATCCAGGCTGATGAAGGCTGATAGCCAGAAACCGGTCCTTGGATGCTTGATTCCGGTCTGGGAAAGACATGGCTTGGTAGTTCGGACTGGACTGTTCCCATGAGGCACAGGGTGAGAGCTGATTTGCATATAGCCAGTGTCTATCCCAGGGTGGTGTGGAGTGCAAAAAAACGATGGATTTAGGCCCAGATCCTTGTACTGTGGTGAATGTATGACATTGTTCTACATTCTGTCCATCAACTGTGTTTTTTGCAATTGTCGCCCCGAGTGTGCTGGGTATACTCAGACGTGAGTCCCAGGCTCTCCACACCACTGGAGTCAAGCTATCCAGGCTGATGAAGGCTGATAGCCAGAAACCGGTCCTTGGATGCTTGATTCCGGTCTGGGAAAGACATGGCTTGGTAGTTCGGACTGGACTGTTCCCATGAGGCACAGGGTCAGAGCTGATTTGCATATAGCCAGTGTCTAACCCAGGGTGGTCTGGAGTGCAAAAAAAGATGGATTTAGGCCCAGATCCTTGTACTGGGGTGAATGTATGACATTGTTCTACATTCTTTCCATCAACTGTGTTTTTTGCAATGGTAAATTCTGAAGGCAGGACAAACAGGGCTTTCATGAGCGCCACCAGGTGGCCAGATGGCACAATCCTGTCATTCTTGTTTATCGGATGTTCAAATTAGCTATTTACTTACCTTTCAATGAAAGTAGTGTTTGAGGCATGTGTGCTGTAGATACACATGCTTTGCATACTCCTCCTTTCGGTGATAGTGTGCATGGTCATCGACTCCATTGTTAGATTGTTTTTTTTCCCACTATCGGTGTTTGGACGTGTATTGCTGCGCTCCGGTTTGAAACCGTTCTTCAGGTTCCCCTCGACGTGCAATCCTCTCTACTCTCAAGGGTATTGTTTCGGTAGCATTTCCCACTTCTCCACGTATCGTTTTGGTCAGCGGATTCTACATTTTTGTTCGGGAAGCTTTGTAGACGACCTTTGGGTCTAACACTGTCCTCTCAGCTCCCCATGGATGGCTCGGACACCGTTCAAATTCTGCCCTCAGTGCTACGCGAAGTATCCGCTCACTGACTCACACAAAGTGTGCAACTTGTGCTTGTCTCCAGAGCACAAAGAAGAAGACTATGACGCTTGAACATCGTTTCTATCGAAGAAAACTCTTCGCGATCGCTTGGCTCAACATCGAGAGATGCAGAGTCAAAGCATTGAAGACCTGTCAGACATCTTCAGTGAAGACTCCGGTCAAGAAGATGTTGGTGCATCAGCGGCAGAGGAGGAGGAAACCTTCTCCGATTCGGAGCTAGAGATAGACCAAGACTCCGAAGAGTGACTACGGAAGACCCCTTGCCCCACCAACTCACCCACAAAAAACATAATGCTTCTGCACCACCTCTGCCTTCTGGCCAAGGTCGGGACCGTGACAACGTTTCCGATGCTCCGCCTCCAGGCACGGTTCTAAAACACCCAGTCAAGCCTTCTGGCTCTGTACAGAGTCAGCAAAAATCCTCGTCAGAACCAAAGCCGCCCGGTTCCAAACAGAAATCCGGCTCAGAGCTGAAACCCTCCCTGCCAAAAGTTAAACAACCTTCAAAGCAGAAATTTCCACACCAAAAGGCCAGCCCATGCCAGCACCAAAACCGAAAGATGACCCTTCGGATCTGAATTTAGATGTTGTTCCACCAAAAATGGATCCCAAACAAAAGAGACTGTATATTAACCCTGAAACAGGTCGTGTTCATACTAGGCTACTTCGAGAACACAAGATTCCTGATGAGGACACTCATAAGATTCCTTTAAAAAAGAAGTTTGTTGTTACCAGTCCTTTTCATCCACCACCACCATCCCCTCCACCACCCACCTCACAATCTCACATGATTTTTTTTTAAACATTTTATTTCCTTTTTTCCCTTATTGTACTTGTTGTACATAGCAAGTTACGTACACTTTCCTGTTAGGTCGCTACCGTTTTTCCGCAATTACATTTTTAAATTGGGTATCCTCTTACTACATAGCATGCATCTGTTACGTGAATAATGGTCCCCAACAATTTCCCCCCCCCCAATGTCCCCACTGCAGGCCGCTATTAGTGTTCTGTTGTGTGCGTACAGGGCTCCCTGTTTCAATTAAGGTGTTAATACCCGTCTTTTCCGTTACTAGTCTCCTCTTTTGAGCCTTCCATGATCTTTCCAGCTTATCTAAATTTAAATTCACTCAGCTGGTGTCTCCTGCGCCAAGTCCTGTTCCGGGCTTTGTCGTACCAGGCTTCCCTGACGGGACTGTGTTTCCGGTGTTGAATTAAAGGACCCCAGGTCGGCGTGTCGCATACTGTCCACCATAGCCTCCCAGGCCCTGGCCCTTTCGATTTTGCCTAACCACCTTCATGCATTCTTAAGCAGGATCCTGCCCTCGCAGCCCACCCATTTCTCTAGTTCCCAATTCCAACTGGCAATGCAGGCTCCCACTGGTGCTTTCCGTTGGCTAGTAATTTCAAGCTTGGATAAGATCCATAGGCCAAGCCCTGAAATTTGTCGGTGACCTTTGTTTTAGCTGTATGAAGGAATAGGTTAAGGGGGGGCGTGGCTTGACCACCGGCGAGCATGGACGCGTGAGCTGAGAGCTCCACGCTTGCCTCGTGACTTATCCTGCCTCAACTGTTGCCCTGGTGGTGCCCGTGGCTCGGGGAGGCCCCCGGGACTGTGTGGATCCCCATGAGCTGTCTGGATCCAGTGGGTGCGGGCAACTGACGACGCCCGCGCTGGGATTCCTGCCGGCCATCTTGATGAGGCCTGCGCCGGAGCTTGCATCCCCGGCCTCAAGTGATTGCGGAGCCGCCGAAGGAGGGGAGTAGGCCGGCCGCCGCCCCTAGAATCGGGGCGCTGGAAAACCTACCACCGCTGTGCATAGGAGGGGTCGCAGAGGACTAGACTGTGATTCGAGCTGTGGAGCCGACCTGCAGGGGACTTTTGGCTGTGGAGGAGTGCTGCGACCAGGAGCTAGTGGAGCCGCATAGAGGTCGGCGCGGGGTGTGGTGGCCGCTGTGGAGGTGCAGGCCCCTCGACTGCTGGCGGGAGTGGCTGGATTGGAGTGCCTCATCTACCCTTGGCGGAGGGACCCGGCCGCGGTGGCAGCGAAGACCCTCCCTGCCGTGTGACCTTGGCGGCCACTGGAGGACCGGAACTTGGGACCCCCTGCGGCTGGCGGAGTAGTTGACGGGGGAGCTGCGGCGGGCCGGCCGGGTGGTGGCGCATTGGCAGGGCGCCCCCGCCCCTCCTCGACCCTCGAGTGTACTCCGGTGTTGACCGAGGCTACGGCCCACACCTTGGGGGACAAGTGGATTTTCCTTCCGCCGGGGGACAACGGTTGGAGGCCTTTGCAGCTGGCAAGGACCGGTGGCGGGCGGAGCAGAACGGTGGGGCATGGATGGAGCACTCCGCTCCCTCCCCCCCCCCTTCCTGAGTAGCACCGGCACCGGAGTGCGCCCTTGAGTGACGGTAGCTGAGGAGGGTGACAAAACTGGAGCACCAGCGTGTGCTGTGGCGAGCGCGGAACCGACCCCCTTTCACAACACCTGTTGCAGGGAAGCGGGAGAGACGCGAGTGTCGGCCTGTACTGCCAGGGGCCGGTGTGACGAAGGTGTGGTGACGACAGACTGTGTGGCTGAGGGCGTGGCCCGACCAGAATTACCTGGACCCTGGTGGTGAGTGGTCCCTTGAACTGCCCGCTTGTGATTATGGTTGTCCTGCGGTGGAGTCCTCTGCGCCGTTGGTGCCCGGCTGACGTACGGTGGTGCCAGCATATTGCCCTCGCCGACGCCCGAGCCGCGAGGGGCTGCTGCTGTTAACGCCCGGTTGACGGCCAACCTAGACGGTCGTTGGGAACTGAACCATGGGAAAGCCGCGACCGAAGCCTGGGACGGCGTCCTCTGAACCCGGCGAGGGACTACCAGAGAGTCAGGATCGAGATCCATCTGGGGCACCGGCGGCCGGGCTGCAGCAGCAGCAGATGGACCAAATATTGCAGGCATTTCGGACACGAGGGACGCGCTGCGTAATGATATAGCGCAGGTGTCGACGGGTTTGGGGCTGCTGCGGGCAGATCATGGAAAACTGGTGGATCGCGTCAAGACCACGGAACTCACCTTGGAGGTGCTGGAGCCGGCCCAGAAGGCGGCCGATGCGACCATGGGGGATTTGTTGCGAAGAGTGGCGAAAACCTGGCTTTTCCCACACTCCAGCTAAATCTCTCTGTCCCCTCAGCATCAGATCAGCGCCAGGAAACCCACGGTGACAGCGCGCTTTACAAGCACACCTTAACATAACATAACATAACATAACTGGAAACGAGAGCTCAGGATGCCGAAGGGCACAATCGACGCAATAACATACGGGTGGTGGGCCTACCCGAAAAAGTTGAAGGAGGCAGTATGATCACCTATTTGGAAACCTGGCTGCGCAAGGTGGTAGCTCATGATGATTTGGCACAGTTTTACACGTTGGAGCGGGCTTACCGGGTGCCGGCCCGCCCGCTGGCTCTTGGCCGACCCCCTCGCCCTGTGGTGGCACGCCTATTGCACTTCAAAGACCGTGACGCCATCCTGCAGAAAGCACGAGCAGCGGGCCCTTATCGGGTGGACAATGCCTCTGTCACCAGTTATCCTGATTACTCCTATGAGGTTCAGCGCAGTCGTTTTTCTTTCCTGGCGGTCAAGAAGGTCCTCCGTTATGAGGGCATAAAGTATTCTCTCCTGTTCCCGGCCCACCTGAAAGTGTTGGTCGATGGCAAGGCGTCCTTCTACAACACGCCGGAGGAAGCATGGCACTGGATAGAGAAACGTACAGAGCTGGGACTGATGGTCCTAGGGGGAAGGAGAAAACAACAGAGACCCAACCGAGGACCCGCAGACAGGCGGCCGCTGGCCGGACACCATCGACGTCGCAGGCGGACTTGGAGCGACAGGCGGCCCTTCAGGCGGTCTCCATCATATCGGGGGCGACTGCTACTGCTTCGGTGGCGGACTCAGGTTCTCAGCGGGGATCCAATGTGTTGGTGTCAGAGGGCTCGGAGGAGGGCTCCCAGAACATCCCTCATGTCACTCCGAGGACTGCTGATTTCCTCCTGGATGAATGAACACATCTGGTTTCGACAAACACGTAGTAAGGGGGTGTAATCCTGGTCACTGTATGGGGTGGAGGGAGGCGCGGCTGTGGCCCTGGAGACGGTAGCGGAGGGTTTGATCCACTAAGTCATTGTCTAGAGAATTGGGAGCGGTGGTTGCTTGGCCTGGGGGGGGGTCCCTGGGACGGGGCGACACTGGAGGGGATTCCACACTTGAGGCTGAGCGCGGACGGAAGGGCGTTGAGATCGTTGTACGGCTTGTCCAGGTGTAGAGCCACCCCCTCGACCTCAAGCTAGTTGTGAGACTCTGGTAGCTACCAGAGAGTTCCCGTTATTTGGGAGTGGGTTTGGATGGGTAACTCCAGTTTAGAACCTGTTCTGGGGAGGTGAGGGATGGGGGTTTGTTGGGGAAGTTTTGGGTTCAAGGGGACTGTCAGTGTGCCTGCTAGGCTTGAAGGGAGATTGTTCTTTTGCGCACTCCGATATGGGGACCCGACTTGAGCTGAAATGTATCACCTGGAATGTGCGTGACAAAACGTTACAAAGTGCATGCATATTTAGTGCGTAGGGGGATCCAGGTGACCTTTTTGCAGGAAACCCACATTGATCAAGGTGAGGGGCGGGCATTACAACCTAGATGGAGAGGCCAACTGTTTTATACCATCTATTCTGCGTATGCAAGAGGAACTTTGATCTGGGTGAGGTCAGGTGTTCCCTTCCAACCTTTGACTATAGTGGTGGACCCAGAGGGGAGGTTTGTGGCAGTACAGGGGAGGCTAGATGGGAGAGATGTGGCACTGTGTAGTGTGTATGCCCCGAATGTTGATCAGTCCGGTTTTTTCTCATGACTATCTGGGAAGCTGGCATCGTTCCTGACGGGCACGGTATTTCTGGGGGGTGATTTTAACTCAATCACTGACACAGACTTAGACCGGTCCCATCCCCTGTTTGCACAATCTGCGGTTCATCGACTGGCGAAGGTGAGACGCGAGTGGCAGAGCACCTGGGGTTTAGTTGATGCCTGGAGGAAACACCAACCCATGGCTAGGGATTACTCGTTTTATTCAGTACTGCATGATTTACACGTGCGACTCGACAGTATGTTGTGCTCCCCGGGAGCTCATGAGCTGACGTGTCATAGTGAGTATTTGGCGAAGACAATCTCTGATCACAACCCTTGCTTGATAGGAGTACGGTGGTCCAGGCAACGATAGGCGATTCCCACATGGCCCTTGAATCCTGTGACACTGGAGGACCCAGTTTTTAGTGCTGTGGTCCGGGATGGCATTGCGCACTACTTCACGGAGAATTCTGGATCGGCATTCAGTAGGGCCCACGAATGGGACACTTATAAAGCGGTGGTGCGAGGAGTGTGCATTTCGTCTTCGGCGGGAGCTCGCAAAACATTACTGCGGGACATAGAGCGGGAAGAGGCTCTCCTGCATCGAGCTGAGAAGGATAGTCACAAATACGGGAGGACAGGAAGCTGTTATTGCAGCACTTGAAAAAGTGGCCGCTCAAATTGAACGGTTACGCTGCTTTGATTACAGGGAATACTCAGTGCTGGCCCACGCAGGGAGAGACAGAGTAGAATTCTTGTTGGTGTGGCTGGCTAATCCAGCACCCCGTGGTACTCCGATTTTGTCACTGACTACGGTGGATTGGGACCTAGTACACTCGCAGGCGGAGATTAATGCGCAGTTTTTGGTCTACTACACATCCCTCTACCAAAGCACGATGCATGAGTTGCCGAACGGCGTAAGTGACTTTCTCTCGGCAGCGCAACTCCCACGGTTGGATCCTGCTTAAGGAGACAAACTGGGAGAGGCAATATCGTTAGGTGAGATCCGTACAGCGATCAAGCATATGGCTAGGCGGAAGACACCGGGGGCTGATGGCCTTCCGGTGGAGTTTTACACAGCATATGTGGACCTCCTCGCGCCGCACTTGCATTCATTGTACAGTGAGACCTGGAAAGTGTGTAGGCTGCCATTGACCACTAGGGAGGCGATTATAGTGCCGTTGCTGAAGCGAGGTGGAGATCCCTGCTCCCGGTCGGCATATCGGCCGCTTTCAATGCTTACAGTAGATTACAAAATCCTGAGTAGGATTCTTGCAACGCGTCTGTTGGAACACATGTGCACTCTGGTACACCCGGATCAGGCGGGTTTCATTCCTGCCAGGAACACGGCGACGTTTATACGTCGGTTGATTCGGGTTATGGGTGATGAGCATGATAGGGTGCAGGGTGCGGGGGTTTTTATCAGTCGACATTGAGAAGGCCTTTGACAGCGTGGAATGGCCGTATCTGTTTCAAGTGCTGAGGATATTTGGTCTTGGGGATCAGTTTGTTAGGTGGACTCAACTGCTATATGAATCTGCTACGGCTAGGATTCGTACAGGGCCTACCATCTCTGCGGCTTATCGGGTTGGGAGGGGCACCCGTCAGGGCTGCTACCTATCGCCGTTATTTTTTTTTTTTAATTCAAAAGATCTTTATTGACAGCAAAGCCATTGACACTACCAATTGTAACACATGAACACAGTGTACCCCCGGATGCAATACCAACTTCTCGTAAACAGCCAATAGCGATTCGTACACAGCCTTAGTGCCGGCATCCCGGAGGCCCGGCGGCGAGGTAATGTATAAGCAGTACCACTGTGCCCATTTGGAGAACATATCGCAAGCAACGTGCTGGTGTGGTGCGGCAACTGGCAATCAACTTGTGCAAGTGCAATACAGCGATCCAACGTCGAGGCGACAACAAGAAAATAAACAGTACCCACCAAACTCCCCCCCCACCCACTAGTGTGTGTCTGTGTGTCCGCCTATCCTGTCCCAACTAACAAGTTCCCGAGTGTACCTACCCTGTGACCCGCGCCCATCCCCCCTTAAAGAACAGCCCTTCCTCAGTAGCCCCCCACCAAAGCATCCCCGGATTCTCACAGCCGCCCCCAGTTAACCCGGAACGTCCCCACTCCTTCCCTCCCCCGTGCCACAGTGAACAGTGTCAGCGTCGAGCTCCTCTATTCTATCCTGCAGTTCCACCGCCTCTGTGGTGTCAGAGCTGTCCTCCTCTCCCTTCTGTATATGCTCTTTGTAAAGATCCCAGAAGTTCTTGGGCCTACTTCTGGGCGGGAGCAGGTCGCTGTACAGTTCTGTCTGGGTGCAGCAGTACTGTAGATCCCTCAACCATTTGGCTTTCGTGGGGAGGGGTCCTCGCATCCAGCACGCCGCAACCACCCGCCTTGCCAAAAGTAGCGCCATGTCCACCAGGCGACGTAGTCCCGGGGCTAGTGGCTTTGAATAACCGAGAAGCGCCAGGGCAGGAGTACGAGGTAGGGGTTCCCCTAGTATTTGATCGAGTTCCGCAAAGACTTCTCCCCAGAATGCCTGCACTCCAGGACACTGCCATGCCAAATGGAAGAAGTCTGCTACCATTGTCCGGCAGCGTTCGCAGTCAGCCGAGGTACGGAGACCATAGCGATGAAGGCGCTCAGGAGTATAGTACACTTGCTGTAAATATTTGAAATGCACCAAGCGGTGCCTGCCGTTCAGGGATATCTTACGCGTGCTGGAGCAGCAGTATCGCCACATCCCGTCATCTATGGGGGATTGGAGGTCTGCTTGCCAGGCCTCCCTGGCCTTTGACGGCTGCAGTCGCTGCTGCGTCACACCCAGCTTGTTAAGCTGTGAGATGAGCTTCGCCGAAGAGGTGGACTTAAGTATATAGGTCAATTCCGGGATCTCCTCAGGTTCCTCCAGGTCCGGGCCCAGTATTTCACGAAATGCCGAGCGGAGCCTGTGATATTGGAATTTTTGTAGCAGGGTGTGGTCTGCCTCAGCGACAGTCAACTGGTCCCATGATTTAAGTATGCCGCCCTCGAACAAGTCTTCCATTTTCACTATACCAAGAGAACGCAAGGCCTTAATCACTCCTTTCTCACCTAGTGGATCAAGCCAAAGGGCCCACTCCACAGGCAGCGGTGGGGAGTACAGCAATGTGCAGCCACAAGAGCGCACCAAGCAGTTCCAGGCATGATTGGTCGCCTTCAGCGAGTCCATCCGGCCAATCGCGCGGTCTGTGGGCAGGCAAACAGTTGCGGGCAGAGGGAGCGGGTCTGCAAACAACCGCTCCAATATGAGGTGCGGGGTCCGAGTTTCACCGTGCACCCACGAGTGTAAATGCAACGCCTGGGCGACCCTATAATAGCGTTCTAGGTCTGGTGCTCCCAGTCCCCCCATCTCGCAAGGGAGTATCAGAGTCGTCCAACTAATTCTGGGCTGCTTGCCCCCCCAGGCCAGTCTCACCAACACCGAGGTGAGCTGCCGAAAGAAGGCCCTCGATAACACCACAGGCAAATTCAGGAAGAGAAACAGGAAACGGGGGAGTACCACCATTTTCATTAGAGCGATTCGACCTGAAAGGGAGAGCGGGAGTCTGATCCATTTATCCACATCATCGACCAAGTTGCTATAAGCCACCCCGTAATTGTCTCGGACTAGGACCTCAGGGTCCGTATGAAGGCGGATGCCCAGGTAGCGAACCGAGTCGGTGGACCATTGCAATGGGTACTCCATAGCGAACGGTCGTGTCACCGGGGTGAGCGGGAACGCAATCGATTTATCCCAGTTCACCTTCAGGCCCGACAGCGAGCCGAAGCGGACCACCTCGCGGAGCACCGCGGGCAAGTTGACTTCCGGGTCTCTAACGTACAGCAACGTATCATCTGCATAAGTCGATATCCCAATTTTATAAGTGGGGAAGCTAATACCCTCCAGGCTGTGGTACTCCCGCATGGCACACGCCAAGGGCTCCGCCACCAGTGCATAAAGCAACGGCGACAGGGGGCAGCCCTGTTGCGTGCCCCTTCCAATGCTTATCGGGTCCGTCACCCTATCACCCAGACGCAGCCTGGCAGAGGGTCGATGGTACAGCGCCCCAATCTGCTGCAGGAACTGTTCGCCCAGGCCCAGTTTACGCAACACGCGGACCATGAAGGGCCACTCGACCGAGTCGAACGCCTTTTCCATGTCAAGGAAGATAGCCAGCGCGCTGTTCTCCTGCTTGACATGTTGCATCGCGCCTAACACTGTGCGGATATTGTAAGTTAGATTCCTGCACGGGACAAATCCGGATTGCTCCGGAGCGACCAACCCAGGAACCAATAGGGCCAGTCGAGTGGCCAGAACCTTAGCGTAAATTTTGGCATCGACATTGAGCAGGCTGAGCGGCCTGTACGAGCCACAAAGATCGGGCGGTTTACCCGGTTTAGGTATAGTGATGAGCAGCGCCTCACGCATGGTAGTCGGCATTTCACCGTTCTCGCAGATGGCATCGAACAGGGTGACCAAGTGTGGCAACAGCAAGTCCTTAAAGGCCTTATAGAAACCAACCGTGAGGCCATCCGAGCCCGGCGCGCTTCCCGAGCGCATACCTGCCAGCGCCTCTAGTATTTCATCTTGGTGGAAGGGGGCCATCAAGAATTCCCTATCCGAGTTCTTGAGGAACGGCATGGCTATATGACCTAAGTAGTCATCCATCTCGCTCTCCACTCCCTGTGTTTTGGACTGGTATAAATCTGCGTAATATCTCCTGAACGTCTTTAGTATCTGTTCCTCGTCCGTCACTGTGTCTCCCTCCGCAGTCCTCAGCTCCTCAATGACTAGTGGGCGTCTTGTGTTACGGACCATGCGTGCAAGCAACGCTCCAGGCCTTTCCCCCTCCCCATACTGTCTAGCTGTGGCGTATTTGCCCATATAGAGGACCTCCCTGTCCGCCAGCGCCTGAAACTCGGACAGAAGGTGGGAGATCTCCTGTCCCTCCGCATCGCCGCCCAGCTGCAGTCGCCTAGCCTCAAGCTCCGCTATCTTAGTCTCCAGAGTAGCGAGGTCCCGCCGAATGGATCTTAACACACTAGAATGTTTCGACATCGCCACCCCCCTGATGTAGACCTTAAACGCCTCCCAGACCGTAAAAAAGTCGTCCACAGTGCCTATGTTTGTCGCGAAATACTGTTCTACTTCTTCAGCAAGCTCCCCCCTGAAAGCCTCATCAAGCAACGCAAAAGGCGGGAACCGCCACGTGAAGGCTGGGATACCCTTCCTGGTCGTAGCGAGGCTGAGAAGAATAGGGGAGTGGTCCGAAAGCGTGCGTGGGAGGACTGCGCATGCACTAATGTTGCTGAGTACCAGGGGAGGCGCCAACCAGTAGTCTATCCTAGTATGGACATCGTGAAATGCAGAGTAATGTGTAAACCCACCCTTCTTGGGATGTTTCTCCCTCCAGACATCTACCAAGTCAGCTTTGACCATTTCAGCTGCCATGTACGAGGCCGAGGCCACAGGTCGCCGATTAGGGCCCGCAGAGCGGTCCAGAGCTGGGTCGAACACAAAGTTAAAGTCCCCGCCCCACAACATCCAAGGCTGTGCATGTGTTCTAGCAAGTGCGGACAGAGTCGCATAAAATTCAGGATGATCATAGTTAGGGCCATAAACGTTCACTATCAGCAAGTCCATCCCCTTACCCACACATCTCGCCAGGACGTATCTACCTTCCGGGTCAGAGTGCACAGGAATGAGCCGCAGCTGTGACAATGGATTGGCCCAAATTAACACCCCACGGGCATGTGTAGTGAATCCCGCAGCAACTATGTTCCCGGCCAGACCCCTGGACTTTAGCATTCTGCTGGAGAGTGGCAGGTGTGTCTCCTGCAGCAGAGCTATGTCTACATGGTGTCTACTGAGATAGTTAAGGACCTTCCTCACTTTACGGAAGTCACTCAGGCCCCGTACATTCCAAGTCATTAGATTCAGTTCACTCGGGGCACGTGCATGCAAACTTGGCGTAGTATCAGCCATCACCAAGGTTCTTCAGAGCATAGTCGTTGAGGATAGGTAAATCAGGACGCAGCAGGTCACATAATCTCAAATTCGCCAGTCGGCGCTTCCGAGCAGGGACAGCATTACACTGCAGTTCACACACTTCGCAGTCGAACCCCACAAACAACCCCAAGCAATCACACTCCCCAACCGTCCAAATTCTAGTTCCCATCCCTAGGACAACAACCCACCCACAGCCGACCTCCCCCAACCTGGTCAGACAGACCCCACTCGCCCCCCCCATGTACCCTCAACAGGTGTAGTGTTCAACAGTCCGACACTAACCCCTCAGAGAGTAAGACAACCAAAGGCACCAGGGCAGAGCGCACCAATATAGTACACCACGAACTGTTCCGAGAGAATGTCTGTACAGCGCCCCCTCCAGCCCCATTCGAGTGTCAGTGCTCAAAGCATTTCAGGAGGTATGACCCTTTCCCACCCAAACTGGCCCCCCCCGGGCTTGCCCCGCTTGTCCAAGGTACTCTCCCCGGATGCTCACATCACCTTACCAGCAGTGCACGGGTCCATTGTTCAACCAAGGTGTCCATCCCCAAACAATAAGGCAAACACCTCTGCAAAGCTGGAGCGCACATGTTGTCAGGGCCCATGAACCATCTGCAGTGTAGAGTGCCAATCCTCACCCCAACCGCCTTTAGTCCTGTTCCTCCAGGTTCGATGTCGAGCCGGCTTCGTCTTCTTGGCCACGTCGGGTCTCCTTCCGTTCCCGTGTCCAGGTCTTGAGGGACTTATGAAGTTCTTTCGGGTCCGTGAAATAATATGACTTCCCACCAGTATTGATCCGGAGTTTGGCGGGATACAGCATCGCATAGTCCAGGCCCAGAGTACGGAGTTGCTTCTTGTATGGTGCGAACTGTCGTCTTTCTTCCTGCACCCTGGCTGTAAAGTCCGGATAGAGGGAAATGTCCATGCCCTCATGTTGGAGTTTGCCCTTCTCCCTCGCCACTCTCAATGCAGTGTCCCTGTCGCGATAGTTGAGCAGTTTCGCGATTATGGGGCGAGGTGGTGCGCCAGGTTGAGGCTGTGGGCCCAATGTGCGGTGTGCGCGTTCCACAATGAACATGGGGGAAAAGACCTCTTCACCCAGTAGCAGTTTCAGCAGTTTCTCCACGTACAATTCCATCTTCCCCGTTTGCGTGGATTCCGCCACTCCTGTGATACGGAGGTTGGATCTGCGGGAACGCGCCTCCAAGTCCTCCGTTTTGTCCCTGATAACAGTCAGGAGTCTATCGAACTGCTTTCGTTCTTTGTCCCACTCCATTTGGGCTTCCTCAGCCTCAGTGAGCCGGCGCTCCGCCATGTCTAGGCGTTCCGCGTGCTTGTCCACTCGCTCCGCCATTCGATCCATGCGGTAGGACAGAGCGTCTATCTTGGTGCCCACCGCTGCAATGCTGTCCTGAATGCCTTTCTCCATTGCGGCCAACATGTCCCGGATCTCCGTGGGCGCCGGGGTCGGCGTCGCAGCAGCTCCCTTTGGCGACGTGTCTGGCGCTGTCACCTCCGATCCTTTCAGACGGCGCCGTTCAAAGGAGATCTTCCCCTGGGTTGCATCGTTCTTCCCCATTGTAGTCTCCGACGTGTGATAGTACCGAACAAGAAGGCTGACCGATCAGGCAGTGACAGGATCTTCGCTGGCCCTCGATACACTGCTGCCAGTAGTCGAGTGTCCGTTGCGCCGAAAATGGCGACAGCAATGGCGGACAGAACCCTTCTGTTCACAAGTCTCAAAACCTCCCAGTTCCAGAGGTGGCCAGGTCCACACTGCCTGCCCCAAGCAACCTAGCCCTCAACAGGATAGTTGCGGTCGGTAGAGCCGTATGGGACCGCTGAGTAACGATCAGGCCGCGGCACCTAGCCAGTGACCGCCCGACCACGTGGCGCAGGGCTCCGGAGTTGTTTGCTTCACCGCTCCGCCGTGTCTCCAGGCCCCTCTCTCACGGGGTCTTTGTCGAATAGTAAGCAGAGGACGATTCGATCCGAGAGATGACCCAATTGCGAGACAGTTCGCACGTAGGCCGACAACTGCCAGTGCTGAGGCCGCACGTCCAGTGACGTCGCCCGGCCTCTGTTCCAGGATAGTGCGCTGCTTTCGGCCTAGTCCGCCACTGCCGCGCCTCCGGGCACAACACCCCGAAATGATCGGGAAAGCTTGCCCGCAGTCGGCCAAAGAGGTCCTCAATCGCAGCCGGGGGTGCCAGCAGGTGTTCTGGAGCCAGCTACGGCTTTTTCGAGCACAACAAGGATAGGTAAGCAGGATAATTCTGGGGCTTTGCAAGGAGCCGAAGGCTCACGCGTCCGCCATCGACGCTGGCTAGCTCCGCCCCCCCACCTATCGCCGTTATTGTTTGCACTGGCGATAGACCCGCTGGCGGTGCATGCCAGACTGGGACGATCTTATGAAGGCCTAGTGTTATGAGGGGAGATCCATTACATCTCCCTGTACGCGGACGATTTATTGCTGTACTTAGCGGATGTGGACGACTCTCTGCGGGGTGCCAGAGTCCTGCGTCGGGAGTTCGGCGATCTCTTGGGGTTAAGGGTGAATTGAAGTAAGACCTGTTTGTTCCCTTTGGCTCCTGGGGGTCAGGTGCCTCTGACGGTGGGAAATTTGCGTTGGGAACCTCAATGCTTACCTTACCTGGGTGTCCACATTTACCACTCTCAGCCCGACCTCTTGGAAGGCAATGTGGGTAGGGCGATGAGGGGGCTTCGGAGCACCATGGAGTTCTGGCGAACTCTTCCGCTGTCGGTGGCTGGGAGGGCAGCGCTGCTGAAAATGGTGGCGCTCCCACGTTTGCTCTACTTTTTTCATACGCTTCCGGTGTGGATTCCGGCGTCCTTTTTTCAGAAGCTCAGGGTTTTGACTACAGAGTTTATCTAGGGCTCTGGTAGAAGGCGGGTCGCACTGAACACCCTGATGCGACCGAGAGCGGAAGGGGGACTAGCGGTCCCCGAATTTGAATGGTACTATCTGGCGGCGCAGCTACAGTGGCTCACGCAGGCAATGGCTTGGGAGTTTATGGGGCCCGGAAGGACCACAGGGTAGAGTGATCCCCCGGCACGTATTGTCGTTTATAGTTCTTCAACAGAAGATTGGTCTTGACCAGCTTACTCTTGAGGAGCGCACTCTCCGCGCATGCTGGAACAGGAGCCAGAAACGAGCAGGGTTTCCCTGTCCCTATGCCCCGGAGATTCCTCTGGGCATGTGCACAGCCCTACCGCATGGAGGGGACTGGTCAGCTCTAGCGGTCTGGGAGGAGCTTGGGATCCATATGTTGGGGGACTTAAACAGGGACGGGACTCTGTTGTCATTTCAAGACTTGCAGAGTACTTTCGAATTACTGCGCGGAGACTACTTGTTGCACGCTGCCTTAATTGCAGGTATTCAACGGCAGTGGAAGATGGGGTTAGTGGAGCCCCCGACATTGTTGGGCTGCCAATATGTAACCTTGGCGGCCGGTACTTTCAAGGCTATCACGTGCCTCTATAGGCGACTGTCGACCGAGCGGCTTCCACCCCTTGACGCTCTACAAAGCAAATGGGAGGCAGATATTGGCAGACCTATACCGGAGACGACGTGGCCGCACTTACTGCGGCGTACTTGGAAGGGCACACGCAATGTCAGGTTTCAATTAGTTCAATTCTTTACATTACATAGGGCCTACCTGATGCCGGTTAAAATCCTACAGTATTTTGGGGGTTCTCACTCACCGTGCCCAAGGTGTAATACCGATGGAGCTGATTTCAGTCATATGTTCTGGTCCTGTGTGGGGCTGGGGTCCTACTGGGAAGAGGTAGTGGCATGCTTAAATCAGGTGACAGGACGCGCGATTGAGGCGGAGATGGGGACTTGTTTATTACTTTGGTTCCCACATACTCCCAGTACTAAGATTACGAGTAAGTTTTATGATTTAGGGTTAATAATGGCTAAAAGGGAGCTTACTATGCACCGGAAGTCGAAAGCGGGGCCTAATTTTCTGAGATGGAGAACCAGTTTCTTACATTGGGCGTGCAGTGAAGGGACACTTCGCTTACAACTAGCTAAGCGCACTGCGAATGAGAAAGCTTTGGAGGCAGCGAGGGCATGGGGGGCGTTGGTGGCAGAATTGCAAACCCCTGCCAGGGGTGATGAGGAAGAGGAAGAGGATGCGGGGGTAGACCAAGGAGAGAGAGTGAGAGTGGCGACTTCATAAGTATCATAGAGCGACATGGTGCGCACAACTGTAGTACGGAAGGGGGCAGCTTGGCATATTCCAGGCTTAGGGGTACTAATGGGCTAGTGCGGAGGCGGAGGGAACATACGCTTACTCAACTGAACTTCCTGCTTGTTTTTATTTTCTCTTCTCCTGTTTGATGGGTAGCATATCAAGATGACTCAGCAGTTATTGATGGAGCTGAATAAGCAAGGGCACACTGACAGGGGGTGGGGGTAAAGGGGTGGGGGGCTAGAACAGTTGGGGAACATATTATTTAAGGGATGCTGAATGCTGTGTACACTGTCTACTGGGTCATCTGCTTAATGGCCGCACAAGAAGTAACTAGATGAAAGTTATGCATGATATGAAAATAATAAAAATTATTTTAAAAAAATGAGGGAATAGGTTAAGAAGGCAGTGCGCCGGTGCACATGGTACCACCCGGTCGATAATTCTTGCTGTTTCAGCTGTCACTTCCTGCCAATATGTAACCAAGCCCTGGCAAATCCAAATCATATGCAGTAGGTCCGCTCCCAGCATCTTGGGTAATCCATGTCCTCCCTGTGGAAGTAGCAGTTGATGCAATCTGGAATGAGGTATGCCCGGTGTAAGACCTTGAAACTGATAAGTCTAAAACAAGCGTTTCTCAAGACCCTGAGAGTTCTATCCAGTATATTCTACCAATGCCTGTCTTCCAGGAGCATATCCAGCTCTACCGTCCAATGGTCTCTCAACTTCGCCAGAGGTTTGATGGAATCCTTCCCTATTTCTCTCTAAAGGAAGTTGATGGCCTTTATGGTGCCTCCTGCTGTTCCTATGTATCCACATGTGAAGTGGTGGTCAGGTTCTAAGTTGCCTGTCCCCCAGTGCCTTCGTATAGCCCCCGTAATCGCTCTATGGAGCCAGCCCTGGCTGTCAGGGATGTTCCAGTCCGTTCTAAATGTTTCGAATCGTATTAGTTCCCCATCGCTATATAGTTCTCCCAATTTGGTGGCCCCTGCCTGCATCCAGTCCACTAGTCCCCTCCATTGACCCCCGTGTGGCAACGCTCGAATTGCCATCAGTGGGAAGTCCAGAGAGTTGGGTCGTCAGGTCTGTGTCTTCTGGAGACACCTATTCCAGCATCACTGCATCATTCAGAGTTTGTTTATGCATTCCCACAGTCTGCAGGAGGGTGCGTAAGAGTTCATCTCTCCCGGGGTTGAAGGGCACTATTTCCCTATCTGGTTTCAGCCTCCCGGCTATCCACTGTGTATGCCTTCGTAGTTGCCCCGCCAAGTAGTATGATTCGAAGTTAGGGATAGCCAGTCCTTCTCTGCAGCCGGTCGTTTTAGTGTCGCTAAAGCCACCCTCCGATGGCCAGCCACCCCATATGAAAGAAGACATTCATGAGTCAAGTTCTGCAAACCATGCTCTTGGTCCCTACACAGGCTGTGTGGTGAAGAAATAAAGCAGCCTGGGGAGAGTCACCATCTTCCTCTTCCCCAATCATGGACATGCTTGGGTTTCTCTATAATCAACAGGGAAAAAACAGTGAGGCCGGGGTATTGCAATCTTCCACAAGAGCAACATCTCCATAACGGAAACGGACTCCTTCAAATACAACTCTTTCGAATACCTAACCTCCACCATTAAAAGGATTGACAAGAAAACGATATACTGCCACCTCCTAAACGATATACTACCACCTCCTCTACCACCCGCCAGGCAACACCCCCTCATTCGGAGAACACCTTTCCGGCCTGATAACCCACTGCTCACGCTCGGACTCCCAACAATATAATTCTAGGTGACCTCAACCTGCATTGGAATGAGGAAAACAACTCTCTGATTCAATCTCTGAACAAACTTCTATGAAACAACAACATTAACCAACACTGCACAGAACATACCCACAACAGAGGCTCTATCCTGGATGCTATCATAGCTCATGAAGACTCAGTCACTATCGACCACATCCTTCCTGTTGACTGGTCAGACCACCACATCATTCTATTCCACATCAACCAAACAATCCAATGCCATCCTCGTACACAGGTTTCCACCCATTGGACGTGAAATCTCAGATTCCACTGGCCGACCTGGAAGAAAGGGTAAGCTCAGTCCTTCCCACCATCCCATATGACCTTTCTACAACAGAGCTCACCGCACATTACAAAGTAGCAATTACTTCCATACTAGACCAAATAGCTCCCTTGAAGCAAAAAGGAGTCAGAAACATTCCATCTAGATCTTGGTTCAACACAGACCTGAAGTCCGAAAGAAGACAACTAAGAGCTGCAGAAAGAATCTGGCAGAACAACTCCTTCGACAATCCACCTCAATCAACTCAAATCTGAACGCAAGAAGTACAAAAACACATCAAGAACGAAAAAACGTCCTTCTTCTGTGATGCACTAGACAATGCCAAAAACCGGCCCAAAGAACTCTTTAATATCATTAGACAATAAACATCCAGGCCCCCTTCATCCACAATGCAGGCGTCCAAAGAGTTATGTGATAACTTTGCCAATGTCTTCTTTTAAAAAAAAAAACTGTTTTATTGATTTCTTCTTCAATGAGAAAATCCCCAATATTGAGCTCTCAATGGAGGACTACTGCCGATCTCCCGTCGATAGCCCGCTCCCAGGAGAAGAAAAGAACAACCCACCCAGCCTCCCCCCCTACAACTGGAAATCTTCAACCCCCATCTCTGAAGCAACGATCATCGAAATTATTACCACTTTCATAACCTCGTCTCACATTGCTGACCCTATACCGCCCCAACTGGCTAACAAGCTCAAACTCTCCTTTGCCCCGCTTTGAACCAGGATTATAAATAGCTCCCTGAGAACCAGAGTTATGCCAGACTGCCTCAAAATCGTCCAATTCAAGCCACTACTAAAAAAAAGGGCTCTGACCCAAACGATCTCAATAACTTCAGACCTGTCTCCAATATCCTGTTCCTAGCGAAAATACTGGAAAGATGTGTTCTCCTTCTACTCACCCAACACAAAGAACAGCAACAACCTGCTAGACACTAATCAATTGAGGTTCTGAAACGGTTGCAGCACAGAGACAGCGATCCTGACTGTCATTGATGATGTCTACAAATCTCTAGTTTACTTATACTCCTAGATCTATCGGCAGCCTTCGACACGGTTGACCTCAAACTGCTAATCAAGGTACTTCAAGAAAGGGTAGGAGCTGAAGAGATAGTCTTGCAATGGTTCAACTCCTTCCTGTATATCCGCACCCAATGAATAAAAATCAAAAACTCCATGTCTGACCTACTCCCCATTAACAGGGGCATCCCTCAAGGATCAGTCCTCTCCCGCAACTATTCAACATCTACATGGAACCTCTCCCCAACATACTCCAAAAAGCCAATATTCCCTTCAACCTCTATGCGGATGATACCCAGATCTATCTAGAAACTTCCTCCATTGGTGACATTCAGAGACTAAACAACACCCCAAAAGAAGTTCAAAACGGGCTATCCCTCAACCACCCGAAACTCAACCAAGATAAGACAGAAATCCTTCTCATCCATACTAATATAATAAAGAGAGAGCCCAAACCTTTGAGGCGGGTAATCTCCGGAACCACAGCACCAATCACAACACCCACAGCCACACTTCGGAGAAGTGTGGCTCAGGGGTTAGAGGCGGCAGACCTGGAGCTTGAGTTCGGCCCTGGACCAGAGTTCAATTCCCCGCCTCGGCGGGTCTTGGGCTCAAAAATTCCACGGACTCGATAATTCTCGCTCCGGTGCCTACTCGACTCACGGGTTCACACTCTGCGACTCTGGGCAATAGCTTGCTTAATCTCCACAACGGCCCCTCGCGGCGGGATGCCTGGCTTTCACCTTGGGGATACCCTGCCAGGGTTATCTCACAGGGGAATACCAGGACGGGTTCCCTAAGCAAGCGCGGAGATGCCCCAGGGTAAGTCATGCGCTATATAAGTTTCATTCATTTCATTTCATTTCAATACAGCATTGGAAAGGGCAGTTGCAGCAGAAGGACATAGGCTATGCAGACGCCCACCATATACATTTAAAAGGTAAAAAAAACGTGCCAGCAAAGTAGTCCCTTGTGGGCGTGTCTGTGTTGTGCTGTGGGCGTGACAAACGCTGGGGGCGTGTGGTACGTTCTGCCCTTCATGCCATGTCTCATATCTTGTGCTAATCCCACCCTGCTCCCTTTAAATACCCCTGCACCCCATAATCATAACCCACCCTTACTCCTTAAAATACCCCAACACCCTTAAACACTAACCCATCTTAACCCTATAAATATACCCTGTACCCCAAAACCCAAACCTATCCCTAAACCCTAAAAATACCCCTGTACCCCAAAACCCAAACCTAGCCCTGAACCCTATAAATATCCCTGTACCTCAAAACCCAAACCTACCCCTGAACCCTAAAAATACCCCTGTACCCCATAACCCAAACCTAGCGCTGAGCCCTAAAAATACCACTGTACCCCAAAACCCAAACCTACCCCTGAACCCTAAAATTGCTCTGTACCCCAAAACCCAAACCTAGCCCTGAACCCTTAAAATACCCCTGTACCCCAAAACCCAAACCTACCCCTGAACCCTAAAAATACCCCTGTACCCCAAAACCCAAACCTAGCCCTGAACCCTAAAAATAACCCTGTACCTCAAAACCCAAACTTACCCCTGAACCCTAAAAATACCCCATGACCCCATAACCAAAACCTAGCCCTGAGCCTTAAAAATACCACTGTACCCCAAAACCCAAACCTACCCCTGAACCCTAAAATAGCCCTGTACCCCAAAACCCAAACCTAGCCCTGAACCCTAAAAATAACCCTGTACTCCAAAACCCAAACCTACCCCTGAACCCTAAAATACCCATTTACCTCAAAAACCAAACCTAGCCCTGAACCCTAAAAATACCCCTGTACCCCAAAACCGTAACCTACCCCTGAACGCTAAAAATACCCCTATACCCCAAAACCAAACCTAGCCCTGAACCCTAAAAATACCCCTGTACCCCAAAACCCATACCTATCGCTAAACCCTAAAACTACCCCTGTACCCCATAACCCAAAACTATATCTGAACCCTTAAAATACCCAAACACCCCAAAACATATACCTCCGTACCCCAAAACATATACCCCTATACCCATACTTACCTTATCCAAACATTAAAAAAAAAACATGCTTTTACCATTCATGCATTTACAGTGAATTTCGTTGTAAATGCATGCGTGGTAAAAGCATATAAA
Source organism: Lissotriton vulgaris (assembly GCF_964263255.1). NCBI lineage: Eukaryota > Metazoa > Chordata > Amphibia > Caudata > Salamandridae > Lissotriton > Lissotriton vulgaris. Next base: position 180,361,038 of record NC_141697.1, read on the forward strand.
ATGTAATGCCATGCGTTATAATGGCATTGCGGAGTCATGGTACTTTCGTAATGAAAGTATGCGGAGTGATGGTATGCGGAAAGAAAGTTGCGGAATAATGGGTGTTTACTCTCCCCCGGTAGGTACATTGGTGGCACGGCGGCCCACATCTCCAGCAACATACTCATATTTTTTCACCACCCATTTGAAAAATGCACAGGTCTCTCTCATTGATGGCCAGCACCGACATACACTTTTAGACACACCTCCCGCCACAAGTTCTAGAATTGCGAACTTTAGAGCTGGGGAGCTACGTTCAGATCTCAGCATCAGCTCAACATCCTGTGATTCCAGGCAAATCGCTTTGTCTCCCCATTCATACCCGGACAACGTCGGGACGGGCTGCTAGTATATATATATATACTAGCAGCCCGTCCCCACATTGTCCGGGTATGAATTGCTGCCGGCCAGTAGTATATTGTTTTGTAGGATTTAGTTTTGATAGCATTTCGTATCTGTGACAGGCCTGTGAAACGCTCCGATTCACAGTGCACTGCTGATGCACTTAAGAGTGCTCGTTCGGTAGTGTGTGAACTCGAGTTTCCTTACTTTATTTTTCCTTGCAATATTTCCCGTGCCTACCACAAATGAATGTGTTCTTCTGTAATGTAAATTGTGCTCATGCCATGTTGTTGAGTTCGCGCTATATAATATTACAAGGAAAAATAAAGTAGGGAAACTCGAGTTCACATACTACTGAACGCGCACTCTTAAGTGCATCAGCAGTGCACTGTGAATCGGAGCGTTTCACAGGCCTGTCACAGATAAGAAATGCTATCAAAACGAAATCCTACAAAACAATATACTACTGGCCGGCAGCAATTCATACCCGGACAACGTCGGGAAGGGGTGCTACTGTCAAATAAAGAGCAGACTTCCCAAATCACAGAATGGCTTCACTCTATCGACGCTCTCAACTGCCAGCTCACCCCAGCCAACTCCGTTAAATCACTGGGAATCACTCTGGACCCAAACCTAGACATGATCAAACACATCAAGACCACTGCAAAGAGAGCCTTCTTTAACCTATAACTTCTCTACCAAGTAAAACCCTTCATCCCTCCCATCAACCTCAAACAGGCAACTCAATCCCTGGTATTGTCCAGGTTGGACTACGGGAAGGCAACCCTCACAGGCACAGCAAAAGCCCACCTTGCTCCGCTCAGATCAACTCTTAATGTAGCAGCCAGGATGGTCACTGGAGTAAAGAAATATGAACACATCTCCCCTGCTCTCAGAGAACTAAAATGGCTCTCAATCGAAATGTGTGCCAACTTCAGAACTGCCTGTCTCACACACAAAGCTCTGCACACTTGAAAACCTGCCTACCTGGCCGCCAAACTCAATAAGGCCGGCCAGACAAGAACCCTCAGGAGTACTAACACTCTACTTCTCATCCCCCCGAAAACTCGCAAGCAAAAAACACTATCAAGTTCCTTCTCTGGAAACGCTCCCAAAATCTAAAACTCCATTCCAGTCCATATCAGGACTATCCCCTCCTTCTTCAAATTAAAAAGTCACCTCAAAGACCTCTTCCTCAATCGTACTCTCCCAAATGGTTAACTGACCCTTAACAGAGAATCACGCACACCGCAGCTTTTGGCAACTTGGATAATAAAGGCTTCCACACCACCGACCTCTCGACGTGACCCTCTGCCCCACTCCTTGAACTGGACTCGTCGCGACTCATTGTGTACTAATGTTTAACTGTGTGTACCCAGTGCCCTACTATGGGTTTTGATTTCTTCACTTTAGATGTTGTAAAGCGCTCCGATACCTCCGGGACTTGCCAGCGCTATATAAAACTCTTAAATAAATCTTTAACAGGGCAATCCTACCCACCACAGACACAGGGAGCCCCCCCAGAAGGTTATGCTGTGTTTTAGGGATCTTGACACGCCTCCCATATTCTCTTCTTGGGTGTCTAGCTGTGAGTGATAGATTCTTACCCCCAGGTATTTAAGACAGTAAGGTTCCCATGTCAAATCTCACAGACCCTCCGACGGGATACTGCCCTCCATCAAAGGGAAGAGGCGGGATTTCTACCAGTTGACTCTAAGCCCCGACAGGGCCCCAAACTCCTCCCTCATATAACTGCTCCCAGCCCGTTCCCTCTCCAAATCCTTTAAGAATAAGAGTAAATCATCTGCATACAGAGCGATGTGGTGTGTATGTCCCCCTAGGCGTAACCCTCAGTATCCACCGCCCGTTTGGGCAAACGGTTACACCTCGAGCCTCATGTACACTTGGGTATAACTACAATACCCAAGATATACCTCTGTGATAAATAGCAAGGCAGGAATAGCAGGACACCTTCTTTGTGTATTTTCATGTACTCTGCCGGTGCCACAGCAGTGGTGAATAATGAACCTAAAGGAGGACTCTTAGAAGGGAGATTTCCTCCTTGTGTCCAGTTTGGACCACTCCCCTTTCTCTTGATTCCGTCGCCTTCCGTTTTTGTTACCGTCGTTTCCTGTTGATATCGCTGTTTTTGGTTCTCGCGCAGGAGAAAATCACTTGGTGTTGGAGCAAATCTGTTTTCGCCATCCTGGAATTTCTTCCTGCATATCGTGAGCTTGTAAGGAAGTATTTGTACATGCTGGCACTCGCCCTGACAAGACACAAACTTGTCCCATAAGTATTGCAACAAAACTTTCCTCTTTCTTATTTTATTATTTTTTGCTCTTGTGAAGGAAGCCTGTTTTCTAGACCACATTTTAGTTGGAGAGCTAAAACACTATGCGACCGGCAGCAAAAAAGGTCAGTGCACTGATGAAGAAGTATTTACATTGTTTATCATTATATAAGGCAGAGATTTTCATCTTTGCTACTTTGTAGCTTCCTCTGCACGTGTTTGTGGGAGTGCTTTCAACTTCTTGTGAAGTAGTGTAGTGTGGCTCACTGGTTAGAGGCGGCAGACCCGAGAGCAGAGGACGGCCCGGGACCAGGGTTCGATTCCCGGCGTGGCAGGTTTCTGGACCAGGGTCAGCGGACTCGATAATTCTCTCGCCTCGGTGCCCACTCTGATCAGCGATCACACTCGGCAACTCTGGGCATTAGCTTGCCTCATCTTCACTAACGGCCCCACCAGACCGCCGGGGATGCCTGGTCTCACCCTGGAGATACCCATTAAGGGACCATCTCTCAGGGAAGCCAGGAAGGGTTTCGCAGCGGTCGAAGCGCCTTGGGACCCTCCGGGTAAGTAGTGCGCTATATAAATGCCGATACATTACATTACATTACATTACATTACTTCTTAAACGTGGAGAACATATATCTTGTTTGTGACTATATAATTATACACATACACAAAGAACGCTTACTTGGAAACAGAAAAGTTGAATTGATAATTTATGTCATAGTCCGCTTTTGATTAATGTTTGTTCAGACTTTGGCTTTTAATCCTGACGAGTTCTAGCAGTGCAGAGTGTATTGCTGCTGCATCCTATCTCGAGTGGTCCCATTTTCTTGTCTCGTCTCGTCTCTTCTCTCCCGAGAGAAAGTAGGTTATAATTAAGGTTGCGTAATACCAATGAAAACTAAAGAAAGAGCAAGCATGTAGCGACACTCACGGTAAGGGTAAACTGTGAGAGAAACCACATTAGGTTGTTCAGAAATCCCTCACTCACCAACCTAGTTGGTGACATGCTTCATCATTGGACCCCACCAGGAGTGGCCGAGTGCCACCCTAGTGTGCTGCAGCGCAGGGTTACTGCGGTGCTGGTTTTTGTGATACGTGAAGTGTGAATTAAGTGAGTTATAAATGTCCCAATCGTGTAAAAAAAGTAATTTATTAGTTTTGCCAATTGGACATAAGTAAAAACAGAAGTGTAGGATAAAGGACCAAAAGTAAAAGTCCCGTTTTATCTCTGCTGTGTGGTCAACATGTTTCTGCCTATGTCAGAGTAGTTAATCAGGCATTCGTCAGGACCAGGGAAATAAAGTGTAGTGATGAACCCAGGTGGTATGGGCGCGCGAAGGCACACCCTAGCCTGGGGTTACTAGTGTTAAAAGAGATTTAAAAACACTGTATGTGGATTCTGTCACTTTGGAGTGGAATTGAGTTTACTCTATAAAACAGACAAATTAACAAACAACAGATAGGACACAGAGAAAGACAAGGTAAATTAGGTATATCCATATTGGTTGTCACAGGGTTAAAAACAACATGCTGGGGTGCTCTTGGGGTGTGCATTATAGCCATATCGAACACACAAGTGTAATAATGAGTGAGCTCGTGCACATACAGGATTAACATTAACCCAGTGAAGTTGAAAGGACCTGCGTCCCTTCACAAGCATAATGGCGTGGCTATAGTCAAAATGCGGGCAAATGGTGTTGATATGCCCATCTACTGCTTATAGCTAACACGTGCTAAAAATGGAGAATGATCAGCCAAGCTGCCTAGTTCTGTTGGGCAGAAGAACGAGGTAGAAGAAATATAAAAGCGTCCTTACAGTAGGTGCTAACGATCGGAGCACCATGGGTCTCGGGAGGGGGTGGTAGCAAAATCGCACACCCTATAAAATAAAGGAAGTTATATGATTGAAGAGTGAGTAGGAAACAATACAACAAGGTACTCATCTGACAGTCGCCGTACTCACGCCCTGTACGCTAGGAACCCACTTAGTACCTGCGTCAGCCCTCACTTGCCGGACCCCGAAGACCGTCTTACTCGCGGTCATCGGAGTTAATAAATGCGAAGAGGTTAAGAAAACGCTGCCGCCATCGAGCGCGTTGTGGGCGTGGTTGGTGCGGAGGGCATCATTAAACGTCACTGCCAGAGGCTTAGGGGAGGGCGCTGCCACGTGACTGTATCAATACCAATCATGGACAAAGATAAAGCGTGGAAAGACTGCTCGCCAATCGGAGTCGCCATAGCGAGGTGCATGTGGTTATAGCAACCACGGTAAATAGTGTTGAAAGGATACATCACGCTAAAGAGCAGTTAAAAATGATTGCCAGAATACAATACGATCAGTACAAAGATGCTGTCACGGAAGTCAAGAGACAATGAAAATGTTAAAAGCGCTAGGTAGTTAAAGCGCAATCATTGTTTAAATGTAAAAGCGATGTGTGCCTAAGAACTGAGGGGCAGTAGACCGCTATACATAACCAATGGAATATAGATCCAACCTTAGTGTAGTCGGGAAATTAAAGGTAGTCCGGGGAATAAAGTCACGACACAAAAAAATGACGAAATACCAGAGTGAAACGATGATCCCAACACCAAAGGGAACAACAGGCTCAAAAGAATGATACACAACAATATGAGTGGACATAAAACGGATATACATGCATATGTCAGGGGGTTAGTTCTGTATTGCAGTAGCCCAGGGAATGTTATCATTCAGGCTTGTGCCAAGGCGGTACACCCACCTTTGCTCTTTCTCAAAAATAATTTTTGGGGTATTCTTTTTGTTGTCCACCTGTTCAATAACTGTCCACCGCATATCATTGGTGGTGTGGTTACTTTGTAAAAAATGCTCGCTCAGTTTGGCAGTTATGCGACCACATCTGATGTTGCTACGATGTTCGCATATTCTTAACTTTACTTTACGTGTAGTCATACCGACATAACGCAACCCACATGGGCAGGTTATCAAACACACAACATTTGTGGAGTTCCAGTTAGTATGTGTACTCTGGGTCCACACTTTATTCTGTTCGAGGTCCAGGGTTTTTGTGTGTGACGTCAGGTGGCAGATACCGCAATTGGAGCAAGGGTAATGCCCTGTTACTTTCGGTAGCCCCCAAATGTCCGTAACAGATGGGAGTTTTCTTGCTGCAGTCTCTTTGGGGCGTGTATTGACCAGAGTGTCTCGTAGGCTACCGCCTCGTTTGAATGCGAACAATGGTTTTTCCCAATTTCTATTATTACTGTTAATAATGCGCCAGTGTTTGTTGATGGTTTTTTTCATGCCAGCTATAGGTTGTGACGCATGTCAAAGGGATTTCACTCTCTACTTTAGGGGTCTCCTGAAGGAGTGCTTCCCTTGGATGGTTCCTTGTTCTTTTATAGCCTTTTGTCAGGACCGTTGCAGGATAGCCCCGGTCTTTCAGTTTTGCTGTTAGATCATTGGACTGTTGCCGAAAGTCTTCCAAGTGGGTACAATTTCTCCTCAACCGGAGATGTTGCCCATAAGGGAGTTTCTCTCGCAAAGCTCTCGGATGGAAGCTGGTGAACTCCATCAGGTTGTTCCTGGCTATGGGCCTATAGTGTGCTTTAGTAGCAAAGAAGCCATCCTGTTTGGATATTATCACATCCAGGAAAATGACCTCATGTTTCAGCTGTGTGAGTAAACTTATGATTAGAGCCCAGGGTGTTAATCCAAAGAAAAAAGTCCCATAGTGACTCCCCTGAGCCTTGCCAGACCACCAGCACGTCGTCAATATATCTCTTCCAGAGACCTATGGAAGAGATAAAGGGGTTGTTGATGTCTTAAATGTGCTTGTGTTCAAAGTCATGGACATATAGCCCAGCCACACTAGGGGTAAAGGTGCTGCCCATGGAAGTTCCAGTGGACTAGAGGAAGAGATTCCCCTTGAGTTAAAAAATGTTCTTTGTCAAGGCCAGGGTTGCGCATTTCAAAATGAACTCCTTGGCTGTGTTATATTCCCAAACACTGGTGTTGAGAACTTCCCCCAGGACCTTGATGGTATCGTCCTGGGGAATGCTTGTATAGAGACTCTCGATGTCCAAAGTAACTAGTATGGTTTGTTCTATATCACATTGTAAGTTGTTCAAAAGATTCAAAAGACATTTTGTGTCTTTCCAATACGTTGGAGTCTGTTGGACTAATGGTTTGAGAAAGTGATCACAAAACCATGATAAGGGCTCAAGGAGGGAGCCAATGGGGCGGTCTGGCGGGGGTATCTTGCCTTTGTGTATTTTGGGCAACGTATAAAAATACGGTATGATGCCCACTCCCTCCGTCAGGAAGGCTGCCTCGTTCTTTGAAATGTGGCCCTTTGTTTCTGCATCCTCAACCAGGTCAGTAATGACTCTCTTTAAGGCTGCCGAATGATCATGCGTCAGTGGTTGATAATTCTTAGTGTCACGCAATAGTCGTAGGCATTCATGCTCATAGTCTGTGGTATTCACAATCACGACAGCCCCACCCTTGCCTGCTGGTTTAATCGTAATCAAGGGGTTGCTACGTAATTTATCAAGGGCCTGAAACTCAGTGGCAGTCATGTTTTTGAAGACGGTTGGCGCCTCCAGGTTCTCAATCTCAGTAAAGACTGATGTTCGAAGGCAGTAATCTCTGCTGGTATTGTATAGGGGGGAGGTGTGAAGGGGGATTTGACTCTTAAGGCAGTGTCCCCTTCACTCCGTTCCTGAGTGTCTGTCTCCCTCCCTTCGAAAAAAGCCTTCAACTTCAGTTTTCTAAAGAAATTCGAGAGCTCGCAGTGTAGGCGGAACTTGTCAAGACGAGCTGTAGGGACAAAGCCTAGGCCCTTCTCCAGAACCCTGGTCTCATCATCTGTTAGAATCGTATTCGATAGATTAACGATCAGGCACCTTGTGCACTCGTGCCCGCTTGTGGTTGCTTGCTCCGAGTGTGAATGCCCACTGGGTCGTCTTGTTTCCAATGCACCTGTGTTTGCCCTCTCTTTTTGCCTCTTCCCCTCCGGCCTCTCTCTAAAAAAGGCAGGCCATAGGAGTTTGACTGGTATAAGGGGGAAGGTTCCAACCCATCGGCGGCATCTGTGAGTGTTGGAAGTGATAGGGTGTATGCCTCCCCCTCCTTGCATTGGATATTGAGGCCACATCGGTTGCTGAAAAAAGGGGCGAGATCTCCCTCTAAAGCCTTCCCTTTGTCTTTGCTTATAACTGCCATTGCTGGAGACGCTACTGTTTGATGAGTTATCGTCTGAACTTTCTGTGTTAGAGTTAGGCTAATGGGGTGGTGTGTAGGCCGAGTCCGACTTTAGTGAAGGCAAATTTCTTCAGATCCTTTTGGAATTGGGCCACTTTGGTTTGGGTGAGGTTATCTTTATATTCATTGATATCTTTATTGATGTCATGCCAATGCTTTTTGTAGCCGATTAATGTAGCTTTAAAATGCGTTTCGGTTTGTGTTATTTACACCATTATGGCTTTCTACCATTTAAGTCTGCCGAGAGACGCATGATCCCTCGGCAGACTTAAAGAGAGTCATTACTGATCTGGTTGAGGATGCAGAAACAAAGGGCCACATTTCAAAGAACGAGGCATCCTTCTTGACGGAGGGAGTGGGCATCATACTGTATTTTTATACGTTGCCCAAAATACACAAAGGCAAGATACCCCTGCCAGGCCACCCGATTGTCTCGGGCATTGGCTCCCTCCTTGAGCCCTTATCACGGTTTTGTGATCACTTTCTCAAACCATTAGTCCAACAGACTCCAACGTATTTGAAAGACATGAAATGTCTTTTGAATCTTTTAAACAACTTACAATGTGATATGGAACAAACCATACTGGTTACTTTGGACATCGAGAGTCTCTATACAAGCATTCCCCAGGACGATACCATCAAGGTCCTGGGTGAAGCTCTCAACACCACTGTTTCGGAATATAACACACCCAAGGAGTTCATTTTGAAATGCGCAACCCTGGCCTTGACAAAGAACTTTTTTTATTTCAAGGGGAATCTATTCCTCCAGTCCACTGGAACTTCCATGGGCAGCACCTTTGTCCCTAGTGTGGCTGAGCTATATGTCCATGACTTTGAACACAAGCACATTTAAGACATCAACAACCCCTTTATCTCTTCCATAGGTCTCTGGAAGAGATATATTGACGACGTGGTCTGGCAAGGCTCAGGGGAGTCACTACAGGACTTATTTCTTTGGATTAACACCCTGGGCCCTAATCTTAAGTTTACTCACACAGCTGATAAACTTGAGGTTATTTTCCTGGATGTGATAATATCCAAACAGTATGGCTTCTTTGCTACTAAAACACACTATAAGCCCATAGCCAGGAACAACCTGCTGGAGTTCACCAGCTTCCATCCAAGAGCTTTGCGAGAGAAACTCCCTTATGGGCAATATCTCCGGGTGAGGAGAAATTGTACCCACATGGAGGATTTTCGGCAACAGTCCAATGATCTAACAGCAAAACTGAAAGACCGGGGCTATCCTGCAACGGTCCTGACAAAAGGCTATAAAAGAGCAAGGAACCAAACAAGGGAAGCACTCCTTGAGGAGACCCCTAAGGTACAGAGTGAAATCCCTTTGACATGAGTCACGAGCTCAGCGTCCAACGCCATGAAAAAAACATCAACAAACACTGGCCCATTATTAACAGTAACAATAGAAATTGGGAAAAACCATTGTTCTCATTCAAACGAGGTGTAGTCTACAAGACACTCTGGTCAATACACGCCCCGAAGAGACTGCAGCGAGAGGACTCCCATCTGTTACGGACGTTTGGGGGCTACCGAAAGTAACATGGCATTACCCTTGCTCCAATTGCAGTACCTGCCACCTGACATCACACACAAAACCATGGACCTCGAACAGAATAAAGTGTGGACCGAGAGAATACATACCAACTGCAACTCCACAAATGTGGTGTATTTGATAACCTGCCCCTGTGGGTTGCGTTATGTCGGTATGACTACACGTAAAGTAAAGTTGAGAATATGCGAACATCGTAGCAACATCAGATGTGGTCGCATAACTACCAAACTGAGCGAGCATTTTTTACAAAATAACCACACCAACAATTATATGCGGTGGACAGTTATTAAACAGGTGGACACCAAAAAGAATACCCAAAAAAATCTTTTTGAGAAAGAGCAAAGGTGGGTGTAACGCCTGGCACAAGCCTGCATGGCCTGAATGATAACATTCCCTGCGCTACTGTGATACAGAACTAACCCCCTGACATATGCATGCATATCAGTTTTCTGTCCTCTCATATTGTTGTGTATCATTCATTTGAGCCTGTTGTTCCCTTTGGTGTTGGGATCATCGTTTCACTCTGGTATTTCGTCATGACTTTTTTTCCATGACTTTATTCCCCGGACTACCTTTAATTTCCTGACTACCCTAAGGTTGGATCTATATTCCATTAGATATGTATAGCGGTCTACTGCCCCTCAGTTCTTGGGCACAATTTGCTTTTCCGTTTAAAAAATAATTGCGCTTTAACTACCTAGTGCTTTCAACATTTTCATTGTCTCTTGACTTCCGAGACAACATCTCTGTACTGATCGTATTGTATTCTGGCAATCATTTTTAACTGCTCTTTAGCGTGATGTATCCTTTCAACACTATTTACTGTGGTTGCTATAACCACGCGCACCTCGGTATGTTTAGTCGACTCTGATTGGCGAGCCGTCTTTCCACGCTTAGTCTCGGTTCATGATTGGCATTGATGCAGTCACATGGCCGCGCCCACCCCTAAGCCTCTGGTAGTGAAGTTTAGTGACGCCCTCTGCACCAACCACGCCCACTATGCTCTCGATGGCGGCGGCGTTTTGTCAACCTCTTTGCCTTTATTAACTCCGATGACCACGAGTAAGAGGTTCTTCGGGGCCGCCAAGTGAGGCCTGACGCAGGTACCAAGCGGGTGCCTAGTGTACAGGGCGTAAGTACGGCAACTGTCAGATGAGTACCTTGTTGTATTGTTTCCTACTCACTCTTCAATCCTGTAACTTTCTTTATTTTATAGGGTGTGCCATTTCGCTTCCATCCCCCCTCCCCAGACCCATGGTGCTCCGATTGTTAGCACCTACTGTAAGGACGCTTTTATATTTCTTCTACGTCGTTCTTCTGCCCAACAGCACTAGGCAGCTTGGCTGACCGTTCTCCATTTTTAGCACGTGTTAGCTATAAGCAGTAGATGGGCATATCAACACAATTTGGCCGCATTTTGACTATAGCCACGCCATTATGCTTGTGAAGGGACGCAGGTCCTTTCAACTTCACAGGGTTACTGTTAATTCTGTATGTGCACAAGCTCACTCATTATTACACTCCTGTGTTCGATATGGCTATAATGCACACCCCAAGAGCACCCCAGCATATTATTTTTAACGCTGTGACAACCGATATGGATATACCTAATTTACCTTGTCTTTCTCTGTGTCCTATCTGTTGTTTGTTAATTTGTCTGTTTTACAGAGTAAACTCGGTTCTACTCCAAAGTGACAGAATCCACATACAGTGTTTTTAAATCTCTTTTAACACTAGTAACCCCAGGCTAGGGTGGGCCTTAGCGCGCCCATACCACCGGGGTACATCACTACACTTTATTTCACTGATCCTGACGAATGCCTGATTAACTACTCCCACATAGGCAGAAACATGTTGACCACACAGCAGGGATAAAACTGGACTTTTAATTTCGGTCCTTTATCCTACACTTCTGTTTTTACGTATGTCCAATTGTCAAAACTAATAAATGACTTTTTTGACACGATTGGGATATTTTTAACTCACTTAATTCACACTTTACGTATCACAAAAACCAGCTCCACAGTAACCTGGTGTTGCAGCACACTGGGGTGGCACTCGGCCACTCCTGGTGGGGCCCGATGATGAAGCATGTCACCAACTAGGTTGGTGAGTGAGGGCTTTCTGAACAACCTAATGTGGTTTCTCTCACAGTTTACCCTTACTGTGTGTGTCGCTACATGCTTGCTCTTTAGTTTTTATTGGTATTACGCTCCTCTGTTGTTTTCTTTCATTTCTCTCGAGGGGAGTAGGAGCGTGTGTTCCGTTCCCCTCCTCTCTTGTTGTTACAAGTATAATTGAGGTTGTCCTTATACTCAGTTTGGCGCTGTCTTTGGGGAGAGAAGGGTTTCTTCTTCGCTCCTGTGGAATCAAGATCTCCTGCAGGTAGGAGTTGAGTACTGACACTAAGCAGGCCAACGGCTCCATGGCTAAGGCAAACAGCATGGGGTAGAGGGGGGCACCCCTGGCGTGTTCCCCTCTCCACCCTATACTGCTTTGATATCGTGCTGCCCATCCGCACCCTGGCCAGGGGCTCCGAGTACAAGAGGCTTACCGATCGTATGAAACTGTGTCCCACCCCCATCTGTTCCAGGACCTCATAGAGAAATCTCCATTCCAGGCTAGCGAATGCCTTCTTAATGTCTATGGCAAATATCGATCCCTCCCACCCGCCCGCCTAGAGTATGGATAGGAGCCGCCTAATATTGAGTTATGTTTCTTCCCGGGATAAACTCTGCCTGGTCTCGGTGGACGAAAGTGGTCATGTAGGGGAGGAGTCTCGTTACCAGTAGTTTGCTCAGTATTTTAAAGTCTAAGTTGAGCTTTGATAACGGCCTTCAGGCCGCACAGTCTAGGGGGGATTTGCCCAGCTTGAGCAGTGGGATCACTAATGCTTCGCGTGAGGTTTTTGGGAGGACTCCCTCTTCTCCAGCCGCTGCATACATCTTTGCCAATCTTGGGGCAGTTCCTCTACATATGTGGCATAAAACTCCTTGGGGAGTCCATCCATGCCTGGGGTCTTGTCCTGGCAAGTCCTTTGATAAGCGCTCTAATTTCGTGCTCCGAAATTTCAGCCCCCAGCTGGTCCGCATAGTTTCCAGTCAGAGCAGGGAAGCAAGGAATTCCCTCGCCTCCCCGCCTTCTTGAGCCCCGAACTCTTGTATAATTTTTTATGAAATTCAAGGAATCTGTACTTTATCTCAGTCTGTTTATATAGATAGTGTCCCACTTCATCAGCTACTTCCATTATGGTATTACTTCTGCAGGCTGGGTTGGCCAGCCAGGCCAGAAATGTACCTACTGTATCTCTCTCCGCATGGGTGCAGTCCATATATGTTTTCTAGTCGAAACATCTCAGTCTTCCCTCCTGGATTGCTACTTTCTCCTTTGAGTCCAATAGCTCCTGTCCGAGCTCTGGGCATTCAGGTCTTTGTTTCCCTTTGTCACGCATCTCCCCCTCTGCCATTTCCACGTCTGCAGTTGGTGTCCGGCAGACTGATGTATGACGTTACAACGCATACATTTACAATGCATTTTTTACAACGCAACATCCATTACAAATTCTTCCGGAAAGTGAGAAGGTTGGGTTCGGATCTGATGTGGAGAGGGAGGGAGTTCCAAATTTTGGCTAAGTTGTAGGAGAGCGATCGGCCACCACATCTGGCCTTCCTGATGCGTGGTATTGAGGCGAGATGGGAGGTCGCGGACCTAAGGGAACGGGTGGGCTGATAAGCTTTCATAAGGGTGGAATTGATGGAGGGGCCTGTTCCCCAGTAAGAGCGATGTGCAATGCACATGCTCTTAAAAACGATTCTGGCTCTTACAGGGAGCCAGTGAGTGGTATGCGTTGTAATATCATGCGGTGTAATGGTTGCGTTGTAATGGCATGCGATGTAATGGATCTTGCATTGTAAAAGTTTCGTTGTAATGGTAGTGCGTTGTAAAAGTTGTGTTGTAAAAGTTGTTTCCCCCGGCGGATCCCAGTTGATGTGGCCATGCACCTACCTCTGATTACAGCCTTAAAGGCTTCCGATTCCGTCAGCCTAGAGTCGGTGGAGTCGACATTTTCAGAGAAGTAAGCTGTTATATGTTGCTTAGTTTCCTGAAGAAAGACCTGGTCCTCTAGTGCTTCAGGTTTAAGGCCAGATGGGGATGGGCTGGTGTTCCATTCCCCATTTCAACCTCGTCGTGATGGGTTGTAGTCTGATATCGTGCGGGTCAGGTATTCCACCCCCTGCATTAAGACATGCATGTCAGGCGATCACAGGAAGGTATCCAGACATAAGTGTAACTCATGTACATATGAGAGGTGAGAGTATTCTCTATCTAGTGGGTGTGTGTGTGTCCAAGTGTCCACCAACCCTCTCCGGGATTGCCACTCTCTGAAGGCCTTCTCTGCACTATAGTCTGGGTGGGATCTGCTACACAATTAAAATATTCCGCCAGGATAATTGAGCCAATCATGTAAGGTGCTAGGATGCCAGATATCTTATCTAAGAAAGCTGCATGACCTGAATTCGGCCAGTATATGTTAACTTTTGTTACGTCGTCTACATCCAGTCTGCCCTGGACTATTAGATACCGGCCTTCCGGGTCAACCCTGTGTCCCGTATGTTGCAAGGGGACTTCTGCCCTTATCCAGACCAATACTTCCCTAGCAAATGCTGAATATGAGGCTTAGTGTGCCTATCCGCGGCATCTAGGGTGTAGCGCAGCTCCCTCTGAGGCCAAGGTATGGGATGTCCTGCAGCAGGACCATATGTATATTCAGGTTGGAGAATATTTTATGTTGCATCTGCATGGTATGCATACTCCTAACATTCCAAGACAAGAGGCTATCTGCTCTCTCTGTAAAATGGATTCCATGTACCCTAGGTGCATAACTAGATTGGCTTGGGTCACCTTATCATCCACTACCCATTGCTCCATTTATTTCCCACCGCCAATCCCTCTTTGCGCCCGGGCGCTCTTCAAGAGACGGTCTATGTTAGCTTTCAGCCACTTGTAGTGTATCCGGAGTTCCCTGCAGTGTCCCAAACTTAAACTTTGTAACCCCCAAAACTCCCCCAGGACAAGTGAGAAGTTTTCCCCCATCCAAGCTTTGCACATATATGTAACAACTAGCAAAAAATGAAACTCAAGCTGGGGCAGTCCAGGCGCACAGTCCGAAGAGGAGCTCTCTCCCTCTGGCTTGTCCTGCTTGGGTGTGTCTTGATCATGAGTAAGGCTCCCTTTTTCCGTTTTTACAGATAAATACAGACAGAAAACATGTATTTTCTTGTCTGTATTTACTTTTAAATGTGGGTTGCTTTTTGAGTAATTTTAAATACTGTCTGCAATGACTGCTAGGCCAATAGCTGTGTGAATTGATAGGTGAGGGGGTTAAAAAGAAAGGAACTTTGGTATAGAGGTTTTAACACCAGTATATATACACAAGGTTGATACTGAAATGTGCATATTTTCAAATAAGTGCATTGTTTTATCTTCTGCGTGTGTTCATATCACTGAAATCTGGCAGGCATTCAAGCATGTCTGCATATTTATTGGTTAAATAAACATGGAAATATACTAAGTTCAGCTTCATTTTTCCGCAAAACCCAAAATAAATGTGGACAAATACAGATAAAATTAGCAAAAAATAAATAAAGACGGAAATGTCAAAAAAGTAAATACCATAAAACCGGGAGCCCTAATCCTGAGGTGCCTGCTGGTCAATCCAGTCCCACACCACTTGTGGCGTATTGAAGAATCGTGTCCCTGCAGTTGAGCTTTACTTGAGCACCAGTTACGTTACCACATTCATTTCTTAGTAGGCACTCTGAGATTAAGTGATTTGCCCAGAATCACAGGATGCTGAGCCGACGCCACGAGTCGAACTTGGTTTACCAGCTCCAAAGTCGGCAGAACTGACCGTAAGGCCACAACCACTCCCTAGTAGTTCTTTGAGCTTAATAGCAATCCTCAAAAGATTTCACCTCGCTCTCACATATTGTCTACCTTTTAAAACTTTGTACAAGTGCTCTTTGCAGTTTCTCTCAAGGAAAGTTGCTTTCCTCGTCGCAATCACTTCCTTAAGGACAGATGCTGAGTTCAATCAATCAATCACGGCATTTGTAAAGCGCGCTACTCACCCGGGAGGGTCTCAAGGCGCTGGGGGAGAGGGGTAAGTTACTGCTTGAACAGCCAGGTCTTGAGCTGCTTCCTGAAGGAGAGATGGTCTTGGGTTCGCCGTAGATGGGTGGGGAGGGAGTTCCAAGTCTTGGCTGCCAGGTAGGAGAAGGATCTTCCTCCGGCAGTGGTTCTGCGGATGCGTGGTACGGTGGCGAGGGCGTGGCTGGTCGATCGTAGCTGGCGGGTGGGCGTGTAGAAGGTCAGGCGGTCGTTGAGGTACTTGGGGCCCAGGTCGTGGAGAGCCTTGTGTGCGTGGGTGAGGAGTCTGAACGTGATTCTCTTGCTGACGGGGAGCCAGTGCAGGTCTCTCAGGTGTCCGGTGATGTGGCTGTGTCGGGGGCTATCCAGGATGAGTCGCGCGGAGGCGTTCTGGATGCGTTGGAGTCTTTTTTTAAGTTTGGCTGTGGTTCCGGCGTAGAGATTGTTCCCGTAGTCCAGTCAGCTGGTGACGAGTGCCTGGGTGACGGTCTTCCTGGTTTCAGTGGGGATCCATCTGAAGATCTTGCGGAGCATGCGCAGGGTGTTGAAGCATGAAGATGAGACGGCGTTGGCTTGTCTGGTCATCGACAGGGAGGAGTCCAGGATGTTAAAGGGATTAACATTAGAAGAACCCTTCTTTCAGCTACACAAAGACAGGGTAGTTCACCACACCAACACTATATTCCTCCCCAAAGAGGTTTCTGCTTTTCATATAAAGCAATCTGTTGAGTTACCTGTGTTTTTTCCTCAACCTGATTCTGTAGCAGAACACGCTCTTCACATGCTTGACGTAAAAAGAGCTTTATTTTACCACATAGATAGGACAAAAGACTTTCGTAAAAATAAAAAAAAACACTTTGTTGCATTTGCTCCAGCTCATAGAGGCAATCCCATTTCTAAATCTGGTATTGCAAGAATGAATTGTCAAATGTATTCAAACATGCTATACTAAAGCTAAAAGAACTTTATGCATACCGCCTAGAGTGCATTCCACCTGCAGAATAGGGGCTTCTGTGGCCTTTTTAGTTAACATTCCTCTACAGCACATTTACCAAACACTATTGTGTAGATGTGCTAGCACGTCAACAAGCTAAAGTAGGCCAAGCAGTACTTAAAACACTATTTCAAACAACTGCAACATCTACAGGTTAGCCACCGCTTTGGGAGTATACTGATTTGTCGTCTATGCAAAGCATGTGTATCTACAGCACACATGCCTCGGACGGATAATGTTACTTACCCAGTAAGAATCTGTTCTTGGCATGTAGAGCTGTAGATTCACCTGCGCCCACCCGCCTCCCCGGGTGTTGCAGTTCTTCATTATACATTCATACGCATGGACATCTGTATACTACACTTACTTACTCCATTCCACCCTATTGCAGGAAAACAATCTTACAATGGAGTCGATGACCATGCGCATTATCACCGAAAGGAGTCACCTTACCTCGTGACTAGGCAAGACTTCTTCGAAGAAAAACAACTTGCAAACATCCGGACCCAACACTAGATGGCAGGAGGTTGCAAAGCATGTAAATCTACAGCTCTGCATGCCAAAAAACAAATGCTTACTGGGTGAGTCACTTTATCCTTTCTTTTACTTACAAAGTAACAGTAATGTTTTTGAGCTTTATCTATTTTATCACATCGAATCAGAGTTTCTGAGGCCATCCAATTATTGGAGTAAGCCGTAACTGCTTTTCCTCGCTAACCTGCGAAAGTCACCTGCCTTAAGGGCGTCGCCTAGCTATCCAATTTTGAGTGCTACAGGATTATGGCTGTGGGGCGGCTGTGGTAAAGGGTTTCTCCTACAAATACAGATGCCCAGAAACATCTGACTGTCCCAGATCTATAGTGAAAGGCTTCACACACGTTTTCCAGGTTTGTCTAGGCACCTTTTGCACTCTAGTTTGGCAAGGAGATATGTGGTGAGTTGGAGACTTGTACATCATTATTTCAACGTGCAAAATACCTTTTCTGATGAAAGTTGAAATGACACTTTTCTTATGTTTTTCTTACGAAATCTGTTTCACAACAACTTTATTTTTCAGGTTGTGCCTTAATTCTATTGGCAAAAATGCATCCAAACTGGAAAGGCAAATCTCCTGGTTACCCCCAAAACTTTTGCAGGAAGTTCTGAAGAGGATCACTTTTTGGAGCGCAAACCAATATAGGAAAGAGAAAAGAAAGCTTTCAGAAGAAAAAGGGAATGACTTTCCCTAAAGAGCAAAAATTAGATTTTGTCCAATGTGTATTTAAATGTTTTGCAAAATTTATGTACATTGAAAAAAAGTTGTAATAAACTCGTTTTAGGCAAAGTTGAGTTTACAAATAACTGGTATAGGAACATACAGACACTGTTGTGTTAAACTTGTCATGTAACACAAATTCTTTAAAAGGAGAAACATGATATTGGTGTATTCTTTCAAGCTTATTGCCAGTCCTAGTGATGTGTTTGTGAAGCACTTTACTTCTTTGAGACTCGCAGCTTTTGCTTCACTAAACAGTTGTCTCCTGCGATTAACCTTGTTTTTAAACTGGGTTGTGGAGTACCATGCACTTGGTTAAAAATCGAGTGTTTTCTTTATTATCAATAATATAAAAATAACATAAGCCTCAGAGTAGAGTATTGGGACCCCTGAAAAATGTGAATATTTAAACTGTCAAAAATCACAAATTGACTTCAGAATTTCACAAATAGAATTTCTTTACAGTTCTTGCTTACCATTGACTCAGGGCATGAATGAAACGGAAAGACTAGTGTGAGTTTAAAAATGCACTCCACAAAAACGTACTGCCCTTTTATTTCCAGAGCTATTTAGTTGACAAGAAATTTCAAGTTGTCAGGAAACCGGATGACTATTAGAAATGGCAATATTATTTTGAAAATTCAAAGTAAATACAAACTATGCGATCATTTGATTGGTACTTCATCATAACAGTCACGTTTTTTAAAAGTATGTTTGTAAATTAATGTTGTACACTTGTAAATAATAAAATACTTTCTATGTTTACAATGTGGTTGTTGTACTCTGAAACTTAAATTACCTAGAGACCTAATTGTGAAAATATAGTTATGGTGCTAGAATATGTGAAAGAAGTTGCAATCTATGTTATAATCTTTAAGAACTTAAATCGTATTTATAAAATCCATTTTTTGTGCCTGGGTGTTTCAGCACGGATGTGCCAGTTATGTGTTTCATTGTTAGGTTGCCTTCTCTCTTTTCTGAATATTTATGGTAATTTATTAGTGTATCCGCAAATCAACATCTATTTGTATGGGGAAAATGTAAACAGAAATATTATCGATGTTTGTAGTCTAGCAATTCTAAATGTAGCGGAATTTCCTAGGGGCCGTGGTGCTGGAACAATTGTCAGAGTGGATGTGCTACCATCAATGTCACGTCACTGAAGCCATAGGAACAAGTGTAGCTAATTTATTTGTTAGGACAGTGGAAAAGGTGTAGTATGTAACTGGTGATCCTTTTAGAAGAACACTTGCAAATATATTACTAAAGCATGGCAGCGCTGTATCATTTGCAGACGGCACATTTTCCATTGATTTTTCATTGATATGGCAACTAGATTTGCTCAGACATACAGTTTTTAACTGATAAAAATCGTGGATACCGGTTGAACTCCAATATGGTTATTTTGGGGGTGCTGTAGCACGCCGTAGCATTCCTACTTCCGGCGCCTATGCCTCGGGGTTACCATCTTCACATGTAGTATATCAGTAAATTTTGACAGAATTGCTGCCTTTGGTGCACTGTTTGTTTGGTGATAGATGTTCAATACAGGAACATAAGGAAAGATTGCAAAATGTTATATTTTCTGTTTCTGTGGACGGTATAAAAATCTGTCGTTGGGTGACAAACTCACTTTGTGATTTGCTTAACAATATCTGCAGGGCCGGCCCTAGGCATGTGCAAACTGTGCACCTGCACAGGGCCGCCAAACCCCAGGGGTCGCCACCACGACGGACGAGGATCGGATCGGAAGGATCGTTCGTGGCAGTGGCGGCTCCCTGGCAGGATTTGGCGGCCTCCGGCTCCGACCCCGGCTGCAGTGTAAAAGCGCTGTGTAGTTCACTAACTTGCCGCCCAGCCAGCCAGCAGTTTGGGTCCCAGGGCCGTCAATCTTAGCCTACTACCAATGATATGACGGCCCTGGGACAGCCCCCGCGCCGCGCAAGATGTGCGCAGTGCGCAACTGCACCTGCTGCTCGCTAGTGTGACGCGTCACGGTGCTGGTCACGAGTCCCGGCGTGCGCCAGGGAGAGTGAGTGCGTCGTCATTGACGTGTGTGTGACTGTGAGAATAAACATTAATACCACAGTCCGACAATCATCATTCAGAGAACACTGTCCTGCTCCGGCATTGGCAATCCGGCATCTCGACTCTTTCCCGAATCCCCGACCCGAACGGTGAGAGTCTCAGCGGACAGCGCGGACCTGCTTGCAGGTATATATTAAATTCAATCTGTGACCATGAGTGTGAATATTACAGGCACTGTTGAGCAGCGTCATCACGCAGACAAGTCCTAGGGCCGATCTCAGAGCCATAAGTATATCACGCAGACAAGTCCTAGGGCCGATCTCAGAGCCATAAGTATATACTAAGACAGAGGTCTCAAATGCTCGACCTAATTTAAATGTAGTTCTTGCATGTTTTTCGAGGTCCTGTTTTTTTGTTCTTCTCAGTAAGCTGTTCATCTGCTAATCTGTTTTTCCTTCCTGTGCCATATATACTCTCATTTGAATGCTCGAATAAAACCTAGAAAAGTCGTGCAGATTTGGGAGAGGTTAGCATTAGATGCTCACTACTATGGAGGGGAGGTCATCTCTTCAAATTGCAACATTGCATTTGCTGTGTATATATTATTGCCACACATCTCTGACACTCCTTGAAAACAATCTCCCTGGCACAATGTAATAATTCTTTGAATCTTGTGGGCATCCAGGGAATGATGCCCGTTTGCACTCTGGGAATATGCTGTCCATCAAAACAACCTAGCGATTTCAAATGTCTGCATCTCTGCTATACCTGGATACTCTGAATGGGCCGGCAGTAATGCAATCAGACTTCAGTCCTAGATTCTAGTTTCTAGATTATAGGTGCTTCCTTTTCATCACGTACTGCACCTGAATCCTTATGCTGCTAATGACAAAGCAACCTTGCTCGGATTAACTCCATAAACAGGCCAACATTGAGCTAAAGAGATCACAAATAGTGCCACAAGAGACACAAGTATTTCATCCAGACCAGTTTATTACTCTGCATTCTGAGCATCGCAGTCTTGCACCTATAAAAGGAAAAATAAAATTACAGAACTGAAAATGCAAAGAATAAATTCAAGAATAGCCAAAATTCTGACACCAAACAAGAAAAAAAAAAGAGCTTTGCTGCTTTGATATGGTAACAATGGGAAACGGCCTTAATAACCAACACACCTGAGCCACACCTGCCTTTTCCCCGCTAGCCGAACCACTGTTGCCGTAACCACGCATATGCCTTATTCACAGAGATGACCTCTGTCTGCCTTCTACTCTCGGCACAGCACTTCCCAGAAAAGAAGACGCCTTGCCTTCTACTGCCTGCATAGAGAGTCCCCCCCTCAGAGATGACCGACCCCTTGCCATCTACGCCTTGCATGGCATGGTGTGCCCAATGGGGGTGATGCTCTGAAGACTATCAGATTTTGTGCACTTGATCCTCTTCAGATTAATGCAGTGGGCGTGTGTGGACAAATCTACCTGGCTGGGTGGGAATATAATGATGCTCTCCAGTTGACAAAAAGGGCACCTTGGCAGATCTTTCGAGTGAGTGTTGCCGGGGACCGCGTGGTAATGGCATTTTGTTTGCTTTGATACTTGCACAAGTGTCACCATTGCCTTTGCCTACGAACGTAACGTTTGTTCTTGTGCTCGAGTGTCTACCATATATTGCTGTATTATACCTCCTCTAATTATACTTTGTTTTCTCTCGAGCAGGCTTCACTTTAAAATAGTTTATTGCAGGGGATTAGACTGTAGACACCTAGATCTTTGTTTACCCAACAAATTCCAAAGCATTGTAGCTGTAAGATAACTTTGGTGGTGAATACACTTGCTGGCGACTGGCGAGATCTGTGTGCAGTCTAGTTACAGGCCGGTCTCAGTCACTCATACAAAGTATAAAGAGACAGAGTTAAATGTGATGTCCCAGCTGCAAAGTGAAGCATGCACCATGCAGGTCACAGATGCGCCCAGTCCCTCATGTCGTGTGTCACAATGCCGTTCTCCTCCTAAATTGTATCGTTCTGAGACGAATTCGGAAGGGTAGTAGGAGCAGCCGCAGGTACTGGTCAATCATCTAACGACTTTTCTGGACGTATAATTAAAGCACCTTCCTGAGCTTCGCCCCGTCCTGACCCCCTCTTCCGGGGCCCCCACCTACGCTCCCTGCACAGGGCCACCATGAGCCTAGAGCCGGCCCTGATATCTGTTGCAGAAAACCTTTGTTTTTCATGGAATAGGTGGATTCTTAGATATTTCTAAAGACAGCCTTAGCTATTTGGCATGACCCCATGTCAATAAAAAACAATGTACAGCACATATCGCTAGTGACAGGTTTATTGAAGGCATTTCGCTGATGTGTACATTTTTCGACATCGGAGCTTGAAGGAGTAATGATGACAAAAAAGAACTGTATTGACTTGTATGCATTTTTCGTTTATATTGCAGTTAAACCGATGTTGTGTATATGGCGTTTTATTTTGTAACAATTGGTTTGTTTCTTTTCCTCTCTTGTCTGCTTTACATTTATTTAGTTTTCAGTCATCAACTGAAAAACATGGACTGCACAGAAATGCAGCCACGATTGAGAAAGGTGTGCCGTTTTGTTTTGTTGTTTTTGAGCGTTTCCGTTTACATCTACTTCGTTGTCTTTGCGCCTTCTTTTCCTCGATATGGGGAGGGGCTGCACCATGAAATGGCTCTTTTGTGTAGTATTATGTGTGTTACAGTCAAAAACCAAGGCAAACTCTGCTGAAGACAATGGCAAAAGCTATGAAGGGCTGCTTGTTGGTGCAGTATATCTCTAATATGTAATTGTGCTTCCCTAACATGTCTCGGTAATGTAAACTGCAGTGCACTCAAGGTATACACAATTCACCTTTGAAAGTACATTACATTATTATTGCATCTTTTGTTGGACATGGAGATCAGATGCACTGAAATGGTTCCTTTAAAGTATGATTGGTGAAACTGTTAGTCTCGAACAAATGCGAGCACCTATGGAGTTCTTGTTTATGAGTGCAATGGATATATAATATTCAATAGTGTTTTTGCAGTGCTTCTCAGTAATGAAAACTGCAGCTCAATCTACTCAGCTTGGATTTCACTTGTAAATATACATCATGGCATTTACTAGAGATGCTTTCCGCCTTTACAAATACTTTTCATTTGTAGTTGTTTTTGGTAAATTTTAAATCAAATGCGCAGAGATGGTGCTTTTAAGTATGATTTCTGCAAAATTCTAGTCCTCGAGTTACCACATATTGTCAAAATAGCAGCTGTGAAGAACCTGCTTCTGGGCAAAATATGTTTACTAATACATTGTGTTTTCAGAGAGCACTTCGGTAATGTAAACTGCAGGGCTCCTAAATCAGCATGGATTTCACTTCAAAATGTATACCAGAATATTAAGTAGAATCATTTCATTTCATCAAGCTTTATTCGAGTTGTATAAACAAGATCATAAAAGCGTACAATGTTAAAAACAGAACAATAAAAACCATTTCGCATTTTAAAATCGATGCAATAAAAAACAAGATAAAAACAATACAGTACTTGGGAGACCTGCTCATAAAAGACAAGTGACCGATCTAAAGCGAATAATGACATTTACAGCTCCAGTTGTTAACAAATTATTCTAAGGCTGCGTCAAGGCCCTATAGCCCTAACAACTGCTATAAGGTAAGTTGATACAGCTTTGGTGGCATAAAGGTTTTCTAAAGTTTTCAATCTATGGTAAGCCGCTCTGCAGGTGCGTATGCCCCAAGATTTCAGTAGGGGTTTCAAAAAATCTTCCCTCAGGTACCCATAGAACCTACAGAATAGTAAACAATGGATATTAGACTGGGGGGAGATGTTATCGCAGGGGCAGTTCGCCAAATTTCTAGACCAGTTGTTGGGATTAGGGGAAGTTACTAGTCTATAGAATGTATCAGTTCGAAAACGGCTCAAGAGCAAACGGGTATAGGGGAAGGTTATATGATTAAATACCTTTGTATCCCTTCACTATTAGTGATCGCTTGGTGTTCTACAACCATACTCTTGCCCATTTCTACAGACCGTCTTTGACGGTCCAGGTGCTGCAACACCATTTTTCGAAGACTGACTCTGGGCAGGGTGTTCATATTATCTGGTTTGTTAAAAAATTCTGGGTGCCCAATATCGTTCAGCATGTTTCTGACATACTTGAGCCACCTGATGTTGTCAGCGCCGGCCAGGCCAAGACAATCTTTTATGACTTCCCTATTCAAACTGGTTTCCTGTTTGGCCCAAACATTGTGCCACAGTAAAATAGGTGTGGAGTAGATGGTATCCAAAATATGAATAAGACCTAATGCGCTGTGGAGCGCAAATGTTGGTGTGCCCCGGGGGACGGCCAGCAAGTATCAGAGGAAAGAATTCTCAGTGCGTTGCAAGGTATCCGCAGGCTCAATCCTCCAGATCCCGGATCCATATGTCCCAGTTAAAGTACATTTGGCTTTATAGATTTGTAAAAGGGACCAAACCGGCCTTCCTCCCAGTTTTTTTTGCTAAGTTAGTAAGTACACCCGTTGCCCTGGAGAACGCAGTGCCCCTTGCCGGAGCAGCTGCGTGCCAGGTGCCCCTCTTGTCGAAATTAATACCAAGATATGAAAACCTCTCTATGTTGTCTAACTTTCTGCCATCCAGGAAAATTGAGCACTGCTTCTTTCTGGACCTGGTTCCACAGGACATAGTGTATGTTTTAGAGACGTTAACTTGTAGGCCCCTGCATTTCATGAAGTCGGTAAACTTCCCTACTACCCTTTGTAGTCCTACACATGTTTGCGACATATTTGCGGCGTCATCCGCATAGAGTAGTATAGGAATTGGGGTCCCATTAATAGTCGGATAATCGGGGTAGACTTCATTAAGGTGATCACCAACGGCAATAATGTAGAGGGTAAAGAGCAGGGGTTCTAATATGCACCCCTGTCTCACCCCTCTGCGGATCTAACATTTTTCGTAGCACTCACCCCCTTTTCCGAATCTAACGCGAGCTCCCGCCCCCCTGTAAAGTTCTTTAATGAACAGGTGGATTTGTTCATCTATGCCGATGTCCGAAAATGTCGCCCAAAGCAGCTTGTGATCTACACGGTCAAATGCGGAACTGAGGTCCACAAACGTCACTTAGAGATTTCCCTTTTTTGCCTGGGTGTATTTAGCTATTATTAAGGCTAGGTTTAGGCTTTGTTCAATAGTTCCTTTACCTGCTCTAAAACCGTATTGTAGTTTCGAAATTACATCGTGCTGTTCAGTCCATTCCTGTATTCTATTTAAAATAATTCTCCCGGCGACCTTCATTAGGGCGTCAAGTAGTGAGATTGGGCGGTAACAGGAAGGGTCATTCCTGTCATTTTTCTTAAAAATCGGCACTACGATAGCCTCTGGCCAAGTAGGTATAAAACTGGAGGAAATTAGTGAGTTAAGCACGTTGGTTAGTAGGGGAGCCCAATGATCGGTCACTGATTTATATACGTCGATTGGGACGCAGTCCAGGCCGGGGGCCTTCCCCGACAGACTATCCTTCAGTGCCACAAGGACCTCCTCGCATTCGAAAGTAATACCTAACGGGAATGCACTAGGTCTTATTTGCCCTATAGGTACACCAGAGTCAAACACCCTAATTGCCCCTGGGACCAAGGATTGAGGTTTATCATATAAACTACTAAAATGTGAGACCCAAGTGTCACCAGGTATCACTAAATCTATTTTAGCGGCCTGCTTATTTTGCAGGAAGGGAGCCTTGACTGCCTTCCAAAAGGCTGTATTATCCCTCCTGTCACTAGCATCCTCAAGTGCCTGCCAGGCGTCCTTCTTGATTTGTTTCTTCCTGCTTGATAAAGCAGCTCGATATGCACAGCGGGCTATCCACATTTTTTCCTGCGACCTTGGGATAATGTTTAAAACTTCTTTTAATTTTTTCAGGGCCTTAGTACAGTTTCCATTGAACCAGCCCTGTTTGTCTTGAGGGGTTTGTCTGGGTACCCTTGCCAGGATTCTTTTGATCTCCTATGTAATTTCTAGTAAACAAATTTATAACTAACTGGGGGGGTTCTTTAGTCGCTAGGCACACCTGGATGTCCTTATAGGTGTTTTTAACTAAGGTTTTTAGGAAACCCGCAGGCACCACTTTGTCCCACTTAATGTAGTAACCGTTTGTACTAGCAAGTTTTAGTGGCAGATTATGTAGGATAGTACTTTCTTTATTTAATAAGTCGTTAGGTTTTATTTTTAGGATCAGAGCGATGGGTTAGTGATCACTTAGAACGACATCCAATGTGTCCCAATTACGTATTGCCCCTGAATACCTGGATGATAAAAGGGTATAATCAATGGTTGAGCAACAGCCTCGCCCGTTAAAAGTGGGTCGAAAGGACTTGTTTGGGGAGCACATTTCGTTAGCATAAGACAAGATAAAGTGGGAAACAAAATCATTCAACACGTCTCCCAGCTTGGAGTGAGAGAAATGGGTTGGTGCGTCTTCCCTGCTAACTCCTAAGCCACAAATCCCCGCCTTGCTCCGTGAACACAGGGGGCAATTAAAGTCCCCTACCCAGAGGAGGGCCATGTCACCGACCAATTGTTCCACTATTTTTGCTAGGGTAGCTTTTAGATTATTTACAACTGTTTCAATTAAAGCATTTGGAATATTGTTGTAAAAATTAACCAAAGCGAGATTTTTTAAAACTCCCCAGGAAGTAAGAACAATCTGATAGAACTCTGTCGATATGAACTTTATAACTGTTTAATCAGAGTTAGTTGAGAAGTATGTGCATAGCCCCCCTTTATTTCTGCCAGACGGGCTGGGCGTGGCTGGTGTGTGGAAAGTTTTGTAACCCAAAAGATGAGTCTCATTGATTGACCATGTTTCTTGTATACAGACTATACTATATTGGGTCACAATTTCCAGCCACACAGGATTAGCGATTTTATCAGCTAAGCCTGCCACATTCCAGGACAATAAATTATCCGTCAAGTGGTCCTCTGTGAAGGATATGGATCTACCCAGCCTAGATGTTAATCCCTCTGTTGTGCCTAGTGCTTGAGGGGAGCTAAGATGCGGGTCAGACTCCTGCTGCGGGGTTAAAGGCAGGAGGCGTAAGATGTTAGTTAGCTGCGGGATATTTGGATGGTCAGACTCAAGATTTAACGGGGAGATCTCTAGACCCTTAGCCGGTTTCTTGATATTATCAGAATCCTTTCCCCGAGACTCCGGGGGTTTAGTCAGAGTCGTATCAAACCGTGTGAGTTGGTGAATCGTCTCACTTGTCTCCCTCAGATTGTTATCCCCCGTACCATCGTTACTGGTAACTGGGGTCATTACCACCACAGGTTTGTACAATATGAATTTGTGGCTGTAGTTTGTCTTCTACCTTAGCCCTACTGCCTCGGCTTAAACCATCCCTCTCAGAGGATTGTGTTTCCACATAGGATGAGCTAAGATTTGTTGAATTAGTTTGTTTCCCTGCCAATCCAACGTTTGATACCTCCAACATTTCCGGATGATTCAGGACAGAACGACCCCTGGATGCCCAAGTAGGGAGTCAGTCTACTCCTTCCAATCTAGAGAAGGCGGCAAAACGGTTATAAATAGGGATGTTAAAGCTGGGACCTTCTGTGTTACACACATACGGTATCCGGAGCTTTAAAGGATTAGTCCGCAAGGCCCGGAGATAGAAATAGCTTAGGTCATGTGTCATACTTCCTCCCCTACCTCTCTCTGTGTACCAATCAACAATGTGTGTGGTTGCCCTACGATCCCTAAAATTGATGATAATAGTGTCCCCCTGAATGTCCTTCGGTCTGTGTCCCACCCAGCCAAGTCTTCTTACATGGAGAATGTCCCCGTTAATGTTGGGGGGAAGTGGCCTTTTGTGTCTCAACCAATGAACAACTTTATTCTTAAGGTCATAATAACATTCTGTTTTCCCCTCCGCTAGTTCTGGGACCCCAGTGAGTACCACAACATAGGGGGCCGCCTCTGGGGGCAGATCTATTTGTTGTCGGGTTCCCCTTCAGATCTTAACGGGGGCGTTTGTTTTGACAGTATTTCCCTGGGTACTATCAGGTTTACCCTTTCATCCCTGTGGGTCACATGGGTACTAGGATGTTTTCTTTGGGTACAGGTATTAAATCCCTGTTATTCGCTGCCTTAATTGGAGTCGCTCCTGTAGGGATGACACAGGTGGGGTGTTGTTTGCTAAGGGTAGATATTTCTCTAATTAAGCCAGTGTTGTTTGTAATGGCTTCCTCTAGAGACCCCAGTTGCTCTGCTATTCTTTTCATCCTCTCGACGAGTGGTAGTAATAGGGATCTGACCAATTGCTCAATACTCCCCATTAAGTCCTTAGTTAAGAAATCTTGTGGGGGGAGGTGGTCCGATAAAGTTTTCTTAGTGATTGTAAAAGAGTTCTTTAAAGAACTCAAAGAAGGTTTAGATGTTTTGGCACGTTTGCCGTCATGACTATTTCCCCCCCGCTTTCTTTTTTTTGTGGTAGGGCCTTGATCTATTCTTTGATCGTGAGGCTTCTGTGTCTGGGTGTGTCTAAGAGTTACTGTTGGTATGTGGTCCCCAGAGGTAACTTCTAATAATGAAGCTGAGTTTAGGTCATCTATGTTGGAATCGGTAAGTGACTTGATTGAAGTAGTTATATCTTGTAGAAGTAATGGAATGTTATTGTCAACAGTTGTATCATTGCCCATACAATCCGCTTGTGGTGTAGTAGCTAACTGGATGGAGCCCAGGGACGAGCGCTTGTTATACAAGAGTTCTGAAGACAGACGGTGCTCAGTGATAGCTATCTCCCTTTCTAGCACAGAGGCAGCCCTAGTGATAAAGTTATCTAAGGTCCCTCTAACGGACCCTCCCACCAGGGAGTTCCTGCCTTTGGTAGGACGAGAAGTCATAGTTTAATAGGTTATGTTTTCAGGGACAGGATCCAATACAACATAAAAAACAGAGTGTTAAAACAGATAAATTAAGACAATGTACACAAGTCCAGCTAATGTAGGTCTTATAATTAAAGGCACTGAAGGGAAGCCTGTTATCTTTCTGTGTATGTCCAGAAACGCAAAAAAAAGGAAACGTGGCCCAGCCAAGCCTTGGCCAGCCCTGGACGGCCACAGACGGCCCGCCCTTTGCCCGGGCTTAGCCTGGCTCCGCCCGCGCGCGTCCCGCGACGCGGAGGGAATGCCAGTGTTTTATGCGCCTTCGTGTGCGGAAGTGGGCGTGGGTAGGCGGGACAACCCCACAGGGGCTTCTAGGAAGTGTAGTCCCCCGCTCGGCAGCCGCTTGTTGTTAGGATGAGCGCCGGCGGGGGGGGACTAGCAGGCAGCAGGCAAGGATGTCCCAGCGCTAAAAACAGTGCAACCCAGGCAACAAACAAAGTTCCTATCGGCAAAAATACAGGCAAGTAGATCACCAGCGGCGTCTCCCGCTCCTTTACGGGAGCGCCGGTATTTTATGCGCCTCCGTGTGCGGAAGTGGGCGTGGGTAGGCGGGACAACCCCGCAGTGGCTTCTAGGAAGTGTAGTCCCCCCGCTCGGCAGCCGCTTGTTGTTAGGATGAGCGGCGGCGGGGGGGACTAGCAGGCAGCAGGCAAGGAGGTCCCAGCGCTAAAAACAGCGCAACCCAGGCAACAAACAAAGTTCCTATCTGCAAAAATACAGGCAAGTAGATCACCAGCTGCGTCTCCCGCTCCTCTACGGGAGCGCCGGTATTTTATGCGCCTCCGTGCGCGGAAGTGGGCGTGGGTAGGCTGGACAACCCTGCAGGGGCTTCTAGGAAGTGTAGTCCCCCCGCTCGGCAGCCACTTGTTGTTAGGATGAGCGGCGGCGGGGGGGACTAGCAGGCAGCAGGCAAGGATGTCCCAGCGCTAAAAACAGCGCAACCCAGGCAACAAACAAAGTTCCTATCGGCAAAAATACAGGCAAGTAGATCACCAGCGGCGTCTATTGCAGGATAAGGCCCCTTTTTGACATGGTCACCCTCATTTTTTGCCTGTTTTTTATGCAATTTGGACAGAAGTGCACTGGGTTCCTGCTATCCAGGTCTCCAGTGCCAGATCTCTTTCCCTAAAACTGTACAATTGTTCCCCAGTTGGCAAAACCTTTAGCACTTCTGTAAGCCCCTAGTAAATGGTACCACTTATACCTAGCACATAGGTACTAAAGAGGGTCTCTATGAGCTACAGCATGTATTGTGCCACCTTAAGGGACCCCTCGCCGACTCCCATCAAAGACTACGTGAAACAGTGCAGACAAAAGTGAAGACACGACATGGCTTGCATCCTGTGTGCCATGTCTACAGACACTGCATACAATTTATGTAAGTCACCCTTACAGACCTTAGGCAGTGTCCATTATATTACATGTGTGTACATACCTACATGAGCAGATATGCCTCTGTGATGTCTAAGTCGACAGTTGGACATTGCAAATGAACAGGTAAGCCATCTTAAGTAAATGTACTCGGCACCAGGGCCAGACTGGCCATAGCGGGCACCCGGCAATCCCCCAAAGCTGCAAAATCGTCCCTGTAACAAACCCAGCAGAAAACCGGCCCTGGCAAAGAGCTAGGCGGCACCTTGATCCCCCGCCTCCCCCCACCACCATAGAGGGGAGGGGGGGCGAGCACTTTGCCAGGGCCGGTTTTGGTTCCCAGTCCGGCCCTGCTCAGCACTGGTGTATACGAGCTTCCCAGCTGCATGATGACTTAAGTGAAACCAAAGGTGGTTGGTATTACACCAATATAACACAAAGATATCCCACCAGAGTTCAAGGGGATTATTGCCTATAATGCACCGTACACAGTGTAGGGGTGCTGGTCACCCCTCGTAGGTATGCTAGCTCCGCATGACTTGTGCGGGGAAGAAAACAATTCCTTTTTTATATATAACCCTCACACACCCTAGTGGTGTCATGCTTCATAAATGGGTTCACCCTGCCTCGTAAAGGTCAGGGTGGGCACAATCATATTTCAGGGAGCACTTAATAGATGGGCGAACAGGGGGCTTAACTAGAGATTAAAATTCCTCACCTTCTCCTACGTATCCCTTTATTAGTGGAACAGGTGGGGAGACTAAAATAATAACTCTCTGGTAATGTGGACTGTTATGGTTCTATGAGCTGGCACAGAAGAGCCCCATACCAACTTCCTTACCTGGCTCAACGAACGTGACCCATATCTACGGTTCACCAGCACAGCCAATGCACAGAGCATAGCCTTCCTGGACCTCACCATTCCGGCTGAAGCAGGAGCTCTCAAGACCTCTACCTAATATAAACCTACAGATAACAACTCTCTGCTTCAATTCAAAAGCTTCCATCCACGCCCTCTAAGAGAGAACCTACCATTTGTGCATATCCTACGCATTCCGCGAAATTGTAGCTCGACTTCAGACTATCAAAGACAGTCAACAGACCTTGCATTGAAACCCCGGGAATGAGGCTACCCCAACAAAATCATCAAAACTACCAAGAAACGTGCCCATAATCAGAACAGAGAGGCACTTCTGGAGGACAATGTATGGAATGACACACCTGTACTGCTAACCTGCGTCACAACCTACAATGAAGTATCAAACCGGGTGGCTAAAATAATGAGGAAAAACTGGCAGATTCTAAACACAGGAACTAGAAATTGGGAGCAACCATTGTTTGCATACAAAAAAGCAAGTAGCAAGACTGTTCTCCACCTGCCCACAGACAATTCAAAAACCCACTGACAACACAGTCCTGAATGCCTGGGGTTTACCCAATGTGGTCGGCCATTATCAATGCGGCGACTGCAGTGTCTGTCATCTGACACAGCTCAGCAAGACATTAAATCTAGAACTGGGCAAAACATGGCACCAACTCAAACACACAAACTGTAATTCAACCAATATCATGTACCTCATTGAATGCCCGTGCAAACTCCGTTACGTTGGCATGACAACACGGAAACTGAGAACGAGAATTGTGGTGACCGCAGCACCATTCGGTGCAAAAAGACCAACAGTAAATTAACAGACCACTATCTACAGGAAGACCACACCCCAAAGGATATGTCCTGGACAGTTATTGAACACATCCCATATCATAACACCAACAATTATAAATTTCTTCTCGCTAAAGAACAACGTTGGATATATCGCCTTTCAACCCATACCCAAGGATTAAATGACAATATCCCTTGGAATAGCCTCAGTTACTGAATCTCATAATCTAAAACAGCTGAACTACCAGATACTGACCCCGTGGGATTGTGGCCTAACCGCACCATAGATTCTGGACCTCAGGTGGGCACCTGTTACCATCTCCCTACTTGGCACCTAGGAAATTACATTGCCCTACCTATCATTTGACCACACTTAACAGCGAAACCGGGTCTCTACTGCTGCGCTGTATATGCTACGTTTGGAACATATCCCCACGGATAAATAATTTGGCAATTTTCATGTGAAGAATATACCTGTATACTTGGTGCTCAGATACCACAATAATTCATGTTTATACGCTCTGAAATGCTACCTGATAGTCTGTTCTCTTTTTGCTCACCCATACTTCCCAACCTACTGGACGGGAAAACCGGGCTTAAACATGCAGCAGTAATGGCCATTGCAACAACTTAGCCCAGATATATAAATATACATATATATTTTTTAACAGTACTCCGATTATTATTCACTAAGAGTAATAATAATGTGTAAATACACAAAACCGATGACACTGCACACATGTGTAGTCTGTCGTCTGTTTTAATCTTTCTTCCTGCAGACGCAACACGAACTCCAGAGACGCTACAAGTGCTGAACAGGGAATCTATAACAGCTGTTGAGTCAGGAAGATATATAAACGCCCGGCGAAAAGCACTTCGAACATCAACGGAGTTCCTGTATTGGATCTAGTAGGTTGAGACGCGGGTCCTGAGCAGTAACAAAGTAAGTGGGGAACTGAGGGATACCCGGACACCCGGGTCATTCCCAAGGCTATGTGAATTGCGCCTGTGACTTTGACATGGTCACGTCCCTCTTGCCTTTCCTTTTAATTACCATGTGAATGGCGCCCATGACTTTGATATGGCCTCGTCTCATTTTCCTTTTTCTAATTACTGCCAGAGTGGTACAAAAAAGCCAGACCCCCTCCAGGGACTCGTGAAGCTTGTCTCTTTGAATATGAGAGTAAGACCTTATTGTTTATTAATGTCTCCATCAGCACTTTGGTCACA
Source organism: Lissotriton vulgaris (assembly GCF_964263255.1). Taxonomy (NCBI): domain Eukaryota; kingdom Metazoa; phylum Chordata; class Amphibia; order Caudata; family Salamandridae; genus Lissotriton; species Lissotriton vulgaris. Next base: position 180,394,187 of record NC_141697.1, read on the forward strand.
AATGTACTGTAAATTCTGCCATCTAAATATTTAGCACGATACAGCATATCTTTTATTTAGGCAATTCAGAATCACAAGCCGACACGTACAGCTATACACCTCCGCAATTATTCCGCTAATCACTAAGGCACGACTAAATGAATTCACTTAAGATAACAGTGCCTAACCTGATACTCATCTATGTGTGTCTTTCTGCATGTTTATCTTTTTTCCCTCCACAGGTACAAAATTAGAGGAAACCATCCTCTTACACTTACCGCACCTTAGTGAGTGCGTCACTTAGGAGCATTTACACACTCTGTAAACCCCTATTTTAACTCACCATTCACACATAGGTCCTGATGAAAGCCAGATTTAACACAAGGCCTGGCTGAAACTAGTTGACCGCAATGGATGTGGGAGCCCATAGTTTCCTCCAATCACATCCACAAGGCTTGCTTTTAATACTGCCAAGGGCCCACAAATAAATTACCCTTGTGGACCTTGGGACCCTTAGCAGAGTTTTTAAACCTACACCCTTAACACCATCACTGCATACTCACTTAACGCTATCCGCTCCGCTGTAAACAGACGTTACAGCACACCTAAGGCACATTCGGTGTCCTGGGTGGGGCCCGATTATAAAGCATGCCACTAAGTAGGTTGGTGGGTGAGGGCCTTCATTTAAGACCTATTTGTTTTTCTGACACACACCACATGAGTCTTTATAGAACAGCTAGCTCTTTTTGATTATCTCTATAATCCCACGTGGAAGTGAACTATCCAATTCCTGTTCCTCTCTCTCCCTTTGATGCTAATCATGGTTCTATGATCCTCTTTTTTAGACCAACATGTTTCAGCCCTACTCTAAGGCCTAACATGGTCCAAGGCTTTCATCAGGGTATCAGAACAATACTCCCCTGGTAAATCGGTCAAGTTAACAACTGGCAGAATGATGCCACGTAATAGTAAAGGGGCAGTATTAGTACTTGCCCATCTGTAGTCGTTGCTGCGCATCACCCAAATTTATTGAGTGTTCAGGTGCCTCGGTAAAGAGGGTGGGGCTCCCTTTAGTCAAACATTCATCAGGGGATCAGCCCCGGCAAATAGCCTAAGTTGCCCTCCGTGTCTCCTGGCTTTCGAAAGGTATTAAACACCTTGGATTAATAAACCCACACTGATTCGAGTGATGGATTTAGTAATACATGTACCCAAAAGGTACCTTAGAGGTACCCCCTGAATCCCACTAGTCCTCTAGTGTGCTGGCTGACTGGTACAGTCCAGCCTGCCACCACAGATACGCTTCTGACCCCTAGGAGGTGAAAGCCCCTTTCTCAGAGGTCTGGAACAATCCCTGCTCTGTCAGGAAGTATTTCCACCTTCTCCAGCAGGATGGCTAGTACATCAGCATATCAAAGCCAGAGGGTTCAAAGCCTCTGCCACCTTTGATTTGCCACACTGGCTTCACCCCGACCTTGGTTATGCCACCCCCCACCTTGAGGCCCTTTTGGCACCAGGACAGGTGGGAAATTATGCAAGGAGCAGAGGAGCATACCAAGGTCAGACACACCCCTAAGGTGAGCTGCCTGATGCCCCATCTTGATGGCAGAATTAAGAAAACTGGGACAGGGTTTTGCCCACGTCCCAGTGGAAGTGGTCATATAGGGGGAATCGTGACCCCAAGGGTAAGTAGCCCGTCTGTTGCTACTTTACACTCCGCTAATGCTCCTAAATTGAGTATTTAAGTGGTCCAGCTGCCCTGATTTGTCCCCCTTTTCTGGTCCCGACTGAGAACCGTGACCGTCTACGACGCACGAGGGGCCATTCGGCCAAAACCCTGTGCACCCACACTAGCCTAGCCCGGGTCCACGAGCACGGACTGCTCCCCCTTCTCTTAGGTCCCTCACAACTTGAGCCCCCTGTTGGAAGATCCTAGACTTGTCACCCTTTACAGCCTATTTCTAGGTGGCCCCCTTCTTTGCCAAAGGTGTAGCACAGAAGGCCACCAGCCCGTCCAGCATCTCTGCACCCAGAGACATCAGGGTAGGTAAATCCAAACTACTGATGGAACTTGGGACCTTGGCTTCCTAATACCGCACAACCTAAAGGGGACCCTCGGAATCCTATTGCAGATATTTGTATGCAGTAAATGTTCTTCTCTCCATAGGAAAGCATTACCATGTAAAAATGTGTTGTTTGCTAACATTGCCGAAAACTGTAAAAGTGATAACTTGAAAAGTACTTACCCAATTACGAAGTTCTTGGAGTTGAAATGTGTATAAAAATAGGTGTTATTTTTCTAAATTAGTCTTGAGTTTCTTCTTGAGTGTGTCTCATTTATTGCCTTTCTGTGTGTTCAACAAATGCATTATCACTACCCTCTGATAGGTCTAAACTGCTCGCCCACACTTCCATAGGGAGAACGCTTGTGTAGAAAAGTGCCCCTATTTGATATGGTTGCTCCCACTTTTTGCCTGGTATCTGATGCAATTTTGACCGGAAGAATATTGGGGTCCTGCTAACCAGGTTCGCAATGTCAGTTTTCTTTCCCTAAACTGTACTATTGTTCCACAATTTATTTATTTATTTTAATATTTCTTTTTATTGAAAAAGAAAAAGAAAAAAAAAACTAAGCAAGGCATCAACAAAATTCAAAAGTGCATAGACTATACGAGGGCAGTGCGACTTTCAGCATATATTACAATAAACAACGCATTGATGGGGAGGGGGTAAGAGAAGTGAGTGCAGCAGTAGCATGAAAGCAATCAAGAACAACAAGGGGTCAGGGGGAAAGCGGGACATTAAAGACTGCAGTCGCTGGTGGTACACATATTTCCCCTCTATATCGATTCCAGGGACCCCAAACCTTATGCCATTTTCGGGGGCGACTCCAAGCCAAATATACAGTTTTTTCCCTAAACATGCACCAATCCATGTTTTCCGTCCACACCTAAAGAATAGGAGACCTCTGGGACCCCCACAATTGTGCAATGTTCCGTTTGGCAATCATGGCCCCCAGAGTCACCCATTGGGTCTGTGCAACATTATGATCCGTGGGCTCCCAAACATTAAACAGGCAGCGCCTGGCCTCTGGCAAGAGAGCCACACCTGTAACCTCCTACATCACCTCATGTATCCTACTCCAATAGTCAATGATTTCCCAACACTCCCAAATGATGTGGAGTAACGCCCCCAGCTTTCCACAACCCCGTTGACACAGATCCTCCTCGGAAAAACCCATCCGGACCAAACGGGGACCCGTGACATAAACCCTATGCAATATCTTGAGCTAAACTAATCTGAGTCGTGCCGGAACCGAGACCTCCTTCGGAGAGGAGATCGCCGATTGCCATCATCAAGCTCAAGGCCGTCACGGGTCCACTGATCTCGTAATTGCGACAGAAGGTCCGCCCTGTGGTTAATCAGTTTTTTATACACCAGGGAGATGGTACTATCTGGCATATGGACATCCAACACACAGTCCTCCAACGGGGTAGATTCCGGTATTTCCTCCCCTTCTGGGAAGACTGACATCAGTGCATGATGGACCTGAGCATAAAGGAAGAACTCCATCCCTCCCAGTTCAAACTCAGTCTGCAAGGCCTCGAACGACTTCACTTGTCCCTTAACCCAGAGGTCTCTCACCTTGGAGATACCAATGAGATCCCACTTGTCGAACCCCTTAGTGTTCCACAATTTACCAAACCTATCAGAGCTGAAAAATGGGGTCGCTAAGGTCAAACGATCCTTCCACCCTAACACACTAGTAGCATCTTGCCATATCCGTACGGCCGTTCTCGCCGGCCCTGTCAGAGTCTTTACCACAGATTTAGAATATGACGCTCTGTAATAATTGCCGCCGGGAAGTAGCCACCTATCCATGGATTCAACTCAGGGCCATACATACCGTGGTTGATGGCACCTAACTGCGACGCCCAATAATATCTTTTAATGTCGGAGAGAGCAATGCCCCAATCATACCAAGGGAGCGTTAACTTAGCCAGCGCAATACGAGGTCTGCCATCCCATAGCAATTTCCTTTGCAGACCCTCAACTACACGAAAATAACTAGCTGGAACAATATCAAGTGCGTTCTGAAGGGCATATAGAAAATGAGGGAGAGACATCATCTTGAAAAGAGCCGCTCGCCTGAGCAGTGACAGCGGGAGCCTCCGCCAGCCCACAACATCTCGCTTCAACCGACTCAAAGGAGGGAGAAGGTTCTTTTCATATCGAACCACAGGGTCCATCGAGACATAAATCCCGAGATATTTGAACCCCTCTTGCACTATCTGGATGGGGCAGTTACGCGGTAGGATCGGAGCATCACCACAAAGAACATAAAGATAGGATTTCGCCCAGTTGATAACCAAGCCAGAATTTCTACCGAAAGGAAGCCAAAACATCACATAGTACTATCAAAGATTTCCTGGGAGAAGTTAAATAAAGCAAGATGTCGTCTGCATATAATGAAATGTGATCTTCGAACTGCGGAGACCAACGAATACCCCTCATTGAGGGCTCCCAACGGATCCAAGCTGTGAGAGGCTCTAGGGCCACTGCGAACAAAAGAGGAGACGGCGGACAGCCCTGGCGAGTACCCCGCCCGAGACAAAATGGTGCCGAGACGTGTCCATTAACCACTATCTGGGCGAGAGGGTCCGTATAGAGAAGTTGCACCCAGCTAATGAAATCCGACCCGAACCCAAATTTAGCCAACACCGCCCACAAATACGGCCATTCCACCGTGTCGAACGCCATAGTGGCATCTAACGACACCAAAATGGCCGGCTCACACAGCGTCGTGGCTCTCGCAAGAGCCCCGTGTAGACGCCTACGGTTCAACGCCGTATTCCTGTGCGGGATAAACCCAGACTGATCCAGATGGATCAGCTCACTAATGACCTTGATCAGTCTATTAGCCAGCAGCTTGGCCAGAATTTTAGGTTCGGCATTTAACAGTTAAATCGGTCGATACGATGCACACTTATTCCTCGGTTTCCCTTCCTTATGTATTACCACTATCGATGCCAACCGCTGATCGCGGGGGAGGATACCACGATCTCGGGACTCAAGGAACATGTCTCTTAAATACGGAGCAATCTTGGCCGGGCGAACCTTGTAAAGCTCAATCGGGAGACCGTTGGGACCCATCGCTTTGCCCGAGTATAGGGAACACATAGCTAACGCTAACTCATCCGCAGTGATTTTACAGTCCATGAGGTCTCGGTCCGCCTCAGAAAGGCTCGGGAGTGCAATATCTCGCAACAGCAAGCAAGAGTCCTCCTCCGGCCTATCCGACACGGAAGAGTACACAGTGTAGAAATGATTGGCGAAACATGTCACTGTCCCATGCGGGTCAGTGATCAGCACCCCATTCTCCATTTCGATTTCAGGCACCACACGACTAGCTCTATCTTTCCTATCCAACCATGCAATTAATTTGCTCGCCTTATCCCCAACATCATAGAGACGCCCCTGCTGTTCCCGACTAAGGGCCTTCCCCCATCCGTTACCAACGTTCTATATTCCAGCTGCTTCAATTGCAGGACATGCAGTTTAGAGTGGGTCACCTCTTGTTCTAGTTCCAGTTCCAAATCAGCTATCTCCGTCTCTACCCTTACCACATCCTTCTCCTTCTGCTTCTTAGCTCCAGTAATTAACGAGAGAGCTTGACCCCTGAGGACAGTCTTAAAAGCCTCCCACAGCGATATCGAGGAAGAAACCGAACCCTCATTCTCCCGGAAATAATGATCCAAAGCCTTTACAAGCTCACTACGAGTCTTAGGATTTCGGAGATACCAAGGGTTAATAGGGGCTATCCTTCCCCCGGAGCCCGGCGCCAATTCAAACCGAAGCCACAGCGGGGAGTGATCAGAGATATCCCGAGCCATATGCCTGACCTCCTTAACATAGGAAGCTTGTGCAGCCGGCACCAAAACCTAATCAATTCTGGAGAGACTACCATGGGCGCCCGAATGAAACGTATACTGCCGCTGAGTAGAGTGAAGCATCTCCAGCAGTCCGCCAGGCCTATTGTATCAATGAAGTCAGGCAGCCAGCCATGAGCCCCCATGAGTTCCCTAGGTGGATGTCTATCCAACATGCCAGAAACCACGGCATTAAAATCACCACCCATAATCAAAAAACCCCCAGGGAGATCGAGTAGAACCCTTCCCAGGTCAGCAAAGGTTGTAGAGTGCAAGCCAGGAGGAACATAAATAGATACCAGGGAGAGCGTGCGGCCCTCCCACCGTCCCGACACAGCCACATAGTGCCCCCTTTCATCAAGGACCGTAGAATCTACCTCAAGCGGGAGTGATGTCTAAATAAGGATTCCAACCCCCCGGGACCCGGAAGAGAACCCAGCATGTGCCACAAGACGATATCCCTTCCTGTTCATGGCATGACATGTATTTCCTACCAAGTGGGTCTCCTGAAGTAGAACAACATCAGGGGAATGTCACTTTAAAAGTTACAATACCACCCCGCGTTTAATCTTGTCCCCCAACCCGTTAACATTCCAGCTCATCAACCTCAACCCCCTACCCCCATCATAAAAGAGAAAGAAGACCCAACCCCCGCCTGAGTCCAGCACGTGAATGAAAATGTCTTGCAATATTGCGCCTTGCGAAAACAGTAACCTGAAAACCAACACCCCCAAACAACCCGTTGTGATACCCCCCACCCTGCACCCCTGCTTATGACTATAAAGCCACCCCAACTTGCAGTGTACCTGTCGCCCCCGCATCTAAACTGAGCTACAAGAAGAAAAACAGAGGAGGAGAGAGACCCTCCGATAGCCTCGCAACCCCCAATTTCATCCGCAATTAACCGTACATCAAAACTCAAACCACCACAATAATAAACCCCCTAGTGTCCCCAGAAACCAGACAGTTGGTGCTCATTCCTGCTCCATAGGTCCTCCCTCCGCTCCGCCAGATCGTTTCTCTGGTTCTTGTTGGGCCGGCAGAGTGTCCAACCAGTCTGCAACCACCTCAGGCCTATCAAGGAAGTGGACCCGTTCGTCATACTCGATCCTCAACTTGGCCGGGAAAAGCATAGAGTATTTGAGACCCCTGTCACGAAGTCTCCTCTTCACCCCCAGAAAACTTAGCCTCTGTTTTTGGACTGTCTGTGTGAAATCCGGATAGAAGCTGATTGATGAGTTCTCGAATTTCAAGGGCCCACCCACTCGAGAGGCCTGGAGGATAGCGTCCCTGTCCCAAAAATTGAATATCCGCGCTATCATAGGCCTCGGCGGGGCATCCACTTTCGGTCTGCCGCCGGGACCCTGTGCGTTCACTCCACAGTAAAAAACTTGCTCAGTCCCTTGGGCGCCAGCTGGTTCACGATAAGGTCCTCAACAAAGAGGTCAGCTGCTTGATCTTCCGTCTTTTCCGGAACTCCAATTATACGGACATTATTCCGCCGGGCCCTCCCTTCAAAATCCTCCAGGCGACGTGCAACAATGTCATTCGAGGCCTTCACGTTACGGACCTCGGTCTGCAGGTCAATGACGTCATCCGTTAAACTCGATGTCTTTATATCCAACGATTTGACCTTTTCATTAGTCTTTGTAAGATCCCTGCGAATCAAATTCACATCGATCGCCACTGTATCCAATTTATGGGCTAGGGTCTCCATTTGCTTCCCGAGGGAAGACTTGATACCATCGATGGTGGCCATCACGTCCTGTAGAGTTGGTTCAGTTACCGGATCCGATGAGTCCCTCGCCTCTTCCAGGGACCTACCCGGTCCACTGGGCGACCCCTTAACCTGGGCATATCGGTCCATGACATTGGTTTGAGTATATCCACCCCGTCTGGTGGGTTTCGACTTCTAATTGTCCCCCTCCGGTTTGCTCGTCATTTCAAGAAAATCCCTGAATGCTGTCCAAATCAAAAGCGGGGGGAATCAAGTGTCCAGCAAACAATAGACAAGACCTAACTGATAGGGAAGTCGACCAATATGACTTATCCACTCAGAGTCCAGAAAGCGAAACTACAAAATGGCCCTCGGGCAAAGCACGGGAATTAGCCAAAAAAAGGACGGCTCTCACTCCAGGCCAAAGTCTGATATCTCGTGTGTTGTTCAGTACGGTCAAGCACCAACATGGGTACAAGCTTTCGCTTCAATGAGGTGTCCCCAGAACGGGATCCGAGCCAAGTGCCAAAAACGAAAGTGAAAGTGAAGCCGGACCGGCCGCCTCCGCGATCTTAGGCCGATGTTGTTCAATCACACCCCGGGCACCATGCCAACCCAAACGGCGGGCATCCAGGAGACGAAGGCCATAAACTTTCCAGCGCCACAACTCCGGCCTCCGGGGTCCGATCAGGATACAAATTTCGGCTTTCGCTTCTCCCGTGGTTCATCTGCACGAAGATGTCGACAGCAAACAGGATAAATGACAGGATATATTCGGGAGGTTACGAGGGTCTCTGGAGCTCTGTGCTCATACGGCCATCTTGGTTGCGCGCGAAGCTCCTCCCCCCATTGTTCCACAATTGATACTAATTTAGACTCCATGTAAGTCTCTAGTAAGTGGTACCCCTTGTACCTAGGACATTGGAACTAAAGAGGGTTCCTAAGGGCTGCAGCACGAATTGTGCCACCTTAAGGGACCCCTCACCAAGCTCATGCAAACTGCAGTTGCAGCCTGCATGTCTTGGTGCAGAGAAAAACAAAGAGTCAACATGGCCTGTGTGCCATGCCTTCCCAGCACTGCTTGTGGTATAGGTAAGTCACCCCTAACAGCCCTTAGGGAAGGTGCACTATACCCATTTATGGGCATATCTGCATCAGTTGATGTGTCCTTTTTTTACCCAGGTTCACCCTTGGATACCAGAATTGCACTGGGGAACCTTACAGAGTACCTAGGCTGGTCACCCATGTTTATAAGTTCCCCAGTTACACAATGGTTTCACTGTACCCCCACATGTTTGATACCAAACATCTTGTCTTAATATACCAACTCTGATGCCAGTGTTGGGTTTATTCAGAAATTCACACAGGGGCACCTTAGAGGTACCCTCTAAAAACCTACCAACTACTAGTGTGTTCACAGACTGGTCCTGGCCAGCCACCCTCCCTAGACAAGTTTCAGACCCCCGCTCTCGGAGGTCAGGAACAAATCCTGCTTTGGGCGGAGATTTTTACACCACCTACCTGCAGGATAAGCCTTTCCAGGACGGGAAGCTTCAAATGCCCTGCCGCCTTTGTTATGCGACTGAGGCCTCTCCATGTAGTGGAGATGTCCTGACCCCACTTTTTGGCAGCAAGACACGTGGGAAAACTAGTGAGATTATTAAGTGTGCCCTCCTCCAGCCAGCAGCACCCTTAAGGTGACCAGCTGATGTGGACCCCACTTTTCAGATTCCCCCACCTTGATTTGAGAAGGATTAGTATTCGAGGGTCAGTGTTTTGCCCACTAACCACAAGAAGTGGTCATATAGAGGGTGTAGACACCCTAAAGGAAAAACGGCTACTACCTGTTAGTCTTCTATAACACCCCTCAGTTGAGTATTTAGGTAGCACCCCTGAACCCAAGTACTCAGATTCGATGAATATTGAGAAGGACAAAGAAGAGTCACTGCCTAGGGAGAACTGCAGAAGAGCTGTGAACTTTTGGCGTGAAAATGTGCCTGCTCGCAAACTCTCTCGACAGTTGTGACAGAGGGACTCGTTCTGCAAGCTGGAGAGTTACCAAAGTCTTGAGTACCTTGCCAGGACATCGACAACACCTACAGTCTACCTTGGAGTAGAGAAACTACTCACTTGCAGCCCGCAGGCACCGACAAGCAGAATACGGTCTACTGACTTGCAGCTCCCTGGCCCGACTGACGCCGTAGACGACCAGGAGAAGGTACTCATGCTCTGGAAGGTCAGATCTGTCTCCCTACCTAGTGTTAAGACACAAGGACCAACCAGAACGGTTCAGCACCAATACCCGGGGAACCGGATTCCCTGCATCAAACACCAACAGTGAGAGTCCAGTCCGGATTCTTACTTCATCATGACCAAGCAGCCATCTAGGGACTTCAGCATCACTGAGACCCTCTTATGAGTGACCCAGATGTCCTGATTTTGCCCCTGACAGCTGTTTGGCCCAAACTGCGAGGAGCCTCTTTGCGCATTAGCCCAGCTTCCCTAACCACTCTGCACCGAACCTCCGGGCGTAGGTCCTGAAGAACCGGCTGTGTCCCTTGATCCAAGACCCCTTGTGACCTAAGCTCCTGTTTGGAAGCTCTCAGACTTATCTCCAAGTCCCCCTGTGCGACCTGTTTCCGGGTTGACCCATTCACCTTAGCACGCCCAGCTACAACCTCACCAGCACCCTGCTCCTGGTGAAACCTGGGCAGGTCCTGAAGAACTGCTGGTAGTACTTTGGACCTTGGCCCTCTACAACTCTAAACACAGAAGGTGACCCACTGAAACCAACTGTACTTACCTTTATTGCATTTATGACTTTTCATCCCATAGGATTACGTTGTGCTTAAAGGTGCACAACTTTGAAAGTGTTACTTGTAAAAACTGATAACGCAAAAAGTACTTACCTTTGTACGAAATTCTTGGTTTTGACACACATATAAAAAGAAGTGCCATTTTTCTAATCTGGTCTCATATTTATTCTTTGAGTGTGTGTCTCATTTAGTGCCTCTGTGAGTACAACAAATGCTTAGCACTACTCTCTGATAAGTCTAAATGCTCTCCCACACTACCACAAAAGACAGCGTTAGTATTGTCTACTTTAGCCTCTGTAAACCAATTGGGGACCCATTGGAGTCTCTGCACAATGTACTTCTTTTTAGCACACTATTTAGATAGCCAGGTTCCAAAAATTTTGATTTATTAATTTAAACCATGTAAGCCAATAAGTGTTTTTTGAACGTTTTACATAGTACACCTCTTTTTGGTACACTACATAAAAAGCCAGCTTCCTAGGTATATGACTGCTTGATTTTCTTAGAGTATTTCTATTAACATGGAGATAAGATACACAAAGATGGTACTTTAAAATATAATTTCTATATAATTCTAGGCCTTTACAGGCATCGTATTGTCACAATAGCAGATATGAGGGGCCTGATTCTGGGCAGAGCATGTTTACTGTTGATTTGGGAAATATATCTACATGGGGCATACCACCTTCACTTTGATTGGGTGGCTGGCATTTTCTGAATTTTTGCTAAATTTCTCCCATTAAATTTCCCTTCAGCCTCCCTTGCAAGGAGCATGTCATTGGCAAAGGCCAACCCACATATCTGTACATCTTGTTTCGTGTGGATTTGCATCACTTCTATTGCTTGATGTTCTACTTTTGTTGTGGTAGTCCGACTTAGCTGTATCAGTGGCAGGTGCAGTCCCATCAAAGACACCTTTCGAAATTAGCGCAAAACCAGTGACATATATCTATCTCACTACTGTCAGTTGAGCCATTTACTCTAATGTGTTTCTCTCTCCTCTTTATCCACTTTCCTCCCTTTCAATAACCCTGTCGGTTGGAGATGTATACATTCTTCCGCTTACAGCTCGTACTCGCACTATGATCCCGAGCCTGTACCCTCCCTCTCCACAGCTCCTTCGCGCAAGAAATCATTGTCCACACCTTCTTTTAGGAGCAAGAAAGGCCACTTTTATTTTAGGACAGGTGCATCATAAATTTCATAAACACATTCATTATTTATTTATTTATTTACATAATTCAACTCTACAGTGAGCCTACGAAACCTAAATCCCAAAACCCCGAACAAACTCCTGCCTACTACCCCTAGCCTACCCAACGCTACCCTTCAGGATGGCCAACCCGCTCCAGGCTGCCCACCCCCACTAACAAAAACCCGCCTCCAAAAGAACAAAGGCACCCATCCTAACAGTGGCAAACCTACCTAAACTAAACAGCGCCTAGAGCACCGCAAAAATAAAAAACCCATAAATAAAGAAAAAGAAAAAGGAAAAAAGAGGGAGGGTGGGTGGGGCAAAACAACCTCCCTTCTCGCCTCCCGCCACGCAGTTCCTAACCGCCCGCCTAACTTCCCCTTTTAACCCCTCTGCTAATCAGCCCCACCTGGTAATGATCCTCGCGCGAACCTGCCCAGGAAGAGACCGGCTCGCGCCTGGCTCTCCCTGGGTCCCCCCTCGCGCAAGAAATCATTGTCCACACCTTCTTTTAGGAGCAAGAAAGGCCACTTTTATTTTAGGACAGGTGCATCATAAATTTCATAAACACATTCATTATTTATTTATTTATTTACATAATTCAACTCTACAGTGAGCCTACGAAACCTAAATCCCAAAACCCCGAACAAACTCCTGCCTACTACCCCTAGCCTACCCAACGCTACCCTTCAGGATGGCCAACCCGCTCCAGGCTGCCCACCCCCACTAACAAAAACCCGCCACCCAGGAAAACCTTTAGCGTTTTCCTGCCCCACCTAAAGGAAAGGAAGGAGCACACCACAACTGTACCTGAAGAACCTTGCTAATCAAGTCCCTGAGTTCAAGGAGGTAAAAAGAGAGGCCCAAAGCTGAGAGATGCACACCGTCCTCACAAAATAAATGATGTTCAGAGACTTTTAAATGATAATGGTCCAAACTGTAGATACCCCAATGTTGACAAAAAAGGCGCATTGTCCTGTTCACTTTCCTTCTAGCCTTTTCCAGGGCAGAATGGTTCCTCGCCCCACGCCATTGCAAACGAGGCACAAACTCAGTCCATATAAGCATGGTGCTCACCCATGTGGTTCTGATGATTTCCAGGTCCTGCTTCATTAATTTTAACAAGGTAAACCCAGAGAGAGAAACCAAGTCATTCTCTCCCAAGTGTAGCACCAGGAGATCCGGAGGGCCCCCCAAACACTGCGAAACCAAAGCAGCCAAGGCGGGAAAAAGCCCACCCCAGCGCATACCCCCTGTTCCATGCCAGGAGACTTCGTGTGTCATACTGTTCAGACCAAGTGATCTCCCACAGAGCTGACTGGCAGCGGCTAAAGCTGCTCTTTTAATAAAAGAGTGCCCCAGTATCCACACCCTTCGTTTGCATCCGGCGACTGATGGCCAGGGACCTAGGAGAGAAAGAAATGTTAGACAAGCCAAAATGCACTATTTCCTCACATACTTTTCACAGCACTTGGAACGCCAACGACTAATGCGTCGGATCTGGGACCAGTCCCACCCCAACCGAGCGGCCTCCGTCGCCGCACCAATTCGGAAAGAATGAGTACCAAATTGAACAGGATCCTTCCCCAAGCGCAACAAAACCTTGCGTAATACAGCCAACAATTGAGATGCAACTATGGGACTACCATCCGCATGACAAAATATGGACCCCTGGAGAAAATGCGGAGAGGACACAAACACTTCCCATTCCCCAACCGGGCAACATGCAGAGACACCACTCCTACCAAGGAACACCCACTTACCCCTCCCCATCTGGTCGGTTTTAGATGCCCGCAGCCACAGCCGCACTCTGTCACTTTCCAACACCACCTCATTGCTGGTCATACCTACCCTGCCCCGCAACCCCAGCAACTCTGATGCCCGAAATGCCCCAAAGAACAACCAAACAAAACACAAACGAAATTTGGCACACTCCAAAGCATCATAACAACACACCTCCAATTCCGGCAACAGCAACTGGAGCAACTCAAAAGTCACTGGCTGCCGGAGCTGCTGACCGCCAGCCCGGAGCCTGGCCAAACCTTTCAACACTTTACGAACCAACACCCCCCCAACCGGATCCCTCCCCCACCAAAGCTGCCCATAAAAAGAAACCCCAGCCAATTTGCCAGAAATGGTAGTGGGCGATAAGCCTTTGTCCGCCAGATGTAAAACAAACTGCAAGACGCATTGTTCATCAGACCAACCCGCCCCAATCGGCCCCATCGAATCCTTACCAAACTGCAGAAACTCATTCCAGGCTTTCACATGACCCCGCCTGGTGGATTCAGCCACTGAATTTTCTACCAAGTGGTGAACCCTCAATCCCCCAGGTCCCATACGTACTGTGGGATCGCTGTTGGTTCCAGGTCCGCCCCAGGAGCTAACTTGCGGAACTCGGACCACTGAAAGCGAGACAAAGAATCAGCGATGCAATTAGAAGTACCAGGAACATGCCGTGCTTTAAAGACAATATTTAATTGCAGACACCGCAGCATGAATGCGCGCAGGAGCCGCAAAACCCGCAAATCACGAGCCTTTTGGTGATTGACAAGGTGCACGACTGCCAAATTGTCCACGTGAAACAGGACTGAGCGATTCTGAAACTCATCCCCCCATAGGTGCAGAGCAACCAGCAGCGGGAAGAGCTCCAGAAACGCTATGCTGCGACCCTGATCCTTCCAGTGCGCCGGCCAGCCGGCCGCGCACCATCGACCTTCCCAAAATATTCCGAAGCCGTGAGCGCACCATCGACCTTCCCAAAATATTCCGAAGCCGTGAGCCCCTGACGCATCAGTGAACAACTGTACTTGCCATACCATGTCCTCATCCGCAAAAAACAAGGACACGCCATTAAACTCTTGTAGGAAACTAAGCCAGACGGTCAAATCGGCACGCACAGCGGTGGTAATGCGCACCCTATGATGGGGAAGGCGTGCTCCGGACATGGACAAACCTAGACGTCTGCAGAATGTCCTGCCCGCCCGAACAACCCGGCAAGCAAAATTGAGGTAACCCAACAACTTCTGAACAGTTTTCAAAACAACTTTCCGCTCCCCCAACACCAGATGTATGAAAGCAGACATTTCCTTCACTTTAGCCACAGGCAATCTCGCCACCATAGACAGAGTATCAATTTCAATCCCCAAGAAAGTCAGGGACGTACAGGGACCCTCTGTCTTGTCCGGCGCCAATGGAACCCCCAATTCCTCCGCTAGAGCCTGAAAGATGTTCAAAGCCGACTGACACTGCCCAGATCGACCTTCCCCAATGAAAAGAAAATCATCAAGGTAATGACAGACCAATACGTGGCCACTAACAAAAGTGAATCGCCACTGCAGGAAGGTACTGAAAGTTTCAAAAAGGGAGCATGACACTGAACAGCCCATGGGCAACACCCTATCCACGTAGAAACTACCATCAAAATGCATTCCCAACAGACTGAAATCCCAAGGGTGAATGGGCAATAGCCGGAAAGCCGACTGAATGTCGCTCTTCGCCAGCAAAGCCCCAACACCAGCCGTGCGCACGAGCCGTAAGGCATCGTCCACCGAAGCATAATTGACAGTTGAGTCAGCTGGATCAATAAAGTCATTAATCGATGAACCCTCGGGCCAGGACAGGTGATGGATAAGACGAAACTCCCCTTCCGCCTTCTTAGGCACCACACCCAGGGGTGATACAATCAAGTCAGGCAGAGGACAATTCACAAAAGGACCAGCAATCCTACCAGCCGCAAGCTCAGCATCCAGTTTCTTCCGCACAACATGGGGACTCTCCTTCGCAGACTTCAAATTGTCCGACCACCTGCCCACCCTGGGTCCCTGATACCCAATCCGGAACCCAATTTTGAAACCCCAAGACAAAATCTTAGCGGCCTCAAAATCTGGATAATCCACCAGCCAGAGGTCGAGAACCTCCTGCCTAATAGGAGTAGGGGCCCTTGTAAACAGACTGTTGTTGCTGCCCCCTACCCCCTGAACCTCTTCCCTGCTCACCCAATCGCTGGCCGGGAAAACACTGGGTGAGGGCATGCTTCCCTCCACACTGCGAACACTCGTGTTTGTACCTGCAAGCAGGTCTGTTACAGGAACCCCTGTTAAAATGCCAGCATGTGCCAGAGGCGGCTGATTGACCTCTGCCCCAAACCCCCGCCCCAGACTGAGCGGGGCGAGCTGAAAAGGGTCGATAATACACGGGCTGCCCGCTAGCTGTGTGGGTCGTAGCAGGTGGGTTTGCCGATGCCATCCATTGCAACCATAACTCGGAATCAACCTCACCCCACGAACGCTCAGGGAAAGCGCTCATGCGCGCCCTGAATTCGTCATCATAGGACAACCAAGCAAAGCCGCCAAAATAACTGTGAGCCTTGCGGATAACATCTGCATATTTAAACATGTCTATTGCTTTCTCAGGATGACGTTGACAATAAACGCTGGCATAAATAAGAAAGGCCGAAGTCCAGTTCTCTATGGACTTCGGAACACGAGGCCTCCGAGCCAATTCTAATTCCTCCTCCTTTGACCCTTCTTTTGCCTGAACATCCCTATGGAGAAGCCGAAAAACATCCACAAATGCCCCAGACCATATCAAATTCTTCGTTTTTTCAGATAAATGAGACCCCAAAGGCATTCCCACCCCAGAATAAGGCAACTTTTTCGGTAGGATACTATCCTCCGTGACACGTGTGGCAGCCACCCCGCCCGCCCCCGCTGTAGAAACTTCATTTGCAACTTGCACATTAGAAACATTCGAAAGTACAGGCCGCTCAAGCCTCGGTGCCAGAGCGACTCGCTCAACCACAACCCCATCACCCGTACCAATAGATCTTGTACTCTTAACAGGGAGACTCTCCCTAGGTTGCCACACAGACCACCACCCATCCTTACCTCTCGGTAACTGCTCCGACTGCTGTGCGACAGCCCCACGATCCCTCTGAGAAGGTCCAGACCACACTGCCCCTCGTACACCTGCATGGTCCACTCTAGACTCCTGCAAAACACGAGAAACAGTGGGTTGCCCCAACCCACCCCCCTGGGCCCGTGCTGCCAAAAGCCCAACATCTTTGTCTCTCAATTCCCCTTCTTCCAACTCATCATCATGAAAACTCCCACAGAAAGCTTCATCAGAAAATGCAACTTGATCACTACCACTGGGCATAGCCCCATCACCAATACCCCCATCATAAAATTGCCAGTCGATGTTATGAAAGCTATGTGCACTGAAAGCTGTAGAAGAGCCGTCCGCTCCAGACAGCCCCCCCGGAAGCCCACCACTGGAAACAGCCGTGTGGACAGTTCCCGGGCCCGTAGAAACAGCCAACAGCCGCCCAGCCGCCGGCGCAGATTGAAAACTGCGGCCGCTCGAGCCAGACAACGAAACAGCCCCAAAAACATTGCCCCCCACGGCGGAACCGCAATCACCCCCCGACGTCAGACCAGTGACACCCACCGACCCAGCCTCAGGGCCACCCAGAAGCCCACCTGGACGACCCCTGGGGACCGGGAACAGTGTCTGACCAGTGGCCGGGGGCGCCCCCTTGCGCAGCAAACCCTTACCACCCGGGGTCAAGGACGTGTGGGGGAGGGGCCGGGAGCCAGGAGCACCAGTTGAAGCAGCCTTGGCCGAAGGGGGCAGCAGGGTATGTGCAGCACCCACCGAAACCACAGCAGGGGCCGGGGGCAGGGCCTCAGGGGGGGGGGGGGGACGTCAGCGCGGCACGGGGGTGCCTGGCATCAGCGTCAACCGAGGGAGGAGTGCCAACATTAGGGAGGGGGGCAGGAACAGGCCCCGGCAATGCAGGGGAGAGCAGATAACACTGCCCATTGAGCCATAAGTATGGGGAGACCCCATCTGCCGAAGGCGACACCGAGGGGGAAGAGGCAAGGGGCACCGCAGCAGGTAGGGGGGCGTGCAAGCGCCCATGCTGCTCCAAGCTTCGCCCACGCTTGGGCTTGGGGCCCGCCTGCAGCTTCCCCGACTTCCCAGGTGTCAATCCGCCTGTGCGCGGAGCCAGCCGGCCCATGGAACGCCCCCGCCTCCCCCCGGGCGCCCCTCGTGCACCAGCATCGAAAAACGGTAACGCACATACCTGCTGGAGGGCGCCCGGGTCACACGGCGGGGGTTCTGCTTCCACGGCGGGCAAAACAAGCCCAGGCCCGTCTGCCGGCATGGCCGCCTCGCCGTCTTCCTCGTCCTCTGGGCCCGGCGATAAACACGCCTCCACAGCCCTGGCGACGCCCTCCGAAGCCTTGCGAGGGGGGCGGGCCATGCCGACCCAAGCTTCCGCCGGGACACCCGGCATCAACAAGTCCTCACGCCCTGCCGCACAAAGGATTTGTACAGCCCTCCTGACCTCCGCGGCTTCCTCCATGACCCAGGGCAAAGGTGGGAACACGAGCGCAAAACAACCTCCCTTCTCGCCTCCCGCCACGCAGTTCCTAACCGCCCGCCTAACTTCCCCTTTTAACCCCTCTGCTAATCAGCCCCACCTGGTAATGATCCTCGCGCGAACCTGCCCAGGAAGAGACCGGCTCGCGCCTGGCTCTCCCTGGGTCCCCCCTTCGAGTCACAACAGTTTGCAAGGCCCACAATGGACGCCAGTGCTAAACCTTTCCTCTACACATCATTTCTCACGTAGAGGTAGCTCAGCTAGAGCGTGCCGTCTCGCTGATTCAGGGTACATAGTTAAGCAAGAGGCAGGAAAGTTTGAGAACTGCGGGTCCCAGTACTTAAGCGGCATCAGGCTATTCTGCTAGCTACATAGAGAATAGTGGCTTTAGAAAAACTGGACTGTTTCTCCTAACTTAGCAATGGAGTTAGCCTCACCCGAAAAACATACAGGATTTCCACAATACAAGATATTCATGGCTGCAAGCAGATTGCATTTTTAAACAAGCCACAGCAGGCCTTTTCAACCGGCGTGAGGACAATTGCCTTTCTAATGTATTTAACCAATGAAGCGCGCGCATGGGCCTCTCCTTTAATGACTATCCATTGCCCCTTTTATCACTGGCCATAGGTCCTTTGTGTTGAATTTGATCGTCGACAGATTATGCCGAATGCTCACTACGGGCTGTTAAGTATCGAACGAGGAAGAAGGGAACCCCTTTTATTGAGCACATCCAACAACTGTGAGCAGAAGCTAATTGTAGCAAAGAGCAGTGTTATCCTTTCATAATTAATCATGAGAGGAGTTAAGATGCGTTGTTGCTGGTGAGCAATCGCCCTAGAGGGTGTAAGCATTTATCTTATATTACGGATTTATGCCCAACAGCATGCTTGCAAGGAGAAGACTCCCCCGCAACGATTGTTCACGCCTATTTCTTCTGAGTAGTTAAATGTGGAAAACACCAGTGAAGAACCAATATAGGTCGGGTCCACAAGTATACCTTTTACATATTGTTTTACGAGACCTTTAAACGAAAGAGAAACAGTGTTATACTTTAGGTAGGGTCAGCATTGTATAAGGAATTGCCCATTGCTGCAAAGAAACCAATAGCGTCGTCTCCGAAGAGCAAACCTTACCAACTAAACTGTGTTTGCAATCAAGAAATCATATTTTCATCTGAGATTCCAACCCACTACTACAAAAGGGCCAGTTCAGATGCCTGCTTCAAATGTATGCGGAGCATCAGGCTGATTGACTGACAAAGGTTTCCATAATAAACAACAGACCCCGATAGTACATGAACCTCTGGCCAAAGTAGTACTCGGGATAGATGGCACTTCGTCTTCTGAGATTGTTCAGTGGAAAAAGAAAGTGGTGGTGCTGGCTATGGCAGATGGACATGTCGCATCCATGCATTACCCCGCAATCAGTTGGCAAGGAGAGTATATTGTGATGTGCTCTGATTTATTGTAGAGAATTGTGTTGGAAAGAGCTTCTATGCAGAGGAAACAATCGTTTATCTGTTTTGCAGTGCAATATCTCCCGCACTCTGCCCCACTCCCTCCTGTATGTCGTATATACCCCCATACTGTATTCCTTATCATGACAAGAAAAAGCCAATGCACACATTTGTCTTGTTGTGGTCATTTGCTGGCCGCAGTTTATTAGGAATGCAAGGAAACATGTATATACTTTGCATCATGCTATGTCATCCCAAACTTCCTTGGTATTGTCTCTTGGCCCTTCTGGGTCGTTTTCTTTTGTAGGTTGGATTTTTGCGCCCTGTTTGCGCGGAAAGGGACTAGCTTCTGTCCTGGAGTTAGGCTATCTAGCTACCTTGTACCTTGTCCGACTTTGTTATTCCCTGCCGTCCGGCGGGGCTGGGCTGCAAGCGCCGTCTCCGTTTGCTACCGCCCCCCCCCCCCCCCATTCGGTAGGACAAATTACCCAGCAGTGAGGCATCCAAGAGTGGGTGGTCCTGCACAACTGTCCTTAGGCCAGCTCACCCAGCCGTGCGGCATCTGAAGGGGAGTGGACCTATTCTGGCACACCGCCCTCCGGTGTGGTGTAATGTAGCCAATGGACAGTGCCCAGTGACCACACTGGTCAGGCACTAGGACCAGCCCGAGGGAAGGTCGAGGGCGGGAGGAAAGGGAGGAGCAGGGGGACGAAAGGGCAGTTCACTGCTGACCACCATGCCTGTAAGATACGAATAAAGAAGCTCCCTGATAAAGCAGTTATCCGCGTGGTTAATAGGTCTGCGAAGACTCTACATCTGGCGACGAAGGTTAAAGACACCCTGCGCGTGTGAATAGCCACCGCAGCGACCGGCGACCGACTGGCCCGGAGCTCGCCCCACGTCCGGCGGCTCGAGCGCGCTGCGAGCCCAAAAAAAAAAAGAAAGAAAAATGCCCACCGAGTGCACACCTCGGCGGCGGAATTGCGCTGATCTAAGCACCTACCGAGCGCCCACCTCGGTTGCCCAAAGCGCCTACCGAGTGCACACCTCGGCGGCGTGTGGCCAGGTAGAACGCCCACCGAGTGCCCACCTCGGCGGTGAAAGCGGATTCGAAGAAAGAAGAAGGCCGACTTAAAACGCTCACCGAGTGCCCACCTCGGCGGCGAGACGCGGACCAGAAGAGCGCCCACCGAGTGCCCACCTCGGCGGCAGAAGCGTGGCAAGACAACCACCCACCGAGTGCTCCCCTCGGCGGTGGAAAAGGAAGAAGACTGCCTCTTTACCTCCTTGTGCCTCCAGCGGCGGATCCCGGTTTCGGTGAGTGGAAACGCCGACCCAGCCAGGCTCCCGGTAGAAAATTGAATGAAATCGTCCGAAATCCCGCCAGAAACGAGATTCCGGGCGGCCATCTTGGAGTCAGGCAGCATCGACCAATCCCCTGCGAGGGATTGCCGGTGGCCATTTTGAAGTCAGGCAAGGGTCCTGATGTAACAAACAAGCACTGGCGAGTGCAACGAAAATAGCAAACAAGCATTGGTGAGTGCAACGAAGATAACAAACAAGCACTGACGAGTGCAACAAAGTCTACAAACAAGCACTGGCGAGTGCAACGAAGATAGCAAACAAGCACTGGCGAGTGCAACGAAGGTATCAAATAAGCACTGGCGAGTGCAACGAAAATAGCAAACAAGCACTGGCGAGTGCAACGAAAATAGCAAACAAGCACTGGCGAGTGCAACGAAGATAACAAACTAGCACTGGCGAGTGCAACGAGAACGGACAAGAGAGTGAACACAGACTGCAAAAGGCGTCAGGAACTACGAGCGAACAATGGCCGCCCCCGCCCCTGGGAGTATGTCGCGAGCATCTCTCCTGAGGCGCCCCGAGCCCCTTATTATCGATTCTGGCAGGAGTATGAGCCTGCGGTGGCAAGAATGGATACAAGACTTTGACGACTTCATGAAAGCGTCCAAGGTAACAGACGAGGGAGAGCAACTACTCTTCCTCAGGAACCTGATTGGCAGGGACGGTGGACGGATCCTAAAAGAACTGCCAGAAGAATCCGTGGCGTCCTACACTAAAGCACGGGAAGCCCTGAACAGTAAATTCCTGCACAAAAAGAACATTGACTATGAGCAGTACACCTTCAACCGGGCAGTGCAAGAGAGAGGTGAACGAATGGAGGCGTTCGTGACTCGTCTGAATCGCCTAGCAAAGCATTGCGAGTTTGATAATTTCTCGAAGGAAGACGCTCTGCGACTAAGAGTCATAGAAGGATGCCTCTCCGAACCATTGAGACGTAAGCTACTGAAGAAAAGCTACGCACTAGCGGAAATCGTGGACATGACGAGAGTAGAGGAACAAGCTTACGAGCATACAAAGAGCATGGAAAGCGGGAAAAGCGAGCGACCGGAACAAGCCTTCAGGATGCAGTCTCGGCGCGAACTTCGACGGTCTCCGCCACGTGATCGCTCGTCCATGTCCAAGAAACACCACCACCAGTCTCACAGAGGGCACAAAGACACGAGATACACGAAAGGAGGTTCGGACAAGCACACCAAATGTTACCGATGCGGCTACGACTTCCCACATGCAGATGCATGCCCAGCGCTGGGAGAGCAATGCCGGAAATGTGGGAGAGACAACCACTTTGAAAGCATGTGCAGGGCAGTGTCGAAGAGTGATCACAATGGAAGCCACCGACGATACCCGAACTCAAACAGTCGCCATCATGTCAGGGCTGTCAAAGACAAACGTGACTCGTCCTCCGGGTCGTCACAATCAAGCGGCCGCTCCTGCAGGACATGTCAGTCTTGGCGATCATCCTCAAGAGAATCTCGATCTCCATCACCCGCTCCCCGAAAAGAATACCTCTATCGGGTGGCAGACCTTGACCAACTGAAAGAATACCCGCGTCTGGACATCAACGTTGGCTCTCACCCCACCCAGTTTGTGCTCGATAGTGGGGCAACGCTAAACTATTTACCAGCCACTGAATACCACTGGATGAATCCACAACCCGAACTAATGGAGGCCCATGTGCAAGTGTAAACGTGGATGGCTGAAAAGCCACTGACGTGCCTTGGGAAGTTCGAAACTGACCTTTCATATGAAGACCGGACAATACCAGCGTACATCCACGTCATTGAAGGGCCCGAAGCCGACTGTCTCCTGAGCCTGGCAACTGCCGAACGGCTGAAACTGGTGGATATCCTATTCAGAGTCCCTGACAAACCAGCACTCATCCGAAAATTCCCAAAGCTGTTCCAAGGTCTAGGAAAACTGAAGAATTGTCAAATAAAACTACATATAGATGAACAAGTCACATCGGTGGCACAACGCCACCGAAAAATTCCATTTCACCTACAAGAAGCCGTGGAGAAGGAACTCGGGGACCTGCTAGAAGCAGACATCATCGAGAGAACGGAGGGGCCGACCCCGTGGGTCTCCCCGGTCGTGGTGGTCCCAAAGAAAGGAGAAACTGGCCGAGTTCGTCTGTGTGTAGACATGAGAGCGCCCAATACGGCCTTCGAAAGAGAGAGACATCCTGGCCCACACATCAGTGACATGATCACGTCCCTCAACGGAGCAAAGATATTTTCAAAACTGGACCTCAACAAAGGATACCATCAGCTAGAGTTGCATGAAAGGTCAAGATACATCACAACATTCTCGACACATCTTGGACTATTCAGATATAAGAGGCTAAGTTTCGGAGTGTCATCAGCGGCAGAGATATTTCAAGAGGCCATCAGGAGAACAATACATCACATCCCACAGGTTCTGAACTACAGTGATGACATCCTCGTATACGGAGCAACGGCGTCTGAACACAACAAAGCGCTGAATCAGGTCTGTCAAGCACTGATGGACGCAAACCTCACACTTAACAAAGCGAAATGTGAACTGCACAAACCAAGACTAAAATTTTTCGGACACCTATTCTCTGGAAATGGAATGAAACCAGACCCAGAAAAGGTAGCAGCGTTAAATGACACACCAAGCCCGAAGGACGTTGGCGATATACGATCGTTCCTAGGTATGGCCAGCTACTGCTCCAGATATGTTCCCGACTCTGCTACATTAAGCTACCCGTTAAGGAAGCTCACTAAACAAGGGCAATCTTTCCAGTGGTCCACCCAGTGTGAAGGAGCATTTCGGGAAATTAAGAGAACTGTTGAATCAGCAAAGAACCTAGCATACTTCAACCCAACAATGAAGACGGAGATAACGGTGGACGCCAGTCCCGTAGGATTAGGAGCCATCCTAGCACAGTATGACAGGGAAGGAGACCAAAGGCACATAGTAGCGTAAGCTAGCAGAAGCCTGACGGACACAGAGAGGGCCTACTCGCAACCAGAAAAAGAAAGCCTGGCGGTTGTCTGGGCGTGTGAACACTTCCACATCTTCATCTTTGGAAAACACTTCACACTCATAACTGACCACCAGGCCCTAATCACAATCTTCGGAAACCCGAAAGCAAAAATGCCACCAAGAATAGAGCGGTGGGGCCTAAGGCTGCAAGAGTACACATACACCATCATCCACAAGCCAGGCAAGGATGCAAACCCGGCAAACTACATGTCACAACACCCCATCAAAGACAACAAACCAGAACAATCAATAGCGGATGAATACATTCACTTCGTAGTGAATCAAGCGAGGCCTCCGTCTGTACCACTGGACGCCATCTGTGAAGCAACACAAACGGATGCCACCCTGCAAGAAGTGAAAAACATGATCCAAACCAACGGCTGGAGACGCAAGTCAAGCAATGGACAAAACAACACTGACATGGCGGCATTCAAACATGTCCATGAAGAACTGTCGATAGCGGCCAATGGACTCATCTTACGAGACACGAGAATAGTAATACCACGACAACTCAGACAAGGGGTCGTCAACTTAGCGCATGAGGGACATCGGGGTGTGGTAGCTACAAAAAGAGCACCCCGCGAAAGGTTCTGGTTCCCAACACTAGATCAGATGGTGGAGGCGACATTGAAGGACTGTCCGCAATGTCAACTCGTAAGTCGTCCAGACCCCCCTGCACCGCTACAAATGTCCCCACTACCGGAGGGCGTCTGGCAACACATTGCCATTGATTTCTTCGGGCCAATCAAATCGGGCCAATATGTCCTGGTCATCATGGACGAATACTCCAGATTCCCCATCGCCCAGCTGTGCGCCTCCACGAAAGCATCAAGTGCCATACCCATCCTAGAAGAGGTTTTTGCCGCCTGGGGAATTCACCTAGTGGTGAAGTCGGACAATGGACCACCTTTCAATAGCCACGACTTTGCTGAGTTCGCCCAACACCTCAACTTCGCACACCCCAAGATCACGCCACTATGGCCACAGGCCAACGGAATGATTGAACGTTTCATGGCCACGATCAAGAGGACCCTCCAGCAAGCAGAACTCACCAGAAAGCGCCTGCAGACAGCACTTGACGAGGTGCTGCGGGCCTATCGAAACACGCCTCATTCAACCACGGGCAAATGTCCCGCTACCATCATGCTAGGACGCCCAGTGCGCACCAGAATACCAATGATGAACCTGACTGCGCCAGAACTGGATCCTGACTCTGATCACGAAGAGATCGTGGCAAGAGACAAAGAAAAGATGAAAGACTATGCTGATGAGCGACGTCACACGGCCCCCCGCAAATAAAAGAAGGAGACTGGATGCTGGCAAGACAAGAGCAGCACCGGAAGACTGATTGTCGATATAACGAGGTTCCACTCAAAGTGATCCAACAAAAGGGAACCATGATCATCGCGGAGACCGAAGGGAAGAGACTCACCAGAAATGTGACATACTTCAAAAAGTGCGGACCCACTGTCACCGAGTTACTGGCCAATCCCAAACTGGAGCCGGAAGACCCCGAGATACTGACAACCAACAGCTCACTACCAACGGGGATCGCTGATGAGAATGAGAGCGACAACCCTGACCCTCAAGCACGCCTCAGACGTGTGATTAAGAAACCATTGCGTCTGATCGAAGAACCTTAAAGAAACGAACTTGTGACTTGACCAGGGACATGTCATTGTGTCATCATCCACCGAGGGGGGAGGTGTAATGTAGCCAATGGACAGTGCCCAGTGACCACACTGGTCAGGCACTAGGACCAGCCCGAGGGAAGGCCGAGGGCGGGAGGAAAGGGAGGAGCTGGGGGACGAAAGGGCAGTTCACTGCTGACCACCATGCCTGTAAGATACGAATAAAGAAGCTCCCTGATAAAGCAGTTATCCGCGTGGTTAATAGGTCTGCGAAGACTCTACATGTGCCTCCGTACCAACCGATATCAGCGTACTTCTTCGCCACACCTTGCCTCTTCCTCAGCCCTGCGACATTGAGGTTCCTTAGGTGTAGATGGGTGGGACAAGATTGGGCTCCGCCGGTGTTGCTGTTCCACCCGCTCCGTGAAGATAGGTGCTTGCCTGGGGGAGAAGTGGTTATATGCCCCCGACTCGCCTTCGCCTCCAGGGAGGCCCCCTTTCCATTGGAGGGTTTGTATCCCGCCATGCCCCCCCATTGGCCGGGGGTGTCGGCGCTATCCGGCAGCCGCTGCGGGGGGGAAGGGGAGGGGGGCTTCTTTTGGCCTCTTTGTCCTTTTCGCGCTAAACGCCGCCCCCACTAGTTTGTCCGGGGGGGCATTGTGCTGGTTATGGCGCCGGCTCTCGAGACCCCTTTGGGAGCAGCATCTGCAAGAGTCAGTGTAAGAAGTGTAAAAACCACCTGACTATCAGGAGTATCTGGATGCCTTAAAGCAAGAAAGGAGGAAACATTTTACCACCCCTTACAGAAAGACATTGTGCCTTAGATATCCAGCTAAAGGCTCAGACCCTGATGGCACAATCAATCCCTTAATACACAAGGAAGATTTTGTACTAAAGAAATATCTGGAGGAGAACTTAGCCAAGGTGCTGATTGAGCACTCTTTGTCTCTGGCAGGGGCCCCAATTTTTGTCATCTTACAGCCAAATGTCAATTAAAGACCAATAATTGATTTCAGGGAATTGAATGCCATCACTACTTGAGATAGGTATCCTCTTCCCCTCATCCCAGTACTGCTGGACCAACAGCCAAGGTCTTCTCCCAATTAGACCTTTGAGGAGTCCATATGTGGTCTGTATTAAAGAGGGGGTTACGAAATACAATTTTGAATTCAAAATATGGCCATTACGAATACCTTGTAAAGCAATTTGGTCTCTACCAGGGTCAGATTGGCATAGCGGGCAATCTGACATGGGCTGATGGGCCAATACCTGGCTGACAGCTGAGGACCGTTTTTAAAGGCCGCTGCCCATTGCCCACAGTTCCTCCCCCCCCCCCCCCCCCCCACCCCACTGCCATGCCTACCCACCCAAGCCATTGAATATAGGGCCGTCAGGAGCAGGTGGGCTAGAGACGCATTGTGCTAAGTTTAGAGGAGGGGCTGGCAGGGATGCTTGGGCTTGCAGTGGCATCGTTGGGCATCCAGTATTATCTTCACCTTGGCCCCTGTTAGCCGGCCCCTGCCATAGAAGCAGTGTACTTCCGCTACCCCTCATCTACCATCTGCTACATTGAGGCCTTGGTGAGGGGGAGGAAGGAGTGTGAAGATGCAAAGAGGCCAGGTGATGTTGTGGTCTTTGCACCATTTCACCTCTCTCTTCTTCCTCCTCTCTCCTCTATGTGTCCGGCCCAGAAGCTGTGTCCTTTACCTGATCCCGACCGCACTGGGGTTTCACGTTTAGCCCATGGTGAATGGGTGAAGGGGGTTGTGTGCAGAGGTCTCGCTGAGAGGCCAGGTGTTGCTTTACTCCTACTGGGCCATTCTCACCTTGGCCCCCATGGGGCCAGCCTACCCAGAACTAAAGCAATGTTTTCATGTGACCCACTCCTTCACTAAGACATAGTACGGGTTAGGGGTGCACAAAAGTTGAGAGCCCCAGCTGGAAGGTCAGGTGTTTTGGCCATTTTCACCTCGGACTGGCCAGCCTAAATTTTAATTGTTTAACTTACTAGCACATGCTCAGTTTTTCAAAGTGAAATGCCTTGATGGAGAGACCTGTCTTCTTTCTAGTCAGATTTTTAACTCATCATTAGCTAGCACTTGTGGTTAGTGTGCCTGCTGCAAAGAACTACGTGTAGCTTGCAGATCACAGGTATATTTTATGTAGATAGCTTAGTGAGTTACTTCTTTTGTCATGGACGTCCTTTTGTTACTTGCAGTGCATCAATTTTAATCAGGACCACTGGAATTATGCGTCAGGAAAGGACCAAATTGTGTGGCAAGAAAATGCTAATTATGGTGTATAACATGGTACATTTTGTTATAGTATTGCTTAGTTTTTAAACTTTGTAAACGTGTCTGGGCCATGTTTCACCTTATAAGTATCAAAATTCCACAATAAAACAACTGAGCGGTGACCAGTTAGCCTTTGCGAACAGCCCTCCAATGTTCAGGAATATGTCTTGCCACGTTTTAGTAACTTTTCAAACAATCGAGTTAGAAAAAGTTTGGAGGAAAAATCTGCAAAATATGCTGTGAATGATGGATTAAATGGCAAATGGGGCAAATCCATAATTATGAGGAAAATGCAGCAGCCACTGAATCGCATAAATCCAGTGACTCTAGATATAATCCTTCCACTGCAGCACAGCAAGCTATGAACCAGCATCAAGAAGTTGCATGCAAAGTACAAAGCATGAATTTAGAAACGTATTATTTCTTTATATATTTATTAATCAGTTTTTCTTTATTCTGAGATTTCTAAAAAAAAAAAAGGGTTCTTTGGATAGTAATAAAGTCTCATTAGTACAGGCAACCCCAACCATTGTGTGATGTTTCAAGTTGGCTGTGTTTCTCCAGATCAAGTACTCTTAACACATGGTGCCAACCAATATAGAAGATATCTGACTTTTACACCTTGTAACTCTCATTGTTTTATGTAATTTCCAATACATTAATGTACACAGTTGAATGACTCATTCTTTGCGTACAATATAGGAATGTGATGTAAATCTTTCTGACTCCCTACACTGGGAAAAATAGCTCTACAAAAGAAATTAAATTAAAAAAAATATATATATATATATACATGTATATTGCACCAACTCCTTCGTGTATTCGTTGCGAAAGGACCGAGCCCAAACTCCATATGCGTGTGAATTTTTTAATCAATTTTCATCATCGGCAAATCCTTGCCCGACGCGTTTCAGAGCCCAGCTCCTTTGTCACATATACATATGCATGTTGCATACATACAGGGGTTGTACAAAGTCACTAACTGGTCTCCAAATTATAGTTTCTCTTAAGCATTTGTGAAGTGATAACAAACTGTGCACTTTTAGATCCCTCCAATGTACTGGCATCTAGGTGTCAGGCTCCAGATAACTCCCAACCATGATGAGATGGCAATAAAAGAATGCTGTAGCACTGAAACTGCATTGCTAAATATCGTTGACGATATTCATCACGCCCTTGATAAGGGTGAGTCCAGCCTACTCATTCTCCTCGGCATCACTGCTGCATTTGATACAGTCAAACACACAACCTTACTTAATACACTCAAATGTTACTTCAGCATTAATGGCCCTGTCCTTAACTGGTTCACTTCCTACCTCCGACATAGAACTCAGCAAATCAAAATCCAAAACTGTCTCTCTAACCCCACTCATGTTTCTCTTGGTGTCCCCCAAGATTCTATTCTCTCTCCAGCTCTCTTCAACCTCTTTATGGAACCTCTCACCGTTATACTAAAACAAGCCGGACTCAACTACCACTTATATGCCGATGACACCCAACTGTACTACAAAATTAAATCCCACTCTGATGTCCTGCACCTTAACAACACCCTGACTAAGATTCAATCCTGGTTCCACTCCAACCATCTCAAACTCAACCCTAATAAAACTGTAATAATTTGTTTCCCCCTAAAAACAACTCGCTCCCTATCCATTCATGGATCTCTGACCTTAATGCCCTCAACTGCCCACTCTCCTTATCCAAATCAGTTAAATCTCAGGGCATAACCATTGACAACAAGCGAACTCTCAATTCCCATATAAAAAGTTCGGATAAGGGAGCACTTTTCATGCACCGTCAGCTCAAAAAAAAATAAAACCCTTCATTCCTGCTGAAGATTTCAAATCAGTTGTCCAATCTCTAGTCCTCTCAAAAATGGACTACTGCAACGCAATCCTCTCCGGAACACCCAAAGTCTACCTTGCCCCCCTCAAATCTATACTTAACCTAGCGGCCACGCTTATAACAGACTGAAAGCGCTTTGACCGCATCTCCCCTGCCCTGAAAGTCATTAAATGGCTTCCTCTCGAAGGCAGATCCACCTACAAAATTGCCTGCATTACACACAAAGACCTGCATCAAAAGACCCCGATCTACCTCTCTAGTAAACGAAAAAGCGGGCTGCTCCCGACTGATGAGAAGCACCAACTCTCTCCTCCTCGTCACCCTCTGCTAAAAAAGAAGGCCTCACAATCTTGTTCCTTCTCTGGTAATGCTCCTAACATCTGGAATCCCTCCCTACAGATTTGGGTTGTAACCCCTCTTACGTCAGCTTCAAAAAATACCTCACACTACACCTGCTTAACAAATATTGGGGCCGTTAAATATTCTCTTATCTCACGTGCTATACTCTCTCCCTTCTCTCGCCCACCTATCTACTCCGTCACAGCCTTTGATTTTTCTGGCACTTCCTCTTCCCTACCCTTTCTCCCCCTTCTCCTCCCCATTACCTCATCCTTCCATTACTCCACCCCTCCTTTCACACCTAACCTACTCCCAATATACACATACTACTGAGCTTACCTCCTGTTGCTGTATAAAACTTGTAAATTCCTCTGCCACTTTTTGTTTGCAAATAACGCCTCCGTTACTTATTTACCTGTGCAAACTATATTTTTAATTGTGTTCTCTCTATTTATCCTGTCTGAATGCTGCTTTTTATACTGTATATATATATATATATATATATATATATATATATATATATATATATATATATATATATATATATATATATATATATATATATATATATATATATATATATATATATATATATATCCGCTCCAACAGTCCCTCCCCGCAATGCTCGGGAATTAGGAGGCAACATAGAGATAGGACTCAAAATTAAATTGGCGTCCGCCATCTTGGAATGCTTGGATTCTGTCCCAGTTAATGCCAGGGGCGGAGATAGACTCTTGAAGTTAAGGCGACTAGAATCGCGGTACATTATAGACTTGTCAAGCAAAATGCCTACTGGACTAAATATGCATGAGGACTTGGCTGTTCATTTAGTATGATTACTGCAAATTTGAACTGTTGATTATAATGGTTGATTATAATGGATTGACTGCATCATTGCTTTCTCTGTTGGTCTCTTTCCACAATGATGATGAACTGATTTTCACGTTACCAATACAATGAATGGTTTATGCCCATCCAGGGCGAGATTAAGTGATTAAGTGATGACTCATGGAAATCTATTGCATGTGTAGTTATTTTAGCCAATTTGGGCTTTTCACATATAACATTGATTTTTGCAATATAAGTTGACTTATTGGTCTAACACAATGCATTCATTATGTATACTAAACCCATTCCAAGATGGCGGACGCCAATTTAATTTTGAGTCCTATCTCTATGTTGTTTATTCATTACGTAACGTGTGGTGTTTAAATGAACGACGGTTAAAACGTCTCACTGTCTCATAACTGAGGAAGGCCGAGTGCCGAAAGCGCGTTTTTGTGAGATTAAACTTTGTGCAAACCTATCTTTGGAGTGCTGCCTCCTGATTCCCGAGCATTGCGGGGAGGGACTGTTGGAGCGGATATTGTTGTCGGGTGCACCCCCGACTGGCAGGCACCCGCCTTGGAGTGCAACAGGCTGGTGCGAGTGGAGCTTTTATATATATATATATATATATATATATATATATATATATACACTATGTGCATTTTGTATACATTGTACTGTACTATCTTCAAACTTATGTAAAGCGCTCTGATACCTATGGGTGGAGCCAGTGCTATATAAAACCTTTTTAAATAAATATTCTTTTTTAGGTCTCGCCTGTCGATGCGCATGCGCATCGAGCAAGGCGAGAGTATTACGACTTATCCACTCTTTATCCACACTGCAAGGAATCGTGGCGATTCCTTGCAGTGCCCGTGACTTTTAAGGTCAATGCGCATGCGCATTGAGCTTATGCGCATGCGCATTGACCTTAAAAGCGCGTGCACGTCCGTCTTTGTTTACCCGCTCCGCCCCCTCCCCTTCCCGCCGTGTCGCATTTCTCCTTCCCCCCTCCCCTCTCTTCCCTCCAGCTTGTTTTTTGTTTATTTGACCCGCTCCGCCCCCTCCCCTTCCCGCCGTGTCGCATTTCTCCTCCCCTCTCTTCCCTCCAGCTTGTTTTTTGTTTATTTGACCCGCTCCGCCCCCTCCCCTTCCCGCCGTGTCGCATTTCTCCTCCCCCCTCCCCTCTCTTCCCTCCGGCTTCTTTTTTCTTAACCTCCGAGTAGCGACTTTTTTACCTCATTACTTAGAATGGATTAGTCAAATTATTACTTAAAAGCACTCTCGCTAATCCAAACAGCTTCTGCTTCCATTTTTAAGGTTCACATTCCCCTTGTGTACCAGCATTGCCCGAATTATGGCCACTTCTGTTCAGTAATTCTTTAGACGCCACTTGTGACGAAGTACTTCTTGGAAACATTCTGCTTTGGTCTATACCTGGTGTCTCCAGAGCGACTCGTGAGCTAGTGGTGGTAGCTCTCCAGCTGCCTGCGCGTGTCTCCGATCCTTTCG
This sequence comes from Lissotriton vulgaris, assembly GCF_964263255.1. Classification (NCBI taxonomy): domain Eukaryota; kingdom Metazoa; phylum Chordata; class Amphibia; order Caudata; family Salamandridae; genus Lissotriton; species Lissotriton vulgaris. Next base: position 180,426,497 of record NC_141697.1, read on the forward strand.
CTCTCCTCCCCCCTCCCCTAAAAACAAGAGATCTCTGAAGGTCCACCCACAAAATCAGTGCCCCTAGTTTAACCTCACATACATTCTCTCTCATTCGCCCCCTCCCTCCTCTTGCACGCGGGGTCTCTACTTCTGCTCGGCTTGATTGTAAATCTTTTTCTGTGGACTGCGCGCCGCCCGCAGGTACTCAATGATGTCTCGCTTCACCACGGACACGTTGGTTCGGGGGTGCCAGCGTCTGACGGGCTTCCCATCCGGGTCAACCAGAAACTTCTCGAAGTTCCACTTGATGTCATTCACCTTGAGGTTATCCCAGAAGAGACGATTGGTGGGATTCCCGAAGCTGTAGCCAACAGGCGGGCAGGCGTTCTGCAAGGAAGACAACGTAGGAATGTTTATGAATATATTCATTGTGGGCCGACCAGAAATAGTGTTTCCTTCTGGTTAAACCATTACAGTGTTGCATTTACTGATGGCTTTGCTGGGTCAAAGTGTGACCAGGAACGCTGCTGCTCCATGTTGTACACTGCATATTTTAGTAAGTACAACCTTGTTTTTAAACCTAGCAAAAGGAAGCAGTGTTTTGTGAGGAGATTCTTGTATTTGTGGGCATGGATGCTAGCTTCCTTTCAATGCCTTTCTGCGCCTCCTTGGAGGAAAAGATTCAGCTACCTGCATATTACATTCGTTCTGCTGCTGAGGCTAATTGCTGTCTCATAATCTCTCTGCATTGATGTGTTTTAGCAGGAAATGTATATATGCCGGACCAAAATGTACATTATGTAAGCATGCTGCTCCACCTGGCCATTTTCTAGCATCAGCCGGGGTTCATTTAAATGACAATAGACTTTTGATAGTTTTGCTTGGCTACCTGCTATTTTGTATTACACGCTCGTTGGGCTTGGACCTCCTTATGTGTTGTGTTCGATTTTTAACATCATTATTCTCCTTTTAAAATACACCTTTCCTTGCATTGGTTCTGTTTTAAACCTAATGGCTGTTAATTATATATTTTTTTCTACTTATTTGATTTTAAAATTAAATCGCACTTTCCTTTGGCTTTGACGTTTTTAAACATGAGCATTTGCACTATTTTTATGATAGAACACGTAGCCATGAACCGGCCCACTATGGCATTGTTGAACACCCGATTGCGCTTGTACAAGAGAACATGGCATGCCGGTATCTCACTCACGTTTTCACAGGTCACACGTAATTTTAATATGAGACATCCCATACCGTAGCCACCCTCACTCACCCTCACCCTCACTCACCCTCAACCCCTCACCCTCAACCCCTCACCCTCAACCCCTCACTCTCACTCATCCTCACTCACCCTCAACCCCTCACCCTCACTCACCCTCAACCCCTCAACCCCTCACCCCCTCACCCTCCACCCTCACTCACCCTCAACCCCTCACCCACCCTCAACCCCTCACCCTCACTCACCCTCACCCTCACTCTCACCATCACTCACCCTCACTCATCCTCACCCTCACTCACCCTCACTCACCCTCACTCACCCTCACTCACCCTCAACCCCTCACTCTCACTCATCCTCACTCTCACTCATCCTCACTCTCACTCATCCTCACTCTCACTCATCCTCACTCTCACTCATCCTCACTCTCACTCATCCTCACTCTCACTCATCCTCACTCACCCTCAACCCCTCACCCCCTCACCCTCACCCCCTCACCCTCCACCCTCACTCACCCTCAACCCCTCACCCACCCTCAACCTCAACCCCTCACCCTCACTCACCCCCACCGTCACTCACCCTCACTCACCCTCACTCACCATCACTCACCCTCACTCATCCTCACCCTCACCCTCACTCACCCTCACTCACCCTCACTCACTCACCCTCACTCACCCTCACCCTCACTCACCCTCACTCACCCTCACCCTCAACCCCTCACCCTCACTCACCCTCACTCACCCTCACCCTCAACCCCTCACCCTCACTCACCCTCACTCACCCTCACCATCACTCATCCTCACCCTCACTCATCCTCACCCTCACTCACCCTCACTCACCCTCACTCACCCTCACTCACCCTCAACCCCTCACCCTCAACCCCTCACCCTCACTCACCCTCACTCACCCTCAACCCCTCACCCTCACTCACCCTCACTCACTCACCCTCAACCCCTCACCCTCACTCACCCTCAACCCCTCACCCTCACTCACCCTCACTCACTCACTCACCCTCAACCCCTCACCCTCACTCACCCTCAACCCCTCACCCTCAACCCCTCACCCTCACTCACCCTCAACCCCTCACCCTCACTCACCCTCACTCACTCACCCTCAACCCCTCACCCTCAACCCCTCACCCTCACTCACCCTCACTCACTCACCCTCAACCCCTCACCCTCACTCACCCTCAACCCCTCACCCTCACTCACCCTCAACCCCTCACCCTCACTTACCCTCAACCCCTCACCCTCACTCATCCTCAACCCCTCACCCTCACTCACCCTCAACCCCTCACCCTCACTCACCCTCAATCCCTCACCCTCACCCTCAACCCCTCACCCTCAACCCCTCAGCATCACCCTCACTCACCCTCAACCCCTCACCTACCCTCACCCTCAACCCCTCACCCTCACTCACCCTCAACACCTCACTCGCCCTCACCCTCACTCACTCACTCACCCTCAACCCCTCACCCTCACTCACCCTCAACCCCTCACCCTCACTCATCCTCAATCCCTCACCCTCACTCACCCTCAACCCCTCACCCTCACTCACCCTCAATCCCTCACCCTCAACCCCTCACCCTCACTCACCCTCAACCCCTCAGCATCACCCTCACTCACCCTCACTCACCCTCAACCCCTCACCTACCCTCACCCTCAACCCCTCACCCTCACTCACCCTCAACACCTCACTCGCCCTCACCCTCACTCACCCTCAACACCTCACTCGCCCTCACCCTCACTCACCCTCACCCACCCTCACTCACCCTCACTCACCCTCACTCACCCTCACTCACCCTCACCCACCCTCACTCACCCTCACTCTCACTCACCCTCAACCCCTCACCCTCACTCACCCTCACTCACCCTCAACCCCTCACCCTTACCCACAACCCCTCACCCTAACTCACACTCACCCTCACTCACCCTCACTCACCCTCACCCTCACTCACCCTCACTCTCACTCACCCTCACTCACCCTCACTCACCCTCACTCACCCTCAACCACTCACTCACCCTCACTCACCCTCACTCACCCTCACTCACCCTCACTCACCCTCACTCACCCTCACTCCCTCACCCTCACTCACCCTCAACCCCTCACCCTCACACAGTGCAATAGGTCTCGGAGCATTTGAGTTAGAGCTTTTAGATTTGTTTATGGCTTTTTTATTTGTAATTCTTTAGCATTGGCTACAGGAAACAAAAATGCTAAAGATTTACAAAAAAAACCATAAACAATTCTAAAAGCACTAACTCTAATGCTGCGAGACCTATTGCATTTCCAATGCTTGTTTAAAAAGAAGTGGTGATGGCCCTTTAAGGGAGGCTTTTCTGATGGGCCATGCTGGACATCAAAATAAGAAACCTCCCTCTCCCACTGCATATTGCTCATCTGAATGGAAAGCAGACAACCTGCTAGCACTGCTCAATGTGTTCCAGCATTAGCAAATGTTACCAGATCAAATTCTGAATATTTCAGTGGGGCCAACCCGGGTCTCAGGTCTAACTCAATATCAGCTGCCGTATCCTCGATCCAGCTGGTTCCCTTCTTTTCCTGCACTGTTGTTAGCCTCAGTACTATGAAAGGCTGAGGGTGCTGGTCAGAGCTTAAATCGGTGAACAAGAAGTCAAACACACATCCCTGCAGTTTATTATGTATAAGCCCACTGCATTACCACACCGCTCATGCTGTGATGATGTTATCAGAGGCACGATTTCTAAGAACATTAAAGTGTAGTTGGTAGCCGACGCAGGTTAGACCAGAAAAGAGCAGACACCTATCTGCACTCCGTGCCAGTCACCTGGAGATGGACGTACCTGGCCCACCCATTGCCTCAGTGACCTGCTGAAGGCTGGAGTCCACACCTGCCTGCTACCCATTGCCTTGACATCTCAACTGCAGGCTGCTTTTTACACACTGCCACCTCATACTTTGTTGCTGAGCTGACACCTCCCCAAACTTTTTCTCCTTGGAACCCTTACATAGTACTACCTGCCCTGCCCTGCCCCTGCGTTGCCATCTTCACCAGCTAGACACGACTGGAAACAGAAGAAAGCTATCAACCTTTTCTCAAATATGTCCAATGCTAAACTACTGTGTACTGTCTGCCAGTTGCACCTGTCTCTAAAACAGCCATGTCAACTTCTTCTTCGTCTTCGTCAGAAGCGGTCGCTCCCTACGGCCCCTGGTCTCTTGTGATTACTGCTGTGCTTCTCTGCTGCCTGGCTTACGCTGTGATGCTCTGCTGCCTGGGTATCGTAGCGCTGCTCTACTGCCCTGAAATTGATTGTATTTCACTGTGCTTGCTCGCATTGATTGTCTATAGTGTCTATCTTGCCTGGATATCGTAGCCCTGCTCTGCTGCCCTGAAATTGATTGTACTTCACTGTGCTTGCTTGCATTGACTGTCTATATTACCCTGCCTCTATCATTTGCCCGCTTTGCCCTGACTAACGCTCGCATTGCCAGATTGTTTAAATTACGTGTGCCCCATTTCGTTAGTGCCTCTCTGCCCACAGCGTTATTTACTTAATTTCCCCAACCGGTTTCCGGTTTCGTTTCTGCCGCCATTTTTGTTGTTGTTGTGCCTCGGAGCCCGCCCTCTCCACCCCGCTCCCGCCTCCCAGCTGCTCCTCCCTCGCCCCTCCCCCCTCCACTGTCCTCATATGACAGATGCCTTCGCGCGCAGCGTTCACGCGCAGCGGACGCGCCCCAAAGGTGCGCCAAAGATAAGGCCGTCTACGCCCGTCCCGCCTGGACCACGCCTAGCACCAGACCCCCTGGCCCTCTCAAAACCCACTCCTCCCGCATAACGTATGACGCCGCTACCCTCCTTGCCCTTAACCCCGGACGCACACCACAATGCTGCGAAGTTGCCCCAGGACACACCCATGGTCCATTCGCCTGCCACTCCTGCAAGTTCGCCTGCACCAGGACCCACACCAAATCCACTACCTCCAAACACAGCCCCAACCCCAACCACTTCAAGTGCATCTTGCTGAACACCCGCTCGGTCCACAGACACGCCACTGAACTCTGGGACCTACTCGACTCTGCATCGCCGGACGTCGCCTTCCTTACAGAAACCTGGATGAACGCTTCATCGGCACCCGACATCGCCATAGCCATCCCTCACGCTTACAAGATCATCCGAAAAGACCGCACCAACCAAACAGGAGGAGGCATCGCCATCGTCCTTAAGAACACCATCCGAATCACGACCAGCTCCGACGTTAACTTCACGACCGCCGAACACCTTCATTCCAGATCCACACCGACCCAAGGACCACACTTAGAGGCACCCTCATCTACAGACCACCAGGAACCCACACACAATTCAACGAAGAAATCACCGACTTCGTCAGCCCACATGCCCTCACCTCCGAGAACTACATTCTACTGGGAGACCTCAACTTCCACCTGGAAAAGAAAAACGACAGCAACACCACCACCCTTCTGGACAACCTGGCCAATCTCGGACTCAAACAACTTGTTGACACCCCCACCCACCTTGCCGGACACACACTCGACCCTATCTTCACCTCCAGCAAACACATCTCATTCGATCACACCACAGCTCTCCATTGGATGGACCACAGCTGCGTTCACTTCAACTACAAAAAGACCATGACCCACAACCCCCCACAACCTATTCCTCGAAGAAACTGGAACAAAATAACCACTGACCAACTCTTCACATCGCTAAACCAAAACCCTCCTGCCATATCATCGGACCCAAACCAAGCTGCCACCAAACTCACACAATGGATCACCCATAGCGCTGACGTATTAGCACCCTTGAAAAACCATCAGACCAAACAAGGTAACAAAAAGGCCCCCTGGTTCAACGATGACCTTAAGAAATCCAAGAAGTTATGCTGTACCCTCGAGAAAACCTGGAGAAAAAACCCAACATCTGACAACCTGAGCACCTTCAAGGACGCCACCCACAAACACCACCAATTGATCCGATCCACCAAGAAATCAGCATTCAAGGATCGACTCAACAACAACGCCCACAACAGCAAGGAACTATTCAACATCGTCAAAGAATTTACCAACCCCACCGCCGCCACCAACGACATCACTCCCTCCCAAGACCTCTGCGACTCCGTATCCTCTTTCTTCCACAACAAAATCGCCGACATACATAACAGCTTTGAAAACCAGTCCAATGAACAGCCCACTCCACTCACCTCTGAACCAAAACAGCACTCTCACAACCTTTTCGCCTGGAACCCAATCACCACTGAAGACACCATCCGCCTGATGAACTCCACTCACTCAGGATCGCCAACCGACCCATGTCCCCACCACATCTTCAACAAAGCAGACTCCATCATCGCACCCCATCTCCGCGATGTCATCAATTGTTCCTTCAACTCCGCTACTTTCCCGGAAAGCTGGAAACATGCCGAGCTCAGCGCCCTTCTGAAGAAACCCACAGCAGACCCCTCTGAACTTAAGAACTACCGCCCCATCTCACTCCTCCCATTCCCTGCCAAAGTCATTGAGAAAGCCGTCAATGGTCAGCTCGCCGCCTTCCTTGAATCCAACAATTCCCTCGACCCTTCACAGTCCGGCTTCCGAGCCAAACACAGCACCGAAACCGCCCTCATCGCAGCTACAGACGACATCCGAACGCTACTGGACAACGGAGAAACAGTTGCCCTCATGCTACTCGACCTCTCCGCCGCCTTCGACACAGTATGTCATAGCACACTCATACAACGCCTCAACAACGTCGGAATACAAGGAAAAGCATTGGATTGGATCATCTCGTTCCTCGCCGGAAGAACCCAGAGAGTCCGCCTCCCCCCATTCAAATCAGAGGCCACCGAAGTCATCTGCGGTGTACCACAAGGATCTTCACTCAGCCCCACCCTCTTCAACGTATACATGAGTCCCCTCGCACACATCGCACGCCAACACAACCTCACATCATCTCCTACGCAGATGACACCCAGCTGATCCTCTCCCTCACCAAAGACCCAAACACCGCCAAAACCAATCTACACGAAGGTATGAAAAAAAGTAGCCGAATGGATGAAGAACAGCCGTTTAAAACTAAACTTGGACAAAACGGAAGTCCTCATCTTAGGATCATCCCCCTCTGCCTGGGACGACTCATGGTGGCCACCGACCCTGGGCACAGCACCCATACCTACAGATCATGCACGTAACCTGGGCTTCATCCTTGACTCCTCCCTCTCGATGACCAGACAAGTCAACGCCGTCTCATCTTCATGCTTCAACATCCTACGCATGCTCAAAAAAATCTTCCGCTGGATCCCCACCGAAAAAAGAAAGACAGTCACCCACGCACTGGTCACCAGCCGACTGGATTATGGAAATACCCTTTACGCCGGGACCACAGCCAAATTACAGAAAAAACTCCAACACATCCAAAACGCCTCAGCCAGACTCATACTGGATATTCCCCGTCATGCTCACATTTCTGGTCACCTGAAGGATCTCCACTGGCTCCCCGTCAACAAGAAAATAACGTTCCGTCTCCTCACCCACGCACACAAGGCCCTCTACGACCTAGGACCCGAATGCCTCAACACACGACTGTCCTTCTACACACCCACCCGCCAACTACGATCCTCCAATCAAGCCCTCGCCGCAATCCCGCGCATCCACAGATCCACCATGGGAGGAAGATCCTTCTCCTACCTAGCGGCCAAAACCTGTAATTCTCTCCCCACTCACCTCCGACTTACACAGAACCACCCCTCCTTTAGAAAGCAACTAAAAACCTGGCTATTCGATAAGTAATGCACCCATCCTCCATCAAGCGCCTTCAGACCCTCTGGGTGAGTAGTGCGCTTTACAAATTCCTGAACTTGAACTTGAACTTTTTCCTGCATGGTGACATGACCGTTTTCAATAGCAAGGCCACCCGTTCTGCTCTTGAAGACTAGAAAATAGGTAAGGCTTTTTGAAAGCGTTTGGAAGTTATATATTTTAATGGATGATTCTCAAACTTTTACTTACAAACATTGAGCATGTATTATGGAGAGAACTCCAGATAATCTCTCCTACTTCCAATTTTAAATCACCTTTGCCTCTGAGTGCCTATCTCAGCCATTAAACTGATTTACTGACTCAGACTACTGCGAGGGTAGGCATACTTTTTATTGTACCAATACTAAATATTTGATTGTAATTCATTACTGGTATTGGAAAAAAGAAAAAACGGGCAGAAACAAGGGTGAACCTCCACGTAAAATTGAAGATTTCTGATTTATGTGATAATCAGTGTCGGAGACACAGTTAATTGGGAGAGGAAATGCTCAAAACTTTGTACGAGAAGTTGACACTGAAAGTACGTTTTCAGTTTTTACAACTACAATGTTTCCAGTTTTCACTAATGCTGCTCATCCTTCAAGATTTAAAATGCTTAATGTACCACTTATTTCTCACAAACTTAGCCCACTGATACTAACCAAGAAATGTTGGTGAAAGATTGCACTCCATGAATATGGGCCACTTTTTTGGGTTGTCTGGGCTGATTTTTGGTCCTAATCCGACCCTGGTCTCTGCACCGCCCCTACTTCTTGCAAACATTTTGTCATTAATGTATTCAGAGACAGTTTGTGGTAAATGCGCTTGATAATATAGAAGTATTCTCCCAGAACCTTGAAGAACACTGCAAAGGTGTTTTCAATGTTTTGTAAGGTTCTGAGAGAACACTGGTATATTATCAAGCACATTTACCACAAAATGTATGTGGGTGGCCAAGGTGCTTGCAAGCTACAATACATGCTGGCGTGTGCATAGTGTCCTAGCTACCTGGGAGGCTGAGGGAGGTGGATTACTTGAGCTCAGGGGATGCAACGATGTATTTTTATTTTTGCTGTGTTTAACATGTATAATCTTGGGGGGGGGGTCCAAGATGGCAACTGGACTGGTCGCATAAACATGAGCTCTGTCCTGCCGCATGAACTAATCCTGGTCCATCGGCTCTGCCTCCCCTCCCATACGAATTCCTTGGGCGTGGGGGCTGTATTGACAGTCCACTCAAGGCACATATCCGGAAGGCGTTCCGCGACAGTGAGCTTGGACCGACACTAAGCAAACCACAGCCTAGGAGAGAAAGCGGGGGGTGCTGCAAAGTACTGGTTGCAACTTGTGCAAGAGGTGGGATACCTGAAGGGTGCATGCACCCACCCGAGGCCCAACTGGCTCCACAAACGATTTTTGAAGGCCCGCTGAGGGCAGTAGTAACATTGTGGAATACTCCACAAGAGAATTAAGGACGCTGACGAGAAGTGGTAAGAGCGGCCAACAGACCGGGCTGCCTTCCACTGTACACACTTCACCCTGCACTTCTCATTCGCAAGGACACTGAGCAGAGCCGAAGCTGAATGACCCTCGGCCTGCAGTCTGGGAGAGAACACATGTACTCCTACCAAAAGCCAGAGCACTGTATCAGCCGCAGCCTATCCTCTGTGTGAGGGACACGTGAGAGGTGCATGCGCCTGACTGAGGCCTTGGTGGCTACACAGGTGACTAAGTTGGGTACTGCAGAGTGTGCTCGCTGCATCGTGGGGGATGCCACAAGGGAATGAAGGATGCCGGCAGGAAGCCGTAAGAGCAGCCGTCCACACGAACTATGCACATCATTGATAGAAATGTAGTGTGGGGGCGAGGGTCAAAGTGAGACAACACATTGTAGCAAGTGATTCCTGACACCAGTGGGGTGACCTCGCATGGTATATTGGTGTGTGGAGGAAGTAACCTGAAAACTAATGATGCCATACTGCACAAAGCCCAGGCCCTGGGTAATACGTGAAAGCCCCAACCCTAATAGAGAGAAGCACTGTGGAGAAGTGTGGCTCACTGGTTAGAGCGGCAGACTCTGAAGCAGAGATCAGGCCCGGGACCAGGGTTCAAGTCCGGACGCGGCAGGGTCTTGGGCTCAATGTCTGCGGACTCGATAATTCTCGCCTCAGCGCCTACTCTAATCATGGGTCCCACGCCGCAACTCTGGGCAATAGCTTGCTTAATCTCCACAACAGCCCCAACAACACTGGGATGCCTGGCTTCACCTTGGGGGTGCCCAGGAGGGGCATCTCACAGGGAGAGCCAGGAAGGGTTTCACAGCGTTATACAGCGCCGGGACGCCCCGTTGCTGGGGCAGCTGTGCGTTTTACAAGTATACTACATTTACATTTACATTTACTGTCCATGAAATACTGATAACCCATACTCTTCCCTACTCCACCCCTCCTTGCATCATCTCATACCTCTTTTACTGTACCGACCCCCCAAAACAAGATTTTCTAAACCCTTCCCTCTGACTCTTACCCTCCACATCCCTTTTACTCCTCCCAAGCCTCCTACTGCTATGATCTCCAAAACAAACAAAAAAAAGTCTAAATAATTCCCTCTTCTATCCTTTTCAATCCAAATAAAAGTCTAACATGTCCACTCATATTTTACTATACTAATCCTTTATAGGTTCCAGAGTAGCGTGCTACTCGCCGAAAAAGCGCTTCAGCACCTCATCAGGGGTAGCAAGCGCTATATAAATCCGTCTTCTATCTCTCCCCTCCCCATCTCAATCCAAATAACTGACTAACATGTCCACTACTCAAATTACTTTCATATTTCACTATACTAACTCATCACTAATCCTTTATGGGTTCCAGAGTAGCGTGATACTTGCCAAAAGAAACTCTCCAAAACCCCATCAGGGGTACCCAGCACTATATAAATACAAACCTTTTTTCCTCACTTTTGTCCCTCAGCTATCATTCTCAATCCAAATAACTGACTAATATTCACCACTCAAATTACTTTCATATTTCACTACTAATTCAACCCTAATCCTTTTTGTGTTCCGGAGTAGTGTGCTTCTCTCCAAAAAAGTGCTTCAACACCCCATCAGAGGTATGAAGCGCTATATAAATACATACCTTTTTCCCTCTTCTAGACCTCCGCTATCCTTCTCAATCCAAACAACTGACTAATATCCATCACTCAAATTATTACATATTTCACAATACTAATTCACCTCTAATCCTTTATGGGTTGCGGAGTAGCATGCTACTGGCCAAAAAAACGCTTCAACACCCCATCAGGGGTAACCGGGCGATATAAATGCAAACCTTTTTCCTTCTCCTATTCCTCCACAATCCTTCTGAATCCAAATAACTGACTAACATATCCAACACTCAAATGACTTTCATATTTCAATATACTAATTCAACACTAATCCTTTATGGGTTCCAGAGTAGCATGCTACTCGCCGAAAAAGAGCTTTAACGCCTCATCCAGGGTAGTAATCGCTATATAAATGCAAATACAATACTTTCCGCACCCAGAGAGGGGGATTGCACTACTTGTGGAGCTCCCACTAGTGGACCCCAGTACTCGATTGCAACATCTGCTATTAGAACCTACCAGCCAATTGATGAGCCCACACCCACTGTCTATTTTACCAATATGGTTAAACCCAGAGGGAACAAAATGGAGGATGTGCAAGATCGGTTGCATGGATACTGCCTAACCGGGCCCCAATGCTTATGACGACCACTTTGCAACAGAAACTCCGAGACCACACTGAGAAATTCACAGAACTCCTAGCAGCGGAGAGCAGTCTGAAAACTTACCTGGAACCCAAGTTTTAGACATTGATGATTGATTTATGGATTCTATGGGCCCTTTGTTTGGTGACCACAACGCAAACGGTGATCAAAGCGCTTCAGGAGAAAACCTACATACTGCAGTCCACGGTGGACAACTCAGGGTACCGCTCTAGGCGAAATAACAAAGTAGTGGAACTCATAGAGAGGATAGAGGGCCTGAGTATGGATTTATACTTGGAGAATTGACTCACAGGCATTAGGGGAGATGAGGTGGGGGGGGGCGATTGCAGGCCTTTATTCGGTAAAACAGATACATAGGATATCTGGAAGCCACTAACGCCAGGAGCAACCCCTACAGTACAAAATGAAGTGGTCACAGTGAAATTACAATAGTTAATAAAATAAACATCACCTGAAATAAATAAATTATTCAATTCACTGTCATATTCAAGTATATTTATATCAGCATTTTATGATATGCAAAACATCTGTATAATTTCACAAAGGTGCTCCAAGGAAAAGGAAAAATTGGTGCTCATGAATGTGCTCAGGTAGGAGGAGATACGGGAGAAAACAGTCTCCTGGACCTATAAGACTCTAATAAATAATATGCCTAACAAACTAAAGACACTCCGGGACAAGTGGGAAGACTTTCTAGGTCCACTAGAAGACATAGACTGGGAGATGGCCCTGAAGCACCCCAGGGAGGCGGCGATTAAGCTTAGACTTCGACTGGTCCAGTTCAAAATCCTCCATAGAGTTTACTACGACCGGGCGAAGCTACACGCGATGGGTAGGGCCGAGACGTCGGAGTGCCTGCGATGTCACACAGAAGGAGGGTCCTTCATTCATACATTATGGGATTGTCAGCTGATACATCGCTACTGGATGCAGATAGTGCAAGAGTTAAATAAAATACTGCACGTACAAATCCCGATGAACCCCAGATATGTATTGTTAGGCATAAATACAGATTTTGACATTTCTAGATATCAACTTTTACTTAGTAATTTGTGTCTTATAGTGGCTAAACGAGACATTGCCAGATACTGAGGGAGACCCGACCCTCCCACACTGAAGGAGTGGAGGTCGGGTATGGACATGTATAAGGGAGCTGAAAAAACGGTCTATAAAGCAAGGAGATGCCCGCGGAAATTTCGGAAAATCTGGCAACCATGGCTGAGTTATTACAATTTACAAATGGAAGAAGACGGGAGGGAGGCGGAAGCCGGCATCTGAACTAGGGCTGGGGTGAGGGGTTCACTCCCCTAAGTCTACACTCCACTAGGGGATCTGTGCACCATCCCATATTGGGGGAGAGGACTGCCGCGGGGGTCATCAGAAGGATTCGTACTCCTGTTGCTTTGTGTCTTTACCACATGTAATCCTTGTCACCTGTAACAGATGGACGCTGATTAAGATATATCTGCTGTATTTTTTTAATGTTTTGTTTAAAAAAAAAATTTAAAAAAAAAGAATGTGCTCAGGTGAGGGTTTTAAAGGAAAGAGAAAGGGAAATACACAATATTGACATGGTTGATTAACAAAGAAATGTCCAGCCACATTGTTGGCTACAGATGAATAAAAATACACAGTAAATCAATCGCTGTTGTCTGTATGTGAAGATAAGTATGGTACAGGTACAAAAATGAGGGACAGTTGACGTTTCGTACCCAATGATAGAGGAAGGAAAGTTTGGTCCTTAAAACGGGGTCTTCATCAGGACATGAGGAGACACCTATGGGTTATTTAAAATAAAGTGGTCATATTACTAAAGGTGATGGAAACGACAAATTATAAGGCAAGTCGAAAAACAACGTATGTTCACCTTGTATCCACCATAAATGTGTAGGTGTATTCAATCACAATGGTGGGCCTACGGTCTCCTAAGTCAGGAA